>NW_028301594.1:12495000-13745000 GCF_987345545.1 Pholcus phalangioides
AATAATTTATCTTTTAATAGCCATCACGTAATATTATACCTGATATTTTTCGCCAGAGACATTTAAGAATCTCTCCTCTGGAGACGTGTCACTCTTCACTTATGATTTTCCTATATGTTTCCCCCACTTAATGCGTTCTTAGATATATGTATTCGGGTTTTTCCTCTGGGAGTGCCTTTGGAAGACAATCCCTTATCGTTGTATGAAAAAGGTATTCACGGAATGCTACTATTATGTTCATCAGAAACACCTTGACATTGATTTTTTTTATAAGACTCGACTTGCTAATGCCAGGAACCATTTTGTAATCGTACATTACACAATCTAGTCGCATTGATACGGCTACTAGCTTAGATCCAGGAACATGATTTTGTGCAGCCCGGTTCAAATCAAGAAAGTCTAGAAATGACAACGTGAGATGCTGACATTGTTACATTTTTTCCATTCAATAGCTGCCGGAAAGTACTGCCTGAAAGTGGAAGATCTATAGAGAAAACCTGATGATCGAGTGTGATCCAAATGTGCTCGATTGGATTCAAGTCTTGAGGATTGTGACACCAGAGAAATGCTTGGAAGTCTTGATCATACCGTTTCTGAAAATTTAACATTTCAGAGCCAAGTGGTATGTCGTGTTACCGTTCTTAAAGATCCCGTATGCCCAAGGAAAAGGAAATAAACATTTATTGATGTGCATAATCTGTATCTTCTATCAAGAAACGAATTCATAATCATAAAGGTTTTTCGAAAATATCACTGAACCTAAAAAATGCCTGATGACATTTTTTAGGACCGATAACGTTTTTATTATTGACAGTAACACTTGATAAAGCCAGCTCGTATTCTTCCAGATATACAGTCAGAGCCTTATTCTTGTATTTGTATATTTTGGGGGGAGAAAATTAATTGTAATTTGAGATACATAAAACCTAATGTATTTAATTTCCAATTTTTATACATTTTCAGTAACAATATATGAACTTTTTTTGTTCACCTGATAAATATATAAATGAAATTATTATCAAACAAAAAAAATGAACTGTTAATCGAAGACTTCGACTATTAATTAGAAAAAACCGACAGTACATTCGATTTCAACTTTAACTTAATGAAACTAATGATCATTACTGGAACAATTTGTCTTTTAATAGTCATCACGTAATTTTATACCTGATATTTTTCGCCACAGGCATTTAAGAACCGCTCCTCTCGAGACGTCTCTCATCACTTGAGATTTTCTTATGTTTCCTCACTCGATGTGTTCCTTAGATATTCGGGTTATTCCTTTGGAAGTGCCTGAAGTAGACAATCTCTTATCATTGCACAAAAAAGGTATTTACAGAATGTTACTATTATCTTCATCACAAAAAACCCCTGACATCGATTTTTTTATAATTCTTGACTAGCTTGAAATAATTTCTAGTTTCGCATGTTACAAAATCGAGTCGCATTATGTGGCTACCGGCTCATAATTAGGAAAACTGTTTTGTGCAGCCAGGATCTAATCAAGATGATCTGGAAATGACACCATAAGATGCTGGAAAGTGCACCAAATGCACCAAAAGATTAGTAAATAATTAATCTTTTATTATAGCCAATCACACAATATTATGCCTAATGTTTTTCGCCAGAGACATTTAAGAATCTCTCCTCTCTGACGTGTCACTCTTCACTCATGATTTTCCTACATGTTTTCTACTTAGATATTCAGGTTTTCCCTTTGGGAGTGCCTTTAAAAGACAATCCCCTTATCGTTGAACGAAAAAGGTATTCACAGAATGTTACTATTACCTTCATTAGAAACACCATCACATGGATTTTTTTATAAGGCTTGACTTGCTAAATGCTACGAGTCATTTCTCGTTTTGCAATCGTATATTACAGTGATTCTCAATCCTTTTTTGCCCATGGGTCCCTTTGAACCATACTTTGTTCTTGTGGCTTCCCACGTTTCACCCAAGGACCCTACCCTCATTCAGGAGCGAGACCCTTTCTACTTATTCAATTGAATTTATTAAAAACTAAATTTATAATGAACAAAATTTTTTTATAAATAAGATTAATCTTTACAACCCTTGGCCCAGGCACGGATCCAGAAGGACGGGAGGGTGTGTACAATTATATGAGAAAAATAGGTCTGTGTGAAATTCGGGAAGATCCAACGAACTTATTTAATAAATCATCCTCCCGACATATCACCATGGGTCCGCACTTACCTGGAGATCTCAATGTGCTTCCTTCATGGGAGGGGGGGGGGGGTCTATGTATGGCTGTCTCACCGTCAATTAATGAGGTTCCCGGGCAAATTAATGTTCTGGGGTCCTACACTGAGATGGAAGTACCCGTAACAGTTTACATTTAATTAACAAACGAAAATTTGAGAAACAGATCTCATCATGTAGGCTCCTTATGGACACGAGGACTTCCAAGCCAAGCCCACATAGGTTAAGATGACCCTGATTCCATGCGCTGCTGGATTCCCGAGAGGAGTCACATTTTTCCCCAACATATATATGTTACTCTTGAAAGAGTTTTATCTCTCTCTCTCTCTCTCTCTCTCTCTCTCTCCACATCCATCTCTGTACTCTGTAGCACCTTTCAGCACTTGTCGTTTCTCCCTTAGAATATTTCAGGACGGCAATGGAGCCGTATGGCCCCAGATTGAGAACCACTGGTATGTTACATAATCCAGTCGCATTAATGTGGCTACCAGCTTATATCTAGGAGAACCGTTTTGTGCCACCCGGGTCGAACCAAAATTGTCTTGAAATGACACCATAAGATGCAGGTAACTTGTTACATTTATCAAGCTGATCTTATTTACATAGAAAATCCCCAGAGGGAGGAGCATTTGTGAGGTGCATGTGTGGTCAAGTAGTTTAGTCATTTTTATAACTGCTGGAAAGTGCATTACGGCAGAAGAGAAAAATGAAGATCGAGTTTAATCAAAGTGTTCTTAGTTGGACGGATTCAAGTCGTGAAAATCAATCAGTCAGAAAAGTGCTTAGAAATTTTCGTCATTTCTTTTATTCAATATTCAGAAATTTCAAGGCCACGTTATTTCATTGTTTTGAGATCCCATTCGCCCCAGAAAAAGCAATAATAAGCATTTATTGAGGTATATCAGCTATTCTCAAACTATTACGATCCGTGTCTCCTCTCCTTCCCTCAGCCACTGTTTATCCGTGGCTCCCCAGAACGGTCTAGAAAAGTACAACTTCAAAGCACCAAACAGGCACACATTAATGTAACCAGCTCAAGGGGACGCCGATAACAGATATTGGTGTCAATCCTAGGAGCCGTGATACACACTTTCAGAAACAAACACTGGTGCACATAATCTACAAGGATAAATTCATAATATTAATGGTCATTTGTTTTGTCAACACTTTTTTAACAAGTCCAGAAAACTATGTCCAGTGAAGCTAAACAATGCTACAGTACTATTTCTCAGACAATAACACGATATCACCAGCTTGTATTCTGCCAGCAATGCAGCAATGGGCCAGAGTCTTGTTTTCTCGAATATTTGTTTCCTAATACAACAACAGACTTATATTCCACGCAAATAAGAATTGAACTCATCCAAGGAGGAAGCTTTGAAAATCGAAAGAGGTCCAGTTTCATATCTCCTTGCAAATTGAAACCGTTTTTGTACGAAGCACAACATAGTTAACATGGGAGCAGCGACTCTTCATCTGCTATACCCAACATGTTTTTGTAGACTGACTTTTACAAAAAACAAAAATGGTAGTTCCCTTGTTCATTTGGACAGCAAACTGTCGGCAAAAACATGTTGTTTCATGAAACTCTCGCTGCATTTTCTCATGATCTTCAGTGATTCAGTGTTTCTCAACCTTTCTGAAAACAACGACCAGTAAAATTTCTAGGAAAACCGGTTAAAAAATTTTACTGACCACTTGTATCTCGTATTACGTGGCATACCTGTAATTTTCGTTGTTCGGATTTTATTTACACATTTGTC
Source organism: Pholcus phalangioides (assembly GCF_987345545.1). Classification (NCBI taxonomy): domain Eukaryota; kingdom Metazoa; phylum Arthropoda; class Arachnida; order Araneae; family Pholcidae; genus Pholcus; species Pholcus phalangioides. Next base: position 12,498,983 of record NW_028301594.1, read on the forward strand.
CCGTTTTTTTAACGATACTTATTTGAATTTGTAATTCTTATTAAAGTCTTGGTATATGTAATACACGCATACATACACAACGTTTTCATAATATAAATTATTTTATGATAATTATAGAAAAAAATATAAACGTTTCTAAGTAATTTTTAAGTAATTTTACTTAAGATCGGTGATTGTGCCTACTTTTGGCAATGTTTTTTTATGACAATTGTGGTTGTCATTGGTTACGGGTTGTTATTTCAGTGGCAATCCGTATTATTCGGATTATTATTCATTCAATTAGGAATTATTATTCCCAGTATACTGCATTTTTTCAATGAAATATGGCCATCAGACCATTTTAATATTTTCTTCGAGAGGTACCATACATTTTTGTTGATAAGATTTGTGGATAACTGCGATTTTTGACAGCCCTTTATTTCCCACACCCTTCAGCAATTTTAGCAGTAATCAGCAAATTGTCTTAAAGCAATAAATTGCAATTTTAGCGGTAATTAGCAAATTACCTTTAAAACAATAAATTTCAACTTTTGGCAAAGTTTAGTGATATCTCGTACTTTATTTAAGATCGCAATTTCCTAAATTCTCCTCGACGATGCATGGTGAACCTGAGTATGAATGTATGCTTTTCTATATGGATATTACCTAATTATGAATGTATACTTTTCTATAGGGATATTACCTAAGTATGAGTGTATAGTTTTCTACATGGATATTACTAATATCAGTTGCAACGGTTGAATAACTTTATTAAGCTTGCCGATGAACGACGTATGGTACGCAGACCATAGGTTGATAAACGCTATAATAGAGTATATTTAAAGAAAAATTAATTATAATTATGATTTAAAATACATAAAAGCCTAATTTATTTAATTTGAAATTTTTATAAATTTTCTCGGCAGGAATATATGGACACTTCTTCCACCCGATGAATGCATAAAATAAATTATTATCAAAAACTAAAAATAAACAGTTAATTAAGAACTTCGACTTTTTTCTTTGAAACAATTGATAGATTTAATTTCAAGTTTAGTTAAAATTTATCATAACTATGACTGAATTGGACTGTAATTCACTATAGAAAATCAATTCAAATCAGTCAATCAAAAGAACAACAGTTTCGGTATGAAATTTCCAACATTGGATGCTGTTTTTACATATTCAAGTGACATCTTATCAATTACTTAAACTTCATGAAATGCTATAAGATATTTAAAACTAAAATTTTTAAAATTATGGTATTTTAGATGAAAAGTGAGGATCATTTATAGGATTTTTCAAAGTTAAAATGTGTGGCACCTATATAAATTATGGGAAAAATATATATATGTCTAGTCGAATCCCATTATAACGAACTCCAAGAGACCGGAGAAATAACTTCGTTACAACAAAATTTCGTTATAAAGGAATTCCAGGTTTATGCTTCGTTTCTATGTAAACTTATCTGGGGGATTAATTAGAAAGTGTTCGTTAAAATGAGTTTTTTCGATTTATATACAGTTCCTTCTTGGTAAGTATAAAAATTCCAAGATTATATACATTGGTTTTAATTTAAATAATTGTGTCATTTCACCAAATCCTATATTTTCAAAAACTATAGAAAAATATAGCCGAAATTTAAGTCTAAGACAATATTTCGTTAAAATTTTATTTCAATGCATAATTTTTGAATACAAAAAAGATCTGAATTCGGTTTCATAGTTCTAATTTTACTGAATGCTTTGATAGTCAATCCATAGAATAAAAGAACAATTAATTTTTGGAAAATACAGATCTGAAATTGAGGTTACGGAAATTTTGACACACATATCTAAAATTAAAATCATATATATAACTAGTATGGTGATGGTTTCACAAAACGGTTCGAAATGCATTTAAATATTTTTTTTTAATGTTAAAGGTGTTAAAACAATTATAAAGAGCAGCTGAATAAGTTAACAGTTCTGATTATTTTTTCACATTCGTAGAAAATAAATATATCTAAGACAATTATAATTTTTCCCATAATTTAACCTAAAAAAACTTCTATATAAGTATAATCTCAAAAGTTGTTTTTATATGTAACGCGTTCTCAATAGATATGTGTGAATATGTTGCGAAATTGTTTAGAAAAAATGCAAATCCTCCGCTCTTTATTAGAGAATCTGACCGTATTCCTTTTTTTTCCCTCGAAGCAACATTTATTATAGGGGATTGATCGCGCTGCTTAATAGATGGCGCTCATGAACAATATAACATGGAGCAGTGGTTCCCAAACTTTTCGACCCTCCCCCCCTTTTGACAAGATGTTTATCAGCTACCCCCTCCACATAACATGACCATATGTCCCGGTTTCTGCAGGCATTCCAGATTTTTTTGTTAATAAATATACTGTACCGAAAGTGGGGGAGGGGGGGGGTTCGTAACACCTTTTTTTAACTCGGTTCCTGTTTGCGTAATTAGTGACAGAAATTATTTTTTAATATTTAGTTGATAGTGCTGTTTTATTATGAAATTGGAAGTGTTGTGGGAGACATTATGTACTCCCCGATTTTTATATGCAATGTGATTTAGAAAGAATCATCTAATTTCAAAATGATTCTTCGCTTGAAATTGACCATCAATAACATTATTCATCTTACATAGACACACACACATTTCCCCGTTTTTTTCATATTACTCTCACACATATACTTTGTTTTTAATTTTGAAAAATACCTGTATAATTTTAAAATCAGATAATTCTTTCTAAGTCACCTTGTTTAAGTATTAACTTGATACATTGATTACACAATATAATTTAATAAAATTAGAGTGTATGATATATACATTTTAAGTAGTTCAGTTGTGTAAAGGTATTTTTTTTTATTTTGGCATACTTACGTTGGAAAAATTGAAACAAATTTCTTGATTGGACGCTTTTATTTTGGAAAATCTCTCGCGGCTCCCCCCTCAACCCTATTTTATTCGCGCTGCCCCCAAGGGGTCACGACCTACACTTTGGGAACCACTGACGTAGAGCATAAAAATCCATCTTACAAAATTATGAGCAACCGTGCATTTGCAATTGTTTTAAACGCACCTCTAGCTTTTATTCCTAAATTAGTCACTTGGTCTTGATTAAAGGGCATATAGTTTTATTCACTACTAAGCACAACCACGCTTAAACTCAACTTAAAACGGAACTAATAACGGACTTAAATCCGAAATCCTTATAAAATAATCTAAAGTTTTAATTTTTTCGAAAATTTACACCAACAAATAAATTTTCTCTAACAATTTTTTTTAATACAAAATCAGACCGTATTTTCAGATAACCTTCGGTTCCCATCTCATCTCCACCTCAAAACAGCCCAGATACTTAAATATATAATATTCAAGAAAAACATCATTTTAATATCTAGTACATACTTCGGTTTCACCAAAACTACTTGAATATGCCCAGAACACACTAGCATTAAAATACGTTATAGTTTATTTATTTATTTTATTTTTATATTCAGCAATTTTAGAGAAAAAAATTTTTCCGGTCACGTGTAAGAAGTTATAAAAATATACAAGAGGAAAAAATTTATACATAAAATTTTCGTTATTTAAAAAAAGCAATGTGTATTTAGTATAACGTGTTGAAATCATTTACTTTAAGCATGAAAAACAAAATCTTTGTGTTCTTGGTGCATAGTTTCTGTAAAAATAGAGGAAAAAATTACTGATTTTGATCCATAAATCAATCACTTGAATTTGTTTAAAGGACATATTATTGTACAGTCTTATTATTTGCGAATGAGCACAAATTCTTAAATGTTCAAAATTTGGAAAACTTAAATCCAAAATCATGTAATTTAAAACTTAATCCCCCCTCCAAAAAAAAAATACTCCAGCTATTTCCGTATTTAACCAACTCCATCAAACTTTTGTCATTACATTTTTTTCTAAATACAAAGTCAGACTTTCGAACATTTCCACCTCAATCAATCAACCCAGATACGTGAATATACAATATTCAAGAAAAAATAATTTCAACATCTCTTATTACGAATTTACAAAAAACAAAACTTGAATATAATAAGAACGCACAGGCACTAAAACTCATTACAGTTTATTTATTTTTAGAATTTTTGATTTAAAAAGTTCCAGTAACGTGAAATCGGAGGTTAAAAAATAAGCAAAACATTTTCTTTTTTTAAAGAATAACAATGTTACATACTAGAACACCAATATATTATAGCGTGTTGAAATCATTTACCTTATATATGAACGATAAAAAAGAAATTTGCATATTCTTTTTCTACATAATTTCTACAAAAACGAAAAAAATGACTGATTTTGATCTTTAAATCAGTGTGTTAAAAAACAGACCAATCCATGGACATACGACAAAAAAAAATTAATTCCAAAACTCTCCGACACATTTGAATCCGAAATACTTTGGTTCTCAACCTGTGCTCCGCGGCCGATCGAGGAAAATAAAAAAAACCCCAGTAAATTGGAAAAGAATAGTTATAAATATTTTTAAATAATAAAAATAAATCAGCAACTTTGATATATAAATAAAAAAATAGGCTTACGGGGATCCGTCGTAGAAGTTATATACCAGAAAAGGATCAAAAATTTTAATTTTTGAAAAATATTTATATTTATACCGAGAAAAAACAACCAGATACTTATATGCAATATTCCAAAAAAATAATTTCAACATCTAGTATTTTGAATTCTCCTAAAAATCTTGAATATATATAGTACCCAGAGAACACCAACATTAAGATTCATTATAGTTTATTTCGTTTTTATTCGGAATATCAGTAAAAAAATTCTAGTGACGCCAAATCGCAGGTTAAAAAATATATATGTATGTATATAAAACAATGTGTTCTATCTAAAACAAAGTATTCTACCTAAATATTACTATAGCTTGTTGAAATCGTTCACCTTATGCATGGGAAAAAAATGAAAATCTTCTGTGTGCTCTTGGTGTACAATTTTCATAAAAGGGGAAAAATCTTAAAATAGAATCGTTGATTTTAATCCCTGAATCAATAACCTGGTCTCTTCTTTGCTTTATGAGCAAAGTCTTATTTATCATCAGACACTACAATTTTTGAGCCCTCAAATATTCACAATAGTTTAGAATTTTAATTTTTACAAAACAGACCAAATACTACTTGAACATGAAACATTCCATAAAAATAATTCCAGCATCTGTTATTTCGAAATCACTAAAAACACTTGAATAAACATAGATCACATCAGCATTAAAACTCGTCGTAGTTCCTTTTTAATGTTTTTATGCAGAATTTTCGAAAAAAAAATTCTAATAACGTGAAATCGGAAAACACAAAAGTATTAAAAAATGTTTTTTTAATTCTTAAAAAAAAATTCACCTACTGTAGCGTGCTAAATATTAAAAACTTCTGTGTACTCTTGGTGCACAATTTCCAAACAAGAAACAGCTGATTTTGATCCCTGAATCCTTCCACTTGGTCTTGCTTCAAGGGTATACTGTCTTATTTACCATCAAACACAGTAATTCTGAAACCACCAAAATTTACAAACTTAAATACAAAATCGTATAAAACAATCTAGAACTTCAAATACAAGAAATTTTATGTTAAATGCTCAAAATACTCCAGCTATTTTTCAGCATTTTCAATCATTATTTTTAAACTTTTCCAATATTTTTGAATGCAATATCAAATTGTAATTTCGGGCAATCTTGAGTTCACATTTCATCTCCACCTCAGAAATTGCCCCAGTTACTTAAATATGAAGTAGTCCTATTCCAGAAAAATAATTTCGACTCCTAGTATTTCGAATTTACCAAAAATACTCGAATATACCCAGAGCACATCAACATTAAAATTCGTCATTGTTTACTTATGTCTTTTATTTTTTTATGTTCAGCATTTTTAGAGAAGAAAATTCTAGTAACGTGAAATCGGAGGTTGAAAATATATTTTAAAAAATCTTTTTTTAGAAAGAACAATGTACCTACTATAGCGTGTTGAAATCATTTACCTTATGCATGGAAAAAAAAAATGAAAATCTTCTGTGTGCTCTTGGTGCACAATTTCCGCAAAAGGGAGAAAAATCGCGAAGGAGAACAGAAAACTTGAAGGTAAAATAGTAAAAAAAAAATTCAAGGGAAGAAAAACTTCAGAAACAATAATAAGAGAAAAAAATGGTAAAAATTTTCAAAAAATGGATAAAACTTCAAAAAAAAAACTTTCAGAGTCGTTAGACACGCCAGATGGCGCAAAAGAGCAGTTGAGGGTTGAGGGGTTGACTTCTCCAAGAAGACGGGTCAACCCAGATGGAATTTTAAAACCTTCTAGAACTGCCACTCACACACAAAAAAAAGAGCAAAAAATAGCAAAAAATATCTTTATATATATCCTTATTTTTATCCCAGAAAGGTATTTGATAGAAGAAAGTATAAAGGAGAAAAACAAAAGAAAGTTTTTTCCTCTCCTTTTCTTACCTTTTTAACATATATCTTTCTCCAAGGAAAAACGGGAGTGAAAGAATAAGGAATATGGCTTCCGTTATCTCTAGCATCTCATTAGCATATTGATGGGATGATCATTAGGGAATTTTTTACAATTTTTTTTTAGGGAATTTTTTGTGTCTTCGTGTTCTTCGATGCATGTTCTCATTTTTCCCTACCTTTAATATTGAGAGAGAAAGGGGAAAAAAAACTAAAATTCTCGTACAAAAGAGAATTTAGCATATAAGTAAGGATGGGGGTGACCTTAACGACATGTTAATCAAAAAAAAAAATGTTAGGAATTTCTCTCCTGAGTTTCTTTCTCGTTGTTTCTTCTCCTATTTCCTCGTGTTTCAATCAATACTGACTGGTTTGCATTAATTTCTATCCTTTTCTTCCTCCCTTCTCTTATACAAGGGTTTATATACTAAATTTTTCTAGTGATTTTTTGCTCCCTTGATGGTGGAAAGAAATTTCCGAAATTTTTTATGCATTCAATTTAGGGACTTTTTAACATGTCTCCGAGTGGAATGGAAAATGCAAAAAATTTGATGTTAAGAGTCTACATTTTTTCCCCCCGATGAAATTGACTAACATCAATCAGTATCGATTCCAGGTTTCGAACTTTACTCGGTGAATGATGAATTTTTTTGTAATTATATCTGATTTTATTAGCAGTTGTCAATCATTCGAATTGTTTTTCTAATTATTTCTTATCTTCCAAATATTGTTTAGTTGTTTCGAAAATAAAGACCACCATTATCAAAATTGTATAACAGAAACTCATGAAATTAATTTTTTCAAATGAGGAACGGATTCTCGAAATCACCACTACGTGGCTTATCAATCAAGCTTTGAGAAATTATGTTGTTTTACATAATTACAATCTTAATACAATCTTAATTTTTTGGAGCAATCACTCCATTCAAAGAAACAAATATAAATTAACAATTAGCTTCCGAACAATAAAATTGAAATCTAAGTATCAAAATATGAGTTGATTTAGATAAAAAACATTAATTATTAAAAAATAAACAGGTCAAAAAACCTAAAATTAGACACACCATTAAAATCAATATACAGTAAATTAACAAAAATACTGTATTTGAAAAATAACAAATAAGACAAAAGTATTTGAAAAATAATAAATAAAAAAAGTATTTAAAAAATAAAAAGTAAAAAAGTATTTAAAAAATAAAAAGTAAGAAAAGTATTTGAAAAATAAAAAATAAGACAAAAGTATTTGAAAATGAAAAATGAGCCAAAAAATATGTGAAAAAAAATTGTTGAACAAAAAATTAGAGGAAATTTAGAAACTTAAAATCACATGCAAATTTTTAAAATAGCTGGAAATTTTACAAAAGATAAGAATAGTAGATAAATAAAAATAATAATAATTAACATAAAAATATTAGGTCTAATAATAGAAAAAGGCAGAGAAAGAAAAATTGGAAATTGTGCAAATAATAGTGCTAGTGCATTTAATATTGGTCATTATAATATCCGTCAAACGTTGAGAACTACGTAGCTTTTGGTAACCAAATTTTATTTCATGATTTGGTATATAATAATTTATGAAAATTTTGGACGTTATTTTTCCCAATTATTCGGAATGCTTTCAGTAAGGATTGTTAATTTTCAACAAATATTTTACTGCACCAATGGTTTTTCTAAACACAATTTTTATCAGAACTAAATTAATAAAAGCCTATTTTTCCCCCTTTTGTGCTTAATCTAGAGACTATATTAGGCAAAGACACCAGTTTTTCATCTGAAGACAACATTAATACTACTTATGCAATTAACTATCAATTAATAGTCATTTGAATTCGACTCTGTATGGAAAAGCGAGTAACTCCAGCTAAAAGGAGTATTTTCACTATCTTCCGATTCTTTTCTTTGCTATTGAAGAATGAACTTCATACAGTTCCGAAACGCGTCTATCCTTGTTTTTTTTCTTTCAAATTTTGGGTCTACACACGTTTTTTTTTCCTTAGTATATTGTCTCACCCAAAAGTACTGAGAAAAAATTACAGTGTCTTGTAAAATTTATTAATTAAAATAATACATTACCAGAAGTTTGCAGAATAATATCAGAAATTTTGGGTCACTTTTTCTCCAGTAAATATGTAAACCGACAGTTCACTTTCACAAACCAGTCTTAAATTTTGATATATTTCATTTTTTTCAAGTATTGTCAAAGACTGCCAATACGAGGAATCACCAGATTTCTCTGTGTCATTATACAATAAATCACCGAATATATTTCTTATAATAGTTTGTTAGAGAGCTGTGATTCTTGACTAGGAGTCCTTGGAGAGTTCTTACAGGGTCCGTGTGCTTCGATAAGAAAACAATTAACTTATTGTTTTTACATTATATGTTTAATACTTTTCTGCAAAGGGGTCGTCCGTGGCCTTCATCTTTATTGGCAAAGGGTATCTATCCTTGGCCTTAGTTTTATTGGTACTATGTGTCGGTGGAACAAAAGAGGTTAAGAACGTCTGTTTCCAAGAATGTATGTCACAGACACGTTCCGTCCCCTTATATTAGGAAAAATATGAAATTCTTTAATGCTTTGCTGAACAGGATCCGTATTCATCCTTCATTAAAAATTACCGAACTGATTTGTAAGAATTTGAGTTTTCCCCATAAGCATCAGCTAAATTGGATGCGAAATCTAATCCTTAAAAAAAGTGGCCATGTCTCGCCCTACAAATGACCGATGTTTTCTATTGTAATTTTTATCTGTCTGTGTCAAAAAAGACGACGTTATATTAGTATGAGATCCGTGACACATTGGTTTCTAATCCGATTAAAGATAAACTTCTCGAACAATATATTCCAGTAAATTATCATAATTTCTAGCACAAGGGAAATCATTACACGCAAATACCGCAGTATTTTATTTTATTTTTTTCCCGTAGGAACAAATAATGAAACCCCTGACTGATCACCGAAGCGCAAAACAAAAGAAATCATATAATAATAAGTTGTTTTTTTTACCTTCCTTTATAACGAACAATTGACTAATCGCCACTATAAAATTGTCTCACAGCCGAAAAATTCATAATCGAATCACGTCCGAAATGAACATAATCCATCTCTTTCTCAAAACTTTACATTAACGTTAATCATAACGAGCCAATTTTGGCTCACTTTTTTGTGTTTCCTTTCCCGCACCAAATGACAAAACAGAAATTATTATAATAATAAATAAATAAAAGAGTCTAGAATTCTTTTGTCAACCTGATTCCCAGCGGTCTCTCTCTCTCTCATGAACATTATATATGTATACAGGAAATCTAAAATTAAGTTTTCGAGTTCAATCTTATTATATATATTTTTTTGAAACTTAATTGCGCCAAATGAAGAATAATAAGCCAAGAGAAGAAGAATATAAAAAATGATAATAATAATAATAATAATATAAAAAAAAAGCAAGAGTCCGATTGTTATTGTCGCAGTAGCGGCGGTCACATTTTAAAGAGGCCACTACACCGATAGCATTATATGGAGAAAAGTCTTGCTGGAACTAATAATACGCGAGTCCAGTCTAATAACTCCCACACGAAATGCACTCTACTGTAAAATTATTCGCCCGGTAATCACGATTTAATTCTGGTAAAATAGAAGTAAAAGAAAAAAAACAATAGGCACCAATGTCTTAAAAGACAAAAAAAAAATAGTCATTTCGCCAAACGGAAATTGACTGGTCCTTTATGATAGGTGTTTATTATGTATGTACAGGGATATTTCTCTTTCACTGGTTATAAGACATATCCTCTTGTACACATACGCGAGAGGTTTTTAACCTGTACATTATAGGAAAAGTGAAATTTCAAAATCACTTGACTGAGCTGATCATCTACAGGTTACGGTTAAGAAAATGCGATTGTTTTAACCAATTTTGTCACCGTCATTGTTCTACGCATCGGGAATGTATCCAAATCGTTAGTGACTGACTTGATATATGAACTACAGTAAAAGTTCGTAATATAATGACAAGTTCACAATCATGAGAAAAATTTTCGTTGCAACAGACTTCTCGTTATAAGCGATTTTCTACATTTTGCTTTGTCAGGTTGTAAAATTGTAGAAAATTGCAACTTTGTATGCATTAAAACGTCTTTTCAGATCATTTCGTTCTAACATTAACGAATGGATAGAACTTTAGTCATAAAATTGGTTTTCTGTTTCACAGCACTAAATTCTATAAGAAATATTTTTGCATAAAACTTCGTATCATCAAAACGGTTTAGTTGATCTATTGAACAATTAAAAGTCTCAATTGTTACATAACTTCTCACTTCATAGATATACATTTATATAGTTGTACTCATTTACGTACTCGTCGACATTTTCCCGCTAATCGAAAAGGTTTTTTTCGCACTGTTTTTTCAGTCACTCGGAAGCGACTTGAAACTGCAACTTTTGGTCCTGTGGTCTTTTAGACAAAGTTGTCTGAAAAAGACAAAAGTTGAACAAAGTCATCAAAATCATATGTGTACAATGGGGAAGCCCAAAAATAGGAAGAAGGAGGAGTTAAAACAATTTGACTTTTTTTTTTTAATTTTTAAGTTTGTTCATGTTTTCTAAGTGGTCAGCAATCTTTTTGCAGCATTTTTGCGTGCTTCAGAGCAGTAAATTGCTTGCACTTGCAGTGTTGAAATGGAGTTTTTTGGTGTATTGCACGATGTTGCGTAATGAGAGGGATCTCCTATCATCCTTCATTCACATAGTTGATTATATGAGATCTTATATCTATGCAATTGTGTTTTAATTAACGCACCATGCCAAAAGCACCGAAGACACTTTTATGTTTCAGTGAATACACCATTGTGCTCGTGAGCAATATGTTGAATATGGCTGAATATTTCAGAAACGTATGATAAATCTCAAAAATGAAATAGATAATTTTTAAGAGGTATTGAACGTTTCTTTAACTGAACTGAATAATTGAGGATCCTATTCTTTTAAGCTTTTTGGTAAATTGAACATTGTCTCTCCCTATTGTCTAACATGCATCTCTAAAATTATTGTGAGAATATAATGGAACTTCCAATGTGTTAAGAAATGAAATGTATTGCTTCCTTGAGCGTTACATGGGAGAAGTTATTAAAGAGAAGACGGGGGAGGATGTTCGAAAAATATTTATTATTGCCGAAAGCGTTCTTTTCTTTAAAAAGTGATTTTTGTCGTCTGAAGTGTTATCTATATATATAAAATTTCTTTTCTGTGTCTGTGTGTGTATGTTCTCTATACAAATCTACAATTTTAGATCGATCGTCACTAAATTTTGCATATATATCAAATGGGACCCGACTTGAACTATAGGCTACTTTAAAATTTCGTCAGAGCAGGGCAAATACCTCAAATGGGCAAAAAACTGTCGGACAAAAATGGTTTTTGAGCCTCAACAAACACTTTCGGAACGTTTACTTTGGTTACCATGGTTCCCTAGCAATGCATTTCAAATACAAATACAAATACAACGCCACAACAGGCAAAATGCCCAACGAGGTGGCTGATAAAAAGATGCCCATAAAAATATGGATGTCATATGTTTCAAAAATACAGCAACCCCATTAAAAATGCAATTAACACAAATTATAAACAATATATACACATGATAAAATATTATACAATGCCCATAAAGAATACTTATGGTTGTCTTATTCTAAGAATGGATAGCTTCTCGATTTACCCCAACATGTTTATCGTATTTCTTTTTAAACGTGTCAATTGTGTTACAATTTACTACCTCCGGGGGTAAGCTATTCCATTTATTAACAACCCTATTAGAGAAAAATTCCCTGCGACACCATAACCTTGCATTGTCCCTCACCAATCGATACTGGTGTCCCCTTGTAAAAGCGGTTGATTGGCGGTGTACTAAAAGTTCATGGTCCATCCTATCCATCCCATTGAAAATTTTGAACACTTCGATCATATCTCCTCGACACCTGCGTTCATCCAATGTAAACATATTCAAAAAATGAAGTCTCTCTTCATAACTCAAGCCCTGTGTGCCAATAAGGACACGCGTAGCTCTTCTCTGCACCCCTTCAATCAAGTCTATGTCCCTCTGTAGGTATGGTCTCCAAAACCTTACCGCATACTCCAGTCCAGGACGAACTAAGCCTCGAAAAAGCGGAAGAATGACTTTAGGAGAACGCGAAGAGATCTTTTTTAAGGCATATTTCAGACGTATATATGCCTTTACAATGGTTTGTCACATCTCTAATCCTGTTACTAATGTGTAACTGTTTATGCCTTTGTAATGGTTTCCACTTTTTCAGTCCTCCCAGTAATGAAGCTTTTTGAAAAGCTTCATTACTGGGTGCTGACTGACTACTACATAATCATCATCAGCATGGCTTTGAGGGTCAGGAAAAGGGTGATAATCATAGAGATCAGTGTTAAAATTGCCGATTTTAAAACTGTAGAAATGCGGAAATTTAGAGTGGGGTTTTCTGTCACATCAATAATTTTAAAAATTGTATTAAATTCTCAATTTTTGAAATATTGAGTTCGCTTAGACATATACGAAGCTCAGGAGATGAAATGTGAAGTAATTGGCCGGACCTACTTTTGAGTTGGATATTCATGCAATAACATTGATTTCAACTTTTTATTTATATCCTCTCAACCATCAAAATTAATGTCTCTTAATTAATTATTGTCTTTTCATATTCAACTGCATAAATTCATGTGGGTTAGGATATTTTAAAATTAATTATGAGCCCGTGAAATGAACATCAACAAAATTCCACAGCGTTAATTAAGTATTTTTGGAAGCTGGAACAGGCAGATGGATAACTTGAAATTGGGGGGGGGGGGCGAGAATTGAAATACCTAGCGCCCCTTAAAAAAGGGGAAAAAAATATTCATTTCTACGTTTCCCTAAATCTAGATTTGTTTATTTCAGGAGTCACGCAAGGCGCCATATTGGTTAACTTATACACGGTTTGCATTAAAGAAAGAGATATATCACGTGATCCAAAAAGCCTCATTATAGAAAACCTGGGCAGCGCCGGGTATTATAGCTAGTTTAAAATTAAAATAAAGTTATCGCCTGTGTGTGATACTGTGTTGTGTGTGTGATCCACTTTTTTTATTTTTTTTTTTTAAGGTGATGTTCATACGCCGATATGCGTTGTGTTTAAGCAATTTAGTATTGATCAGATGGATGGATTTGTTTTTAAGAGGTTTTCTTATGTGCTAAAAATCTCTCGATGCAATATCAGTTTTTGAAAAATATACTTATATACGTGGTGATTACTTTACTCCCCTTGTCGGATTTACTGGCGAACCGTTGAACCTAGAAGCATACCTACTTCCAATGAGAGAAATTATCCAAATATCATGTAGAATTCAGGTACGTCATTCATGTTGCAAGGGGTTGTATAGTTATCAAAATAAAGTAAAATAACTTTTTATACGGACATCCTGTTCTCAAAAATCCAATTAGAAAATTGTTGCCCTGAGGCCAACAAAAAACTTCAACATTTTAACTGCAATATTGGCTGAGATATTTGAATTAAAAATCGGAGAAAAGTTTGGAAAGAACAGCAAAAACTAATGCACAACGCTTCTTTCCTTCGTTTATGCTCTTCTTTCCCAACTTTTCTCCGATTTTTAATTTAAATATCTCAGCCAATATTGCACTTGGAAATTTAGAATTTCTATTGTTGCCCTCAGGAAAGTGAGGGAAACAACTTTCTAACTGGGTTTTTGAGTACAGAATATCCGTGTAAAAAGTTCAAATTCAATAATTATGCACCCCCTGGCAACACGAATGACGTATCGGAAGTCCACATGTTATTTCAGTAATTTTTAGTAATATGAAGTATGCGTCTAGGATCAATGGTTCGCCAGTAAAATGCGGCGAGGAGAATTTAGTAATACAAATACAAATACAACGCCACAACAGGCAAAATGCCCAACGAGGTGGCTGATAAAAAGATGCCCATAAAAATATGGTTGTCATATGTTTCAAAAATACAGCAACCCAATTAAAAATGCAATTAACACAAATTACAAACAATATATACACATGATAAAATATTATACAATGCCCATAAAGAATACTTATGGTTGTCTTATTCTAAGAATGGATAGCTTCTCGATTTACCCCAACATGTTTATCGTATTTCTTTTTAAACGTGTCAATTGTGTTACAATTTACTACCTCCGGGGGTAAGCTATTCCATTTATTAACAACCCTATTGGAGAAAAATTCCCTGCGACACCATAACCTTGCATTGTCCCTCACCAATCGATACTGGTGTCCCCTTGTAAAAGCAGTCGATTGGCGGTGTACTAAAAGTTCATGGTCCATCCTATCCATCCCATTGAAAATTTTGAACACTTCGATCATATCTCCTCGACACCTGCGTTCATCCAGTGTAAACATATTCAAAAAATGAAGTCTCTCTTCATACCTCAAGCCCCGTGTGCCAATAAGGACACGCGTAGCTCTTCTCTGCACCCCTTCAACCAAGTCTATGTCCCTCTGTAGGTATGGTCTCCAAAACCTTACAGCATACTCCAGTCCAGGACGAACTAAGCCTCGAAAAAGCGGAAGAATGACTTTAGGAGAACGCGAAGAGACCTTTTTGAAAATGAGACCAAGCATTCTATTCGATTTTTTGACAACCGCTGAACAATGTTCAGAAAACTTAAGTCGCTCGTCAATGAGAATTCCCAAATCGGTGACTCTAGTTGCATCCGGGATAGTGACACCATTCAACTCGTAAGAGAACCGTGGGTTGTTCGAACCAAAATGAGCGACCATGCACTTATCTACGCTAAACGTCATGCTCCATTCATTTGCCCATGCTGCAATCTTGTTTAAGTTGGTCTGGAGCAACTCCCTATCGCTTTCATTTCCGATTACCCCCATTAGCTTCACATCATCTGCGAATTTGCTAGTAATTCCATCGATACCCTGATCGAGTTTGTCGATAAAAAGTGAAAAAAGTATGGGGCCAAGGACACTTCCCTGAGGAACTCCACTTGTGACGTCTGTCCAACCAGAGAATTCCCCGTTCACCATAACTCGTTGCGACCTATCTCTTAACCACGATTCTATCCAATTCAGCAAGTTGCCCCCTATTCCAATCTCGTGTAAACGCTTCAAGAGTTTGCCATGTTGGACCCGATCGAATGCCTTCTGGAAATCAAGATAAACAACGTCGACATTTTTGCTCTTACCCAAAGCCTTAGTCACGTAATCATAGAAGCAAAGGAGGTTAGTTACACATGACTTCCCCTTCCTGAACCCATGCTGATTATCCGACAATACATTATTCTCGTCTATCCACTTCACAAACTGCCTTTTGATGATAATTTCCAAAATTTTCGAGAGGGAGCTCGTCAAACTCACTGGACGATAATTAGACACCACTTCTCTACTACCCTTCTTAAATATCGGAACAACGTTAGCCAGTTTCCAATCTCTCGGGACGATACCCTCAGCAACACTACTCCTGTATATCTGTGCGACTGGCCCCAACAATTCATTAGCACCTTCCCTGAGAACCCTGGGATAGATATCATCTGGTCCTGGTGCTTTGCTTGCACATACATTTCTTAGAAGATTTAGGACCTCCACGTCTTCAACTTGAATATCGTTGAGCGTTTTATTACCCCATGCAACACCCGTATATCGAATATCATTAATCACCCTGTATATATGTCTTCGTATCTGAGGTATACAGTGATCATATTTGATCAGTTGTATATGTATAGTACTGAAGTGTTCATCTCGAAAATAATGTGCTATCTTTGAAAGATACTACAACTACAGTAGGTTGGAATCTCGCTTTGCTTGCATATAATGTTTGGCTCAGTGCATTTTAATTTATATTATCTCAACTCATTTTATAAATATAGTAACGGCGGTGTGAATACTTTCTTGCTCTTAAACTGAGCATAACTCTGGTTTCTCGCAATGAGCAATTTACCACCGAATGAGTTTGCCCGAAATGTGAGTGTGTGTGTGTACCTAACAGTCTGAGCGCTTATCTTCATGCATATACGATAAATTTTTGACATGGCTGATTGCATTTAATGATCACTCAAATTTCAAGTTTAACCTTTTTTTTAATTATAGAATGTAATTTAAAATTTTAGTTTCGAACGTCAAGCTAAAATTGTGACTTTTAATTTTAATCTTAAATGGTGCTTCGAAATTTTAGTCTTTAGTATTGAATTTTACTGTTCAATATTGAATTTTTTTCTGAAATATTAAATTTTAATCTTCAATATTACATTTTATTAAATTCTAACCTCTAATTTGGAATTTTGATCTTTAATTTTTTATTTTGAATTTCGAATGAATTATTATTTTTTGATTTTTGATTTTTCAATTTTATTCTTCGATCCCTGAAGATAAATACAAAGTTTTATTTTAAATTTAAAATTTTTTTATTTTTTAATATCGATACTTCCAATTTTCTCCAGCTTCATATTTTTCAAAAAGAATTAACCATTCACAAAAATTGAAACCCATCTTTGCATCCACAGATTGTTTCAAATTTAGTTTCTTTCCTCGAACAATAACCGATTGGAACAACCTCCCGTCAAAAATTATTGATTGTACAACAGTTTCTGATTTCCTTTGAACATCAATCGTCTCTGTCAAACTTCACTACCGCATTCCGTTGTATAGGCCCTGGCCAAGCAATATTGGATAAATAAATAATCTCATTTAAATAAACGAAAAAATCTGATGCTACAACTCATGTGATTCTTATTTAACATTATTTCATCTCATAAAAGAATATTTTTTGTTAAAATATTAGTTTCGAAACTCCTTGCAGAAAAGTTTCAAACTTTTCATGTATGCAGGGTTAGTGATAGGTGACTTTTTCTTAGCCCAAGGAAACAGATATTTTCTGGATATTATGCTGAGGTGAACTCAGGATGAAAAGACATCTTGTCTCCGATGGGACTCGAACCCAGGTCCCTCTTGCTTACCATGGAAGCATGCTACCATCTACACCACTGGAGACACCACCCGGCCTTCCTTATTCCACGCACTCTGGCCGCGTGAAATCCGTGCTCCCTCCTATCGAATAAAAACGAATTCTGTTATAATTTTTTCAAGTGAAATTGGTTTCTGGTTTTAAACTGGTGTGCAGCATAAAAATGAATAGTGCGTGCGTGTGTATAATTTTTACGATGCAAAACGGTATAAATTTTCCATATCATAATACAGGTTGCGATGCTTTTATATAGACATTTTTAGCACACTTATGCACACATAGCGAAAAAACAATTGGACTGTGACCCCTGCTGCCACCTATTCAATAAAAACAAACTATTTGTTGTAAATTCTTCAAATAAAATGGATTGTTGGCCTTAAACCGGTGTGCAGCCTCAAAATGAATAGTACATCATTTGATACTACATATTTTCTTATTTTCATGCTACATATTCATATAAATTTTATGCACCATGTTATCGGTTACTATATTTTCATGTTCGCCGTCAAATTACATTGTGGTTATTTAAAAATAAAAATATATCAACCGATAATATGGTTCATAGGATTTGCACTAACATGTAGGTGAGAATTAGAAATATATGGTATTATTAATATAATACCAATGCGCTATTCGTTTCCATGCTGCACACCGGTGTAAAACAGTCGATACCAACAATCAATTATACCTAAAGAATTTATATCAAATAGATTTGTTGGTATTCTATTAGTAAGTTTTCTATTCAAATCTTAAAGGATAATTTTCTTTTGGTATAGAGCAAATTTTACCAATTATTCTTCGATTTGATATGAATTGTACAATATTGAAAATATTATACAAATTTCAATTTTTTTCCTCAATTATCGATTTAGAAGATTTAAATAATCATCGCTAACTTTTCATTTCCAGCTGATATTTTTCATACTTTACATTAACTTTATTTAAAGTAACCTTGAAATTTTCATTCCTTTTGGACACTCTTCATATCATGCTTATTACCCGGATTTTCAAAAAAATTCCTCAATTTCCGCATCATAAAAGTAATATATAATATTTATTTATTTATTTTTATGATACATGTACATATATATTAGGAGTGGTCTGATTAATCGATTGATCGGATCGGTTAATCGCAGTAACAAATTTTAGTTGAGTTAATTGACTCGATCAAGCCTGTTAAAGTTCGATTAAAGCTTGCAGGAAAAGTTTGTAATTTTTAGCTTGATTTACTTGACGAAAATTTACTTAATTTTTGATGGCCTAAATTATGTTCGTATACACCATATTTTTCCACACACTCTTTTCCACTTACACGCATACACTTTTTCACCTCACATCCAACTTTTACGGAACGAACAAAGGCGCACATTTATAAGACGTCCGTTACCTCCCACAAAATCCCCTTTCAGTCAGTCAATATTTGAGAATCAATGTATGAATCAAATTTCTCTGCATTGGGAAATACGTGTCGATTTAATGAAAATTGGTGATACAGAAATTTAAGTTTCAAGTTGAGTTTGATAGGTGTTTCAGAAAACAAAACAAAAATTTGTTGTCTCTACAGTGAAAACAGCAATTTCCATGTATTCCATATATATTTCTGATATCAATATTTTCGCAGACAGTTTTTTTTTTATCCACTTCGTTGGGCAATTTGCCTGTTGTGGTCTTTGTATCTGGGAAGCATTAACTCCTCTCCCAACAAATATTATCTGACAAGTGTTTCTAGGAAAATAAGCAATAGTATGAAGATTGGAAGTAGTTTTGAAATAGTGATTAACCTAAAATTACTAATTTGAATTCCAAGATTTGACAAATAGCGTTCAGCATCTTAAATTGTTTCATGCTGGCACAGTCTTGAATCCTTAATTTATCCTCATATTTGTTTAAAACTAAAGAACAGATGTATGAAATGAATAAAAAATAGTTTTATAGCACAGTTAATATTATATATTTATGAAAAAAATTTGATTAAAATTCGATTATAATCAGTAGAATATCGATAAAAAATTTTTGATTAACCAGTTAAAAATTTTAATCGATTTCCAGAAGCTGGAAACAAAATTGATGATAAGAATTGGAATTTGACAGCAATATATGAAAATTACAAGTTACGGTTAATCGAAGTCTTACTGTATATATTTATTTATGTAATATTATGCATATATAATAAAAAAAAATCTCACACAATATCCGGCGATAGCAAAAAAATAGAATTTTGATCGAAAAAATTTCTCCGGAAGTGTATAAATATATTTTTTATGGGATAATGCATTTCTGAATAACGCAGAATTGAATGGATGAATAAGAATAATTATTATGATCATGAAAAACAATTGCCTTGTATATAAAAAAAACAGACTTGATATTCCATTCCATATCTTTTTTTTTATGACATTGGTGGGTGAAAAATATGTCTGTCATTCGTTCTTTACCACGCTTCGCTGGCATAAGTACGTACCTACGCCACTTGTTGGCTCATGATCATACTGTCGCATGAGTCAAACGCACCCTTGCACTTTTGTAATAGACAAAAAAAAATCACAATAATAATAATAATAATGAAACAAAAAAAAAAAAGTATCTGAGCCTCGAACTCATTTCCGGCGATTAAAAAATAATTCCGGGTCATTATTATTATTTCTACCTGCGCTATATAACGTCGATGACCACTATACCGCCACCAACAACGACCAACCAACAGGTGATTTTGCGTGACGTAGACAAAAAGAAACGTAAGAGAGAGAGATTATGGACGCATACCGTATATATGGCGGCCGCAGAACAGATCCAAAGGGTCACACACACACGTACATATACGCATTTCCGGTCGTCGATAACATAACCCTGTGTGATATACTGGTAAATATGGTCCGTCCGTAGTCGCGACGCACCACTGGACATCCATCCGGTCACTCCCCATCTCTCAACCAATGAGTTTTAATGAATGAATGAACCATCATCTGAGAAATTGTGGCGTTATCTTGATGCACTAAATGACATTGCTCTACTGTTATGATCAGAGGATTAAACAAAGCAGCAACAACAACAAAAAGTTCCCATGAACTGTACGTGGGTTACGTACCAACGAACTCCCTCTCTTTTCGGATATTACGGACTATATACTTCATGTATACTAATTAGTTGGTTGGAATCACTCTTCTATCGGTACATCATAGTCATTTCCCTGAGATAATAAGATTTTGTACAAGGAGCTCCGTAGGCAATCCTAGCTTCAAAAATGATACATCCATTCAGATCAGCGTTTCTCGAATGGGGTTCCGTGGAACCCTACCAGTGATGAGTCTAAGTACGGTGAAACCTCACTACAACGATACTCGATATAACGATAAATCCATCGACAACGACATTTTTTTTTTCAAATCTTGTTTGGAATTTCCTATAGTCTAATGTTAAGCCCCTCTCGATACAACGATGTCATTCACTGTGATAACCCCCCATAACGATATTTTTTAAGAAATTCTTGGAATCACTCAGAATACGATATTTTTTAATATTTTTCTAAAAACCGTTTTGAATTGAATTTTAACCACGTCGCTCGTTTTCTTTCTTCGGAAGTCTTCTAATAACATCGATATTTTGCACTATAAGGACCAAACAGCATAAATTTTATCACATGTGTGGATAATATTTTCTCTCGATACAAAAAATAATCCCTCTACAACGATATTTTTTCTTGGTCCGTAGAATATCGTTATATCGAGGTTTCACTGTATTTTGTGACCCTCTAAAACTGGTTTTTCCATTCTCCCAGTGTCCGTGAGCACCCTGGTGCATGCCAAGTTTTTACTGGCACTCTAGAAGGATTATCAAACTAATATTTCATGGTAATAAGAAAGCCATTCAGCAATAAATTTGGACAATAGTGCCCGCTGCCCAGTGAAAAAAAAAGTGCGCCCCTACCCCACTGCTCTACAATATCTATGTAGGGAACCACAGAGAAAGCGCTTTCTGGACTACAGAACCGTTCATCTACCCAGCGCCGCAACTAGATATTCTTTCAGTTCGAAGAAAGCGCACATTTTGCCTCCCCCGTGTAATTTTAAAATTGATTAAAAGAGAAATTCAGCGCCTTGGGGCGTCAGAGCCAACTGCTACCACCCCCCCCCACCACAATATGCTGGGGAGGGGAGTGTTGAAACCCTGGTATTTAGGGTTCGATGCCTGAATTATCAAGAGAGTTTCCTGCCTCGGACAGTTGCAAGCTATTACGTGTTCTTTGCTAAGAAAATAAGTAGTAGGTCAAAAGTAATATATAGTATTTTTATCTCATTTTGCGACCCCTAAAGTTTAGCGGCCCGGTGCGGCCGCACCCTTCGCACCTGCTGAAATTCTTACGCGTGATCAAATTAATGCTGTTGTTATATTTTTTATATCGGCATCTCCCCGAGAAATATTCAGGGATTATGTGAAAAATATTGATGAATGACAGTGGAATTAGTTATAGTACTGTTGAAGGAAACGTAGATATACAGTCAAACTCTGTTGTGATGATACCTTGGCCATAAAGTCAATAATTATCCAAGGGGAACTGATTCCCATAGAGAATAATGTTAATGACTATTGCTTATGACGTTGATGAAAAGCAACGATATTGGATATAATGAAAAGGGTTTCAACACTTTCGTTTCCGTTTCGATCACGTTTTTCCAAGAAATTCCTGATATTAAAACTGATAACATCCAGGGAACGTTCGCCTGTTATTCTATTTATACTAAACGTTGGAGAAGAAGATTTATTGCACGTTTGACGGTCCGACTTCGCCATTGACATGATTACTTATAGGCCTAATTCATTCCTTTGTATTTTGCCCTTCCCGATTTTTTCTTATGAAATGTCTAGTTTTTTTCCACGAAACTCTCTTTGATTTCTAATCTTCACAGAAGCAGGAATGCAGATAATTTGCATAATTTATAAATTGTGTTATAATGAATATAATTGCAAATATTCTCATTTCACAACTTATTTACCAAGTTCATTTTTTTCCCATGAAATACATTTTAGCAGACTTGCTGTAGCATTGCATTTCTCTCGCAAGGATTATTTATGAGCAATATTTGGCAGCTGCGCTGACATTTGGCAACATTTTTTTCGAGAATAAGCGATGTCCCGTATTAATTATCACAATTTACTTGTATTTTTCCTCGATCAATATGGTCACCCTAATAATCATAAATAAATAAAATACGCACTTCATGCACAGTATTCGATTGCTTCTCTCTCTCTCTCTCTCTCTCTCTCTCTGATTATATTTTTCATCTGAATAAAATTCAAAAAAATTCAACTTTGGTTATAACGACAAAATTTCGTTGAATCTTCGATGCCGTTATAACCGAGTTTTGCTGTATTATTTCAAAAGCGCTTTAATGAGTAATTTTTACAAGGGCGTTTGATCAACATTGTGACCCGGGGATATTCTAAAAGGAGCACGGGTGAAAAAAAAGTAGAAGGTGAACCATAGCAATCAAAGGGCCGCAGATACCTTTAAAAAAAAAGAGCATTTAAGTGAAATATGGTGGATAAAGTGCGACTACAAACAGTACTATTTAGAAAAAAACAGTAGCAAAAATTAATGTTGAAATTATCAAGATTATGAACTTATAGTTAATTACATGCATTCATTTGAGTTCCGTGGTTTCACTTTGTAACCATCAAGAGGTCTTAGTGAGCTAGAACATTGATATCTCTGCTCTGGACCGTAGATATTTCCCTTAAATATATATATGTAATGGGAGGATTAGATATATGTATAAGAGGATTCCTAGAAAATATATGTAACTTCGAAGGTACCAATATAATATAGAGGCTCAACGGTCCCTTGAACATGAAAATTATTTCACACAGAACAAATGAAGGCTGTTCCAAAAGTTTGTAGAACAATCACAAATATATTATAATTTCTGACAAACACGTTTTAATTAATAACTAATAATTTTTCTATTATTTTGAACGACATCTAACAAGCGATCTTCTATTTAAAGAACTAAACTTTGTAGGAGTTGTGAGTCCAAATTATGCCATTCAGTTTTTATGCCATGTTTCAACAAGGCGTTCTTTATCTGAACTGTTGCCGATTATGAGTCATTATGATCCACATACTTTCTATCTGGCTGAGATCAAGACTCATCCGTGGCCCAGTCGAGTAGACACATTTTTGAAGTAAGATTTCGCAACATTAGACATATGCATGGGGACATTATCATGCTGAAAAACACCAGTTCTGCCCTGCTAAAATTTAACTAAAGGGAATGAAATGATTTTCTAGTGTCTCAATGTATTTTTGTACGTCCTGTCTCCTATCTAGGATTGCTAAATATGCGTGTCCATTGAATGTGAAAGCCACCCATGCCCTCACAGAACCTCTACCCCTTATGTCTACTACAGTATAAGCGTACATTTTTCCCTCAAATGATGGCAATACTTTGTATATACATCGGAACCCATCTAAATTAATAGTCTTTTCGTCACTGAAAGTAACACTGATCCATTTGTCTCCATAATTTACGCTGTTTTGAGTCCACTCTAACTTCTCGAAATGTGGTGCGTTGCGTGTTTGAACGTAGTGCTTTGAGACAGCTTAGTTGACGAACAATTTCATATGAACCACATAAAACCATTTTATTTCATTCTTCTCAAAGTCGTATCTGGCTATGTATTCAAACCTGAGAGCAATTCCACAAACAAACACCACTCGGGTGGATACCATTCTTTTTATCAACCTATCATCATGTGAAGTCGCATATCGAGATCTTCCGGGAGGTGATTTTGGATGGTAAGGCGTCTTATCAGCTAAAACGCTGTAAATTATGCCTTTGCAGCGATTTAAATCCCTTCAAACGTATTGAATAGGCTTACTTTGCATCTTCAATCTCAAAATTTTGTTAATCTCGTCCACAGAAAGCTATGCCGCTTTTGTCGTCTTGTAAACAAAAGATTCTCCCGCACCCTATTCTGTGTTACTGCATTTATAGGTTGCCTTGCGTCACGTCATGCTTTTCAAATTTTCATATATATTCAATAGTTTCCATAAACTTTCGGGACACGTAATTTTAACAAATTAATTCATATAAATACAATTTTTATCACTTTATAAAAAATTATATTTTATATTACTGAAAAAATGTTTTTGTGTGTTAAAAAATTGCGTTTCACATCCCACCACGTGCTACAAAGTTATACAGAAAAAACAAGAATCTATAAACTTTTGTCACATAGTGTACTAACAAGTATTCATCAAACTTACTTCATGTGAATGAGAATCGCCGTGACATTTACCAGACTCGTGAAACATTTTTTTTCCTCATCGAGAAATGCGTGTAATTGTTACAAATCAACCTTGAATTTACGCAATTTCAGGGAAAAAAAATTCCCCACGTGGCAATAAATACCTCATTAAAGTTATATTTTCTTTATTATTATCATCATTATCATTATTCTAGACATTCTAAATAACCAATTTAAGAATAAAAATTTCGTCATTTCTAAGGATAAGCATTTTGTTCGAAATTATTTTTTAAAAATCCTTGTTTTTATTTTATTTTTATTCATATTTTGCAAATTTTCTTCCTTTAAGACTTAATGATAAAATGTCTCTTTGGTACTTATCCATTGTGTTGCTTACGACAATATATCAAAAATTCTGTTCCCCGTAATTTAGGATAATAATTATATATAAAAATGTATCTTTAGTGTTGTTTTTTGGGGTTTTTTTTTTTTCCTCGAACGTGTGTTATAATTAAGTAATTGCTAATTTGAAATTTATGGAAATATAGATTATGAGGAATTTCGTATTGTTCTCAGCTAAATGTGCCGATTTATTGTACTCTGCAGATAAAATGTAAATTTCAAACATTCATGTAATTTACGATGTGCGTATGAGTTCTAAAATCATGCATTTTGTAGTATGTACGTATTTTTCGCGAAGAAAATAACACGTATATAATTTTAGTGTACAACAGTTGTTTTCACGCCAACTCATGTTTCACGCACGAACTGAGCATCATGTCCGTGTTTGCATCCTTCCGGATCCTATATGATCCTGAAACACCTGCCGGAACGGTTCAGGCACCGAAACAAATGAAACGCGATCAGTAATTCACTGTGGCATGCATGCTAACATTGCATTCCTCAACTTGCACGCCATATGTCTTTTCCGGTATTTATGTGCTTTCTTTGATATAACATGTATTGTAATTAAGAAAAGAAAATTTTCGGAGGCGAAACATATCAGCATTCATCGGTGAACCGTGTTTCGTAAATTTATGTATTGAATGTTTCATTGTCCATGTTGGCATTTGGGAGCTATTTTATTTTATATACAGGAGATTACTTGATTCCCCTGACGCATTTTACTGTCGAACAATTGATCCTTCCAATCAGAAAAATTATCCAAATAACGTGTAGAACTCAGATACATCATTCATGTAGCGAGGAGTTTTATCTATAGTTATTAAAATAAAAAAAAATTAACTTTTAATACGGACGGGGGAAACTAACTCTGACATATGCTTGCTTTAACTGAATAAATCAATCATGCTCATCATTGAATCTTTGTGTTCATCTGAGTTGTCTTTGATAATTTCCTGAGAACGAAATGCAGCATCCATCCTCAATGTCCTAAGTGATCCTTGGCACATAAACCCCGCAAGGATAAGAGGACTAGCAGAGCTTTAGCACGGGGGCCCAGGACCCCTTTTCTTTTTCTTTCTTTTTTTGCACGATCAATTCACTACAGAGGAGCTCCACCAAAGACCTCAGTTTAATGGGACCTGACTCCAGGATATGGAGGCTTTGGTGAGCACCGAGATACTGGTGAGGAAAGGAAAAATTTTATTTTATATAATGAAATGTACCTTCTAACTTTTTTTTCAAATAGAGGGCGCATTCTATTTTTTTTTCACCTCCGCAAACCTGTTGTTTCTTTGCACAAAGAATTTCGATATATGTTTGGAATGATAAAATGGCATACGACCTAATACAATATAAGGGATTGTTTTCTGCGCAACAAAAAAAAATGTGTACTCGGAAGGATTCTTAATCATTCCGAGACTCTAAACGGCCATGCATTGCAAACTTATTCACCATGAAAAAGTGGTGCCTTTCTCAGTTACTTTTGTCCATAATCAATAAACAGATAAAAATAAAATTTCGCCTTCTAGAAAATACTTAAAATAACTAGACAGTATAATATTTTGCCACGTGTAAGAAGCATCATTTAACTGGAATCACTGCTGTCACCTATCAAATAAAAAATACAATTGTTGTGATTCGTCGATTAAAATTGATGACCTGTTCATGATTGATGTGCCTCATGGAAAAGTGGATATAATATGATATCAATGAATATTTTATGAACAATGGTATTACTTATAGTTAAATTGTCGTTTGCTTCACACTTAGTTGTTGTTGTTTGTGTACAGTAAACTAACGTTAGCAAAACGAGGAGAATCTGTCCATAACCATTTGTATAGTAATTGCAATCGAAAAGGACCAGAATCGAACTAATTTTGATCTATATTCTTAGTGATTACAATTACTGAAAGTCATGGGCTACGTTCTGCTCGTTTGTCTAACGTTAGTTCACCGTACACAAACTACAACTGTTAAAAGTTCGAAGCAAACTGGACAATTTAACTAATATTATTGCTCATAAAATATTCATCAATATCATGCTATATCGACTTTTCCCATGCAGCACATCAATCATAAACCGGTCACAAGCTTCAATCAAAAAATCGCAACAGTTGTATTTTTTTATTTGATAGGTGACAGCAGTGGTTCCAGTTTAATGATGTTTCTTGCACGTAATTTAATACCAACTGTAAGGTACAGTTATCTTCAGTATTTTCTAGAAGGCAAATTTTTATTAATGAAATTTTAGTTTTACCCGTTTATTGGTTATAGATAAAAGTGATTCAGAAAGACACCACTTTTTCATGGTAAATAACTTTGCAAGGTATATCCGTTTAGAATCTGAGAACGACTAAGAATGCTTCCGAGTACGCAGAGATTTTTGCTGAGCAGAGAAAAATTCCGTATAATGTATAGGCTAAGCTAGCATTTTATTTTGTCATTTCGCACAAATGCGAAATTCTTTGCGGAGAGAAACAATAGGTCCATGCAGGTGAAATTGAAGGGGTTGTTGCATAGGATAATAATTATAAATTATTAAAATATCATCCAAAATTCGAAACAAACGATTACAGAATTAGTCTAAATTCTTGATTAAGTAAAAACACGAATCCAGAACTAGTCAAAGTTCTTAATTAGGAAGAGAAACGACTCCAGAATTAACTGAAATTCTTAATTAAAGGAAAAAACAAGGAAATATGAAATGAATCAAAATTCTCAATTAAAGAAAGCAACGAACATTCCATATTAATAAAAGTTTTGCATAGTATTTGAGGAGCCCCGTTTTACTCTTGTTCCTGGACACGGCCACCCATTAAGACAACACTATTACATTATCATTCTAAAAATTTCTGATCCAATCGAAGAAATATTTTCTAGAAAAAAAAACTTAATTTCTAAAAATCAGAGAATAAAAGGATAAATAAGCAAAATCTGACGAGAGAGAATATTCCGAGGAAACTCATAAACAACACAGAGAATAATTTCGTAACATACAAACGTAAAAGATCATAATCTTCTGACATTTAGCTTTTGTTATTGTTCGTAGTGTGTGTGTGAGAGAGAAAGAGAGATACCTATAATTTCAACAATTTTTCTTTCATCTCTATTCCCTCAAAAAGTTATTTTCCCTCCTCTCCAGGGATCGTCATTTTTGTTCGTCTCTCTCTCTCATTCCACGTATAAGACTAATTTTTTGAGGGATCGTCTCTATTAACCGCAGGTCTCGTTATACGAGATCAACGCGAATCTAGTCTCCCAGTTAATCGAGGTTCTTCTATACTTGTATTTCAATGTATTGAAAGTTATTTATGGGAAAATACTTTTTCTATGTGTGTGCTTCTAAGATGCCTCGATATGCAGCCTGTAATATAATGCTATTGTAATGGGGGGAGGGGGAGAGTGAAATGGATTCTTATGCAAGGATGACTTCACTCTCTGCTACCATGCGAAGGTTTTTAACAACTGGCTGTTGGAAAGATATATTTTGGAAAGAGAGAAAATTCAATTTTGCCTGCGGGGAAACAAACTCACGTCCTTTCACTTTCCGGGTGAATATACGGTTCCTCCATGTACGGTCCCTTTCAGTGTACACGAGCTCCAAGGAAAGAGCGAGAGATTCGGTGTCTCTGTAGTCTAGTGGTCTAGGGCGTTTGAACGGACATGGGTTCGATTCCCCGCAGAGGCAGTTGAATTTTCTCTCTTTCCAAAATATATCTTCGCAACAGCCAGTTGTTAAAAACCTTCGTAAATAGATTCTTATTGTCATCAAAATATTATTTACAAGTAAAGAAAAGTAATAACTTAGGAATCGGTCCAAATCCTCGATTAAAGAAAGAACTAGTTCCAGAAACAGTGAAAATTCCTCATTAAGGCACGACTTG
Organism: Pholcus phalangioides; assembly: GCF_987345545.1. Classification (NCBI taxonomy): domain Eukaryota; kingdom Metazoa; phylum Arthropoda; class Arachnida; order Araneae; family Pholcidae; genus Pholcus; species Pholcus phalangioides. Next base: position 12,527,977 of record NW_028301594.1, read on the forward strand.
CCTTCAAATTGACGAATTTCACGAAAATTTCTGAAATTGTTTATTTGTATTCATTTGCAAGTGCAATTATTCTAGAAACCAAAACACATACATAATTAACCATTCACAAAAATTGAAACCCGTCTTTGCATCCACAGATTGTTCAAATTTAGTTTCTTTCCTCGAACAATATTCCACCGGAACAACCTCCCGTCAAAAATTATTGATTGTACAACAGTTTCTGATTTCCTTTGTAGCATCAATCGTCTCTGTCAAACTTTACCACCGCATTCCTTTGTATAGGCTTCAGCCAAGCAATATTGAATAAATAAATAAATAACATACAAATACAAATACAACGCCACAACAGACAAAATGCCCAACGAGGTGGCTGATAAAAATATGGATGTCATATATTTCAAAAATACAGCAACTCAATTAAAAATGCAATTAACACAAATTATAAACAATATATACACATGATAAAATATTATACAACGCCCATAAAGAATACTTATGGTTGTCTTATTCTAAGAATGGATAGCTTCTCGATTTACCCCAACATGTTTATCGTATTTCTTTTTAAACGTGTCAATTGTGTTACAATTTACCCCCTCCGGGGGTAAGCTATTCCGTTTATTAACAACCCTATTAGAGAAAAATTCCCTGCGACACCATAACCTTGCATTGTACCTCACCAATCGATACTGGTGTCCCCTTGTAAAAGCAGTCGATTGGCGGTGTACTAAAAGTTCATGGTCCATCCTATCCATCCCATTGAAATTTTGGACACTTTGATCATATCTCCTCGACACACACAATGTTTCATTTTCATCTCTACAATAATTACAAATGGAGTTATTACCAATAAAGTAAAACGAATTGAATGCTCTCTTAGTCTGAAAATTAAATTTTGCATTTTTACGAAGAGATTTGTGTTGTTTTTCGCCAAACTATTCAGGAAGTGACATTTATTTTTTTAATTTTTTATACCATATGCAAACCAAAACCACATTCACTTCATTCAATATGGCTTTAAAAAAAATTAGAGTTTAATGGGAGTTCTAAATATTTGAGGGGGCCCCCCGTTGGATTCGAATTCCTGGATTTCAGCTTCTTTCGCCCCCTCATTAACCACTTGTATTATTATTCTTCCAACATTTTCCGATTAACTCCAAGACAGACTTTTCTATCGAAAAAAAACGATAAAAGAGTAGTAAACAAAATCTAACGAGGAGAATATTCCGTGAAAACTCACACAAACAATACAGAGAATAATTTCGTAGCAAAACGCAAAAAGATCATAATCTTTAAACATTCAACTTTTGTTCGCAGTGTGTGTGTGTGTGTGTGTGTGTATGTTTGATACCTATAATTTCAACAATTTTTCTCTCATCTATTCCCTCAAAAAGTTATTTTTCCCCTCTCTAGGGATCATCATTTGTTCGTCTCTCTCTCATTCCGCGTATAAGACTAATTTTTACCTTAACGGAGATCATCAATAATCACACCTGGTACGTCACGGGAATAACTCATTACTAGTCAATTACCAGTAATTAGCAAAAATCCTCCCGGCGGGGCCAAAACGAAATTACTCCTCTTCTTCTCGCAAACATAACAACTTTTCTCGTAATTACCTTTTCAGTGAGGTTGGATTCAGTGTCTGGAAACTCAATATTATATGCCTATACTTCTTTTTTTTTCCCATTCATTTATTATTATTATTCTCCTTGGAGTTCTTTTAAGAGAGATCGCGATCTAGCTAAAGATATATATATATATAAATAGAGACAGACTTTTGATCGTATTCTTTGTTGTGGTGCCTCCTTCTGACTATTGTGCCAATTATTGCCTAGTGGAAAGAGGCTATGGGTCATGCGTGGGGTAAAGGTACGAGAGGGTCTGGAGCTCTCACACACACACATCTCACTTTATAATTATCAGTCATTACTTATACATTTACACTGGATGCAAGAAGAGAGAGAGAGAGAGAGACAGAGGCATATATAAAGCAAAACAGCGGCGGCGTAATAAAAATACGAGGATATATAGAGGAGAAAAATGATGATGATGATGGAGAGGAGAGAGAGGCATGGCTGTCTAATTATTGCAATTAAGTCGTATTGCGAGGAGAGGGAGAAAACTTTGTGAGAGGGTGATTTCTTCACTAATTACTGTTTGACCGTTTTCGCGAATTGTAGTTTTGCGTGGTGGCAACGTCAATTAGTGGCTTTTCAAGGACTAGTGGTTACGGTTAAGACTTTTTCTTTCTCTCTTTCCTTTAATTTTCTCTTTTATATGGTTTTTTATTATTTTTTTCTTTTCTAGTTCTTTCTATCTTTCTATATATATATATCGTTTTCGTGAATGCCGTTCTATTAAGAGTTCCGTCTGTATACTTCCTCGGAGAACACGCACAAGTTCTTAGTAAAGTGTGTAAGCTGAAATGAGAATTTTTGACTTTTTTTTACGAGGGAGGGGGTTGTTGATAAATTAACTATTTGATTGAAAAGGGATAATATTGGGTGGTATGTATAAAGTATCCAGTCATAAGTATCTGGACACTAGGATGTTTCAGTTTATCTGCCCATATAGGACAATCTAATAATGGGTGAGTCCGGTTTTCACTGCAATCACAACTGACATCAGCAGAGGCTTACGCAGAGGCGAAAGGACAAGGCCCGCGTTCCTTCCACCACCACCCCCGCTTAAAGACAATAAAAAATTAAAAATGTAGTCTAATACACTAATAACATACCCTAGATATACACTTATGACATACACTGTGGATATAACGTACGATTTTGCAATCCCCGATATATGTTTGGCCCTTTCACTACTATATGTATTGTTACCTCTGTTATTGCATACCCTGCTTAAAAGATACACTGTATATATAACATGCCTAAACCAATCTCATAACCTCGAAAATGATTCAGATTTAACATACTGCAAACAAAAAGCTAGAAAAAAAGAAGCCCAACACTCGCGGATCTATTTGGGCAACATGCATTGTATGTAGATGATTTACAAGAAAAGAAAAGGAAAAATGATTCTTAAAATATAAAATTATGTGGTTATTTAGAGAGAGAGAGAGAGAGAGATTCTATGTCTTTCTATGCATTTCTGTGAAAAAACTTCACGGGATATGCTCTTCAAATTATTGAATGTTTACTTTTCTGTAACTTTTCAATCACCTATCGATAGATGGCGGTGATAAACGATTGTTGTAATCGGTAAAAGCAGAAAACCCCGCAAATAGCATCCTATGAAAGACGATAAAGGCATGTCGATTGATGACAAGTAAAATTCATGAATGTTATTGGTTTTTTTTTATTTTTTGTATTAATGCTGAATAAAAACCAATAGCGTAAACTCGAATGATATCGGTGAAATCAAATTAAAAAAGGAATGTATGCATGTTCTACGTATCCGGTATAAATTTTCAAAATTTCTCAGGAGATATCAAACAAAACGATATACATTCTGTATCACATTTAATTATATGCTGCATAAGCTTATTTTGTCCGGGACAACAATGCCAATAATGCACTTTATTCATACATACAACTGCTACGTAAACTAATTTCAAGATTTTGCTTATAACATACACGTCTGTTATATTATAACATACACTTCTCAAATAACCAAGGGGGTATGTTATAACCGAAATCAACGGTATTTTTAAATTTCGTTGTAAAATTGAAGGATAATACAGGATAGTCCGGAACTCTACCGAAAAACTTCTAGGGGTGATCGTACTCGCCAAAACAAATAACTTATGCAATGGAACCTTGGGTCTAAACAATCGAAACAAGATTATTTAGTCGGGAACGACGTTGGCAACGGGAGGACCGTCAAGCAAGCAACTATAAATCCAGTGTGATGGATTGAACGTAGTGGACCTGTCGTATGGCCTACACGCTCCCCGGACCTGAATCCACAGGGCTACTTGTTCTGGGCACCCTGAATTCATTAGTCTACGACACATCAGCGGAAGAACTTGTTACCGGAATTCTTGTTGCTGCTGACAAAATTAATTCGACACCGTGCCTCTGCGAGCGGGTGTACCATGCTTTTATTCGCCGGTGTCAGTTATGCAACGGTACCCTCGGATGCCACTTTGAGCACCTACTGTGAGTGCTCGCATAGCCTATTAGTGTGTTTTATTTTCTCTGATATCCGAGACCTGTGGCTGTTTCTATACTTGGTTTTCCAATTGAATAAATGTATTTCGAGACCCAAGGTTCCACCGCAAAAGTTATTCGTACGATCACCCTTAGAAGTTTGTCGGTGAGTTCCGGACCACCCTGTATACTATCTTAATCTATATCTGTTTATTCAAAACGCTTTTTGAAAATTGGTAACCGAGAATTGTCTGGAAAGAATCCATTTTGCCCCTACCAAATCCGATGAGCCCCCTCCAAACGTCAATCTTGCATACGCTTCCTAGCCATCAGGAAGGATATTCACGGTTTTGTATTGTCAGGGTCGGTATAACACGTCATTCTTTGTGAGACTAGTTCCGGTGCAGATTTCAGCCATTGTTTTCTGACTCAAAGCCAAGGTCCCAGTTCCAGTCAAAAGATGTTCAATGAGATTAAATTCAAGGGCTCTGACCAAGCAAGTATAATTTTTGAACTCCTAATTCAAGAAAGTGACTGCATACTGTGTAATGTTGTTTAGTGTCAGTCAGGGTCGTAATGATTTTGCAAACATTATTTTGTAGCCCTCCCCAACTTTGAAATTCCACAATTAATTTTATCATGATTTTCTTTGTTTTGCCGCTTCCCCCCCCCCCAAATTTTGACACCCTGGGCAGTTTACCCCCCCCCCCGATTTCGGCCCCGGTGTCATGTCATACTCAATGGAAATTGGCCCTGGGGGGGGGGATGTGAAGGGCAGAGAAAAGTTCTCTATCAAACATATAAAATTGGTGTCATGCGCAAATGAAGATCGAAAGGACTGACAAGCGTACGAAGATTATGAAAATACATTTCACTCGTAAAAATTAATCCTTTAATGCGCCATATTGCATACTGCATGTGCAAAGGGTTCTTTAGACCTTCATTACTGCAGCCAGTTTGAGGATAAAAATTCAGAATTGACTTTTCACATAAGTTGAGGCCATTTCCTTCCCATTTAATGTTTTGAATTTGTTGTGGTAGTTGTCGTAATTAATACCAACTCTTTGTTTAGTGCGAGGCATGTGTGTGTCTGTGATTTCGCTAATTTGTTAAAAGGTTTCGTTTGTATTTCGTTTTTTCTTCCTTGATGTTTGCAACCCAAAATTTTTTTTTCTTACCATACTTTTCATCACGAAGAAAGTAGTTATATATACTGTATATATATATGAATATTATATATACTTCTATATATTTATTATCTTCTATATATTAACTTCAATATATTTATTTTGTGGGCGATTTTTGAGGCTCTGTACGACCTCCTTAAGGTTCTGTATAAACAGTACAATTCGGGATGGAATTTTTTAATGATTTTTTTAGGATCAGGCTTACCCTATCCGTGTCATTAACTATGAAAAAAATTATCAGCTCGAAGAAAAAAATTAAGCATTTATGGGTAAAATTTTCTTTAGTTCTTTTTTTGGAATTTTGTCAGATTCAGAGAAGTAGCTTCCACTTGAGTTTATTTTACATTGTACTTATGTTTTATTGATATTCACCATTATATTGATTCACTCTGATTTGCTCCAAAAAGTACATCGCATTCACTACAATGGGGGACAGCTAATTGCACCAAGGAGATATACCCAAGTTGTTGGGAAAAACGTTTAGGCCAAATGGGGAATTTGAAAAAAATGGGGATTTGAAGAAAAAAAAAATTGAAACTTAGAATTTTTTGCGAACCGTTTCTCAGAGAGATCTGATGAGAAACATCAGCTGTGTGTGTGTGTGTGAAAAAATAACTGGAAATTTCCAACGTTCTTTTAGCAAATAATTTATTTTCGATTAGCATTGCAATAAAGTTCAGAGAAATATGAAAGCAGGTCTATTTTTCTCACACCCCTGAACTTATTTGCATATTACCATGTCTCAACACTGGAGCTTTAATGAATCGTTCGATGTGGTTGCGTTTATCTTTCTATTTGAATAAGTAAATTAAATAAAAACATTGGGTTTTTTTTCCTTGGAAATTTTTAGATTATTGATTCCAAAATAATATCAATCCCCCCTTTTTGTGACTAATTTCTTTTGCAAACTGCATTGAAATGTACTGACTAATTCTTTGAAACAAAAATAATCTGTAAAAAAATGTTGAGGAAAATATCTGAGAAAATACGCTAATTTTCATCAAGTTTATGAAATAATGAAGTTTTAATATCTAAGACATGAATTTGTTTTTCTTTCATTTTCAAATTGTCTTCCCCTTCCCATATCATAATGTTTGGTATAGTTTTTCCCAAACATGCGCAGAAGTTACGCGAATGCAGAGATAACGTTCATGAATGGTTTTGAAAGCATCATAAATTTTCTCATGCCAAAAAATGTAATCATAAAATCATGAAATTAATCATAAAATCATGAAATTAATCATATCATATCATCATATATTAATCAAAATCATGAAATTTTACGATTGGCAATAACTAAATTGAAATTTTTGATATAATAACTTATATAGATAATATGAAAATCTCTTGATGGCATGCGAAACAATGCACATACAGCCAAACTTCTATAAACGATACTATGCGACCAAGAAAAAATATCGTTATAGTGGAGTTATCGTTATATCGAGATGTTGCATTATAATCAAGCATCACCAAAGTTATAGTTGTTGGCATCTCTTTCCAATTAGCGTTGTTAGTGCCACCACAGAATGCATTTGTAACAATGAATTCGCAGCAAAATATTCTAATCGATTAGTTGATGAAAAAAAAAAATCACCCTGTGAAGTAGTTTATTGTGCACTACTTTTGTGCACCACACATAAAGTCGCTTCACGGCAACATCATTCACACTTTCAAGGGGTAGATATTTCAAGATACCGACGTTATTAGACAACCTCAAAAGAACAAAAAGGAATCGACATATAGCAACACTAGAATGAGCGACAGGAATTTCGAACTACCTAGAACGACGAATAGCGGTGATTTTGGACCGCAATAGGAAAAAATCAACATAAATTATTTTTCTTCATCGAAACTTCCTAAAACAGCATCCATTCGTCCTCTTTGATTTACTTTTCCAATATATCCTTGTTATATACACATTTTTTTTTGGAATTTTGGACAAAGGGGCTTGTTTGGACGAAGACTAATCCCGTGTTTTGTTATTTTAAAACGATGTCTGACAATGATTTTTTGAGCTCTTGTATACCGTTGCATCATTTTCCCTTGGCAGTCCACTGATAAGGTTCGATGTATAATAACTCTTGGGAAATTTGCGATGTGATTTACATGTGTGGAATGAGAAAAACCGCGAATAGCCGTGAAATCATGAGCAATGTAAAATACATACCTAAGGTAGCTTTCCGGTGCCGATCGCATTATGAACTGAATGAATTCATTTTGTCGAAAACACTAAAGACAAACATTGATAGTGATAGAATTTCATAATTTCTGGCAGAAATTACCTTTGTCCATGATTTAAATTTTGTGTGTACACATAATGTACTCAAGGCCTAGATTTTCTCCGCTTCTACCAACTGCAGAATTTTCTCTTCTTAGTCGAACATAATGATACATAGTAAAATAATGGCTCTCCATCCAGCAGGGATCACCCCTATGCTGAGATATTTGGTGGGGGCAATATAATGAATTTATAGTGTCGAAACAGAAAAGTGATAAGAATCGTCTCTGACTGCCCGCTGGAGCCATGTCAATGAGTATAATTGTGAAAAATGAAGGTTTTTTTCGTCGTGCGAATGGAATGCTTTGAAAGCGCAATGATCCACAGAAACGCTAAATGAATTAAATAATGTACTACGACGAGCTTTTTCAAAAGTACACCTTTGAATGAATGTAAAATGAGTACTAGAGAAAAGCTAATGCTATTATAAAATATGTATTCTCTCAATATTAATGTTCGCATAAGAAGGCTGTCTATTTCAGCATGTTTTGCGATCATATTAGTTAAATATCTCCATAGCGATCAAAATGACCACTACAGTCGTTCTAGATAGAAATTCATTTCGCCACTGAACTAAGAAACCTACAACACATTTAGATTATGGGAATTTAAAAAGCCTTAGCAAGATGAGAAAAGTCACGAAATTTCAACAATCTGAGATAAACCGTTTGGGTATAATGTCAAAGTAACTTTGTGATCAAAATGACCGCTTCTATCGTTCTAGTATTAAAAATGATTTTCAGCGAAATATAAAAAATATCGTTGTAGCCATTTTAAATAGTCTTAAAAAATATCATTACAGAGGCATTTATCGTAGTAGAGGATATCGTTATATCGAGAGAGGTTTTACATTAGAATACACGCAATTCCAAAGAAGATTTGGAAAAATATCGTTGTAAGGGGATTTATTGTTGTAGTGATGCTTCGCTGTAATTTGTTAATGCTTCGTTCATTCGTAATTCATGATGGCGCTGCCCATCATTACCATGATAAAAAATAAAAACCCAAAATACGGAAAATATACTGTCCTATAAAATAAATCATGAAACAGCGATTAGTAGTCGTCATAAGTTCTGATCTAATCAATCGAAATATTACGTGTGGATGCATCCACGACTATAGAAACATGTTTCAATGGATTTAATAAAGGGGCTTGCCTTAGATATATAAATGTGTGTGTTTCATCATCTTTCATCTTCACAAACGTGATAGTATTGGCGATAATAAGAAAGATCGCAGGCCCCCCGACATGTTGCGTTTGCAGAAATTAACAAGTCTATGTGTTTCATGGCCACTAACACACCCCCCATAATGCCTTTTTTTTTGTACATAAATATATCTTTGAATCGTATCCCATCTGCCTTTGTCAAAACGTGCGTGGATCCTGGAAGCGTGCAATTAAAGCTTTGGCAATTACTAGAAATCCGAGAACGGAGCTCTCTCTTTTTCTCTCCTCTCCCTTGTCTATTGCCTACCAACACTGACGGCTAAACTCATGCATTTCGCCTTCGCTCTGCCATTAACAAGTCGCCGGCACGACTAAATACTGTAATTACACCATTCATTAAGGTTCTTTCCTGTAAATGGTGATGGAGGGAGGTCGAGAGTCTCTGTGAAAGAGAGAGAGAGAGAGCAATTGCTCTCCTTCTCTCTCCATTGAAATCCCTCTATTGCAAACAACAATTGCTGTTTTAAAACCCTTCAGGATATAGATATTCTTAAATTTTATCGCCATTACTATCGCCATTGTTACTCGGATTTTTCTGTCAATCAACACTGTTTTAAGACACAAAAATACGAGATTTAAAGATTTGATGATATTGCTAGTGATGTTTGAACTGAGCCGATTCCACTTCTATATTCTTCCCCGTCGTGTTTAAATGATGTCATTTACATACGATGCATTATAAATAGCTTGTAAATACGCATCTCTGTCCTTGAGTTTGATTGTTTTGTCCTATTACATCGGTATTGATTGCTATCAATTGAGTAATTTGAATTCAATTTTATTTATTGATTTCCTTTTTTTTTTTGGAAAATTGCTTTAAAATACTCATGTTAGAAAGACCGTATAGAAAAATCGTGTATGAAATCAACTTTTATGAACATGACATGACATGATTCCCCCTGCTTCACATATTTTGTTAGATACCGAAGTGTGTTCCCTAAGAATGAGCGAATCTGGGTTCCTTTATTTTGAAATTTGAATTATCTCAACAATTCCTTAAAACAGAAAACACCAGCAAAAAGGCTTTAACATTATCAATAGGTGAAAATATGAAATAAATTAAAAGATATCGTAATCATGAATCGATAAATTCAGTGGTGTTTAGTCGGAACATGATATCTCCAAAAAATGGCTTTTTGATCTAAAGCCATGTAAGTCTTGCTAACTATAAATAGTTAGAAGTTAGATAAATGCAGAAATATACGTGCGTACGGCTAAACAACATGCTGATGTATGATATTTTCATTTGTATTTGTGTGTGTATTCTTTATTTTTGATTTTTAAATGACAAATAAATGCTTATATCTCAAAAATGTGATTTTGGAGTTATGTTCTGACCAAACACCACAGAATTCTGACCAAACACCACAGTCATGAGCGTCCATTCAGCGCTTGCGAATTGAAATCGTCCAATCAGAAGTATAACAATTTGAAATTTGTATCGCGATCTGGATCGTCATAGGCATTAATGTTCAGTCACTTTCAGTAGGTTTATCAATGTTCTTTTTAGTCCATTACGGAACATGAGTTGTCAACGTCAGCTTGTTTGAGAACGCCTCACAAATGAAGTGATTCTATTTCGAGACTAATCTTGATTTTAATCTGGTACGTAGAGGTGTTTTAGAAACGACGGAATATAAATTATATTAAGGGGAGTGTCACGACCCCTCTGAGATTCCGAAATTCTGATTTTTCAAAAATGTCTAAAAATATTTTGCATTCGATCGCAAATCAAGTGCAAAAACATTTCGTGTAAATTAGTTTGATTGGTTTTTGAAATAAAGTAAAGAAATAATGGATGCCGATGTGTGTAGAAGTATCCAAGTAACAATCTCTGAATGTGTTTTTCCTCAGATCGAATATCTGTCTGAAGTTTTTGCAACCCATCTATAATATGAAAAAAAAAACTACTACACCAAAAAAATTTCGAAAATTTTTATTAGGAATGTTCATCCAACATGCGTTAGTCGCTGCAGTGCTTTAGGCGAATGCAGTGGTTTCTCTTCACACAAATGAGGATTTTCGGAACCCCAAAATCTCCAGTTTTGTTTTGTTTTTTTTAATTAAAAAAAATTTTAAAAAAAACTAAATTTTTGAAATTTCAGTACAACATTCTTACAGTTTTGCTAATAAACGTACCGTTTACCGCATAATTCTATTGATCTTTGTTGTAGAGATATTTAATTTTGAAATAAGGGCTTATTCGCTGATCACCCTGTAACTCATTTCTTTTATTTTCCATTTTAGAAAAATAAATGGACGCATTGGTAATTCTGTCTTTTTTTCGAATTTTTCGCATTTGCAAAAAATCGACTTTAGGGGTCGTGATATCACTTTATTCAGGTATGTTATGGCGGGCGCAATAGCCCAGGACAATAAGATACTCGCCTAAGTACCAAAGGATGTTTAGAGGTGTTGCGAGTTCGATACCCGATTCGTGTTTATCAGAAACTTCCCTGATGCTGGGGTACAACAGAAACGGCGACATGACCACAAAAAGATTGCTACCGCAAGGAGTCCCACATCAAGGGATTAGCGCACCAACCTCTCGGTGAGTATAAAAAATGGGAGGCTGCCGTTAAGGAATTGGCAGTAAACTGTAGGTCCCGGTCTAATTATCCCTAGTGTTCAGAAAATGACCGTGGTAAAAAAAAGTGGTCAAATGGTACATTTTGGAATACAGATTCCATTATGAACTTAATGATGATTTTTTTAAATGCAATCATGACTCATTGATTTCTTGAACTGAAATTACGCTCTTAGCTCCATTCATTATTGAATGGTTATTTTTTTTTACGTGCCTGTGTGTGCGTGTGTGTGTGTGTATATGTGTGTTTATCATCTCATACAAAAGAAATTCTATACTCGAAACGACAAAAAAACGTTATTTTTATACATTCATATTCAAATATGCGAGAGAGCTTAGAAGTATGTAAGCGAAGTCAGTGGCCAAAGAAAATAGTGAAGTAATTTATGAACTTATTTTATATACATTTTAAATAAAATAGTACAAGTAAAACGAGAATTGTTTACAATTTTTTGCCATTTATTAGTTTCAAAATGACTAGTTTTAGCTTTTTTACAACTTTATACGGTAATATTAATTGGTGTCTGAATTTTTTTTCTTGTTAGATATAGGTTCAGTTTTTCCTTTTTACGGATAACGTGACAAAGCCTGGGGGCCAAATGTGGCCCTCGGAGTCATCTGATGTGGTCCGCAGGCTCAAATCTAATCTTGTAAAAGTGTAAACGGCACATATCCATATCATTTATGAAACCCGCGGAATACTTAAGGATTACTTGACTGACCGTGGCATAATTTTAGAGCACTTGAGTGGCCGTGGCATATTTAAAAATCATTTAAGTAACCCTCAGTGCAGTTTCACATCCCTTTAGTGACCCGCGGCAAATTTCCAGATCAACCTGCGGTATATTTACAGATCACTTGAGTAACCCGCGACACAATTACATAGCACCTAAGCGGCCCGTGGTACAGTTCAACATCACTCAAGCAGCTGGCGACACATTTAGAGGTCACTTAAGTGACTCGCCACATATTTACAAATCACTTAAGCGATCCTCGGCAGCACAGTTTCAGAGCATTTGAGCGGCCCTTGTTGCAGTTCCACATTTCGACATCACTTATGTTACCCGTGTCACAGTTCTAGATCACTTTTCCAAATCATTTAAGTGATCCGCGACACATTTACAGATCGCGTAAATGATTTGTGATGCTCCTTCAAATCACAAAAATAGTCCGTGACACGTTTCAAAGCAATGAAGTGGCCTGCATTCTCCTTAAGGTTGAGCAGTGAGCACCCCCGCTCTACCGTATATCTAATATAAGTCCCAAGACATTTAAGATACACAAATGATAAAAAAATTATCGTATTCATTCAGCAAATAAATCCCCCCATGAACTAGGTTGTTTTAGGTTGTTTGTTTATCCTTGAAAACGTATTGAAACGCTTTATTATTTGCCTAACTTTCTAAATTAAGTTCTAGGGCTAGATTCTCTATTGACAATTTTCCCGAAAACCTTTCACAAGAACGTTTTCAACTCTTGAAGATCTAGGACATTCTCTGGGAAAATTATCATCACGTTTTATAATATCGGCGTTTTTGTATAAAAACCAAAAGTATCAAAGACTATTTTTAGGTGTCCAAAATTGTAGTATCCCAAGTTTTCGGATTTTAATTAGCTGCAACAAAGTTCTGTTCAAAACTAAATTTCATAGAGAGTCTACCGAGCTCGGTTTTATACAATGTGAGACAGAGTGCACCTATGTAGTGTACAGCAACTTAATAAAGTGGAGTTGAAATATATATATAATTTATCATATCCGTAAATCCCATATTTGCCTGCTATAATGTAAATTATTAGATGTTGAAAGAACTCAAATTTATCCTTGAATTTTGAAGGCAGAATCCTCAAATTTTGAATTATTCGAAGGCAGTCTTTTACAATTTAAAGCCAATGACTGCCTTCGAGTTAGTTTTCTTTGAAAAATAACACACACACACAAAAGCCATGTTAATTTTGAATTAAATGATGTAGTACATAGTTTCTCAAACTTTTTATTTCATTGCCCCCCCCCCCTACTCAAGCGAACCTATAAGGTCCTATGTTAAACCAGTAGGTCTCATCTCCCCCCTCCGACTATTCCAACGCCCACCAGGGGGCGATATTGGCCACTTTTGGGAAAAAAAAACACTGATATAGTATATAAAATAAGAAAATCCATTAGCATTTAAAAATATTTTGTTAACTTTTTGAAACAATGTAAATTTTGTTCATGAAATCAGTCCAGTTTCAATATTTACGCTAGATGTTATACTCTTGGAAACTACTGCATTTACACATACTCCAAACACCTTTCATATTGTACATTTCTGTGACAAATAGCTGTATATCGAATTAAAAGTTTTAAGGTGCTTTAACTTATTAATTCAATAATAATAAGTGATTTGTTTACAAAATATTTCATTATTTATATCTAATCATCTGTGAATTATAAAGTGTACACATGTATTTAAATTCTTAGTTCATTGCACAGCCAGTGTTATCTGACGTGAGAAAACTTCACGAGGGTACCTTGGACATTTTTTGAGAAATCGGGTTAAATTAAGGAGACAAAAAGAAACATGTCTTTAAAAAAACGAATTTTGAAATTATTTATTGCCTGTAAAATCATTACCAGTACTCCTGGTGTACTTACACTTACACATAACTTTGTTCTACTTATTTTATGTACAAAACCTGAGCAGTTTGGGTGGGAAGGCACTTTCAATTAAATTAAAAAAACCTATTTTGGCAATTTTCACGGAATTTTTTTACATTGACACCTCGGCTTACGAAGATTTTCTTAGTGATTTTACTGCATCGGATAAAAAAACGAACATTTCCGTTGATATAAATGCACGCGCTAACATAAAACAGCCGCGTCGTGAGCTGAATTTTAGCTCCAATCATCATCAGAATTACCATCACTCGAGTCCGATTAACTCGTCTCCTCTGAATCTTTTTCCAGATGTACCAGCAGTTCTTTTTATGAACTTTTTGAACCATTTCATGTAAAATGAAAATGCAAGATTCAGCTAATAGGAAATGCATTGAGAAAAAAAAAAGTGATTGTGTTTTGAGAGCACGAATTCTTTCGGTGGAAGACTCAGCATCAAACTGAACAGTCTGGATATACTAGGAGATTATCTTTTCCATCTGCATATATCAGACACCAGGCTATTTCATAACAGATTCAAACCGATGGGCCATTCTAGAGAAAGGGCATCCAACAGTGAGGCACAAGTCAAAATCATTGACTGAAAAACAATTGTTCATAGCACACGAGTGAATATTTTTTCTCTTTTACTGGTGGGCCAAAAACGTCTCCGGTTAACTTTTAACGTATTAAAAAAAATCATGTCAGACACACTAATGAGCCAATGAACTGACCAAATCACAAATGAATGGAGACACCTACGAACTTGACTGGGTTGTATCAACACCAGCTTTTAATAGACTAAAGCTGGTGTTGGTTTTGTTCCTAGTGTGTGTTAAAAAGATCCTCTATATCTCATCTTGCTGTAAATTCTTATTTATCCAATTTTGAGGTTGTTCATTTTTTTTTTGCTCTATTTTTTAGTGCCCTTTAGTGTTTTAAAAATTAATCTTCGGCTTTATTTTGGGCAATACCTGGGACGAGTTAAAGAATTTTCCATAGAAACTTATGGGAAATCGTATTTCAGTCAACGAAGATTCCGGCTGAAGATCATAATTCCGGAACGAATTATCTTCGTTAACTAGTATATCACTGTAGTGATTTTACTGCGTGGATATCATTGTACTAAAGGTAGTCAGTCGTCTCAAAACAATTCTAACATTTACATTTCTCTATGCCTTTAGCGAGCTACTTTCAGAGGCGTAATACATAGGGTGGGCATAACCCGTGCCCACTTCCCTTTCCGTCAAAACGATCAAAAATTGAAAATATTTTTAAATATTTTTGTAAAAAAAATTTCAAATACCAAAAGAAACATCTTTACATGCTACATTGATCAATATCTGTTCATTTAAAAGGTTTATTGACGGTTAGTAACTGAAAATTTCTCTGGATGAGATTATTGCGGCCTCTTCCCAAAACCCTGTGTGTCCCTCCAAAAGTCGATTTTCCGTATGGCTTTGGTTGCTTGAGGAAAGTTAAGTTATTGAATGTGCCATCCATTTCCTCGAATACAATTATTCATATACATCTTGTACAGTGACAGTGGGATTCAAAACGAAATCGATGTTGAAATACCGATTCATTTCAACTCATAAATGCGGTAAGAAAAAACGAACATGATGAGGGAACACATTCAACTAGCATTTGGTGTTGAATCATTATATTTAGTTATTTATCCTCTTTCTTTTTATCAAAGGTAAAAATCTGATCGAAGTATTCCGCACTGTCTATGTCTGGTTTTGAGTCGGCTCGAGGCGCCTTGTGATTAAAAAAACATCACACCGGTCAACACGAACATGTTATGTCGCGGTCTTTTTTCTCATTCGCTCTCTTTTATAGTGTCGGTGTCGCTTGATGAAAAGGTGTCATCTAGTTGACAGGAAGACCGGCTTTCAAACGCGGCCATCAACCGTAACCGATACGTCTTTGTGTGAAAATCGTCAAAAAAATCAATGTTATTTTTTTTTTTTCGTCTAATTATTTTTCTATGTTTGATTGTATTTGATGTGTTGACCCATTGATTCTGGATGCACCGACAGACGCTCAAGTAAAAAAAAGACTGTCTATAGAATCTTGCTAATGACAGCTTCGGAACTGATTAATCTCAATCTAGATAGTCTGATTTCCTTCAAAAAGCTTCTATATAATTATGCATATGTATGTACAGATTGTATATAATTGAAGTTTATGCTTCAAATGTGTCTGTGAAACAATCTGTTGGTCAGAACTTGGTTTAAATGCTCTTAAAGCTGATATTATCATAGCGTTGTTGCACTAAAACAATTTCCTGCACACACACGAAAGTAATGAATTCATATTGAACCAGAAACTAACTAAAGCTTAAAGCCAGTCTGATGAGCTAACCATTCGGCTGTAAATCTGCATGGAGTTTATTAAAATCAAAGAAATATATCTCATCCAAAAAAGTGGAATACTTTAAATTCGAGTGAGAAACAACTGGAAACGTTTCGAACAAGT
This sequence comes from Pholcus phalangioides, assembly GCF_987345545.1. Taxonomy (NCBI): domain Eukaryota; kingdom Metazoa; phylum Arthropoda; class Arachnida; order Araneae; family Pholcidae; genus Pholcus; species Pholcus phalangioides. Next base: position 12,544,479 of record NW_028301594.1, read on the forward strand.
AAGAAATCTTGTAATTTTATGCGTCATATCCATAAATTCAAATTCAAATTTCCTTTATTTAAGGTTTTTTCACAGTTACAAAACATTTAGGGGCTAAGCAAGCTTGTGAGCCCACAAAATAATATCCAATACCTATCTGTCGGCTTAAATAATAACGACAAAAAAAAGAAAGAAAAAACACACATATATATAACACCAAGAAATAAGTGGCGACAGGAATGGAATTGATAAACAAAAAAATTTGGCATTTAGCAGCGTATGCAAGATAAAAGAAGATTACATTACAATATCAAACAGATAATTCAAATCCTCTTGAGTTAACAACCAAGATTTTAAATTAATAAAAAAAGATGCACATGAAGATTGTTCTTTTATTAACTGAGGACGTAAATTAAATATTTTGGGAGCTAAATAAAGGAAAAATTTTTGGAAACGAGTTTTATTTGGCCTTGGTACCTGTATAGTATGGCGTCTAAATTGCATTCCAGACATGTAATTTCAGATTGAGGTGGCCACTTCTTTTATAAAACATTTTAAAACTTTTATAAACGTACAAGTGTTGTAGAGGGAGTAGCTTTAATTGATTGAAAAGTGGAAATGTATGCGTGAGTCTATTTTTACTCAGAATGATACGGATGAAGGACTTCTGTGTGACAAAAGGTGAAGAAAGATTGGTGAAGTATGTCCCACTCCAACATGTAATGCCGTAACTCCATCTAGATTCTACTAACGTAAAATAAAGAAGTTTTAAAATAGATTGGGAGCATTTATTCCTGATAAAATAAAATTTCCTAATGTTCAGATTTAATTCTACACTCAAATAATTAATATGTGTTTTCCAGGATAGTTTTGAATCTAAAAAAATCCCTAAATACTTAAAGGTGTCTACTCTATTTACAACTGTGCACATACAATCCGAGATACAGCCATCTGTCATACTATGATATTTTAGGACACCAAAATCATCGAAAGTACCAGAACCAAATAACATATATTTAGTTTTATCTGTATTTAATTTCAAATTATTATTTCTAAACCAGATATTTATTGAGTTAAGATCATTTTGCATGTTATTCCTCAAGCTGATTGAAGAGCTTTCAGAGTAACAAAGAGCTAAATCATCAGCAAAAGCAGTGATTTTTCCTTTCAAATTAAAGTTACACAGGTCATTTATATATATTAGGAATAAAATAGGTCCAAGTACTGATCCTTGAGGTATACCAGCCTATGTAGTTTGTCTTTTAGAACTCAAAACGGAATTTACTTTCACACTTTGAACCATAATATAGTACAGTGAATATTCGATACCACGATACTCTCTGCTGACCAAGAAAAAAATATATATATTGTTGTAGAAGGATTATCGCTTTATCGAGAGCTAGCATTCACACATCAGGCACCGCCAAATTTATGCTGTTCTTAGCAGATCATCTCAGTACAACCATATAAAATGATTTTTTAGCATTTATTCGGCAGCAAAAATTTTTAATTTAATATTTGATGAATAAAATTCAGTTGGTTTTTTAACACTGTAAAGTAGCTTCTTTCACAATCATTTCGTGTAGTATACAGAAAGTAGCTTCAAGGTAACTTCATCACTTTTGGAGGGTAGATAGCGTAAAATACCCATGTTGATCATCCTCTAAAGAACAAAAACTGGTGAGGAATTTAAAAACATATTGAAGATGAATTACCGTTGCAGCAATTTTAAAATCTTTTCAAAAGATATCGTTGTAGAGGGATTTATTGTTATATTGAGTATCGCTGTAGGAAGGTTTCACTGTATTTCTTTTAATAATGACTCGATCCAGAATAACAAAAATTGTAGTTTTGCAATTGCAGCAGTATGCAGCGAGAAAATGGGGAACAGTGCGCCGAATGCTACACTGTAGCCCTCCTGGTCAATTAAAAAAGAAAAAGATGAATGTTATTTTTTAAAATTATTTTTCTATGTTTGATGTGTTGATCCATTGATTATAGATGCACCGATAGACGCACAAGTAAAAAAAATGTCTATAGAATCTTGCTAATGACAGCCTCTGAACTGATTAATCTCGAGAGAGATGTAGATATTCTGACTTTTCTGAAAGCTTCTATATAATTATTCATACATATGCATCAATGAATATACAGATTGTACATAATTGAAGTTTGAAGTTCGTGTCTCAAATGTGTCTGCGGAACGGTCTGTTGGTCAAAACTTGGTTTGTTAATAACTTGTTTTATAACCGTTAATTCTCAATACCTCCATTAGGATATGGACACAATAATTTGAATATATGATTATTTAAAATTGATTCATTGGACAAATCATAAATTATCAAATTGCCAAAGTAATGTTGCAAATCAATTGCGATATACGTAGGAAAATATTTAAATATGTTGGATAAATGCAATGCTTTTTCAAAGCTACTTTTATCTCTTTATAAACTTCAAACACTCCTATTTAGTGTTCCATAATCATTTCGCCTCGTAGAGAAATTAATCTGTAGCCATTGAAGTCAGAGGACACGCTATAAATGTCAAGCTGAAGTCGATACCAGTGACAGGCATGGACTTGATGATACAGAATTCGAGTGTTTTTCAATTCTTTCTTCTTTTTTTTTCGAATTCTTTGCTGTGTCATCTCTTTACGCAGACTTTTAGAAGTTCTCTCTTATGGAAGTCTTGATGTTCCGTTAGTAGTACAGTATGATCATATGTCTTCCTATCCAGTTCCTCAATGTCCCTGGCTTGCTTGCTTGCTTTTCTTGCTCCTTTTACTTTTATTTTTTTTCTTTCTACTACTTTTCTTGCCTTCTTCCGACATGTCCCCTTGCTTCTCTGCATACAAAATTTCCTTTTACCCTGCAAATGTAAATATAGGCTCAAAGATTTTCCCGATTGGATTGAATTTCTTGAGCAGAAGATAAGGAGAAGAAAGAGTGAAACAGCAAAAAAATAGTATGGGGGGGGGGGGGGCTAAGAATTTGTGAGAGAGAGGAAGAGCAAGATGAAAAACAGAGCGAATCAGAGCATTTAGAATGCAGAGAATGTTAGCGAAAAGCCTCTTTCTTTTGCTTTTCTTCTGTTCTTTTTATTTTTTTGCGAAAGACAAAGAAACTCTAGATGCGAATCGCATCCCATTGCTTTCTTACTGCTCTATGGATGTTCTTCTTGAAGAGATAGGGTTGGTGTGGAACGTGCGAGAAGAGTTGAGGATGGATGGTAAAGGAGGAGGAGATGAGTTGGGAGGATGGACCAAAGAAAATCTTTGGACAAAGAAGAAGATGCAGCAAAAAAAATAAAATAATAAAACAAGAAAATTTTCTTTCGAGTATTTCATCATGAGGATTAACCAAATATCTCGAAAGTATCAACATTTTCTCTTTAAAAAAATATTTTTTTATTTTATTTTATGGCTCCAAAGGGTTAAAAATCATAAAAGAATTTTCTTTTTCTTTTTGTGTGTTTCCGGCAAAAGTTTAGAATGAATAAATTTATTTTCTCTCCAGAAATGTATTTTTAAAAAATAAAATACGATAATAAATCCTGTAAGTCTGGAATGATCACATTATAGATTAGATGTGCTATAAATCACGGTATGATAATGATGAATATTAGATATGACATTTTTGTGTCCTTCTGACAACTGGAGGAGTTTTCTGTCTGCGGCTTCGCGGCTATATCTTCAATGGCCATTGTTAATCAAAAATATTGCGATTTTTTTAGTATGTGACTACATTCAACCACAAAAAAAAACGTTTTTCTTTTTTTTTGCGAAAGACAAAGAAACTCTATATGCGAATCGCATTTCATTGCAATCTCACTGCTTTATAGATGTTCTTCTTGAAGAAATAGGGTTTTTGTGAAATGTGTGAGAAGAGTTCAGGATGAAAGGTAAAGCAACAGGAGAAGAGTTGGGAGGACGGACCAAAGAAAATCTTTGGACAAAGAAGATGAAGTAAATAAAATAAAATAAAGCAAGAAAATATATTTTCTTTCGAGTATTTCACCATGGGGATTAGCCAAATATCTCTAAAATATCAACATTTCTCTCTAAGAAACTTTCTTTTCTTTTATGGCTCCAAAGGGTTGAAAAAAACTTCTGCGTATTTCCGGCAAAAGTTAAGTATGAATAAATTTATTATCTTTCCAGAGAAAAGTATTATTTTAAAAAATACAATAAGGTATGGATGAATTCTGTAAGTCTTTAATGGCCACATTATAGATTAGAGGTGGTATAAATCATGATATGAAGAATATTAGATGTGACATTTTTGTGCCATACTGGATAATTCTTTTGGTGTGCTAAGCTGTTATCAATAATTGAGAATAAAATCTGTAATTTTGTCTGCAGATGCGACTGTATCTTCAATGGCTGTTGTTAGTCAAAAATACTGAGGCTCTTTTTTGTGAATTAACAAATGGAAACAATTTACCGTAGTGATTTCCAAGGCACTATATTTATTAAAAACCAAATGCACTGAACTACAACTACGTAGAAATACACAAATATCGAAATTTTTCGTAGAAAGAAAGCTTCAGGCTGAATAAACAAAAATCTGGCGTTCATTGCTGTGCGAGAAATCAGAAGAAAACAATTGAGGCATTCAAATTTCCAGGAAAAATTATTTTATTCAGATTTGTGCAATGATAAATTGCTATCTTCAGAATATGCATGTCATCAATTGCAGAGAAACATTTGGTTCTATTCTTAATTTTAAATATGACGTGACAGCCCAGAATAATCATCGAGTTGTCGGAATGTTTTACAGATTTGTGAATTCCACTTTTTTTTGCAACAAATCTAATTTGAACGTGATCATAAAAACATAATTTTAATCCTTCCAGTAATGTGACTGAGGGTAGACCTTTCTTTGGACTTCATCTGCAATACTATCAGCCGATAGGAATTCGGAGTTTTATACATTTCAATAGTTTTGGTTCGGTTTGTATTTTTAGCGCATTTATGTATTTAAAGCCTTTTTGTATTCATGAATTTTTAGTGAGACATTTTTTATTTTTTAAATGAGCAATACAAATCACCAAGTGGTAGAATGAGATGAAATTTCGGATGACATAGAAGATGATAGCCTATTGTGAAGGACTGCAATTATTCACATGATTAATATATGCATATGCTTATTATATTATGGGACTATATGTGTCACAAGTCTTGATGAAATTAATAATCTAGTTGTATTTTAATGAATGTTGACTATCGTGATCAACCATTTTGGTAAGTTTAATTAATTTTGTTCACATATTACGAATTTATCGCATTTACCGGTAATTATGTGTGACCCTCCAGTTCGTATTGGTAAGTATGATAAATCATCAATGAATCACTTATATTTACTGGAAATGTTACAAGAGCTTCGGTCTAGAATGATGAATTTGATCCGTAATGTTGCTTATGTTTGCACATGTTAAGTGTGAAGAAAGACAATATTACAACACTGATAAAATATATATATATATATATATATATATATATATATATATATATTTCTCATGTCTCTATCTTCACATATATTTCCATTTAATTTTTATGGCAAAATACGTTAGTGGACGCATCACGTATGGGCAAAAATGTTAAATGGTTTTTAGTAAATTTATATATCTCCCCCATACGATTTCTTCTATATTTATTAAGCTTATTAATTTCACTCGTAATTTATGCTTAATCACCGGTAAAAATGATAAATGGTGTGACATTTATCAAACTTTTTGAGGTGATTAATGATTATGCATAATAATAATCACTAAATATGCATAACTTCCGGTTAATACACTCATCAATGATGCAGACTTCAGAATTTGAAGGAACACATAACGAGAAATTTTTGTGTTGTTATAACAATTTCTCATTTAAGTGAAATTTGAACAAGAAACTGTTAGAAATAAATTTTTAAGCTTGTGAATGCAATTGAACTGCAATTTTTTTCACCACTGTCAAGAATAAAGTTTTATGATCATCGGAAGAAACCAGCATAGAAATCCCGAAAATGTTTTTTAATTAATTCTGGGGGCGAATCTAATCTTTTTCTGATGGCGATATGAATTTAAAAAGTTTATTTGTTTTGTGATAACACAGCTCACAAACAGTTGAACTGGTTGACAAACATGACTAATAATTATACATCGATTATGATTGACGTTAAATTATCATTATGACTCCAGGTAATTAAATAAACTTTTTTTGAACTTTAGCGTAGCACACAAGTGTTCATAAGCAGGTAAACATCCCATAATGATATTTTTAACACAGCCAGCTTTTCTCTCTCACCAAAATGATCATGTTGGAAATAGGTCACGATATTAATGATCACCAAGTAATCATTATGATTGTAAAATCTTAAATTTCTTGACCTGGGGGACTTCGTTTTGAAAGAATGTGGTCTTTCCGAAGAATGTTAGTAGATTTTTGGGCTATAGCCGTGGGCACAAACAAGAGGAAATTTTATTCCCAAATATTTTGTTCAACAACTGCAGTACACATCTTCAGTACAACGGAGTTCATTTTATCTTGATTAAATTTAGATGCGATTTTAAGAAGCATCACATCGGCTCCGAATAGAGGTAACTGCTTGAGGACGAAAAGTTTGGGAAATCTGAAACTATATAAATATAGTTATATTCTGAACTATTGAAACATGTCTGTTAAGCTTAAATATAATATTTCATGTTTATTTTAGTATTCAACTAGATGAATGCAATTAACTTTTCACACTACTTGAGAGCTTTTTTTTTAACTCTCTATGATTCAACCCCATAAAAACGTATTGAAAATTACTATTTTTTTACGAAACCGGATGTAAATTGGTGTTGTTAGCATATTTTAATTGAAACAATACATTAACACAGCAATTTAATTAATTGAATCGTATTTTTAATTATATAAAATCACTAATTAAGTGTTAAATAAACAGTATGCTTTGAGGCTAATGTTATCTATAAACAGAAAAAATCTTTATAAATCTCTGAACAGGTAAAATTTCAGCGGCTATCGAAAAATGGTATCAACAAGAAACCAACTCTTTCTATAGATTAAAAAAGTATTATGCTCATATAGCCGTATTTTGAAATTTAAATGACATTAGATGTATTTTTAAAATACGAAAGAAATTGAGAAAAGAAATCGGCATAATGGAGGGTGTTTTGCTTTTTTTTTGGACCATGTATTTTCCATGTGTATTCAAAGTTATACGGAACCACACACTGAGGGTTAAGATTTGGGAATTTGAAATTACAAATATCATTTCTATGTAACCATCATGCACATACTAACACGATGATCGAACGTCAATCGGTGTTTTCCGTCTTTTTAACAATGAATGAAATTAAACCAAGAGTGGCAAAAGTGTCTCAGAGCCAATGACATGATAATGCTATTTAAGTTGCAACTAATAAGATGACCAATAAAGAAATAAATTTGAAAGAAATCCCAGAAACCTTGGTCGTGATTTTAATTTAGCGCTTTTCATATATAAACCGAATAAGAAGTTGTATGTTTATTTCTTAAATATCGATTAATAAATACTATTCGTTATAATTTTTAATTTATATTTATCTCTAATTATAAAAATATCACGTGATAATGAGTTGGTCAGATAATTGGTCCATGCTATTTCATGAATTATTTGGAAAAATGGGCCTGAGAAGAATTCGGATAAGAATTCCACAAAATAAACAGAAAATGGGCATAATACAAATACAAATACAACGCCACAACAGACAAAATGCCCAACGAGGTGGCTGATAAAATGAACTAATGAATAAAATGATTCAAACGTTATACTGAATTAGAATTACAAATATGAGCCAACCAAATGAATATATTTCCACAATGATTAATTGTACGTATATTATTATGCGTAATTTGAAATTGTGATTTTGAAACTGAAAAAAATGACACAAACAAAGAAGTTGCGTGAAAAATCGAGATTAAAGTAAACATTGTGAAATGATTATGTAAAAACAATATACACACTGTATATACAGGGTGCATAGCAAACAGGGCATATGGTATTTAATGGCGAACCGTCGATCCTAGAGGTATGCTTCCAATTAGAGAAAGTTTCCAAATTACGTGTAGCACTCAGATATGTCATTCATGTTGCAAGGAGTTATATAGTTATTAAAGCAAAAAAATTAACTTTTATACAGCTTCCGTGTGCCCGAAAACCCAATTAGGAAATTGTTGTTGCGCTGCCTTTCCTGATGCCAAGGAAAACAAACTCAGCAAATAAGTGGAACTTTTTTCATTTTTATTCTTAATTCTTTTTTTTTTCTTTTCTTTTTTGTAATTTCTTTTTTAAATAATTATAATATAAAAAGCAGCAGAGTAATTTGTTTGTCATAAACTGCTTGTGAATAATTACTATAAACTTTCCTAGATATTTCTTAGTGTCAATCTCAGAACACCTTGATAATCAATCTATTCACCTTGATTGGAATATATACTGCCCATACAGAGATGAATTCCAGAACGTCACTCCTGTATCATGAGAAACTCACATCCCGAATTTTTTCCTTGTACCTCGAATTTGTTCCACATCACTACAATATCAACTGTTCTATATAAATCAGTAAACATCATACTGAACTGGGCATCTTATGTGCAATATAAGTGTATTTTGCTTGCAAAACAAATTATAGTACATCACTCGGGCAAATGTGTCAGTTAGGACTTGTTCAAATCATTCGAACTTTCGGGTGCTGAAAGAGATTTTTTTTTTCCTGTACGTTCCACGCTCTTTAGTTCAATAATTGCTAGCAAGTAAGCAGGGCCTAGCATACTTTCTTGGGGCCCGGGGCAGATTTTTTTCTTGGGGCCCCTGGATAGGGTTATGCTCAAAGAATGGCACACCTTCCCTCCTCATTTTTTTTCAATGACTCATTTTTGATTTCAACAGTTAGTTTTGGAAGCGAGTCTATTGCAGATTATTTCAAAGAAGAAATTCAAAATTTCTGTGAGATATTAAGAAAAATAAGTGTGAATTCTTTTGTGGGACCCCCTGTTCAACTCGGAGGCCCTAGGGCATTCATTGCTCTGGTTGCCCCATCTTAGCTACGGGCCTGCAAGTAAGCGATATTTTTTCAGTAGTAATTTTTTTTTCTGGTGTCTTGGATTGCTCACAAGAAGCACAGGAAAGTCACACTCAGGTATTTAAATGCTTTTAATCGGCGATTGTGACTATTATTACACTGCTCAAAGCCGATTATTTTCTCAAAGCTATTTCAGTGACTTTAGGATGATTTTAGGGCATTAATTGGAATCTCGCATTGGTTTCGTCAGATTGGCTCTAGTTTTTGGGATAAACTGAAAATTAAATTTCTCAATGGTAACACCATAGGCAGCATACAAATCACATTGTTGAGAGCATACGTTATCTGAAAACTAGAGCCAATTCGGAAGAACCAGCACCAGTTTTGAAATCAGCGTCCCCAATATACCTAAAACCATTAAAATACTCTTGAAAAGAACATGCATTTTTTTTTTTACTTTTTTTGAGCAGTGTTGTTAATGCAGAATCGAATTTTATCACTGAACCCTGGACATTGTCATGCTTTGCTAGAAGTAGCTCCGGTTAACACCACTGCAATCATTCCCGTAATGACAGCACGCCGAGACTGATGACGTGATATAACCTTATATATACTCTCCTGTCTACGAAGCGTGCCAAGGACCATTTTCAACAAGAAAATACGTAAACTCTCCCCCCCCCCCACCTCAAACAAGCCTCCCAGCACGACTCAGACCAGACTTCACAGACACGCAACGTTTTGATCAGATTTCTCTTCAATTCAGAACCTGCAGGACGCAATCGGACATGGAATGAAATGATCTTCTAGGGCGCCCCGTTTTAACACCACATGATTGTCAATACTCAACATCTGAATCGCTCATTTAACCAACACTACGCATGGTAGCTAAATGCATGACACGTTATGGTGGTCACTAATATATCAATTAGTTATCGATATATCTCGCCGTGCATCAGGTGCGAGACTTCAAATTAAGGCCACGTGTTCAGAATACGATTACATGATTTTGCATCTTTGCATTTAATTTCTTAGCATTGCATGCATTCATAAGTTGGTCTTTGAAAGCCTCAAGAGATTGCTTTGTGATAGAAAATTAATAGAAATCTCATCACAGTATTTCTCGAATATACTAGCATTATATACCGGATTTCTTGGTTTACCCTTAACGTCACTTACCATATAGAAAAGAGATTCGGGGTGGGGGCTTACTTTATTTGCGGTTATCGTGTTAATTTTTATAAAACAAAAATTAACTATGGACGCCATTCGCATATAGTCTGGAGCAGTGATTCTCAACGTCCTCTAGGGGGTAATAGAATGTTCCAAGGGGCTGTAGAAGCTACGAGTATAACATAGGATTCTAGGAGTTAGACTGTGGTGGGGCAATGGGAGAAAAAATATCTGAAGAAGGGGGCGATGGGAAAAAAAGGTTGGGAAACTATGGTATATATATCGTTCAGATATATCAATTGATTAAATTTCAGTTTAACTATTCAGAATCGGCTCCGAGCATTTCGTAAGCAATTTTCAAGAGTAAGCAATTATACCAGAAAATAATCTGAAAGTTAAATTGTATTCTGGGAAATTCGAGCTGAAATTTTTTTTCTTAAAGTAATTTATCCACGTATCCAACATCGTTTGATATCTAAATGAATTACAACCTAGTTTTAAACAAAAAAAAACAACCTGAAAAATACCATGCTCCTTGACTTTACAAATATGGACACACATATTCGAAAAAACGACAAATAATGTTTCATAAAATTTAGAGTAATTTCAATCGTTCAGTAGGTGTTTCTTGGCCTGTTAGAAGCTATACAGAAGGGTGGTTATCTCCTTTCAGACACCGCGGACCAAATTGAAACTGACCGCGGGCCACCAACATCCATATCTTTCATGGGCATCTTTTTTTAGTCACCTCGTTGGGCATTTCGCCTGTCGTGGCCTTTGTATTTGCATTTGTATATGTATTAGTGATTCTGGAAATATTTATCCTGTTAATTTATAATTTTTTTCTTTGAGAAGTGTTGAAAAGCATTTTCTCATTAGGGTGTTTTTCAGCATTTCTGTAAGTTCTGCTTTTTTTTGGATGCCGACTTTTCCGTCTTGAAATACATAAAATCCGGGAAAAAAAATAATAATGATTGGACCTCAGGGTCCCAAATAAGATGGTCCTGGTAATCATCACATGCGTTATTGGTTGAATCCGGAAAGTATTTCATAATTCTCAATAGCGCAGTATAACTCTTGGGTGACCCTGCGGGCTTAACGAGACTATTTTTATAATTTGTACGTCTTTCACAACACACAAACACGTTGTTGACAATCATTTTCTAAAAATGATCAGCGGACCATGGCAGAAAGCTCTTGAGGACCACATGGAATTGATTAGTGGGAAATGCGTAATGATCCCTGCTATACAGGCTTCAAGAGAGAAATTTTTATGAGCTCTCTTCTAGCATGTGTTTTCTCAACAAAGTTTTTACGCCAAAAAAATTATATTATATAGAATAATTATCAATTTTTTTAGATTTATTTTTCAATTGTTCAGTATGCTTTTCTTGGCTTTCTTTAGGCCTGTTAGAAGCTATTCTTGCTTCTATAGAGAAGTTAAGAAAATTTTAGGACCTCTTATAGCAAGCTTTTTGAAAACAATGACCAGTATAATGTCTAAAACAATTTGACGGACCACTTGTGTCCCATATTACTACTGCATAAACTCTGGCCATATCGCTATATTGCAATTTGCTGCCATTAATGAGATGGGTTGGAAATGAAGGCGCTGTCTATCGTGGTCTCCTCAAGTTCGTTAGGGAACACAGCTTATCTATATCATCCCTTGGGTTTGAACCTAGGACCGTGACATTAACTTTCACGGTGGTAGATGAGGATCTTACTACCATGTCACTCTGGCGCACTGTCCCGTATTACTGGACGCACCTGTTATTTTCGTTGTCCCGATTTTTTTTATACATTTGTCCCGTTTTTTTCAACGATGCTTATTTGAATTTGTAATAATTACCAAAGTTGTAATACACGCACACACACACACAGCGTTTTAATAATATAAATTATATTATGATAATTATTGCAAAAATTATAGATATTCATCTCGCAAATTTATCAGGTTTAATGTTTCCCCCACGATTTCTCATCAATTTTAATTACGATTAGTAATTGTGCCTACTTTTGGCAATGTCTTTTGATGACGACTAGTGATATCCATTATTTTACGGATTATTATTTAAGATCCCAGTCTACGGTATTTTTCTCAATGACATATGAAATAAGTTCACCGTATTTTTCTGATATGAAATGGAATATGGTTATCAAATCATTTGAATATTTTTTCCGTAAAATACTGTACATTTTGTTAACTGCAATTTGTAGCAGTCTTTTATTTCCACGCCCTTCAGCAATGTTAGCAGTAATTAACGCATTGCATTTAAAACAATAAATTGCAATTCTGAGCGAAATTTAGTGATATCCCGTACTTAAGATAGCAATTTCCTGCATTCTCCTTGATATATTTTGAACCTAAGTATAAAGGTATATATAGTTTTATTTGAACCCATATGGATATTACTAATATGAATTACAATGGGTGATTAGTAGGAAGTCCAGTGGTTATAGAGAGCTTGCTTCTGACTGTGCAGGTCTGGGTTCGAATCGTGGTTCGGGCATGGATGCACACTAACAGATTCCCTGGACAGATCGTAAAGATCTCTTGGGAATACGTGATGATCACGTTTTGTTAAACATAAATAAAAGTGTGCCTGCGGACCACAGGTCTTATAGCATATGCTTTTGGGGTATGAATTCTTGGCAACATTTTCAAACAAAATTATAATAAAAGGCAGACACAACATAATTTTCAATCCAAAAAAAAGATAATATAGAATAATTGATAAAATTGTTCTGTAGGTGTTTCTAGGCTTCTTTTTGGCCAGTTAGAACCTATGCAGGCTCCAATAGACAGATTGTGAGATTTTTGTCCACTCACAGCATATGATTTCGGAATAAGTTTCTTCAACGAAATTTTCAATCAAAAAAAAAAACTTCACAAATTTTTGACTGATGTTGCATTTACATAATGTGCTGCGTTAAAAAAATTTTTCAAATATTCTTCATTCAAATTTTTTAATGAAATGAACATTTGGGAACTAAAATATCTAATGAGTGTGATAGTATTTTTTAAAATTTGTGTACAATGAAATTTAGTTTTTTATGATTTTTAAAAAAGGAAATTATCAGAAATTTTATTCCGATTTTCTGATTTTTTTTTTCCTGACCATGAACAGAAATAATTTTTTTTTAATGAAAAAAATAATTTTTCCCCTAAATTTTTTTTTTTGTCACACAGTACATGAGGTTTCCCAAAATTATAATTATCAATTATTTTGATTAAATTATAAGATAATTAATTTACATTAGTTACAAAGAAAAATTGATTTGTAACTTCGAAAATATGTTATTCGAAATAACATATTTTCCAAGCCATAATATATATATAAAAAATTTGCGATTCGGTCACGAACTGCAAGAGCGGTCAAAAATGGGTAAAAAAAAATACTTCATAAATTTTAGAGTAATTCTAATTGTTCAGTAGATTTTCTTGGTTTCCTTTGGCTTGTTAGAAGCTATTTAAGCTTCAACAGAGAATTTAAGAAAATTTTAGGAGCTCTTATAGCATATGCTATCGAAATATGTTTTCTCGAAGAAATTTCCAAGACAAAAAAAAAAAAAGAAACTTCCTGCCGAGGATGCAAATAGAGCACAGCGGCAGTGTACCTTACGGTATCCTGGATTAAAAAGCCACCGGAAACAGGAATGCATAGACATCCGGAGCACAAGGATCAAAAACTAGGTCAAAGTGCATCGGCCCACAGAGAGAGAGCGATCCCTATACCCATCCATGGTTCTAAATAGGGATGATGAGAAGGGTAGGTAGGCTTTCCGTCAAGGTAGGGAATATACATATTGAAAAAAAAAAAAAATAACACCACTACCATCATCAAGAGATCGTTCAAGGGTGGAGCGTGTTGAATCGGGGATTTTAACCCTCTCATTGGCTAATTCCTCCCGTGACATCATCTCTCTCGGATACCACTGTTGATGAGAGCGCATCAGGAGACGGCAAGGAAAGGAGGGGGATGATGCACTCGTCCCTCATTGGTCGAGCGAAGGATGAAGGGATGCCCAAGAGCAAAGAGCAGTAGAAAGAGAGAGAGAGAGAGAGAGAGATGCTGTGGATGAGATGGAGATGGATAAAGAGAGAGAGAGAGGAGAGTGAGGGTGGATTGGATGGCCGCTCTGGGATGAGAAGAGGCGTAAGGGGACCTCTTCAAGATGAAGCAGCCAATGTGATGAATGCAACAACGGCGGGCATAAAGGGTTGGCGGGAGTGACGGCAGTTGTTTCGGATGTCCAATCAGTAGCTGTAGTAACATCCACCTTAGCCGGACACGAAGCAATGTGAAAAGATGAGCGTTTGGAAAAATATGAAAAAAAAAAAAATTCGAATCGCAGATATTGCAAAAATTTAAATTTTTCCTGAAGAAATCTGAATATCTGAGACAACCGAATTTCAATGACGTCATTTGCATAGATAAACATAAATTATTTTCCCATTTATATATATATTCCGTTCGAATGGAAAAATAATTTTCGATGCTGCTGCGATGATCATTTTCGTAGTTTTCGCTAATATTCTATTTCGATGTAACGGAAGAAAGAAAAATTTGTGGAAATTACTATTCTTTAATATATTCTTGAGAAAGGAGAGGCGTTTAAACGATATCTGATAACTCGTTGCCTCGATTTAAGATATGGAAATTTTCGTTTTATTTTAATATGTTATCAATCTTTCAAGGTAGATTCTTTTGTGCAATTTTTCTACAAAATTATAGTATGAAATTTTCAAATTCAAATTCAAGAAATGAAAAATTCGAATAAGATACAAGATGTTTGTTTTCGACAAGATATTAGGAAAAACTATTACTCCTCAAAATTACTAACAATTTTCGACAATTACTCAAAAGATTTCTTAAAATTTTCCGATCAAATTAAAATTGACACGAAAATCAAAAATAATAGTTTTTGATTATCACATGTCATATCTGTTAATAATTCCTTTTAATCGATTATACAGTCCAAGAATACGATATTTTTTGTGTTTAACCATCATCTGAAATGACAAATTATCATTAAATCAGATTTTTTTTCACTTGTCAAGATACCAATGAATATTTATTGATTTTAACTGCATTTCTATCTATGATTACAAGTTTTCTACTGGTTCTTCTGATTCCAACACCTAGCTCTAAAATAATAATTATTGGTGGTTTTTTTTTTTTAATTTGTAGGGAAATTTTTTAAGATGTTTCAGTGTCGTAATTTCACGTTTTTAAATTTAAATATGTTGCTTTTCTATATTGAATTCCAATGTGAAAAAATAATGTCTTTAAATAATGAAAGTGAATTTTGAACACTTGACAGTTAATTAAAAGTTTTCATCACCTCTACCATTTTATTGTATCAACAAATAGCTATTAAATTGGTTTTTAATTTAAGTTTAATTGAAATATAAGTTAAGAGAAGTGAATATCTGAGACAACCGAATTTCAATGACGTCATTTGCATAGATATACGCAAAATATTTTCCATTTATATATATATTCCGTTCGAATGGAAAAATAATTTTCGATTCTGCTGCGATGATCATTTTCGTAGTTTTTGCTACTATTCTATTTCAATGAAATAGAAGAAAAAGAAAGATTTGTGGGGAAATTACTATTCTTTAATAATTCTTCAGAAAGGAAAGACATATTTAAACGATATCTCATAACTCGTTGCCTCGATTATGATATGAAAATTTTCGATTCATTTTTTAATGTATTATCAATCCTTCAAAGTAGATTCATTTATAGAATTTTTCTACGAAATTACAATGTGAAATTTTTAAATTCGAATTCAGTTTTAGAACAGGATACAAGATATTTAATTTTTCAACAAGATTATGAGATAAGCGATTATTCCCCAAAATTACTAACAATTTTTGACAAATTAATCAATAGATTTGTTCTAATTTCCGAATAAAATTTAAATTGATACATAATAATCAAAAAATAATATTTTTCATTACCACGTATTATAGGGCCTACATGGTAATTAATCAATAGATCCGTCATAATTTTCAAATAAAATTAAAATTGATATAATAATCATATAATGAGAATTTCCCATTATCACCCAGTATACATGCTAATTATTATTGTTATTTATCATTTATAAAAAGAATACGATATTGTTCTTATTTGACCATAATTTTAAATCACCTTAAATTATCATTAAATCAAATTTTCCATCACTGGTGAATATTGCGATGAATATTAATTGATTCTAGATGCATTTCTGGGCCAAGAATACATTTCTACCGGTTCTTTTGATTTCAACACCCGATTCATAATTTAATTAATAATTATTATTCATAATTTTTTTCGTAATTTATTTTTTCATGATAGTTTGTAGCGTTACAATATATAGTTTCATCTTTTTCCAATTTAAATATATTTCATATGTATTGGTATATATTGGTTTGAATATAAATTTCATCCTTTTCCATTTAAGTCTAATTCCCTTTTCCACGTGAAAGATCAGTGATCTTAACACTCTTTCATCATTTAAAGTTAATTTAATAACGAAGGATACATGCACTAATTATATTATAAGAATTGTTAGGCTAGTTAGATCGGTTTATGCAGATTAGATGACTGTTAATTGAAAATGATCATAACTTAGTGTTAATTACTGTATTAACAAAAAATTATTAAATTAGTTTTGAATTTAAATTCAAAAAACTACAATTTAAAAACTTCATAATTAAAAAATGATAATTTTGTTGTACTTTGAGCATAATCAAGGAAACAGCATATTCATTTATGATAGTGATCAGAAATGTTGTACCAGTTTTTTGATTTTTATTTGTTTCCATTAATTTATCTTTTTTTTCATAGGTTTGACTGACAGCGATGTCCATACGTAAAGTGAAGTCATTGTACGGACACGATTGCATGTTTGCAAGCGTATATTAAATGAGAACGATGATGTACATGTATTTCAACAATTGTATAATAAAAAGTTCTTTCTTCCCGCAGTTTCTCAGACTAATAATTTTAACCTATCTCTTCGGATGTTTTGTTAAGGAATATGATAATTAAATATATTAAAATACCAAATTTAAACGAAGAATTAATACGTGCCTACAAATATTTTAATTATTCATTAGTAAAACAGTAGACATAAAATTTGCTATAATTTTTATATCCCGTTCTTCATATTCAAATGTCTTTCATTCTTATTCAAATTGATGCCAAAAAGTATAAATTTTTTCCCAAACATTTATTGTACGCAGAAATAAAATAAAATTATAATGATGTGAACATATAGGCCGAAACACGCCACCATGAAATGCTGATGATGCAATGAAAATTTTCTCAAAATCCGTGATTTTATGAAAAAAAATATGTAATAGAAAGATTACCTAAAAAATGACAAAAAATCTTCAAGATCTTAATATCATAAGATTTCCCAAATTTCCAAACTTATGTATTTCTCTCTACACATGCAACATAGAGAGATTTGACCTCTTTGGGACAGAATATTTCTGTATTCAACGGAATTCGGGGAAATGCAAATATCTGCAGAAATATACTATTTTATCAATTATTTCTAAATTTAAAAAAGCTAAAATTGCTATATCCTAAGACATGCAGTATAATTCATTTCGCGTGTATGCGTTACTAACAGACATACCCATGACTCACCGGGATCTATTCTATTCTTGGAGTATTGAAAAAAAAATTAAATTGTCATCTCTTGAAGAGATACATATGTCCCTGTATTGTTGATTCAAATTGTTTGGGGAACCATGGTAAATAAAATATGCATTCCGAAAGTCGTTTCAACGCTAAAATCTAGGCAGTATTAAACATGCACAATTCCATTTTTTGTTGTTTTCAAAAAATTATTTCTGTACTTATCTGTGTACAAAAAATTTGAAGATATTGAAGGTTTTGGTCAGGAGACATCGACGTTCATACCTAGAACGGTCAAGAGCAGTCATTTTGGCTGCTATATGCAAATTGTATACGTTTCCTCCTTGTGGTGGGCGTTGATGTATACTTTTGCCTTTAGGTTTATTCCCTATCATTCCGTGATGGTACCCACAACAAAATATATATTCACGAGTAACATACCAATAAGAAAAAATAAATAAAATGATGCTATTGATTGCGTCATGTTACTGCAATCTAAAGAATCTATGTATCCACAACCAAAACCCTATATCTCATTGAGCCTCTATTACAGTCTCAAAGTCAAGGAAATCGGGGTTTTTTTCTGATCGTTCACCCGGCAATCTCAGTTTTTTGTTTTGGTTTGGCATTTTATAACTCTTCATGCCACCATCTGCTTTGAAAGCTTTCTGGGAAACAGACGTTCACTCACAGTGTGTAGAAATGGCTCTTAAAAAAAGGATGTATTAGAACAAAATAGTCTAATTTTATCAGTTCTGAATGATATTTCGGACAAGAAATCTGAGACTGAGGAGACACGATTCAAACTCAGACAACGAAGATCATGATTTTCTGCTATATCTACCCGAAACAGAAAGTAGTGACTGGTGTGAATTTTGACAAGACATTCTGACTCAATTTTGACAAAAAAGAAAGACAAAGATGGATTTTTTTTTAATTGTATATTCTATGCAAGCTCATTTGTAGTATGAAATTTTAATCGTGCCCTAGTTTTTCCTTGATAGTGCAAATTTACAGTGGCATAATAGTATATGTTATCCATAGCGTGAGTGAGCAACTAAATAAAGCGAATAAAAAATACCATGATATGCATATAAAATTGTACATCATCAAAATGGAGCAATGCATGATGTGATGTGAATACAATGTTTATCTACCTTTTTCATGGTAAATCTTGTACACAGTTGCCCTCTGATTTTTCATATTTATAGATATTTATAGTTGGAAAGTCATTTTTATGGACACCCTGTATGCTTAAGAAAACGCAAATTTCTTCAAAATTCACAAATTAACCATGTGGGATATAGCCTGTTATTTTTTATTGTAAAAATTTAGTGTGATTAAATGTATTGTATTAAAAAGAAGTAGCAGTCAAAAGGACTGCCAGCGGCCCTTTTAGGTATAACAACGTATAGTCGGGCCCTTCTAGTGTTAAACATTTTGCTGAATATTCCACCCTTCCTCATTTTCCTCACTGCATATTTTGGACGATTGTCTCCGGCCAAAATAAGAGGGTTTTAAATAGCCAAACGTTCAAGTTGAGTTTTCTCTGGTGTGTTCACAAAATTTAACAAAAAATCGGTCAAAATTGTAAATTAGTATTAAGACCATAAGACAGAGACACAGACGAAATAACTTGATTCCACAATGGTTATTTCAAATCAATTATTTCAACAATCAATAAATGCAATACACAAAATATGTTAACAGTCATCATGGAGTTTTCAATATTTCTTATACATTGGTTTAAAAACAAAATTTAAAATAAAATTTAAAAATATATTGAGCTAATTATATTTAATCATTTTTGCTCATTTAAAATAAAAAGAAATTATTAAACTTCTCTAAAACAAAATTCTCATAAAAAAAATTTAATTTATGATAATCTTTATGGAAATCACGTGCAAATAGAGAATGTGAGTCATGTTTTCCTCATTAAAAACTCAAATAATCCATCAATACTGACAATCGAATATACACGTAAAATTCCAATAATTACCCTAATAACACTACCTTGAACTTCTTTGCTTCCCTTGAATATAATTGAAGCTTTATTTCAAGAAACGAATCCAATTGATGCTGACAGTTTAATTAATGTGTAGGATTATTAGATACCTAACCGCTTCAACTTTTAGGTGTATTTGTTTTTGTATATGCATCCGACCTTCATTAATTCCCGAAAGGTTTTATAAATTCAAATTCTCCAGATGAACGGGTGTGTAATACCGACCCAGACCTTCTATTAGTTATGACGTGTGTCCAATTTGGAAGGGGGAAAACATCCACATTTTCTAAGAACTGTGAATGAAATATTCAAGGTCATTTGTCATTATTGATCAATAATGACATGATTAAGTTAGAATTAATAATAGCTTGATGAGGATTACTTCATATCGGAATTGAAGTTCGATCGATGGGCTTATTGGTAATTCCATCTCCTACTCTGACATGTGTATATTAGCTTTTTTCTATGAAAACGTCAGAGTTTACTAAATGATGGGTACTAATTATGCTCATTAATTTTTTTTTCTCCGTCCCAAGATTTTCTTTCATTTATGCATCTGAACAGTATTTCACACATTTCCTTCATGGCGTATGAATTGAAACTTTGGTTCTCTCAAGTGAAAATTGTAGGTTTGCTTCTATGACGTTTGGAAGTCGCATTTCCTTTAGGCCAGGGATGGACAACCTTTTTTCCCGCCGTGCCACAATCAAGATTATTTTCAATGCTTGTGCCACTCTACGAATGTGCCATTTTACGGTACACGAGCATTCTCTCCGTTCCTGCAAAATATTGTTCGGATGTCCCTTATTTTCATAAAAATTTTCAGTTTGTCACTTGAGTTCTAAATTGTTTTTGTTTTTGAGTCATAAATTCAATTATTTCAACGCAGATTGTGTAATGTACGTATATTGGTAGGAAATGTCTTCTTACCTACACCATGTTAGGCATAGACACGAGAAACTGACTCAATGCTTGGTTCCGCCCCCCTCCCTTCCAGTAAATTTTGTAAGAGAGCATGCCCCCCCCCCCCAAAGAATTCATGGAATTCATGGATATGCATCAAATACAATGAATGTCCTCCCATCATAAATCTCGTACACATGGGACGTCCAGCAAAGATGAAAAACCGAGCAGAAACGCATTGAATAGAAAGTCGTAACATAATTATTATTTTAAGAATACCTGTACCGTACTAAATATAGGTTTGGCAGCATACAAGGCCATCATTCATGAGTAAAGTATTTTTTGCAGAGAATTTCTTCGATTGTAAAATGGAATAGAATTTCTTTAATATTTGAAAAGCTTCGCCTTCCATCCTTGATAGCATGGCGTGCCATTTGTGGCACGCGTTCCGCGGGTTGGCCACCCCTGCCTTAGGCATTCAGTAACTCACTGAGATCAATGATTTGTCAGATACTGACCGCGAATGTAGGAAAAAATTCAATTCGTAGTTGTAAATAAATCTTTTTATAAGATCGAGCGAAGTTTTGTGATTGTATGTACATAGTAAATTCTTCATACACAGTCTATATATTTTCATATTTGAATCCGTTAAAGATTGTTGCGAACTTCTATTTGAATTATAATATTTCTTCAAATGTGCATGTCATGTTACAGACGCAAATCACCACCGGAAAATTTACCACTAGAAAGAATATATTTTGTGGTATATATCACTACGTTACTTTCTGCATTGTTTTGCTTCAAGTCAGATTCGAAAAGCACAAGAATGTACTTATAAAAGATCAGTAAAAATCACCAAATTCGATAATGCTTTTTTAAGATTTTCAATCGAACCATAATGCAATTGGGAACAATAAGAAAAATGAGTTTTACAAACGATGAAGGTAGGTGTATTTTATGATAGCAGAGCAACCAAATAATTCAAAAAATGTCACTCTGGTTGCCAAGGCCAAGTAGGCTGTAAAATTCTTTGCCTAAAGCCTAGAGATAGAAGCAAATCCGATGATTGGCATTGGAAGGTTATCAAGGGAGCTCTTCATCTGATTCTGCAATGTGATTTGTAACATTTGCAGAAAAAACAATTTTTTTAACTAAATCACTGAAAAATATATACATATATATGTATATATATTGGTTTTTTCTTTCCGATGCTTTTCTTAGATGTAGTTTTAAACAAATCGTTCAGAGTTAATTTTCGTATTGTGCCTAAGATAATATTTCTTTCTTTCAAACGATAGCCATTTTGCTATATTATAAGATTATTAGGTTACACTCAGTGGAGTCTTAATATGGTCCACCAGGGCACGGTACTCGGAGCAACATGAAATGATATCTAGTGAAAACTTTCGAGAGTAAGCATGTAAACTGGTAAGCAGACAAGCCAGGGGTAAGGGCTTAAGAAAAATCTCTTTGCCCGGAGACCCGTAATGCTCTTAAGATGGCTTTGGTTACATTGACTGACACTTAGTCAAATGCCTAAATTTTTACACATGCGGTCAATTGCTTGCATTTTTACAGAACATTTGGACAAAAAAAATTGAAATTCAGCACGTGAAGTCATTAAAACAATAATGAGTTTTATTTTAGATTATCCCATTGAAGCCTAAATTTTTACAGAAAATTCCGACAAATAAAATTGCAATTTTAGCGTGTGGAAGTCAGTAAATAATCATGCATTTTTTTCTGGATTCTACCATCGATGCTTATTTGATATTTAAATTTCACACAGTCATAGGATCAAATATTTTGATTAATTTAAAACTATTTTCAAATCAGGTCTTTAAAGGATATTTTCAATTTTGAACTAAATAAAAATTCGACTTTTTTTTCATTTTTTTAATAGTTCAAAGCTATTTTAATTACTGTATTTTCAAACCAATTCAAATTCAAACAGTTTAAATTTCTCTACGGCAACTACAGTCAAACTTGGTAAATTCGAAGTCCAAAGTCAATGGGAAAATTATCCAATTAATCTATCCTGAATCTGTAAAATGACTATAAAAATTGCAACTTAATCATCAATATTCACGTAGAAGAGAGAGAGAGAGATAACATTTATCAATTACTAAAATTTATCATCAGTTACGAAATTGTTTCCCAAATTTTAATGATTTATAATATAGAGAGTGCCCTGTAGGTGCTAATTCGGTCTTTATCTCATCAACCATCCGTCTAGAGGTATGATTACAATAAATTTTAATAATTTTTTTATTTTGTGGTACACTCTATTTTCACTCTCAGAACTGGTATACAGGGTAATTTTTGAACTTCTTTTGAGCATTTTTAAATTGAAATTATACCTTTACGTCGGATGGTTGATAAGATAAAGGCCGCACTAGCACCTACAGGGCACCCTGTATAATTGATCTTAGCTGCTAATTTATTCCGCTGTTCTAGAATCAGAATCACTGCAGAATTCTTGGTCATGTTCAAAGCGAGATTTCATGACCCTTCTTTACAAAACTGTTTTCCAAAATTTTGCTTATCATTCTTATGCTATCAAGGAAATATGCTTTCATGAACATATTCCACAATCTGAACTCTCCGACACTTTCCATACTCTTAATGACGACAAAAAGATTCAGATTTTAAGTACACCTTGATCCTATAGGTTGAAAGGCTTAATCGGTATTAAGTACGGTCGCTATGCACTCCAGCTGAAAAATGTTAAAATGCGCATTAAATTATATGAAAAAAGAGTAGAGAAAAACAGGATTTTCAAACTTTTTAGTTTTAAAATTTTGTTATCTAACAACTTGGTCTGGAAAAAAAAGTCGTGAGTTTTTGTAGGAATTTTTCCAAACTAAATTTGTTCATACAAAAATCATAATTTTTTCCCTTCCAACTTCGAATTACCCAAAACATTCGTAAAAATAAGGAAAAGTTCGAATTAAACAAGAAATTTTACCATTAAATTAGATAGAAAAATCAATTGGAGTTCGTAAAAGTTCGAATTAACCAAGTTTTACTGTATAAAAAGAACCTCACATTGTGTTTTTGTATGTTTTATTTAGGTCCAAAAATGTATGAGCTTTTTCTGAAATCGAAACATATTTCCGAAACTGGTCGAATAAACTTAAAACACATTTATTTGTGGTTGATTTCACGAATACATTTGCCTATGTTGCATCTAAATACATTGACTCTTTTTTGCATCCGGTACTTCTTGTGCAGCTGTGGTAGTAAGTTCAGAGAAATCCAGGATGCAGCCACTCACTAATTACAGTAATCACCAACTCGGAACAGCTCTCTGTATAATGATGACCAAAGAGCAAATGACCAACGCTGGCTCGTGTAACTTCGAAAACTCTTGGGAGCTTTATGAAAAAAAAAAAAGAAAGTTTAAAAAAAAAAAATTACACACGCGTGCGTGCATATGGACATACACATGAAACAGGGGGAGTAAAAACAATAATAAAAAGAAAGGGGGGGGGGGAATAAGAGGAATTAAGACTACCCTTAACATACCGGTTCCGAACCCTACTCCTCCTGCGAAAAAGGCCAATTAGTATACAGGTTTCGTCCTTGGAGACGGTACCAGGGGTGTAGAAGAACAGAAATTGTAATCACCGTAAACTGAAAACACCGTTCATGTCTGTGCGATAATCGCTCATGCATCGCAACCTGGAAATGAACTCAAATTAACTTTTTCTCTCATTCGTCTTCCACCATACACCGAAGCCGATTAAAGACTAACAACATGTGATTTACCCTAACATGGAATTGAAGCTCGTTACTCGAACTCAAAGTATGATAATAACACGTTACGGTAAGTCACCTTTGGACGGCCGAAACCGGTCGTGTTCTTCTCTTCTCTGACTTTTGCAGAAAAAAAAATAAAATTACCGACAATTATCTAAATAGTTGGGCATGGGCATTCGTGTCCGATTCCTTTTTTTCATTTTTTTTCCTTAATATATATATATATATCTTTCATTATTATTATTTTTTTCTATAACATTCTTCTCTGAAGCGGTGGCAATAGCCTAAAACTTAACCTACCACCTTTATAAAAGGCCATCCATGCGCATGATATGAAAAAATTTTTACGGTAATTTATATTCGTTGGCTGCGATTGTCAATTCACGAATCCTTGTTGTTATTATTATTTTTTTCATAATTGAATATGGTGGTTTTATTTGGCAATAAATAAACCGATTGGATATTTCAGTTTTTCTTACCGAGCAGAATAATAAGCCCATACGAACCAGATTAGAAATCAGTTACTGCGGCGTTTCTCAACCTGCGGTCCGTAGGCAGACTTGAAATTATAATTCTATTGGGGAAAAAAATTATTAATTCCGATGGAATAAAATTATTGGTTCTATTGGTATCAAAATTAATTATGATTTTAATATAAAATTATCTAACCAAACTTTCCCTTACGTCTAAAAAACCTCATAAATGCCGAGTTAGTGTATTATCAAAATTTTAAATAAAACTAACTCATCAGTAGGGCTTGGATTTTTATGCCCCTAAAGATGAAACGTCGTTGCTGTGTGAAAAAGCCGTTTTTTCATCCATCTCCTATTCTCACACATAAGTACTTTCTTACCTGTCAAGAGATATTAAAGTGACAGGATGGGATTTCTAACTGGAGTTTTTAAACAATTTCTGTTATCTTCCTCGAATACTGCTCTTCTTACTTTCCGGAAGAGTCTTATCCAATAGCTATTGCGATTGGTGGTAGTAGGATAGTGAAAATTATTTGAAAACAAGAATAGTGAAAGAGTGAAAATTATTCGAAAATTAGGATAGAGTGAAAATTATTCGAAAATGCAAGGATTATGAAAATATCTAAAATTAAATGGTGAGTAGAAATTCAATTAAAACAAATACAATTTTATAAATGCGTGGATAGTAAAAATGATTCGAAAAACTCCTTTGTAAAGTTAAAATTATCTTAAAATGCATTGTTGATGAGCATATATGATCTCTACATACATAAATAGTGAACATGATCAAATAGTGAAAATACATGGTAAAAGAAGAGGGGGGGGGGGGGGTAAACATGAGGTTAAGAACATAGTTTATTATTTAAGGGGGGCGTGTTAACTGGTTAACTGAAAATACATGCAAAACATGTTTGAAAAGCTATTGTTGTTTGTGTATTTGGTACATCATCGTGAAGACTTGAAAATGCCTTTTCTGAAATAAATTTCGAAAGCTTCGAAGTGTTTCCAAGTTGACAAAACTTTTTTTTGTAAAATTAAAACCATTTATTGAACTTATCGAGAAATGTACTGATCAACCATTTCGAACAACGGCAAAATGTTGACAAACAATCTTAATGGCCGCATGCATAATCAAAGAATATATGAAAAAGATTCATTATATTTATTTTCTTTGTACAAAATACTCTTATTACATGTATATTACATGTCTCATACATATCTTTTCTCTCTCCCCCTCAATCCCATTTTATCCATCTCTTATTCTCACATATGTAAACAATACTTATTTACCCATCTATGTTGAGAGATATTGAAGTGATAGAATTATATCTGGATTTTTTTTTTAAAGATTTCCATTTCTTTTCTCCCTCGCTACTCTTCTTGGAAGGGTTTTATCTGATGGTCATTCTGATGGATAGTGAAAGTTATTTAAAAAACAGGGACAGTGAAAATTATTTGAAAATTCGTGAATAATGAAAAAATATCTGAAAGTAAATGGTGAGGGGAAATGCAGTTTAAACAAATTCAATTTTTAAAATTGGTCGATAGTAAAAATGATTTAAAAACCTCCATTGTGAAGATAAAGTTATCTGAAAATATATGGAGGGGGAGGAGGAAATGATCTGAAAATGAGTTGCTAATGAACATAATCTCTAAATACATAAATAGTGAAAATGATCAAAGACTACATCATTGAGAGAGAATGATCTGCAAATGCATGGAAAACGTGTTTTAAGGGTTATTGTAGTTTGTGTGCCCGGTACACCATCTCGTAAAGACTTAATATCTTTTCAGAATTAAATTTCAAATGTTTAAAACAGTTTCCGTGTTGATAAATCTTTTGTTTTACATTTAAAACCATTTACTGAAGACATTGAGAAATCTATTGAAAACTTGACCAACGGCAAAACGGTGAATGAAATTCTGACAACATCTTAATGACTGAATGCATAATCACAGAATGCGTATACGAGATAGATTCATTATATATTCTCTTTATACACACAATACATGTACGGCTCTTTTCTGTCTCTCTCTCTCTCCCCTCGGCCATTTCATCCATCTCTTATTCTCACATATACGTACTTTCTCATCTATGTCGAGAGGTATTGAAGTGATAGGATTTCTAACGGGAGTTTTTAAAAGATTTCCACTCTTTTCCTCTCCTCTCTGCTCTTCTTACCTCCTGGAAGAGTCTTATCCAATGGCCATTGCGATAGGTAGTGCTATGTACTACTACTACCGTTGGATGCTTAATCCTTAAAGAATTTTATATTTTCGTTTTCTCCTTTTGCAAAGACCCGTCATAGCATGGCACGGTGTTTTACAAGATATATATATATATATGTATGTATTTTTGCTTCTTCTCTGTAAGAACCTGTTATACTTTACATACTCTTGATGAAGTGAGAGGGAGTTCTGCGTTAACGGGAGAAGGAGTAATCCTGGGAAAAGATTTCGGGAGCAGCAAAAGTATGTGTGTGTGTATATATATATTCGTGTATACTCTTACAAGAAAGTGGATTTGCCTCCCGTTTCCATCTACTTCCCACTCGTACATCCCTACCTTTTTGCATATATAAGTACTGTGCACGCGCGCTCTACTGGAAGCAACGGGTTAAGAATCTTGGAATGGAAGAGTTGCTTGCAGTTTATAAGACACGAGAGCGGGAAATTTGTTAATCTAAAATTGAACATTAAATTATTTTTTTTCGCTCCCCCCTCTTTCTCTCTCAAAAATTGAAATTCATGGGATGAGATTTAATGATGAATGAAACAGTCAAAAATATCCGAGAGGGTTTTCCATTAAAAATGTTTTTTTTTTCCTTTTTAAATAACGGATTTTTTTGCAGAAATTTTTTTTTTCTCTTCCATGATGAACTTGGTGATGAGTTTGAAAAATTTATATATGCATGTATAGCAGCGTGGATATTATTTTAAGGGTTTCCTTCTTCTTTTTTTTTTCCTTTCCGTACGAGGGTTGATTTTAATAAAATTGGAAAATGAATTCTGAGCTCTAAGAGATTTGCGCTTAATGGCATTATTAGTATTATAATTACATATGCTGTGCCTGGAAATGTATTTCATAAACAGTATGATTTCGTGCAAAACATAATCTTGAATATATTTTAGAACATCGTTATACAATTCACCACGATATAACCCGCATATAGTACTAAGTACTGCTCTACTTTCTATCATTAAATTTTCTACTTTAAAAAATGCATATTAAGTAAATGTAACAATAAATTAGATAAGTTATATGAATATGAAATATGAAGGTACGTTATACAAATACAAATACAAACACAAAGGCCAAAACAGGCGAAATGCCCAACGAATTGGCTGAAAAAAAGATACCCATAAAAATATGGATGTCAAATATAACCAAAACACAGCAACCCAATATAAAAGCATATATCACCAAACAAAACTACCAATAATTAATACTATATGTACTGAATTATTTACGAACAATAATAATTTCCTATATTATTTGAATCGATATGTAATATTGAACTGTTTCAGATCAATTGAATATGTAAAATTAAATTAACGATTTATATTATTATTTTTTTATGTTAGTATATTCAATATCATTCATATTGAAATTACTAAAATTGATATCAATGATGTTACTCTCTCTAACTTAATGCAAAATACGCTTAATGAAAATATGAGAAAGACGGCAATGTTTTATCGTAAACTAATGCATGAGGTAAATTTGTGAAGGAGAGAATATCCCAATTCTTGGCAATATTCAGAATTTCATTTTTTCAATATTCAATAGTATAATTATGTATTTCTCATTCAGTTAGATATAGTGAGTTTAGGAATATGTTATTGGAATTCTAACCATCTCTAATCATTTAAAATTAGCACTATGTAACGCGATTTTTGTTCTTGGTGAGCAAACCACATTTTCCAATGGTTTACGACTAAAATAGACTGAAAACAATTTTTTTTTTTTTTTTGCTTTACACTTTGTTTTTGTGGTGAGGGGAATCGATATTTGTGAATTGTCATTCACCATTGGTTGATTGGGTGATTGGAGTATTAAAAACGACTAAAAAAAAACTTATTTATTCATTTATTTATTCAATATTGGTTGGCCGAGGCCTATACAAGGGAATGCGGTGATGAAGTTAGACGGAGATGATTGATGTCACAAAGAAAATCGGAAATTGTTTCACAATCAATAATGTTTGAGGGGAGGTTGTTCCAGTCGGTTATTGTTCGAGGAAAGAAACTAAATTTGAAACAATCTGTGGATGCAAAGATGGGTTTCAATTTTTGTGAATGGTTAATTCTTTTTGAAAAGTATGATGCCGGAGTTAGTTGAGCTCAGTGACGGAGGCAGAGGATGACCAACCGTTAAGAAAGAAACGGATTAATTTTGAATAGATTCTAATTTGTCTATATTGGAGAGAGTATATATTTTTTGCACGGATATAATAATTTTAAAAACTAAATAACTTTCAGAATGTGTCACGTTTCTAAACATTTAACAGAAAATAAAATTTGAATTAAAATAAAATTTTAAATGAAAAAATATTGGGACATTTTCCATCTTTGTTCCCATATACACTTCATATTCTTCTTTTTTTGCTCCAAAAATAATTGCCGATATTTTCAATGTGCTCTCTCTTATATAGATGCTCCAGGTAGAGAAGTCTTTGATGAAAATGCTCTTTTGAGTAAGCACCCATACTTTCTTTGAATTTTTTGAGATGAGCCTGGAGGTGATGCAATGTGTTATGTGCACTGTAATTACAGTAAAGTATGTGGAATATAAAGAACTGCCCAAAAAAGTCAAAGACAGATAAACAAGCTTAGGATATATCTATTCGCATTCTTAACGGGTTCTCAGCTAATCCCTTGACCAACAAAACCCATCTTGAGCTGTGGAAAAACATTAAGATCTATGGAAAAACAGTATATCCAATGTTTCGTCAAAAACACATCGCATTCTTATTTCTCATCTCGAAAAATTCAAAGAAAGCATAGGTGCTTACCCAAAAGAACACCTTCACCAAGGAGTTTTCGACTTGACTATCTGTATAACGGTGAGAACATCGAAAGTATCATGGAAACTATTTTTGGGAATTAAAACGTGAAGATAAAGTGCATGTGGAAATGAAAATGGAATAAGTCTCATTAATTTTTTAATTTTAAAATATTATTTAATTCTAATTTTATTTTCTTGAAACATCTGTGAATATATAAAATATATCACATCATCATCAAAATATGTGACTTGCAGATTTTCAAATTATTATCAGTGCGACGAGTACTTTTTTTGTCATTTTCAATATTCCAGTCACCCTATCAGCTAATGGTAAATGACCAGTTCACAAATATCCATCTCCTCACCACAAAAGTCTGATGGAAATAATCATCATTTTCATGAGTATTCGAGCTAAGCCAACGCAGAAATTACAACTTCTATCCTGGAACAAAGAGAAAAAAAATTTGCATAAGTTACGTAGTGTAACCAACCGCGATTCCTGATTTACGAACATTTCTCATGTTTTCAGAAAGAATAGTTTCCCTAAACTATAAAATTATTCCCTGTGAATAATTTTCGTTCACCCTGAATAATACTTCATAATAAATTATTTAATATAATAATTTGAATAATACTTCCCATTAACAATTTTTTTTAATTAAACAAATGGAACTAAAATATTTCGTAGGAATAATGTGGTATGATGAATCATTATAATACTCATTTTTCGATGGTAATAAAACTAAAGAAAATAGAAAAAAAAAACATTTTATAGCTCAATCACATTATGACAAAAATTTTCAAATTAAATTTTTCAGTAATATTGAAGCAATTGGAATGAATTACATTCATAAGACAATCATATTAAAAACAGCCAAAATTAAATATTGCTAGGAATTATAGTAGCAAACTATCAAACTGTAATTATTATTGTTTCTATGTTTTTATGCTCCTGAAAAATACATGCGTTAATAACTGGATCCTATTTTGTTTAACGTTGAAATAATTGGAATCCATTTTCTTCAAATCTTCGAATAAACTACATTCGCACCATCGCACAACAATTACAAAAATTTATTCAGGTTTAATATACGTTGAAACTCGATCGCATTAACAGTTTGATTAAACTTAAAAATTACTTTTTTTTTATTACCACTTTTTTTTCACTAAATTACACTTATGCATAAATATAAGAAAATCATTAGAATCCAAAGCATAAGTATAAAAGTTTATTTTAATTTTATTTTCAAAATTTCTCCCTAAAAGTATTGATTGGAAAAATAGGAAAAACAATCTGAATCGATAGGTAAATGATATTTTTAGACACAGGTGTTGTAAAAAGTATTTTTATCCGTTTGCGTTACATCCTCAGCAGTTTAGAAACAAATAAAGTTGTTTTATACGATGAAATAAGTATATATAGAAAAAATCTTTTCCGCAAGTTTTTACAGTAAAAGCTTTTAGTAAACATACATACGTACATACACGCTGTACACTTTTAGGAAAAGTAATATGTACTATATCTACTTCAAGGTGTATTGATTTCCATTGTATTTATTACTCTAGTCTTCTCTTTTATATTTTTATTCTTTGCTGGGTTTTTTTTCCAGTTGCTGTGTATCGAGTTCAATATTCGAATTTTTATGGTGTATTTTTTTGCGTTCAAGTTTTTTGGTTGAACCTTCAACCACTCGCTTATATCAATTCGATATTTTTATTTTATTTTCGTTCCAGCTCCGGGGGATATACGGGAAGCAAACGGAAAAGTAAAGAAGAATAGGATAAAATGCAAGAGGAAAAAGATGGCATGAACTCAAAAAAAATACTTCATCAATATATAAGATATCGTTCGTATCGATCAACTTGTGTGTTATCTACTTGTGCTGTATGAACTGTATAAAACAGGAAATAAAAAATGCCTATGCATTTTATTTTATTTTTTCCTCAATAAAGATATCGGTTTTATTTTATTTGAATTCTTCACAATTTTTTTACAACTCCCTTCAATACTTTAACCTGATTTAGGTATTTGCTAATTCTGCTGGAAAGTTTTAGACATCCAAATTTTTTATGATAGCTTTAAAAAGTTGTGAAATTAAAAAACTAAAATTATCGAAAATAAAGTGAGGAGATGTCTTGTGAAACGTATTCCTTTAGTATTTTAATGCGTGTGAAATTATTAATTACATTTGTTTAAAACTACACAGTGTTCAAGGATCCATCATCAGTGTTCGTTTTGAAAATTCAAAAAGAAAATTAATTAATTAACGGGAAAATGTCAAATAGTA
Organism: Pholcus phalangioides; assembly: GCF_987345545.1. Taxonomy (NCBI): domain Eukaryota; kingdom Metazoa; phylum Arthropoda; class Arachnida; order Araneae; family Pholcidae; genus Pholcus; species Pholcus phalangioides. The sequence continues at coordinate 12,576,767 of NW_028301594.1, forward strand.
ATACGTTATATCAGTGTCTAAACCTAACTATAATCAGAGCAGCCCGTATCAGATCCGAGGCTCGGTGCAAAAATAATTTCGGGACTTTTTTTAAATTTAATAGATGAAAGAAATAATTTCAAAATTAAATTAATGGCCAAATGATCTGAGAACTAATGAAAATTCAGAATTAATGAAAGAAAATTCTGGATTGATAAGAGAAATAATTCAGAATTGATTAAAGAAATAATTCAGAATTGATTAAAGAAATAATTCAGAATTGATTAAAGAAATAATTCAGAATTGATTAAAGAAATAATTCAGAATTGATTAAAGAAATAATTCAGAATTGATTAAAGAAATAATTCAGAATTGATGAGAGAAATAATTCAGAATTGATTAAAGAAATAATTCAGAATTGATTAAAGAAATAATTCAGAATTGATGAGAGAAATAATTTAGAATTGATGAGAAAAATAATTCAGAATTGATAAGAGAAATAATTCTGGAATTGATGGAAATTCAGAATTTATAAAAATACAAGGCAACAACAAGCGGAATGTCAAACGAGGTGGCTGAAAAAGGGTGCCCATAACAAATATGAATGCTGTATGAATTAAAAAAACTAAAAACTATAAATTAAAAAACTAAAAACTATATATACATGATAAAAAATATGTATGATTGTCTTATCTAAGTATGGATAGCTTGATGAAAGAAATAACTCCAGAATTGGTGAAAATTTTCCAGGATCAAATCAGTTGAAGGTTGAAGCTCAGACACCTTGTTTACTATAAGTTGTTGTTTACTTGGTCAGGCGCGGCAAGCACGAATTTTGGCACCTTCTAGAAATGTTGACGGAGAGGTTAAAGGTTGAAATTTGCGCCCTCTCTGATCCGGCACCCAGGGCAACAGACCACCAGACCAGAACATGGCTCCCACTCTGTCCCAAAGAGGGATATAAGCGGGGAACAGACCCGCTGGCTCTCCCTTACTTGTGGCCCTGCTTACACATCGGTAGATCCGGTACCTAAGCTCTAATTTATTGTAACGTTTTAAACCAACTAAGTGTAACATAATGGGGTTTATCAGTCATTAGTTATCGATACGAATAAGCCTATTTTTAAAGAAATTAAAAAATTTGATAATTTGTTATTTTTACAGAAATGAAAAAACGAAATATTTTTTCTAATTTCCCGAATTTGATTACACTCAATCCGAAATTCGAATTATACTGTGTTAAATTTTAAAATTTTATTTTTATGATTGCATCTGCGCAACAACAATCAAAAAGTGATGGATGTCAAATTTTTTAAATTCAATTCATCAATAAAATATTCAAATAAAGCACATCAAAAATGCTCATGCAATTTTAATAAAAATTTTATGCATTTAGTTTTCTTTTCCTTCGTCCGAAAATGTGTGATATTTAGACCTTATCTAAAATATTGTTAATTTTAAAGCCGGAAAAAATATATGCAATGTGATACATTTATACTTTATATTCAGAAAAATATTCATATACTTTACTTAATACAAACAAATTTCATTTCAAAATGATAAGATTCATTTTAGAAATTTTCATTCTTTTCGAAGAGAAGCTTAAAATTTGTTGTAAAATTCTTCTTTAAATTCATTTCAAGTAACCATTCTTCTAGAACAGTGGTTCTCAACCGGGGGCCATATGGCCCCCCTAGTGGTACTGGGATACTTCAGGGGGGCCACAGAAGAAAATGTAGAAAGGGGCCATGACAGGTGGTTTGGAGGGATGCAGAGAACTGAGAAGAAAAATTATGGTGACAATTCACTTACAGAATCTAACAAAACCACCCATAAAACCCAGGGCCGTCTTAGGGTATGGACCCACCCATGCCTCACGCCTACATTTTGCAGCAGGATCCTAGCAAGATCCCTAGGATGGGGTTTTTTTGCAGGCCCTCGGCTACATTTTGCACAGACCCCTCTTCTATATTAAATTATAGTGTGAAAAACAAAAAATTATGAAAACCATATCAGCCCCTGGGCTTCAGTTCTGTCAGTCCCACTCTTGTGAGGGGTCATGCCCGGAGGTCTCATGTCTACAAGTGGATCCCACCTTATGATCCCACCTTAGTACAATAAATTTTGAAAATAAGTAGGAAATATGTAGGCTGCTTATTTCCAGCTAACTATGAGACTACCATAGCATCACTTTGCCTGGGACAGTGGGGGGGGGGGGGGGGCATGATGTTGAGACGGCCCTGAATAGAACTCGGACTAACGGGGAGCTCAATAAATTATAGGCCAGTGGTCTGGAGGCCAATCTTATTTGCAAAATTTTGGTTCAGTATAAATTCAGTGAAAAAATCAATTCAATACGTATAAAGGATCTTGCTTCTAGATGAGGGTCGTAGACTCTGGGTAAGACAGGGGGGCCACGAGAAAAAAATATGGTTCAAAGGGGGCCACGGGCAAAAAAAGGTTAAGAAAAACCGTTCTAGAATATTATTTCTCTTGTTTTCTTTCACAGTAGAACGTTGATAAATGCTTATAAAAATCCTTATAAAAATTCCAAATCGAAAAAAAATAGTCTAATGATAATTACTAATATAAATTAATAAATTACTTGTTTCATTTTTCAAACAGGTTTTAGAGTTGCAAAATTATATATATACATATATTATCTTCTGTATCTCACGTATATGGAAGATAATATATAACTCGATTTTCTCAAATCGTATATAAATATAAAACAATAAATGTCATGTCATTTGTGTTGTGCCCGTCGTCAGAGCCATGGGTGCAAACACCTTCCTGCCCCAAAATTTTCCCAAAAATCAGAAAAAAAATTAAGCGAAGCACCCCACAGGTTCCAAACGCATTTTTTACGCTCCTACTCTTGGCAGACACGTTGATATACTAAATCAAGGCAAAATTTTATAAATTGTTATTGTTTTCAACAGTTTGTGATGTCATCTTCAATTTTGCCCATGCATGAAGCCTATATAATTAATAAATGGATTTAGTCTCAATTATTAGAATTTATTTTCCATCAAGTGTTTAAATTTTTATTGAAAATACCATTTGTTAAAAATTATATGAAGAACTATGTCTTCTCTAGAACACTAAATCCTTTCCGGTATCTACTGCCATCAGTTGAGTTTCAATTACTGTCAGGAGATTCCGATGGACGATTCATAGTGTGACGAAAGAATTCACTGAACCTATCAATACTATGACTTTGATAATTTGAGATCATTTTTTTCTCCCCAAATGCATCAGAAGAAAACAAAACTAATGAGTAGATGAGTAAGTGTCTCGTTTATCTGAGTTTAGTTAATTGGTGTTAAACATCTCTAAAAACTTCTTTTGATGCGGAATAAGAAAAAATATTGGTATCTTTATGCTAGAACTTGATTAGCGTTCACCTATTCATATTCGTTGTAAAGACAATTCAATTTGTCAAGCACTGCTACTGACACTTACAGTGGATCATGTAACGAATAAACGGATATCTTTTGAAAAAGTAAAAAATCCTCTGGATTCAAAATTTTTCCCATAGAGACACACAACATTCCTCCGCTAATACAGTAATTTTAACAACTTTTCTCCGTTTAATCGAATATTGAAATTCACATGACAACTGTATATATGAATTAACCACTACGTATACATGTTACATAATATTTTATTAGGGATGGGACAGGCTGACATTCTTTTCTTCTCGGGGGACGGGGTGTTTTTTACTGAAAAAAAATACCGATTTTCCCGGGGGTGGGGCTCACGTTTTTTTTTCTTTCCTTCCCATTTTTTACTGAAGAAATACGCCATAATCTTGAATCAACCGTGAATTTTATTAGCTGGCATAACCGATGCATTCTGGAGCGCCCTTTCAAGCTTATCACCGCCTCCTCTTCCACTTTATTTTCATTCGTGAACCTCCTAAAAATATCCCTGGACCACAAAGGGGCCGTGTGGCCCAAGCTTAAAAACCACGGCACCATAATTCGAATTCGTTAATTCAAAACTTCATTGAAAAAAAGCGCAAAACAAGAATGTCATATAGTACCCACTCTATGCGTTGGGCCATCTTCTGCCATGGGCTCCATTGCATTTCTTTGCAGAAAGTTATACTTGTGAGAAATGCAATAGAGATCTCAAGTGTGGCAATGTGCCCCCCCATCAAACTACAATACTACAACAATTGATGCTTATTGTAGTGAGAAGGATACCCAGTAAGAGGTAAAGTGAGAAAAAAACTCACTTATATATAACTTCACTCATAAATATGTATATATATACATATTTATATATAATACTATACTACACATACTATGTATGCTATATATGTATATAACCATTGATTTATTTCAAGGTCATTACAAATGTTTTCGATCATATATGCCAACATACTTATGCAGTGCGAAATTTTAAATATCTCCACCACTTAATTTTTTGCAAATTTTCAAAACTATTTTTAACACCTCGTGCGCATGATATCGCGCACGAGGATATCGCGCATACATAACTGAATAAAAATTGATTCAAAATAAAGAAAATTGTTAAATTTATAAAATGATGAAGAAAGTTGAAAGATTTCATTGACTCAATCTTATTTAAAGTTGAAATTTAAAACTTTAAAATTAGAAAAGTATTTTTTTTATGTAACCCAACTGTTTATGAACAGACTCAAATCATTCATGACACACATGTTGTCAGTTCATGAAAGATTTGAGTGCATTCATAAATATTTAGGTTATAATATTTTTTCTTTTAATTTTAAAATTTAAAATTCAATTTTAAACAAGATTGAGTCAATTTTCTTCATCATCTTATATAAACTTCAGCGTTTTCTTTATTTTGAATCAATTTTTATTCAATTATTCAATTATATTGATGTCATGCTATTTTATGATGCACGCAAGGAAAAAAATTGAATTTTTTTTTTAAGACTGTGGAAAATTAAGTGATAGAGATATGCAAAATTTCGCAAAGGCATAGGTTGGCATACACAATCAAAAATATGTGCACCAAATATGAAATATATCAATGGTAAAATAATATTTTTCCACTACAGCATAGTTGCTTACCATGTTAAAAGATGGGGAACACCCTTAATAAATATTCACTTGAGGTGTGGGATCTCAGGATGGCAATATTTTGGGATGAAATTTGAGGAAAATTCGTTCTAGCCACTTTGAAACCATTTAATGACTCGGGCAAATTTTTTTTAATGTTTTTCTCTCCATTTCAAGACCCAGGCTGTGCCTTTGCTTTAAAACGATTCTGTTTTCTTAGCATTTTCTCACATTTAATTTTATATCTTATACGTAGTACATTCATTCACTCTATTTCTTGGAAAGAAAGGTTCTTTCAGGTTCTTTCGACTCTCAGCCATCGCTAAACGGAATTATACGTGTAACTCTTGCAAAATCAAGCATGCGGTACTTTGTATGCGAAATGCTAAAAAATTAAATATTTTAAAATTTATTTCAATTAATTTACTCTTATAATAAATTTATTTATAATATTTATTTTATCATAATATTCTAATTAAATTTATCTTCAATAATTCAAAGTATAAAAATAAACTTTATTAATTGCCATCGGTAAAAGAAAATAGTTTCGATATTCATCTTGTCTTGGTCTTATAGAAATAAGAATTTAAATAAGATTCCTCGAGAAATGACTTCTCCATTTTTATTTAACTCCGTATATACATATAAATATTAGCTCAGCTACCGCAGAATAGAAGTCAATCCAGAATCGAGGGCATTCGGTGCATGAACTAGATCCCGAAAAGTGCCCCCCAGACGTCTTTCCCGTGAAGAGGGAACGGGAGTAATACATGTGTATATATACATTAGGAGGGATCCTAAAAAAAAAACGGGAGTGTTCTACAGAAAACAGGTGCATAACAATAGGATCGTGGGGGAAAAAATAATATAAGACCTTTTTTTATATATACAATATACGGAGGCATCTTTAAGGACGCCTTAAAGGTTAAGGTGTGGTATTTATATATAGATATTTGAGGGCCTCTAAAATGTCAATGAACTGGTTCTGAGTACAAGATACAAATTCGGCGGAAATCGGTGATGATCATTGCTATTTCCCACCTTTGATTTTTCACACGTTCACAGACACAGCATATGTTTCTTTCTCACCAATATTTTTGTACAATACTATAAAAAAAAACTATTGTTCTTTTAGAGATATCAATTTGAATTTTGAATTTTCACTCCTCACATTGTGTTCTATGGTTTGGTTTAGAGCAGGGAAGTCTTCAACGTTTTACTTCACGCTGAACCCTTCAAACTTTTCCACGAAACCCTAGATATTCACAAGACTGTTCTACAAGACAAAAACTGACTTGACTATTTCTATAACATGGGGGATACAATAAGAACTCTGAAATCTCGACTCCTTAGAACCTTTCGGATTATTGATCCATATTTGTTCATTTCCCAAGAGTTTTCATATTATGTAACTCTTTGAGCACTTTGATTTCATTCATGTTTTCCTTTGAAAAAAAAATTAATTAATTAATATGCATGCGTATGATAACAGATAATTTAATTAAAACCATAAATTTCATTTGCAGTCCGTTATTAGTTATCTATGAAAAAAATCCTTATTCTTTAAAAAAATGTGTAGCCATTGCTCGGATCCGAAAAAGAAAAGAAAAATACAGTACTTTGTTTCTCTTTCTCTGAAGATCTAACCCAGTGGTTCTCAACCGGGGGCCATATGGCCCCCTTGTGGTACTGGGTTACTTCAAGTGGGCCACGGAAGAAAATGGAAAAGGGGGCCATGACAGGTGGTTTGGAGAACTGAGAAGAAAAATTAAGGTGTGAAGAAATAAAGATTTTATATTAGTGACTAGCACTTTCAGTGAGAGAGAGAATCCAACATAACCACCCATAAAACCGGGGCCTTCTTTAGGGCATGGACCCACCCAGGCCTCACCGCCTACATTTTGCTACAAGTTCCCTAGGATGGGGTTTTTCTCAAGTCCCCGGCTAAATTTTTTAGACTCCCTTCTTTATATGAAATTTATTGTATGAAAAACAAAAAAAATGATGAAAACCATATTAGGCCCCGGGCTGTAGCTCTGTGAGTCCCACTCTTGTCCCACTCTGGCTCATGTCCAGGGGCCTCATGCCCATAAGTGACCCCACCTTATGATATTTTGTATAGTACAATATTAATTTTAAAATTAATTAAATTAATTAATTAATTTGAAAATAAGTAGGAAATATGTATGCTGTTTATTTCCAGCTGAAGTATGGGACTACCATAGCATCACTTTGCCTAAGGAGGGGGCCCGATGGTGTTGAGACGGTTCTGATAGAACTCGGACTAGCGGGGAGATCAATAAATTCTAGGCTAGTGGTCTGGAGGCCAATTTTCTTTGCAAAATTTTCCTTCAGTACAAATTCACTGATAAAAATCATTTCAATACGTATAAAGTGTCTTGCTTCTAGATGAGAGTTGAAAACTCTGGGTAGGACAGGGAAGCCACGAGAAAAAAATATGGTTCAAAGGGGGCCACGGGCAAAAAAAGGTTAAGAAACACTGATCTAACCCATGAGTCTTCAACTTTTCACACACGGCGGGCTGAATCGAAACTTCCCACGGAGCCCGCGTACCACCAACTGATGTAATTTAGCGACATCTTAATAGAAGGGGCCAGTGCAGGTTGGCAAAATTAAACAGGGACAAAAAATAATTGAAGACTTATTTATTCTGAAATCACTTCTTTTATTAATTATTAACTTCAATTAGTTCTTAAATAGTTTTCTTCACTAATTCTGAAAAAGTTTTTGATTAAGTACTGATTAAATTGACTGAAATCGGTTAAAATGATTAATAATAACAAATTTAATGGTAAATTTGAATCTGAAATCGGTCAAAATGATATTTTAATTATTTATTTCGGTAATATTTCTGGTATTATTTCCCCTCTCCATATATCTTGAAATAATTTCTTTCAATAATTATTCGATTTCTCTTTTATTGATTGTGGAATATTTTTTTCTATTAGAAATTAAGAAATTGTTTCTCTCATTGATTTATAATTTTTTTTTTTTTTTACTAATTCTGAAATTATTTGTCAAAAAATTATTTTTTTTCAGTAATCCTGAATTTTCATGAATTCTGGAGTCATAAGTTCTGAGTTTTCATCAATTTATTCTGGAATTATTTCTTGGGCCAAAACTAGCGGGGCAGGGGGGGGGGGCAATGCCCCGGGTGGCAAAATTTAGGGGGTGTCAGTTTAAGGTGGGTACAAAGAAAGCCGTTACAAAATTATCGAATTTTAAAGTTGTGGGTGCGGGAAAATGTTTTCCCTGGGCGGCGAAAATCCTAGTTACGGCCCTGATTTCTTTCATTTACTCTAGAATTAATCGTTTTTTCCGTGTTTTTAACCACTTTCTAAAAATGATCGGAGGGCCACGATAAAAAGCTCGGAGGGCCAAATGTGGCCCACGTACCATGCGTTAAAGACCCCCCTGATCTAAACGGCAGATTTTCCAATATTGTTTGAATGTTATGAAATTAGAAAATCTAAGCGGCAGATTTCCCAATTTCTTAGCCTTCAAACAATATTCGAGCTGGTGTTCCGCGTTCTCTGAAGTGTCCGGATTATGGGCGTCCGGATTTGAAAAGTCCTGCTATATTTGTGTATTATACGACACCAATGAAAATTTTTACAGCTTTCGATACCGTGGAACCCCCCAAAAGGCTCTTTCGGAACGTCAGGGTTCTACGGAACTTTAGTCAGAAACATTGTTTAGAGCAGTGTTATAATATATTATTATGTATAGCATTGTTTAACTAATCTTTTTCCGGCCGCGTCCTAAAATCACCAATGCGATCAACTTCGTGGCTCATGGGTCTATTTAGGTTTCAAAAATGCTTTGAATATTCCTAAATAACAAAATTTTTGGGTTTTGAATTTTTGAAACCAGTCAGGGATGTCTTGACGGATTGGCCAACGGGGTTTAAACCGAGTTGCCGAATCTAACAAGGAGCCCCCAAATTATTATGAGCAGCACTAATTCTGGAATTATTTCTCTCATTAGTTTTCAATTATTCCTCTCGATTATTTTCAATTATTCCTCTCGATTATTTTCAATTATTCCTCTCGATTATTTTCAATTATTCCTCTCGATTATTTTCAATTATTTATTTCTTCAATTATGGCGTCACTGTATTTTTCACCAATTATGGCACTATTTTTTCCATTAGTTCTAAAAATGTTTTCATTTCTTTTGGAATTATGCACAGTATGTCTTAATTTCAAATTCTCGTCAAATAAATCTTCATTAGTTTTTCTTTTGGGTGTATTAATATTTTTGTATATAGATGATATTTCAGCATTCTTGCTGTGCATTCAGTAATAATGTTATATTATACTTTATATTATACTTTTATATTGTTATATTATATTATGATTTTATTTGAATGCCTAATTTCCTCCCCCCCCCCCAAAAAAATTATACAATATCGTTCAAGAGAGATCCCCTGAAAATGGCTGGGATGCCGCAAAAGTCGTCGATTCCATAAGATGCCCCTGAAACTAGTGACACGACAAATAGATTGATAACCGCCTTCTATGTGGATTGGTTCGACCCATCACAAAAGCTCCTGTTCCCGGGTCGCGTTATTTCATTCTATACATAGGATTTTAACACGGGGTTACGCTCATTGGTTAAGATCATAATTATGTCAATAAAAGCGAAGTAATCTGTGGTTTTTGTTTAAGATTATAGTGCCATCCGGGTTGGCGCTCACCCAAAACCTGCTTATACTAATATAGCGTGAAAATTCTTAAAATATGGGTTCCGACTGTTACATTCAAAATAAAGATTTAAAACTTGCCCAGAGCGAATCTTCTTTGCTGTTAATAATCGCCAATATAAAACGATTGTGCATAATCACTGGATTTATCACGTTTTACCGTAATACACTGCACTGTATATATTACGGCAAACAAAATGAGATAAATACGTTTGTTATTATGCACAACCGCCAACAATTTTGATAAGTTTCATGAATTTCCCTAAATATATCACTTTTTCCGGCAGTTATGCATAATTTACCGTCCTTGATAAATATATCACATTTGATAAATTTCAAGTACAAATCTATCAAATTAACGAAATACGCTTGGGCAGTATGTATCGCCGGTAAAAATGATGGAATTTTTTTTAGTATTTATCAAATTTGCCAACAATATTTGGGTATTATGCATAATCGCCGGTAAAAGTGGGAAAAAATTATCAAACTAAAGGAGACGATCAGCAAATAAATCTTTTAATTATGCACAATATATATATAACCAATTTATTACATTTACTGTAATATGTATACTAAGAATTTCGTGCCTCTTGCCCCTCTTTAGTTTCGCCTTCCCTTTTCAGAGTCGTAATAGTGATCTCAGCCAGTGAGCGTAACCCCATGTTAAAATCCTATGTATAGGATGGAATAACTCGCCCGGGTCGCGACCCATAAGCTAAGAATTCTGGTTTAGAGCTCTCTGTATGGAATAGTGATCCCTCAATCCTTGTATATCTGGAGAGAGGCACGTGTGTGATAATTTTTCATGAAGTCAGCGAGCACGGTAGTCGAAATTAGTTATCGAAAACTTTTATTTCTTTAACCAGGGCCGTAACTAGATGGGTGCAGGGGCAACAGCGCCGGCGGAAAAATTTAGGGGGCGGCAGTTAGGTGGGAACAAAGACCACCATTATAAAATTATCGAATTTTATAGTTGTGGGGTGGCACAATAATGTTTGCCCCGGGTGGCAAAAATCCTAGCTACGACCCTGCTTTAACTTTGACATAATAACTTGTTAGCCGTTCCGTAGCTTAGCAGATTAGGGCAGTGTTTCTTAATTCTTTTCATCCAATGGTCAATTTCAGACCATATTTTTTTTCTCGTAACTTTCCCCAACTTATCCGTGCCCCCCCCCCCCACAAGGGTGCTCAACATTTAGGAAAGTGCAGGCCACTTCAATCGTTTGAAAACATGTCCCATGCTACTTAATTATGTGGTACTAAACAGCGCCGCGGATCACTTTCCGGGGTTCGCACGAGTGATTTGTAACTGTGAAACGGGTCAATTAAGGTGATCTAAAATGTACCACGGTGATCACTTGAGTGTTCTTGGAATGCGTTGCTAGTCACCTAAGTCATGCGTAAATGTGCCACGGATCTCTTAAGTGCTCTGTAACTGTGCTGTGGTGATCTCTAAATTTGCAACGGTTCATTTAAAAGATCTGGAAATGTGCCGTGGGTCACTCAAGTGATTTATAAATGTGCCGCGGGTCACTTAAGTGATCTAGAACTGTGCCGTGGGTCACTTAAGTAATCTGGAAATGTGCCACAGGTTATTTGAGTAATCTTGAAATGCCCTGCAGATCAGGACTCAGAATTAAAGGAGGGATGGAGTCTCTATATTATTGGAGAATTTTATCGATGCTAAGATTATATTTCCGTTAAATATGAATTTTAATTAATCATCAAATATGTTATCAAATATAAATTTCTATCAATGCTGAAATTACTTTTCACTAAATATGAGATACATTTTAATTGTTTAAATATTCCTTTCTATATTTCTGGAAAATAGTCTGAAATTATTTCCTTCAATAATTATGAAACTATTTCCTTCAATAATTTCCTTCAATAATTATGAAATTATTTCCTTCAATAATTTCCTTCAATAATTATGAAATAATTTCCTTCAATAATTATGAAATAATTTCCTTCAATAATTATGAAATAATTTCCTTCAATAATTATGAAATAATTTCCTTCAATAATTATGAAATTATTTCCTTCAATAATTTCCTTCAATAATTATGAAATAATTTCCTTCAATAATTTCCTTCAATAATTATGAAATAATTTCCTTCAATAATTATGAAATTATTTCCTTCAATAATTTCCTTCAATAATTATGAAATAATTTCCTTCAATAATTATGAAATTATTTTTTAATTAAATCGAGATTATTTCTCATTAAATCTGAGATTATTTCTCATTAAATCTGAGATTATTTCTCATTAAATCTGAAATTATTTCTCATTAAATCTGGGATTATTTCTATCATTAGTTCTTGATTGTTTTCTGAAAGTTATTGTAAAATTTCTTCTTTCACACAAATTCCGGAATACATCTCTTCATTTGGTTTTTTTTCATCATTTCTATAACTTTGGTAACTTTTTCAGACTTTTCATCTGTGGGTACTGCGAAAAGCTTCGAGGGCTATGTGTGGCCCGCGAGTCGTGTGTTCAATACATGCCTTATATAAATACCACAGAACACGAAGGAAATTTTTCATATCCATTGGTCATCCAATTCAAAAGCATTGAAGCTATCTGACTTCAATGCTTTTTTTTTTCGTTCCTCTCAAAAGTTTTTATGTAGAAAATCATTTGCTGATGAAAAAATGCAGTCAAAAGCCGCATAAATGAATTTGAGCCTCCAAACCAGCTAAATTCTTCAAATTCTTCAAATTTGGGGAATCCTTGAAAAATAGCGTGAAATTGTTGAGAAAAAAATAAAGACTATCTGTGTGGAAGAATGAAGGTAAAGTATTAATATGAATTTCTTTTGCCCAATCGCACTAAATGTGCTCAGACTTTAGGAAAGACTTGATAGTAACGGCGGTGTACCGAAGGTCACGTGATCATAGATCGTTTTCAGAATTTCGTCGCTTTATATAGAAAACAAACATTAATATTGAAATGAAGCGAGATTTTCTCTTGGTAAGATATCTGATTATATCGATATAAAATACTAAATATAGGGTATACACAAGAAAGAACATAAAAAATCACACATAAGTTTTAGTTGATTAAAAATTTATTATACAAATTTAAAGATAATACACAAGTTTTTTTTTTCTGTGTTGAATTCATTAAATTTCAAACATTACTCAAATTATACATAAGGTGATGATACAGAGGGATACGTAAATCACATATAGTGTAGGAACTCTCAGCCATTGCAAACATTTGAAATATTTTTTTTTTGTTTTTTTATCATGTTTTTTCACATTATATTCATAAAATTATAGCACATGTGTGTTTATTATATTGTTATTTCAATCAATTTTCCTCTAAATTAAAATTCAAAAAAAAACAACACAATATGGGAAATTCCGGGAACATTTTAAATACATGGTGTTTTTTTTTTCTTCTTTAGACAAAAATTCAGAGATCTACAATTTCTCTTAAATTCTTTTTTTCACTAAAATTTGTTTCTAAATCTTTTCGGTTTTTCCTTCATTTTGCAAAGATTATGAAAAACTTCTTTTTCATATTTCAAACTTATTAAACAAACAACTAACAATATCTTCTATTGCACTGTGAACTATAATTAATTAATAATCAATTAATTAGTAACAAACCACACTCTGACAATAACACCAGATTTCGACACATTTTTTGGGGGAAGAAACTGGGTAATAATCGGGAATAAAACTGGCATCTCAAACACTCAGTATTTTGTTCTAGTACAATTCTCGCCAGTAATTTATAATAATAAATCATAAATCGTATATACTCATAAATCAAGCAGTATATTATATATAATTCACAATATATTATAATCTTTTTTTTTAATGCAAATTTATATCGAAACAATTTGCAGTCTTCTTAGAAAAATTCTGAAATGGCTACGGTAAATTTTTAGTTTTTTCCATTATTATTATTTATTACACAGTGGGTTTGTAATTGTTTCTTCGGAGGAACGATTTTACACTATTCATTGTCAATATTTTTTAGATTCTTTTTTTTCAATACGTAGTGTACTGCAGTATACGATACTGCTTCTTATAAATATGAACGCTAAGTTCCTTTTTTTGGCGGGATTTTTTTCATGTTACCGACGAAGCCAGGCCAACCCCGTCATTATATTATATATATATATATACTAAATACGATGAAATTTGACACGTAACACGTACACAAAAAATCGCCAATGTTATTACAATATTTTTTTTTTGTAATTTTTATATGTGCAAAAAATGTATTTTTCTCCTCACTCTCTCTCGCCGCCGTCTGCCATAGTAAAAACCACAGGTTACCAGACGTTAATGTAGAGTGAGTGTAATTAATTTTTATTGAACACTTATACAAACATTATTGCAATAATAAATATATTGTCAATGAGGAAAGGATAATTATTTAAATACGTATATATATATATATATATAAAATATCAAAGAAAAACATAATCAAGGGATATTTTGTTTTTAAGATACGCTAAATTACCTGGAAATTGCATTATCGCATTCAATATGTAATAATTTTATCATCGATATTCTGTTTTGAAAATTTGTTAAATATTTAAAATTAAATAACAAAGTATAGTATCGTATAATTATTAGAATTTTCAAATTTGAAAATCGGAAGTTTTGATTTTATTTATTAATAATAATACAAAAATAAGTGTGTTTCGGAAAAATTTTTCGTCTAAAACTACTTTTAGTTTATTATTAAAGTTGTTTAGTTTATTTATGAAATTATTAATTTTATATCATAAACTTATAAGTTATATTGTTATATATTTTAAATTCCTATATGATATATTTTTGAGTATTCACAGATTAATAATAATTTATTTCATTTCAGAGTACTGATGTAACTAGTTCATTTGATTTCAAAATTTTTTAAAAAGCAATGAAACAAGAATAAATTGGAAATATTTAAATATTTAAAATAAGTCTGGAAATTTATAAATTTAATAAGAAGATATCGTTATTTTTACTTTTATTTTTCCAAAATCAATATAATTGTAATTGGAAAGATATTATTTCTAATTATTAAACTTTTAAAAAACGTTTTAAAATTCAACTAAAATGTTCACAATATTTAGAATCAAAAAAAATTAAATTTCTCTTTCCATTGAAAAAAATTTCGGCATTTTATATTCGTTTATAAATAATATTATTATTTTAAAATTTTCAACACATTTTTTATTTGCTTATTTTCTAGATTTTTGAACATATTTTTTTATTTTCTTTCTAAATATTTTAGCACATTTATTTTTTTTCTAAATTTTTATATATATTTATTTCTAAATTTTAAAATTTTAATACATTATATTAGATAATTTATTAAATGAATACAATGAATTAATTAAATATTAATTACATAAATGAATAGTTACGATTATATTTTGCTGGTGAGTAGATAATGCAATTTTCAGGAGTCCACTGCTAAAAGAAAATGGTTGAAGTGAATTAAAACTGTAAAATATTATATGAAACATGATCCAAAAATATTCTTACAATTTTTTTCCACCTTGTGTTTTTCTTTGCGAGGTACGAGGGTATGTATATATATATATATGTATATATAATATATGTATCATATATTACAAGATGGTCCCATCCCGTCGAACATAGGAACTGTAATACCTTCTCAGTTATTTTGTAGTACTGAGAAGAGGAATATTCGACGAACGAGGATCAGTTTGTTCGCTCGGGACGGGTGTGCAGCAATGTGTATGATTTTATGTTTGGTATGCATGTACGTGTATGTTCATGTGTGCATGATCCCGAAACAAAAAAAAAATTATTGTTCAGTAAAAAAGAGATTATGGCAGCATATTAATTTTGCAGAATCATTATTTAATAATAAAGATAAATTAGGAAAATTTTTGTCTATAGGTACCAGGTTTTTGTACTGTGAGGATAACCCGTATTAACTCAAAACGTTTTCCGTGTAAATATCCGAAATACTTCTAAAAATTATAATTTTTCCGTATAAGCAGAGATTTTTTATTATTTTCTGGTACTATTTGAGGTATTTAGTACTGTCTGTATATTCTGTTCTTCTCAGTTCCCGTCGTGTACTCTAGATGGCGCTTATAAAGTGATACTGGGGCACTTGGTTTTCAGGAAAAGCGGGGAAATATCAGATTACGAGTTAGGGATTAGGGATCATCCGTAACATTATTTACGTAATTTTGTAGTACATTTTCTGTTTTTCTTTTTGTTTTGATGAATTCATACACTAGTTACTCCAAACGTTGATTGCATGAATGCCAATGAAGTAGACAACCTTTTTTACTGTTGTTAAAATATTAATAACTCATAATGCACACATTCTTAACCCATGGCCCACTGGGGTAGCGGCGTAGCCAGAAATTTCGTTCGGGGCGGGGTGGACCAAAGTGATAGAACAATAGATTTGGCCATCTTTTTCAATTTTTTCGTCATTTTCTCACATTTCGGGGGGGAACAGGCCCCCAAATCCTTCCCCCCCCCCCACTACACCCTTGCACTGGGGCAAATGGCGGCCTTCGAAGCCAAACATAACATCACATTTGAATTACAGACCATAATGAAATTTATTAATAAAAGTATGAAAATTCCAAATAGTGACGAAATGGTTATTTCAGATTACGAGTCAAACATCTTACGGGAGGAGGTCATTTCAGTGGTAATCTTAATCAGGATCTACTCGACGAGTTGGCGGACGGAAGGGGTTTTTTTCAGGATATGATTACTTTTTGGCAGGACCGAATTTAGAATATCAGGGGGTCTTCCCAGCAGATTAATTTTTTCTGAGGCTTCTCTCCATCTACTGATTTATATGCATACGCGAGTAAATGTTAACCATATGTCATTCCTATGAGGCCCCCCCCCTCTCATCTGCACTCTAGGCCTCCGGGCCCCATGCGTTAAGACAGAACTGATTTTTGTTGCTTTCTGCTTAACTCTTCCTCAAGAATTACTTTTGGGGTAAAACCCAGAACGGGAATGGCCAGTTACTATATTAAAATGTTTAAGGCAGCATAAAATATTCAGAATGAAAAAAGTTCGTAAATGAGTGGGGGGAGGGGGTCTCCAATTGGTCTGGAGCCCTGTTCCAGGCCCAGTTGGCATGGCCCTCCACAAAGATGGGGGGCTGATAGGGCTTCAATCTTGCTGGTTCCGAAACAATTAACAACATTTTTTTTTCATGGTGTAAATTCCACTATATAGAGAAGCCAGAGAAAAATCTAGCTCAGGGGCCAACCAAATATTTCAGCCTAAGAGCCCTGCTCCAGTGTGTGTGTGCTCCAGTGGGCCCCATGCGCGTTGTCCACCCCTTAAGACGCCACTAACTCTTATCAGTCTATATTTCTGTGTAATGGTGTTCAATTAGAAATTTTTATGAGTTAGTTCCATTGTGGTCCGTGAATAATTGAAAAATAATTTAAGTGGCCTACGCTCTTCAAAATTTCTAGCACCCTTGCCTTAAGGTGTTGGTATTATATTACTCTTTAAATCAAAAAAAAAAAAATTAACATATTTTATTATTTAAACTTTTTTTAATATAAAATAATCGATCAAATATCGTTATATTAGATTGATTTAACTGAGATTTGAAGTGTATGAAAATCCCTTCAGATTAGGTAACGCTCATCCAATATTCGTTGGGTTTCGATCCATTGTCGGAAAAGGATTTTTTTCGATGCCAGGGATGGCCCCCCATTTCTGTTGTATATCCCGTGGGGTACGAATACAGGGTACTATAAAGCAACTGCCGCCCTCTAGGGATGATAGCACCATACTAAAGAATTTCATTGCCAATATTTGTGATTTTAGAGATAATGAGAGATAGATACAATATTAAACATGCACTGCCATACGCTTCTTTTTTGTTTCGTGAAATGTTGTGTCATGTGAAATGTATGTTTTGTGAGAATAAATTAAGAAAAAAAATGTATTCGTGTTGTGTGTGTACTATATACAAGGTCTGTACTGTGTGTCGTACTTCGGGAATTGAATTCGATATTTTTTATAGGGCAGAAAAAACTTATCAAAACACTTAGTGGTGTTCATAACGGCAGTGGGCTTATAGCAGAAAGACCTGAGAAATAAATAAGCGCGTGGGAAATTGATTCTGACCATGAACACGCATGCGCGAACAAGCGTTCAATGAAACGAAATTTTTCTACATGAGTTCACCAATTGAATCGAAAAATTTGTATCACGAAATTTTTGTCAATTTATTTATCGTATGTTAAATTTTTATACGTATCATTTATACTTTAAAATAGAAGAGAAAGAATATTTAATGTCATTAAAATTCAATAAATAAGTTTACAATCAAATATAAATTTTGTAAACAGCACTATCGTGATTGGATTTCAAAAATTTTAATCCAAATAAAAGAAATTTAAAAATAATGTAATATTTATGAAAAAAAAAATTAGTTTTTATTTCTGTAAAAAAGAAAATTCATTTCATTTTTAATTGATGTTAACGCATGCGTGTTACATGTTCATTTGAGGTGTTTACTAAATCAATAGGAAAAATATGTATACATATATATAATGTCCCTCTATCCCCCAACCCGGCAAAAATCGTCACTTTCAGTGACTCTTAATAGTCGCATTTAACAACTAAATTATTTTTATTTTAATATTCTAGAAATTTTTTTTCATCTAAATTGACTTTCACACAACACACGAACGAACAAACAAACGGATATATTAATAATATTTTTTTGGATTTTTTTTTTATCTTGTATCAACAGTCACATATAACACACATCCACACTTTTCATGGGAAAAAAATTTTTTTCAATGTTTTTTTTTTCTTTCAAATAACTAATTTTTTCGATGTAGAAAAAAATTCAGGAACTTGACAAGTTTTTCGTAACTTTTATTTTACAATTTATTATCATTTATATTTTAAATAGGAACATTATTTTTCATCTCTCATCTCATCTTCGAGATTTTCCTCCCATTGTTATCTCCAGAACAGATCACGTGACTTATAGAATCTTTCGGTATTTCCTCATTGTTTTGAGCAGCTATTATTTTTTATCATTTTGAAAAAAAAATGATATCTATGTCATACAGATTTTCAAATTATTAAGATATGGCTTTTTTAAATATTTTCCAGTTTAAAAATTTCCATATCGTTATCGTTTAAATGTTTCTAATCATCAGATTTCATAATCTTCTCAGTCTTATAAATTATGAATAAATGTTTTAAAAGGTAAAAGAAATAAAAATTCTCAAAAGGTTTAAAAATAAAAAAATTTCAGGAGATAAAAGAAATAAAAGTGATTAAAATTTAAAGAAAATATTTAAAATTTGGATATCGAAAAAGTTTAAATTTTTTGAAAAATTAAAAACGTTTAAAATTAAAAAACAAAAATTTTTATATTAAGAAAATCAGGAAAGTTTAAAATTTTATAATTTGAAAAATACGAAAAATAAAAACTTAAAAAATTAAAAACTAAATTTTATAATAAAAATTAATTAAAAATTAGAAAATATTGAAAACAAATTTTTAGAACTTCAAAAAAATTAAAAATTATACATCATTAAAAATCATATCAAAAATAACCATTTAAAAAATTGAAAATTATGAAATTTTAGAATTTAAAATTTTTTAACATTTCAATTTGAAAATTTTAACAATTAATTATTATCAAAACGACAATGGTAATCAAATTTTAAACAATTAATAAAAATTAAAATTAAAAAAAAATAATAATCAAATATTTAAGAGTAACCAAAATTTTAAAAATAATCAACATTAAAAATCAGCAAAAATATTAAACTAATTAATAATAATAAATTTGAAATTAAAAATTTGAAAATAACAGATTTAAAATATAAAAGTTATAAAATTCGAAAAAATTTAAAATAACCAATATTCAAAAATTTTGAAATATTCAAAGAACTTACTGAAATTTAATTACACAAAAAACAATTAATTTACATTCTGAGTCGATCAAGAAACCTGATCGCAGCCTCTACTCGATATATCTCCGAATTTTTCCTAGAATTTTTGTTTAGGCGATATTCTTCCCCATTCGTTAAGCTTATTTATAGCTTTAGCTCTATCGCAAAATAACCCTAAACACACAAAATCTACTGTTTTTGTTTTGCTAAATTCTACTCATCATTACCATTTCAATCGGATTTGCATCTTTAAATACGTATCTTAGGAATGAGCATCATTATTTGCGCATACACGTTAATATCAACGCTAAACGAAAATCATTTCCTCATAAATCGACAAGAGTACGATACTCATGTTGGTCCAGAAATATATCATCGAGTAACAATCGATATAAATGTGCATGTGCATGTGTGGATTATTTTTTTTCCCCGCGTACTATTTCTCCATGACTAAACGGTTAAAATGTCAATCTCTGGGTAAAAATATAGGAAAAATCCACATTTTTATATGTGTGAGGTTTTTTCAACATGGATTTCTCACTCTCTTTTTGTTCTAAAATTATGACGATCGACAATTGCCGCCAAATGAAACATTCATCAAAGTTCCTGCAGCTCTCGAATTGGTTTCTAGGATCCGTCGTTTTTGATGGTATATTAATTATCATATTTACATCTAATGAAAGGAACCCTGTGTGTTTTGAAATTCGACTTCTTACCCCCAAATAACCCATAAAACTTTCTGATTGTAATGGGCAGTATATATACCTACAAGCCTTGCAATAAGAAGGATGTAGTGGAAAAATATTTAAGATCACCATCTCGAAGCTGCAGGTACTGGCGTTGATCCATTTGGTGCATAACCCTCAGACTCCTGGTGGAATCACCCCACGATTCGCGAGATTCATCCACAGTTATCTAATGGATCCGGTTTTTTTTTTTAATATTCATATGCATATATATATATGTATATATATTATGATGTTCTCTGCCGGTTAGAGCCCGCCGGCTGTCTAAACAGCTTGTATTTTGAATTTATGAGGCCTACCCTGAAAGAATAATGTTAACAGGTACCTAAGATATAGGCACGCCGGAATCAGAGTCGTTCAGACCACAGCCTACTGCCGTTATGGGGTTGTTTTTTGGGTCCATGTTTTCGGTGTCGAGTGTCATGCCCATCCTCTGGGCGTCGAGACCCATGTTACCGAAAAAGAACTGGTTCAAGTCGGGCATTCCGTTGCGCATCATGCCGCGAGCGGCCGCGTGTGCGTTATTGGCGAACTGGTTTTTCGCGAGATTAGGGTTTGCGAAAAACATGGGGTTGGCCTGGGAAGATGGATTCATCGAGGGCATTTGATTGCCCATCGGATGCTGGCTTGCTAAAGCCGCCAGCATAGTGTTCGGTGACGCAGACATCATGTCGAAGTGGTTGGCTGCCGCGGCGGCCGCAGCCGCTGCAGCTGCAGCCATGTTCTTGTTGACGTTGTTGGCTACGTTCATTGTCGGCATGTTGGACAGGACTGGCGACTTGGAGTTGAAGTCGATCTTCGGCATCATGTTGTTGTTGTTGTTGTTATTATTGTTTTGAGCGGCACTCGAGTTGGTAGGATTGTTGCAGACGTTGTTGTTGTTGCTGCTGTTGTTGTTGTTGTTGTTATTATTATTATTATTATTGTTATTACTGCTGATGGCCGCGCTCGCGACGTTGTTCTCCCGCTGTATTTTCTGAACTCTTTTAACGTGACGGTCCATGTCACAGTGGAATTTGAAGTCAACTATCGTGGTAAAACGTTCTCTGCAGGCCCTGCACTCTACGTGGCTCTGGACCAGTTTTAGCGTCGCTTTAATTTCACCGATAGGCTTGGCATTAAAGCACGACGCTCTCTGATGATTTAGGCACAAGACTTCCGCGGGGTAGACCATGTGGCATTTCTTACAGACGAAGCCAATGTCCACTGTAACCTCCGTGGCTTGTTGAAAGTCTGCGTCAGGCACTACACCTTTGAGGTCTTGTATACCCTTACCGTCCTGGGAAAAACGCGCCACTGAGTTACCAGGTTGCGTCATTTTGCTGGTGACTTCTGGCAGAGCTGACGGTGGTAGCTGCAGAAGTGAGAGTGGCGTGCTGTACATGTTGGAATCATACATCATACTTCCTGGTGGACCACCTGCAATAGAAAAATCATCACCTTAAAAAAACAATGATAAACGCATTCTATAATGTCCATGCATATAAATTATGGTACATTGGTACAGGAAAATTATAATCGAACTGGCTGTACTTATTATGTATAATATATGACGTTCACGGATGTGTGTAGGTATCTTTGAAATAAGCATAACTGGCTTTCCACAGCAGTGTTTCTTAACCTTCGTGGCCTCGTTTGGCTATATTATCTTCTCGTGCCTTCCTTTCAATCTTATACGGGGCTCCCTTCTTTACCGAGGAGCGAGACACTTTCTAATTATTGGATGTATTTTTTGAGCAAATTTACAAATAAAACTTCATGAATAAGATTGATCTCTAGACCTCCTGGACTAGAGTTCAGTGGGCATCTTTTTACGCAGGGTAGTCTCAAAGTCATAGGTCCTACGCAAATTAGTGCTCTGAGGAGAGGGAGGGGGTGCCCGTCCGTATCTGAAAGTAAAGGCTAAGATACTGTACTTACAAACGTACTCTCGAAAATCATAGTACCAGAACTCATGATGTAAATTCACCAACGGACATAGCTCCCCCCCTCCCCCGGGCTATGCCTAAATGGGCCCCATATGTTAAGATTGTCCTGGTTTTATAAGCAGTTCAGCTGGATTCTAAAATTAATAACACTTTTTTCTACCATATTTCACTCGAAAGCTTCCTTCCTTCACATCTGAATTTATCGTAACAGCTCTCTGTGGGCTCCCTTATCAACCTGTCGTTTCTTCTCTTCCACTAAATTTCCATCTGTATGCCCCTTCCCTTAGAATATTGATAGTTTTCAAGTATAATTACATAGATGTTTTATTTAGGTATTTGTTTTTTTCCCCCCTGGTCACTTTGTTCTTCAATTCTGTCAATTCGCCATTTTCCGACCGAAGGATAGCCCCCTAACCACCTGTCATGGCTCTCTCCAACTATTTTTCTACCCATGGCCCTCTAGAGTATCCCAAGACCACGAGAGGGGGTTCTTATGGCCCCAGATTGAGAACCACTGATTTAGAAGACACGGGAGAGATAGAAGAAAAAAAAATGGTTTAAATTTTTTTCCAACACTAGATGTAAATGTGGTACTGCGAAGATAACAATAGCATACCATACAAGAGGCTTTCGATAGTGAACACAAGCTTTGTAGTTTTGAATTTGCCATCTAGAATTAGTTTTTCACCATTTTTCACCTCGTCGTCAAATTTACTCACAACTTTACTTAATTATAAATTTGAACTATCGTACCCTTTCTCCAATCAGTACAAGTTATCAGTTACAGACTCTTCTGAGTGCATTCTCTTTAATTACAGTCGACCTGTGCTCAAAAATAATCAATCAGTCTAAAACAGTGATTCCCAATTTTTCTGAAAACAAGGAGCAGTAAAATGCCTGAAAATTTTGATGGACCACTTATGTCCCTTATCGAGGCATTCCTGTAACATTTTTTGTGTTGTTCCGATTTTTATTAGACATTTGGCCCGTTTTTTCAACGATACTAATTTGAATTTGTAATATTCACTAAAGTCGTAAATACACGGGGTTTCATAGTATAAATTATATTATGATAATTATGGCGAAAATTATAAATATTCATCTCACATATTTGTCAAGTTTAACGTTTTGTCCGCAATTTTTCAACAATTTTAATTACTATCGGTGAATGTTTTTGATTACAATTAGAGATGTCCCATATTTTACGGAATATTATTTTGTTCAATGAAATATGGTCATCAGACCATTTGAATATTTTGTTCGTGAAACACGTTCTGCATACACTGCGATTTGTAGCAGTCCTTTATTTTCACACCCTTCAGCAACTGAAACAGTAATAAGCAAATTGCACCTAAAGCAATAAATTGAATCTTGTGGCAAAATTTAGTGATATCCTGTTTGGGATCGAAATTTCCTGCATTCTTTTCGATGATGTATGGTGAGCCTAAGTATGAAGGTATAATTATATATTTGAACCCACATGGATATTATTTATATCAATTACAACGGCTGAATAATTTTATCAAGTCTGCCTGCGGACCACTTATGCCATCGTCGGGGACCATAGGGTGAGGAACACTGATCTATAAAATATATATTCGTATCTGAAAATTAAAATGCATCATCTGAACCAATCTCAGACCAATACTGATGATCTCAAAAATGGAAAATACTGAGTGAATGAACTAAAAAAAAAAAAACATGGTGGGTTGGAATCGCTGGATGTGGAGCTTTTTGATGAGAGAGAGAGAGAGGAGGGGATCAGTAAAAGGAGGGGATTTTAACAGAAGCTGTCATTGGCGGATTTTGCTGCATAGAGATAATGTCCCCATTAATTTTTTTTTTTACTTTACTTTGAATGTTCTTTTGTAAGTACAGTCAGTAAAAAAAATCAGTTGTCCGGTTGTCGTGGCAACTAGACACTCCTCCCAGGAAAATGTCCTGGATAAAAAAAACAGGAATATGAAACAGGCAAAGGAGGAGCTGAGAGAAATAAAACAGAAAATGGAGGGAAGTAATAGAGATTTGTGAAAAAGAGCGAGAGAGAGAGAGAGAGAGAATGAGTGAGCGCATCATCCTCAGCATCTTTTAAAAGATGCCCGAGAGCAAATGAATAAGTTTTCGCATCTCATGTTGCCATAGAAGAATGTTTAAAAAAATGTTTTTGACGGAAAAAAAAAGATGTACGTACATACCAAAGAAAAAAAATCATTTCCACTTTTCGGAGCAGCCAATCATATCGCTGCGTTTGTGTGTGACAACATTTATGTTAATGACTTTCCATTATTACGATCGATGTCTGTTGAATATTTCAAATTGCTTTTTTTTTTTAAATTTAAATTTCTTTTTCGATATAATTTTGCTTTTTTTAAGGAATGAAAAAATAAATTAACATGGCGTTTGATATGAATATACAATCGATATTTCTAAAAAGAAAACGTTCTGAGTTGTTTTTGATCGGTAGGTGGCGCTTGATTTAAATTTATTTCAATATCGCTTTTCGTAATTTAACCCTTTCTAACGCCGTGGGAAATATACTTCTCACCAAATTCATCAATTTTTTTACTTTTTTTTTTTGTAATAAAATTATTTAGATAAATTATAATTTATCTAAATATTCTAAAAAAATTGATTGAATAACTAATTAATTTTTTTAAATTAATTTTATCTGATAAACTAAGGAACTTTATTTTCTTTAATTAATCTCAATCCCAAAAATATTTTTACATACCATTACTAAAAAAAATGGCCCTTTAAAGAGTTAAGATGACTATTAATAATTATCATTGTGATTTTCTTCATATTCATATAAGTTTTGATAAAAATACATTGAAATATTGAATGGATTTTTTTTATTTGAAATATTGAATGGATTTTTTTATTTGAAATATTTTGCACATGCGCAGTAACAAAAATATATTTGTGATAATTTTTGTGGAAAATTAAGTTCTCAGAAGACGTATGTCCTGCAACGACTGTATTACATGAAAGGGGAGCCCCTTAGGTCAGGATTCTTTTTCATCATATAGGACCATGTCCATGTTAATGGCTTTGCATGATCATGATAAATGCCTTTTGAATATTTCAAATTGATTTATTGATGTTTCTTTTATGTAAATTTTTTCCAATATAATGTTGATTGTGTGTGTGTACACAACCGATATTTCGATGATGTTATTGAAAAAGAAATGTTAAAACTTGATGCCCCTCGGGCAAGTGATATTCTAGAGCTCAGTATACCTCGCTGGAAGTAACGGTCCCTGGCTCCACCGTTAAAATGATCATCAATTCGCAGTCCTGCTTATTCTGAAAATATTTGCACTTATCCCACCCCCCCCCCCCAACCATATTTTATGGGAAAATTTACTTCTTCGTATCTGAATTTCTTTCAAAGCTCTCTGTGGCCAAACCCAACAACCTATCATGGCTCACCTTTCACTTAAATTCCAACCGAGACGCCCCCCCCCAAAAAAAAAATATCCTAGGACCGCGAGGGGGAAAGGTGGCGACACTGGTCTACGGTATTCTTGAGTATTCCAATTACATTTTAAAAGGCCTCCACGTATATATTTCATACAAACAAATTTCATTGCGCAATAAAATTTCACAAAAAATGGCTCTCCAACACTACCCCCCATAACGGTAAATTCATAGGTCCCCATGTTGTATAATCCCAGCGCTAGATGGCACTGGGGAGAGATAAACGGTGACTCATTAACACGTCGGATACCCGTTGTTTGTCACGCATAGGCCATCTCACCTCAGTGCCTAATCCCTAATTTATGAACCAAAATATCAGTGAAAAAAACAAATCGAGTCGATTTATATGGACCAAGATATAGAATAAAAAACTGGCTTTAAGGATTTACTGCTAAGGCGTTTATTCATGCCTTAATTATATTAAATACATATAACTCAAACTCAAAGATAACATCGCTCATCCAAATCAAAATTAATTTCCTCGGCACAAAAAGAAAAAATCATTTTCAAATTCAAAAAAAATAAATGTATATAAATAGCAGAACGTTATCCTGACAGCCATTTTACACAAGGATAAGTAGGGGAAAATATTAATCTTAATTTTAAACTAAAATAGGGAAAAAAATTTAAAAAGTGGGGACACACACACACACACACAAGGAAAAAAAAACTTTTTTTGACAATCACATAGAAGAGAGAGAGAGAGAGAGAGAGCGAGGAAATGTCATGGAAGTTGGTGGGGACGGACAAATGCACGTTAAATATAAATTAATAGAATTTCTGTTTTTAGAAGCCCTGACAGGATGACACGTCAGTAGCTATGCGGCATTAATTTACAAAGACGCCATCTTGTTTTTTTTTTTTTTTGCCCCTCTCTCCCATAGCTTCTAATCCGACATTGTGTGCGTGTGAAAAAAACGGGATTTTTTTTTTTGTCCCTACTTTGCTCCCTA
Organism: Pholcus phalangioides; assembly: GCF_987345545.1. Classification (NCBI taxonomy): domain Eukaryota; kingdom Metazoa; phylum Arthropoda; class Arachnida; order Araneae; family Pholcidae; genus Pholcus; species Pholcus phalangioides. Next base: position 12,603,542 of record NW_028301594.1, read on the forward strand.
CACCCAGGGGCTGGTGAGTCAGACGCCATGTTTTTTTATTCCCACCACCCTACGGGTCGCCCGTTACCATAACAACGAGCGCTTGACTAATTACATGAGATGCTGTCTAATTTTTTTTTTTTCTCCCTCGTCCCTGTTTTTTTATGTATTTTTTTAGTAAATATGAAATTTAGCAATAACGTAAATTCTCGCTTATAACGACTCTCTCTCTCTCTCTCACTAAAACGATAAATCTTTATAACATCATGTACTAATGTCAAACTTGGTTACTTTTTTGTGCATGTTATATCGAATAAAAGGTATTACATGCATAATGTGAAAGGCATTTGGCTATACACAGGGTGTCCTGTAAGTGGTAACGTTGCCATTATCTCATCAACCGTCCGTCGTTGAGGAAAGGTTTCAATTTAAAAAATGCTTAAAAGGCGTTCAAAAATTACCCTGTACCAGTTTTGAAATTTAAAATACACTGTATAACAAAATTTAAAAAAATCTAAATTTTTTATACGGTCCTCCCCCCCCCCCCCCCCCACGGTCCTCGAACTTAAAAAGTTGTTTCTCTGTCTCTCTTGAAGCAAACAAAAAAAATTTTTGAGTTTCTAAATGCAACATTCGCTGACATATTCGAACTCAAAAATCGGAGAAGAGCTTGGAAAGAACAGTATGAATGAGGGAAAGGAGCGTTGTCCGTTAGTGTTTGCTGTTGTTTCACAACTTTTTCTTCGATTTTTGCAATCAAAAATTTCTTTGAAAACAAATTTTACTAAAAATTTTAGATTTTTTTTATTTTGTGACCCACCGTGTTTTCACTCTCATAACTGATACCGGTTAGTTTTTTAGCGTTTTTTGAGCATTTTTTCAATTAGAATTATACCTCTATGACGGACGATTGATAAGATAAAGGCCACATTAGCACTTACAGGTCTGTATGTCTATGTCCAAATTAGATTAATCAAGTTAATAACGCTTTTTCTTTTGGAGTCATGATTTATTTAGGAGAAGGGAATATATTCCTATATATGCCATGGACAATGAAAGTAACTGGGCATTGACCATAAAGAAAAAAAAAATATTCATTTTAAGAAGAAATTGTTGTGTAATTCAAAGTTCATCAATCTGGGGCTAAAGTGACATCCCTTGTGGTGCTGGGATATACCAGCTCCTCCTAGAGATAGAGTGTTGCTGGATATAATTACTTATTTATATCTTCTCAGGGGCAGTGCCACCCAACCGACCAAAAATTTAAAAAAAAATTTAATATTTCGATGAAAATATTGAAACGTTGAAAGAAAATACTCTTTATATGCTATAATAAGCAATTTCTGTAATTTTAAACTCTTTTCGGAGGGTGATAACTCAAAATATCTCGGAAAAACATTTTTTGTGCCCCATCCCTAGTCTTTTGTGCCTCCCAAAGGTCTATCCTGCGTACGCCCCCTGACAAACACATTAATTGACTAATTTAAAAAGGCCAACCAATTTTTACAGACAACTTTGTTCGCAATATTTGTTATCGTATGGGCTATTATCTTTTGTTCCCGATTGGTGTCACAGCCCAGCGGTTCAAAAACATTGCAGAATATAATATGCAGGATTTATTTCCAGCTAAATATGTCGCCCAAATAAATCACTGCCTGAGGGGGCCCATCGTGTTTAGGCAGTCCTGCATAGAACCCCCACAACACGGAAGCTCAGTCATTTCTAACCAAGAGAATTAACCTGAACCCTTTTTAACCTGATCAAAATTTTTTTTCTTTCACTGTGAATTTACTTAAAGAGATCAATTTTTTCAATGTGTAGAAAAGTACCTTATTAATCCCTTAAGCTGTTTTAAAATTTTCCTGATCTGCATTATGACTGCCCCATTGGAAATAAAAGTGTTTTAAGGACCCGAGATATTTTAGGGAGACTGGAATGAAGCAGATCCATTTTGACGAGATATCTCGGGATTGCCACTGTAAGGGTTAAACAACACTGGCTTAAAACAAAAGACCCAAATGCTTATAATTTTTAATTGTAATTCAAAAAAAATGGTGATAATCATGTTCTTTTTGAAATTTTCAAAATATTTAATCTCCTAATTATAGCAAAGTACGTAGTCCTACCGCATAAAGATATTGAATTTATGATCTATAAAAAATATATATCTGATAACTATTTTCCATAATTATCTTATTATCAAATTTTTTCTATAATCAGAGCTATTATTTTAAATATATATTCGCAAAAATACTCATAAATCAAATATATCAAGAACATTCAATAAATAAATCCTAAAGGAAAGGTAAATCAATTAAATTTCGCTCTAATTGATATCGATATCATAACTCGATAGATTACTAGCATATTTTTTCCTCCCGTTTCTCTCCACTGTAACTTCATATATTAGTGAAATATCTGAGAAAAATGAAAAGATATTTTTCTTGGAGGGGAAATTTTTTTTTTTCCATATTTAGGGAAAAAGTTCAGAGAAAAAAATCCCACAAAAAAAATTTTCATCAATTTTCATTTCGTGAATTAATTTGTAAGTTTCCCGGTTAACTAATGGTTGAAAATATATATATATATTTAGAAAAGAGAGAGGAAAAAAAAAAGTTTTAATAAAAAAATAACATTTGCTATCTTAAGCCCGAATAATTTCGAAATTATTACTAATTTCCTAAAAAAAAAATTCTGAAAATTTCCGATCCGCTTTGAAATGATGATGATGATGATAATAACTCCGAAGACGATTTTAAGTGAGAAAAATAACAATCGTAAATTAAAATTCATGATGATTTACCCGGAAAAAAAATTTCCGAGTTCATTAAAAAAAAAAAAGTTCTAATTTCCAGGGGGAAAATATATTTTTTTTCCAATTTTTTTTCCCCCTTCCGCAATCAAAAAATAATTTTTGAGATGGAAAACTAATGTATTTAACCGCTCAATTTTAATCCACGGTTTCAAATGATACTCAGTAATAAATTTTATATATTTTTTTCCAGCTGCTTGTCATAATTTTTCCTAATTATTATTTTTACTTTATTACCGGACAGGGGGCCCACGGAACTCATTTTTTTTCCCCTAAATTTTTTTTAGGGATAAAAAAAATATTTTTTTTTCCCCCTCCTTCTTTCTTATCCAGAAGGTTGTGACAGTATCTTCTAGAAAGGATCTTCGTGTCTTCTCATTTATATAAGTTAGTTGCAAATGGATACTAATGGGTGATGATCGATATTCATTTGATTTAATGAAAACAAATTCGAAAAGTCCCTAAAAAATATCGTTTTTTCCCCTTTTATATAAACGTGTGATATTTTTTTTTTTTTTTTTACCTTTTAAACATTCACATCTTTTGTCTTTTGTAACTCGATCGCATTAAAGTGTTAATTCCCTATTTTTTTATTTTTTTTTACCCGTTTTTTCGCCCTTAGGGAAAAAACGTGAAGCTTTTTTCTCTTTGATAGATCTTAGATGTGATTCAGGACAATCCATGTATCAAGATCCGGGTTCTTATACGTAGATGTCTGGTTCGGGGGCGTCGAAAATTTCAAACGTTCATGAGGGACCTCTAGGTAAAGTTGAAATTGAGTTTGATGATTGCATAGCGGTACTAAGGGTATGCAATTCCCAAAAAACCTATTCAATCACGTCAAGGAAGTTCCATGAGACGGTAATGCAATGTTTGGTGTGATCGTCATAGTGTCTGAAAATTTAAGCGTCTGACTCCATTAAGGGTATGACGATCAGTTTGTGTGGGTTATTTATAGGTTTCGAATTCTGAGACTTCAGCAAGAACTAAGCCATACATGATCAATCCATGGCCGTTCGGGCCAAATTTGACCCTTGGATTCATCTGACGCGGCCCATGATCTCAAACCTTATTTTGTAATGATGAATTAAGTTACACATTTTCCAGATCACTCAAGTTACAAGGGGCACATTTACAGATGAATTAAGCAACAAGGGATGACTTTCCAGATCACTTAAGTGGGGTCCGCGGAACATTCTCATATCAATTAAGTGGTCTGTGGCACATTTCCATATCACTCAAGTGGTCCATGACACATTACCAGGTCACTAAATTGACCCGCGGCACATTTTTAGATCACCTAAGCAGCCTGCGACACTTTTGAAACTAATGAAGTGGCCCACACTCCCCAAAAAAGAGCTGCGCACCCTTGGTGTAGGCTCTTCATTCTCACCATTTTACATCAACTTATCAGAATAGATGTAATGGGTTTTCTTTAATCTTTTTTTTTGTCAATATTCAATGATGTTCATGACACATGAGCGTTTTAGTCAGATTCGGATTTACAATTTTAACCACTTTACGATCAAGGACGTAATATTGCGTCCAAATGCCAGTGGAATAAATTCAAAAAAGTTTTCTCTGCTTTCTTTCTTCTCTCCTCTTTCTTCATATTCCTCTATGCATATTAACAAAATGTGTAGTAGAAACTTTTATATCTATATTTTACAAATCACAGTGAAAACTTCCTAACAAAGCAGAACCGCTTCCCAAAACTGGACCATCAGAAAGGTAGCCACAGAGCCGTCTTAACAGCATCATGGGCTCCTTTCAAAGTGATGTTCTGAGGCCTTATCTATCCAAACGTGCCTAATAATTTACTTCCGAGTATTCACACTACAAAATGATAAAAAACCCATATTAAGGTTTACTATGTACTAGAAGACTCTGGAATGCGTTAACACGGGCCCGCGTAGCTCAGAGTTGAACTCATGGCCCTATATGACTGGGCTGCAGCATGAGGGCCCGAAATGATTCTTCTTCGTTTTTTTTTTACATTATAAATTTACTACATAGGCTTGTGAAAAGTCTGGCCTGGGGGTTCACCAGAATGCAGAGAGCCCTGTTGCAGGATGTGGAGGCCGTAAGCGGATACAGGATGTATAGTGAACGGTGAGACGGATTTTCCGCCTCCACCCTTCCGCCTATGATAGTAATACAATTTTTTGCGTAGGCGTATGCCTCCACCATAAGCGAATACGGCTGTGGTGTAGGCTATGGGTGAACAGTATGCACGTATAATAAATATTGGAACAAGAGAAACTTCCCAAAGAAAGATTTTGCTTTCATAGATGGTTTTAGTGTATGTCAATCGCAAGAAAAATAAATAAAATGATTGAATTCTATATTACGGGAAAACACTTGGAAGTTCTAAAAGAAAATTAAGGGAAAATTCCAGAAAATATTTTTTTAAGAATGCACTGAGGGTGTTATGGCCTGTCGGAGAGGTTTAATCTCATTTAATCTCAGCTTCAATATATATGAAAAAAAAAAAATTTAAATGTTTCTATTTCAGGAAAAAATTTTCAAAAACGTGATTTTTTTCCTCCAAAAAAAAAATTATTTTGCTCATTAAAAAACGCGAAATTCCAGCTCAAATCAAAATTCTCTTCCATCTAACAACACACAAATATTTAAAAAAAAAATTGTTTTTAAATTAATTTCCGATTCTTAAATTAAGAATTTAAAAAGAGAAAATTGTATTTTTAAATAATACGATCTTATCTATTACATGCCACAATCAGAATAACATCTACCAGATCTGAATTTCAAACAAAAAAAAAATATTTCTTTTTAATTTTAATTATTTTTTTAGAATAAAATTTAAAAAAAAAATGCTGACCTCATCAAAATTAGGGAAAAAAATATACCGCTTCCGGTCACAAAAAAGGGAAAAACTGATAAAAAGGGGATAAAAAAAATTCCCTCTTTTTTTCCCCCTTCTTTTCTTTGAATACTATCCGAAGGGTGGAATTTCTCCTTGAAGAGAAGAAATTAATTTGGTCACAAAAGTCATAATCATTAACAAACAATGAAAATTAATAAACAAATACTAATTGACAATCGAAAGAGGGTATAAAATTTGCTTTCTTCCCCCGTTCCCCATCCTTCTTATACGCGAATATATATTTCTATTAATTAAGCGATTCTCGATATACTCTTAATTTCCAAAGATAATTCCGAGAGGCAATTAACTTATTTCATTATGTTCTCATCAAAAAGCATTTGTTAGCTATTTTTCCGGGGCGAAAACATGGGATCTTATTACATACGAGTAGAAAGCCAGGGAAAAAATGACGACAAATACTTAAAATCATGTCCGAGTAATTAAAAAAAAAGCATTTTTCTTGGTAATTAAATTTTTGCCATCATAATTAAAATTCATTAGTCTTTTCGAGAGTGGGTTTTGATTTCTCGGAATCGGTTTTGATCCCGATTCGGAAGATATTTACACGCGATTCGTAATTCCAAGGAAAGATGTGCACTTAATTCAATTAAATTTGGTTCTTCTTTTTAAGTTGAACAGTTTAATTAAATATGAATTAATCTTGAACTTTTTCATCATATCATGTTTTTTTTAAATCTTTTTTGAAAAAATAAATAAAATGTGGGAATTGTGGAAGCGGTCAAGTGGTTGGTTATCCGTCGCTAGTGGATAGCAAGGGTGGATCTCAACCTTTTCAAGAATGCGGGCCACTTCATTGGTTTGAAAACGAGGCGCAGGCCACTTAAGTGATCGGAAACAGTGCCGCAGTTCGTTTAAGTGATCGGTAAATGTGTTGCGGATCAGTAAAGTGTGAAATATACCTTGGGTCGCTTGAGTGATTTGGGAATATGCCGCGGGTCCGTTAAGTGTTCTCGGACTGCTCAGCGGTCACTCAGGTTATCTATAAATGTGCCGCGGGTCGCTTGAGTGATGTGGAAATGTGCCATTAGTCACTTGAGCACTCTAGAACTATGTCGTAGGTCACTTGAGCACTCTAGAACTGTGTCGTAGGTCACTTGAGCACTCTGGAACTTTGTCGTGGGTAACTTGAGTGATCTGAAACAGTGCCGCAGGTCACTTAAGTGATTTGAAACAGTGCCGCAGGTCACTTAAGTGATTTGAAACCGTGCCATAGTTCATTTAAATGATCTGTAAATGTGTTGCGGATCACTGAAGTGTTCTGTAAATGTGTTGCGAATCAGTAAAGTGTTCTAGAAATATGCCGCCTTGGCCTCTTGAGTGATTTGGGAATATTCCGCAGATCCGTTAAGTGATTTGGGAATGTGCCGCGGGTCCGTTAAGTGTTTTGGGACTGTTCGGCAGTCACTCAAGTTATCTATAAATGTGCCGCGGGTCGCTTGAGTGATGTGGAAATGTTCCATGAGTCACTTGAGCACTCTAGAACTGTGTCGTGGCTCACTTGAGCACTCTAGAACTGTGTCGTGGCTCACTTGAGCACTCTAGAACTGTGTCGTGGCTCACTTGAGCACTCTGGAACTGTGTCGTGGGAAACTTGAGTGATCTGAAACAGTACCGCAGGCCACTTAAGTGATTTGAAACCGTGCCACAGTTCATTTAAGTGATCTGTAAATGGGTTGCGGATCACTAAAGTGTTCTGGAAATATGCCTTAGACCCCTTGAGTGATTTGGAAATATGCCTTAGACCCCTTGAGTGATTTGGAAATATGCCTTAGACCCCTTGAGTGATTTGGAAATATGCCTTAGACCCCTTGAGTGATTTGGAAATATGCCGCGGATCCGTTAAGTGTTCTGGGACTGTTTAGTGGTCACTCAAGTTATCTATAAATGTGCCACGGGCCGCTTGAGTGATATGGAAATGTGCCATTAGTCACTTGAGCACTTTGGGACTGTGTCATGGGTCACCTAAGTGATCTGAAGCAGTGCCACAGGTCACTTAAGTAATCTGTAAATGTATTGTGGATCACTAAAATGATCTGTAAATGTAACACGAGCAGCTTGTGTGACATAAAAATGTGCCGTGAGCCATTTCAGCACTTTGGCACTGTGTCTTTGGTCACTTAAGTGCTCTGGAATCGTGCCGCGGGGCACTCAAGTAATGTGTAAGTATGCCGCGGGTTGCTTGAGCGATCTGGATATGTGGCGCAGATCAGTTACGTGGTCTGTAAAGGTCTGTAAATGAATTGCGTTTTGCAAAATTAGGTTTGAGGTCTTGAGCCACATTCGGCACGTGGACCATGTGTTGAGCATATATGTTATAGAGATCAATACAAAGAACTAACCCCACCCCAGCATATGCATATGGATATGACTCTCTTCAAGTGACGGCCAAAGCACGGAGACAGGATAATACAAAAAAAAGTAATAGTATACAAGGCTCCGGACACACACTATTCTGTGTCTAGACCATGTCTATTCTAGACTAGACACTATTCTGTCTTGAGCTCACGCACGGTATTCTGGACGGTATTGAATATAAATGCCATCAACTGACGGATAGTTTGAAGAGTGGGTTTCCACACAGCTCATTGGCCAGTGGAATTGCTACGATTCTGTCATGAGTTTGCGGAAAATTGTCACTATTCAGTCGTGAGCTTACGGTGGTCACTTTAATGTCGTGAGCTTACAGAGATTAGTAAATATTCCCTCGTGAGCTTGCGGAGACGTCGTTGTTCTGTCGTGTACGGTTACGGCAATCACCTGGTTACGGTTGCGTGTAACTGAATTCAACTGATGGTCAGGTAACAAAGACGTTTCAATATTGGACAAGACTGCTTTTAATTTACAAGCGCTTTCATCCTAACCAGATCATAGCCCGCCGCTCTGTCTCTAATAATAATAATTAATTATTATTATTCCCACCATGTGGCTTCCTACATCCTGGAGCAGGGTCCCTAGGCTGGGATCTTAAGTGCCCCCCCCCCCACAAGCCAGACTTTTCACGGGCCCTTCTAAATTGAATTTATAGCATGAAAAAACAAAAAAATCATGATAATTGTCCTGGGTCCCAGGGCTGGAGCGCTGTCAACACCACCCTGATTTCCACTTCAAGGTGTCAGGTGCTTAGGAAGTGTTTCGATTTCTAAATCGATTCTGAGGGGAAGGTACTTCGAGCAGTGTCACAATTTGCCATGGATGCTCAAGTACCCACAGCACCCGCGGCTCCAACGCAAAGTGTTTATTCCGGCTATACCATGGTTTCCCAAACTTTTTGTTCCATCGCCCCCTTCTTAAAAAAAAATTTCACATTGCCCCCCCCCCCCCCAGCTGAAGCTCGCTCATAAGATCCTGTACTAAACCCAGAGTTTCTACTGACCCTGGACCATTCATTACTCCCAAGGGAGCGGTATTGCCCACTTTGGGAAACACTGGGGTTTATAGAGCCTAAAAATGTCGTCGTGGGGAGGTGGGGGGGGGGGGGAGAGGGTGGGCATCGATCGCCCACCTCTCAATGGATTTTCTCACAGGGAAAACAAAAGCGGGAAAGAATGATCTTGACCATCTTGCTTGTAATTATTCTTCTCGCCCCTCTCGCCAGTATTTCGATTCCGGAACCTTCACTTTGATTAGTCGTTCCGGGGGATTTAATTGACTGGACAGTTGAATCATTGACCACTAGATGGCTCTGCGTTCCTTACGTCGAAGGAATGCTGCTTATCACTTCCCTGCTGCTGACCAACAACCCTTCCTTCCACTTCCATCTCCTGGTCAAGAAAAAAAAAAGCGAAAGGGGGCGGCAGTAAAAATAGTAATAAAAAGAGGGTTGCCAGTGGGGGAGAGGAAAGAAACAAAGCACGCTGGTCAAGTGGGTGTTGGCTGGAGAGCCGCGAGGGGGGAAGAGAAGAATACTGGAGGGATGATGGAAGTGGAAATCGGGCTGGGAGCCCCAGATGGGCAATTAATCGGTCCAGTAGCCATTCCACATGGAATTAGGGAGCCTGCTAATCGTCCTAATTCGATGTGGTGATTGTTTCTTCGGTCGCTTCGGCCTCAAAGCTGACCACTAAAAGCTACCCTCGCTGATCGGCAACGCGGTAATCTTCTGATTTCTTAGAGCTTCTTCCTTCCAAGCAATTTATTTATTTACTCTATTTTCGAACACATTCTTTCGTTGGGTTTCTTACATTTGTGGTCATCACACGGCCGGACGTTAGATTTTTTATATGGAACATAATTTCGTGAAGAATCATCGATTCGTATAACCATTGGCGTACGCAAGGGGGAGGGGGTTTTGGGGTTCTAACCCCTCTCAAGCCGAGATTATAGTGTTATTTTGCAGGAAAAAACATAACCCCACCCCCCCCCCCCGCGAGAAAATTCTGCGTACGCCTATGTGTATAACACCTAATTCAATGAAAATCATCGTTAGCTGATCATTTTTCCAGTGATTAATACTGGCCAGTCCTGAATCATCAATGTGATTCTTGGAATATCTTATCCAAATATACTCAACTTTTTGAAGAATGCGGGCCGCTCTTTATTGATTTGAAAGCGTGTGGCGGGCCATTCAAGTGAACTGGCACATTGCCACAGGTCACTTGAGTGATCAGCAAATGTGTTGCGGATCACTAAAGTGTTCTGGAAATGCGCCGCGGGCCACTTGTTTGATCTGGAACTGTGTCGGGGGTCACTCAAGTATTCTAGAACTATGTCGGGAGTCACCCAAGTGATCTTTAAACCGGTACCGTGAACCGCTTGAATGGGCTGTGGGTCACTTGAGTGCTCTGTAACTGTGTGGTGGGTTACTCAAGTGATCTACAAATGTGGCACGGACCATTCAAATAATCTGGTAAATGAGCAGCTTATTTAATTTTTACAAAATTAGTTTTGCGGTCCCGTGCCACATCAGATGACTCCGAGCGCCACATTTGGCCCGCGGGCCATGTGTTGAGCAATGAGCATATATGATCTAATCTTTCGCAAGTCCGAAAATCCAAATCATTGATTTACCGTCGACGTCGTCATCGTTTCGTTTCCAAATGAACGATTCCGTCGACCTTCAAAATGGGTCTGAAGAATAATTAATCTTTATTACATCAATTAACAAAAGAGAAGAGACGGACGGGAGATGGGGGGAACGGGGGGGGGGGGGTTGAAGAGAGAAAAAAAAACAAGGTACAGTAACGAGGTATGATGGAAGTAGAGGATGACGAGGTAGTAGGGCCAATGAGCTTTTTTGTCATAACCTTCCCCGTAGCAAATGCTATTAGAAATTTTCATCACCTAAATGGGCTCCGAGAGAGTAGCAAGGGGGTTGGTCATAAACTGCGATACTATTTTTATATAGGGACGGTTTCATAGTTGTTTACCACGGAAAGCAGTGTTTCTTAACCTTCCCCTCCCCCTTCAACCCATGTTTTCTTCCTGTGCAGCCTCTTCCCCCCCCCTCCCCCCCAGACTTATCCAGGACCTCCCATCGTCATCCAGAAGCAACAAGACCCTGTTTGCTCCATGAATAGTTTCCTGGAGGACGTAATTTTATAGTGAACAAATATTTTATGGATGTGGTTGATTTCCGGTGCTCCTGGGCATAAGTTCAGAGAGGTTCACACTTACGGGGGAGGGTTTAGGGCTGCCTCAACATCATGTGTCCCAGGGTAAGTAATATTCTGGGTGCCCCACAATTAGGTCTATTAAACACCTTATATATTTGCATACATTCAAAAATCATATTGTTTCGTCATTAGGTCCCCCCCCCCCTCCATAAGGGCTCTGAGCATGGCCCTCACAAGGGTGAAGGATTGAAAGGGTTACAGCCTTGAGGCCAGAAAACAGTGAACTATAGAGCTAGGGAATAGGTTAGTGAGTGACCTATTAGAGAATGTGTGTAAGCATGGCAATGACTAGAATACATACCTAGAGAGTGTGTAAGCATGGGAGTGACCTAGAGAGTGTGTAAGCAGGGGAGTGATCTAGAGAGTGTTTAAGCATAGCAGTGATCTAGAGAGTGTTTAAGCATGGGAGTGATCTAGAGAGTGTTTAAGCATGGGAGTGATCTAGAGAGTGTTTAAGCATGTCAGCCAGTCTGTGTAAGCATGGGAGCGAATCCTAGAATAACCTAGAGGGTGTGCAAGCACATGAGTGACGAAAACAGTGAACATGGAGCGAGGGCCTAGGTCAATGAGTGACCTAGTAGAGAGTGAGTGTAAGCATGCAGTGGCTAAAATATAGAGCATGGGAGGGACCTAGAGAGTGTTCAAGTTGGGAGTGACCAAATAAAAATGACTCAGAAAGTGTGTTTACGTATGAGTGACCAAAAGAGTGAAAGAGTGAACCAGTGAGCGAGGGACACAAAAATTGTGAACTAGAAAGTGTGTGTGAAATTATGTTAGCGACCAAAAGAGTAACTTAGTAACTTGCCTCTAACTGAAGGCATATTTACGGAGAGGGGACCTGATCGAACTATAGCCCAGGGTCGCATATTTCAGTAATAAGTGGTCAAGATAAGTAGACCAGAATTAAAACAAACGACCAGGGCCGCAACTATATGCTTTGTCAGCCAGGCAAGCTCGCATTCTGGCAGCCCTTTGTAATGTTGAAAGAGAAATAGCGCCCCCCCCCCACTCCGGTTCCCAGGGCAACACGGTCTGCTCCCCCCCCCCCTCCTCAGTTTCGGCCCTGCAAACGATCAAATATTATTCAAATTGTCCATTAGCGTCAAGGTCATGATCACAATACAATGATAATCCGGACGTTCAAATGTTATCAATCGACGAAATTGGAAACTTATAGCTTGAAAATTCTAAAAAATCAAACAGAAAGAACACCCAGACCGCGGTGAAAAAATAAAGAGTGCCGAGTCGTTCTAGACTTAGGCCTATATTTGTCTCGTGTAGAAAAGACCACCACCGTTAACTTTAAACAAGATGGCGTTGGCATACAAACAAGATGGAAAAGAAATCGAAGCATCATGAAAGGGAGGAGGAGGGGGGGCACAGTTCCGGCTGTCTACAGTAATTAAGGCTTCCCGCCTTTTAATGATAGGTTCCAGTCCAGCGGTTGAGTAATTAAGAAGAGGAACCAGTTCCCTACTAGTAGTACTTGTACTAGTGGAAAAGAGTCCGCATATAACTGTTTTCTCCCCGTATTTTTCCAGTGTGATATTTTTTTTCTATACTCTCTCTCAATTTAACCTTTAACCGCTAAAGGTAGGTAGCTGTCTGCCCAACTGCTGTCAGGCGGCAAGCGGGCAGGCCTAGGCGTCAGGCCCAACAGTTGTTCGCTGACAGATGAACCAACCGAACGCAATCGATGATGTTGATGGGAGAGAGAGAAGGTATATATAAAGCCTCTCTCTCTCTATATATATATATATATATATATGAGCCGGTTGTTATGACATGGAATCAATGCCGAGATGATCCATGTGCATTCAGTGTAATTTAGGAAGAAATAATTAATACAATAATCGCGAGGGGAAGAATTTGATAAAGTAATTTGGGACCCCTCGTGGTAATTTTCAAAACCAACCCTAACCATTTCATAATTTAGTTTTTTTATAACTTTTTAAAATGCCTAACATTTAACTAGAATTATTCAAGATATTTCCAAAAATTATTTTCAAAATGTATTTAAAATTAAATTTTACCAACAAAAAATTTAATTAGTTATTAATTTATTTTTATATTTCGGTAGACGGAAACCGAATAGAGAATTAGTGTAAATTTTCCATATAGTTTAATAATTTAGGGCATCTAGTGAGCCATTTCAAAAATAATCTCGTGTTTTTTTATTCCTTTTTTATATTTTTTTATATAATTAAAATTATTTATCATAAAATACATCCAACTTTCAAACTAGAAAAAATTTAATCACAGAGTTCATAAAATTTATACACATTGAATACCTTAATTTATGAAATTATAACAGAAAATTCTTATCTATCATAGATAAGAATTTTAATAAATAATTTATATTGTTTTTGGCATCCATCCATATAAAATAAAATTTCGTTATTAATTTATTAATTTCAATATTGAAGGTTTTTTTAATTCACTATAACTAATGTTATTTAATTAAAAATATATCGAAATTTAGAACTAGAGAAAATCTAATCACAGTAATTAAAAATTTAAATATATTGAATACCTCAATTACTTACATTTCGGCATAATGAACATGCAAGATGAAGGACAATAAATCTCTAGTGAGCGTGACGCTCTGTATAATGGTCACGATTTATAAAGTTTTAACAGAAATTTTTATTGTGTATAAAATTAAATCAAATCAAATATATGAAATATATATATATATCGTAAAAAATAATTTTATAAAATAACACTGATTTCTATATTCCTTTTAACCATACAAAGTGAAATTTTCATAACTATAATAATATCAGAAACTTCGAAATTAATTTAAATTTTAAAAAAACCATTATCTGAAAAAATTTAGATTACATTTATACAAAAACATTTATTTGAAAAAAAAATTCAAATTTTGATTCTAATATCAAAAAAAAATTCAAATTACACCGAAATATAAGAAAAGAGAAAAGAATTGGTTTTAAGTTAATAAAGAGTAAAAAGCAAGAGTCTGTCTCTAATATTACACACATTCCAAACTGCCTAATAAGTAACCAGTCAAGGAAAAAGAATTTAAAAAAATACATTAAAAACGAGGGAAAAATTCTCAAAAAATTCTAAGGAAAAAGTGAAAAAAAAATTTACCGTAAAACTGCCATAAAATACAAACTAGAAACTAGAAATTTCAAACTAGAAAAAATTTAATCACAGTATAATTGTAAATACAATACAAATACAAATACAAAAACAACAATTCAACTAATTAAATACCTTTTTTTTATAAAATTTTAACAAAAGTCTCTATTCTAAATAAAATTTAATCAAATCCAATTAATGAAGTGTATACCGTAAAAAATAATTTTAATAACTAATTTCTATTGCTTTTATCATTTCTCCATATAAAATAAAATTTTATCAATATCCAACAAAATTAATTTAATTAACTTATTTATTTAACTCAAATAAATTATTAAATTAATTCAAACTTAAAAAAAATCATTCTCCGAAAATTTATATTACATTTATATAAAAATATTTATTAGAAAAATTTTTCAAATTTTGATTCTAATATCAAAAAAAAATTTTCAAATTACACCGAAAAATAGGGGAAGAGAAAAGAATTGGTATTAAGTTAATAAAGAGTAACACACAAGAGTCTGCCTCTAATATTACACACATTCCAAACTGCATAATACCTAACCCATCAAGAAAAAAAAATAAGCAAAAAAATACATTAACAACAACGGAAAAAATTCTTAGAAAATTCTAAGAAAATAGTGAAGAAAAAAAAATTTTTTTTTCTTATTTTATATGAAGAAAACTGGGAATTGAACTCACATACACAGCCCGTCTTCGTCTTCTTACAGTTGCATTTTCGCGAAGTATAATTAAATTTTCTGGCGGCAAAAATTGTACTTGGAAGAAGGTATAAGAAAAGGAACTTGGGGGGTGGGGGGGGGCTTCTATTTCTTTTTTCTTATAAATTTTCTTCCTATATTGCGGAGAATAGAAAGACGACATGCAAATTGTTTCCGACTCTCCGCTAATTGGATGAATAAGGGTTCGGGCACCACACATACTCTCTCGAATTCTTT
This sequence comes from Pholcus phalangioides, assembly GCF_987345545.1. Taxonomy (NCBI): domain Eukaryota; kingdom Metazoa; phylum Arthropoda; class Arachnida; order Araneae; family Pholcidae; genus Pholcus; species Pholcus phalangioides. Next base: position 12,618,917 of record NW_028301594.1, read on the forward strand.
TCTTCAAGCCCGACATCACAGAATTAAAGAAAAAATAATAATAAAATAACAACCATGATGTTAGGAAAGTTTTGGAAAAACAAAATTTTTTAGTAATAGCGAAAATAGCGAAAACTTTACTCACATACACACACACAAAAAATAGAGTAGTGGAAAAGGAAAAAAAAATACACGGCAGCCGCTATAGTGAAAATGGAAGAAAAAAATTATGTAAATCGGAGAGGAAAAAAGTCATTAACAACTGAAAAAAATAATGATAAGGTTTATTACGTCCGTGTGAGTCAGTCCTACTGAAAATTTTTTTTTTTTTTTTCACGTCTCTTGAATAATTAAGTAGTAATTAACGTGATTTTAATATTTTTATGATTAAGATATGAGCTTGAAAGGTAATCTGACTAACACCTACGATATAATTGTTGTGGTTTTAGGTTCTTTAATTAGGTTTGAATCCCAATGGCACATTTCCCAGTTTTGAATTTTTACTTCAATCAATTAAAATTCAATTATTTTTTTAAATTTCGAAATTTAAGAAATTCAAAAAACCCAATTTGCGCTTTAAAATAAAACATAAATAAATTTGAAATGATAGAAATTTTTCTCTTGTAATCCTTTAAAATAATTAAATCAGCTAAAATTAAAAATAAAGTTATAATTTAATTGAAATTAAGATCAAATACAATTAAAATCAAGTTTATTTCTAAATAGTTAAAAATTATATATAAATTATGAGTTATCATTTTCATGATTTTTCTATAGTATTCCATTAATCATAATTTCATAATCTCGCTCAAAGAGAATTAAATTTTGTTACACTAATTCATCCAAAAAAAATTATAATGTTTTTACCTTTTAACCGAAATTAAAAAAAATTCAAATTCAAAATTTTTTGCCCATAATGATAATTTTTAATTAATTTCTATTGCAAAAGAAATTATATTCGGTAATGACTCATTCTTTCATAATATTTCAGAACAAAAACAACATCTGAATGCCATTATTCAAAAATTCTCTGGTAATTAAAAAATTTAATGTACTTAAAATAGCAAATTCCTTGGGAAAAAATTTTTACTCAGTGAAATCCATGAGAAATATTTTTTCACACAATTTGAATCAATTTATTGTTCCAGAATAACCATTAAATTCCAATGTATAGAAATTTTAATCCTTAAAACTAAATAATTTTTTTAGAATCCCCAATTTTCAAATTCATGATTGTCCCAAATTATTTCCATTAAAACTAGTACGAATTCGCCCATCGATTGCTCACCTATCCTACTAATTTTCACAATTGACTTTTTTCACGGGAAACTAAAAAAAAAGTAATATTAACGGCGTTATTGCTTTTATCAATTTCCAAAGGTCCATAGCCTTTTCCATGTCCTTAAATGTCCATTAACTTAAAGGTGCTATAGTCCACTTTTGTACGTCGGTAATTACCTTTCATCAGAAGTGTTTTTTATTTTCCTATCCTATCCCTTAAAGAAAAGATAGGATACTATTTTACTTTTTTTTCCGGGAAGTATCCGGAAACAGGATACACATTCGACTCCGACCAAACTCGATAGAAATAAAAGTCGACAAATATATATATAAGAAGGTATAAACTGGACAAGGGAACAGCAAAATAAAATAAAATAATAAAGGGACCCAAAAGCTAGTTTTAGGGACGTCGCCGGGCACTCCGTTAATTTCGCTGCTAACAGACAAGGGATAGATTGAGGAAGAAGCCTTGTTCGAAAATCGGATTAGAAGCACTGGTGGAACAATTTCCAAAATAAAGGGGGGCGAAGGAGATGAAAACTAAAAATATAAGGACAAAAAAAAATAAAATAATAAATAAAATAAAATAAAAGAAGTGGGGATTTTCAGTAAGTGTTAAGTGGCGTCCAAATCTGGTGGACAATCACAGCTACGGCAAATAGACAGTATTAGAGAGGACTGAGAGAGAGATAGAGACTTTACTGTTATCCTCTATCTCACTGTCGACCATTTTTTTTTTTATCCTAAGGGATTGCTCCTTGGTTCTCCTGGACCAATAGTGTTGTCCTTTTCAAGAAATCTTCAAACAAAAAAACAAAAACTAACGACATTTAAGACATGGTTAGGAGGGAGGGTGCTATGTTGCTTTTAATCGGATGAGATAGATAAATTTAATGAATGACTTCCTTGTTTTTTAAGAGAGGATGGCATTTAATTCTTGTAATTTTATATACTGTTAAAGTTTCTATTTATTTTTAGTTTGTTTTCTGCTGAAGACTAATGATTGGATGAAAGTTGTTGGAGAAATGAGGATTGAAAGTTTCGGTGATTGGTTCGCTTGCTGTTTTTATTTCTCACACTTTTTGTGATTGTCTCTCGTTTGTCCAAAGTATGGTAGTCGTCGTTGAAGGGGAATGCTTTTTTTTTTTGTTATGCTTCATGTGGAATCTAAAACGATTTGTTTTCCGATGATATTGGTACAGAGTGGTGTCGTCACCATTAAGAAGTATATTCTTTCGAATTGTCTCGTAGGAGACGTGGAGGAGCTGAACGGTTGAAAGTAAGCTTTCATGTACCATTTAGAAGTTAGCCTTCATGTACCTCGTGTCATTGGCTTGATGAAGTAGAATGCAGGTTGCTTCGGACGTTTGTAATCAGTTGTATCGTGGTCTTTGTTTCTTGGTGGAAATATTTTCCATTGGATTCCAGTACTATAACTTTAGTGTTCGCAGCTATTTAAAAACTGTCTTTCATCTTACTCAATATTTCTCAAAGTGTGTGTCGCGACTCCTAGGAGTGTCGGCAACCTTTTTCAAGCGTGTCCTGGCGAGCAATTTACATTGATGATTGCCTATTTAGTACTTTGAAGTGTACATTTCGCCTCCGGAAATTTCGCTGCTGACATTTCGCCTTCTCTGAATGTATGAGTGACCGAGTGAGTGACCAAGTAAGTGACTGACTGTGTAAATGACCAAGTGATTGGGCGAGGGACCAGAGTGAGTGAGAAACCATATAAGTGGGTGAGTGACCGTATGAGTGAGTGAGTGACTGTATAAGTGACCAAGTGAGTGACTGTATAAGTGACCAAGTGAGTGACTGTATAAGTGACCAAGTGAGTGACTGTATAAGTGACCAAGTGAGTGACTGTATAAGTGACCACGTTAGTAACTGTTTTCGTGACCCAAGTAAATGACTGACTGTGTGCATGACCAAGAAAGTGACTGTATAAGTTAGCGACCGTTTTTGTGACCAAGTTGGTCACCGTACGAGTAACCAAGGGAATGACCATATGATTGATCAACTTGGTGACCGCATGAATGACACTAAACACTAGTTCTTTCATACGGTCACATACTATCATACCACTCACCCACTCATTTGTCTACTCGTATGGTCATTTACCCACTCACTTGTCCACTCATCTGGTCACTCCCCTCTTCAATTGGTCACCCACGCCCACGCATTCACTTGGTCACTCACCCATTCACTTGGTCACTCCCCTCTTCAATTGGTCACTCACGCATTCACTTGGTCACTCACGCATTCACTTGGTCACTCATACAGTCACTTACATGGTAACTCACCCACTCATTTCGTCACTCACACGGTCAGATCACGCGATATGGACGGTGTAAAATGTCCGGATCAAAATGTCTCTGGCGAAATGACGGGGGCGAGATTTCCGGGAGCGAAACGTACGGAGGACGAAATGCCAGGAGCGAAATGTCGGGGACAAAACGTCGGGGGTGAAATGGTCTAGGCGAAATTTCCGTAAACCATCGAGTTCGACTCTTCATCCAGGTCACAGGGATATATTAAAACGTCCAGAATCACTTCAAATGCAGTATCATGTGACCTAATTAATCTTCTCAAGCAGAAAATAGCCGCGGCCAAATAAGAAAATGATCCGAACTCTAGGCCTTAGTCGCTAGGCCTTTAACGCATCGATCATTTCATGCAAATTTCTTCGAACTCAGTTGAACCTTTGTTTTCCTCAAAAAACAAAAGCTGCGCATTATAGTGTTTTTATAATAAATTTACAATGGTGATTACGTCACTATAAGGTCAATTACTTTACCCTATAATTTTTTTTGTTTTGTGTTCAATATTATTCTCTCTATCCGTTCATCCGATGAATACCTTCGCGGGAAAATGTGATCAAGATCGTGGTCATTGAATAAATCTTGTAATATGGCCGGGACTTAAATTATTGTACCGTATTGTTCGGAATCCCGTTCAGACTTATTTAGCTTCTTTTTCCGAAACGATTGCACGACGCTATAATTTGGTTTTGTTTTTCCTTTCCTGAGAGACGCGCGCGCGCGCAAATACACAATGCAAAAATGCGATGGAGTAATAAATTGTCAAGACGTGAGTTCAAAGACCGGCTCGAAATTTGTCCCAAAAGAAGAAAAAGTGTTTTTCCATACGGGAAACTCCTTAAAGATTTTGCTCAAAGATAAAAAAATTAAAATTTAATTTTATATATTAATTAGAGCCCAAAAGTTCAGGAGGAAATATTATAAATGCTTTGTTGCCTATTTTCAAACTTTTTTTTGCAAAAATGCCTTTTTTTTTTTATTTTTCCTGCCGTAAATGCCTATTTCGGCAATGTTTTAAGGGATCTCATACTTTTAAACATGGTGGAAAACTATGCCTTAATACAAATACCATTAAAAATAATATTTAACCATTGATTTATTTGAAACATGTTCTTGATTGTGATATCCTATGCCAGTATAAAGTTTAACATATCTTTGATACTTAATTTTTTTGTAAATTTAAAAAAAAAATGCTTTAAAAACAGCTTGCGTGCATGATAATATTACCATGACATCAATTTCATTGACTCATTCTTATTTAAAATAAAATTTCAAAATTTAAATTTCGAACTTCAGACATTTTTTAATTCAAAATTTAATTCTCAATGAGATTGAGTTAATGAAATTTCAAACTTTTGCTTCATTTCATGAACTAAAAAGTTTTGAATCAATTTTTATTCAATTACACTGACGCCATGGTATTTTATCATGCGCACAAACGGTTTTTAATGGATGTTTTTAAAAATTTACAAAAAAATTAAGTGTCAGAAATATGTAAAGCTATATACTGTGTGTGTGTGTGTGTGTGTGGCATAGGATAGCCCACATAATCAAAAACATGTGTATAACATTTGAAATAAATCAATGGTTAAATAGTATTTTTAATGGTATTTCTATTAGAGAGCATAGTTTTTTTCACCATGTTAAAAGGTACGAGACGCCCCCCCCCCTAAAGTTAATAAATGGATTTCAGAGGCCATATTCTGTATTACACACTCGGATATCTTAGACATTAAAAACTTCAAAACAATTATTGCTCATTTTAAAAATTGCGATTCTTAGTATAAATTCTTATCAGAAAGCCTCACCTCTCTGGCAGGCAGGGTATAGAAGTGACAACGATTTTTCGTCTCTGTGTTTCGTTGTTTTCAGATAGCAATCAAGATATCATCAAACTCACACTGTCATTGTAAGAGTTCTAATTCAAACATAATTCTATTGTTCATTAATTATTTTTTTAAGTTTTGCTACCAATATTTTTCATGTCAGCTAATTGCATATTTAGCATTGGATTAAAACACCTCGCCTACGCTTGAAAGACCGCAAACACTTCTTTTTTGGCACAGAGGCAACATTTTGTTGGTGACATTGCTTGACTGATAACAGTTATTATAAACCAAGAATGCACAACCTTTCCAGTCTGCAGACCAGATAGACGGCACTTCTGTATCTTGCGGGCTAGAAATTTATGTGTATAGGGTGACCATATGACCCCTGTTTCACGGAACGCTCCAATAAGTTTGGTCGTCTAAACTTTTCTATAAAGTGTCCCGTTTTTCCAATTTTATCGAGGCATGATTGAAATTTTGAAATCAAGAATTAAGATTATTTTCATGACTTACAAATTATATTATAATAATTACGACTCTCTCATAATTATAACCATATAAATATATTCATCTTACATACGGAGTTCTTTTTTTATGAATTTCATTTTAATTTACTGCGACTTGCAGTGGCTCTCTAATTCTTGCTGTCAGGGATTTTTAACAAATTTTTGTGGTAATTAGAAAATTTACTAGCCTTTAATGAATTTTTAGGCTGTAACTGGCAACTTTCAGGCATTTGACAATTTTTTTTTTTTTTTTTTTGGTGATTTCCCATATTTTTGATTTAGGAAATATGGTCACCATAGGTATTTATCGTATTGCATGTATATTGATACTTTTATATGCAAAAATATTTCGCAGGCCGGATGGAATCCCTTGACAGGCCGTAGGTTGTAAACCCTTGTTATAAACTAATAGGGAGGAATAATAGACGATGTAACGGCAGCCAATTTTTAGACCCTTAATAACTTGGAGGTTTTTGTTTTGTCCATTAATTACAAAAATACCTTTTTATAGTGCCTATTTAAAGCGTTTTAGTGTCTTTCTGTCAGGCTATTATTGTCTAAACTTCCAGTCTCTAACAATAATTTTTAAAAATTAGTCATAAAATTTCAATGCAGTATTTCAATAAGAAAATAAATTTCCAAAAAAAGCAAAATGCAAAATTGATTATCATCGTGAATGATTATAATGCTAATTTGGAAGTATTCGAACAACTTTATATATTTTCCATGATAATGAGAGGCATTATATATTCTCCAAGTGGCCAAGAGATTAAAGGTCGCAATCAAATGATCCCGAGAATGACCCGTGACACCGAACATTGAGTTGTGGGGGGGGGGGGGTTGTATAACTGCTTAATTGAATAGTGACTTTATTTGTTATCCGTGATATAAGAGTTCATTCGACGCAGGTTATTACGATGTTTTCGTGGCCTATTGCGTGAACAGCTCTTTCTTTATTGAGAAACACTCGTTTAATTGAATTACTAGAGAATTATAAATTGCTTTTGCCCTAAAGCAATTTGTATCTGGTATCTTATTTCACCACACACATGGCAAATTTTCTTCTTTAAATTTCAACTCTCTCAGATTACGCGAACCATATAAAAACACATGAAACGACGTTAGAGGTCCCTCACCTCAAGAATCCTAAAGGTTAGTATGCCAACAATCCAATCACATCAATTCTTTTTCACATTTACAGCGATATCATTCAAAATTATCGCTGTAGACGAATTTTATTTTAACAGTTCATCGATGATGACTCGAACATGAGATCGTCATTCACGTTTTTTTTTTTTTTTTAATGCTTTATGAATCGAACAACACAGCCACCCACGCTGCGTGAAAGCATAAAACGAGCTTGTATGTAAGAGATAACAAACTAAATCAGATCGAATTTTAAAATAAAACGTGAAGTCTACGGGATAAGAAAAAGGAAAATTCATGTTCGGTAACATGTAATAACCGAAGGTTGAAGAAACAAAAAAAATTAAAAACAAAAGGCTTTTTCTCTTATAAGGCGAAACAAAAAAAAAAACACGGTCATCTGTTCCGGCAGCATAATTTTCGTTATATCGCGGCTTTTATTATCATTCTTCTTTAGCGTTTGTTCGTTGTATATAATAATAATAAAAAAAAAGAAAACGTGTGCGTGTGTTTACTTGCGCATATACGTTGTTTACTGTTCTTTTTTCAACTTCTTCTTGTGATTGTACTTACTTATATATGCTACACAACTGGAAAGGGTTAACGATCTGTATAACACGATTCTGTACTATCATATCATAATATGGGACTTTTTCTTATGAAAATATCTTGGCGCTTTTTTTTTTTAAGTTTGTTGACCTTTACCTAAACTCCGAAAAAATAATAATAAAAATAAGCCAAAAAAAATTACTCAATCGGTCGCTATGAAAATCGTTGGCCACAATTGACTTTACGTGGAAGAAATCGGCCGATAATTTTCTATCTATGGGATATAACGTTCACGATCTTTTCTTTCAATATATCCATTGGTTGTCGGGGTCGAGAAATCCGCCTTCGGAATGGTTGTTTGTAGCATTAATAGTAATAAAAAAATAAATGTATTGTCCATTTATTCTTTGCCTCAATGTGAATGGATGTCTCTTTTATTTATTTATTTTTTTCATTGAAGATGATATAAACTTGAACCAGGAAATTGCTGAGATATTGTATATGTATATGATACATCAATGTTGATTGAAATACTAGGAAGGCTGCTCAATTTAATTTTTCTTTCCGATATCTTTGATGTATTTATTGTTTCATGCATAAAATATCGAAGTTGTTTGCGTCCCGTTAGTTGTTTTTCGTCGGGCTGTTTATGTCTGGGATTTAAGCAGATTCTAATCATAATTTTGAAAACCTTATGTGTGTGTGTGTGTGCTAACTTATACTTAGGTCTTCTAATTTAGAACGATTACGCGAAAATATTTTGTATTTCTCAAATATAACTACCAGGTAAGGGGGATGTCTACTCATATGAGCAGGGGTTTATTTTTGGTACCCCTGACACGTTTGTTTTTTGTTTTTTTTTTGGCATTTTTTACTTGAATTTGGAACCTCTTGCGGCAGCACGGGTCGCACGGCCAAAGAGTCGCCCCTGATACCCATGCAACTACCTTACGTCTATATTTAAATTAATTTGGCTTTCAAATGCACAAGCTATGAAAATCGAATCCAATGATAAAATTTTAACTTTAAATATATTTTAAAAATCTCACATTTCTGATTAGTTTTGGTGGAATTTTTTGGTTCGTATTGATGTTCAAATAAGTCCAATTTTCATTTTATTTTGTGATTAAATCTAGTCTCAGTTCTATTCGGGAATAGATCAAACTTTAGACATTGATTTCAACAAATAATTAGAACTTTTTTTAAATTTTGCGGACATAACTGTTCATGACAAACTTATTTGCAGGAATTTCAGGCTTGAATCGACCGAATAGTACAAGCTAGTTGCACGATTCGTTGTACCAATTCAGCACCCAAGTATTAATACATAAATGTAAGCAAAACAAAGAAAGAAAGATAATGAAGTTGACTAGAGAAATTTGGCATACCCGTGATGGCAACGGCAAATTAATTTTATTATCACATTATAATATTTTTTCTTCTACAGCCGATATCTAATGTATCCTCTTCGCTCCAGAGGTATACGTGTGTACGTTGATTTTTAACGGTTTTAAATGGTTTTAATTGGTCTTAATGATTCCTTTTTCAAGTTAACAACTGAGGCATACATATGTGTATGCAATTCAAATGATCCTAGTGAATATATCAACCCAATCAATCAATTAATCAATCAATCAATTAAAAAATTATTTTTAAAGTGATTTTGACACACAATGAACACAAATCAATCAAAATGAAAAAAAAAATTACAGCTAGTTCTGGCTCAAGGTGTAAGTGTTTATATCCATCACAAAACTGAAAAAATTTAAGTTAAATCACATAATTACAAATGTATATTATTCCAGTAGTGATTACAACCGTTATCATTATAGCTTAGAAATAGGAAAATCTATTTCTAAAGGAAAATATTTATACCAATACAGTTTTATATATTGCATAAACAAATAAATAATATTTATTTTATATATACTGTATAAATAAAGAAAACAAATTTTCTTGTTTCCCCTTATTTTCGTCAATTTTTCTCCCTCCTTTCCAAACCCTTATCAACAATTTTCAAAGATGTCCATTACTCCTAGAGCAATCTCTCTCTCTCTCCGTCTCTTCCCACAATCTCACAGCACCCAAGTATTAATACATAAAAATAAGCAAAAAAATGAAGTGGACTAGAGGAATTAGGCATTCCCGTGATGGCAACAGCAAATCACATGTTGTTGTAACCATGGCAACGCACGCAGCCTCTCCGAATCTCTACCGATCCATTCATCCAAGAGTGAGAGTCAGACTTCTTTCTCTCTTTCTCATATAAGGATGGATATATGAAGAAATGTGAGGATGACCGGCATGAAGTGTGGACGGTGGGAGCAAAAAACAACAAAACAAAACAAAAAAATCTATATAAAAACGCACGGGGTGGACCAGCAGGTAGTGTGATGGACATAGGGGAGAGAGAGAGAGAGAGAGAGAGGAATGATATTATTGAAGGCATGGTCAGAAATGGTGGAAGGGAGGATACCCAAGGCAAACAAGATAAATAGGTTTTACTCGCACCAGGGCTAAGATAAATGAGCAAGAGAAAAATATGGCAGCATCCCGAAAACTTCTCGGGATGGAGGATGGGGGAGAAAAAAAAAATCTAATATGTGCTTGATGTTAATTTATTACCTACGTACTTCTCCTCCCTTGAAGGGGTCGACAGTTCCGAAAAATTGGTGATTTTACATGAGTCGTAACAATACAAAATCACAAGCATGTGAGCTCATTGTATCCTGTCCCACTAAAATATATAAATATACCTTTAAAATGTTTTTATAATTTTAGCAAGGAATATAAATTTATTGAATTTTCAATTTTTGAAATATTGAATTTTTTCGTGATAAAAATTGTTTTTCTATGCATACGAATCACGTTCAAAACCACAAATTTATTTATTTTTTCTTTTGTTTAGATCAAGGCCGGGATTACACTATAAAAATTTCAGAGTTCTTTTATAAAACTTCAAAAATGTAACCAATAAACGCATCGGAGTATCAATAGTGGTATCGGTTGTTGTTTTGTTTCGTCTTGTAAAAGACCTTTTATCAAACTTTTATAGTGTAATCCTGGACTAAGAAAAAAATTTTAGATTTTTTTGCAATTTTTTTCGAAATTTTATCAAAAAGTTTTTGTGCTTGTTTTTCAAAAATTTCATTTTTTTTAATTTTCAAAGGCATAAAAATTTTATTTTTTCTAATTCTCTAAGTGTTATAAAATCAAGAAAATCATAATAATTTCTAAAATTTTGAAAACAAAAGTTTCTTATATTAGAAGAAAAATTTGTGAAATTTTTAATGTTTTTTAGAAAAAATGAGGAATTTAGTTTCATAAAAAAAAATCACAAAATAAATTTTTACAAAAAAATTACATATTTTTTTGATTAATCACAAAAATTTCACAAATATTCTCTCATAGTTTTCATTATTTATTTTCAAAATTATCTTTACTCTTTTTGATTATTGATTAAAATTTTTTAATTTTTCTTCTAAAATCTAAATTAATTTTTTTGTTTCCTTAACTTTTTTCACAGTTGTAAAAAGTTAAATTCAAAAATTTTCATATTTTTATTCAAGAGGAAACAAACTTTTATTTCTGTCCAAATTCCACAATTCTAAAAAAAAAACCCAACTCTAATGATGGAAAAATCCCTATTTTAGCGAAAAAGACGTAAAAAAAGAAAAGATCAAAAATAACATTTTTTTTAGTCTAACATGGAACAGTGTTTTAATGCGCTATAGCTGTGCACAAAGTGAAAAGTAATTTCGTACGGGAAAACGTGGTCATTATCACCTCGAATCGGAATGAATCGTTAGGAATACAAATAATAGCCTCGGACTCAGCCGGACATAAAATAGAAGTATATATATATATAATAAAATAGTATCTATATACGATAGTCGATAGTACAATTCATACCCCCCTTCTTTTTACTACTATACTGTCGCCTTAGTGACACTTCTACCACCAGCTCGATACACTCATATACAACCTTCTCTATTATTACAAATGAAGCCGGACAATAATATATTATTATTTTGCACAGAAAAATAAGATTTTTTTTCCTCTCTTTCTCTACACATATACGTATTTTTTCTGTATTTTCTCACAAAAAATAGAAAAAAAAAAACTATACCCCATTCGGCACAAGCAAACCTGTAATTATCCCCATCGTGTTAGCAGCGAGCTGTGACGAAAAACGTGATATTCGCAGTAATTTCCCAATTTTTGTACTTTTTTTTTTTTGCGTATTTACCTTTATTTTGATAAAACGATTGGGGGATATAAAAATATACAATATCCCTCCCTCTGTCTCTTGTTTTACTGCGATTAAAGCTGATATTTGAGCTGCCATTCAAAAGATTAACGTTGGTTCTTATTTTTAGATATATTTCGGTCATTCTTTCTTATTTTGTTTTTTTAAGGATAATTTATTAACACTTAAAATTTCATTGATATTAGTTTAAGATTTATTATGTGGTGGGATTCACATCGAACTGGATTCTCGTAATGGATTAGGCCAGCGTTTCTCTATCTTTTCGTATCCAAGGACCTGTAAAATGAGATATTTTGACGGACCCACTATGAGTGAGTGATCATATAATCCGTATTACACGGGACATTCCTTTATTTTCAGTCGGACAGACTTTTTCGCGTACAATTGTCCCGTTTTTTTTTAATTTTTAATCTGCTACATTTGCCGAAATTTTAAACGAAGATAATTTTGATAGCTTATAAACTATGTTATGTGATAATTATAACTAGAAATATAAATGTCTACCTCACATCATGTTTTTTCTGGGAATTCTGGGATTTCACTTCACCGTGATTTCTCAATAGCCCTTCCTTTAACTCCTTACAGATTTTTTTTAGCAATAATAGTGACAATTAATGATTTTGCCAGGGAGGGGGGGGGGGTTGTTCGGTTCTCTCTCGGTGTTCAACGGGAGTTTTTTTTCCATCAGATAAATGGTTTTGCTAGCCGAAATAGCAATTCTCTGTAAGGAATAAGAATATTTGAATTCATATTGTCAAAGGGTCCTCCGGTACCTTACAATAGAGGGTCCCTTGAATTCCATATTCAATCTGATAATTTTCGTGCCTGACCTTGTACATGTTATTTGAAATTGTATCTGAATGCTTAGGGTCATTTAGATCCCACGATAAGGACCTCCAATTTCCCTTGTAACTCAGAATTGTCTCCGGCACAACCACGCCCTCCGGAGAAATGAGCCTATATCGCGTAAGGGACAGAGTCTGGTCGCACTCAGTCTATTATGTTCCGTTCAGAATAAGCCTCTTCAAACTATAGGTCGGTCTTTGTCTAATTCTAAGGATTTACGAATCCTCGCGATATCAACATAAATCGAAAAATTAAGCAAAATTTACAATGAAAACTAAAGAGTGGGCTCAAGTTGGCCTAGCCTGAAATTAGGCTACGTAACCATATAGTTCAACGCCAACTTCTCACAAAATGCACCGAAAAGTAAAAAGAATTCCGAAAAGACGCTATCGAAGTTCCTCTGTGGGATACCTATGCTAGTTCCTGGTTCGTTTCATCAGATAATGACCACCACCAAACAGCTTATTGAGATAGTGATATCATTATATTGTATGTGTGTATATACTTATACGCTATGGTATATCCATTTAAGCACATAGTTCCGTTTCCATGCGCAAAAATCGTGCTCAAAGAAAAAGAAAAAAAAAGGGAAGAAAAAAAATTTACACGTTACACATATTTCGTGGTTTTACCATAATCGGGAAGAAAACATAGGCGTAATATTATATGTAGTGCCTGTGTTTACGCCATTATCTCACGTTTTAAAGCATACAGGGCTGTAAATATGAATTACCAGAATGACCATACACGGCCATTGGCTATTTCAATCGCTTATCGTAATAGCTAAAAAATGTCATTAGTTTTTTCCTATATGTATATCCTCTCTGTTTTAACTAGGTTAATGTATAACAATCCGGTATGACAACAATCAAAGAGTTTTTACGATTGTAGTTATTCGATCGATTTTTGATCGTACTATATGGTATCGACGTTATAAGAAGGTAATTGATACTTGATCGTAAAAAAAAAAAATGCGGGTTTCTATGATGAAAGCACGAAGTGTGTAAATTATAGTATGTGATTGTTGCAATATATAATCGCAGATAGATATTCGCACCTTCGATGATGGTTTGTTAAAGAATTTCTCAAAAGCAATTGTTATTATTACGAAGTATATTTTTTATATAAGGATGGTTCGGAAATACCTTTCCATAAAACGAGTGTTCGTCTTATCCGAATAAATCATATTTCTTCGTTTAAGACGTTTATTTGTATACAAGGTGTCCCTAACTTTAGTAAATAGTTTAAAAATTAATAAAAACTATTATATTTGAATGTGGTTTGCGAAAAAGTTATTGTGACAAAAGGAAACTTTTTGTTTTGGTACAAGTTTTTGTCGATGGAGGATGCTGCAAGAAAGCATTTGGAAATATGCAAATCAGAGTGGGGATCTATATAAATTGCAGTAGAGTAAAATAGCTTCAAGTCCGATGCTTCCTACATAACTCACAAAATAGTCTTCCTTGAACGCTTTAAACAACAAGGTTGAAAAGCAACACGAGTGGTGTACTTGGCCGATTTTGTCAACACTACCAATAGGACAAGGCCTCCACACGAAACTCGTGACGTCACCGAAGAAGGCCATTTCGCCTATTGCCATTGTATATAGCAGGCAGACGCATGCGATATCTTTACCATTTTTTGCAATATATCCAATGGCAATAGGAAAAATGGCCTTCTTCACTGACGTCACAAGCTTCGTGCGGAAGCCATGCATTTATTTCATCAGGTACAAATAAAAATGCATAGACAATACAATCAATAGTTTTTCTCCGGCCTTCCTCAAACCGCTTCACCAGTGCGCGAGCTTATTATAGTACATGGGGAGCACATTTGACACAGATTTGACGATTAATCCCTACTATTGCCACGTTTCCTGCTGTCAGGAAGCGGTTAATACTATTTTTTTTTAATCGACTTGATTCAAAATGGCGTCTGGTTGTGCGTTAGAGATATCGGAAGACATTGTAAGAGTGTTCAAAATTACAAATGGTTCGATTTTTTATAAACAAAAATATATCGCGCAAACTATCTTCACTTTAAGAATGTCTCTCACATTATCATTTTTGGGTAAATATGGTAAAAAAAATCAGTTTGCTTATAAGGGATGCTTTTTTGATGATAGTGATGATGATGATGGGGAAAAAGGAGGGGGTGACTAGAGGGGAGGGGCAGTCGAGAGGCAATGAGAAGACAAACCTTTCATCCGGTCATTTTTCGGTCGATAATCTGAGACTGTCCATAACAACTGGTCAACTCATCTACCTTCTCCACTTTCCTCTTTCTCCCTCCCACCCCCCTTCTCTTCCGCCCATTGCCCCTCACGTCTTCCACTATATAGGAACGGTTACCTCCCACCAGCCTATCCACTCCCCATCACTTACTTTCACAGACTCATTAACGGGCCACGGGCTCAAATGAACCGTACAATATGACGGATGGCCCGACGGTTGCCATGACAACATCTCAAAATGTGTATGTGAGTCTCCCCTCTCTCTTTACCCATGCCCACTTTACCCAGCGATTATTATTATTATTATTATTACAGTATATATATGTATTTTTCCCTCTCATCATCAGCCGAGATCTCTGGTCAGTTTGCGACGATGACCACTAGAATTCGTCACCCAAACCAGTGTTTCTTAACCTTTTTTTCGCCTGTAGCCCCTTTTGGAACAACATATTTTCTCGTTGTGGCCCCCGTCTTATCCAGGGCACCATCTAGGAAAAAGACACTTGCTATTAATTGAGATTTTCTGCTTCTTGAGTTAATTTATAGAGAAAAAAAATAAGTTCGTCTTCTCCTAGCCCAGAGTTCAGTGAGCTCCCGTTTTGTGGAGATCTTATGCAGGGCCGTCTCAATATCTTGTGGCCCTGGGCGAAGTGATATTCGGAGGCCCCAACTTAGCGGAGTGGATATTTTGGGGTCACCACAGTGTTGGTCGGCCGAAGTTGGCTTTCTGTGAGTCCCAACTTCGACGCGCGAATATGATCCAATTTCGTCGTTACAAAGTCTCGCCACAGAGAATAACAGCCCTACAAACGCTACAAATATTCAATCTTTACACTTCACTCACAACTTGAAATATAGATATGGCAGCGCTAAACATTCATACACATTACCATATACCCGCTCAGACTGTTAGGTACACGCACACTCACACACTTCCGGCACAACTCAATCGGTAGTAAATTGCCATTTAGATAGACCAGAGTTGTGTTCGGTTTGAAAGAAAGAAAGAATACCATCTCGTCAATATTTCGATGGGACACTTTCTGCCTTCAATGTAGCGTTGATTCCTCTTGGCATGAACTCTACGAGATGTTAATAGGACGTGTATGCTGCAATTGGCTGCACTGTTATCGTTTTGTTGTCTTTTACGAGTCTGGAGACTCCCCATTCCGCACAAGCATTCACCACTCAGTGCACGTTGAAGAAAAGTTTTTGCCTGACAGTCCAGTCTTCATACACTTTAACTACAGCTGCTCTTGAACATTTCACAAATGCGACGTGTCGCTGATATTCGCTCCATGGCTCAGAGCTCCTACGATCATTCCCATGTTCGTAAAAGTCCGTCGAATCCCGTGTTTTCGACATATCTTCACAAACAATTCGCCTATACTTTTTTTAGTGCTAGTCTAGCCTTCTAGGGTCAACAGTGTGACGCTATAGCACATTTGCTTAAAACTGTCAGGTGTTGTAAGAAAGTGTCCACTCAGTGTGTGTATGACGCGGATCTAGGGTGATGTGTTGGGAGGGGCGACCTATTAAGTTCGTTGAATTGTCCCGTATTTTACGGAACAAAGGAATTTTTCCCTCATTTTTGGCTTTTGGGAAGGAAGATTGCCCTCCATTATCACCCCCTCCCCCGGATCTACGCATGAGCCGAGGCAGACATCTTTAGCTTCGAATAAAGCCCCGGCAGATATTTTACGCTTCGAATAGAGACGAGGCGATGTCTCCTGCTACAAATGAAGCGAAAGCGGACACCTTCGGCAGTGAATGGAGTAGAAGCAGACATCTTCAGGCTAGAATGAAGCGGAGGCAGCTGCGAATGAAATCGAGCCGACACTATCGGCTCCGAATGAAATAGAGCAGGCACTATTAGCACTATCTCGATGAGATTTTACGAACCAACGGACTCTTCAAGAATGTATTTCAACATACGCTGTTTAGAGCGCACGGACGCTAGAATGTTCATACTTCGGATGGAATCAAGAACTTTCAGTAGATTATGATGTAGATTTTACAGACAGACAGACATGGCCGCTGACCGCTCAGAGAGACCATCTTGGGATGGTTTGCGCTCTTTCCCAAAGGGATGGACGGTCTCGGAGAGCTGTGTACCTAACAGTCTGATTGCATATGTAGATTTTACAGTTGATTTTTAATTTCTACCTCCGTATATTATGATACGAACATTGATTATATGTGAATTTATATGTGCAATCTATATGTACTATTTTTATTTATTATTCTGAAGATATTTAAAAAAATTTCCAGACACACCCATCCTCCGGGAACGCTTCAATATCTCAATGGGAAGCGGGGTGTGTTTGGTTTTCAAAGGTCAAAGGCACTATTAGCTCCAATAAAATCGAGCAGACATCTTCAGCTTCGAATGGAGCGGAGGCAAACATTATCTGCAAATGAAACAAAGGCAAACACCTTCAGGTAAGAATGAGGTTCAGGCAGACACCATCAGCTGCGAATAAAGCCGAAACAGATATATGTGAGGCAGACATATTCAGCTTCGAATTGAGTGGAGGCTGGCATTATTAGGTCCGTTAAATCGTCCCTTATTTTACGACAAATTTACAGATAAATTTTCCCCTCATTTTTCGGATCTTATAAGGATTGTTCGCCCCCTTCCCGGGTCTGCGCATGGTTTAAAAGCTTACATATACTGTATTTACAAATTTGAGGTCAAGTTCCTTTCTAGTCAAGGAAATTAGACTAGGAAGGAAAAAAGACGGCAAAATTCGTGTAGCGCACAGGCGGAAAAAATCGTAAATACGTCTTTGCTCTGAACGACGGTGAAACGGTCGTAGATAAAACAGGGAGGCCATGAAAAGAAAATGTGGTACAAAGGGGGCCATAAGCGAAAAAAAACTTTTAAGAAACAACGATCTATAAACAGGCATTTTCAACCCGTTGCTCGTGAGCACTAACTAAACACTCAGAGTGAGTGCTCAATGCTCGTGTCTGATTTTGTGCTGGCGAGCACTTGTTCAGCGTTCCAATTAAACACCTTGTGAAAATTCCATTCAAGGCAAGCATTCGTAGGTCGAACTTGCCGTAAGGGTGCTTGTCTTTTGATGGAGGGTTCAGGAAGTGCTCGCGACTAGAAGAAGGTTGAAAACCTCTGCTCTATGATATCGCTATAAGTGCGATTAATAACCCGAGCATATTTCTGACAATCGATATTTTTCATTCGATATTATATTATAATTGTATCCCGGACATCTGTCCTGTTATGGACGCTATAAAAATGGTATGGATTACTTGCATTACACATAAAAATGCCCTCCCTTCTTAAGAGAACAAAAAGGATCTAAAAGCCCCCCATTTCTCAACATTCTCTCAAAATAAAGAGAGTACATATTGTCCTTTTTCTTCTTTTTTTTAAAGAATTCGTCGGAGAGATTTCTTAAGATTCTCTCCCCCTATTCTTTAAAGGAAAAAAGGTAAGAAAATGATGAAGGTGGCCGATAGGGTCCTTTTTCTTTCTCATTTCTTGCCCTATCAAGGGCAACATTAGAGGTCACACACCTGGACAGGGTCAGGAAAAAAACTAAAAAAAGAAAAAAAAGTAGATCGGATAGTAAAAGCAACCCTGATTTCTATAAGAAAATAGAATAAGAAAGCAAGGGGGAAAAAAAAGACAAGAAGCTTCTCTTCTAGAGGACAGTAGGCGGTCCAAAAGAAGTCCAGTAAAAACGGAAGGGGAGAATATATTTTTTTTTTACTTATTTTAGAGTAAAAAGGGTACTTTTATATGGAAAAACGTCCCAAAATATTTCTTGACACATATCACCTGGTTTTTAAGAGGGGTTTCAAGAACAACAAAAGCTTTAAAGAAAAGAAAATGTATGGCCAGGCAAGTGACAAAAACATTCGATAGTTTTTAGAACACGGACAGATTCACTTCAATGGCTTTTCCTTGACCATTGGCGATTTTTTTTTTTTTTTTTTTGCATTTTTCTGGATTTTTTTTTATCGATTAACCAATTGAAAGATATCGTCATCGATACATCGTCTATTTTAATTGATATAATTTGTTTATCTGATTATTTAGATTTTTTTTAGCATAGAGATGAATTGTTTATTGGTCATTCCAACATTTATCGCAGTATCAGAGGGATTAAAATAGAAGAATTTAATTTTAAACTAATTCAGGATCATTAAGAAAAAAATTGTTATGAAAAAAAAAAAGTTGTTAGAATCGATAGATTCACTTCAATGGGTATTCCTTGGCTATTTTTTGCATTTTCTGGATTTTTTTTTTTTATCGAGTAACCCATTGAAAATACAGTATCGTCTATTTTAATTGATATCATTTATCTCTCAAATTGTGTTTATCCTAAATATTAAATTTACATATTTTGGACATATTTTAGATATTTAATATTAAATGGTTGTTCCAAAATATGTCAAAAATGATTATTCCAAAATATGTCAAAAATAGTTATTCCAAAATATGTCAAAAATGATCACTTCCGTATTTTTCCATGATTTCAGCCGTCCTGACTTTTTTAAGAAAATGTCCCGTTTTTTCCCGTACTTCCAGCATAGCTTTTTTTTAATTCCTTAATGAAATCAAAGATTAAAAAATTATTTTTCTAAGTTACAAAATTATATTTTGATGATTACGACTATAAATAGGAATATTCATCACACATATTCGTCATACTTGTTTTTTTCCATGAATTACGTTTCAGTCCTTCGTGATTTGCAGTAGCATTTTACTTCCCGCCATATAGCTATTTTTCATGATTTCAGATCATTTTTGGCAACTATTAGCGATTCCTCGTATTTCAGATCTCAAACTCATGTATTTTTTTTCGGGGAAATATGGTCAGCCTGGTCGTTTTTAAATTTTTACAGTATCATAGGTATTGAAATTTGAGAGTTGAATTTTAAAAATAAATTCGAATCATTAAAAAATTTTATTTGATAAAAGGAAAAACCAAAATGAATTCGAAAATTAATTAAAAATCAACTGAAAAATAAATTCGATAAATTAATAATGAAGGGGTGAAAACAAATATAAAATGCAACATGTATTAAGTTGAAATAGTGTCAAAATATGAAAAACGGAAATTGGTGGTAAAATCTGGAAGAAAAAAAGAAATTCCAAGAAAAGATGTTTAAGTTTAGAAAAAAACTATTAATTTCAAAATTTGTCAAAAAAAATTTCATAAAATCAACACTTCAAGAAGTATCAGAATTTATGAGAGAAAAAAATTGAATAATTAAAATTATTTATGGATTTAGAACCGAATAATTGAATATAACGTGCTAATTTAGAGAGTATCAAAAAAAGTAATAATTTAAAACAATATGGAAAATATAATTTAATTCAAAAATAATGTTTTAAGATAACTATATTTCCAAAATACGGTTAATTTTTCGATTACATCGCAAAAATAATTCAAACAAATGCTAGAAATTTGCACCAAAAATTTCAATTCCAAAAAGTACAATTCTAAAAAATAATAATCGATTCATTAATATATGTCCTGTTTACAATTTATTTTTCAAATATAAACACTCTTTCTTCCAAGCAATAAACGTGAATAATGCTTTCCGCATTTTCCATATTTTTGTCATTCAAATAACCTAATAATATCACTAAAATTTCATTCCAATTAATTTAGCTTCCTAAAAAAATTATTTCTCTGAAAAAAAGTAATCTTTAAAAATCTTGATCGATCAAATCAATTATGTTCTCTTAAAAAATTTCGAAATAGTAAGTATTTCGCATAATTGAATAAATTAATTGAATGCTGTTTAATTGACGTCGAAATATCAACCGAATCAAATCAATTTGAATGCATAAATATACGACAGAATTCGTGGAATGAGGGAAGGAGAGATCGGACTTTTCTAGGAAACTCTACGAAATAAGATCGTACCTTTTTTCGGGGAATACGATTATTTTTAATGATGTGTCTATTTATTCGTCTTAATGTAAGGGAAAAAATATTTTTTTACTTTTTTTGTAAATTCATTTCTCCTACAAATATCAAAAAGAAAATGGAAACGATGCTAAAAACAAATTTCCCACAAAAATAAGTGAATTTTTTAGTTTATTAAGCAATATTTCATAAAAACAACTTCAATAGCTCCCTTTAAAATTATACACATATATATTTTTGCAATGTAATTATTTGAATATTTCTGAAAATTTCTCAATCGCCAAAATGATTAGAAGAAAGCTCAAAAAAATATATTTTTTTATACTTTGTTTTTTCAAATTTCTTGAATAACTATTTCAAAAATCACGCAATGGATAAAAAAAATATATGATTATTTTTAATGAAAGTAGGATTATTTTAACTTAAATTTGAAATTTTAAAATGTCTTAAAAATGATACTAATATTGAAATTTAATATTATTTTCTGGAAAATATAAGTTTATAATTATGATTTTTTAATTAATTTGAATTTCAATCTTATTGTAAACCCATATTCTTAGACTAATTAAAATTCGGAAGTTTTTCCCACATTTACTGTTATAGAATAAAGTGAATTTTTCTCAAGAACCTCAATTTAAATAGCCATATTATATGCTGTCCCATCTATGCATAATGTCGGTATATGTACCATCTAATAGAATTGGAGATAAATTTCTAAGAAATGAAATTCTAATTAATTTATTCATGATTTTATTTGGATGTTTAAATGAGTTTTTGTTGTGTGGGAATAAATTATAATATGTATGTTATGGATCTTTTTTTTTAACGTTCATTGTTGTAACTTTTATTAAATTATCAACGAGAGCAAATCCACGTGTGATTAGTTGCAGATAAATTTCTAATAATTAGCAAGTTACTGTAAATTTTATGGCACCAGCAGAAAGTTCCGTTACATTGATCAGTAGTCATAGTCAATGTTCTTAGTTCAATGTAATTTTACTATCGCAAAATCTATCCAGATTTCTAACAGTGGTGTCACAGCAGAGCCTTTGTTAATCACCAGAAAATAGTGTAAAGTAATATAAGTATTTACCATTTTATATTTGGAACATTTTTGTTTCATATTTTGAATATTTTTTGTTTCACATTATGTATATTTTTGTTCCACATTATGTATATTTTTGTTCCACATTTTGAATATTTTTGTTTTCTACATTGAATATTTATAATTATCTGAAATTTAATATATATATATATTTATTTAATTTTCACTCTTAAATATGTATAAATTATTTTACGTTTTTTTTATATTTATTTTCTAATTACACTTCGTTTTTTTTCTAATTACACTTCAAATATTCATTATTTTATAATTATTTTAAATACTATTTTTTTTATATTTTCATTACATAATATTTTTTATTTTACTTTGTGTACATTTCTATCCTTTGAGCATTTCTGTATTTTCACATTTTATATTTTTTTTAATTTTTGCATATTTTTAATATTTTTAATATTTAGCATGTACCTCAGAGGTTTTTAAAACATTTTTATTAATTATTTTCATCACATTTTTAGCAATTATTTTATGCGTATTTTTTAAAACTTTTAATTTGATAATTTTGTAGTAGATATTTTTTGAAATTTTATAACTCAATTTTTTTTTCACTCAATTAATTGATATTTTCCAGAAACTCGCGTGAAAGCTTTCATCAATTCAGGATTATTCCTCAACAAAAACCCAAATCATCAAAACTGACCAATCAAATTATCCACCACGATCCAAAAACAGAACAGCCGAAAGAAACCAAAACAATCACAATAAAACCCGGAACTTCCAACCAATAAGAAATACAACAATGAAAAAAAAAATTAATTTCCAATAAAAAAAGAAATTCTTACATAATCAACAGATCAAAAACATCATCACCATCCATAATATCAAACATAATCCTTATTTTCAAAAAGTTAAAACGGAAAAACAAAAAAAATAAAAACATTTTTAGGGTCTTCACCTGTTTATCCTCAAACCAATCATTATAGCCAAGGAAACAAAGCCAATATGGCGTCCGTCTTGAAGAAGAAGAAACTTAAGAAAGAGAGAAGAGAAAAGTATACATACTGTATAATAATTGAAGGAGGTAGGTGTGGGAAATTATCAGGATGATAGTTTACTGGTTTCGAGGTGAAACACTAGAAGAATCTAGATCTTTCTTCTCTCTTCTCCGTACATCATCATCATGATCAAGGGAGAGTTTTATTTTATTTTTTTTCTTATTTCATTCTCCTCTCCTATCATTTTTACCACGAAAACTGCGGAGGTGTGTATCCTCTTGGTTTCTCAGCCAAAGTCACACGAAGGCGACCCCAAGCAATTAGCGAACTCCCTAAATTATAGCCTTTCCGTACTAGAGGAAAAATCCTCCACAGAATATAAGCCCTCTAACGCGACGATTACTGATCATGCCAACATAAAATAAGAAAAGATATATAAGAGAACAGTCGATCATCTCTCAGACTTTTCTTATTTTTCTATTTCTTAGCTAGGAAGGGGTTAGCGATCGTAAGAGCCATATTGATGGAGAATGGGATGTGTGAAAGATCACCCTCCTGTTTTTTTCTCGTTGCTTATAAACGAGTAAAAGCAAGCCTGGCGTTTAGTAGTCTAGTGTAGAGAGTATTATACAGGGTGCTTCATAGGGAATGTCCAAAAAGAATAAATATTCCATGATTTATTTATTAACTTTTATTTGGTCGTGTTGCTTTCAAGCAACACATGGTTTTCTTTTCAAGTAAACGCATTTTATATTTTGAGCTCGTTCGGGCATTCATGCTTCCAAGCAACAGCTAAAAGTATAATTTAATTCGTTCATATTTTCATATTTCCTAAATTCCAGGGAATTTATTCATAAGTTTGAATAATTAATTCATTAAAAAAAAGTTTTTTGTTGTTTGAGTTCAATTTTTTTAATCCTTCTGTGAAGAAAACGCCCCCCTTATCCCTATCTTTCCCGTGGTAAATTCGACACACTTTACGCGATTTCATCTTGGGCCGTGCACATAGTGGGGCGACCAAGACGTACGGGAGTGTATAATAGACACTAGTGACAAAAACGATTGCATTGTTTTGTTCTACACCGTACGTACTCGAGAATCGAGAGGAAGGAGAGAAAGACGCCTGTACTGCTATGCTATATGTATCCGGATTCCTATTTAACACGTGAAAAGTGACTAAAACCATGAATTTCTATAATCGATACTTGATATTCATTCAAATATTACAGGATAGATTTAAGGGGATTCCAATTAATTTTCTCAAACATTTTTACTACATGATAATGTTTAATGTTAATCAATAATAGCTTATCAACTTGATGTGTGGCTGTACCATTTGCATCTGTTTAAGCCTGACTTTAAGTGAATCCGCATAATACATATGTGTGTAAATCTAGAAGAAAACTTGGGTGCTTATATCAAATAATACTTTTTTTCAATAAAGGGATCTTTGAGCACGTGATGGCATCAAAACTTTACGGAATAACAGATAAGCGATCAGTCTGCTTCCATTATGGTCCAAGGACTCCTGGAGGTTCACAAGATGGCCCGTGGAATATATTTCAGGGGGGAAAGCGGAAATTTGAATAAAAATACTATACACCGAGCGGCTTGATTCGAAGCAAATATTTAAAAATGAATACATCAGTTTTCGTTCAACTCAAAACAAAGAATTTCGATCCCAAAACTATTCGAAAACCTCTTTAATAGATACATTCAAGTATAGAAAAACCTCCACTGCAATTTTTCCTTACATTTCTTAAAAATGATTCCGATAAAACCGGATACTTACAAATAAATAAGAGAAACTTGACGGGGTGAAAAAAAAAGTTTTTTATCTAAAAACTCAATTTTCTATGATCTTTTTACTCCTAAGAAACTAATGGTGTCCGAGTAAAAAAAAAAGGCATTATCTCTTCACCTTTTACAACCAAGCCGTTAATTTTCTAGGCGTTTTTAGCCTATAGGCATAGACTGTATAAAAAACGGATCTTGTATCTATCTATATATATATATATATATATATATATTACAGGTTCGGGTTTTTCTTGAGCTCGAGGCTGTATCGAAAACCCATTAAAGAATGGCAACTGGTCAGTTTTACAGCTCGATAAATGTCCGAATTCCGCTGTATTTAATGTCCGAACTTATTTTGTTCCACTTTGATGACACCCACATTTCAAAGGCATAGATATAACCACAGCCAAAAACCACTGGATATTTCCTTGTTCCTTTTTTTTTCCCTTACCCGAGGCTATATCTTATTTCTCCTGGGTTTTTATTTTTATCCGACTTATCCTGGAGGAAAAAAAAATATAGGAAATGGTTTACTACCGAAATAAATTCTCAGTTTATTTCCGGTAAGACGTCTTGTTTCCGCTAACTGTTACAACGCGTGGTTTATATAACACTGATTTCTTTTCAAAAATATACTGTATATTTTTCCCGAAGATCTATCTGTCCAAAAGGAATAAAAATTCCATGGCTGATTATGAAATTCAAGTAAAACATAGAAAATGATCAGAGAAAAGAAGTTAAATCACCATTATATAAGGTAATGTTCTTCTTGTAAACACTATAATAATTGGAAGGAAATATAAGAAATATTAAATTTTTTTTATGGTTCTAAATTAGAAAAATGTCAAGAAAAATTCGTCGGGATATTGACCATTGAAATTATTGATTTTCGCCTTTTATTCGATTATTTATAATTTTAATCATTATTATTTTAACAAGTAAAATGTGGAAGAAATTAAGAATTTCAATAAGTAATATCTCGGTGAATTTTGTTTTTTGATGTAACAGAGCGCGCAAATTTTACTGATATTTTTGAGAGTTTTTTTTATTAATGTTTAATTCCGTATTTATCACCAATTCAAGGAGGTGAAACTATTTGTTTCCTCTTTTTTGATTTTCAAATTTTTCAGTCGTTCTATGAAAACATTTGAGGCTTATCCTACCGGTCGTTGTAATGGAATGGTCGCTATAACGTGGGGTAGTTATAACGAGCATTGACTGTATTTGGGAATTAAGAGGTCTAACGAAGAACATACATGTTTTAAAAATTTGTTTACAAAGAAATTTACTTTCTTATGACTTTTCAAAAATGAAATTAACTCTCTCAGATCTTGTCTTGAATACTTCAAAAGTTAAATATTTTTTGCAAACTTTTTCTCACATGTTAAATGAAGTTTCCCGTAACCACAATTATCAGATATATTAATTAAAAAAGTTGATAATTTATACTATTAAAAAGTTAATTAATTGAAAAGTTTCATTAATTAAAAAGAAAAACGTACCAAATTAATGCTGGATTTTTTTTTTCAAAATTTTCTCAAACACTGTATACAAAAATTTGGTCACGAATTGGAGAGCAATCAAAAATAGCTTAATATAAAAGAAATATAATCAGAGATGTTATCAAAAGTGGCTGATGTGCATAATGTATAAATAAAATTTTCGTCATCCTAGAGTGAGTTCTTCATGAAAGAGAGACAAGCACACCTTAGAAATCTGAATTGATGATAGAAAATCAAGCGTTTTTCGATCCCCTCGTATCCATTAAAGTAGGTTCTGAACTGAATTCCAAAAAACAACAGTTTGATGTAATTGAGGCCCTCTGGAAACCTCGGAGCCCGGGACGTTTTTTGTGTATTTCTTATTCTTGTGACTGATAGGAACTGAAGATAATATTGAAAAGTAAGTGCGTTATTTTGACCCTTATGTATTAAAGTAGGCTCTAAATTGAATTCAAAAACCCAGATCACTGGAGTGACTTTTGCAGATTTACTGTGTATATTGAAAAATCATAAATTGTTATATTTGACGCAAATTTTTAAC
This sequence comes from Pholcus phalangioides, assembly GCF_987345545.1. Lineage (NCBI taxonomy): Eukaryota > Metazoa > Arthropoda > Arachnida > Araneae > Pholcidae > Pholcus > Pholcus phalangioides. The sequence goes on from NW_028301594.1 coordinate 12,645,681, forward strand.
AGAAATCTATGGTCTAAGAACTCTGTTATGTTAAACGGATCAATAATCATTCACGAAAACCTGCTTTTATTATCATTATTATGAAAAAAAAGGCAGATAAACGTTTGGTGAAATTGTCTTGGGAAAATATAACGAAAGCAAAAATGCTAAAAAATATGTATATCGTAATATCTAAGGTCGTTGTGTCGTTAAAATCGAAAATAATTAACGTCATTAACGAAAAAGAACTCAGTAGAAATTACCGATTATTGCGCTGTAGCTGAAGTGTCATTTTTCAAAGTTCGACTAATTATGAAAAAAATTATTAATTTAGAAAAAAAATTAAGTCAATTTTTTTTCTAACATTTTTAAGGTTTTGTTTCTAGCATTTTTAAGGTTTTGTTTCTAGCATTTTTAAGGTTTTGTTTCCATATTTTAGGTTTAAGTATCAACAGACTGTCAAATTCAAGTATTTTATAATACTGTACTGTATGAAAAATATAAACAGTATATAAAAATTTATATGCAGATAATGCAGAAAAAATATAAAAAAATTCACCAAAAAAATTTATACATTGTTATTTCGTTTTTTTTCCAGGGGTAGAGAAAGAGAAGGGAAAAAATGTTTTCTCATAACAGAAATGACGTCTCGAATTATTCCTAAATGTATACGTGAATATGAAAAAAAATAAAAAATAAATAATAAGGAAAAAATCCAAGGAGAAACATCATCGGGAATTTATTTTTTCTTATATTCATTTTTTTTTTGTATTTCTTATTCTTATGACTGATGGCAACGGAAGATGATCGATGCCGTCGTCCATCCATGGCTCTCGCTCGCTTGACCACTCACACACTGCGCTCTCTGTCCATCTCTCTCTCTCTCCATACAAAAATGGTGGGAGCAAAAAAAAAAAAAACCGTCCACGAACAACTGGGAGCAACTGCAGAGAGGATGATGATGGGCAGTGGCCACGGAAGAAGAAGAGTGGTGGGCAATGGTCATATGCAGAGGAATTCTCCTCCATCCCTCCTAAGCTGATATTGATTTACGAAATAAACAAAACGCGCGGACTTCTCTCTCTCTCCGTATATGTGATGTGCAATGGCGGGCAGTTTTCGTGATGGGGAGATGGTCAGTGGAATGGAGGCAAAGAAATTACAAGACAATCCGCTGTGGATAGAGGAGACAGAGAGAGAGAGCTTCTACACTAGATGGCCAAGGGTTTCAATCAATTGTATGGATGTGCTCTTTCATATACGTATATCTATCTCTCTCCCCCCGTGTGCTTTCCTTCCCCGACTTCAACGCTATTCCCTGCATAACGAAGAATTGTAGACTCTTCCTTTTATACATATCGGGGGGAGGATGTACAGAGCTTAGATTTATTTCATATCCAGTTCGTTGCCACCATTATCTAAAAAAATATCGATGTTGGTGTGAAACCTCCCATACATGCACGCACCCCGGGCAGTGGCCGAAATGAAATTTTATTATTATTATTTTTTTTAATTTATAAAAGGATTTGGATTTTGGGAAATCCGTGTGGGCAAGTGCAGTTTCTGAATTGGAATTTTTTCAGGTGTTTTTGCTGGAGAGGATTATTCTAGTGCAGGAAAGTGAAATGATCAGTTTTGAGTAATGAGTCCCTGAGACATGGGTAGGAGTTCCGAGAGGAATAGTAATTTATTATCAGTGTGCAAATAGTCATAAGAAAGTGCTACGCAACATGGATTGGGTATTATTTCAATAAGATTCTCTCTTTACCATGTATTATATCTTAATAATTCTCTCCTGACCAAGTCAAAACAAAGAATCCAATCCCGGCCTCCAGCTGGTTAGCAGGTTACTACCGTTCAATAGAAAGGGTCAAAAACTGTCTCTCCTGACCGTGGACATTATCTCAATGACTCTCTTTTTGGCCATGGATATTTTATTTCGTTTTTTTTTCTCTCTCTCTCTCTCTTGACCACGGATATTATTTTGATTCTCTTTTGACCATGGATAACAATGTCAATGATTATGGCTAAGCGTACGCAGGTTTCTCTGTGAAGGGACGGAAGGTAATCATTTTTTTTCTTCTGAAGGGTTTTTTCCTGCAAAATAACACTCTAATCTCAGCTCGAGAAAGGTGTGGGGTGGGGGGAGGATTAGAACCCCAAACCACTCCCTCCCTTGTTGTTGCGTTCATCTACACTCTTGACCATGGATATTATTTCAATGATTCCCTCTTGACCATGGATATTATTTCAATGATTCCCTCTTGACCATGGATATTATTTCAATGATTCCCTCTTGACCATGGATACTATCTCAACGATTCTCTTTTGTGACCAGGAATATTATTTAAATTATTCGCTTTTATATATATGTTTCCTAGAATGTGAATATTACTTCAAGGGGTCCATATGCACAATGGTCATCGATGAATGTTTCAAAAGTTCTCTAGAACATGAAATATATTCCAATGATTCCCAAAAACATGAAGATGTCTTCAAGTATTTCACAACGGGCGAAAAAAGATGGAGGAGCGCTGGTCTTAAGACCTCATTTATTTGACTGATCATGGCACAATATAAAATATAAACCTTCGTGGACCTCAAATAAAAGAGGAATGGAAGCCGGCTGTGGATCGGGGCAAACTGAATTCACCCTTTGACTCAAGGCCAGACTTGAGCAGGGCACAGCCGCATCGGGTTGTGAATTATTAGGCTCTTAAAACGGACTAAACAATCATCTGCTGAGGAATCTAAAACTTAAAATTCCATCAATTTTTTCATGCCGTGTAAAAATATATTTTACGATTTATAAATTAACCGCTCTCTTCTTACATTTATTCCCAGTGAATTTATAGAAATTTTCTTTGTAAGGTTAATTCCCGACCATAGGCTAGTTCTGCCTATAAATATAGGCGCCGCAAAGTCCCTGCTTCTATATCATGGTGGGAAAGGTGCCGAAATGCATGCTTGCTCCGGCTGACCAATAAGTATCTAGTCACAGACCTCGCGTCCTTTCCTCGAGTAGAGGAAAAATTAAATACCAATTTTTCAAAAGTGTGGGATTACTTGATCAATGTAGTCTTTTCTTCGGACATCACCACGAATCCCCCAAAGGCCACGGTCCATCCGAATGCGATACATTCCACCAATAACGCATCTTGTCTGACAGGAAAATCATGATCAGGAAAAGGTATCAAGAGCTCTTCCAATGTGTGTATGTGCGCGCGTTTTCCCGTGGCGTTTCCCAGGGGGATACTACATATGTACAGTATATTATTCCATGCCGGAAACTGAGCCCAGTATCACACACTGACGCCGTTTCAAGTTATTAGCATTGTACTAGTGTCTCTCTCTCTCTCTATCTTTCCATCACATATTCCGCAACCACCACCACCACCCGACACTGGAAACTTCTGGTTTTAATGTCCTTCCTTCCTTCCTTTTACCAAAGCATAACTTTGTCTTGGGTATATGCAAATAGGTCGCGCGCCCGCCGATGTGTTACACTGGAAACACACTCACACACATAGAGAGAAGAGATTTTCTAGCGTACTAATTGAAAAGCTTATTAAATTGGCGCCAGGAGTTCTCAAGCGCTGCTCTACGCCGTGTGTGGCTCTACCCCCCCCCCCCACTATTTTCGATGAGAAAGAGCTGCGAAAGATTCCTCTCGTTGCTATTACAAATATCACCGTGGGCCCAAAGAGTTCTGGTGGGGCCGAGAGGGCCGGAAGGATGACGGGCTTTTCCCGACGTACGGTGGTATGCATGTATACAAGCAAGCAAGCAAGCGCGTGGACTTGTTGAGGATATATCCTCCGCACCTAAGTCTTTTATTACAGATACCTCTCTCTCTCTCACTAACACACGCGCTCAATACCGTTGAACCATGCTTTCTGGATGTTCGAAATTCAGCAATTGAATTACGGCTGCTACTGTTTAGTGGGTTTAAAACCTGAGGGTCCCGATGGTTTTGGGTCCATGCAAATTCGTTGCCGAAGATTTTAAATGTATTTGTGACTCGTTTTCTCTCCTCTCTCTCTCCCATTCGCATCACACTCTATCGAAGAGAGAGAACTCTTCCTCTTTGATATTAGCTTTTGTCTGAAGCATAAAGCTTTTGTCGGCACGCGGTGATAGAACTTTCAGATATGTAATATTTTGAATATTTAGATGTTTCCTCGACGATACGCATGCATTAAAAGCAGGTGTGTGTGTGTGTGCGTGGACTCCGTATGGAGAAATGGTGGGTTGGTTGGTTGGCGTGTATAGTATCGGCCGGGCTTTGCTATTTCGCTTGGTCTGGCAAATAAGATCTTGATCCGAGGAATAGGCCCGGGCTTTACCGGGGACGACGGAAAATTTTCAGGAATTTTCGTGCCCGAGTATAAACGGAACGGCGGAAGAGCGTATACGCACGTGTGTATATTCCTGTTTTATGATAATCTGGTAAAAGTAACCTAGAGAACGTGTATAAGCTGGTCGGGAGGGTAATATTTACGGCCGGGATAACCTGGAGAATTTTGAGGACAGTTAGGTGTTTGCCTGTAAGGGAGTGCATTAAAACACCTTTTGATGTTTTCCCCGTGACTTTTATAAATAATTATTCAGTTTCTAGATTTCGAGCCGGATCTATTCCGAGACATTAGTTGAAACAATACTTTATTGTTATTAAAAACTATTTCGTCCGTACAGGGTGTATCCACGGTGATAGGTACGAAATCTGAGGGCTGATCAAACTTATTGAAAGATATATTTTCTGTATAGCGATGCATGAGTCGAGCATTCAGTCTCTAGAGCAGTGGCCGGGGATCTTTAGAGAATTTTCAGTTTTTCCAAGTTCTTCAGCTTGGATGACAAAACAATCAGTTTGTTTTTATATGCTGAATAATATTCTACAACAATGGCTTTTAAACAGAATTCACGGACCCCTTGGAGATTTCAATGGAGGTTCGTGATGCTGGAGGACAAAAGAGTTTTTATTATAACAATTTATTCGGTAAACGAGTTCATTGCCTCTTCATTTTATTCTGGCAAAGGGAAGTCCTGGTGTTAGTGGCAAGAGTCAGCGGAACATATTAGCTTGAGTTAGGAGGATGCCCATTGTGCGCAATCCCCCATTCCGCCTACATAAGCAGTGGTTCTCAACCAGGGGTACGTAAAATTAGGAGTGGGACGGTACCCCCTATTAGACAACAATCATAGCTTATATATATATAATAAAAAAAATACCCAAACGAAATTTTTTTTTTTTTTTAGAAAATTTAAGTTTTCCCTCATAGCACTATTTCAGTATCCTGTAAGATTGACTCGAGCCAAAGCAAAATGACAGAAATGGCGGTACGGTTACAAAAACAATTTTTGGCCAAAATAAGGTATTAGCAACCACAGATAATTCTTTCCATCTCCCCACAATATATATTATATTATTTTTTTGGAGTCTTCCACAGTCCAGTCTGTCAACTCTCTTCGAAAATGCACACAGCAAATTATGAAGAAATGTTAAGTTTTTAAGAATGACGCTCTTTCGAGACCACTTCCAAAAGCACAGTGCAAAATGTGCGAATTAAAGAAGGTCCGATATAAATAAGTCAAGGTGGACCAGATTGTATTACTGCGTTGTCCATCCCTTTTTTAGAAGGACTTACACAAATACAACGCCACAACAGAGGTAAAATGCCCAATGAGGTGGACGACAACGAGTTTTTTGACAAATGAAGCACTTTCATTTCTAGCTGTTTGATCATTCTCTTCTAGATCATTGTAAATATTGTTTATGCCTCTGCATGCCCTAAAAACACAGAACATAATTGAATGTTATTGGGTATCATCAGAGTCACAAAAACCTAGAATAGGCTTTTGTACCCAACTGCTTTGTTATTCATACTGTTGTATCACCTGTATACAATAATTTTGAATGATTAATGTTACTGCCCAAGACCCCCATGAAATAGTAATATACAAAATTACTTTTTTTCAACCATGCAGCAGTTTTTAATCACTACTCTACTTTTTAAATCCTAAAACTAAGCAAATGAAAAATTAATAAACCACCAAATGATCCACATACACCCCCCCCCCCCACAATAACTTTAAAAACTATACAATTTAATCATTAATTACAATCTGCAATATTTGGCATTACATCGATGATTCCCTCCTCAATTAAAATCACATACAAATTTTGTTGATAGGTTTTGGTAAAAAAAGAACAACAAAACCGAGAAAACAGGACGAGTGGGGGGAGCCCTGCTTATTGGTTTTACATTATTATGTGCAGAAACATTTATTGAGCAAAGGGGTGCGTGGAAAACAAAAGATTATGAACCACTGCAATAGACCAATTAGGAAAAAAAACCATCGAAGAACCGGCATGCTTTAAATTATTTAAGCATTTAAAGCCAAAAAGTGCCCTCTACCGACGAAAAAAAAAACTCGGGAATGTTGCAAAAATGTGGAATTTGGTTTTTTTTACCTCATAGCACTTCAATAACGCCTCACATGAGAGAGCCCATACATTAGTAGCATAAAAAAATTTTTCCCTAAATTTTGGACCGTGCGTTATCAGAAACGATTTGTATACTACGCGAACTACATCAAGTCTCTAATGTCACAGTATCGTAATATTTCACCATAAATTCACATTTCTATCGAAAAATCCCAATTTCTTTAACAGAAAAATATTATTGGCTCCTAAATGACCCACTGCACACTAAACGTGTCACGTAAAACTGCAATAGTGATAACGCCATTAGTGATCCGCAGGATGAAAGAGATGTAGATCTAGAATAATATTGATCTGGAGCTCTATATAACAGCCAAGGTCAAATAAGCATTCCATCAAAAAAACAACATATTTTAGCCCTCAAAAGTTTGTTGAATCACTCTATGTATAAAAACGGAACGCAAAGTATAGGGTATCCCATAAATTTGTAAATAGTTTAAAAATTCTTAAAAATTAAAGGAATTCAATACCTTTGGCGTACCAATAGGAAATTCGTTAAGTACACCAAATCAACTAGTATACTGAACGTGGTTTGCGAAAAATTTATTCTCACGAAGAGGGAATTTGTTTGGTATACAAAAAAATTAAGATGAAATTTTTTTATCGGCAGAGAGAGCGCTATAGAAAAAAAAGCAAGTATGCAAATCAGAGTTCTAAAAAATCCAGGGTGTACAATTAATAGCTCATTTCTGAATTTTCCTGTTACTGACGCTTGCACATGATTTTCATTGTGATGTTGACAATGATGGTTCAAGCACTATTTGTGAAGTTGTTCTACCTCAGCCAGGAACCACCGGCTGAAGCTTTACTTTTCAGAATAAAAAGCGATTCAAGAAAAGTTCTGGTACAATCATTCCCTGCCGGACAAAAATTTGAACCAATTTTTTTTTCTGTACCAAAAGAAATCTCTTGTGAGAACTTGTTCGCAAACCGCATTTAAGAATATACAAATTTTAAAAAATTCTTTGAGTTTTTAAAAAGTATTTACAAACTTATGAGACACCCTGTACATCTTTACAATCCCCATTACCCTTAAAATTATAATCTAAAATCGAAATCCCGACTCAAAAATCATTCTATAAAAACTCAAATGTTTTTCCCTTGAATAATAATGATAATAATCAAAATCAATATAATCAACTCAATAAAATAATAAGCAAACCAAAAATTAACAATAAATTTTTATTTTTTTTACACAAAAAGGAGGAAAAAACGGGGGAAAAAACAATTGATGAATAAGGCATTCGGGGAAAAAGGAAAAAAAAATTGAAATAATAATAATAATATTTACAATTTTTCAATGAATTTTTTTTTCCTTCACGATTTAATACAGACAAAAAACAAAAGAAACCAATGAAAATGTTTTCATTGATGTTTTATGAAAAAAAAAAAAGGAGAAACACATGCTTTTTTTTATACACACTACGCTTAATACACGAACACGCACTATAATACATCAAGGCACAATTTAATACACATGCATCATGTTGGGTGGGGGGGGCATTAGAGGAGGATGAGCAGCGACTTATGATATGCAAAATAATAATATAACTCAAAACACAACCAATTATAACAACACACATTTACATAATTAAAAAATAATAATTCACAGCAGCAGCAACCTTTGATTAATACTGAATAATATTTATAATTATACAACCAATTAGAGCCTGAGCACATTAACAATTATTTTTTTTTTCAAAAAAATTAAATGAAAAAATTATTTTGAACCAAATTTGATTATTTTCCAAAAAAAAGAGAAAAATTACGTTTTTTTTTTTTTTTTTTAAAAATAAACAAAGTTGATTATTTTTGGCAGAAAAAATCCCATTGAAATTTTTTTTCAGAAAGATTTTTTTTTAAATATAACTTGAACAAATTCGGTTATTTTCCGTAAAAACATTGATTTCGAGAGAGAGAAAAAAAACAAATTTGATTATTTTCCTTCAATTATAACAGACGAATACCGTTATAGCGAAAATCTCGTTTTAACGAACACTTTTCTAATCCACCAGGAAAGTTTACATAGGAACAATGCAAAAACCTGGAATTATAACGATATTTCACTATAACGAAGTGATTTCTCCGGTCTTTTGGAGTTCGTTATAACGGGATTCGACTGTATTCCCAAAAAAATTTTGAATTTTTTTTTCCCCTGTGATACACAAAAGTGAATTTTGTTCAAATTTTTTTTTTTTTAAAACAAATTTGATTTTCTTCGAAAAAAAATTATTTTTGGGGAAAAATTCAATAAACTTTCATTTTAATCAAAATTTCAAACAAATTTGATTATTTTTTCGAATTAATTTCTATTACTATGTTCCTTTTCAACTTCTAACAAAATTTTTCAATTCTCTTTTCTCACTTATCTCAAGTTAAAAAAAAATTAATTTAAAAAAATGGACTCTAGAGATAAAGAGTATTAAAAAGTGATGATAATAATATATACAAATAATTATAATAATTATACAAAACAACGAGCATCTTAAATTATTCACGACGAAAAATGTCCAAAATCCTCGGACAACATTAAACAAATTACACAAAAAAAAAAAAAAAATTCACTAACTAAAAAAAAAATCCAAAGTCCCGAAATTTGATATTATAATATTAATACAATATTAATATTTATATATAAATATATAAAAGGCCACGTTTATTTTTTAAAGCTTTTTTTTCTTCAGTGGAAAGTCTGACCGCTATGACTATAATCCTTGAGAAGAGATGATATCGAAAAGGAGACAATATTTATCTCCTAAATATTTACACAACCCTAATATATATATTACATATTATTATTACCACAATAACGTATCTAAACCTATTCAAGTGACATATAATAACGGTTTGCTGAAGGATTCATCGACATTGTATTAATCATGTATGTACAAACTGGTTTTGTGTATTTACATAGAACCCGAACCATGTTGAAAACCCGCCTCTACCGGAATATGAGAGAATCCTATTATTAATTAAATAAGTCAATTGTGGATCCAAGGACATACGTCACTAGAATCTGAACATGATGATGATAATGATAATAATAAGGAGGGGAAAAAAACTTTGGTCCTCATAGTTATAGGAACTTGTGTAAAAAAAAAAATTGGACAAATGTCTCGATTTTTTATGCTATTTGTATAATTATCACATGGCTAAAAACTCTACTTAATGACATCAGAGTTTTGTCCTACCTGGATACATAGTAGGATGTAGGAAGGCTCCGGGCATTCCTCCGTAGTACCCTGGGAAGCCGGCATACATGTACGGGAAGAGTCCGGCTGCGGCGGCAGCACTGGCCGATTCGCTGACCGGTAGTCCGAAATCACCTAAGATGTGGTTCTGTTGTTGACCGGAATTTGCTGATGAGGATGACGTGGTGGTGGTGTTGCTGCTACTGGCGGCGGCGGCACTGCCGGATGAGGATGAAGGTGGTTGATGTTGGCCGTTTTCGTCGGTTTTGGATGATGGTTTGACGTCGTTGGTGGTGGTTGCACCAGAATCGCCGTTGCTGGAGAGTTGTTCTTTCCTTGAAGATGTCGTGTCGGCTTTGGTCTTTTCCGTTGAGAGTCCCTGGAGACCCATCATCTGCATGAGAGCGGATGCTGGATGCTGCTGCTGCGAGTTTGCAATCGTCGACGTGGCGGATGGTCCTGTTACGCCGCTGCTGCTGCTGCTGGATGTGGTGGCATTGACGGGCGAATGATTCGAGATTGGATCCTGGCCGGGATCCGAATCGTGCCCTTCAGTGAGCTTCTTCATGTTGTCGATGTAGTTCTTGAGGTTGTAGATATGGCTCTTGGAGAATAGATGTTCCTGTAGACTAGAGGTCGAAAATTTCGAGTTGTACTTGAAGTTGCACAGGTTGCACTCTTCGCTGGGTTTATTTGGTTCCATCTCGTGGCCGAATGTTTTCACGAAAGCCAACTTGGCCTTCTTCTCTTTGGCTCTGGCGTTCTGGAACCACACCTGGACAACTCTCTTGGGCAGGCCAATTTCTTTTCCGAGGGACTCGCACTCAGACATGGAGGGCGTTTTGTAGTCCACGAAGATGGTCTTCATCACTTTGAGCTGGACGGTTGTCATCTGCGTCCTAAAGCGCTTGCTTGAGTTCTGGCTGTACCTGCCGGACGGCGAGGTCGGGTTGCTTTCGTAGGAACCCTCTTCGCCTTCCATGTTGTCTGTGGACTCCGAGTACGTCTCGGAACGCGCATCGTCAATGCCACTTTTGGACGTACAATCCTCGTTCAGTCTGTCCGCGATGTTGCCATTGCTCTTCTCCATGATGGTCTTCAGGTTTAGGGGCTTGCTGAGGTCTAAGGGCGACTCCCCGACTTCGTGTTTCTTACAGCCTTCCTCGTCGGATTTTTTGATCTGCTTGACGCTGAGATCGGTAGCGCCCATCGTTGGCGAAGTAGATTCCTTCCTCTGCTCGTGCGACGATTGATTGCCGCACAGTTCATCTAAGTATTTTCTCAGCGAGTCCTCGTAGTAACGCTTCATGGTGGTGTTGATGGCGTCAGCAGATGTCGAAGAGCATGGTAGGGCAGGAAGTGGTGACGCGGCCGAGATAGACATTTTTTCGTCAGGAGGAGAGTTTGAATCCTCCGCGTTTGAGTCGGCATCGCCATCCGGCAAAGCATCGATGTTTATGTCGCCTTTCGTATACTGGTCAGCGTGTCTCGTGGCCAAGTGCGATTCCAAAGCTGACCTGGCCTTGAACAGAGCCCTACAGAACGGGCAGCGTTTGTGTATGACTTGTTGGTGGGCTCTGAATTGCCCCTTCCTCTCGCGAGCACGGGTATTCTGGAACCAGACCTGCACTACCCGTTTCTTGAGGCCGACTTCCTTCGCTATATTTTCCAACATCTTCCTGCTCGGGTTACTTTCTACCTGATACTGTTGGTATAGGTAGTCCAACTGCTCGGGTAGGATGGTGGTTCGCAATCTCTTGTCCCTGGGCTGATCAGTTTGAGACTCTTCATCGTCCGATAATTTCCTCTTCATCTGATTCAACTGCATACTACCACCACCACCTCCTCCACCAGCTGATGCTGAAGATGGACTGTCGTACTGCAGCATCGAGAACGGGGAATGCTGGAAGTTTGGAAACAGCGTTGGGTTCATCATGTGGACCAGCTGATGTTCACGCCATAAATCGAACCTCGGGAATGCTAAACTGCATTTGTCGCAACGGTAAGTACCGTTTTGATTGGAAGTCATCTTCTCTGGGGTTCGAGCTGGTGCCACCTGGCCTGGTGAAGGCAATGTTGGTGTCGGAGGCTGAGACCGATCTTCGACGGCCAAAATCTTAATCTGGCCAGCCAATGGATTCTCGTCTTTGAAGCACGAACTCTTCTGATGCTTTATCAGTTCGTAGTACCGTTGAAATACCTGCAGGCATTTCTTACACTGATAATTGAGTCCGGGAGTCCTCTGGAACCGACCAGAGCTCTCGTCTTCCGAGACAGGTGGTTGGTTCTCATATACTTTACGAGCTTTCTGCCTAGCGTTTTGGAACCAAACGACGATCACCCGAGGGCTGAGGTTCAACAATTTGGACAGATACTCCAAATCGTCGTCTTTGGGATAAGCGTTAGTCTCGAAGAATTCTTGCAAGACTTTGATTTGATAGTCCGTGAAGCGTGTTCGGTTCGCCCTCTTGCCCGACGAGGAGCAAGATGAAGGTGTTGGGGTTCCGCTCGGTGTTCCCGTTGAGTGGGGCGATTCTGACGTCGGTGGAGATGAGGATGTCGGGGGCATGATGGGCATCATGGACGGCGAACTAACAAAAGGATTGCACGCGAAAGACTCGGCCAGCGAAGTCCTCATGTCCAGCGAACCGAAAGCTGAATTTGATTGCATGTTGGCGGAAGCCGAAGACACAGCTGCGAAAAAGTCCGAGGCAGCCGAGCTGAATGGAATGAGAACTGATCCGGATGGATCGAATCTCTTATTCTGGAAACTGGATGATTTCTGACATTCTTCCATGATGTCTTTCTCGACTTTGATGTCGTCGATGACCATTTTAGATGATTCGGAGAGTTTCTCGTTCCCCTTAGATGACGACTCTTCGTATTTCTTAGAACTGGTGTTGTTATTGTTCTGACCGTTACTCTGACTCTCAGTATTCTGTTGTTCTTGAGGCTGATTATTACGTTGCTGTGTCGATTGCTGCTGCTGCTGTTGTTGTTGCGTATTTTGAGGTATCTGGTCACTAGAAACTGGCAGGACTTTGGCTTCTCCCGTTTTCTCGTATTCTTCGAGATTGAGGTATGTGGATGGTGGGTTGTTGAAGTTGTAAGGAGAATCTTTGTTTCGTTGCCTCTCTTTGAAGAGAGTGTTTCGGAACCAATGTTTGATGACCTTCAAAGGCAATCCCGACTTCTCAGACATTTCGATCAACTGCTCTTCGGTGGGAGAGTTGTTTATGTCGAAATAAGCCCTGAGTATCTTCAGCTGGTCATCGTTGATTCTGGTTCTCGCCCTCTTTTGTTGCTGAGCCTGGGCCAGCTGCTGCTGCTGAAGAAGTTTCTGTTGAGCAGCGAAGAAAGCGGGATCCACAGGGGCCCCAGACATCATTGGGTGGTTAAAGGCGGAAGCCATCAAAGGGTCTATCGGTGGGGGCATCATCAGTGGTATCAGAGGCGGATGCATGTTCATGGCTGCAGCGAATGGCATTCCCATATTCATAGGCATCGGCAGTCCCATACCAAGACTCATACTCATCAGCAACTGATTGAATTGCATCTGCGCTGCCATGTGATTAGCTGTGGCGGAATTAGAAGAAGCGTCTGGCATTTGGGAGCCCATGGATGTAGCGGGTGGAGTAGCGGCATTGGGAGCAGACAGTGGTGTAGGACCAGATGGAGTTGCTGGGGTCGACGACGGTCCAGTGCTCATGTCACCACTTGACGATGGAGAAGCTGGTTCGGTAATGAGAGGCATAACTTCTTCCACTACTGGAACTGAAGCCGCGTGTCGCCTTTCGTAGTCTTGCCGGAAATCATCGGCGAATTTTTCTACTTCACTGATCGGAACGACATCTTTGTGAGCTTCCTCCTGGTGAGCTTTGAGCACCCAGATGCTGGAAAAGTCTTTATTACACTTGTTGCACACCGACCTGTTTATTTCGGGCAAGTCGAATTTGTTTTTCGAGTTCTCCTTGTCCTTGTTATTATCACTGATTCGAGAATTCTCTTTGGCATCTTGTCCCTCCTTCTTGTCGACATCACGTTTCGACTTCTTCTGGAAGTTCTCATTGAACTGCATGACGACATCGAAACCGAAACTTTCCAAGAGATGTCTGAAAATCAGTGGTTTTGGTCTCAGGAACGGAAACTTCGATCTGAACATCTGTTGGCCAGGAGTGGGACTCCTGTGAGGAATGGGTTGATTCATCTGACCACCCGTTGATGCAGTCAAGTCAATCTGATTGGCCGCCGATTTCGCGTGCTTGTCGATCGAATCTTCTTTATCAAGCTGATTCGCGACAAGTTGAGATCTAAGAGCGGCGGCGTGTTGACTGTGCGACATAGAAGACAGCAGCGGAGGTTGTGGCGTTGTTGGTGCCGCACTCAGCAAAGACGGTAAGTGGTGCTGCGAGAAGAAACAGTACAGCTGTTGGTGCTGAATAAGAGTCTCTTGATTTCCAAAGGCAGTGCCACATTTTTGACAATTGAATGTCGATTGCGACTGAGGCATTTGTGAGAGACCCGGTATAGGAGGTAGAGTTGGAGGTAGACCTAAAGACTGCTGCAGCATGGATGCATGCTCGGATTGCATTGCATAAGGAAACTGCTGAGATGCTGCTGCTGGCGAAGATGTAGATGACGACGTAGCTGTCACAGTAGAACTGGAAGTGGTCGAACTTGCCAAAGATGAAGTTTCAGTGGGTTTCTGCGTCTGGGACTTCGAGACTGTCGTGGGCACAACCGCTGCAACAGATGTCGCTGTTGCGGACATACTAGTGGTGGTTGTCGTCGTCGTAGAAACTTGAGTACAAGACGTTACTGTAGCGCTGCTCTCTGATGTCTGGTCTGAATCCGGTCTCTCCACGAGTGGAGTAGCGAGTTCTATCTGTTCTGTGAGAGCCAATTCACGAATCTTTGAAGCTCTAGTCTGATGCAGAACAGACCTGATGTGAATGTCCAGTGTAGACCCTTGACTGTAAGCAACTTTACAAAGGTTACATTTGTAAGGTTTCTTCTCATTGTCTGTGGTGTTGGTGGTGGAAGCCGATGCCGCCGGGGAGGCGTTCGAATTGCTCGTGTTCGAAGTAACAGCAGTGGTAGATGGTGTCACTGGTGCTGAAGAGATTGGCAGAGACACCGAAGAGGTTGTCGTACTGGCGAGACTACCGTTACCTTCCTTCATGCTGAGCTTCAGCTTGTGCAAATGGGAAACCGAGTTATAATGAACAAGAAGAATGTTTTTCTGGGTGAAGGACTCTTTGCAGACCTCACATTTGAATGGTCTGTTCGGGTCGAGGTACTTCTCCATTGGGTAGCTCATCTTTTCTCCTTTCCTGTGAAGTAAGGTCTTATTGTGACTTGTGAGGTAACTCTGTTTCGTGAATGCCACTTTACACCTGTGGCACTTGTATTTTCGGTTGGGGTCATTATAACTGTCCTCGGCCATTGCCTGGCTGTTGATGTAATCTTCCAGAACTAGCTGTTCTTTTGCTTCGCCTACTTCTTCCATTACGTCTTCGGCAGGTTGAACGTGGTCCATGTCCTCGTCGGTGATCACGGCTGGATCTTCGTCATCTTCGAAATCATCCTTGTTGCTCTCTTTCTTGAGCACATCCAACGTCTGTGGGTCCAGCACTCCGGAATTGTGTGCAACGGCTCCGGTCAACAGAGGGTTATTAGCTAGGCTCGTTTTGTATTGCTCGAGCTCTTCCTTGCTCATGTTAGAATGGAACGTTTCAACGTGCTTCTGTAGGGCCAACACGGTCCTGAAATTACGACCGCATAGTACGCATTTCGTGGCAGCTCTGATTATATGGTACTGCATGTGCAGGTGTAACTTCTCGACGGTCTTGAACGCCAAGCTGCATTGTGTGCATCTGTACTTGTATACGTGTCGTTCGGAGATGGGGATGACAGACTTTTGGGCGTGAGATTCTTTGAAGTGCACCTGAACGGCGGTAATCGTGCCGAAAAATTGGCTGCACCCTTTCTGCCAACAGAAGAAACCAGTACCGGCAGAGGTAGTCTTGCACTTGAGATGACCCATTTCATTCTGATGACAGAACAGGTCTTCGACAACGAAGTAAGCACGACCGCAATCGTGACAGGAGTATTCCTCACCGTCGTCACTGCTGTCACTTTTAACATCAACCTCCATCAGTTCAGATTTCACATCCACGACATTGTTTACCGCATTCAGGTTATTCTCAGACGTTGCCGACAAAGTGCTGTTCGAAGATACAGCTGTAATTTTTCCGTTGGTGTCATAGTTCTTGGACGATGAATTGCTAGAATTCAGATTGCTCGTACCACTAGAATTGGTTTTGCTACTGTTCTTATCCTCGTTACCCGCACTGGCAGTAGTGGTAGTAGAGGTACTGGAACCATTTTGACCGTTAGAATTGTTGGTGTTGCTGCTGCCAGTAGCTATCCATTCCGTCTGGTCGACTAGAGCCAATAATCTCTGCATTCCTTCTTTGGTCACGTGGTGGACATCGGTCAAATGGTTTTCAAGCGGCGACCAGTCAGAGAACTTATCCTGGCACAACGGACACGACAGGGTTGTATTTTTCTGCGAGTGCTGCGACACGACGTGCATCTGAATGCTCACCTCGCTGCTGCTGGTGAAATTGCAGAACGGGCAGGAATGTTGCTGTTGGGAAGTTTTTTCGGGTGGGTGGTTGCTCTTCTCTGATGGGTTACTGCCGCCGCTGATCGCACTTCCAGCGCGGTCTAACAAGGCCTGCTTTAGCATAGACGAATCCTGGTTCTTACTGTTTTCTTCCTTGCTTCGATTGCTGGCGTTCAAAGCAGGGTGACTCTCCATGTCACCATTGTCAATAGCTTTGACATCTAAGGTAAAAAAAATATTGATTAAATACATAAAATACACAAATCACAGAAAGAAGAGATTACATGATAAAAATAGGGGAAGGAAGTGGGGGTCCCATATATTCGTGGATAGTTTAAGAATTCAAAAAATTGAAGCAATAAGTGATGTTTCGGTAGATCATAGTTTTTCCAGTTTCCCAAACCTTTTGTTCAAAAGCTTCGAATCGCCCCCGCCTTCAGAAATATTTCTCTCACCGCCCCCCCCCCAACTTAAGTGAACCCATAGGATCCTATGTTATACCCGTAGTTTCTATTGCCCCCCTTCCCGGACCATTTCATCGCTCACCGGGAAGCGATATTGCCCACTTTGGGAAACACTGCGATAGATGATGTAACGGTTTGCAAAAAAGTCATTCTTAAAGAGAAATTTTTTTTCCCCATTACAAAAACAAAACAAAATAGTTAAAATTTTTGTACACAGAGGGCGCTGAACAAAAATAAATCCCTGGTTAAAACACAAGTAAGATTCCTATAAAATGCCGGAAGTACGATTAATGGCTCATTCCTGAATTTACCTGTTACTGGCGCTCGCATAAGATTTTCATTGTGATGTTGGCATTGATGGATAAAGCAGTATTGATGAAGTTGTAAGTTATTTTACCCCTGCCACGAATAGCCGACTGTAGTTTTACGAACGTTTCGGACACAGAAAGGATTGAAGGTAGTTTCCAGTCCAACCACCTGACGAATTTTCGTACAGCGCCCTAAATTCGAACTGATTTTTTTTTTTTTGTAAAAAGAAAACACTATTTCGTTAGAATAAGTTTTTTATAAAACGCATTCAAATATACAAATTCCTTCAATTTCACGAATTCTTAAACTATTTACGAATTTATAGGGCAATGTTTATCGAAGGTAGTAAGCAAGACTAATCATTAATGCGAGTCTGTTGAAGATGCCTCTTGCCTGACTAGATGTCCAAGACAGAGCTCCTTGAAATACTAGGCTTACTTGTCCACCATGTTTGAGAGAAAATATGACGTAGTATTATCGCTGTAGCCAATCGCTAATCCCTATGCTCCCCCCCCCCTTTTTTTTTTAAACAACTAGACGTCTCTTGGGGCGCTAAACCAGGTTTTTGTTCAAAGATGGAGGACGACTAGTCCGCTCTCCTTCATATGCATCTCAGATAACAGGTGCTCAAACTCTTGATGAGCATGGACCACTTGGAATAGATATTTTTAAATACAGTCTTTGCGGACTACAATGCCAAAATTCTACATTTTTCTACAAAATATTACAAAATTTCCAATTGAATATCATAATAGGAATTTAGAATGATAATTTAGTGGCGCCTTTTAAAAGGCCAATAGTGCTTGGCCCCAGGGCTATAAACAAAGCGAGTTCCCGTAATTATCACGGAACGTTTTTCATTCTGAATTTTTTACGAAAAACAAGGGCCGATTTGAACGGAAAAGTTTAGAAGGAAGTCGTATAAAAATATTCATGCCAAAAATCCCCAGATTCTCAAGAAGATCCTGATAAAGGGATCACAATAATTCCACTGAAATGACCCCATTCTCTTGAGATCTTTACTCAGAGAATTTCGTACTTCTAATAGCCCTTTAATAGCGGCGTAGCAGAAATCACTAAACTCCTTATAAAACGTCATATCTTTTTTTAATTAAGTATACTTCCTTTCCCGATTTTCAGCAGGTGCAAAGTAAGGGATATAGGAAAGAGTAAAGTGTTTCATTTGAGAAATCAGCTTCACAAAATATCTGGGCTGCCATAAAAGACTTTTAATGAGGCGAGATATCTCGTCAATGCCGCTTAAAGGGTTTGTAAATTCCTTTAAGATCTTTAAACCAGTTTTGGTATTGCGTTTGGCTTTGCGGATCACTGGTTCCAAGAACTACATTTAATCCCACGGGCGATTCACGAAGTAAGCGAGTATATTTCAGGTTTCTGAAGACACTGGGTGAATTTTATAATGTAGTAAACCTTTTCTAAGGCGGCTTACGTTTCTCCAGAAATCGGCCGCTTGGGAAGGTTGCTTGCCGATAGAGGTGAGCACAGGTATGTAGACGAAATTTTTCGACTAGGGGAAAAAAAACTGGCATCACTGAAAGATGAACCCCCCCCTAGAACATGTATGAGTGTTTCTCAACCACCGGGCCTTGGCTCACGGCCTAGTTTCAATTGATGCCATAGATCGTTACATTTTTCACCAAACTATTTAGTGGTGTTTATGTTCGGGCCCTTCACTCAAAACAAAAATAATTCCGCTAGGCCGCGCGCTTCCGAAGGTTGAGAACCACTGCTCTAGAGAGATTTCATTTCAAGTGTAATCAAAATTGCCAGAAGTCAAATGCTAAATACGCTTCAATCTTACCTCGTTCCTCATCACACACTTTGTGCCACTCGAGGCTGGAGGAATCGTTAGCGACCAATGTCGGCTTGCCTTCTTTGACCACGAAGATGTCTCTTATATCGGGTTCCGTCTCACTCTGCAAATGACGGATCCCTTCGTTCCTCAGATGAGACAGAGAGTTGACGTGCTGGATCAGCTGGACCTTGGTGGCGAAGCTGGCACTGCAGAGCTTGCAGCAATAGCTTTTGGTGCTGTCGTTTCTCAAGAGCGACTCGCACCTCTCTAGGTGTAGGAACAGGCGACCGTTGCCCTCGTGCCGAGGACTCGTCGCGTGGAGCTGCATCTTGTGCAAGGAATTGGTGTAGTACTCGCAGGCGTTGCACCTGACCTGCACTGGATTGCTGACGTTGACGTACTTGAGCTTCCACTCGTTCCTCGCGCCACCTTCCTTTATGTGGTTGACGTGATGAAGCCTCTGAAGATGCTTGTCCGTCTTGCAGTGGAGCTGAAAGTTCGCTTTGAGGTTGGTCTTGTAGGTGCACAGCTTACATATGTAGGTGCCGGCCACGGATGTAAGGACGTCGTCCTCACGTATCCTACTTCGGTCGAGCTGAACGTGTTGCCCGAGCGTTTCCAGCGAATCCGATGAAAACAACGTGCACACGCAGCACTGGAACATCTTGTAGGTGTCCTCGTAAGGAACATCGGGCCTCAGCGTTGGATCCGGATGGTCGACGTCGATTGCGGGAGGCTGACAAGACAGATTTATAGGACTAGTGGCCGAGTTAGGTGATTTGGACAAGCTGGCTGCTGCGGCAAGCGCCCTCTGGTGGTGGTGTTGCTGTTGTTGCTGCTGCTGTTGTTGTTGTTGCTGCTGCTGCTGTTGTTGTTGACTAGCCATCATCAGCAGTGCGTGGTTGTAAGCAAGATCAGCAATAGCTGCTTCGGGTTGCAGTTGCGCATCGGCTGGCATTAGCAGACCCGGATGGAACTGAAAGACCGGATCCATCGCTTGCGCTTGTTGCAGTGCAGACAGATGCTGCATGTGCTTCATGTTCTGTTGCAGGACCATCATGTTATGGGTGTGTTTTTCGCTCGTCATGTGTATCCTGAGATTTCGAGCGACGTTGGTCTCGTAGCTGCAGACGTCGCAACGCCAAGTAGCTTTGGGTTTCGGGGCAGTGGGCGTTTTCGAAACTGACGACGAAACTCCAAGCTGCGCGTTCGATGGCATGTTCTGCTGCGAGCTCTGCTGTTGCTGAGCCTGCTGTTGTTGTTGCTGCTGCTGCAGGGCCGCCATGTGCTCAGCTGTCAGGTTGCCGTTCTGCAGTTCTTGAACGTTGTTGATGTGTTTGTCGGACTGCATGTGGATGCTCAGATTGCCCTTGGTGGTGGTGGAATAATTGCACACTTCGCATCGATATGGCTTGTAACCGCAGGTGTAGGTCTCCCCTCGGGCCAGCCGTGGATGAGGTTGATTCGTGACGCAATACAGGCAAGTCATTTCGTTCTCGGGGTGCTTTTCCTTCATATGTATTTCCAACGTCTCTTGATATTTGTAGTGCCAGTTGCATTTGGGACACTTCAGGGTCTTGCACGAATTCCTGGAGTGCATCATGGTCATGTGACCTCCCAACGACCTCGAAGACCCCAGGACCATGTCACATTTAGGGCATTCGACTCCGTTCACTTTTCCCTCGGGATGATGCACGCATAGCGAGGTTGGTCCCATTGACGCTACGGGTGAAAGACTCTGATTGGGGGATACGTGAGTGACGATTCCTTTCGGTGATATACTGCCTGCGCTCTCGCGACTGATGGGGCGATCAGCGCTGGAGTTCGGACTTTGCTGGAGTTCCGAACCACCAGATGGGGTGGAAGACGAAGCATTGGCGACATTCGATCTCCTGTCTGACACCAAGTGGTGCTGCTGCTGCTGCTGTTGACTACTACTGCTCTGGGCTTCTTCTGGAGTCAAACTACCCAAGAATGTTCGTGCACAAAGGTTATTGGTGCCACGAGTTTTGTTACTGATATTAGAAATGATTTCACTGTCCACGGTCGCGTTTGCTGCTGCTGCCGCGGCCGCAGCGGCAGCTTCTGCCATTTTCTCTATGTTGGCGAGATCCATCAGTTCCGGCGCCATCGTATCGTCGCTGTAACTGGTGGTTTGCAAAGACGATTCCTTGTTAGGAGATTTCGTCGGCGCCGGTACTATCGATGGCTCTTCTCTGGAAGAATTCCGAGTGTTGCTGGTGGACACGGTAAGGTCAGGAACTGATGTCACCGGGCACGACGAACTGGCCGAGACCAGCGTCGTAACGGCGGCGCCCGACGGGGATGGAGAAGGCAACGTCGATGATGCGGTGTTGCTGGTTGTGATGGTGGTGGTGGACGTGGCGTCGCAATTCGTGTTTGATGGTGACGCTGTTGCTGCAGGTGGCGCCACCGCTGCGGACTGGACGACAACATGAGTAGAAGAGGAACTTGAAGCTGAGCCATGGTTGCGAGAAGGCGACGCCGCCGACTCATAGTGGCCCTCCCCAGCCGCTGTACCGTCGGCGGGGATGGGCTCTAGGAACGATAACAAGGGTTCGGCGTTGACCCCTTGGATCACAGCCGAAGTGTTCTTTCGCGATACCAGCTCCCTTTCCTCGTCGTTCAAGGTCAGAGAATGTTCGCCGGTCGCGTGGGCCACGAACGATTTCGTGAAACCGAATGACAGTTTACAGATAAAACACATTAGAATGGGCTTCACTGGCACCGTGCCACAGTCCCACAGAGGATACGAACCGTCTGAACCCGCGGCAGACGAAGACGCGTCACCGCGTGTCGAAGACGACGATACGTCGTCCCCACTACCCTTCCTGTCTCTAATGGTGAAGACCCGGTAACTGTGCATGACGGGTATTTCAGGAACTTTGCGGTTTTCCCGAAGGAAGTTGTGGTAGGCCTGGCCGTATATGGCCCCGTAGAAAGCCGGGTGCCTGGCTATGTGTAGCGCGTTGACCACCTGTCGAACTGGCTTTCCGGCTTGTCCCGGGGAGGAACGAGGCGGTTGGGGAGAGGAGGAACAGTGGGATTGCTGCTTGTTCTTCGTGTTGGACGAGAGGAGTGGTAACAGGTCCAAGCCACCGTACTCGTCATCGCTAAGCTCTGAATCGACGCCCTCGATAATGTACGCCGAACCGTCAGGGTTGTAGACGAT
Source organism: Pholcus phalangioides (assembly GCF_987345545.1). NCBI lineage: Eukaryota > Metazoa > Arthropoda > Arachnida > Araneae > Pholcidae > Pholcus > Pholcus phalangioides. The sequence continues at coordinate 12,667,769 of NW_028301594.1, forward strand.
CTTGCCATTGAACGTCTCGACGTCACTCGCTGAACTGTTGTTGGACGCGTCGCCCTCGTCCCCAGCCGACTCGTCGACAAGCGACTCGTGGTTCATCCTCGTCGAGACTGGACCATTCGTCTTCCACGAGCTCATTAAGCCAGCCTTCATTTCCTCGTCCTGTTAAAAGCAACAAAAAACAAAACATCACTATTCTTGAAAACTTGGCATCAACCAAATAATTGACTGGGATAAATAGGGTTGGCATCTCAGTAGCAAATAATCTATGTATTCACCTTAGAACTCATCAGTTGTGGTGGCGCACTACAATCGTCATCGTCGGCGCTGTCGTCACCATCACCGTTGACCTGTATGGTTAGTGCACCTTCGTCATCGTCATCTTCCTCCATGGCCATGGTGTTGTCTTCCGAATGAGTCGTCGTCTTCTTGCTGCTGCTGAGCGGCTCGCCGATAACAGTCATCATGGATTCGGCCAGTCTCGGGCCTTGCTCCTCAACTGGTTTGGTTTGGCCCGTGTCGGTGCCCGGAACGGCGTCCATGGGTCGGCCGTAGTTACCGGAACATCATCGCACTCTGATCCTACGATATAAAAAAACGAATACAAACGGTCAATTACATTAATATAAATTCAATATGACAGTGAATACAGTGAAACCGGTCTAAGAAAAGTAGGAAACGGAAACCTGTCTCGAACGGAATATTATCCAGTCTGTTGGCGTTCCATTCATACAGGTTTCGCTGTATATGCACACTTGTAATAAATACTCCCTGCAGTAGATATTACAGACTTTCCATTATGACAACCCTATATATGACGAAATCGTTGGCTGCAAGGGTTTTTTTCCGGCTTTAACATCAACACCCAGACATTAGTCACATACATATATAAGAAATAACTTAGTTATAACGAAGTCTCTCTTGGAGTTCGTAATAACGGGATTAGACTATACATATAGTTCAAAACAAGGCAGAGACAAATGCAGAAGCCAATGAATGTCTCGACAGGTATACATCTTAATAATACGCATTGCGATTGATTCCTATAAGGCAGACAGGCTCAACCCGTGGCCCCCCGGAGTAATCTGATGTGGCCCGCGACCTCAAACTTAATTTTGTAAAAATGGACCAAGTGGCACATTCCTGTATCATTTAAGTAACCCGCAGCATATTTACATTGGGAGGGGGGAATTGGTCAAATGCGATCAATTGGACTCTAAGTGGATCCCTTTAAAGTGATTAAGAGTCGCTCAAAAAATAAATAAATAAAATAATTTTTTTGTTAGTATTGCATTTAATCGTAATATTCAAATTCACCAATGTAACGCGAGTCACGCCTAAAAATGATTTATACAGTAAAACACCCGTCATTTCCGGATACCAACAAGATCAAAAAATCCGTCCGTAAATGAGGAGCGACCATCAATCAGAGATGTGAAAGGCATACTTTCATTGTACGGACGAGGGGATAATTATTTGGCCGTAAAAAAACGGGTGACAGTTAAAAGGGGTTTTATTGTATTAGGAGCCATTCGAGTATTACGTAAGCAGATTTTCAGCCATTTTTGACCCCCCCCCCCTTGTCAGCAAAACACTGACGACCTTCCTGTCAGCAGCTTAGAATATTTCATATCTTCAAAAAAGGGGTGGTTGATGACGTAAGCAACCTTCAACCCCCCACCCCCGTCACCAAAAGTCAGCAAATCCCAAACCTCCCCCCCCCCCGATGATGACGTAATACTTGAATGACCCCTTACATGGCTACTAAACTGATTTATTATTTTCTTTCAAGAGTTTGAAATTAAGGTATAGTATTATGATATCAGTCACTCAAGAATATGCCCCGTGTTAAAAAAAAAAAGGAACATTAAACTTTATGGACTTTTTCTTTACATTCAATGCAATTTGAAAGGGGAAAAATGTCTGATTGTAACGTGAGTGTCACGTGGAATTTTCCCTTAAAATTTTTTTAAAAGTCACAATTTTCCTTGCATCAAATTCTGAACAAAATGAAGCACACAATTACAAGATACAAAATATAATATACAAATACAAACATAAAGTACCCAAATGCACACATATAAAGTAGCCGCAAGGGGCTGCAAGGTCCTTCCAGCAGGCCTATAAGATTTTCATTATTTTTTTTTTTCCCCCTTCGGCAACAGCTGTTTTATTTATTAGACGTATTTCACTATATATAAATATTATTATCAACACGCATTGGTGCAATAATTTGTTTCAAATCACTGCATTAATATGTGTTTTTGACCATATTAAAGAATTATAATCTGCTATTACTATTTGTGTGATTACTTGAGTAGATGAAGTTCATTATTTTTGGAGCCATGTAACAAAAACTTTTATTGCGATGAAATTCACTGTTATTATTTTAAACCTATTCCAACAAGTCCAGTGCACGAAATTTCTATATTCCAATCAGTCAGAATCAACCAAAGAGGAAAAGATATGTTTTTCAAAAATTGTGTATCAACCAATAAGCGAAGTATCAAGTCAATAAGCGAAGGGGGGGGGGGGGGAAACAGCCTTAAAAGAAACAAATAATCTTCTATACTTTGTATCACCAATGGCCACGCTCTGTGCGTATTAAACCGCAGTATTAGGTAGAATGTATAAAAAGAGAGAGACAAGCCGATTTAGTAGATGTTCGAAAGGCAATACCATAATCGCGGTTGAGCTGCCGATCGATTTGGATGATGCAAAGGGTGGAGGTTGGAAACGTTCCGGTGTAATATCACAGCTAGAAAGGTGAGAACTGTGTGGCGATGAAAATCCTTCCATCCATCCCTACCAACCCTTCATTTCGACCCAATAAAAGCTGAACCAGACAATAGACGACAGCAGTAGCGTAAGGGGGCGTTCTGTTCTGTGCCGCCGGCTCGACTTTTTTTTTCTTCTTCTCTCCTTATACATATAATACTTTTGGCGCTTGCAGCACAGCTCATCAACTAGGCCTGAACCCTTTATGCTCAATAATTACCGGGCCAAACAGTGCGGAAAATCCCTCGCAATGACAGGGATTGGGTGGTTCCTCGGAGCTCAATTCTACTCAAAACTAAGAGAGAGTGGGGACCAGGGAGTTGTTAAATTGCACTCAAACATCTCGTTGTGCTCAAGCCCCCCCCCCCCCCACGAAGGGGGCCCCCATAATAATTTCCCTTCAGTCTCCCCACTTTCCCCCCATCACATCGGATGAAATCCATTTTTCCCTAATTCTCAGTGTGATACTCGTTAGCGCGTACTGTGTCGGAAACCTAACAGATGTGTGACTTTCAGCAAGGGAACGATGGTACGCTGTACTGCATAGAGAAAGAGGCACCATGAATAAACCCCCGCTACAGACCAAAAAAAAAATTTCCGAAACACACTCTCACTGTATATTTTTGTGAACACACAGCGACACACGTATATTCATTTTTGGATATTATAAATCAGCATAATAGGGGCAGTATGTAAAAGGATAGTCAAATCTTTACTTTTTTTTTTTTTTCATGCTAAAAGCACCACGGCGTCTTTACCATTTCCAAAAGTTAGTTGCCCAAACTTAAAATGTGATAAAAATGGGCGATTATGGACTAGCCGTGAGGCCGAATCTCGATAAGTCCTAAATCCAGACACGCGTCCACGTGATCAGCATCATCATTTGGACGAGTCGTACTGGTTAAAAAACAGGAAGTCAAACTATTGCTGGCATCTTCAACCTGTTGCTTTCGACTACTGCCGTCTCACTAAAGCAGTGTTTCTCAAAGTGGACGAAGGAATGGTCCAGTGGGGAGGGAGGCGGTAGAAGCTACAGATTCAACACAGGATCCTTAGTTGAGGGGCGATGAGAGAAAAAAATTCTGATAAAGGGGATGACGGAATAAAAATTGAGAAACTACTCCCAAAGTGGGCAATATTTTCCACCATTTCCATCGTTCCCACGATGAACAGTGTCCAGGAGTACAATAGAAGTCATGTAATTATTATAGGATCCTAGAGGTTGGCTTGAGATGGAGGGGCGGGGGGCGATGAGAGAGAAAAAAATTTTGAAGGGAGCGGTGAAGCAAACAGCTTGGAAAACTATGCTGATGCTATAGACCAGTCCAGTCATCTTGAACCTGTCGCGAGTACCATGGAGCTCTCCAAAGCACCAAGAATTCGAAAAGCTCATGTCTGATTTCGTGCTCATGAGCACCTTATTAGCGTTTCAATTAAACACTCTGGAAAAATTGCATTCGACGATTACAATTATGCATATTTCAGGCATACGTAGGTCAAAGTTGTCGTTAGGGTGCTTTTTGTTTGATGATGGGTATCGGCAGTGCTCGCGACTCGAGAAAGGTTGAAGACCCCTGCTATAGACCATAGATTTCCAACCGCTCTTCCCGAGGGACCCTGTATTACTACGTATGATGGGGCAGTCGGAAACGTCAAACATGAACATGACAAAACGACATCACTCGACATGAACAAAAACATTGCAAATCTCTGCTATAGAGCCTAAATCACTGTGTTCTGTGGGCCCTTTCTGTCAGTAAAAAGAGTCGTCAGGGAACCCCCCCCCCCCCCATCATAATAAGATCAAGGCCACGGACACCTTTACAGAAAAAAAATTCAGCATATAATAATTAATAATAATAATTATACATAAGTAACGTGTTTTCTTAGTCACGCTCACGGACTTGCTGAAACAAACTTCTCCAAAGATCACTGGTTTAGATATTACCCAAATATAACAATGAGTTTAACCTTTAATTAGCGAAATTGACAGTAGCACAACGTGAGTGCAATAGTACAAATAAACGCTTTCGCCATTCATTATCGCTCTCAGACTGATCACAGTGATTCAGGAGGAGGGTGAGGGAAGAGAAAGAAGATTGGCAAGAGACATTGTGGGAACAAAATTACATCGAAACACTGCAATCACACCTGTGATTCGTAATCACTCAAGACTAGAATTTGTCTTTTATCAATCCTGTACCGAAGCCTTAGCACAGTTCTTCCACCTACAGCAGAAGTACTCATGCTTTTGTCTTTCGCGGCTCCTTCGCCCTAGTGGACATGCATCCGGGGGCTCCCCGGAACAGCCAAAGAACAGTTTCATGAATAGGCGCACATTAATAAAGATCACCTCACAGCGGCAGCTCTAGCAATGGTTGACGGCGATCTCAAGAGCTGCGGAGCACACTCTGAGAATTGACCAATTGTAAATAATCTCGATGGCATTAGACAGGTAAATAGATGCACAGTTCGGATATTCAGTCCTCTTCCTAAAACATGGAATAGTCAAAATTCACCTAAGAAATCTCGATGTGAGAAACGAAAGGTACCCACACGGGAAAGAAATACTTAAAAAAAATAATAATAACCGCACCTGGTCTCTTAAGAAAGCGAAGGTTCACCCCCCCCCCCACTCTCTTTTTACTCATCTCCCACCTGGAAATGATCCATCCCGGCTTAATAATAACTATAAAAAAAAAACCTTCTCTGGGAAATGAGTTTATGAAACAATGAGTGCACGAAAAGAAGACACAATAAAAAAGACATATTAATCATGACGTGCATCAAGGAGCCAAGCAAGTAAGTACAATACCCGTAAATACGGAATTTACGATCAGAAAAACAATAAGCCCTACGGAGAGATTCTCTCTCTCTATATATATATATATATGAGAAATATATAAAGATGACGCTTCAGAAATTATAGCCCTTTTCAATTTATTCATATTACACACATATAACAGGATGATGCTGATGGTTTAGTTGTTGCATATACACACAAACACAAAAAAAAAGCCATCGTTAATAAACAACAATGCCCAAATAACAATTGCGCAACAATTTCCAGAGCATTTACAGGAATTTAAACTCGACGTCCGATTGGTTTATGACCGGAAATCTTCGTGCATGGATGAAAATTAGACACTGGAGAGTCAAACCCGCTCCACCAAATTTCGACATCGTTTTTATTACGCGGTTTTTTTTTGGGTCGTACATCACACAAAAAATAGAAGAAAAAGACAAATAAATTTATTTATGATAATAATAATAATGCGATGCAATGAATTACACGCCATGTCGAGTGTTTCTCTCTGTGACGCAATTAAGTTATTATATTCCCAAGAAGATGGGATTAGACTCTTTATATTTTGTTCCGAGAAAAATTCCAAGGATGAGTTCCACGTACCATGACGCATTTTCGTATCATCAACCTGTTGCTTGCGAGCACCGCGGTGATCACTGAAACATCTAAGGGTGCTCGCGAGGTTCTCAACTACCCAATTCAAGTTTCCTGACTGTTTATTTAATTAATTTACGTTAGATGTTGTCAGGTGCTCTCTTCTTCGGATGGATGGTAGGATTGAACGTGATTCAAACAGGGTGGACGACTGTTTTTCTCGGGCAAACTTCAAACAAATCCGTATAATTATGTCTTTAATCATAAGAAATTTAAGAATATGTTTATACAGTCCAATATGTTTTGATAGTCCCGTACACAGGGAAAAGAAGACGTGGACTGTGCCTAAAATACAAAAGGCAGCCGATTTTGGGGCCCCTGGGCACGTGTCCCGTTTTTCACCATGTGAAAAACAGGGCCTGCTAATGTTCACTCAAGCATCTAAAAGTGCTCAATGCTTGCAAACAATTTCGCTCCACCAAGATCTTAATCGCCACGGCTCTCAAAAGGGGAAAAAGTTGACGGGTTTTTAGCTCAATTTGTTGAACATAAATGATGCTCACTGTTCAGGGTCGGGCTCGAACGGATGCGAAAATAGCCGGCACAATACTAGGGCCGTAAAATTTGAATAAAATACATCACTAGATATTTAATGAAATCCATTAACAGAAGTTATTAACCATATACAAACAAAATATTGTATGCTAATAAATAGTATATTGGAGTGGGGGGGTGGGGCAAAAATATTTTACACATCGGCCAGCTAAACGCTCAAGTCCAGCCACACGTATACCCTTTTTATGGAACATGGACCTCGAAATATCCACCCCTCCATATTTACCATAATCTTCATCATTTTTATTCAAAAATTGGGCCCGTCACAAAGTTATAAAAAGGCTAACGATAACCACTTACCTGAGAAATAATCATGCACTCGATACAGCCAATAATAATCACCAAGAAACGATAATCAATCCAAAAAAAAAGACTTGCTCGCAGTACAAACCAATACACAAACGTCTCTTAATAATCCTGACGTAATAACGGCAGTTGAAAACCCCGATGGAAGTATTCGAATCCTGTCACGGTACCGCACATGTCCATCCACAATTCCACAGTACACAAAATCGAAAACTCAGTAACAAGTCACAAAGTAATCACCGAATTCCCAAATGCACCACAGATTACAGAAATCACAACAATCCAAGGGACATTCTTTCCGAAGGCCACAGGCAAAGCTCTCGAAGGAGGAGGACGACGACGATGGGATACATACGTGTTGCGTACTACCCTTTCTCTTCTCGAATAAGTCGAAAGTACAATCCTTCCCTGCCAGCCAACCAACAAGACGGGACACCACACACAACCAAACAAAAAAAAAAGTGCACACGTCCTCGCGCATACGCATCAAAGTTTTACTTGGGAACTACACCAGCAAACACACACAAAAAGAGGGGGGGGGGAATAGTCCTTTTTCTTTCATGGATTGAATAAAAAAAAAACGGGGGCCCTAGCAGCTGCCTGCAGGGCTTTTGTCTTGCTAGCTACAGCCATCCCATTCCCTCATCACTCTCACTCTACTATATGTATAACTACGACCTAAACCCTAAGCTGCTCTTGTTGAAACGACACTCTCCCCAACCTCTTGGGTTGGCAGATTCGACCCCATGGGACTCATTGGCGTTTACCATTTCCTTCCCTCCCACCAAGAACTTCACTGCGAAAACTACTGCCATGGAAAAGCGAAAAAATTGCCCCCCCCCCCAACACTCTTCTTCTTCTTCAGGGGAGATTCACCCCATCAGCCAATGAGTCCTGGGACAGAATTAACCCCTACTACTACTACTGATAGCAGTTAGAAAGTGTGAGAGGACCCCCAGTCCCCTTCTCCTTCAACTAACCAACCAACGCTTTTTTTTTTAGAAGAGCCAAATGTTCGGTGCTACTCCTGAGTGAACCAAAATGAGTAGTAGTTCAACGGCCACAACCACAGTACCGTCTTCTCAGCATCACAGGGCCACAGAACATGCAGCTAGGGTCCCCAAGAAGAATCTTGTAATGCTGCACAAAAAGCCTTTCCCCCCATTTTGATCTCACTAATAAGAAATGCCCATGCACTCAGGATGCTAGGGTACCCCGGGCGCGGAACAAGTGGGGCGGTGGGGAAAACGAGTCGGTCATTCGCATGATTCCACAATCTAAAGATACACATTTCACTCAACTGCATATCAATCAACGTCGAAGAGGTCTGGCTGGACTCATTCAGCAACACGGGATCCCTAAATACTAAGGGGGGGGGGGGCGCCAAATAAAATGAAACGACTACGAATTAAATTTTGGCTTCAACCGCTATAGTCCTAGCCAAAAATTTGATGAATTTTCGTGCCTTGTAAACACCGACAGGGCCCTACGTTAGACTAGAATTTTTGATGGGGGCCCTACCAAGGTCACACAAATTTCATAATGAAATTTCACAGAAAAATAAATTGAGAACAGGCCTTGGACTCTGAGGCTGAGCATATAGAGCCCTGGGGTTCCACGAAGGCTTCTCTGGGGAACTTCCTTGGTATCAACATTGAAGAAAAGAATGTTCTTTGATGAGATAAAAATGTCTATAAGAGAAATATTTATTTTTATTTGGGGTCTCACCTCCTTCCACTTAGTGGGGGGGGGCATGCCTACAGATATTAGATCCTTCTTACCAGAGGCGCCGGCATGAATAAAACATTGAGGAGAGGGGCTGAAAGTTGCTGGTCGTCCCGTATATACAGGACTCAAGCACGTGTGCAAAAGCAGGAAGGTGCATTGGATCGTTTTTTAAGAAATTACTGCCCCCTTCCACAAAATTTATTGGGGGGGGGGGCGACTCAAATGGCCTCAGCCTAGGTTCCGGTGTCTATGCTTCATACAAACCGGAGATTCCTTGGACAGGTTTTGGTGGTGAGGGATCCATGAGCTCGGATAAAAAAATATATTGTTTCATACTAAATATTACTCTATGAAGGAGGCTCCATCTCATCGGCACAATGGGGCTAGGAAACACCAAGCAATAAGAACTCCTGTTGTAGAGGTACTACCAGCTCATTTTGCACACCTCCCATCAACTTCAAGCACCTACTCATATTCAAACCAATAAACTGAATTTCAGTTAACCAATGGTCATCCAAAACCACAGATTAAATCACAACTTTGTGAATTGGACAACATAAGTATGTCATACCCATGGTCCCCCGTGAGGAGGAGGAGGAGATTTACTTCAGCCCGAGGGTCCACGATGTATCTTATTTATTTCATTTGCTACTATAGGGGGGGGGGGGGGCTCGGCTATACCAGCAATCAAGGTAAACAAACAAAAAAAAAAACACAAAGCAACTCATTCAGGTCAAGTTCCGATATCCAGCCAAAGAGAAGATTATTCGCCAAGGAAAATTACAGAATCGCACCAAATGATTCTTAAAGAAAGGTTAAATAATGTTGTGTACATTATAGGTATATACAAAAAAGAAGTAATGTATTGTGTGCCAGATACGAGGAGGGCGCCCCTACTCTGGATGTATACGAGAGAACAAAAAAAACCCATAGGAGAAGGAGGACTATATGGTGTAGAAGGTGAGAAAGTTTTACAAGGCGGAGAAGACGACGACATACTATTCCTTTCTCCGTATAAAATACATTTGGTTTTAAAAAAAAACCCTAGTTACGAGGGAGAATGAACTGCTAGAGGAGGAGGGAAAAATGCCTTTTCTGTGAAAAATGGGAAGGCTCTTCTTTTCCCCTCTCTTCCCAAGAAAACAGCCTCTGCTACTGTTTGTTGAGGATTATGGATGGATAAGATATACCTTGACATGTTTAGGCTTCTTCACACTACGCACGAACCAACCAAAATGTAATATATCATGACACCTTGAGGCAGGCGGATGCATGCTGCCGAGGTGATGAACCCACACAGGCAGTAATATAACGTTGGTGGACAACATGCCTAACAGAAATCGGGAACTCACCTCGATGCATCTAAAAACGTAAGATAAAATGCAAGAATATGCAGAATACGACAAACTGCTCGTATTCTGATTTTAACGGGTGATTTCCGCAGAACTACGGTCTCCGCTTACCCGAAGGCTAGTCAAACCAGAAATTCCACAAACTTCATGACAGGCACCTTTAGAGAACCGAAAGTTCTCTACACCTTTTTTTAAAGGAACAATGTAATGTTGTAAGATGTACAACTCTGACATTTTTTTCTGTGACATGTAAAGTACATAACCTGGATAGTGTGAGCTACCCAGGTTAAGTACAATTGATGACAAGTAATTTGATAACTTGTCACGGCAACATTCCCAACTAAATTCCCGCACCAAACATTCTGAAGAAATAACTATAGTCAGCCCCCGCATAATTGGATAACAGTAAACTGATTTAATATTTATGCCCGCTTTAATATTTTTATTGAATGAAGCATTCAGAAATTAAGTAAAATACGTGAACAGGTGAAATTTATGAAAAATCATGAAATGGTGCCCTGTAATGTCAAAGTGCAGTTCATACAGTTATTTCATTTTTGTTTAGCCAATAGAGAGCGCTAAATTTTCAAATAAAAAAAAAATAAAAACTTTTAAAAGAATCTGCACATACACCATGGCAATTAGAAAAGAATGTCTTGAAATTAGAAAAAAGCTTGGTATCAAGCTTGGGTATCAAGAATTACACAAAAACGTGGATGGAACGGATACCGACTTTTATCAAACATTTGTATATTTCTCTGCTTTTGTCAAATATTTAAAATTTTCACTGACAATTTTTTCCAGGTCGATGAGAAAACTTCACTAAGAAACACTACCTAGAAAAATATTTAAAAATGCAGGTCTAAATTTTTTAGGCAGTTTAATTTTCAAAATGTTTCCAGTCAAAACTAAAATCATTACCTGTGGAAAATTTTTGGGGCCGTCGATCTAAAGCAGCGTTTCCCAAAGTGGGCAATATCACCCACTGGTGGGCGATGGAATGGTCCAAGGGGGCGATAGAACCTACTGATTTAACATAGGATCCTATGGGTTTACTTGAGATGGGGGGGGGGCGATGAGAGGAAAAAATTTCTGATGAAGGGGTCGATAGAACAAAAAGTTTGGGAGACTATGATATAAAGGAAAAAATCCACACACAGGTAGCACTAACTTAGCTATTTACAGACGTGACCGATCTCAAATATTCTTTAATGTAAGATAGATGGAATAACGCGCTCTACAAAAAATGACAGAGACCCAAGGCCGTCGAACTCATTAACACACTCTTCAACCAACTAACAATATCAGGTTAGCAGCTGGGCCAGGACAATCATAACGAGATAACATAGGTTTGATTCGCATATCCTCATAACTATCGACATGTAGCAAAAAAACTCATATCTTCCCCAAAATTATCGAAGAAAAAGAATGCAGATATTCCCATGATGCCGAAATATGGTAGACGTACCTCAGTAAATGCTAATTCACAGCAGATGGCAGGAAAAAGTAAAATGAAAAGAGGATAAAAAAAATTAAGAAATGAAGACCCCCCCCCCCCCCATAGAGGGATGAAGAGGGTGAGAAGAATCATAAAGAGACAGACTAAGGCTTCGTTCTGAGCATTAACAGGGGGGGGGGGGCTTTAACCTATCTTAAGTGAATTTCCCATTCTTCATGATACCTTTCCTAACCCCCACTTACTATTAAAAAACCCGGGGGGGGGGCACAGACTCGTCCGGAAAAGGTATTGTTCCCAAGACACACCACAAAGCCAGATCCAGAAGATGGGGGATTTAGACTGCTTTTCAAAAAAAAAAAACATATTTCGTAAAGGAACTCATAAAAGGGACACATTATTCCGCTTTGTCCTTTTTCTTGTTTTGAGCATAGGGAAAAATAAAATAAAAAACGATGGGGGAAAAAAAAGAATCTTCAGAAAAATCAGGTAAGATAACAAGGACTATGGAGAAGAGAGGGAGAGAGAATGAAGAAAACGAAACATAAGGAGGGGGGGAAAAAGTACAAAAAGTAAGAGGAATCAAGATTTAAAAAAAAAAATTGTCTCAGGAAATCGTGGGAAAACAGGGGCATGATTAACATCAAGTGTTATAAGCCTCCCCCCCTCCAACTAACCAAAAAACTTCCACTATTACCAATAACCCTGGAACCAATATTGAGGAAAAAGAAAATGAGGGAATTTTCTTGAGACCCCTACCGAAAATTCCCTTTCATGCCCTTCCCTGTAGTCTTTAAGAAATATACGTACCTATATAAAAGAAAGGTGACACTTCTCTTCTCTATAACCAATGCTCTAACCCCGCTATAACAGATCACATAAAAGGGAAACAATATAATGGGGGACCCTTTTTCTTTTTCCAGGTGTTTTACGGGACAAAAAAAAAAAAAAAGTCCCTGTTTGCTACCGAAAACTTCAAGTATACATTATATGAAAAATAAGATCCGAGTTCCAATGGAGGGGGAATCCCAAGAAAATAGATGAAGGCGGACTAGATGCCGGCCAAATCCGTGCGGTTTCATAGATCACAATGGCGTTTTCCCCTCCCCTCAAAATACAAGGGGGTTCGAACATAAAAATGGAGGGTTGGTCCAGAATTAAAACTGTTCCAACCCTCCGTCCGAAGTTTTTCATTTTCTTGTTTCACGGGATATACCTCACCCTACCAGTGGTTTCAATACGCTGCTGCAACGACATTTTTAGCCTTTCCCCCCCCCCTCCCGCCAGAAAAACCTTTTCTGCGGCCCAGGTACGTAGTTTATTACGAGAAAAAAATGGCAAGGGACACTCGTGTGTGTGTGTTGGGGATATTTTTTTGTTCTGTGGCTGGTAGGATTGTGTGACAGAAGCTTTCGGTCGAACGTTTTTACACAAGAATGCTATCCGTACAAAAGGTACAGAGGGAAGTGAAGAATGAATAGGAATAAATGGTCGATTGCTTACTGTTATCTAGAATAGGTTATTCTTCACACTGGTAACCCCCTTACCACTGTTCCTAATGAAGTAAGAGAACCCCATAGCCCTGCGGTGGAAAACTTTCAGCTGGCCATACTCTGCTAAAACAGGAGCATACAGAAAATAACGACTAGCCACGTTTAGATTTGTTTATTGTTTAATAAAAAACTTTACTTTCCATCCATTGTCATCTATAACAGTGTTTTTAATCAGCATTTCCTTGAGAAACCCCTTGGTCTATCATAAGGTTGACAAATATCAGACGCCAAGTCACAATGGCGACTGGAAAATCGGTATCGACACCAAAACCTTTTCCATAATGACTTATAAATTGAAGTTTGAAGATTTACCATAAAAAAACACTTAATTTGATGATAGTATCTTCCGACATGCGAAAAGGTTAATATCCATGAAAAATAAAAATTTCAGGAGATTTTCGTTAGAGGAAACCCATGTAAGAGAACTGCAATGCAACCAATCAAGAAGAAAAAAAAATTCAAACCATAAATGCCAACTGTGTTAAAACAAATTTTAAAAAATTATCCGACACTTAAAATCTCACGGTTGAAAAAGCGGAACATATTCCGCTAAATCACAGGAAAAAAACTCGGGTGAGCTATTCATTCCTGTCGTCCAGAGAACGAACATCATCAACACGTACGTACGTTACTAGCTAGATACGTCCGAAAAATCAAATCACAGCCTTCCACTAAAGAAATAATACGTAGACTTCACCGATAGATCCAAAAAAGGGAAAAACACACATAAAAGTCGACAAGTCATTGAAGAAATAATAATAAAAAAAATAAAATAAAGCCCATTGGGGATTGTGACGATGAAATTCATCGATACCATAGCGACGACGACTGTTTACACAATGGACGGTGTCCATTTTCCCACCACCTCCCGACCGAAACTCAATGGAGTAAATTACAGTATTATATCTAAAAGGGACGGACGCCCCGAATATCCACACAAACATTATCTTTTACTTCCCACCTCCCGTCGTTTCCAATTACATAGAGTACTAGATAATAAGAAAACATAATGAGTTACATTTTTCTTTCTTTCGAGACAATAAAAGTCAAAAACGATTATTATTTCATATATATATATATATATATATATATATATATTTTTTTTGGGCAATTAAATAAATCGAAATTCAACCCGGAAAAAAGTACATAAATCAAGTATATATTGACTAATTATACGAATCTGATACTCGGAAGGGGGAAAATTCGAGAAATCAATCGATAAATTTAAAAAAAAAAAAAAAATTCCTCAATATAGACCGAAAATTCTACCCTTGAAAGAAACTTAATCGTCAGTGATGGGCAAACTTTTCAGTCCGCGGGCCAGATATACGGTACTTCTAGTGCGCCGAGGGCCTGAAACTGGTATGTAGAGGCTGACCATGGGACCCGTATCTTACTGGACATTCGCGTAATTTTTGAGATTTTTCATAAAATGTTCCTTTTTAATAATTACCGAGAGAGAGAAATCAGAATCAGGATTATTTTCATGACATGAGATTCACTAAAGTCTAAATTATAATAAAAGTCATCCAAATTCATCTCATATCGGTCGGTCCAAAATATACCTTTTCTTTTTTGATGTTACATTTTAATTTTAATCTAATGCAACTTGCGAGTATACCTTACCTCGACTGTCGGCCATCGGTAATTTTTTTTATCTTAAATTACAAATACAAATACAAATACAAATACAACGCCACAACAGGCAAACTGCCCAACGAGGTGGCTGACTTAAGAACATCATGGATCCCCGAGCCCCTACCTACTACTGCTACACCACACATGCACCCCCCCCCCCGCGGAACCCCCCAACGAATCGGTACATGCGGGAATGTGCGTGTACGTGTAGTGCAACCTGACGTGAAGTTTGTTTCTGTGTAATGCTTGTTATGTGTAGTGCTGTCATCTGCCCCCAGTTTTACTAACTATGAGTGAAGTGTTATGGTTGAATGATTTATCGTTGTAGGACTGTTGCTCTCTGTGGCGAGACTTTTTAACGGGGAGATCGGCTCGCATTTGCGCCTTGAAGTTGGGAACCACAGAAAACCAACTTCAGCCGACCACCACTGTGGGGTTCGAACCCGGATCCTCGCATCACGAGTCCGGCACTATAACCACTCGACCACCACAGCGGCGAGCCACCATTAACTAGCAATTTTACTTGTCTTTTGATAATTTTTTCTCGATAATTGAAAATGTTTTCGGGCAAATACTTTGAAAATTTTATTCGTGCTATTATTAACTAATTTAAGAATCCGAATACTTAATGCTTTTGACAATTTTACTAGTGATAAATGGATGCGAATTGAAGTATTTTTATGATGGAAATAAGGTCAACCTAGCAGCCTTCGGGCAGATGAAACCGCTTGGAGGGCCCCATTTCGCCCTCAGGATGTAGGTTTTCATCCCTGCTTTATGGCAATGATAGGCAAACTTCTTCAGGAGCGGGCCAAAAAAAAAAAAAAAAAATTAAAACCACAAATGCCAACTTAAAAACAAATTTTAAAAAATTATCCAACACTTAGAATCTCACGGTACGCCCTGACCAAAAATATTGGTTTAGGGCCAATACTATTTACTAAGACAAAAAAAAAAATTTCAACTCAGAAAAAGTTTTTAACCCTTACAGTGGCAATCCCGAGATATCTCGACAAACCGGATGTGCTTTATTTCGGTCACCCCGAAATATCTCAGGTTCTTAACACGTTTTTATTTCCAATATGCTGTTATAATGCGGATCAGGAAAGTTTTAAAAACCGCTCAAAAGGGTTAAATCAATTCCTATTTGATTTCTCACAACCATATTTCGCACATGCAAAAACTGGAACACACCCTTAAATGAATTTCTTTTAAAAAAACATCGAAATTTAACATTTTATACCATTATTTTAAACTCTGCGGCGGGTGCGATAGAACCTATAAGCGAGTCGTATTTTGCACATCAATAGTTCACGCAATGGCCGGTGTCCATTTCCCACCAACCCCCCAACCGAAACTCTGGAGTAAATTACAGTATTATATCAAACAGGGACGGATGCCCCAAAAATTCACACAAACATTATCTTTTACTTTAATACTCCCATCGTTTCCAATTACATAGAGTACTTAGATAATAAAAAAACATAACGAGTTGCATTTTTCTTTCTTTTGAGACAATAAATGTCAAAAGCGATTATTATTTTATGTATATTTTTTGAGCAATTGAATAAATCGAAATTCTACCCGGAAAAAAAAATTACACAAAACAAGTACGTAATGACTAATTATACGAATCTGATACTCGGGAAAAAAAAAATCAGAGAAATCAATTGATAAATTGGGAAAAAAAAATCATAATCAATTTCCTTAATAGACCGAAAATTCTGTCCTTGAACGAAACCTAATCAATCGTCTCAAATCAAACTCCATTTTCTACACAAAAACCTGATAATAAAATTGCGCAAAAAAAGACCTTTTTAACTACAAAAAAACTCACTAATCAACTAGCCAATGCATAGACACTAAAAAACCTATTAAACTAATATATACATTATTAGCTTTTTTTTTCTTCTCTCCATTCTGTTTCAAGGACGTAAGACTTTAGACCTAGATAAATTAGATTTCTTGGGAAATATCTTGTGTGAATATATACGAAAATAAATAAAATTTCTCTCAATACTTAAAGACGTCATTTAAGGAAAAATTATCTTATATAAAAGAGAAGAAAAAAAAGTGTGAATTTTTTTTTTCTTTTATTCCTAGACGTTGAATTTAGTAGAATTTTCATAATTGCTGAGTCTGAGTTTTGACCTCATTTTTTTTTTTTGTTTCCTCATAAAAATGTCACAATAACTGAAAAAAAGGAGAAAAATTGAATACGTGATAAGCTATTGACAGCATAGGCCATGCGACTAAGTAAACAAAAGGTTTGCGTATTGCACAAGACATAGGAAAAAGAAATTGCGCCTTTTTTAAAAAAGAAAAAAAATTGCTGAATTAACACGGAAGATATAAAAAAGATAAAGAAAATTATACGCAGCTGTTTTGTGTTCGCACCTATCGCGTTATTAATGGAGACCAGGGATATATACTATACCTTCATAAGCACTACTATTTTCTCACACGTATTCCCATTCTTTCTCTCCAGGAGTTTGACAGGGTTTCATCTAAGAACCCAAGGGACAATTTTTTTGTTGTTCATTTATATAATAGAACTTAGATAGAGACATGCTCGTGAAAAATCCTAGCCTGAGAAGCCTGCTTGAAGGTCTGTGTCTTAGCTCGGTTCCGGGATGCGGAATCCCTGGACATGGGGGAAAATTTACAAAAAAAAAGGCCAAACAAGGGTGGATTCGACATATTCAGATAAGGTTTCAAACAAAATCTGCTCGATCATTTTCTTGACCGTAAAATTTCCCTGACCAAAAATCATGAATAAAAATATACTCAAAAGTCTTAACCTTCGAAATGTGTGTTCGAGGTTTGGTTCTTTTTTTCTTTAAAGAATTTTTCTTGACTTTTGTTTCCTAATTTTCCGGGTCACTTGGAACCCAATATTTAATTTACCATAAACGGGCCGTGAAAAATTCTGGCTAGGATGGCCCGCTAAAGATCTCAGACCCTATGTGGCCCAGCTTCTTAATTCAGAATTCTTGATCATGGGAAAAATTTAAAAAAAAAAACCGAACCTGTAAATTTAGCATCTTCAGATCTAAATGACCGAGCGAAATTATAGTACTTCCGATGTGTCACAACGCGTTTATTAACACATTTTCTAAAAACTGATGCGGGAGAATAGGGTATTAACCCTTTCACCCAGGGTCGGCACTAAAGGGGGACAACTGCCCCGGGTGGCAATTTCAGGAGGGAATAAATAACACCGTTATAAAATTATCAAATTTGAAAGTTGTGGGGGCAGCAAAATAATGTTTGCCCCGAGCGGGAAAAATCCTAGTTACGGCCCTGCTTTCACCAGCATAACAAAAATTACTCAAGCCCAGTAAAATTTCGTAAAGTAAAGGGAATAGAGAAATGTGTTCCATTGAGGAATGAGCTTTACAAAATATCTGGGCTTGCCATCGCTAAGATAAAAGGGTTTTAAGAAGGCGAGATATCTCGTCAATGTCAGCGAGAGGATTGGTGAATCCAAAAAACCAGCAAGTTAATGGTAAATATACAAGTCAATAAACAATCGAAATTAGTTGCTTAGAAATTGAAAAAAATATAACAGATTCCTCAATAAGATTTCATAAATTGACTACCAATCATGACTTAACTTTTCACGCGGCGCAGCAGGAATCGCTCAACTCTCTTCAAAATGATATCGTTTTTTTAATGAAGTAAGTTTCATTCCGATTTTCAGTAGGTGTAAACTGAGGGGTTTAGGGATAAGTGCCCCATTGAGAAATCTTCTTTACTAAATATCTGGACTTATCAATGCTAAAATGGCTTCATACGGCGAGATATCTCGTCAACGCAGCTAGACCGCACAAGTATATTGCATCCAGTACGTTCTTACATATCTTATGCAGGATTTTTCACACCCCATCTACAAATGTACACTCTTCTTATTTAACCATTTTTGTCGCATTCGCGAAACACTCTAGCCTCCTTAAAAATAAGTCTTTCATTTTAGCCTTGGGAAGCCCAGCTATTTTGTACAAGTGATATCTCAAAGAAACACTTTTCCCTATACCCACTTACTTTTCATCCACTGAAAATCGGAAGAAAGTCTACTTCATTATAGAGATATGGCATTTTGAAGGAAGGTTTAGTGATTTTCTGCAGTGACGCTTAAAGTATTAAATTGGGTAATTCTACCTTCAACTGATAATTATTTCAAACAAATCGAATTATAAACAGGTAAAGTCAACAATAAATCAAACGCAAGAGAATTTCATAAAATCTGAATTAACAAGCTCCATTGCCTATAATACCAAGCAAAAATTATAAATTTATAAATGGTTCATCAACGCTAGCGGATATTCACGAATTTGTATGAAAAGCCATTTTACGGAAAACAGCACAAAAGTGTCAAAAATAGGTTCACCTGGTAAAAGGGTTGTAATAGCTTCCGATTCGATCCCAAGAGCTGTCTTTCCATACGCTCTTTTTTATCGCTTTCCCTGGATGGTCTCGATTTCAAAAGCAAGTGAAAGTCTCAAAACAAAATTCAAAATATAAAATAAAAAAAAGGGAGTTGATGCTGCTCGACGAAGCACAAGGTCACAAATGAGTAAATCTCCGCTTTCTCTCCCCTGTTGGAATATCGGATCACTAACTAGTAGTAGTACAATAACACACGGTATCATATCTTATTAGCATCTCTTTAGTCGATAAGCATTGGAAAAGAAAAATAATAAATAATAAGCTTTTAGCAGACTAATATCAAAACTGGCCGTCGATACCTCATTTGGCGATAGCTTACGATGCTTTAGCTCGGAATAACGGAAAACTTCAAGTTTTCCGTTATTCCGAGCAATTATTATGCAAATTCAATCTTTTTCCTAGTCGCAATCAAAACATACGGCCACTTGCTCTGACTCGAACCAACATTATTCTTGAATCGCAAAGCCGATCGATACTAACCGAGTGCGAAAATTCGATATAGCATCGAGCGGTTTTGGGTCCTTCGGTGAGCACCGTGGTGCTCACGGACAATAGGATGCAGACACCTGTTGTTAAAAAGGATGCATTTCTCATCTAATTTGTGTAATGCAATTATAAAATTCATCAAAAATCGACATGGACAAGCACGGACGGCTGGAGACCAAATTTTTACCTGTGGAGACAGTCTCGGTGCCCTTCCGGCGTATAAGCCGCAGCAGTAAAACTACCGCGAAGACTCGTAGTTGTGTTCCCAGCTAGATATAATGCATAAAAAATTGCAGTTTCCCTCAAGAAATCATTCCATCGCGAAATTTTTTGATTATTGCCCCTCTGCTCAGACATTTTGTTTTCTCACCGCCCGTCCTCTTGTTGAGCGATCCCGTAGGATTCTATATTGTATCCGTAACTACTATAGCCCTTCCCCATCCGGTACGTTCCGTCGCCCCGCAGAGGACTATATTGCCGACATTGGAAAAGACTGACGTAATCATTTATAGTTAAAATTTCAGACAAAAACTTTTTTTTCCGAAAAAGTTTCCCATTCCATTTATTTATCACTGATTTTGCGTCCCTCCTTCAGCAGCACCCCGTGCGGGCTCTAGGGCCACCACTGTAGACGACAAAATATGAGAAAATGTCAAACAACCTTGCATATTATGTATGAAATTAAAACCTGGTTGGTTCTCACACGCACACACACACGGACATTGTTATTCTATATTAACTCTTCAGCGGCATTGACAAGATATCTCGCCTCCTAAAAAGCTTCTTATTGTAAAGCATTGATGCATCCAGATATTTTTTAAAGTTGATTTGTCAAATTTTACACTGTAGCCCTTAGTTTGCAGGTACTTAAACTTGGAAGAAAGCCTACTTCATTAAAAAAAAAAATACGGCATTTTGAAGGAGGTTTAATGATTTCTGCTTCGCCGCTTGAAAAATTAACCCCTTCATCATAAATCCCAAATTAATCAGCCATAAAATATCACACTTCAAAATCTGAACTAAAGTAAAACCTTTACGAAGGACCATCTACCAAGTTTCTTGTCCGGAATTTTCTCCCCACATCATTTCAGAGCACAACCTCTTCAAAGACAGAGAATGGACCTCTTAGAAAGGTTCTGATGATTTAAAAATCAAACCAACTTTTTGAACACATTCAAAAAACGAATTTCAATACAAGTAATTGAGTTATAATTGCGAAATTCTGAACTGTTTATCTTTTTTTAGAACGGTTCAAACGGGACTTGAAGTTGGAAAAATAAACCATATATTAAAAAAAGAGAATTCCCGATGACAAATTCTATCCAAGAGTAACCGCCAAGCACGCCAAGAGAATCTTGGCAATCTTACGTAAGCGTAAGCGAAAACTAAAAAGAAGTGAAAGTGGCAAGATAAGAGCTAGACAGAAAATAATGATAATAAAAAAGAAAAAACTAAATTCCCAAACGCGATCAAGAAATCGAAAATAAATAAGCGGGAGAAAAAAATAAAGATTTTTTTTTTTTTTTCATTGTATTATCTAATGTCTGGCTGCAAATTCAGCAAAAAATGTCATCCGCGTCAAAACAAATGATATGCAAATTATTCCTCATTTTCCAAGAAACCAAACGAAGTGTTTCTGAATAAATGTCTCATCAGATTGTATTTCTTTTTTTTTAAATTGCACTTTTATATGCATTTGCGAAAAATAAAATCAACACAATCGCTGATATAATCGAAATTTCAGTAAAAAAAAAACATCTTCCTAAAATCGTTTTTGAAAATTCGACCAGTTATAAGAAAATTTCACAACTAAAAATCAACAATTTTTTCTCGACTATAAAATTATATAATATAATAAAAAAAAACCCTTAAGACCACACGCATATATCATGAAAAATTCATAATTTGCTGATCCCGTTTTTGATACGATCTTATCACCCCCGTCCTTCCCGGGAGCGCACATACACGAGGAAGAGGCTGCAAAAGCTTCAACGTTGTGAGATAAACCTAATTATGTTTTTTCCTTCTAATTTTTAAACACAATAAATTGTAAAATCAATGTAATAAGGGGCGTTTAATGCAACGGTTCCCTTGTGTCTCCGTGTGTGCTTCCCAGGGGCTCTGCGGCCGCTCCAGGATAATAGAATAAATCAGTAAATCTGATAAATTTTAAAAAAAGGCCTGCGGGGATCGCCATAGCAAATGTATAGTGAAAAGCGAGACAATACAGGTTGAGAACCGCTGTTTTAGTGGGTTTCATGTGATTTTTGTCAAAGGAAACTTTACAGCATTGCAATTTATGTCGTGACAATTCTCGCTAAGCAGGCACCCGTGAGAAAATTTGAGGCCAAACTTACAAGGTTTGACACGGTGAAATCTAGCCAGGACCAGAGTACTGCCAGACTTCGATATAACGTCACCCCTGGGGACCGAACAAAAATGACGTCATAAGCGGGTGCTTGATAACAAGTCATCCCGATTCACCAAGTATGCTGGCAAAGACTTATTGGAAAGTGACGTTATAGGCCGAACGACGTTAAAAGTGATAACGCCATACCAAGGTATAATTGTGACTTGAAAATAAGCTTCGTCGAGAATAATGTCCTGTGAGTGATGATATACTGTAAATATATTTAAAAAAAAAAGACGTGGGGACCTTCAAACATAAGCCATAACACACAAAACAGAGGAAGGAGCGTCCACAGGAACACAAAAAAAAAAAAAAAACAGGAGGCAAAATCACCATAAAAAAGATAGAGAGGTGCGTATATGCTCTGTGAGGTTATAAAATATTCTAATAAGGATCGTAAACACAATAGATATTCATTCACCCTAACCTTTGCAGCAAAAGCGGACTTCGCACACCGCAGATGGTGTTTTTCAGTTTCAACAACAACGGCAAGAGGTAAAAAAAAAAAATGGGTCTAGTCTATTGTTGAAAAGGCGACACAAGCTTCCGAGAGTGAGAGAGAACAATTAGTTCACACCGCGATATATCGGAACAACCCGTTTTATAATGCGGATCATCCGCAACGGAGTTGTGTATCACAGGGAACAGAATATCTATATATATAAAAAAACTGAAAAACGAGGCGTGAGGATTCCTGGAGGAATGAGCATGTTTGTGTCACAGTAAATAGATCTGCAACACCCGGGTTTTCTGATAATCGGAATGCCAGTTCATCCGATTTAACCCGCAACCAGTGTTCGCCAATACGTGCCAAAATTAAATTTTACTCCCAATTTCGTTGAAGAATGAAAATCTTCAAATTTTAGGTAATTTTTACTCACTGATTAAAAATAAAATACCCTTTGTTGTACAAAAATGCCCCTTAAAATTTTTTAAAGAGCAGTTAAATTACTCTTCCAAATATTCCCGGATAATACCACTCGCAACCCATTGTAGATTTAAATTTTTTCTTCTGCTGCCCCCCCCCCCCCAACCCCACCTGAAGAGAAACAATTTTTACTTTATACATTTTGTGCACAATATTTTTTTTCAGTAGAGACCCCTGAGCAACAGATATCTATCAACCGTCTTAAGACACTAGTTTAGCGGGGTCCCAGGTCATATGGGGTCCGCTATAATCAGATATCTCCTGCTATACCTTTTCGACAGCAGGACAATTTATATTGGTACGCTGGTACTCTTGGCCACGTAGAGGGTCCCAAAACAACACTTTGCCCGTAAGCAATGATAGTGTTGGGATGGTCCAGGCACCAATCTTCTACCACTCGGTATATATAGTCTGGGATCTACAGGAGTCAAAACTTCCCACCATATCCTAGCTTAAATGCATTTTTTTTCCGGATGTCTCTATGGGCCCTTTAGGGCGGTATTCACCGACATGGTTTAAGCTATAGTCACAATTTTTTGACAAAAGATCGACACGGATTGGTTAAATTCAGGGTTTTAACCAATCTATGTTGATCTCTTATCCAAAAATTGTAACTACAGGTTTAAACCATGTCGGTGAATACCGCCCTTAATCAACTGCCAATGAGGCCTCCTTAGAATATCATCGGGCCGCTGGTGGCCCATTTGGTCCCGGTTAAGAATCATGGCTTGGGTGTCTCAAATCCTGGAAGGCGGTCTGGTCATGGCTCGCCACAAGCGTGGGGCTGACAGGGGTCCAGTCCAGAAGCCCGTGACTATTCTCATCATTTTCTATTTTTTCACGTTGTAAATTATCTATATCGGGAGCTCGTGACCTGTCTAATCTGAGAGCCAAAGGTTTTCCGCTCCAGGATGTCAGGGCCATGAGTCTGGTCTCAGAGATGTAAACCGAACGGTACGTTTCGCAGCGCCTGACAGACTCCAGGAGGCGCGACCCTGGACAAAGCACGCATTAGAAAGCCTCCACAACTACAATCAAAGATGTTTGGTCAGGCAAGCAGATTTCTCATCCAATACTGAACTATCTTCGTAAGGTTGCGCAAAAAAGTGATCGGCTTCTTTGAGATTTATTTTGATAGCAGCAGCATGGGCTCCGACCCGGGGCGATTTTCATCATCCCCCCCCCCTCCCACACTATAAATTCACTAAAGCATGAACTTTACGCCCATGTAAGGTCTGGCTTGGGAGGAGTAGGGCTGCTGCAGGATGTGGGGGGGGGGGGGGCATGAATAGCAGCAACCTCCAAATTTTGTGGATTTTCCTATTTCGAAGGAGTGAATGTAAGCCGGTCTCTTATTTGAAAAAGTCTCTCCGCAGAGAGCAGGCCGACCTTCAACATGAAACTTACATCATATAAAAATTCAAGCATTTAGAATCTTCAGCTCATAATACGGAAAGAAGATGGCAGCACAAGAAAGGACAAGAAACTGGCCCAACTCTAACAACAAAAATACGTTAGGGTCACACATATATACATACACACCGAAAGAAAACAGTGTAATAATACCCATCCCAGCTTCTTCCACGTGGGTACAAAAAAAATCCCTAAACACTCCCTAATTTATTGACTTTTAATTACAGTGGAAAATTAGCTCGCCATGATTAACGGCGAAATGTAAAATTCATCGAACCCGAACAAAAATGCCCTAAATATACAATCCCGGGGGAGGGGAAGCTCGAGTACATACTTGAAGGGACTCGAGATTTCACGGTGTGACATCCTCGTTATTATTATACCAATTAAAACGGCATTTGATAATAATTAGGAATCAAATAAAGCGATTTATAGCTTACCAGAGAGTGACAGACAAGAATGGAATATTTTCTATCCAAACGCCACACACACACTAAAAACGCACAAACGAACGTATCGCTTTTCCTTGAAGCGATCAAAAATTTTTGCCGAGGGGTGCAATGATTCAGCATTCCTAATTAGGAAGCTCAATTAGTATAATTAACCGTCTCGCTAGTCTCATTAAAGAGGATTTAATTAATCACACACACACACACCTTTGCAGACTTTTCTAAAAAGGGAAAGGCTCGAAATGAAATTCCGTCCTAATTACCGGCAATTAGCAATGCTCTTTCTCTCGCTCTCCCCTGTCTCTTTTCTTGGTGAAACGTCACTAATGGACATAAGGGTTATACTAATAACATAAGCGGTTGTTTGAAGATCTCTGGGAAATAAAAAATAGAAGTGGATCGAACCCCCTTTGGACGTTAGTGTCTTTCCTTGACCTTTTTAACAGCTTCTGACATGGACATTAAGAGGAATTCCGAAATTGTTTCTCAATCGTGTTCGCGATCGAGACCCATTACGTGACTCTTTGAATGATTACCGATACATCGATGAAGACCGAAATGTTAATGATACCAGGACCCGTTAATACAATGTTCCCAACAAATTATGCTTGATCGTTTCCCTGTCTAAAATCAGGGTCGTCTTTGTGGACCCCCGTAAGATATATTTTTTAATTCCCCCCCCCCCCCACAATAGGCTAGAAATGTGTCTGCCTATTAATTTGCAAGCTTACTCTCGAAATATTTTACCGTATCTCATTTTCATGAGGCTCCATTCTGCACTTGTGGGACCCGGGTGGGTTCATGCGTCAAAACGGCACTGATGCAAAATTCCTGAAGAAATAAATATGCCGTATTTTAACGTGTATAAGGAACCCCCTCTTTTTGCCAAAAATTGGGTCCTAAAAATAGGATAGGTTCTATACATGGAAAGTTATTTTATATATATATATATATATATATATATATATATATACCTTTTCAACTTTTCTGCAAATTTTAAGCCCAAAAAAAAATAAAAATAAGGTGGTTCCTTATACACGTTAAAATGCGGTAATTCAAAATCGCAACATTCCAAATCTTTTTTTTTTGAATTAAGTCCCCCCCCCCCCCCAATCAAATATTTGCCTAACTAATTTGCCAAATAATTTTACATTTTTCCGGACCATTTTTCATTGCCCTGATTTTTAAGCTCGCCGAGAACCATGCAAAAAAAAGTTGAAGCAAATTTAGTAAAAGAAAATTTATTTGTGTTGTTATTGTGGTTATTTCACGAATTTATAAGAAAAACAATGTGTGTGTGTGTAGGGGGAGGGGCGCACGGAACCGCCTTTTAAATTAATTCAGAAACCCAAATTTTAAAGACGAAGCCAAGCATCCACGGGTCAAAAAAAAAACACGCGAGATGGCCCTGGCCATGCACACCCGAACTGACAAAACGAACAGTTTTCCCTCCATATTTGACCAGAAAAGCCACCAGACTTTAACAAAAAAAAAAAAATGTTTTCATTCTTTTTTTGCAAATAAATTTTTATTCCACTATTTTCACAACACGGCCTGAAATAAGCTATTATAATTCCCGAATGTGGCTTAGAAAAGATAAAAGGTTGGACAACCTCCGCGTTTCAGATTTTCATTAACCCCCTTAAGCGGCACAGCAGAAATCAATCAACTCCCTTCAAAATGCCATTCCTTTTTAATGAAGTAGGCTTTCTTCCGATTTCCAGAAGGTACAAAGTCAAGGGTAAAGTTCCCCATTGAGAAATAAAGTTTAAAAAATATCGGGGCTTGTCACAATGCTGGAATAAGGAAAGAGGCGAGATATCTCGTCAATGCAGCTCAAAGGAGTTTAAAAAATATACATTCTCTCGATTATAGATATTATTCAATAGGATTTTTCAAGGATCCTGTTTCCCAATCTTGATCAAAACAGTCCCCTCCCCCCTATTGCAATGCGGCCCAGAAAACCTAAAAAGGTGGGCCAACCGGTCTCATAGACATTCATTAAAAAAAAAAAGTAAATTATAACAAATGAAGATTTTTTCCCCTAGTAGATGTTATTTGATCCCGGGCAGCAAAAACTCGGGCCCTCCCTCCGTCCTGGTTAACATTCTCACAAAACGTTCTTCGAAAAACAACTCGGCACATGTCGTACATTACAAAGGAATTCCACCCCCCCCCCCCCCCCCGTACAAAAAAAAATATGTTTACTCAATAAACAGAATCTTTGAGAAACATAAGAAATTTTTCTCATTCTAAATCCAAGGGGGAAAAAAGACACTTGGAGGTCGTCGTCGCATGACCGACCCTATAAGGGAGTTGATCCCTCGTAAGAATAAAAAAAAAATTGGAGGGGTTGGTTCGGGGGGGGGGGGACAAAGAAGAGAATTCCAATTGTAAAGTTGACCAGGGATTTTCCAGAAGTCCCTTATTATTCTAGATTTTTGTGTGTTTGGGCAACGAGAAGTGCAGGGTACCCTCCAAAAAAAAGCATAATAATAAGAAAGGGAATTTTCACCTCCCCCTAAATTCTCTACTTTGTTCCATTCATATGTGCATAAGGTACATTTCATATTCGTACTCACAAGGAGGGATATTCTTCTTTGCAACCTCCTCCTCCTCCTTGTGTATGTGTCTGTTGCCCCTGATCGCACCTGAAAAGACTATCATTAATTCCACTAGGAGATTTCGGGTTTGGGGAAAAAAAAACGACAATAGCAAAAAAAAAATGTTAAAAATGGCATTCTGGTTAAAGAAAATCCGTAAATAAAATCAAGAAAGGGCACAGTCCTTAAAAATTCATTTATGGAATCATGTTGGACAGTGCCGTCTAAACGCATGGGCCCTCATGATAATGAGATATGGTCGAGATTTAGCACGTGAATTGGTAGGCAGGTATTGCTTGTCACATGAAGGCCCTCAGAAAAATAGATTTGCCCAGAAGCCCATGATGCTCTTAGGACGGCTGTGATGTTGATTATACTAGTGAGCGATATCATGTGTGCTCTCTCCCCCATATCTCTGAATGCACCTATACCAGAATTATAGAAAACAAAATTTTCTTAGCCTTAACATTTTTCTTAGAACAAAACAACCGCAAAGCGGTATGAAAAACTTTGGTTTATCGATCTCCGGGCTCCATGAGTTTGAAAAATAAACACAATTTATAATTCCAGGCAAGATAAAAGCTATTCAAAATCGGGTAATGAAGCACTCAAATCACAATTTTGTTTAAAAACGAACACAATAACCGGCAATTCCATGGCCGAAACTGTGGCCTTAACGTGCCCGAACTTATGAGGAAACAGGCTCTGGATGTAACCATGACGTTTTCTGCAGCAGGGTCCTCTCAGCTGGAATTTCGGGTCGGGAACAAGATGAGATTTTTCACGGGTGCCCTGGCTGGAGCATTTGGTGGGGGGGGGGGGGGAATGGGTGTACGACATCCTCATCTTCAACAAAAATCGAGTCCTCTTTTATTTTTAGTCCTTAACAAAGGACGAAAAATAAATTTTAATTCTTTCACAAGCAGATTCCAACTTCGAACCGAGAAAATGGCAAGGGTTTCTATGCGCCTCCTAAGGATGGACAGACCCATCTTAAAGCATAGGCCCATCCGGGGAACCTCAAGGGCATGGGGGGGGGGGAGCTCATGATAATGAGAGTTTGATATTATTAGTTTCTGAGGCTGTGTAAATTGTCAAGAGGCTGATCATGGGGTTGGGAGTGGGCAGGCACTTACAACAAAGGTGGGGAGCAAAGTATCGCATCGTCAGGGGGCACACGGTGCTGTTAATGCGACCTTGGGATGAGAAGAGTTTTACACCCCCCCCCCCCCCTTGTATTTCGGACAACGGACTGCTTAGCATTGTGAGTTCATCCATAACAGCCATTTTCTCAGCAGCAGGACCGATCCCTATTCATAATACGGCTTTCACGACCAGCAAAGTATGAAAATTCGAAATTTCTAATGAATCCCAGAGTGTTACCTCGTATAACCGCTCGAACTTCTAGCTGGAAATTGATTATTTTCAATATAAAAAAATGACAACAATAGGTACAGTGACAGTACCTAGTGCACTGTTGCTTTTGTCCCAACACTCTGGCGACAATACCTTGGTATGGGGGGAAATAAAGGTAAAGGGAGGGGGGGATGAGCTCTGGTTCCGTTTTCGGAATTTTCAATGAATCCGTGTTTCTCCCCCCTTTCTATTCTTCTGGTGCTTTACCTTCGAAGTACATTGGACCATGAAAATTGCAAAGGACATCTGTTCAGGACTTTTCTTTAAGATTATAAGTAGAGAAGAAAAAAAGCAATGTGTTGGGCAGAGAAGAATATATCCGAAGGGAGGGAGGAAACAATACAGCCTTTTTTCATAGGTATAGTCTAAGAATAGCGACAATACTGTGCTAAGCATTGACATAGTGCGAATTTTCGTACTTCGTTAAAACAGTTGAAGACAAAGAAGCATTCCCTTGGCATCATGGGGTCCCAAGCAAAGTTATGTTCTGGGGGGGGGGGGGGAGGGCTACAACATTGGAAGACACTGCAAGACATCATACCAATTTACATTCTTGTTCTAAAAAATCATAGCACCGAATCTTATCGTGGGGTCCCCAATTCACGAAGGGGCCTCAGGCTGCACCTGAAAAAACCATGTTTTAAAATATTGAACGATACAAGGTGGACGAGAAAAAAAAATCCTGGACACCTTTTTACAAAAAAGTTCATATTTTACTCACTGATGGCGTTATAAAACGGGGAAAAAAACTCCCGACTTAAAAGAAAAATCAACACAAAACAGCGCATAATTAATGTTTATTTCAATTTGCGTTACATAAAACTATCACATTTCCAACACAAGCGCTCTTTTTATCTCGGGTTACACCTAAACGGGTGAAAGGGTATTCATGTTGAAATATGGTGGTTTTATGTAACGTAAATTGTCATAAACATTAATTATGCGCTGTTTTGTGTTGCATCTCATCTTTTATGTCGAGTTTTCCGTTTTACAGCGCCACCAGTCAGTGAAATGTCAACTTTTTTTTTCAAATTTATTAAAAAAGCTCTAAGCAATGATAAATATTTTGGTGCAAACCACTCTTTCATGCGAATTGGTTGATTTTTTAAAATTAAAATGTAAAATGTGTCTACAGGCCTTCCCGCCCACCTGTAATCTTGACCTAACAAATGTTTTTCGACTTTGTATTTTTCTTTCACAGAATTTTCCCTTGACACCTGCCAAATATTTTTTGTATTTCCTTCCCCTGATTTATGCCAAATACAGTGGAGCCCCACTTATAACGTTCCCACTTAAAATTTTTCACTTTTTCTCGTTTGCTACGACTCATTTTTGTGGTCCCAAATATTACTAATTCTCATTGGGACTTCCCGTTCAAAACGTTTTTCATAACGGTTTTCTGAAAAATGTTATAAGTGGGTTTCGACTTTATTTTACATTTTTCCTGACCATTTTTTATTATCCTGATTTTATATGTCGATAGGAACACATGGCTTTTACATCCTGCTGCAGAGGGCCCTCTAGACCAGACTTTTTGAGGGCCACATCTATAGTTAATTTATAGCGTTAAGAAACAAAAACTGATGAGAATCGTCCTGGAGCCCTCCTCCACAAGGGAGGGGGGGGGGAGAGGACAGGGCATTTGACTTCGGTGAATTGAACCCTCGCTTAAAGGATTGTGTAAGTTTTGAGTTGAAAATATGGAGAATATATGAACTTTGGGGGCTTTCATCAAAAAATAGTAAAGTTGAACTTGTAAGGGTTTAAAAACCCTTACAAGTTCATACAGTTCATACGATGGCTCCCGGGAGGAAGTGACTCCGGGAAAAGTATGATTTATTACATAGAATTCAACAATAAATTTCTGGAAAAAATCCCTCGGTCCCTCCTTTTGGGACAAACACAAGTTTCTACCATTTCACACCCAGAAGTGGTAATCCTTGTAATTCAGTTTCACACCGATTCCGTCTCGAAACGCATAAATAAATTTACTTGGTAAAAAAAATTATTAGCCAATAACACTAATAAAAACAGTCGAAATTCTATGGGGTTATACGAGGGGGAAAAAATAGAGCTGGGAAGGAGGCTAAGAAGCTATATATTCTTTTTAGAGGACCTCCCATATTTCTATAAAAGCACGGGGAGGGAAAGAGAAATCACCTCCTTCTGAGTTTGGAATTTCGCAATTTATGTCTTTCAGGTGTGTTTGATTCCAAAAGGGAGGATGATAAGACAGACCTTCCAGAAGCTGACATTCCTCTCGCCCCCACCTTTTCCCACAGTCAAACTTACCCCCCCCCCACCCCAACAGCAGCATATACCTGTTGTTTTCTCCCTTTTCCTGAACCCCAGTCAGTACATGATGGACCGACCACGGTTCCTCTGACTGACCAATGCATACGTGTGTGCAGAGGATAGTATTCACTAAAAAAAATCCCTTCATCTTGTAACAGCGGGTATCCGATATGCCCCTCTTTTCAAAACACAATCTTCTCTATCTCCGACCCCCCCCCCCCCAACAATACCCAGCAGTGAGTGACCAATGAATGGACTGAACGACGGAATCGAAATCCCAGTATGTCACACAAAAGAAAAAATATAATACAATATATCCCCACTGAAGACATCCGCCATTTAATAAGATGCTTTTTAGAAACAAATCTATAGGTTTCTTT
Source organism: Pholcus phalangioides (assembly GCF_987345545.1). Lineage (NCBI taxonomy): Eukaryota > Metazoa > Arthropoda > Arachnida > Araneae > Pholcidae > Pholcus > Pholcus phalangioides. The sequence continues at coordinate 12,699,421 of NW_028301594.1, forward strand.
CGGCAAAGCAAAGTAGTGATTCTGGTAGTAGTCCTGGAATATTCGGGGGGAGGGCATAGGCGAAAATCAAGTTTGAGGAAGCTACGGCAGGTGATTAAGGGCCACATAGACTTCTAGAAAGTGAAATATGCTGAGAAAAGAGTGGTTAAGAGATGGTATTAAACGCCAACTGGGGCGAAATTTATTGTAGTTAAGGGATGCTGCTATGTCTCCACTAAGACAAACTTTCCAGAAGCTGGCATTCCACTCGCCCCACTTTTTCCACAGTCAAGCTTACCCCCTCCCTTCAACAGCAGTATATACCTGTTGTTTTTTTACCTCTTCGTGAACCCCAGTTCTTTTCTTTGTGATCCACATTAGTATGCGTATTACAAGGAATTGAAAAGTGTGTGTGGTTAGCTCTGGTGTATTGGTTAGCGCACTTGCCCGGTATGCAAGGGCACCCGCGTTCGATGAGGAGACACAAAGCACTTTTATTTCCAAATATTAGTTTCGGCATAACATCCAGAAAATTCAATTTCTCAAAGAGTGGTTATTTTTGTTTTGGAATCCAGCCGTCGTCATTAATCTTACGGCATTCTCAGCTTGTCGTAACGCATACGCCTCAAGTGCATAAAAGGCCACGTGTTAATGAGATACATATAAATGGTTGATTTTATACATATACAACCTTTAACACAATTCTAAATTGAAGTTGGTAGGTATTATAGCACGGGAGCATCTTTCTGTACGGGGGACGCATGATGCTGTTAATACGGTTCTGGACACGGCATGCCATTCGAGAACCACCGATCGAATTCCTCAATCCAATCCAGACTGTGCCACAACGCCAAGAATTCCACATCCATATAGACACATCCAATTTTATTTCCTAGGTTTTTATTGAGAATCCCGCCCATTACCAAGAATTTCCAAAAAACCCCATGTAATTTTCCTAGATAGGTATGCGGATACCACAAGGGGGGAAAAAAACCAAGAATAAAAAAAATTCTAATTACTATCCGACATCAAACGAACCAGAAGAAGGCGTTCTTATCGAATATATAATACTACATGTACGATTTTAAGTGTGGGTTATATGTTCCCCCCGACTTGGGAAAACAAACTCACAGAAAATGAGTAAAATAAAACCAAGATTAAAAACCAAATAAAATAAAGAAAGGGTAAATTAGCCGCCGTATTTGGAAGATATGTTACGGTTACTTGGCTAATAACGAATTGAATATCACGAAAGAGTGGATGGAGGAAATCATACGCAGAGTATGGAAGAGCCTTATCTACAAAATAAACGCGAAAAAAAAATTGAAATTTGTGGTAATTGAGATCTCCATATCGGAAAATTGTTCCTACGGGGGGGGGGGGAAGATTCAGAGAAAAGGGGTAAAAGTAGCCATAACATCAACGCCTTCAATGCCTAAAATAATATTATATAGAAGAAAAAAAAACTTCCATATTTATATAACCGAAAATGATATGGTTTAAGATACGACCACATTCCGCCCGCCTTCATACCACTCAAAATGGCCTTTAGTATTAGGAAGAATAAAAAAGTGGCCACGCAGGCAGGCAAGGCCTTTTTTCCCTTTCAAAAAGACCCATCCGTAAGACTTCTTTTTCAACGAAATAACATCGTCAAATCATCAACTGCAAGTAATTACAGGTTAAGAGGCCCCAAACTAATGCCGAACCGGATTTTTGATCCTCCGGTTTCTAGGTTCGATCCCTTTGAATCGAGCCGCAACCGGGGTAGAGGGGGGTGGGGGGAGACGAAAGCCCTGGCTCGGTGTATAAATACTCGCTTGAACTAACAGTGGCGTAGGGCGTGGGCAGCAGGACTTGATATATATTTAATTGCACACCAGTAAACGGCAATCACGACGTTATGGTTCGTTTCACGCAGAAATTGCGTTTTACATATCATTTATATATATAGTGTTCTCCCCCCCGCCAAGGATATTTTTTCAACATTATTTACTTTCATCATTTCGATAATGCATCGAGTTATTTTCAATACCATTCCTAGATTTCTTATAACCCCCGTCTGATTTGGATTAACCGTAACTCGATCAAATGATCTATAATCAACAACTTTTCTCTTCATGACTGTAATGTTCCATTATCACCGTCGATTACCGTGATAATGCGTACAGTGTAAGCTTGCTGCGATATAGGTATATCGCAGAATGAGAATGCAATTAATCCGAAGATGAAAATGTAATTTATAAAGTAACACAAAGCTTTGATAAAAAAAACTGACGGACACTAACACCATGGTGTACTGCAGCTACCAAAAGTGCTCGAGCATTGTGCCCGATTTTAGTAGTCGTGTTTGCTTGACACCTCAATAAAGCACTCGTTCAGGTTGCATTCATTGATTAGCATTAACCCTTTCAGACTCGAGCATCCATTTTTTGGAATTTTCAAAATGTTTTTGCAGTTTTCATCCGAAAGAAAAATTCATTAAAAACATAAATGTCAGCAAATCTTTATTTTTTCAAGTTTTCATAAATCGCACTTTCCCCGAAGGCACTTTCCCCTGGAAACCATTTTAAAAACCCTCCGAAAGTTCAACTTTAAAATGTTGTCCTCTGATGAAAGGCCCCCAAGGTTCATATTCACCAACATTTCATTTTTAACTCAAAACTTACACAATCATTCAAGCCAGGGTTTAACTTCCTGAGGTCAAAAGAAAAGATTCTACAGAGAGAAAAGGCAACCCACACATTTGTGGCACCAGGGTCTGAAAGTGGATATAACGATTTCAGATTGAGAATGAGTTAAAATTCACAAGTGGGTGCTCTTCCAATGATGGACATTGCTCAAGATTCGAAACATTTCTTGCTTTACATAGAGACGTGATTATTCAATTCTGTTAAAATAACTTCATTTAGAAAAATAAAATTTCTGAATTTCTATAAATAGCGCTTGAAATTACAGGAGCAGCTCAATCAAAGCCTCTCCCAATCAGCTTCAATCTTATGAGAATATCAAATTCAGTAAAAAACTAGATCCAGCTGATATATATTAATGAAGGGCAGATCAGAAACTAGTAGACAACTAACTAATCCTTTGGTGCATGTGTGCGAGCACCAGAGCTCTCAAATGAGTTTCCATAACGGAAAGGGGCGGGATATTAAACAGCAATTACATCCCCGCTCCGTGCCGTATCTCTTTTATGGTTAAACACCCAAGCGTCACAATCTCTGTTTTTCCCAAGATGCTTTGCAAAGATTACCCATTCACCCGAATTAACGACCCTTAAGCCGATCCTTTTGTCTCCTACGAGAGAAAAGAAAAAAAAACAAAAACAAAAAAAAAGACTCATCAAACAAAACGATCTCCATCTCGCCCTCTCACGCGAGATTCACCCTCGTTTTCAAGGTCACTTCCTGTGCAACCTCTGGCCACAATCATCACCAGGTGTACACACACTATCGACAAGGTCTGTGCAGAACAAGAAGGGCGAAGAGGACAGGTAATTAGCAGTCAATTAAAGCACCGGCAGAATCAGCGGAGGACATCCGGCCATCCTATCTCTCTTACTTTCGCCTCCCTTGTGTGTACTGTATTTGCGATGATGCTCCTACAAGTGGAACATCCCAGTAGGGTGAGTGGTGCGTGTGTGTGTGTGTAAGTGCTGGATATAGCCTTAACTCTTTCCCATTCACGAGAACTTTACGAAAGGGGCTTTTCCTTGCTACTACTACCACTAGGAGGCTTTTCTTGAATGAACGGACTCTGGAAGGGAGCTTCTCCTCATATTACTCACTACTCGCATGGCGCGTAACATAAACGAAAGGGGGCCCGAGCACAAATGGCGAAATTTATTCGGTATTTCAGAACGATCAGACATAAATAGCTCGGTGCTTCCTCTCTCTTCTTTTTTTTTTTTTTTTTTGCGAAATGGCCAGACATCGCGCTTACAGTAACCCTGAATCGATCTGCAAAAAATCCGGAAAATTCCGAAACTCTCGCTAGTCTAGCCCATAAACAATTGCAACAGATGCCAATAATGTCTAGAGAGGGCATCCCTTCCTATTCCTCCCCTAAAAATGCGTCCACTCCACTCGGGACTCTTTCTGAGATACGCCACAAACTCAACTGGTGCATGTTGTTTGTCCAGTGACTTGTTATTCCTTCGAGCTTAGCAAGTCACATTAGCCAGCTTGACGTCGCGATCCCTCTAGTACAAACATGGTCAAGGCGAGATTCGGTGCAGGTGCCAATTCTCACATCTCTCTATGCCAATGTTTCTCAAAGTGTGCGTCACCAATCTTTGTCAGAGGCGTCGCAGCGAGCTGAAGATATAAATCCCTCTTGCCATTTTTCATCAAAAACGTACATTATTTGATTCTTCAAACGAATGCGATTAATTTTAGTTTTAAGGATCTTGATCCCACTTCAGAATTTTTCTCAGGCCTCTCTATAGTAAATTTAGTGTGAAAATGACATTCATATAGGACTCCGGGGATACGAGAAGCCTTGTTAGCCTCCCTTACAAAGAGGCCCTCGGACTTGGCAGCCATAATCTTAATGAACTAAACTGTTGCATTAAGAATAAAACAGATAAGAGTACGTACGAATGCGTAGACCCCCCCCCTCCTCGGATTATCGAGACTCTATTGTACTAAACTATTCTAGGGAGCCAGCCGCAAATGCATCATGAGTTGGGTAAGGGAGCCGCGGGTCACAAAAGTTTTGAGATTCACAGCTCTACGCCATCTCAGAAAAATATACAAATTCATAGGCGCCAATTCATCAGACTTGAAAAATTTGTAGTTTATTACGTCATATGATATACTTCGCATCAAAGAAAACATTTCACACCAGAGGCGGATTTAACGGCGGGAGCACTGGGCCCCGACTTCTAAAGGGCCCGAAAAACCAAAACGCCACACTTTTTTCCAATTTAAGGGGCCCAATATTTTCTTTTGCACCCGGGGCCTCGACCGACTTTAATCCGCCACTGTGTCACACAAATAAAAGGAAAAACCGCAGGGATTTTTTTGGGATTGCATCGGGTGACTATATATAAATCCCATTTTCCTGGGACGCATTCTTTGCCGTCCAGATTTTTTTTACATTAATTGGCAACTTTGCTTGCTTTTGGCATATTTGGCGACAATTACCGAGTTTTCGTATTTGAAAAATTCTGTGATTTCCCATATTTTGCCTGACAAAACGTTTTCAACCTGGAATTGCAAGGACTGAAAGAATATTTTCTTTAGATATTTTCCATTCAAACGAAGCACAATTTGAGGACTTTTGAGGATTTTTCTATGAAGATATAAGAAAAACTGGAAGAATCTGATTTCCGACCGGAAGATTTTCATAATTCTGAACAATCAGAAGGATTCCGGGTAAATCGGAAGCATTGGCACCTATGCAAATTCTAGTCTCTTGACAGAACCCGATACTTGATAATCATATGCAAAGATCATAGTCCAAAATGAAGTGCCCCATTTAGCATGAGCCATCAATACCGAGAGCCACTTCGAGTTGGTGTTCCAGTTGATCTGCCCTACGGAGGTGCACACACACAAGTGATAATTAACATTAGAAACCATCTGTGTCAACAGAGATTACCTGTACATCATAGATCTTCAAAAAAAATTCTACAATATTCTAAATATTTAAATACACAAAATTCTAAATGTTAGTTATATCGTGGAACTTCCCACAATGGAAAGTTTTCGAACCCTGCGGGAAATGTCTACTCTCTTGATATTTTACTCCCCATATATATTTTTTTCAAAATTGTATAGAGGCTTAGATAAAAGAAAAATAGGTGTGGGGGGGGGGTGGCTGTTAACGGGATCCACGGTATGAACCAAAAGCCAATTCAGCTATCCTCATGAATCCCAACTACCAGAATTTAGTTTAAAATCTCCACCATCATAAAAGATAACAGATGAAATCCGACATTACGATTCAATCACAATAACTTCATTATTAATTACATCTCCATAGCATGGGAATGTCTGGGATCATACTTAGCCTAACCATCATTGTCCAATCTATCAGAGTTCACCCCGTGATTGTCCTACCCGAATCACCATCGACGGATGACCATAACCATCTTCTTCCTCCTCCTCCTACTCTCTCAAAAATGCCAACAGCTTTGACACCGACACACAATCTCATCTTTCCCACGCTCAGACACGGTCATGACGTCACATCGGTCACCGAACAAATCTTTATAGGGAATCTCTCTATAGTTTTTTTTTTCCTCTTACCACTTCGATCCAGATCACAAGAGTGGAAGGAGATCGCCCCAATTACCAACGACATCACGGTGATATGATCCGGATCAAAATATATATCTCAATAATAATAGAAACGACACGAGGACCTCCGACGACATCACCATCAATGTACTCGGTGATCTCCGAACGAGAACCGACGACTCGTTCACCTAAATCCAAAAGCCGTCGTATTTTTCTAGACTATAATAACGTCTGGTGTGGACACCCGGTTGCGCATTCACCATTCACCCACATTTTCTTTGCATCTATCCTCCCCTGAACACGAATTTTTACAGATGCATCTTGAGGAGAGGCATCAGCCAACCTCTTTTCTCACAATTAAGACACAGACGTAAGTAAGATGTTCATTGTCTTTTCTTTCTTCAACAGGTAGTCAGTCAGTCATTCATTTGCGGAGAGATATTCCTTCTCCTTTATTCCCACCCTAGTTCCTTCCTTCCTCCCCTTCATTCATTTTCATTCATTCACCCTCTTTCTTTCTTCTTTTCCTTGAGTTGATTTTCATTCAGCCAGGTACATTACTGTTTGTTCATGATCAAAAGAGTCGTGGGAAAAAAAGACAGATGTGCCGGGCTCTCTCTCTCTCTCTCTCAACATGGCCGACTTGGGGCGCGATATAATAATGTGTGTGCTCCACCATATCTTCTTTTTTTTCCATCCATTTCCTTTTAAGATTTTATTCTTTCCTCAAATATTTTTTTCTCTCTCTAATAATGAAGAAAGTTATGGATGGAGGGTGGGGATCAGTAGGTTACTTGCACGATTTATTTTTGATTTAAGACTCGAAGTTGAACATTCGGCTCTTCCCTGATATAAGAAAAAAAATATGACAAATGTGGCCCTAACATGAATGAGCCCATCTCAGGAGCTCGGGATGGAATCTGGTCTTTTTCCTTACACACACACACTATAAAATTACTAGAAAGGAACCAAATATCGCGGTCTAAGGAAGGAGTTCTTAACCGAGGGCAGGTCTTGGGCAGAAGCGTACACAGGGAGGAGGGGAGGGGGATTTCGACACTTCTCAAGCATTTTATTTAAGTAACCGGTAATCCATGTGTAAAAATCATGTGCAATTTGGTTACGAAATTGAAAGAGCTGTCAAAAGTGTTTGATTCACCTGCCAGAAAAAAAAAATTTACTAGCGCTCTCTGCTGTTGACTTACAACATTAATTTCTGAATTGATGTATATTACACAGGACTATTTTTATTTCTCTTCTTGGAGAACATTACGTTTTCAGTTGTTATTTTGATAAAATGTATTGCAGTTGAACTTGATTATAGAGAAATATGATGCAGTCAAATATGGGTTCATGCAGGGCCGGAACTAGAGGGCTGCAACTGCCCCGAGCGGCAAAATTTAGGCGGCGGCAGTTTTAGGTGGGAACAAAGAAAACCCGGGACAAAATTATTGAATTTTAAAGTTGTGGGAGGCGTCAAAAATCCTAGTTGCAGCCCTGGTTAATGGAATTTTTATTTTGGTCAGTGTACAAATTTGCTTTCTGTTGTTCCTGTCCCTTGTTCCATTTCGACTCAGTTCGGGTTTCGATATCGTGCGCCTCTGAATAAATTAGTTCTGTTTTTTAGCGTCATCTATCTTTGAATATTACTTTACAATTTTAAACGTATAAATTTTGGTCAAATTTTCCACATTGTATCGTTTTTTCTTATTCGTCTTTACTTTCGAATTACGGAAGGAATAATTGAGATTTTTTTGATAAATTATTGAGTATTTTGGTCCACTTATAAAATAATCTGATACAGTGAAATATCGGTTAATACGATGTCTCTTCTGCTTTCACGAGCCTAATATTAAAAAACGATGTGTAGCGTTTAATTATTGTTTTGAATGTAGGAAACTGGGCTGGACAAATTGCCCCACATGTCCAGAGCAGGTAAAAGTTTTGACAGGGTAACATTTTTAAATACGCCTATACGTTCACTTCGTTAGACACAAAAGTTCTCCATATTTTGTATACTCTTAATCTTTAATGCCAATATATTCGGAATATTTCAAATCTCTAATGCCAATATTTTCGGAATATTTCAAATCTCTAATGCCAATATTTTCACCAATTTCTACTTGGGTGATTTTTTCCTGAGAAAACTTCCCACCGCTTTTCTTTTGGTGTCATTGTATACAGTAGATCTCGCTTTTATAATAACGTTCCCGCTGTACGTTTTTCCACTTAGTACGACTTATTTTCGTCGACCCAACTTCACAAACACTTATCTAAATTTCCCGTTTAAACTTTTACATATTGCTGTGCATCCTTCAACAATGATAGGAAACTAGGGAAAGTTGACAAACAACAAATGACATTTTTATACTATACTATTCAAATTTATTATAAAGCATCCAATATTATTATTATTTTTGTCATGTAATAGAATTCAGAGTACCATATTGCTTAATACAACACCTCAAAAATGTTCTTTTCTGGATATTTCAATGCCTGACAATTAGAGGCTAAAAACGTTTTCCAGCTTACAACGTTTTTTCACAATGGTTTTTGAAAAACATTATAAGACGGATCTACTGTATTATATTCTCGAGATTATCTTCCGGTTCGTGATTTATTCCGAATTGTAAATTTCTTGTACCATTTTCATCGGCGTGGACTTTCTATTTGTACTATCTATCTATTTTCTATACCATTTTTCAATTTCCACGCCAATTATTATAATCTATTATTAAAACAATAGATTATCAGTCAGTGCAGTCACTTTTTAGTCAGTTTCCGGACCCTTAACGTCGAAGCTTTTAGTTACTTTTCCTTTTTCATTCATTATAAATGCCAATTTTAGTCATTTTTAAAGCCTATTCTGACTATTTTTAGTACATAAATTTCCAGGCGCTAGTCATTACATTAAAATGACTTGTAAAAACACATCATGACAGTACCTATTTTATAGCAGGCGGCATTCTTATCGAATATATAATACTATATGTACGATTTTTAAGTATGGATGATATATTTCCTCGATTTGGAAAAACAAACTTACAGAAAACGAGTAAAATAAAATCCAGAAAGGGTAAATTAGCCGTCGTATTTGAAAGATATACGGCTACTTGGCTAATAACGAATTGAATATCACGAAATAGTGGATGGAGAAAATCATACATAGAATATGGAAGAGCCTTATCTACAATATAAACGAGGGAAAAAAAATTGAAATTAGTGGTAATTGAGATCACCTTATCGGAAACGTTCCTACCACGGGGAAAATTCAGAGAAAAGGGTTAAAATTTTATTTTATACAACGCGAATCATTTTAAAAATTCCTAATTTTCACATCCAATATTTAACGATAAAATTTATGACCCATTTCTTCTCACGTCTCGCCCACTATAGAAACCAGTTCTTAATTAGTATGGACAAATCATAATACAGACAGAATTTACCCCGTTCTTTAAAGTCAGATAATTGAGCAGTTAGATGTAATACACGTTTCATGCATGCATGAAAACGACCGAGTCCCTATTTGAAGGAAGGCCGAGCAAGTCTCGGTGAGTTTCAAAGAAGGACAAGGGACATTTTCTCATCCATAAGCTTCAACGTTGAGAAAACCTTTTTCCCACGCTCGTCGAAGGGGGGAAAAAAAATCATCAACTTTTTCTTTTTTCTTATTCGTTTTTATAATGACATTTTCAAAAAGCAAGCTTATTTTATATATATATTCTTAATATGAGTTCTACGGCCTTTTGGTTCCACCAGGCGTTGCACTGCCGATTTTCTCTCTACCCTGGTACACATCAGCAACCAATCCTAAAACATCGTCCGAAATCTTAACACACGCCCCCGCCGCAACCGGTCTCGAACTCGAAGGTACTTAGTAGACAAGAAGAAAAGACCCGAAAAACACATCATCAGCACAATCCGGGCTTTTGAAGCGGTTAATGATTCACCGTGCGCACACGCATATTACTGCTCTTAATGGACGAAACAACGAGAAAAGAACACACACACATGTACGTTAGTAGAGAAGAAAAAAAGTAGGCACAGCGTTGATGGAAATTTTCGCAACAGCGAAGTTGGAGAGAGAGAGAGAGGAAAAAACCCTCGAGAATTCGAGCCACACATGCAAAGTGAAAATTAGGAATAGTTAAAAGAAGGTTGGGGTGGGAGAAACCTCAATGGCCCTGCAAATGCCCTTTTCGTATCGGTCAAGTATCCCTTATGAAACAAACGGGTCCTAGCGGCCCGTGCAACACGCGTTTACGGAATACGGCATTGTTTCTAAACCTTTCTGACCCAAGGAAACAATTCGACGGACTACTATGAACCAGGGCTGGACAAATTCAATCTATTGCCCGAGACATGCATCGAGCATGGTGCATCTCACATAAAGTAGCGATACCGAAAACTTTTCAACACTTTCGGTGATCAGGCGGACCTATTATCTCTTCGGTGAGACAGAGCGGCAGGCCATGTTTTGGAGGAGGAGGAGGAGGCGGTGATCAGGTGGTTCCGAATATCGATATTATTAAAAATATATTGAAAGGTATTTTTCGAGGGAAATAAAAAAATACTTTGTTGTACCAAGGTTTACAGTAAAAAAGTATATCGTTGTATGGAGTGGTGTTAAACATGAGACTATAGGCGATTACACATAAGATTAAAAAAAATATTGTTGTAGCAGTATTTATCATTACATCGATATCGTTGTAGCGATGTTTCACTGTGTTTTAAGGTGGACATTTAATTTTTCTTTTTGCTCATTTGTCCAGTTGCTGATGAACATAGGTGGATATTATTATTAGTGTATCCATAACTGACACTCGCTTTTAGCGTACACCTCCCGTTCACGGACACTTGTGAAACGGCTCTCAATGAATTTCGTATACGGCTGATCCTTTCCCCCCCCCCCAAAAAAAAACCGTTACAAACCGTTCCCGAGACTATATAATTCCTTTTAGAAAATTTCAGAGCACTATAGTAACAATTTACATTTTTTTCTAGTTTATTTAATTCTCTCACATATGGTATCTCTTAATTTGTTTCAGATGGTATCCAATTAATTTTTTAAAATGATTGTTTGTAGCAAGACCTCAAAATCTGGCTGCTGAAGCTTGAAAATAAAAAAAAAGTGTTGAACTTAAAAAAGTGTAAAAGTGTTAAAAAGTGTTTGTGCAAATCTGGAATTTTCTATGAAGAAGCTTGGAGTCACAATTTACCTTATGTGTCATAGGTGAATAAATATGACAATAAAATTTTGAAAAAAAATTCTTTTCAGTAAAAGCGAACTTTCTAATTCGACTTAAGAACTTACTTATCATACTTATCATATACTGATTTGAGTTTAAATATTCATCAATGATGTCACATGGATTTATCAGAAAGAGGCATCAATGATGCCCCTTTCTGATAATAGGCATAGATGTGCTCGCGGCTCGAAAAAGGTTGAAGACCCCCCCCCCCCCCCCCACCCAGTGAATAAAAAATGGCATTTTTTACTTACTGGCATTATTCAGATATTCTATAAGACACTCACCTGAAAACAAAAGAAAGAAAAAAAATTATACACAAGCAATGTAATAGACATAATATATATATATAGCAAACTTTCAATAAAAAATAAATGGAACTACATTGAAACCTCGATATAGCGAATTTTTCCTATAGAGAATATCCGGATACAACGAACAAAATGTATGATCCCTTCTCATAGGAAGTTCTCTTATGGGATTGAATATAGTGAACCAGTATATATCCATATGACATGATACATCCGTAAACTGAATTTCTCATTTCTTGAACTTCGTTATAGCGCGGATTGACTGTTGTTATGAAATGTGAATTAATCTTTTAGAACAGGTAAAGGAGTAAAATATTGAAAAAAAAAAAAAAGAGACAAGTATTAATTTGTATAAATTCCAGTCAATTGCGAGACTACATTTTTTTTCATGTATCAATTAAAACGTCATTCCTAACCTTTTTTTGTCTTGTACCCACTTCACGAACGTGATTGAAATTTTACATAACATAAATAAGTTCGGTGAAACAATACCTGCTGGGAATCACTATCTTTGTTGCTATTTTTGAATTACATAGCTCTACCCTAAAAATTTGTTGCGGTACACGAGATCCGTTTGGAGATCGAATCACTGAATTACAAACACAACCGCAGTCATTAGATGACGCTGTAGCCCAGTTCGATAAGATACTTGCCTAAAGTACCAAAGGATGTTTAGAGGTGTCGTTCGTCCTTGCAAGAAACTTTCCTGGGGCTACGACAGAAACGGTGACATGACCACAGAAAAAATATTGCTCCCGCAAGGAGTCCCACACCGAGGGGTTAGCGCACCAACTTCTCGGTGAATATTAAAAAAAAAAAGCTGTCGTTCGGAATCGGCAATAAATTGTAGATCCCATTAATTAGCTCTTGTATGCAGAAAATGACCGTGATGCGGCAAAAATGATGAATGATTCATCAGTAGGACTAAATTGTATTAGAAGTGGGAGAAAACACATACTTTTTTCAAATTTGTGCAGCTGAAACTATTATTTCAAACCTGGGAAGTAATATGGAATTCAATGATAAAGTTATAAAAAAAAAAAAAAAAAAAAAATCAAGAAAAGGTAAATCCGATCTCATGAAAGTTTTTCGTCTAAACACCGTACATAAGTCAAAGGTGGAGGTCCCAAATATCTTATACATTCATTCAATTTGAATTTTTTTATACATTTTTTACTAAGGTATTATGTAATTGGACTCAGTTTTATCGCTAAAAAAATTTTCCATAAGTAAAAAAAAGCCTTCTCCCCACCGAACATATTTTTACATTTTCCCATATTATTAATTTTTTCCCCAACAAAATCTGCTTAATCATTTCCCTGACCAACTTACCTGAAGAAAGAAATACAATTCAAAATCTCAAACTAAAATATATCCCGAGTTTGTCCCCCCTCCCCCCTCAAAATATTTAACTTTTGGAAATTAAACTTTTGAAAAAATATTTTACATTTTCCCCGACTTTACCAGGGATCTAATCTTGGGGTTATATGATAAGAAAGCTTCCAGGAGAGAGTGCCTCCCGGGAAAGTGTGACTTATCACATAAAATTTAGCAGTAAAATGTGAAGATGAATGTGTCCCTGTATTAGCTTGACTGAAAAAAAAAATTTAACGAAGTGAATTATTTCTTCACAAAAATGAATAAAAAATTGAAAATTCTAAAAAAATAAGGATTTGCCGACATTTATGTGCTTATTACGTTTTTTCAGCATTAAAAATGCAAAAAATATTCTGAAAATCCTAAAAAATAAATGCTCGGGTCTGAAAGAGTTAAATGAATACTTCATCAACTACCTGAAATTTAGCAATGGTAGTTCTTTCTGTATATTAATTACAGCAATGTTTCTCAAAGTGAGCGTCGTGGCGAGCTGGAGATATTCATTTGTGCTGTAAAGCTACAGAGAACAGAAGTTCGAGAACCCCTGCTTTTTAGGCTGTCGCAAATCTAAAAGCTGTGGTCGTTCCGATACGAAATACTAAATGCATGTCTATAACATTAAAGCACATTGGTGTCATTAGTACATAAAATTTACACACATGGTAAAAAAAAAAGCTAAATCTATATTATCGCTTGGAAGATAGGGGGGTGAAAGAATTCTGAAAATGGTGTCGTTGACACATTAATAAGACATTCTAGCAACATCGTTGCAGCTAAAAAAAAAATATATAAAAAGTGGTCGGTATAGAAGGAGAGGGTGGTTTAAAAAAGCATTCATCCGCTGCCAACCTGATGTCCGTGGTGTACGTGCCCGAATGAAAAATCTGTCGACATCTTAATGCGTATGGCAATCTCGAGTAGACACCAAGAAGGTTTTTAGTTCCAGTAGCCATTCCGCAGCACCAGTAATGACCGTGTATTGCTAGTCCTCCCCCCCCCCCTCCAACTCTTATATTTAAAGGGCACTTTTAAGAGTTATTTCGAAAGAGAATAAAGAGAAAGGGGGGAAAAATTATATATCAGTTTTGCTGATCGCACCACACACTCAACAGGTGACATAGCTTTTCAAGCTATAAAACTTCATTAACATTCAGGTAGATGTCCTTTTACCTATCCTTTTCGAGGATAATAACCGTACACCATTATACCATCAAGATCCGAAATATAAAAAAAAAGAACATCTAAGTCTGTAATTTCTCTTCTTGCAAAAGGATTATGCAAGTACTTTTTTTTTTACCCCAACACGCACAACACCCACCATCAAAGAATGATCTCCACTTGGTTATATACGTACCTCATATATGTATGTATTCGACGTGGATCAATGGACATTGTAGTGTTGTTGTTGTTATTATACTTTGAGGGCTTGGATATTTTAGACTTAATTTACTGTGACGGTTTTTTTGATTTTGATTAGGTTGGTTATTTCTGAATTATTAGATTCTACAGTCCAGCCGGGTAAAGAGAGAAATTTGTCTTTCTCCCGGGCGTATTTTCTTATTTCAGGGACTAGTGACTCTGGAACGCCGGTAATTATATAGTCGAATCTATATCCGAGTATAAATGCCGATTTCCTGTCACATACCGGGGGTATCGAGAGCTTATCGCGTATTGGTAGTCACTGAGCAGAATATTTAAAAACCTGGCTGATGATGACTTATTTTTTTCCAGGCTCCGAGGCTATTTTATAAAACATGGTTATAAATTCTGATATCGTGAAAGAAAAATATTTTAATCGGAGTTATTTTTTTGCGTATAAATTTCCAATAATCCGAGTTCTTCTCGCACTATCGAGCGGACACAACATATTTTACCAGAGATGAACAAAAAAAAAATTAGCCTCATTTTTATTCCTCCCTCTAGTCATCTACAAATGGAGTTTATGAATCCCTATATAACACTATCCGTATTAAAAATGCCATGATCATTCATGTCGTCTTCAATCTTGAGCTACGATTGACTTGTGATTTGAATTACTGACGAATAATCGTATCCTGAAGATTATGGACATTCTCGGAGGATTTTAAACTCGAATATATTTGACATACTGTGTTTGGAAATTATCATACGATTAATAAGCTTTGGAATTTCATTTTTTCCCCCTCTCTATTGGTTTTTTATGTTGGAAAGGGACGATGCTCACAGTGGATATACACACTCACTAGCTCCGATCTAAGGCAACTTTCGCTCGCTACCACATTATTTTATGGTGCTCACTGAGGCACCCCAGAATGCTCGGACACCAAATGTCCGATTTGATACTCGACTCCTCAATCGAACATTTCACTGATAAGAACGATACTTCAGTTGTCATAGGGTTGTTCTCCTGATAGACATAAATGGTGCTCATGGCTTGAAAAATGTGGAAGACTGTTCTAGGAGTGTAGGTCTTTCATTTTTAATGGAAGCGAAATCGGAAACACATACGGGATTTTTGGTTACATTCGTTCTAACTTGATCTCCGTCAAAACAAACCACTATATAAAAGATTTTTTTTATTTTTTATTTTATTATTATTTTATCAGTTAAGGATTCCCAACAGAATCTGCTTGATCATGTCCCTCACCAAAACTCGAAAATTTCCCTTATTTTTCCTGGATAAATCTGCTGAAGAAAGAAATATAATTCACAATCTTAACCTTGCAGATATTTTTCGAGTTTGTGTTTCCCTTCACAGAATTTTTACCTGTGACATTAGTAAAATATTTTATATTTTCCCTAGCTATTTTTGATTTCCCTGACTTTTCCCCAAGTCAGGAACAATATTAAATCTAAATGGTCGACCGAAATTCTGATACTTTTGATACATTACATCACGTTATTTCAAGCCTTTTTAAAAAACTGGTGCAGACAAGACTACTAATGAACAAAAATAATAATAATCCACTGGGAATTATGTAAGTCCAACACCGAAATTCCTGAAAAGAAATAAATATAATTCAAAACCATAACCTTTACCAAATGTTCTTCGAGTTACGGCCCTTACCACGGTCATTATAATACTCTGATATGCTATTTCAGGGTTCCCAGCAAAATCTGCTTGATCATTTCAGAAGAAATATAATTCAAAATCTTAACCTTACAAATTTCAAGTTTTGGTTCTCCGAGTTTTTTCCCTCTCTGAGTTATATCAAGTATTTGCATATATTACCTAACGTTTGCCAAATATTTTACATTTTAAATGACTATTTTTCCTTTACCTGACTTACGAGGTTTTATTTTAGAGCCGAAACCACACTATCAAATACTTTTGTCATCACAGAAAAAATTGTTATGGACAGCGACACCCGGGAAGTGTAATATCACTTATCACTACCTGATCAGATTTTTTTTTTTTTTTTGACATTTTCCTACACAAACAATTTTTTTTCGATTACTAATTAGAATTACTAATAACTGAAGAGCACGAAAACTTCGTGAAAAAAATTCCTGAAACAGTAAAGAAATACATGTTACGTGTCAGTTTTTTTAATCTCGAAATAATCATTGTTGTTGGTCAGCGACCTGTCAATGAAACTACAAAAGATACCCAGCACAGTATCTCACTTGAATATGCTATACGGCATCTACATATATTTAGAAAATTTCTAGAAAACAAAAAACACATTAAAAAATAACCGCATTAAGACGGAAAAGAACCGATTTAATGAAGTGACCACAGATTTTCCTCAAAATTGCGAGAAGAAAAAAAAATAGACCGGAAAAAAAACTAAAATTATTATCATACACTATTAGCGAGGTAGAATTTTCCGTATACAAATTATTAGTATCATACAATACTAATAGAATATCCTTTGTTATTTACGTCGAAAAGTTACTTACTAGTTTTCAGGCTTTTTTTCCCCTTTTCGAGTATAATTTTAACACTAATTTCTTATAAAAAAAAAATTCGAAAAAAAAAAAAATCATTTCCGTATAATAATATTGGGCAAATTACGCCGCCAAAAAAAAAAACCTTTTGGTCGAATGATTCTGAACAATTATTTTGGTGACTTAATTACGGTAATTTGGCGAATTTTCGTCAATGTTATCAACGGCTTTAATCTTATTTTTGCTTTTTTCGGAGAAGTATGTCAAAAAGTTATTAGACGTATTGTTTCCTCGAGAGAAGAAAAATATATTTCGCCATCGGTTGGGAGATGGAATTCGTACTATTATTATTATCATTATTCTAGTTTGGGTGCTTTACTTTACTTGACTATTGTTCGTTTGGTAATTAACGTCTTTATTTTTCTCTCCTCCCGTATTTTGATGTTCACTGAGGCGAACAGTTGTTGTTTTTCTGTCCCGTAGACGTTGTTGTTTTTTTTTTCTCACGTTGGGTGCTTCAATTTATTTTTCTTTCACCCCCATTCAGATGTATTTTCATTCACATTCGTAGAAACATGGGAGAAAAAAAATATATTTCAATGGTAATTCCTACAGAGTAGCCATCTTGAATGTAAAAAACATTAAAGAGTCCGAATTCTATAGTAGAAAATTACGTGTCTTCTCTAACCAAAGTAATTTCTTAAATATAGATGATTTTTTTTAGTGTTTATGGGTGCAAACATGCCGTACTGCCACGCACTATGGGAATTTTCACCTATAAAACTGGTTTTCTGCCTGCCTGTGTATTCACAATAAAAACCTTTGACCAATTTTTGCCCAATTTCTCGTATGCCAAATAGAACCCTTCTTTCTCGATTCCTATTAAAATTTCACCAAAGCTTAAAAAACGTTTCAGATGGTCAACAATGGAGTTAGAAACATTTTTAAATGATACGGAGACATTTATCTTCTTTTAACACACACAACTGTTTTTCTTACGCATTTCTCTGATCAAGTAACAGAGGAAACACCGGCCAGCACCGAATATTTTTACATGTTTCTATAATGAAGGGTTTTTATTTCGTATGCTTGTTTAAGCCAAAAAATAAAGATTATTGGAAATTATTTTCAGAATAGATTTCTATTATAATAGAATAGATTATTGATTTCTATTTATAATCTCACTTAATCTGGTAATTCTTGATGTATAAAAGGTATTCAAGTTTTTAGTACTTTGATAAACGTTCGAGTTTTCGATAAAGAAAATATTTTCATAGTTATTATAACCCAATGATAAACAATAAATATGCGTACCTGCTATTTTAAAATTTAGACTATTATTTTGAAACTCTAGATTTCAATCTGGACAATTGAGTCGCATTTCGGAATGAGTTTCACATTAAGTTACATTATTTGGCTTGTCGCTTGATGCATTTTTAAATGAATATATTTCCTTTCTCCATTCGAAACTTTCCACACGAAGAACCATCCTTTCCCCAGAATTATATTACCAATATTCATATTTCCGCTCTAATAACATAACAAATAATAATATAACATAATAGAGTTAAATAACACTAAATACTTAAATAACACTTAAATAATAAATAAATAGAGTTAATACCGATTCGTTGGGGGGTGTGGTGTAGCAGTAGTAGGTAGGGGCTCGGGGATCCATGATGCAGCCACCTCGTTGGGCAATTTGCCTGTTGTGGCGTTGTATTTGTATTTGTATAAACATAATAATAACTCTACTTCCGCACTATGCTGATCAGAAATAACTCGAAATAAATTATCAGTTATCATTACAACTTTAAAACAATTTTCTTGCTTTAATGAAAATTTCATATCAATTTTATTCATTGAGAATTTTTTTTTTTTAATTATATGATAGACACACATGCTTCTTATAAGACTAGATGCGTCCCGACTTACATTTTTTACAGATTTTAAGGGCGTTCTACGCTCATATGCTACCGGTTTATCTTATGAAAAACATCACCGAATCTAAAAATTCTTGTAATTAGAGACGAGTACGATTCCTGCATGTGAAAAACTTTCAAGTCATCTTTGAAATACAAGAAAGGCAGATAATTATTTGAAATCGAACAAATCATTCAGAAAAATTCAAATAAAAAAAATATTTCTGATATTTTATTCTTTGTTTTTTCTCACCTTCTTAACTGCCAATGTTCCAATTAATGATAGATCTTGGTTAATAAAAATATTTTTTCTAGTTCAATTAAAATTACATTTGTTTCTTTTTTTAAGTAAAAAAGCGAAATTCCGAACTTAATTTAGAAAACTGAAAAAAATCTAATTTGATTCAGCATTTATGACAGAAGTTTTGTAAACAAACCAATTTTTTTTTTGTATATCATCTTTAATGTAATTTTTATACACAAAGGTTAGCCGAGAAACGCAAGAGGGGGGGGGGGGGGGGTAAACGTAAATTTCTCCTTTCATATCTCTTCAACTAAATTACTTTTTTCCCCCATTCATAGAATCAGTAACTACGAAATTCAGATTTTTTTTAGAAGAGAATCCGTAACCAAAGGAAAAAAGAAAAAAGCAACTCAATTCTTAAAGCAAAAAATCCTTTCCCGGAAAATACGAAAAACCGAAGCTAGATGGCACTACGAGCGCCACCTCGAAAAATCCCATCCAAGCATCCATCCATCGGCAAACACACACAGACGGCAAACTAGGTCACGTGGTCGCAAGACACGCGGTTTGACGGGGAAGAAAGAGATGATGGAGGAAACTGATGAAAGTACTTTCACGTGATGCGGGGAAGGGGGAAGGAAAAGAGAAAGAAATCGACGCGAGGGGGATAAGCAAGAGCAGAGTTATTTTTAGGGGCCCGGGGCGTCTGTCTACACCAAAACAGGAAGCGCTCGCTCCACCACGAATACATCAAAAAAACTTTCTTTTTTAAAAAAGAAAAATACATAAGAAAAGCCCTCCTCTTGTCAAAGACGAAGACCAACAGATCAACCGCAAGAAAGGAGGGGGGGGGGGGGAGAAGAGAAGATTGGTACAATGACACCTCCATCACGTGACACAAGAGAAGCGAGTTGTCTTAGGAAAAAAAAAAAAAAGCAAAAAAAGATTATATTCAGCTTTATTTCAACTTTTTCAAGAGACACTTGAAGCTAAAAACACTTACACGCCTCGGAAAAAGATCTCGGATTCCCATCACCCCTGATGATATGCAAATTTCCCCATTTTCGTCGCCAACTCTTCGGCGAATCGCCGCGGCATGGCGAAACCGCTGTCCATCTAATCTCAAACACACCCCAAAATAAAATAACAAAAAAATGAAAACAAAAAAAGAAAGAGAATCCTACTAACCAGTTTCCTCATCACACGGCACAGCAGTTAGCTAAACGGAACTTAGTAATTATCTGAGCGCGCATATGCAGCACTTGGTGAAATCACCTTCAGAGGTAATTTTACCGCCCCTACAGCGTTTTTCTAGAAGCCTATTATCATTATTATATTTTCTCTTTCGCCATTTTCTTTTTCCTCGCTTCTCTCTCTCTCTCTCAAGAAAATAATAAAAAAAGACCATTGGGAGAGAAGAGAAAAAAAAAATGGAGCTGTTAAAAGTAGTTGTTATTGTAGAGTGTGTTTCTCCTCCGTTCGACGTCCATTCCGCTCGATTTTCAAGAAAATTTCCATCGAGATCATGATGCGACGTACTTCATCTTCAATAATTTCTGACAACAAAGATATCGCACATATTTATGCCAAAAAATCTCGTGTAATACGTGGAAACGACGCTCCTTCGGAAGCACTGTATCGACCAACTTACATAAAGGATGTTTTCACGAGGGCCGCAAGCACCACCCGTACTGAAGGAGGAACACTCTCATGGGAACTGCTTCTTGAATTGCAATATGAACATTACTAATTCATGTGTACAGGGCCGCAACTGGGATTTTTGCGGCCCCCGCAAATTCAAAATTCGATAATTTTATAACGGTGTTCTTTGTTCCCACCTTAAACTGCCACCCCCTAAATTTCGCCCCCTTACTTTTTGATCTAAAAGTAAGTCTTGCTAATTATAACTAGATAGAAGTGAGACAAATGCACAAGTGCGTACGGCCAAACAACATGCTGATGCTCGATATTTTAATTTTTATTTGTGTATATGCTTTATTTCTGATTTGCTTATATCTCAAAAATGTGATTGTGGAGTTGTGTTCTGACCAAACACCGCAGAATTATGGATTCGACCAAGAATTTTCAGAGAAAGGGAAAAATCCAAACGTAGTTTGATTAGTTTAAGCTGGCTCTGGTAGAAATGGCTATCTATTCGGTTGTGGTAAAGGTGAACCGTGTAAGGATTCAAAAACAAATCAGTTATTCACTCAGGATTCTCAGAAAAAAATCTGTATCATTTCCCTGACCAAAATCCAAAATTTGTCCTGACCAAAGCACGTGAAAAAATATAATTCAATTAACTTTCCAAATGTTTTTCAAGTTTCGGTTTCACCCCCGGGCTTTTATCAAATATTTGATATTGAATTTTTTCCAAATATTGTTCATTTTTTGTGACTTTTCAGGTCGCTGTGAACCCTGTCAGCTGTACATTTGAGCCGAAATTCGAAGAATGCAAAATATTAGAATCCATAACAGAAACACACTGAGTACATACAGGGTGTTCCATGAGTTCACAAATAGTATGAAAATTCATCAAAAAAAATTAGAAGGAATTGGTATATTTGAATGCGGTTTGCGAAAAAGTTGTTCTCACGGAAAGGATTTTTTTTTTTTTTTGGTATAGAAAGAAATAGTTCAAATTTTTATAGAAGTAGTTCAAATAGAACAAATCATTGAAATGTGCTATTCAAATGAGAGTCTTAGAAAATGCAAGGTGTGCGTGCAATTAACAGATCATTTCTGTATTTTCCTGGCGCTTACATAAGGTTTTGGTGGATAAAGCACTGATATATGAATCATGTTTGCCCCGGGTGGCAAAAAACCCTTTACGGCCCTGGGTAGTTCGGGTACATTCTTTCATATCATTCTTACTGGACTTTCTTGCAGTATTCTCTACAGGTAAAAATTTGAACTAATTTATTCTACACCAAAAAAGAATCCCTCTTCGTGAGAATAACTTTTTGCCAAACCACATACAAGTATTGTATATCAAAATTCCTTATTTTTATATATTTTTAAGTTCTTTATGAATTCATGGAATGCCGTTTACTTTAAAATAAATTGTATACTTAAAATTACAATTTACATTTACAGATTATATTTTACATGTGCTTTGAACTTAAACTTTTCCTAATAGAAAAAGCAATGATGAAGATAAAGCCCTTGTGCTTGGTACTTAGCAATAACGGCAATGTATAGGTAAACATTCTTTGGAATTAACTACTCCTCCCATAGTAGTTGCAATGACGGAGACAGGCGTACGCAGAATGTTCTCGGGGGGTTTCAATTTTTCCCTTCTCAAGGGGGGGGGGGGTTACGTTTTTTCCTGCAAAATAACTATAATCTAGGCTGGGGGGGGGGGGTTAGAACCCCTGAACACTCCCCTCCCTTTGCGTACGCCAATGGACGGAGTAGTATAAAATCGGAGAATATCCAGGAACTGTGTGTGCTCGTTACTTCGAACAATGACAATTTATAGGTATGTGATTATTCACAAACCTTTCTACATGATTTATCGATAGAGCAAAAAACAGACAGACATTTTCAAGGGCCGCAAAATGTCTATAAAGCCCGGTAATGATTATACATTCAGATAATTCCAACTTGAAAACTCACGGAAATCCTATATACACTGCATGAAGAATGTTGGACACGAAAATGCCTCTCATATTCCATGAGCGTCGAAAATTGTTTTCTCCACAAGGTGGGGGAAATCAGAAAAATTTCCAAGATCTTCCCTTCCAAAACCCAAAACGACTCACAAAAATACGAACACCTGTTAAATAATCAGTCACATTCAAAGCCAATCATAAAAAAAAATTAAATTAAAAAATCATAACTGTCAACAAAAAAAAAAATTGAAATTTCATCCACCCAACGAAATCCATAATTACCTTTACGCACGGGGAGGGGGGGAGAAAAAACCTCTTTCAAGCCAACAACAATCATGGCTTTATCCACCCTCTATAACACATTAAAAAAAAAACCCTAACATTAACACTACATTCATATACATTCATACACATAAGTATGATAATAATAATAATAATTCACGCCAAAAATGAGATTACGAGAAGGGGGGGAGGGGGGATGAAGAGAAATAACATGATGAAATTATCGCGCCATCTTGACAGCTGTGGTCAAACCAGTTCAAGTCTTGATAATATTCCGCCCTTATCATGAACAAGTCTTGCAAAAAAAAAAAGACCAATGCGAGTTTTTTACACACCGAGAGGAAAGGTAACAAATGGAATCAAAAAAATGAGGCTCTGCGCACACAAGAGAAGCAAATTGTCCAATTTTTTTTTCCACCTCTATAACGTGAAATACTAGCGGCGGCGGCGACAACGAGCAGGTAATGCTCCAATGGGTCAACGATCCTAAGTGGGAAAAAGGAAGGGCTATATATATATTTTTTTACATATATATTTTTACCTGAACATACATAACAAGAGACAAAAGGTAGAAAAAAATGGAAAGGGGGGAAAAAAAACTAAATCTCTCCTCCTCCCCATTTGAATCTCGACCAATGACCAACGCGCATCTAGAAACAAGTCATTTTAGACGTCAAACCATATGGAAATAAAAAGCGATCCAAAAAAAAATTGTTTGACCCTGTGTGTGAAAACAACTTTTTCTTGCGCAATTCTACAAAACTGGAATTTGGTCAATTCCTCCCCCCCCCCCCCTACTGAGTAATGATTGGCGGTAATGTTGCAATTAGTCGCCAAACCAACAATTTAATGATCCTTCAACAGCAAAAAAAAGAACATCAAAGAGTGTTTATAACAAATGTAATACCAAAAGCACTTTCACCATTGACAAATCATATTTTACGAAAGGTTAATTTTACCCGACGATTTCGGTCGGTTCCGTTTCGCTTTAATTGCAAAAATATAATAGAAAAATCCAAGGTGCTTCGGATTATTATGGCATCTTAAGATAGACTGAACGATTCCGTGGAAGAACTTGAAAAGGTGCAACTTTTTAGGGCAAAAAAGCTATTTTAAGATTCATAACAACGATGTCCGTTGATGATAAAACCCATGCAACATACTGAGTCAGGCGCGGATCCAGAGAATCCGGCGATCAACCATCCTAAGAGCTGAGTAATATGAGACAAGTTGGTCTAACCCGTGAAATACGGGATCATCCAAAGAGCCCACACAATAAGCAGCCCCTTTCGATACATTGCCCTGGATCAGGCCATACCCGTACGAGGAAGGATTTTTTTTTTTTTTTTGTAAAAAAACCGGCAGGTATTATTGTTGCTTAGGGCGTTTTTTGAAGAATCACTATCCCTTCTTGTTCACGATTCTTCTTGTCGCTTATTGTTTAAGATACCATTGTTGCTGGGGAATCGTATGGATCACCACTAATTTAATGAATCACAAATGCTCAGGAAATGGTTTATGGAATCACTTGCTGAGAAAACTGGTTAGAGAATCACTGCTGCTAAGGAAATCCCAAACACGCTAACTGGCTTACCGTGTTTTAAATAAAGCTTTGTTATATAGTCGAAGTTGGAAATGCGTGAGTTGTTATGGGCAAAATATATACGAACTAGAAAATGCTGTTACAGGAGAAAATGCAAAAATGTAAAAAAAATTCTGTCCCGTTTCGAAACGAGGAACGCAATCACAGGATAATGTCGCCGGCAGATTGCAATGCAAAAATGCAATTCTCATGAGAGAATATCACGAATATCTGGTCACCTCCAAGTCAGAATACATAACGCTGAGTATGCGTGCCAATACGAAATCGGCAAATTCACAATGAATGAGCATTTATCCTTCCTATTACCCGTTGTGCGCCAAGAAATTATATAAAATGTATGACGTTTGTTTCCTTCCATCTAGAACAATCTGTAAACTGACACGAGTTTGAATGAAATGAAACCCGCTTTTGTTCCCGGTAAAACTCCTAAGGGATCGAGTCCCGTTAGGATCATTTAAAAGGGCCCCTCGGCGGCCAGTTCAGCTTCGAACCGATAGCTTCCGCTTCTCAACGAAACAATGACCACTAACACAACGCGTGCGAATTCACCTCCGATCTTTTGCAGGGGCAAGGGGAGCAGATCCGAACCAAAAGGACAAATAAATAGGTGTTTGTTGTACGTGCATGTAATACCGTACAATGAAAAGGGAACTTTCAAAACTTTTGCAGAGCATTTTGAAAATAAGTTTAACGCGACGAAATCGCAGTGAACAGCCCGAAAATAGCTGCCGGCAGTCAGTGGAGTCGAAATTCAAGCCGGACTCGTATCGCCCAAAACAAAAGAAGGGTGGCAGCTTTTACGCGTTTAGGAGGGATAACGGCCAGCTGATATAGGTTGGTCAGTTGGTCGGTCGAAATGTTTGGCCCCAACGGACAAACAAACACAACAGCGGAACCAACAACTTCTGAAATCCCCCCCGAACAGGAGATTCAATAGGAACTCCGTACTGGTCAGTCAGTGCTATAAAAGGATTGCGCATACAATAGAGCAGATCCGTGCATTAATCGCTCGTGTCGGGATACAGATACACCATTGTATGTACAGATGATTTTAGAAATCTGCCACCGAGTATATTACAGCCATCTTCAAAAACAAGTACGTAAGCCGAGAAGGTCCGATTTCAATTGATAATGAAATGCGGATATGCATCGATAGAAGCGAGTACAGCCAAACTCTGTTACAACTGCACTACGGATATAACGTCAATATATGGGGAGCTATACCAGTCGTTTTGTATTTTTTTCGGAGTTTAACGACAGAATTTTTGCCAAGGGTGCTCAACCTTTTTGAGTTCCCTGTTACAATGTCCTTACATCACCTAGTGCGACGGAACCTGGGTGTCTCTCGGTTCCTATCACTATCAACTTTCGAATGAGTGTGGGCCACTTCATTGGTTTGAAATCGGGTAGCCGGGGCCTCTTAATTGAGTGATCTCGAACAGTGTCGCATGTCACTTAAGTGATCTGTAAATTTTGTCGCAGGCCGCTTGAACGATTTGAAACTGTGCCGTGAATCACTCACGTGATCAGTAAATGCGCCGATGACCACTTTAGTGCTCTGGAACTGTGCCATGGGTCACTCCGCCGATCTTTAAATAAGCCGCTGGAAATTTGCTGTGGATCATTTAAATGATACTAAGATATGCTGCGAGTTACTTTAATGATATTAAAACGTGCTGCAGGCCGTTTAAGGGATCCGGAAATGTACTTACTGATTGTCACTTAAGTGATCTGAAAATGTGCCGGACGTTACTCAAGTTATACGTAAATATGCCGCTGGTCACATAAGTGATGTGGAACTGCAACACGGGTCATTTGAGGAAACCCGTTCACACCCATGCCACTTAGTGCATTTTTAAAACGTTAAGTTTGAGGTAGTGGGGCCACATCTACCACACGGGCCATGAATTGAGCATGTACGCTGTAGATGCACAGAGAAACAGTGCCGATATGTGCCCAAAACGAAAATATTATTACTCAAATAACGTCCATTACCAAACACTTAAACAAAGTAACGAAAAAGAAAAAGCACTGCTACATTCTCATTTATGGATATAAAAAATCGATACAAGTAAGAAGAAAAAAAAGCAGCGTATATATATTCGTACAATGAGCAAAAAAAATATCGATCACCATTGATTTACTTCTACAGAGAATACACGAGACAAAAGGAGAGAGAGAGAGAGAAAAGGCAGTTGAAAGAAGAAGTAACAGGAAAGATGAGAGATAATCATCAAAACGGAATCGATCTGTGTAAAGAAAACAAATATCCTGCTCCCAAGACCATTAAAAAAAAACGTACTGCCATACATATATTCAAATATTTATTATTATTATTCATACAAGGGCTCCAACGCGAAAATAAATGAACCAAAAAAAAGTAGGATTTCGACATCTTTAGTGGTTATATTCACAGGGTTAACTAGAAACTCTGCAATACAGAATTACATTCTGTATTGCATTACATTCATATTTAAAGATCAGTTTTCTAAACTCGTTTATGCTATCAAAAAAAATCTTGGAAACATCACCCCGGTTGTAACGACACCTCTGGTTATAACAAAACTTCGTAGAATCTTCGATGCCATTATAACCGAGTTTTCCCCCCAACTAAAGACAACACAGTCAAACTCGGTTGCAACAACACTTTGGCAGAAAGAATATAGCTAAGATATTTTCCCTAACGAACTTGAGGTGACCACCGATACATGGCGCTTTCATTTCGAACCCAACTCATTAATGGGAATAAATTGCAATACAGCGATATATGGCCAGAGTTGGTGCTCCGTGAAGTAGTCAGTAATTGGTGGTCCAGATTATTACAATTTCCTCTTCTTTTTTCAGTGGAATATGGCCACCAGGGCTGGACAAAACAAATAATTTTGACGTTTTTAGGGCAAATATGCTGCTGTAAATTCCAAACATTTTGTGCTGCTCTCAGCCTTCAAATTTGAAAACTTCACAAAGAAAATTTTAGGCGCCAATGTCAATTTTTTAGTCGCCATAGCGATCTGGTGCCTGGGATATATGTCCATCCCTGATGGTCATCCCGATTACAAAGAAATGAAAATTCCATTGCATCTAATTCAATTTTTACAAAAAAAGGTCATGAAAACATGAACCTCAGTTGTAACGACAAAATTTCGTAGAATCTTCGATGTAGTTATAACCGAGTTTGACTGTATATGATCCCGTTGCATCTCGTCATCCGCGGCATTCGGTTCGAAAGGTATTGCTTCGAATTAGATTCAAAAAAAGGGCTAACGAGTGAAAAAAAAGGGCTATTGATTGAGCATATATGATTTGAGGATTGAAAAGCAGAAAGTAACATCCCTATGAAATTTTACCGCCCTGTTTAGCCGCACATGCCTAAATTACGGATATGCCCCGCAGGTCTTACCTGGAATCACTATCAACTGAAACCATAATCATATATAACGTCAAAGTCCAATGATGTACCTTAAGCAAAATACATCTACAAATTCGCAATTGGATGCCAAACCGATTCTTTTCTTCTTTTATTATCATTATACGGCAACTGCGAAAACGGACTAACAATGAAACAATGAACTATTATTTAACCGAATATAGTCATAAGTGTGCGCCTAAGACAACACAGAACACACACACAAAAAAGATGAGAGTCCGAGTCACATAAAACTGTAAAATATAAAGAGAGTCGCCAAAAGGTAGTCATCCGACAAGAAATGTCAAGATAATAATGTAATATATATACACGAGTGTGTAAAAAAGGATGAACAAGAAGGCAATGTATGATGCATGTAATAAGCATTTCGTTCGGCTGCTGGAAATAATTACGCCAGGCAGCATTCATACGCTTTTTCTTTCTAAGACGATGTACGTGTACACGGACACAAAAAAAAAAATAATAAAGAGCAAATTCCGGAATAAAATATTCTAATTTTCTGGCCAAATTGCGCGCATGCGCGATTATATAAAAATCACTAGAACCAAATTAACCAGAGGCAGAGCAAAAAAAAAAAAGGCACGAAATCACAACGCGTGAAAAATCTTGACAGCTTGATAGCCGCCTATGCTTATTCTTATTTATTTATACAATTTTTTCTTTCTTTCTGCCTTTTTTTTGCAAACTCTTCCAAGACTTCCAAATACCAACACAATAGAAAAGCCTTGTTTAGAAATGCACGCGCAAAACGCAATAATACGCATGCTAATTTGGCCACGTATTGCCGAAATTTTGCACCGATGAGAGAAGAAAACTAAGAAATACGTAAGAATGAATCGTGCGTCATTCATAACGTAATTTATTTCACTTTTTTTTTTGTTTTCTTGCAAAGAAATCCGCTCAAGACGTTATACGACATAGGTGCATAAAACGCCGGCCCTCGGGCCAATCCCGTCCATTCGAGATTTTTTTTCTTTTATCTTGCCCGCAAAAGCAATTTACAACAAGTACAGTGGAAAACGGACTTTCCGTTCTAAGCAATAAGAACCTTTAATTTCCAACGAGATTCTCGTTGTAAGTCGCACTCGTTAAAACATAGGAGAGATCGACTTGAAAGCCGGGGGGGGGGGGGCAAGGTCAATTGCTGAGGGGGGCACGATAATGTCAATTCATATATATACATATACATTAAATAAGTCGACCGCCACCGTTGACGGACGCTGGGGGGCAATGTCCCCCATGCCCCCACCCATTCGTTAAATCGAAGCATTGCCGTGCATTTAAATTTATATTATATATCAGTGTTTTTCATTTATATTTTGCAATCGATGGCAATTCAGTTTTTCCTCGACCGTAAGAAAAATAATTCAGCTTTTCTTCGGTCCTAAGAGAAATAATTAAGTTTCTATATATACGAAGGTTTTCAACAACTGGCTGTTGCGAAGATGAATTTTTGGAAAGAGAAAATTCAACTGCCTTTGTAGGGAGCCGAACGCACGTCCTTTCACTTTCCGGGTGAACGCCTTAGACCACTAGACTACAAAGGCAACGAATCTATCAATCTTACCTTTTAGCTCGTGTGTACTGAAAGGGACCGTACATGGACGGCCGGGCCTGACTCGGGAAAAGCTCACAACTGCTGACGCTGCCACCAGTGAAAGGACGTGGGTTCGATTCCACGCAAAGGCAGTTGAATTTCCTCTTTTCAAAAATTCATCTTTACAACAACCAGTTGTTAAAAACCTTCGTATGTATAGCGGAGAGTGACGTCATCCTTTCATAAGTTTCCATACAGCCCACAAATGTATTACGGGAAAAAATGTCCCGCACGCCAGAAAATCTGCGCACAAATGACTCTTCCTCTTGCCACACTGCTTTCGAAGAAGCAATTCGGCTTTTCTACAGTCCTAAAAAAAAAAAAAAGCTTCTACGAAGAAATGATTCAGCTTCTACACAGCCAGCAAAAGAAATCCAGGGGAAAAAATATGGCACGAAAGTTGAAAAATTTAGACACCTACACTTCCTTGTGTTTCCTAAAAAAAATTCCAACAATGTTTCCAGGTTTTTTTTTTCATACTCAGCTCTGGCTCTCAAAAGAATTTATTCAGCTTTTATACGGCCCTCAAACGAACTCCTAACAATATAATATCACCCTCAAACCGAAAACTTCATTCACCCATGCAGGCTACGCCGATTTAAATCAGCTTGATTTAAATCATTTGATTTTTTTTAAAGCCATTGATTTAAGTCACAAAAAATTTAAATTTCCTTTTACATAACTTTAATGATATTTAATTAAAAGTAACCTGGTATGGTAGGCTCGTTATTGATATATGGTAAAGTTCTTGATTAAACGAAATATAGAAGATCTTTGGGGTAAATATAAAATATACACTTAAACTTAATCCCTAGAGAAAAATATAGATATATAACTGCACTAAGTATTTTCAATGTATTACAATGTGTCATCCTCTGTGTAATTCCCTGATATTAAAAAAAAACGAAATTGTTTTTATGCAAAGCCTAGAATTCTATGCTCTAATTGCTAATCCAAAAAATTAGATATTGTGCCAACATGAATATTGTTAAGCTTTACACTTCTTTACTATTCGAATTAAAATTTCGAGTTCGCTCGCTTTTTTTTTTACTAAAACTCATTAAATCGGTGAAAGAATAAAAATGCGTAGATTGTTAAGCAACATCATGCAAGTTGGAAACACATCATAATAAATGCATCCATCAATTGCACAAAAAAGCAATCTTGTCAATATAGCATTTATTTATTTAGTTGAGATGCTGAATGGCCCTTTGGTTGTACATCGAGGAATCGAGAAACCTGCACCATATGTGTTTGTGATACTGAGTTGCTACCACGCATTCAATTTAATGGGGAGAGGGGGGTTGGGAAGCCCTCATGAATAAAAGCACTACTTTTCTCTACAAGAAAAGCGTTAATCCATGAAGTTAATTTAGGCTCAACGACCTTTCATGTTACATAAACACAGATTTTTGGTGTTCACATTTCTTGATTGCAGTTCGTTGGCTAAGCTTATTCATTAATGCTGAATTAAATTTGAGACATTAGGTTAAAAAAAAAAGCAGGTAGGTGATATGCGTCCTCAATGATCAAGATTTGTTTTAATTAATAAGCACTCAGCTAATTAAATTAAGAGAAAAATCCGATTTATTTGATTTTTTTTCCCATATCCTGAACCCATGCCATACAATCTTTCATAGACGAAAAACAAATCTACCCACTCATCTTTTTCCAGATAAATTCGTGGAATAACTAACTATAATCGATGAATTTCGATATCGATTCAAATTTTATTTCTATTTCCCCCCCCCCCCCCCCCATGACCGACGGAAAAATTTTCCCACGATTTTTATCTCCGATATAGTACATTTATTGACCTCGCAAGACTAGCGGAAACGCAAAAAAAAAAAAAAAAAAAAATTCGATTTACATAATTGGTAAATAACAACCGAAAATCACGGTAAAAAAAAAAACCAATGGATACCGTATGACCATAAAACCGGAAACATATTATAGTAGATAGGCTTACTAGAAATGGGGGGAGGGGGAAGGAAGATGGAAATTACAGGAAATGCTGACTGACTGACTGACCACTCGGAAAATAATAGCACAATATATCAAAGCACTTATCGACAAAATCACATTACATTCGGGCATGCATTACGGATAGCCATGACGAGTGAAAAAACAATAAGATTCAATTTTAAAAAAGCGTTTGAATTCCCAGTATCTGCCTATTACTGTTGATAGAATCATGTAAATCTTGCTTTTGCACGAGTGCATGCGATTTACCAGAATCAAAAGATTCATTTTGGGGTTCAACCTTAACAGTGCAGGTCACTTCGCTTATTCGAAAACGTGTTGCGGACCACTGAATTAAGTGATACCACTGAATATAGTAATACCACTGAATATAGTAAATAGCACCGCAGGTCATTTAAGTGGCCTGGAAATGTGCCGCGGTAATCTGTAAATATGCCACAGGTCACTTTAATGATATGGAAATGCGCCAAGTAACATTTTAAGTGGTCTAAGAATGTGCTGCGGGTCACTTGAGTGGTACGAAAATGCACCGCGACTCGCTTAAGTGATCTGTGAATATAGAGCGGATCATTCAAATGATCTGTGAATGTAGTACCGCGGTGATCTGTAACTACGCCGAGAGTCTGTAAGGGCTCATTCAAGTATTACGTCATACTTTTGATGACGGGGAGGGGGGTTGGATGATTCTTAAGTCATCAAACACCCTTTATGAAGATATGAAATGTTCTTATTGGCACCTTATTCGGTGCGCCAAAAACGGACAAAAACCTTTCAATAGTTATTGGGCACCTCAACTAACATTCTCCCTATTGATAATACCCCTACAGAGCCACTTAGTGAACTCTAAATGTTTCACGGACCCTTCAAGTGCTCTGGAAATGTGCCACGCATTGGCGTACACGGGGGGGGGGGGGACGTAACCCCCAGAAAGAAAAAAAATCAGAACCCCCCCCCCCCCTCGAGAAAATTCGGCCCATATGGTGCCACGTATCACTCAAATGATCCATAATTATGCCACGGATCACTCAAGTAATATGGGAATGTTCCGCGGGTAACTTGAGTGATGTAAAACTGCACTGGGACCGCTTAAGTATTCTAAAGATGTGCCACATGTCCCTCAAGGGATCTCTAAATGTGCCACGGATCTAGTGTTTACCATATGGCTTACAGGGTGGGTCGCAATGAATTTCTTAGAGAAATTTAGAATTCTCACCCTTCAAATAGCATTGAAATTAACAAAAATTGATTATAATAACATATAAAGGTATATTTTCTTTAGAAGTTTTTTTTGCATTAAAAAATAATTCTCGTCTGGGAAGGGAGGCACAGGAGCCCCCTCCCACGTACATTTCTGATCCCACCAATATGCGTTAGAAGGTAGGAGGCAGTGCTGACGAAATATTGCAGACAGGGGGGGGGGGGTCAAAAATGGCTAAAAATTTGCTGACGTAATACTTGAACGGCCCTAACTACACTTAAGTGATCTGGAACTGTGCCGCAGTGGTTTGTGACGATGCTGTGGGTCACTTGAGTGATTTGTGAAGATGCTGTGGGTCACTTGAGTGATTTGAAAATATGCACGGACCCAGTGATCTAAAAGTATGCCGCGGAGTTTATTTTTACAGGTTCGAGGTAGCGGGCCACGTAAGATAACTGGAAGCGACACATTTGGCCCGCGGGCCATGGGTTGAGCATATATGATGCAAATTACAGGTATCGGTTAGAAAAATGGTTGTTATGCACGAAATGAACGCATATATACCCATCATTTCTAGTTAATATCCGGAAGTTACCTCTCCCGTGATATTTGAACAGCTTTATCAGATGTAGAGGAAACTCAAGACTCTCGATGCGTATATATATTATTAATAGACGTTCGTTTACGATGACTATCTCCGGACGTGTAGCCCTCTGGCGAGGAAACGTCGAACTTACTTGGCTCGTATTCGTCCACTGTCTTGGTTCGAAAATTCGATCAAAGATGTCGGATTTCGAATCATATCCGCCACTGCAAAAGGATTTATTCACCGTTTATCGAGTGTCACGTGTTCGTGTATGCATGTGTGTTATATGTTGACGGTGGCCATTTCTTTCTTTCTTTTTTATTCTATGGTTCGTCCGAATTCCGCTCGTTAAGTCGGAAAAAAAAAATCTTTCCCATGTCTTTTCGACCTACCTCTTCTCCATTATGGCGCCTGTCGATAGGCATTAAAGAACCGTTCAGAGTTTCATTTTTTTTTATTTTTCTTGTTTGTACAGATGTCGTATCCACTGTGTAAACTCGGTAACCGCCCACGCTACCGGTTATGGGGTAAATAAGGTGACTGTATTAGAGAAACGTTGCCAAAGTCTCAAGTGTGTGTGCGTTTCGATTATTACTTTTGTTATTTTGTGTTTTCCATACTGGTCCCGACGCCATCTTTGATTTTCAGAAATCCACTTCCTTTTGTCGCATGTATAATAATAAACTGTCTTTTATTTCAATACGGGTAACCTATAAAATCGAATGGCTGAACATAAAAATCTGTCCATTCAATACGTTTCTCAGACGTCGGATTGCATATAGCACCGCCTCTATCCATGTCCATTTTACATCAAGTTAATGCTTAAAATTATGCTTACCATTCCATACTGTACAAATTTCGAAGTACATGTCGCTCCTTCAATAAAAATCTACGCCTTCTCACATATCACAACCAAAAAATCACTAGGTCATTTTTCAATAATCACTCGAGCGAGGGTCGTTCGGTCAACTACCGAGAGAGCCAAAAAAACCCTTAAATACAACGCCGATCACTATATTTCATTCTAAATTTATGTCCCGATTCATGGATGATCCCTTAGCATTCTCGTTTGGAAAGTACCAGTGCTTCTCAACCTGGCCCCGTCTTGCAGCACTGGGCTGATCTTTTTGGCTCTGTACGGTCATGTGGGCATCGTACTGGGCTCTAAGGATCAGGGTTCAAACCGAGTTGACGACATAGTGGTGGTCGGCACCAGCAAGAACACAATATGAAACACGCACAACTCCAACATAAATAAGCCAGGGCAGGGTTTGACAAATCGCCAGAAAACCTAGGTGCCAGAATAAAAAAATTAGGCGTGTTGAATTTTTTTCCCCTCAGAAAAGAACCAAGCCATTGTTGACAGATACGCTGATATGAATTCCAAAATTGTGTACTTCTAGCTCTAATTTAGCAACCACATGGAAAAAACTTGAGGTGCGTATCCCTCAAGTTAGTTGCCATGGAAACCTGACACCTAGAATTCTTCAAGGTGTCAACAATTACACTCAAAACACACATTCCGACATGTGCAAATTCGTTAGAAATTCCACCCATAAAGGAACGTTCACGAGGTACATCATGAACGGGAAAATAGTACTAGAAACCACACCAGGATCTACATTTTTATAGAAGACACAATAAATTTACTCAGACTATTTCTACTTATTAAATTGATTTCTATCTCTTGGATTTCGGGGTTCCAATCAAGACGGTGGGCCACAGCAACAAAATATGGTCGAAAGGGTGAATGGGCTAAGGTTAAGAAATGCTCTGTTAAATTATTCCAAAACCTAAATCAGTTGGATTTAAATATCGTATGAAGGATTCATAACTTGGAGAAACTGACAGTCCTCACAATAAAGATGAAGAATCATTTTTTTTACAGTATAATGTACTTGAAAATACCTCCCACCCCGACAAACCAGTCACGGCCCAGGCTCTGTCCCTCCAGGGATATAAGCCTTTTACCCTTGTGGGTTGGGTCGCGCTGGGGAGTACCTCCCACCCCAGCACCTAAGGCTAAACGGGCCACCCAAAAAATCCCGTCCAATTCCAGGCAAAAATAACCCCACAGAAAAGAAAAATATCGTCGAAATCGGCAGTTTTTCACGAAGCGAACCATATAGGAAGGAAGGACCACGCAAGAGTCTACTTCTACTGTAAATAACGTATAAATCAAGAATAATTCACGATAAATCTCAAACAACTACGCATTCGATTGGACAAGAACCGGTATTTCCAAGACAAACTTCACGCCAGACCGAATCCGGAACAAGAAACAAAACACACACAAGAAAAAAAAAAAAGAAGTAAATTTCAAATTACGGCAATTTCCGAGCAATTAAATACACCAACAACAAACACATACTAGTCAATAAGCAAAGAAACGGATTGCCACAGATTTTCGCCCTCGTGTTTATTACTTCTTTTTTCCCTGGTTCTCATTTTTTTTAAAATACGTAATTGTATTTCTGGCGTGTATTATGTAATTTTTTTTTTTTCATTCCTCATACCTCTAATGTTTCACATATGTTCGTTTTCTTTTATTCTTAACCAATGTTATCCCACGGGGGAAAAAAAAATATGTATAAGAAGAGAATCTTTTGAAGATCTCGAAAGGAACAGGATGTCTGTCTGTGTCTGTGTGGGCCCCCGCTTAGCAGGGGAGGTAAGGTTATCATCAGTTATCTCGCTGTTATCATCTCGTGAAAGCTCATGGTGTTAGAATAAGAACCAGAAAGGGGAAAAAATAATAACACCAGGCTGTGGCTTAAGTTATAAGATAAAAGGGGGAATAGAAAAATATACAGGGAGAAACCAGAGGTTTCAATTAAGAAGGTTTTTTTTTTTTTCCGTACTTATGTCAGTAAATGAGAGTAAAAATCGTGTGTATGCGCTGAGCAGCAATAAAATATATATATATATTCACATACACACAAAAAAAATGGGGGGCCCCCTTCAGATAAAAGGTGTTTCCTGAAGACGCGGAAAAATATCTTTTCCCCCCATCCTATGCCCCAACTGTTAACTATCCGTAATGAATAGTGGTGAGAACAGGTGGGACAGACAGCTAGAGACAATGAAAATATATATAACAAAGGAAACCAAAAGTTCCCCCTCCCCCAGTACCGGCGGGAGGTCGGGAAGTTGTAACAAACATTGCTTCCAATATTTTCTACATTCGAAATGAAGGAACCTTCATTATGAATCCACTAACACTCCTGCTAAAAATTCATTTATCGCGACACTAATTTTGAAGAACAAGCACCCCCCCCCCATGGGTTGATCATGTTGATCTCGGGTCGCAGCTAAAAAAAAGGGGCAAGAACTCCTAACGTTTCTCAACATCACCCATGGCCCCTTTTTTGACCGCAACTGTCTTCTTGTAGCACACACAATCTCAAATAGTAAATATATTCCACAAAGCAACAAAATGGGACAGCGGCATCTCTTAATGTTCATATCCAGCCGTGTTTCTTTCACATGATTGTCTGTGACCCCCAGGTTGAGAACCACTGGCGTAAACCAACGTTGCATATGGCCCCTTTTAGGCCATAAATCCTTCCTGTGACAACATGTTAAAAAGCAAATCCGTTCCACAAAGCAACAAAATTAGAGTAGCACCCCAACAATGCTTATCTCTAGCATTGTCTCCTTTTCACTCAATTTTCTGTGACCCACAGGTTGAGAACCTCTAACGTGCACCAACATTGCACGTGTCCCTTTTTTTTACGACACTTCTTTCCAGTGACACCATGTTTCACAGCAAATGTGTTCCATAAAGCAGCAAAATAAGACAGTGGCACCACTTGATGCTTATCTCCAGCCATGGCTCCCTTTCACCCGATTTTCTGCGCGCCGCAGATTGAGCGTCCGAGTGGCGTGGTGATGCGATGCACGTCTACCACCGTGAAGGTTGCCGTCAGGTCCCAGGTTCGATCCGAGTGAACAATATTGGATAACAAGATATTTTTCCCTAATGAGCTTGATGCGACCAACGAGAGAGATGGCACCTTCATTTCCAACCCAACTCCTTTCAGCAGTAAATCGCAGTACAACAGGCGATAAGGCCGGAGTTTGTGTGCGGTGAAGTAGGTTGAGAACCGCTTACGCACGCGCAACATGCATAGTGAATAATTTAAGTTTTTCTAGTTACAGTGTGGTTAGGGCTTTCGCGTTATCATAACTTCGAACCGTAAGATATTTAATATTTTATACAAGTCCGGTATTTATTGGATCTTTTCCCTCCGAGGTTAAATGTCCAAGAAAATCGGCCTTTTCCGCTACAAAACAATTACCCGTCTCTCACTGACCGAGCTAAAGTGGACACCGCACACAACACACACGTGCATCACACGAACCGCTAGCTGGCTCTCTCTCTCGCTCTCGATCAATAAGATCCATCAGCAAAGCCGCGGCTAAATTCGGACTATAAACTATTATATAAGGAGTTGGTGGTGGTGAGGTGGTTTTGAACGGCGCTGACCTTCGACGACGTCTTGCCGCCGGCCGACGTCCAGTGACTGACTGACGGAAGGAAAGAATAAAGGGATGATAGTGAGGGAACTGTTCGGAATTTACTGAAATGAAGTCGAAAAAAAAAATTCGAGGAAATATTCTCTTCTCTTGAGGTGAATCCAGTACAGTGTTGTATCATTCGAGATATTCCGATTATTCTGAGAAAGATTTTGGTTAACGCTATCGCATGGCCAAAGAAGCTTTCACGCGAGCATATAATGCTCCAAAACGCATTATTATTTATGAAGGGTACAGATTTCTCTTCCTAGATATTATGCCGAGGTGAACTCGGAAAGAAAAAATCTACTGTTCTCAGTCGAGAAACGAACCCCGGTGCTCTTGCAATACGGGTGCAGCGCGCTCGAGGAGACAGGCTCAAGAGAAGCCGGGGCCACTCAAAGGGTCAGTGGTTCAACGAGTTATAGGCAAAGCGGCCTGCGCCCGAGTGGCGTGGTGGTAAGATGCTCGTCTACCGCCAAGAAGGTTGCCGTCACGGTCCTAGTTTCAAACCCGAAGGAGGATATAGACAAGATATTTTAACTAACGAACTTCAGGCGACTACCGATAGACAGCGCGTTTATTTCCAACCCATCTCATTAATGGCAGTAAATTGCAATATAGTGATATGGCCAGAGTTTGATGTAGTAGGTCCAGCAGCCTTAGATCTCTTCATCATGGTCCAACTTGAAAAGGTGCAGGGCTTACATTCTGCCCGAGCCACATCTGGTACCTTATGAGAAGTACAGGTGAAAAGTTATTGAAAATATTGAACCTAATATTTCCATAGGTTACTATGGAGATGGTGGCAAATGTTGAGGGGGGGGGGGAGTCCGGACCCATGGGCCGGATACAAATTTACACATTTCTAATTATACACATTCTAAGCGGTAACGGAGAATGAAAATCAACTAAGAAAAGCTCCACCGGGAAATGAGGGAAGCTGCTCTTCAGTTAGCCTTCAGCTGGATTAATCGCAAAGAAACCTAGGCGCCAAAGAAAAAGCGTTTAGGGCCCTTTCACACGGAGCGGATCCGGAAGAAGTTTTAACTATTGGTACATACGGAGCCTTTCAGACGATGCGGAATGCACCCGCAACTTGGAAGTGTTCGTGCGTATCCTCATATGTCAAAACCTATTGCGAGCTCCGCATCCGCACATACAGGTTTTGTACATTAAGTTATATGAAGCTATTCACACGACTCGGGCCCGGGTCGAACTCGCCCGCATCTTTGGCTACTTTTAAAGACGATCTTGCATGAAATTTTGTTAATTATACACCATAAATACCCTTAAAAACGCCATATGAAGGTCTGTTCATCAAAAGGATGTACCCACATACGTCTATCCATCCGTTTCCTTCTGAAATAAACTGCCTACGTGTGGTACATACTTTAACACGATGATTTTGTATTAAAATTGTTTTAAAAATTTTCATGGCGCAAAATATGGGTAAATTTTGGTGATTTTTGAAAAAGTTGCATAATGTTAAAGTTAAGATTGAATCAAAAATAACCATCAATTAAAATCCTAAAACCTCGTGTTAAAGTACCGTATACCGGGATGACTTTTTGCCGCTTTTTGAGGCTTTCCTTGATATCTTCCCTTATGCTGTGCGTAGGCTGCTGGGGATTTTACTAAAGGTAGCCTCACATAAAATATAAGGGTTTTCTTGAGAAATAACACTATAAATATAACATTGATATCTTCGAATCCACTACGAAGTTGTTGCCCCTGCTAATGGTCAAGGTTTCTTGATTTTCATTATGATTCGGCACTTCGGACACCAAAGTTCGTCAGCTGAGTCAGGTTATTAGTAAAATTTGCCAACTTTCTTCATGGCCATTACACACGCCTCCCCAATATGATCAAAAATAGTGAGCATCTGAACCTCTTCAAGTGTTTCATTTGAGTAATTGCGGTAGGTTCCACACATACTTGCGAACCATTGCTGGGACAATAATAAACTAGTAAAAAAAGGGCAAAAACCCTGAAGAAACAGGTGGTACAAGCTCACCAACTGAATCCCCCATTTTTTTCCTAATGCGACATATTTCTGCTAAAAAATGCAGTATTTTTACAATTCAAATGGGTATTTCTTATCGTAACTTCTACAGAGATATTAAATTACCTAATGTCCAAGAAACACACACTGTCTTCACCAGGAGAGATTGACACGAACTTGAAAAATTTCGTGTAAATCACAATATAACCTAAAAAATGCTCTAGACAACAGCTGACAGCAGATGATGCAATAAATGCTGTCCGTGAGTCACCTACAGCTCCTGAATCGGCATGAAAAATTTTGGAACCGATTGTTCATCCACACGTTCCCAGGAGGAGCTTGCGTCCTAAAATTCGTGAATAGTCGGAACTTTGCACAAAGTCACCCCAGTTTACGGTATGTAACACCATTGTTGAGAGAGACACAGGGTCTCAAGGCATCTGAATGACTGATGTTTGAAAAAAATGTTTTTTATGTAACAAAAAACTTGGTTTGAGAAAAAAGGATTTTGATGAAAAACATTACATTTTTTATTGCCTGCCAGCAATTTATATTGAAATATTTTAAGAATATTTTAGTA
The DNA here is from genome assembly GCF_987345545.1 of Pholcus phalangioides. NCBI lineage: Eukaryota > Metazoa > Arthropoda > Arachnida > Araneae > Pholcidae > Pholcus > Pholcus phalangioides. The sequence continues at coordinate 12,740,014 of NW_028301594.1, forward strand.
CAGGTAGAACCTTCTTTTTGTCCATACTTCACAATTTTATTCTTAAATAATAAAATAAAACTTGAAAAAAAAAATCAAATACTATAAAAAACAACACGCTTTTCACATACAGCGTTCACTGGGTGAAAACAAAATTAGTCTTAAGATGCTGGTGAAACGCCCGCAAATATGTGCTCGTGTGAAAAGGCACGCGGATGCGGGCCCGCGTCCGCACCCGATCCGTGTGTGAGGGGGCCTTTACCCGAAATAAAAGGTCCAAAATAATACTTTTTTCAACTTTTTTAAGGGGTATAGTGACCCTCTTTCATGTTAGCAGATACGCTGCTGTGAATTCCAAACATTTTGTGTCTATCAGCCTGTAATTCACTAACTACACGAAGAAAATTTTAGGTGCCATACCAATATTTCAGTCGACATGGAGGCTTTGATTTGTCTTGCCCTGTCCTTCACTATAGACCGCACATCACGGATTGAAAAATACTCAAAACACATGCAATATTTTCCACTATTTTATAGTGTATGAATTATTTAAGTAACAAGACAAAGAGTTGACAAAATGCTTTAGCCCTCGGGGACTCAACACATTCTTTGCTAAGAAATCAACCGAATGAGTAAAAAGAGGTTCCGATCCTGGATGCCACCACAGGAAGTAATTATTTTAGAAAGGTGACCATGGGCGGGAGAAACACTGTACAAAACAATAATTCATTAAAAATATTCTCTCATGAAATTAAACCAAAAAACAATTGTTTTCCAACAAACAATGCTCAATAACGCTCTCATGAATATCGGATGGAGACTTTTTTTCTCATTTGATGAGCTGCAATAATGGTTTAATGGTTTTTTTTCTTCCCACAAGGACTTGCCTTGAATTCTAAAATGTGTAATTCCTTTTGAATAACAATCGGTATATTTGAAAAATACAACAAAAAGTTTTAAATCCTTCTTTAAGTTTTCGTTAACGACACGTTTCGCGATCTCACCAATACAGCAATCCCAAGATAGTGAAGAATGTTCAAAAATATCTTCTAACGGTGATGGTGGATTTTGACAGACCCCTCGCATTATTATTATTATATATATATATCAGTGGTCTTCTCTCAAAAATATGCGAAAGGGATCGCATGGGGGGGTCATTCAAGTAGTACGTCAGCATCTGGGGGGGGGAGGGTTGAAGGTTGCTTAATGTCATCAACCACCCTTTTTTGAAGATATGAGATATTCTAAGTTTCTGAAGAAATTTTGCTGACAAGGGGGGGGGGGTCAAAAATGGCTAAAAAATCTGCTGACGTAATACTTGAATGACCCCTTTGAACATATTGACGATATTTTATTTGTACCACAAGATGATAGTTTAAAAGTGGTGGCATCTCGACTTTTAAATCTCAAGCAAATGAACGAAAATTGGGGAACGGAGCGGGGCCAAAGATGGCCAGGGAGCCGCAAGTGCCTAAAGCTTGATAGAAAACAAGTTACGGTCCTGAACTAAGCCTTCAATTCAACTTAAATTAATAGGCTGTCAATGAAGTTTATAAGCCATATAGGAATGGGGTACTTTTTATGAGGAACTATGATGGAACCCATACAGAATCCCGGGAAGGTGGTTCGGCAAATGTTAGGGTGGAAACTTATGTATATGACTTATTTTCCAGGTTGAGTCAGGCATGGCAAGCGAAAAGTTTTTGACTGCATAGATGAGGCCCCACATTCTGCGTCTAAGAAAAAATGCGTCGCATCGTTTACATGAAACATAGAGGAACCTTAATCGATTTCATACTGGAAACCCACTGAAGACATTTTTTGAGTACACGAAAACCTAAAACGTCTTAAGCGGGTATCAAAGTACACTAGAGATTATTAACCTATGGGTCGCAGGGGCATTTCAGACATATGGTTCGGCAAATTTTAGGGTGGCAACTTATGAATATGATTTATTTTCCAAGGTTGAGTGGGGCTACAAAATATTTGACCGCACAGGATCACAAAAGACCCTATATACAGCCGTGTCCGTATAAAAAAAAAGCCAAACCCTAATAAAGTCAACACAATTATAAAATACGCACAAGCGGAGAACAAATTCATTATCACGCGACCGAAAATCGGAGACGACGGCTTCCACGTAAGGACAAGAAAATGCTAGAAAAGCCGTATCGCAGACCAGAATCCATTGTATGTGAGTGTGTGTATATACTCGTACATATATGTATGGCTCCCGAATCCCTCCTGATCATTTCCTCAGAGCGTGCTCCAAATAATTAATTTAAGGCCGCACGTTTGCTGCGGTTAACCTGGCGCTGGGATTCGGATTTGTAAACACCGACCATGAGGAAGATATACAAGGAGAAGCCAGAGAGAGAGAGAGAAGTCGATACGGCCAAATGTCTGCGCGTTTGTGTGGGAGTCAACAGCTAACAAGTAAGCATCGACTTGGCTATCCTCTGGTGCTCATCCACGTCAAAACATCTTGGCGACGGAATCCGAGAAAAAAAAGAATCCAGTTACGAAGGATTGAGAGACGAAAAAGGATTTACAAAAAGAAACACAAGTCGGATTATCACGGTAATTGATTTCTGTAGGACTATTATTGAAAACTCGCATCTTAAATGACTATTACGGATATTAACGACACCTACGCTGTTATACCGACTCCATCGATCATAGCACTACCTGTACAGGGTGAGCACAAATTAAGTTCGCCTCAGAGTACTCTGCAGTTTTCACCAATTAGATTGATACTTAAGTTCGTGTACATTGGATCAAGCTTATAACGTTCCCGTTTAGTACAACTTATATTCGTGGTCTCAACGCTCAACTTTTACTAACACTTATCGATATTTCCCGTTTAAAGTGTTTTTCGGCTTACAAAGTTTTTAACAACGGTTTTTTTTGGGAAAACGTTAGTTATAAGCGGGAACCGCCACTCTATTCCAACGTCCAATAACATTATCACTGAGTATCCTCTGCTGTTCATCCACGCGAAAACACCTTTGGTGGTGCTATGCAGCGATGGTGATTCAGCTACGAAGACTTTAGCGTGACTACCCACCAAAGTATTTATATTACAGAAGCAGGTCTGATTACCGCAGCAATTGATTTCTTTTGGCCATTACAGCAATCACAAATACTCCTACTGCGTTGGACGTTTTTCAGACAATCGTCCTGGAAAAAAAAACCGTTGTAAGCGTGAAAACGCTTCAACAGGAAGTTCAAGTGTGAATTACATCAATTAAAATGAGTATTAGTAAGAATTGGGGCTACGAAAATAAGTCATTTATAAGCGGGGAATGTTTTACGTGTGGACGTTATAAGCGGGATCCACTGTACTACCTTTTTTTGTATCATTCGCGAAACTTATACTGTTACACTCCCGACTCCATCGATAACACACAATATCAACAATAGAATAATATGGCCAAGTCCAGTAAAAAATTAAGGCCCCTCAGTAACATGCAAACGCGAGAGGAAAATAAGAAAAAAATACGAGGAATCGATACACTTCAGTAAATGCTTAAATGAGTTCCAAAGAAACACACATGCATGTCGTCAATCATGTCTCAAAATTTAGTCAAACAAACACACATCACGATAACAGTAACGAAAAATAGTGATATCTCTTCAAAAATATATAGGAGGGGGAAAAACAATCAGCGTTTAGTGTGAACGTTCTCACCATGTATATAAGTGGATCTAAGACACAACAGACAAAAAATCCACCACTCTTCAATCATTGGTGAGAAACACAGGTTTTACAGGTTTCATTGAATCACTAGACTAAAAAAAAAAACGTTTAAAAGACTACTAATATACTATACATATATATATTTTTTTATCATTTCTTACGAAATAACTTTGTTGCAATTCACATGCGTCTCTTCTCGCGTACCAAAAACTTTTATGCTTGATGGAACTCCCGCGTATCATTTACTACGGGGTAATGGTGATGCATGAAGATGCATGAGACTATAAATAACGTCATTATGGAGATAAAAGACGCACACACACACAAACATTATAGGCCTATATAAAAACTTTCCGAGAAAGTTCAATATTTTAACAGGGAGAAGGAGCAGGAGGGGGAGAGACACACGAAACACACATATACACGATTCGAATTATCTCGGACAATCAAGGGCAATTTTACATGTAGGGAAAATTGCACGATTTGATATCCATTGGAAATTGATAGATATCGATTCACGGATCATCGGGATTCGAACCCACGACTCGCAAATCCGAAACCCAGACATACATAATAAAAAAATATAAAATAAAATCACACCTGAGAATCATCGACCCGATATATATCCATACGCGAAACGGCACGAACATAAATACTTAATCAACATGTCACAGGCAGAGAGAGAGAGAAAAAAATGTCAAAAAAAATTGTATAGTACTAATATGAAAAAGGGGGGAAAAAATCCAATAAATCCTAACTATACATAGGCATTGCTGTCTTTTTTTTTTTTTTGTATCCTCACAATTCCGTTTTCTGAAAGGCGTCAAATAATATGCTTTAGCAATGATGGAAAAAAAAAATAATAGTAAAAAGAAAAAAATCCTTCCATATAAAAATGGCAGGAAAGAAAAAACAAATGCCCAGCCCATGGCATGGACAGGCCATACGAAAAAGTGAGGGTGGAGGTCATCGTCGCTATTTGCTCACGCGATGTCTTCTCGGATAGAGAATGTTGAACTTTTGCAATAAGGGAAAAATAAAATAAATAATATACAAAAAAAAAAAGGAGAGTTTTTCGAATAGATCTTATTGTGGCCCAAACAATTGTTGTTGTAGAAAAAAAAAATATATATATATTCAGGGGAGAAAAAAGGACACAAAAAAAAAATTATACGATAGCGTGAGATGTTTCTGTGTTTCTACCCACTGATGCCAACGGTCCATAGAAATAAATAAAAATAATATAAAATAAACCAAGTACGGTATGTACAGAAAAATTCTCAAGGATGAGTGAAATTGACAAAATACTAAAAACGTAAAGGGATGAGTGAGAGAGAGCGAGAGTATAAGTTTTTTTTTTCTTTTTTCCTATGGTTGATGCGTCTGGTAATTTATTGGTTAAATAAATAATAATAATAATAAACCACTTATACACGAGAAAATGTCATATATTTTTTTTTGTACAAAAGGGGGGGGGCAATCGCATTTTCCCCCCTCATAGGGAAACCGTATAAGCATTAAGCATAAAAAAACTATGGTTACATTCACCATTTACGTGTTGCTTGCAGGGTTGGATGGGAATTACCACCGCTAGGTTACTTTGCGATGAATTGACATCGGATTTGACACTGGAATGAAATACTCGACAAGAGTCAAAAGTAGAAAATATGTGTGAATGATGGGATTATTTAAATCAGGGTTTCATGACTTCATATTGGAATTAGTAGGTTGAAGACACTCGTCAAATTAATATTAGGCTCGATTCGTTTGAAGACGTAAAAATAAAATAAACCAACTAGGGTACGTACAGAAAGGTGAGTGAAATTGACAAAATACTAAAAGCGTAAAGGGGGTGTTGAGTTGAGAGAGTATAATTCTTTTATTTTTTTGCTATGGTTGATGCCCCTGGTAACTTGTTGGTTAAATAAATGATAAATAATCACTTATACATGAGAGAATATCGTAATTTATTCAGTTTTTCGTACGGGGGTGAGCAATGTTTTTTGTCCTCTTATTGAGAAACCCTGTGAGCATTAAGCATAAAAAAAATTGTGGTCACTTTTGCTTGAGGTTGCTTGCTAGGTTGGATGGGAATGGCCATCGCCAAGTGACTGACATTAAGCGACGATGGCCATTTCATGGGACATGAATGGCCATCGGATTTGACACTGGAATGAATGACAGTAAGCCTGAATATCTATCGCGTAAAAGTAAAACATTGGCGATAACGATGGAATTATTTAAGTCGGAGTTTTATGATTTCAAACTGGTACTGGTAGATTGAAGACACCAGATAGTTTATCTTCCACGAATCCTTTATGCAAATTAGAAGTAGTCCACTGTCTTTTCTGTGCCAACAAAATGAAGGCCACGAAACCCTTAACAAAGCAATACTCAGTAAGCCTACATAGCACAATGGTTCTCAAACATTTGTCATCCGCGGTCCCTTGTAAAATCCATGGTTAACTATATTTCAATTATCTTTCCAGATATTTTCACACTTCAAAGCATAAATAGGCACACAAATCAATATCTCCAGCCAGTGCCGTAGCTAGCCATTCTTGTGTAAGAATTTGCATTTAGGCCCCCTTTCGGCGCCCCCCCCCTTCCAAGTGGGCCCTGTGCGGATGCACTTGCTGCACCTGCGTAGCTACGGCACTGTCTCCAGCTCGCCGCGATAATAAAAAAGCACAGGCCAACGTTGTTTTTTCTTTCAGTCTCACAAAACCTTTGAAATCTCCAGGGATCCCTGGTTGAGAATCACTGGTCTGTACAGTAAAACGAACCTTTTGGGACTCTTACATTTTTGTTAATTCACACTGCACTGAATATTATTTCTCTACACCTATTTTTTTTTTATAGATAGAAGCGACTCCGTTATATGGAGACCTGACAACATTTGCGTACAACAGAGAGAGAGAGAGAGAGACATAGTTCATGTTTAATCTCTTCATATACCCTTGGGGGGTACAAACATCATATACTCCAATAAGAATTTGTGCATTCATCAGAAACGTATTGGTGCAATCGCGTCAGTTATTTTGATTTTTTTTAATCGAATATTTGTGGTTTTCAACACAAAAATTGCTTAAAAAAATTCGTACTTTCCATTACTGATATTGAACAATATTTTTGAAATATCGTATCTGACGTCTTGTGCCTATTTGTCATCTATTTTTTCACTCTAATTCTGAGATTACACTATAACGACTGATATATTTTATTAAAACTGACACTCCTGTTTGCCACATAATGTGATACTAACATTCTATACTATATTAATTTATTTATGTTTTTTTCTTCAAAAATTGTCATCATAAATCTAATGAATTATAACAATATTATTAGAAACCGTTTCATTCATACACGGTGAATTGTATGTATATACTTGTGATAATATTAGACGAAATGAATCATACATTTTTATCTATGATCACCAGTATGGATCGTATGATCCCTTGGTGATTTTGTTTTCCGAAATGCATATGATGTATGAATAATAATAATAATAACATATGCAAATATACCGATGTTCATGTTTCCAGTAAAAGTTTTTTCCCTCCTTGCAAAAAAAAAGGGGGGGGGGGAAATACTCAAAGTTCGATTAAACTTCAAAGACTAAAAAAAAAGAAAAATGGTAGAAAACAAGAACTGGCTTTCAGTGACTACATTCCAGAGAAAATAAACTATACAATAACTACACACACGGCCTAAACCCAGAGCATAAATAATAACTAATTAGTTTCATTACAACCTTGTCAAGAAATCTCCAGATATCAATATAATCAACTCATCTTAATACTTAAATGGACCATTTCCCCTTTTTAGACTATAATAGTTTGTGATCATTCTGTGTTAAATTGTATCAGCCATATATCATAAGAAATGCATGTCATCATTCATATTTTAAAAAAAATTGACGGGGTCTAAAACTAGAGAGGGGGGGGGGGGACCTCATTCGAATCGGAAGTCATCATTCACTTATTTAATAGAAAAAAAATCGCTTCATTTTATCCATATGAATGGTACGTAGAAGTCTCAACATACCCTGAACGGAGAAAAATAGACACAAAAAATGCAGTTCTGTTCCACGAAATCACCACTATGGGTGATCCGTTTACTACCCAGCATTACGAACACACACATAAAAAAAAAAGAATTGCATTATATTTATCAAGAAATCTATTTTCCTATGAAAGAATAAATTCAAAATAAAAATATATATGACGATGATTATGAGCAATAAGTTAAGCCAACTAGGCATAAAAGAAATTACAGCAACGTAATGCGATATTTATCCAATGTTCTTACCAAACCAGTAAATGGGTAGTTCAAAATTTTTTTTATTTATTTTCTGATGGAGGGGTTTGACAAGTGATGTCATCAATAAAATGCCAAGCAGCTTGTGTGAATTCACGGGTGACACATACGGGGAAAAAAAAGGTCAAAATATCGACAGCGATTTTCAAATCAGCAATCAAAAAAAAAATGTCTTCTGGAGAAAAAAAAGTCGTTCATATCTCATACTCCATGGGAAACATTGAATTTAATGGGTTAAAACATAAAAGTAAAGGAAATGGATTTCACTGAACTCGGGGCCCACACGGACTGTTCCACGAACACCGATAGCTCTTTCCAGGAGGAATTTCAAGACGTTAGATGAGGCATTAACTCAATCAATGGTGGCCAGTTTTCTTTTTTATTTAGATATGATACGACAGGCATTGAGGCCAATGTTAGCTAGACTAGCATCAGATTTCACACTCGAACAGAAACTTATTTGGCCATGTTATGATAACGGGCGTGCATGTCCACTCCATCACTGCAACAGGGTGTGTGGGATATTTCTTTCTTGTTATCGATATACCAATGTTGAATTTATGATCGTTATCGAATACTTACGATTTTCTATTTTCATCAGTTTATATCTTGTTGAGACGTCACTGTGCTCATTACAACGACATTTTTCTTTGTCTTTTTCCCAAGTGTCTTCCCCCCCCTCCCCCCCCCCCCGCGGCCACATCACCATCGTTGAAGGTTCTTACGGTTAGGATAGGAGGGATGGAATCTGTCAGCACAAGTTGTGAACGAAGAAGATTGTGAGAGAATGGGAAGAGAACAAGAAAAAAAATGAGGAAAAGGGAGTTTCTGCGGGAACTTACGGGAAGCCATCACAGGTTTATGTGGAGCCTTACTGCTAGTACTGCTGAGACAGCAGCAGTCAGCCCCTCCTATATGCTGCACTGCTCACACCACAAAATCGCACATCTGTCACACTGAAGCCCTCCCAAAACTCACCTTATTCCACCTCCGTAAGATACGGGGAGAATAATAATAAATAAATAAAAAACCTACAGAAGGCAGCTAGCTCATCTGCGATGAAAAACCCACCAGTGTACATCTTACTAGTCGCTACTAGGTGGCGCCACGTTGATGAACATTGAAGTTTGTACATAGTTTATGTACTTATTTATGAAATCTGAAGTTCCATCCTTTGCCGAAGACAAACAAATCATTTTGTAACAATCTTTGACGTAAATCCATTTAAATCTTTGAGTCAAACAACATTGATTACTATAGAATCAATTTTATAAATTTTCTAGAATTGGCAAGTGTGTTCGAGCAATGTTTCTTAATCGAAGTACAGTACAATGAACTCAGATAAATGTGACATGGAGAAAGCTTCCTAGAAACTTGGTTCACGATAAGATAAAAAAAAATACTAATGGACAAACAAATGAGTCAGGCAGCTGCTGTTGCATCATTTGTTTACCGCGCGAACAAATAATTAAAAAGATCCAAAACCACATAGAAGTCATACACGCGCACTAGATGTGATTCTACCAAAAAACAAGATAAACCCAAACCACGATTCGGCCCAAATACAGGATGACGCGTCCACGATAACTCATAACTCGAAATACAAAGCAGAACGAGCAATCGAGGAGGTCTTCTAAAAATAGGCATCCTTCTAATCTTAGAAAATTTATACCCAACAATTGCAAATCCCTCCAAAATCAACCGTTGGCGACCGCCAGCAATTATTACACGCAGTAGTAAAGCCAGTCCACCTCCCACCCCACCAAAGACCGCTACCAACCTTAACCCATCCAACATAATATCCCTTTCCTCCAACAAACCTAGTCATTTCAAACACAACCGATTCCCGGACACCGTCCAGCTTAACAACAACACAGAGGAACCGGCCAAAAGCAAAGGGAAAAGCATCGCAAGAGCCCTCCTCAATTTCCCCTCCACCTCTTCACGTCTCATACTCCTTCATTCTCTTTAGAGCAACCCCCCACCCCTTCTTCCGAAAACCACCACCGCCACGTAGTATTCCGTTCTTGCCCTGCAATTAGCATGGGCGACCGCACCTTCATTAACAACGGCTCTGCTAATTACTCGGGGCTCCGGGAGAATGACTCATTCCATATAATCATCGACCGACCAACCAACCACCAACGAAACGTGGTGGACGCTATTCTCTGTGTATGTCTCTCTATCACCACCCCCCCCCCCCACACCATTTACTTCTATTTCCCAACCAGCACTACCACCACCTTTTCCTGCCGAACAGAGAGACTCTTCACCATCACCACCAACAAGCGCCATAAGGTCTGTCTATCTGTATACGTGTGTGTGTGTTAAATCTTCTGTTTTGGTCGGTCAGGAAGTGGAGAAGATGCACTCGGCAAGACACGCACGCAAATCTTCTCTTTAATTTTCCTCGAAGAAACTCTAAAAGCCCCAGTGCTATAACGGAATTACTACTCAAAACCCCCGCTACTACTACTACCACCACCACCACACACGCGCGCAAACACACACACACACACAAGGAACTGCTGCTGCTGGTGTAAACACGAGACATTGAGCCCCTCGATTATTCTTAGCCTAACCTAACAATTAGCTGAGCAGGCGCCAGAGCAAACTATTGACCACCGTCATCAGGAGCCGGAGTGATAATTTGGGTCTAGAGCTAGCTTGCTTACTTGCATGGAATGTCCTGAATCTACCAATGGCCAGCTAGGCTGGTGTAGTATATATTACAGTCGCTTGAAACCACAATGAAACATATATAACGCCTCCTCCTCTTCTTCTTACCCACCACTTCCGAAATCCGTGGTCTTGCGGGAACCGTGGGCTGTTGCAGCGTGTTTCTACAATAATAAGCGTAATGGTAATAATAATGCTAATAATTAAGGATTTCCGAAGAGGTTAACGCTCCGGATGACTTCGAAACGGTTGCTGGAGATTTTGGGAAAATCCCTGGCGGGTCACAAATCTTCTGAGAACCTTCGCTGAAACCTCTCGACCGACAAAAGAATCATTAACACGAGATAATGTAACGCTTTCATTGCTTAACAGTTCTCGGCCACCGACGTACTAAAATCCATTGGAAGTGCTCTCCAACCAAAAAAGAAAAAAGTCATTGCGCGGATACTCGATGATACTGTTACTGAGAATAAATAATTTTCTAGGATTCCAAGCAAAATCTGCTCAAGGGGGTTGGTGCACGCAAATGTTCTACCTATGTGTGTTCTGATAAAGAATAGGTTTAATGAAAAATGAACAGCCTACACAAAAAAAAGCAAAGGCCAAAATAGGCAATGAGGTAGTGCCCAATGAGGAGGATAAAAAAAATGCCTACAAAAAATATGGATGTCAAATGCATTAAATTCAGCAACTGAAAATGCAGAGCAATTTTCATGAAAAAACTGAAAAATTCAAGTAAAATCTAATACACTGCTCATAAGAAATTACAGTAGTAGGTATAGTCCATCAACATATGGATAGCTCCTCGATTTATCCCAATCTATATTGTCAGTAAGATGAAGTTTTAAGCAAAGACTTAGCGCTGAAGAATTGACAAAGCACCAGAATGAAATGTAGAAGCAGTCAATGTGATATAATCCGGTTTTATGACCCTGAATATTTTGCTGGCTGCACTTCTCACACTTGCCTAAGCCCTGGAAATATTTATAAAAAAAATCAGTTGCTGAACTGACAAAGCTCATACAAACGACCAATCTACAATAAAAATCAGTATCAGCAAATCTAGGGAAATAATATCACCGATTTCAAGTTTACTCAAGAACTCAAAAAGAATCATATCCTCAAAGAGCACCCATCAATAAGAAAATAAGAAATGAGCTTCATTTTGATGTCGTTCAAAAAGTCTTCTCCATCTATATTTCCCCATACACAGGTCCAAATATTGCATAATATGAATATTCATTGCCTATTTACAATGTAGAAGAACATAATTACGAGATTCCCTCTAGTATTTACAAAGTAATTTTTTTTTTTCAATATATATATATGTATATAGGCTTCATATGAAGGAAAAGAGTATTCTTAACCAACGTCTTGAATGACGTCGTCTTTTCACGAGAATAAATATCCGAGAGACGTACAAGTATACCATGATCGCAGTATGCAGCAGGCCGATTCGAGTTACATGTAGTCCACAAAAGCTAACTAATAATTATTATCTGGTCAAGGTCGTATGGAAGAAATCAGATATTATATAGAGAATAAAATATATGGGGGAAGAGGGAAAAAAAAAAATAAATATATATATATATATTGCAGATGAAATAAGAAATATATAGAAGAGAAAAAAAATTTTCTGTGAAAGAGGGAAAGAGAAGAAAAAAAAAACATTTAAAAAAAAAAAAACTTGTGTTTGGTAAGTTGCTATGGCAGCCATCATGATACAGATATAATATACTATTCCCTATCCAATTTTTTCCCCTATAAAAAAAAAGCCCTAACCTAATATTTTGGAGATAGAGGAAAAAAAAAAAAATTATAACAAGGGAAGCAATTAGACAAGGCGTTAATGTAATTTAATGCACATTTTTTTGTTGTTTTTTTCTGGAAACGGGCATTATTTGGAGAAAAATTATAAGGCCGAACCCGCCCAAGAACAATTATACACGTTTTACTGGACGTGCGTTTCCCATACAGATATTTCTCAATAAACACTTTAAACACGTATTTTACGATACGAGATGTGTGTTCCGGTAAGTAAAGCGGAAATGTTGAAGTGGGTACTTTTTTATACGGATTAAAGAACTCTACATAGCGGCCAAGTGCGTAAATATTTGACATATGAACACATTGAAATTAACATAAATCGAATTATAACAACATATAAAAGGTATTTTCTTTCGAAATTGATTTTTATTAAATGTTTTTTTACATTAAAAAAAAAAATTTACGTCTGGGGGGGGGGGCGGCGCACGAGCCCCTATGCCCCTCCTCCCGCGTACGTTTCCGACTACTGCGTTAGGAGGTGGGGGCAGGGGGCAGTGCTGACGAAATTTTTCTGACAAGGGGGGGGGGGGTCAAAAATGGCTAAAAATTTGCTGACGTAATACTTGAACGGTCCCTAATCAGGAATAAATTAATTTGCGCAATTTCTCTTTGAACAATTTGCAAAAAATAACAATTTAAAGTAGGGTTTGACAAATCGGAAAATTGAATTTCGCCAGCAAAAATTTCACAGGTGCTAACAATTTCTTCTTTTCATAATTAATCCAAAACAGTATTCCTTGACTTTTCCCATGCTAACAGACGTAAATTCGATAATTTTGTGCTGCCTTCAGACATCACAGAAAATGTGTATGTATGTATATATATTAGGTGCCATTTTTCAGTCGCCATGGCGACCTGACGCCTGGGATTTGTCCATCCCCGCTTTAAAGATGCATAGATGAAAGTGAAATAGTCTGCATTTTTTGCAACAGAAAAAGGTGACAAACTTTTAAGATTTCATTACTGATGATATTCATATTTACGTATTATACGACGTTTAGGACTCGCTACATCGGGGTTTCTTAACTATCCCCCGAGCTTTGTTATAAAACAATTATTTCATTGTTTTTACATTACTATATTTACACTGAATATTATTTTGTAAAGAATTTCCGTGGACTTCATCTTGTTGCCACAGGGGGATCAGTGGAACATAAAAAGGTTGAGAAACCCCTGGAGTATACGATTTTTTTGCTGAAAGTGGAGAAATTTGTACACAGGAAAATTATACACAGGAAAATACAGCAGGTATCACAGACAGGGCTGGAACTAGAGGGTGGGGGCAACTGCCACGGGAGGCGAAATTTACGTGGGAACAAAGAGCACCGTTACAAAATCATCGATTTTAAAGTTGTGGGGGCGGCTGAATCATGTTTGCCCAGTGCGGCAAAAATCCTAGTTAAGGCTTTGACTACAGATACATACAAATTAATTGTAATGTGTCCAAGATTTCACACAAGAAATTGTAAATTATCGAGTTGCAAATCCCGTACATATCAATGCAATAATCCAGTTTTTGCTTTAAAAAACCCCTCTGAATATTACCTTCCATTAATCAGTACACAGCTGATGTTGATCCTGTGTTTTAGTGAAAGAAATAGACACTACACAAATTTTCGAAGGCACTGCCGACTTCATTTTCGTCGAAGATGGCGACTCCTTGTCAATGACATTCAGTAATACTTAAATACTTGGCAGTGAATAACTTTAATAAATAACCTATAACCTAACTTTAATAAATAATAATAACTTTTTAAATAACCAGTTTCCCACCTAAAACTGCCGCCCACTCCTGTTCTTCCCCTCCCCAGTTCCGGGTCTGGTCATTCAATGCCGAGGAAGATTTTCATTCAATTATTCACGTATTCCTCAACGTCAGTGACAAGGACCATCTTCGACGAAAACCGTTATAAAATTTTCGAATTTTAAAGTTGTCGGGCGGCAAAATCATGTTTTGCCCCGGCCACAAAAATCCTACTCAAGACCCTGACTTGGACCACTCAACAGAAATAGATGTGGCTTTGGCAAGTTAGCCACCAAGAAGTCCGAACACTTCCGCCGTGACTTTTAAATTCCGAGCCTATATCGATTACCGAGTTTTGTCTTAATCTTATCAGTAAAAAACCAGAGGTCTTCAATCTTTCTCCAGTCGCGAGCACTGCTTACACTCATCGTTAAAAGAAGAGCACCCCTTACGGCAAGTTTTACATATGGTTGCATAAAATTAGGATAATTTCAATCCTTGCACGCAATTTCTATAAAGTGTTGAATTGGAACGTTGATGAACGACGAGCAAGAAATCGGACACCAGCATCGAGCACTCTGGGTACTTCAGGAAGGACCATGGTGCTCGCGAGCAACTGGTTGAATATACCCGAGTTAAACAGTGCTTAAACACAGGATAACCGCAACAACGATTGTATGTTGATAATAATACGCTGGACAACGGGCCATTTCATGGGAAATTTAAACTAGATGGCGACGAAATTAACTCCACTATACAGTATTCGTAATATTGTGAATAACCAACCAAAATTCAAGTTTTGAAGATAAAACCCTAGTTGTTTTTTGTTATTTATTCTGAACTCAAGAGCTTTTGAAAAAAATTAATCAATAAAATGCGGAATTAATCGAAACAAATTATCTGCAATGCACAAGATAAAAGACCTCTTTTTCTTCACAAACGGAGGAACAGGAAAAAATGAGTCAGAAATTCAGAAAAGGGGGATTCTTGGATTGAAGATACGTATCGTCATGTTTTTGTTGACGATATAATATTCACATTATTCAACAGTGACTTACAAAAATCTGTGTAGTGTCGAGATCACAAATTAATTTTTTTCTCTTTGGGGGTGAGCAAAATGGAAAGTCTACCAACTCACAAATTAACAGGTTTAAAAAAGGCCAGATCCAGTGATTAATGAGAGCTGGATAATCACATCGATATCTGCCGGGAAGAGTAAGAGTTTGCACCCAGAACATTTCATAATTTACTTTAAAAAAAATAAATTAGAATCACACTTTAAACTCAACAATCAGCACGCACATGCTATAGACTAGAGATGTAATGCTATTTTAGATCTTTATATCTTCGAATAGATGTTAATAATACAGTATTTCTTCTCGGTAATGATAATATTTCGGAAAATATTTTCGAAAAGGGCTAAATTCTAAAATAATAAATAACTTCACCTCAACTTCAACTTGATAAAATATCTAAAAAAATTTTACAAAATGCAACATGTTTAGGGATAAATTTAAAAAACAGCAATTAATAGTGAACTGATTACATTAGTTAAAAATGCTATATTTTGTTTGACATTTCTGCAAGCAAAAGTGACTGTACAAAACATTCAAGTTGAACATCGCCATTCTCATGAAGCATAGACAGCACTGTTCTTAATGGGCACTCTGATTTTAATACTGCATATCTAAAAAATTTGACTCGTTGAGTCTTATTCTGAAACGTATTAAAATCTGACAATCCATTCTTTTTCTGAAATCAACAAAAGCGTGCAAAATCGTCCATTAACTTCACTCCTGAAAAATGAAAAGTAAATCATACTTGAAGAAGCTGTGTGAAAGAAAGAAAAGCTATGACACTAAAACCATGCTTTAGATCAGCGGTTCTCAATTTTTTTTTTTGAATCGCGGAGCCCCGAAGGGCAAATTTCTTAATTATTCATCGAAGTTACTGATTTATTTTTACTATTTGAAAATATTTATAATTATTTTTTTAATTTTACTGTTTTTTATTTTTCCTCAAGCGGCCGCGGAGCCCTTGGAGAGTGCACAAGGAGCCCCAAGGGCTCCGCGGAGCACCGGTTGAGAACCGCTGCTTTAGATGATTCGGGTTCTAAATTTTTTAAAGTGTGAATTTAAGCAAAGACGAAAGTGTCTCAGAATTCATTCACCACTTTGAAACCATGGAAGGTATGACATTACAGGAAAAAATTCTATCAGAACTTTCTGAATATCGAGGAAAAAAAGGACTTTTTTGGAAAGCCATGTTGTAGTCTGCAGAAAACTAATGCTGAGTTGGAAAGGAGCATGCATTGAGATGAGTTTAACAAAAGTTACCTTCTAAAATTACTACAACAGTTAGAAGTTTTGGTACACTACTGAAGAGAAGAGGAAAATTACAACGGTTTTAGCCCGCAATATCAATTCTTCAAAGTAAGAAAATAAAATCAACACAAAAACTTTGAATAGAATGGCTTGCAAAGCGATATGAGTGATACAGAATATGAGTTATGTTCATTAAAAAAAATAACAGTTTTCTGTATCCTCCTCCTTAGAATGAATGTGATCAAAAGAATGGCTTCCCTCAAAGGTGATTTTACAACCATCTTTGATTTCATTTTCTTGCTTTGAATTAATTTCTAAAAATTTACCACAAAAGAATTGTTATCTCCAAAAGGTTTCTTCATAACAAAAACTTTCAGGAACAAACTGAAACCACCCAAAACTGAGAGAATACTCTCGAACTAAAAGTTGTCATTATGAGGTGGTTATTGCCAAAATTGTTTTGTTTTAAATGTTCCAGGAAATAAAAAGGGACTTATATTTCCTAATATAAATAAAATGAGTTATTTTTTGTGATTATTTAAAAGAATTTATAGAAAAAGAATATTATCCGATTTTTAACATGCAGGAGAATATTCTCATTCTCCAAGAATATTTTCGCCTACAGACAAAATCGAATTTCATAGGAAAATCAGTAGGTCTATTTCTTTTCTTGAGCGAGCGAATATGGAAAAACAGAAGTTTCCTTGCTCCCTTGATATTTAACCAAAGGTCTCAGGTACATGATAATTGAAAAAAAGTTCACCTCTCCAAAGAGAAAACGTTCAACTAGGTATTTTTGCATGTATAGCTACAAGCATTAGCCACGTATAACCGAACGATGGCCACTGTAGAAGTGTTTTCATTATAATGATACTATTTTTCTGGAATAATTCGGAAACGCTAAAATATTCTCCATTTAATGCAGTTGGCACAGATCTTGGAGAAACAGGAACAGGAAATGCAAGCCGATCTGTCCCAAAAAAAAAAAAAAATACCCAAGTCTTATGATTTCCGGATTTTTCGCTATTGTGATCCGAAATAAGCGGAACCTAGGATCCAAAAGAAAAAAAATGCCTGAAGGAACATCTGCCGAAAATGGGCAAAAAACCTTGAAAAATATTCGACAAAGAAATGAATACGTACACCCACCACCCTATCAGTCATTCAAACATTTCAAGCAAAAGAGAGAAGGGAGGGAGACCTTTTTCCCCTACTCTCTTTTAGGTTTGGGCCCCTTTCCAAGGACCCCCAGAATCATCATAACCGAGAGAGAGAAGTGCTCCCGTTTCTTGTGGTGTTTGGACGCGTGCCCTTGAATATACATATTTTCGCGTATGTACTCTTTTTCTCCTTCATAGAAGGAGGCCCTCGTAACGTGCATATATTTTTTTTCATTTTAACTGGCCCATATTTCCCGAATGGGGTTCCGCATTAGGTTCCGCGAGGGAGTGAAATGGGGTCTGAGGTTCGACTTCCGGCATCCGTTTAGCAGCTTTAAGCAGAGGGAATAGCAAGGAGAAATAGTTAGGGAAAAAAAACCGCTGTACGTACGCTTCCTCACGTCCTCGGAATTTCTCTTCTGAATATAGTACTACTGTATATGTGCACCGTTTTTTTTCTCCCCATTGATGGCTGCGTTACGACCTTGACGAAGCTCCACAATGTCGAAAGTAGGAGCGACTGTCAGTTCATAATTTTAAAAATCGCTAAACAGCGATTTTCATCCCAAGAAAAATTTTGCTTCCACTACATTTCGAAATTCTGAAAGCGATAGAAACACGCCAAACGCTGAAAATACATTCCTTCGAAAAAGCTACCACCGTTTATGACCTCAATGTTATAATCGGGAAACGGTCACATTTCGATTCAGACCATCCTTGCTGGGAAATTATTTTTCGCTCTTGAAAGAAAACATCTAAGTTTGAAATGCGTAAGTTAAATTTTTCCAAATGGCAATGTGTGTGTGATTCAAGTCATTAAAATCAAAAGCCGTCTTTTACTTGGGAAAAATGAGAGAGAATTCACAAAATATAACATTTTGGAGACGACGACAATTCCAAAAACCATAGTTGTTTACTGTGTTTCTCAAACTTTTTCAGCACATCGCCCCCGCATTCGACCATATTTTCTTTTCATGGCCCCCGTCAAAATAATCCCTATAAAAAATAATTTCCCCCATGGGAAATCTGCCTTTACGGGCCCGCCAAAATTCGCTGCCCGTGGCGCCCTGCTGCAGGATGTAGGGCACTGAACAAGTTCGGTCGAAGCTTCAAAATGAATGTTTTGAGAGCGCTGGATATTTTTAAAATAGGAAAATTCAACAGTTATCTTCATGAGTTTCGTTAGCCTGGGCAGGCTCACGTGACGGTGTAAAGGGTGAGGTACACACGGGCGGCGGCAGCTTATTCTTTAGTTAGACACCAAATTTTTAAAAGAGAAAAAAGTATTATAATTCGATGAGTATAAATTCACATGACACTTTTGAGCCATCTCCTTGGTGTCGAAGACCTTTAGAAAACCTGAGGGAACAGACCTTACCCTATAGGCGGATGCAGGGAGAGGGCGGAGGGTGCGACCACACGCTACACAAATTTTTATTATTAGTATAAGTGGAGTTGAAAAATTCCTCCCCTTGTTCACTAAAAAATCCGTTCCCTCCATTCCCGTTCAAACAGCCTGTATCCGCTTATGTATATAGGATCCGAAACAATAATGCACTCTACCACAAGAGGCAAGAGTCAATTTTGGTGCCCCTCACCCAGTAACCTTTCTGGAACGGTCAAATAAAGGCATACGAAGAATTCGGCTATTCACTTTTCTGGTCCTTGGGACATCAGAAACGCTTCCCAAATAAATGTTTTAATAAGAATTAACCTTGTTATAAATCATCTTCACAGGATAAGTGTAAGTAATGATGACTCATCAACGAGTGCTGGTTTGTGAACCAAGTTGTTCTGGCATAATTAAAAACGATCAAATAATTACGAATTGAAAAGCAGTTTCTTTAAAAGCGGGACGTATGGTGACGAACATTTTGCTTGGTATAAAAAAAATAATAAGTGCGGCTTTGTTTTAAAAAAGCCAGGTTTAACCAAGAGCTCCCAAGGCCCTATAAACCTTACGAAAAAGGGGTGGCAGATATGTCTGCTTTTTCGGGAGGCAAGTAAGCTCGAACCACCCCTGAGAATGGGACCAGAATATTTTTGAGACTTTTACAGGTTAAATACCGAATCAAATCAGCAATGATAAAAAGCGAATAATATATTCAGGTAAGAAAGATAATTTCTAATCTTTCACTGATTCGGGGCCCCGGAGCCTATCACTGGCATCACTGCTTGTCAACGCAGGGCACAATGGTTGAATAACTTGATTAATTAGCTGGAAAACATTTCTTCTTAGGAACACCTGCAAAACCTACTTTGAGCAAAAGCAACACAACTTAGCCATTTTCACCTCCCAGAGCCTAGTAATTGCGAAAACCCATTGACAAGCTTCTGCAACACGCCTCAAAGACAAACTTCCATGGTGCCTACAATGAATGGAAATAAGCATTTCCCGCACAAAAAAAACGAGAAAATCCTCAAGAAAAGAAAAACCATTTTCAAAAGAATAGGGGGAGGGGGGAATATAGAGCCATAATCCAACTAAACACTATAGTGAAATTAACGGTTTTTTACATGTGCCCATAGGGATAGGCCCTATTCAAGAGCTTATTTTCTTGTTGAATAGGAAGACGGGGGGGGGGGACTATCTTTAATCAAAGTGAAGTGCCCAATAAAGACAGGTACTGGACAACAGATTTATATTGTCTTCTCTAAAAACCATTGAACGGGACAACCATCAGTCACTCAGGACCCCCCGTAGGTGCCTTTCCTTTCTGGTTAAGGGGAAAAAAGAGGGGACTAGCATCTTTATCAGTGAAAAAGAATAGAATGCTATTCTTTCTCTTTTTTTATTATTTTAAAGACACTCCTACAAGAACTAATTGGAATGTCGTCCCCTATGCAGTATTTCTCCAAGGGACATAAAAAGAACTGGTTCTTGGGGGGGGGGGGGGGATCTTTTCAACCCACTTCTTAAGAGAAAACAAAATGACATGGGGGGGGGGCGGAAACTCGGTGACATTATGTGCGGCCAGAAGGTCATCAGGGAGGGTCCATCACATTCATCAGAATTTCTCGACTACCAAGAATCTCCTTCATGCTAACTGTAGTTCCTGCAATCTTCAGAAGTTCCCAAGATTTTCGCAGTTAGCGCAGAAACCAAAAACACGAATATTTCCCATTTTCGTGCTCAACAAATGAAAAATTTTACAGCTTTTGATGTCAAGGAACCCCCCCCCCTTCCCCACCAAAGAGCTCTCAGCACCTGGATTTCGATGTGACAAATTTACCTCCGTTGTTTCCTCATAAACTGACAGACGAAATTTTGTCGCATTCCAAAATTTTCACGAACGAAACTCCGGAATACGAAATCAATTTTTTGGGTAAAGTGACTTCTGACATCTTTCCATATGAGCACAGAAATAATAGCACATACTGTACATATATCGAGGGGAGGGGGGGGTGCATCCATAGGCTGGTACAAAGAGGCGTGCCTCCCCCGTTCAGTGGAAAGAATGCGTCGACAGAGGCATTGCCCCCCCCCCCAAACCATGTTAGAGGAGGCGGTATCTGCTTGAGGGCCCAGATATGACTTGATTGGGGGGGGGGTGGAAAATATAGCTTAGGAGAGCCCGTCAACATTGGCCAGACATACTCCCCCACAAGAGTTGGGCTGACAGGGCTTTAGCCCTGGGCAATTCCAACTTGTTTTTGTCACTATAAATTAATTATAGATTCCTGCCTAGGGGCCATGGCCAAAGATGTATGGTTTCTTAGTGGATAAAAATCGCTTAGATTTTCAAAGAGATTTTACCCAATTTGAAATTTTGGAACCCATACAGAAATCAGGCCCTGCAGACAATGAAAATAGCAAACAGATTCGAAATTATAAACATTGAAGGAAAAATACGGGGTTTTCAGGTTCAAAAATATCTTTTAAGATATTGTGTGTTTATCAATAAACTTTTCAATTGTTTCTCGAACACACACAACAATGATTCATCAGCAATGAAGGCGCCATGTATGTTGAAAGCAGTGTACAGAAACAATTGACGTGAATTGATTCTGGGTATAGCTCATCGGTACTCGATGCCCTTAGTCACGCATTAAGAACTGAATTATAGACTTTAATTCAAGTCAGATGATCTTTAATTCAGTTTGAAGAATAATTCTAAATAAAGATCTCGATTACAGCAAATATCCAAATCACTTTAGATTCTCTGTGATAGGCACACAGTTATGAAAATATTTGATTGTTCAGTGCATTCGATAATGTAATCAAAAAATGAGGGATTAAAAGTCAAATTTGTTGTGTAAGTTGTATAATCCTCATTTTAAGAAAAAGGTTTTATTAGAATTGTTGTTGCCCATGAGGTTGCCCATGTTGAAAATTTTGTGATTTCACAATCTAGAAATGAAATATTGAAGCTGAGACTGTTCATTTTTTCTTTCAACAGTTCAGAACCTGTAGATTGCATTTCTGTACTTAAGTCAGAATTGATGACAATGTGACTTTTAGAGCACTGGCTTGATACATCCTAAACACATCTCTCCAATGTATTCAGGACCGACATTGAAATCCAGAGGTCAGTTAAGACCTGTAAATCACATGATTTTGGACCCATGATTTGGATGTGCTAGCCCTGTGAGATGGCAAGCGAAGCAGTTATTAGGGGTTCGAAGATGTTTGGTTTGTCAACGAATGTACTATGCTTTCCTTTCGGGCCCAGTATTTGAGTGGGTGCTCTGCACTTAAAGGCAATCAGACCAGCAATGTATTCTTGATATGGGGAAAAAAAAAAAATTAATTAATAAAATAACGCTTTCTGGAGTGAACATCTTAATAAAGAATTCTCAGTTGTTGGCCCTCGAGACAACAGTTGTTTAGCAATGCTTCAACACAGAGTAAGAAGATTTAAATTAGCTTGATCATTTTTTTAAATGACTGATTTAAATCACGAAATTTAGATTGTGTTTTCTTTACGTAACTTTAATGATATTGAAGTAAAAATGACCTGGCATGGTAGGCTTGTTATTGATATGTGGTCAACTTCGTGATTAAAAGACGTATAGAAGATCTTTGTGGTAAATATAGAGTTGAACTCAATCCCTAGATACAGTGCACAAAGAAGGCTGCTCTATTTCTAGATCTCGTGCATGGAAAAAATTGCAGAAAAATATAGGGAGTTGAACTTAGCACTCTTAGCTAAACTGCACTAAGTATTTTCAATGCATTACAATGTGAAAGGAATTATTTCTTGTATAAAGCCTTGAATTCTATACTCTAATTGCTAGATGTTGTACTAACATAAATATCATTGCGCTTTCGATATTAAAATTTTGAACTCATTAAATCTGTGAAAGAATAAAAATGTGTCAACTATTAAACAACATCATGCAAGACAGAAACACATCCACCAATTTTGTGCAAGAAAAAAATCTTGTCAATAGAATTTCTTTAATTTAGTTGATGCTAAATGGTCCTATGGTTGCACATCGAGTGAATCGAGAAACCAGCACCATGTGTGACACTGAGTTGCAATCAGGCATTCACTTTAATGGGGGGGGGGGGAGAAGAAGGTGAGTCTCCTCATGAATAAAAGCACTTTTCTCTACATGAAAAATGTTAATCCATAAAATTAATTTGGGCTCAATTATCTTTCACGTTACACAGAGATATTTGGTGTTCATATTTTTTTGCTTGTAGTTCGTTTGTAGTTTATTCATTAATGCTAAATTAAAGTATTGATTGTGAAAAAAACTGGCGATATGAAAATATGCATTCTTATTAACAAAATTTGTTTTTATAAATGAGCAATCAGTTCATTTCAACCAAAAAAAAACAACATGATTTTTTTCATATATCCTGTTTCTCAACATCATCTGTTTAATTTTTGCTCAAATATACGGTGTTTGAAAATTAGACCTTCATTAAAACTTAGTTTCAACTTTGTAATATGAGTGTTTAGCTTTGAAACCACAATAGGAAATTTCGTACACGCTTGAACCGATTTCCACTTAGTTTCTCATTAAGTTTCTTTAGTGAAATACTAGAATACATGCATTAGAAATATATAAAAAATAATTGCAAATATTCCCCCTAAAGTCACCCAACCCCCTTTTTCAGAAAAAAATCACATAAAAGGCAACAATACGAGAACGAATAACAATGACACATTGTTATTTTTTGTTAATTGTAATGATTTTTGACTCCTAAACAATGAGTTTTGATCAGTTTTGTAACAATGCGTATATCTCTTTTTAACGACCAGCAAAACAAAAGTGCATTTTCTCATCTTGATAGTAATTCAGGCGTAACACAAATTAACTTTTGGCAAATTACTTCGAAGTGGAAATTTCTAGTATAAATAGTGTCAAAAATTATATGTAAAACAAAATATGTATGTACATTATATTTTACACTATCACGTTTTCTAATGACTTTCGATCCCATAAAAAAGCATTTCTTTTCTTTCTTTTTGATTGACCAAAAATACAGGAGCGAATTCTCGACTGGGACACGTGCCCAAGGCCCCAAAATTTGCTGCCTTTCGCATGTTATGCACATGCCCCTTCCCCCCGTTTACATCTCTCCCTCAAAGGCTACACAAATGGAGCCCCGGAAAACTCAGGGCCCGAACTTGTGAGAAACAAGCCATGAGGGGGGGTGGGGGGGGGGGTCAACAGTTACGAAGTGTTTTGTTGACACTATATTTTCAAATGTAGCTTATTATTTGTGGGTCGAAGCGGTTTGATACACATTATGACTTAAACGCAGGCAATTTATCAATTGATACAAGCCATTGGGATTTACTAATTCTTTGATCAATAATGAATCCCTAATTAACACGCGTAATCGGTGTCACATTTGTCATGAAACACCGAGTTCCCATACGCCTTTTATGATAGAAATCTAAAATATTTCGTTTCTCAACATGAGGCAGTTTCCAAGCCAAAACATCCGTCTCTTTTTTTTCTTTAGTTTCCCCTATTTTCCGAGTTCCAAGAAAGCCACCTGGGAAGGGGGGGGGGAGACGAATAACAACACTCTACAGTGCCATCTTCTCCCCCCCCCCCACCAACCTCCTCCAGGTGGAAGGAACTGTCACACAGGCGACCTACTATACAGTACATACACACACACAGCATTGTGTGCCTCAAGGAAAAACAGGGAAACATGTGAGAGAATCGACAAGGAGAAAGAAAGCAAGCAAGCGTGTGTATGGGAGAGGGCAGCACACGCGCAAGAAGAGCCAACCTCGAACACCCCAAAACCAAACATAAACACGCGGGTTGTTGGGATCACTCACATCCTCGCCGTCAACATGACACACACAACCCAGGTGCACATGGGCACATTAAAACACATCCACCCCATGTAGGAAAAAGAATACCCCACGTTAAACCCCATAGAAAAATTTAAAATAACACCAAAAAAAAACTGACCTGTAATAAACACCAAATCCTGTAACATTTCACACTTCCTAGAGTTATTACCAGGTTGTCACGCTGAGGAGGAGGCGACGAAGAAGAAGCATCATTGCCCAGTCCTGACATCCGTCACTCAAAAAAAAAAAATCCACTTCCGAACGTCCGTCCAGAAAACTTCGATCCCGCGGAAACGGCTTTTGTTTTCATTAACTGTTAAAAAATCGCCGGGGCCGGACTCGCGCCTCGAGATGAGATGAGAGAGATCGTCACCTGAAGAAAGCCCGAGGATATCTGCATGCCCAGCGAGTCCGTCGCTGCGCGAAGGCGAGCGCCGAGAGGAGAGGGAGAGAGAGCGGGCCAACGATCACCCCCCCCCCACCTTATCGTTCGCCTCCCTCTCCCCACTCTCCTTCCATTTCTTCCATTTCCTCCATGAGCTTCGGCTATAATTAATTCCACGAGCGGAATTGGCAGCGTCCGTCCAATGAGCGAGCCGCGCAAACAGGGGCTCGCCTTTTATTGGTTACAATTATTTTCTTCTCTTTTGCGACGACCGGGTGGGGGAGAGTGTGATGATAAAAAAAAAAATAATAATAAAAAGAGATGGCGTAAAGAGAGAGAGAGAGGAGAGCGCCTCCCCACCTTGATTGGAGATGCATGGGAAAGGGTGTCCGCGGGAGAGCGTGGGCGGAGGCGCACGGTGTGTATGTATATGAATGGAGAAGAGGAGAGGGAAAAAAATCGGGAGGAGAGAGGGGGATAGAGAGCGTGAGAGACAATGACCGGACCAGCTCTTTTTCTCTCGCTCTCCTCTCTTGGCCGAGAGCGACGTCACTGTCGCCATCTGTCGGCAGGTCCGAGCGAGATAAACGAGTTTCCCATCATCGTCGGCGGAGAGAGAGAACGTTGCCACGGGGGTTTTCCTCGAGGGTGTGGGAGGAGAGAGAGAGAACCGCATACACATCCCTTTTATATTATCAGCGTCTCCGTCTCGCCACAGGGCGCTGCTCTCGATCTTTTTTTTTTTTGGTTTCGTATATATGTACAAGGTCTTTCCTTTTTCTTTTCCGAAGATTTTTCCTCTGGGAATCCGTCATGTTGTCAAGAAAAGTGTGTTTCTGAAAAGGCCACGAAGAAACCACGTGGCTGACTATTACACTCTCAGAAACAGCCGATGGAACTAGGACAGAATACTTGATTGCGAGAGGAGTTTTGGAAAATCTCATCCACAATCTAATATTCTTACATCATCCTGTAAAGAATCTGTATAATAATTTTGCAAGAATGTAACAAGATCCTTTCTGCGAAACCTTGGAGATTTCACGCGGCATTCCTGAAGTACAGTGTATTTCACGAAGAGAGTCCGAAAGTACTGTAAGGCCGGGATTACACTATAAAAGTTTTATAAAAATTCTTTTGTAAAACATGACAAATGCGACCAATAAGCTGATCAGTTGCATTTGCTCGAATGTAACCGATAAAATTATCGGTTGCATTTTTTCCAGTTTTATAAAATATTTTTTTATAAAATTTTTAATATAATTGAAGTAGAATATGGAAAAATATGAAAAATATCAGCATGAGAGAAAGAAATTATGATGCGATAATTTTAACCAACAAGGGAAAAAACCGACTAAATTTCTTGCGATTGCTTAATGAAAATTAATACGTAAAATGTGCTCACTTTTTGAAATCGAAAATAAAAATCATCTTGTAACAATTAGATAAAACTTCTCCAAGATAGCGGTGAGCGAAAATCTTTTGAGACTCAAAAAGCAGCAAAAACAAAGAATTGCGACATCACGACGAATTGACTTTTTTTCTTATTTGAGGCCGTAAAAAAATTCAATTTTGATATTTCCTCTGGTTACTATTTCACGGATATGCCATCACAGCTAAATTCTTTTTTTTTTTCTTTTTTGCTGGTTTTTATTTGGCCATATATTTTTCTATTTAATTTTGGAATCAACCGTAGAAAATTTACCCCTTTCAGACACCCATCGCGAAACAAGCTCATATACGAACACAAAACAATGCAGAAAAAAAACTAATTGAACAACATCGCGTACAAGACCTTACCTCACTAAACGGGTTTCGCATCATTTTTCAAGTCACAAGATTCATATAGCTCGTATCAAATAATCCTTATAGGCAAGGATCTTGATGGGCCTGCCAGGATGATCCCCTGGTCAGATTTTCCACGGGGGCCCAAGTATAGTGAATTTATATGTTTGTAAAAACACAAAATAAAAATACTACCAGGCTAGAGCCATGTCAGCCCAAAATTTAGGGGTCTCTCGGGCAACTTCCTGCCGAACAAACCCCAGTTAATGGAAAACTTCTACCCCCCTCCTAAACTGTTGTCACCTCGTGCACCACATACCTAAATGAAGCAAGCGCGTAAGAAATTGTGCAGCTGACATTAAACAAATGGAAGGACAAAGGAAATGAAAGTGCTTCATAGAAATTCAAGGAGAAAAAAAAAAGTGCGTTTTCGAAGCCAACTTTTTTCAATGACAATCTCAATTGTATTTCATTTTGCACATCAAACACTTGATACTTCATAACACGAAACCCGTCGAATGTATCGAAGCACTAAAGTGCGCGTAAACACCAGAAAACATTTCACTGTGAAAGATAGAGTTTGCAGAATAGTTTTCTCACGTTGCTTTTATACTCATGTGTTACATTTCGAAATATTTATACAAAAGAGGAGTAATTAGAATTGATTCCAAACGATTATGCTCATATTGGAAAACAGACCTTCCGAGCAGTGATATCAGCCTATGCAGCTCCTACCGGACTGTTACCACGAACAGGAAAATATATTTTCAATCTGGATAAATCCACTATATAAAAGATCGAAATTTTGTTCGTTGGATGGTCATAAAATTGAAGTTTTGTGCACTAACCACTCAGCTGCGTGTAGCAGGGCCGTCTTAAATGCATCATGGGCCCCCGGGCCAGATGACTTTTCTGAGGCCCTACCAGTCGAATTTTTGAAAATCTCAACCAGATCGATTTTTGTGAGGCCCCCTTTTCTCTTGAGACCCTGGGCCGTGCCCGTGTGGGCCAATGCCTTAAGACGAAACTGGCATGTAGTGTTTCGTTCAAAACAACGAGAAAAAAATTAACACATGAATCATTTGAGAAAAACTTCTATTTCGATTGGAAAATTATCAAAATCGCCACAGACAGCGATTTGGTCAGATGTGTTTATAGTACAACGATTGCTTGTTTGATAACTAATTCTTCACAGAAAAATAATTTTCATTGCAGAGTAAATTAACGGTAAAAAATAAGTCGTAATATAGAAAGTTTGTTATTATATAAATCCAACTGTAATTTCGTCCTACTACTGAATCGCACATGCACCTAGTCTATATTACCCCTTTGGAACCTCTAATGAATTGATAAATGTTAGGTGTATGTGTTCTGAACCTACATGAAGTTTGTTTCTGTATAATGCGTGTTATAGTCTAGTGCTGCCATTTATTTTTCGAACTATGAGTGAAGTGTAATGATTGAATATTTGTACTTTGGTAAGCATGTTGCTCTCTGCGACGAGACTGATGTTGTCCACAAAACATCTGGCGGCACGCTTTTAAAGAATCGTGGAAATAGAAGGATGCAATTGGAAGCGTTTCGTATTAAATACGTATAGTGGAGCTAATGCATACCTGACACGGAAATCAAAACAATTTCAGAAACCCTTCACGAAAGTAGACGACGAATGATTTATCCCCACAGTTAAATATTTAGTAAATAGTGCGAGACATTTTTATATAAAAAGTTGTCGTCTCGGATATTTTTAAAGCAGATTTCCCATCGACGTTTTCATTGGGTTTATTTTAATTCATATATTATTTGAGTCGCTTGTTTATTTGACTTTAACTATAGAATCCACAGAATAATCAGTAATTAAAAAAAAATTAATTTTCTGCAAAAAGGCAACTAAAATGTCTGCCTGCACACATTTTGGTTGAAACTTACACAACTAGTTATTTGCTATTATGGATAATTATTAACTATGATAATAAAGGTCCACGTAACCGAGAGAGAGAGAGACATTCTGATTCCCTCAATTTATTAACTATTGCCGACGAAAAGAAAAAACTGCCGTTTTTCCGATTATATATGTAATAATCTAGAAGGATTTGGTCGTAATTTCTCTCTTGTATTTCTATTAACAAGTCGAGTTAATATTAATAATAATTCTATGGAATAGAGTATAAAAATAGAGAAAAAAAACTAATGAAAATTAACACAAGCAAAAAACTATGGAAATATTATATAAAAACAACAGAAAAAATTTTTTAAATGTTTTGGAAGAACTTTTTTTTTCTACGGCCGTCACGTTGGATCAGTGATTCCTAAATGCTGTGGTTGTGATCAGATAGGGGTGCCGCGAAATATATCAAAAAATAGTGATTTAAATTAGTTTTTCTCTCAACCACCAGGTCCGAACGTGTCAAATCAGGGCTCAAAGCAACCAATAAGTCTATTCGTTGTATTCACTCGAATGTACTCGACGCGCTTATTGGTTCTATTTTTTTTTTTTTTTTCGAGTTCTATAAAATAACTTTTATCAAACATTTATAGTGTAATCCCATCTATGGACTGAGATTACCAGATTCAATATCGTGAAGCCGAGATTACGCTATAGAAGCTTGGTAATATATATATATATATTGCAAAACTTGAAAAAGCAACCAATATGCCTATGGTTGGTTACATTCGCTGCAATGTAACTGACGCGCTTATTGGGTGCATTTTTCAAGAACTTTTCATTTTTGCAGAACTTTTATCGAACTTTTAGTGTAATCCCAGTCTTAGAAGTGCTGTGTGATATTTGAAATCCTAACTTCTTTCCGTAAGATGCCAGGGTGTCGTGAATGTAAAAATTGGAAATTTCTGGGCTAGATCGAATTCATAAATGTACGAAAGATTTGCGCTTCAAAAAAATTAAGCCTATTCGTATATTTCGAAAAACAAGTCGCACCATAATTTTCCATCAAGAGCTAAAATTGAAAATATTTCTTGCAAGCCCTTTTTTTGTGAATTAAAAAAGTTATATAATAAGATTTTGCACATACTGTATTATTGTGCGATAATTTTTTTTTCTTGAAAATTACATACTTATATAGACATTAATTATAATTCAATGATCCAATTCAAAGTATAACTTGTTATTCTTTCGAAATGAAACTTTTTACCCTTCAAACCTTTTTTTTTTAACCGATTTCCATTCGATTTTGCTCAGAACACTTTCAGTGCTGAAAATTCCAAAACAAACTCGAAAACATTTATGTAAAAAGTTTCTAACAAAAAAAAAAAACCCACGCATTTTCTCAATTGTTTTTTCTTATATTTCTTTCTAATTCCAGCAAAATATTACCAAGAAAATTTTCAGTGAATAAGAGTACATGTCACAAGGAAGAATCCAGCAAAAGAGTGTGGATCCTCTTTTCTTTTAGTTAGACTTGTATACTGTAATTAATTATTGCATTACCATCGCAATTTCGTATTTTATATGCGCAGTTAATGATAAATAAATTGCTGTTAATTTTCAGCTGACTCACACAATCGAATTCGTTAGTTCTTTTTTGATATGTCTTCTCTATATCCTTGGCTCGGCCTCAAACAGGAAAACGCGATCAGAACATACACTACTTATTTTATTTAAAAAAAAAAGTATGTCAAAAAGGTATTTTTCTTTGAGATACTTCCTTAAAAACGAATCGGATATTGACGAAGCGTCGGCTCTTTACATACAGATGCCTATCCTTGATTTTTCTCCCCGATTTCTTTATACACCTGTCCGTGTCTAGAACATCCCACTTCCACCTTAACATCGGCGTCTCTTTCCCTACATTTAAAATGCAAATTTTCTTTTTCTCGCCCCGATAACTGCATTTTTCCTGTACATTTCTTGCACAATAAGATTTTTACTGATACGATTTGGGATATTTTATTGAAAATTGAATTATTTTGGAAAGAAATTGATTGTATTATGGACAAGAAAAATCGGGTGTTCTCAGTTGATAAGTTTCTCCATTCCTATTCTTCGCTAAGAATGTCTCACTCAAATAAAATTTCTTACAGATATTTCGTGTCACACAGAGGACGATGACGAAAATCGTAAATACTGTGAATTTCCTATGTAATTTTGAACGCCAACTGTCCGCGATAGCTTTATTCGAAGAACGGTAACAACGTTTCGAAAATTTCTAATATAAATTGCCATGTACAAAAATACAAAGGCCACAACAGACAAAATGCCCAACGAGGTGGCTGAAAAAAGATGCCCATAAAAAGATGGATGTCCCATATATATATAAACTATATCAAAAGAGTGATTTCTCGCTTGGTTTTGGTTTTTGCATGTTACATCTTATGTATTATTAATGTATGTCTTCTTAATATCCAATTTATTTTACAATGGATGATTACATTGTAAACCAAATGGATAAACAAAATTTCCCGTGAAATTAAGGAATAATTTACCAGTTTTTCCGATCGAATATTTATCGGTATCCATCGTACGACGGAAATGAATCTTCAAAGCTGAATAAAATACGCTATACGTTAAAATATTGCTTGAAACTTGGATCTTTAAACAAGAATAACATTTGATAAATCTCATGCTTACAGATTTACATTTAAATTTGATTTTGGCTGTTTCCTTTGAAAAAAAAAAAAAAAGGCAGAAAATGCACATGATAAACGTAATTATTTAATTATCGAAAGTAGTTTGCTTGCCCTACATTTTTGAAAAATCATAAAACTTGAATTTATTTATACTTTTGGATATACAGTCGGACTCGCTTATAACGAACACGTATATTTCCATGTCCCGTGAATTTCGTATGGCTTATCAATGCTATTTTGATTGCTTATATAACGAACACCTATTTCAGCAAACGTCTATAACGAATTTTCGGCCGATTTTCAAAGATGGAATTGTTAGGACTTTTGTTTCGACTCTTATCTAAATCTTTTTATGTGTAAATTTACCTTTCTGAAATTGATAATATCTCCTTTCTTTCCTTGGGAGACATTCTTGTAGGGCTGTTTTGAGTTCTGTAAAATCTTATTTTCGTTCTTTTTTTTTATACGTTTCTCTGTCAAATTCTTTGTTCGCAGAAAACCTAATTAGAAAGAAAGGATTGAGGTATTTATGCCCAAGAATCTACCCTCCAAACCACCTTTGTAGTTTATTTTCCATTTTCAAGCTAGATTTGAACGTTGGCTGTGGTGGTTTCATCGTGTGCAAATTAATTTTGAAAATGCCCAAGTGCAAAACGCTACTTGCTTCAAAAACTGTAGCTATACAGTTGGTTGAAAGTCAAAATGATCTTATACTAAAAAAGCCATTTTGCATTCTTATTTCGCAAAAGTGATTTAAACGCAAAACGTTATCACGAAATATCAAGGTAAAAAGACTAAATTTCCAATTTTTAATCTTTGTTAAAATATATTATTTAAATTTATTCACATTTTAAAAACACTAAGACTATTGAAAAATGCGTATCGTGCATGTAAAAGTTTTATTTTTCTTAAATACATCATTTTCAAACCAGTACAGATGTAATAAAGTTCGCGTATAACGAAGAGTTTCGCAGTTTTTTCTGACTTCCTTATAAGCGAGCCCGACTCGACTGCATTGGAACGTCGATTATTTTGTTTGTACGTATTAAGTTTGTGTATTTTGTTTGTATCTGTCTTCATTTCTGCAATTATTTGTTGAGATAAGCATGAATAAACAAGCAGAAATTTTGGATTGAATATGGTAGACATCAGTATCTTATTGTCATTTCTTAGCCATAGCATACTTATAATTTGCAATACTGAAGTCTTTTTATTCCAACTGCTTCAAAATCAAATATCTCGCCAACATTCCCGATTTCAATGCAGAAATATTCAAAGGGTATCAAATTAACTCGATACGAAACATTTTCATAGCAAAAAACTACGGAAACTGGGAAATACTGTAATAAAAATTCATAATAGCGGTCCTTTTTTTTCCATGCAATCCGCAATCTTTACTATAATCATAATTACAACTAGGAATCAAGTTGTAATATGCCAACATCAACAGACTTTATTTTTGTAAATTAAGCCCGATTTAAAAAGTAATTTATTGTTATTTTAAGATTAATTCCGCGAATAAGTAATCACATTTTTTCTATTTGATAAACCAACCAGAGTTAAAGCTGAAGTTTAAAATTGTTATTAACGATAATTATCTTTAAAAAAAACGTCGCAAATCCACTGTTGAAAATCGCATTTCAAATTTCGCGTCTTTCACTCTGGGTCAAAATGTAACTTTCCATCTTTAAAAAGTGATATTAAATAATTATATTATTATTACCATAAGTTAAAAACATTATACGTATTTTAACTTATGCCAAAAAATATTTTGAATCAGCTCTTCAACGCATAATGCAGCTGATAAGTTATAATCAATCAATAATCCATTATTCTGCTTAATTCATATCTGAAAGAAATTTCAATTACTTTATGTTCTGGCCTTTATAGATAACGGTGCATAGTTTTAAATTATTAATATGGTTTAAAAAAATGAATTATAGACTCATGCACATTGATGGGTTAGATTCTTAGGTTTAAGCGAGTCATTATGGGACACAGAAAGTCGAAAATATAAAACTAACTTTTCATATTCTGATACTTTCCATTTTAGTAGAATTTTCATCCCGATTAATTTTTTTTTTCACTGGTGAGGAAAAATATATCTTGAACAGCTACATATCGTGTATGTACATGTCCGGAAAGTTATCAGAATGCCGGCTTGGAGGATGAGGGGCCAACCGTGCATATACATTAAGAATAGATTTTAAAACTCATAGGTTCACAAACTTGCGTGGCTTTAGGGCCATATTTTTAAACGGAATTGATATTGTCCGGGCCGTATGGCATTAATTTGGGAACTAAGTATGACCTAATAAAATAATTTGAATAGTTCTTTTAATTACAGCAGAGGTTTTTATAAACGTCAATCGATATTCTTGAAAAACAATTTTATTTCGTATACGGGTGATTCTCAAGAAATTGGCCTAAATTGTGTGTCCAGCAGTTTACGTTCAATATATATGGCACAGAATTTTTTTTCCGTCACTTTCTATTTATATTCTATTTTCTGAGAAGTCACCACTCGTGCTTTTTATTTTTTCATCAATTGGTTTTCTGGAACAAATTTTCAGTTGTTAAGGAAAAGTCCTCCTGGCTCTGTCCTCCCCAGCCCATTTTTCCAATTTTACAATAACTTTCTATCCAAAAATAAAAATACATTTTTATTATCAATAATATATATGTTTACGAACACTATAATTTCATCTTTTATCATTTTAAATATTTTTTATGAATAGAACTTTTTCTAGCCACATGAAAATTTTTTACAGCTTTTTTTTCTATTCGTGGCAGTTGGAAAACATTAGTTTGAGTCCTACACCACCAGTTACCACACAGGCGTATCAAATTTTCTGTTGAGAGAAGGTTAAAGAATCTAGCCATCACTTGAACCTCCTTTTAAGTCAATTACAATTTTAAATTAGTTCACAAATGAGATTTATTCAAGAAAAAAAGAGGCTAGTGTCTATTAAATGTCCCTTTCCTGGCTATTTTTTTTTGTGAAAAATATAAAATGCAAATTATTTTCAATTTAACCTCATGTTTCAGCTGAGACTTATTTTATTTTTGAAAAGCACGTTTCTCCAACATGCTTAGGTTTTGATTAGAGTTGCAACACATGTAAAAATGTCTTTCTCCAGGCATAAGGTAACCAGAAGAAAGGTTTCATATAATAAGTTACAGGGAGCAGGAGCAGTAAAAAAATCCAAATTTTTTTTGGCTGAAACAATACTTCAACAATGTTTCATGTAAAGACTTTGCTTTGAGAGTGCATTTCGTGGTCCAGCAAAACTGACAAATTGGAAATCTGTTCTTATAAAACTGACGAGAAACGCAAATAAAAAAAGAATAAAACTGAATTAACAGAAAAAATTATTCAGAGCATGAGTGCTTGTCCAAGTGGAAAAAAATAAACTGCCAAAATATATGGAACATGTTGCGAGTGTCAAGCATAAATATCAAGTGATGAAATATAGAAAATGCCACGTAGGATTTGCCCATCTCTTAACATGGTCAAAGTTGAATTTTTATTTCACCATTAATTTTGAACAAACTTCGCTGCTGACTATATTTTATTTATCAACAGGTGAAAAAGTGTCCCTAAGAATTTTTTTGGATTTTTTGGGTGGCATTTATTTTCGATAATTATTAGTATTTCTTGTCCAATTTCGTGAGGACGACCCACGTATGTTAAGAATAGGTTTAAAAAAACCCATAGGTTCACAATCTTTCGTGGCTTTCGGGCCATATTTTTTAACAAAATTGATATTTTTTTGGGCAGTATGGTTCAAGTTTGGGAACTAAATATGAATCAATAAAATAATTTTAATACTTCTTTCAATGATTATACATGCTGCATTTAATCTAATATTTTAATAAAATATATATTTCTTTACTTGAGGAATAAAATTCCGAAATGGAGTGAATTATTCCGTGGGCAGCAAATGCACCCATGATTAAAAGTGTAAACCGTATCACAGTGTTGTAAATAATCTTAATATCTTATTATCATAGGTCCCTCGAGAGATCACGGTTTTTATGGTTAACGTTGTGTGTAGTTAAGGTGATTGTTTGCATTAGATCTTCGCCACTGTTTTGATCTTGAGCTATTGTCCATGCTACAAAGCATATGTTCTGGTCTTGTGCCAGTAATTATAAATGTCAATAGGCCAAAAAAAGTCGATCTTCAGATGGATTTTTTCATTGAATTTCTTCTGCAAGTCATATAAGAGAAGTTCCAAGTGCAGAGGATCCCGCTAGTAACT
The DNA here is from genome assembly GCF_987345545.1 of Pholcus phalangioides. NCBI lineage: Eukaryota > Metazoa > Arthropoda > Arachnida > Araneae > Pholcidae > Pholcus > Pholcus phalangioides. Next base: position 12,776,037 of record NW_028301594.1, read on the forward strand.
TTTTCTTTCCAAACCGTCGGGAAAAAGCGTTGTAAGCGGAAAAATGTTTTAAACGGGGAATCTCGAGTATTAGTAAAAGTTGGGACCACAAAAATAAGTCGTACTATAAGCGGGAAAATGTTCATAGTGGAAACGTTATAGGAGGGACCCACTGTATGTGTCTCTAGATGGCGACATTACACGAGGTTTCATGTTTTTTTGAAGGAACTAGAGTTCAATACCATTTTCTTATGCAATGAAAATTAGCTTTTACGACATCCAAGGGACCGGAAAGCTTTTGATAATAAATTATAACTGTGGTGTCGTTTGAACCAAGGTTGGTGTTTTCAGAATTCGTGCTGCGAAATATATTTTCCAATGGCACTATCGTGGAGTGTGGTTATTTCGCCCACGGTCTTCGTGTGTGACGCTTCCTTGAAGTCAGTTGAGAATCGTCGGCCTTCAAGCCGAAGTCACTGAGTCCAGTTTTGTCAATTTAAACTTTTAAGTCGTTATGAGAAATAGTAAAAATTATTTTAAAGGTTTCTAACTCCTACAGTAGATTTACTAATGTTTAAATAAAGATAATTAGATAACTGGTTCGTGGTTCATAACTGTTCATATCATGAAATAATTCATTGGAAATTATAATCAACTACAGTAGTCCGTGAAAAAAATTTTGTGGACTTGGTGACTTTTTGCTTTAACGCCGACGATATATAAAAAGAATTCATTTTCTATGCGTGTTCTCTATACACATCTACAATTTTGTACCGATCTTTCCTAAATTTTGCATACATACTAAACACAACCCGGCTTGAACGATAGGCTACTAATTTAAAAGTTGTCAAAGCTGGTCTAAAGGCCGAAACGGGCGAAAAATTATTGGGCAACAATGCTTTGCAAACACCAACAATGACTTTTGGAATGTTTATTTTAGCTATCGCGGTTCCCAAACAATGCGTTTCAGGCATGTTTACTTCTTTACAATGGTTTGTCATTTCGCTTATGCTCCCGGTATCTAGAGAAACCGCAGTCAGCGCCGAGAACTATAGCTAGCAATTCCATAAAGCTTAAAACAACGAAGAATACACGGATAGATTCGAAATCATGGAACGATACTTGTGCAGTAATTTTCTTTGAAAACTGAAAAGGAGGGGGGGGCCTGCCCATAGAGATACGTGGCTTGTAGGAACTCCAATGATTGCAATGCTCTACAATTCTGGAAATATGGCTGTCTTATTGTCATAGTTATCGGTAGAAAATGCAGACTTTGTGTGAATACCGAAATATAGAAATTTCTTAAGGAAAAAAACAACAGCTGAAGCGAAGAACTGAAAAAAAAATCAGCAGAATTCGGCTGGGAATGCTATTGACGTTACAGCAGAGATGTCGCCATAACCGAGTTTGACTGTCGTTATGATGTGCAATACGAATCGTATTACGAAGAATAAATAATTTTAAGCGCTAGGGATTGGGGGTGGGGGGATGGACTAGACAAAGTTTGCGTCCCCGAAGACGTCAAGACGGCCCAGCCGTGTCTGTTGTAACAATGCCCTTTTGACACTTTTCCTTTAAACACGAACTTATATACAGTAAAAAACCCCGTTAAGTCGTCACCCTAATAAGTCGTCATTTGTCTTCAGGCCCTTCCAGCTTACATAGGCAATAATGTTATTAAACCTTCGTTTCTGGTCGATAATTTCGGTTAACTCGTCACTATGAAAAAGTTTGAGAAAGAGGAACAGACTATTTTTATGGCTCCCATAAAAAGAGTTTATTAACAGCATTGTTAACCATATGCTTAAAAGTCCCCTATATGTATACAAATGGAACAGTTTAGGAAACGAAAGTTACTCTGGGGAAGTTCATTTGCTGACTAAGGTTTTTGAAACGTTAGGGACTGTTCGAGCTATATCTCATTCCTCTGCATGGGCCTTACTAATTTAGGGCTTCAAATTTAAACAAAATATCTTTGTTGAAAAAAATCAAGCATTCTTTCACAGGTCTTCTGTTTACTCCCCCCCCCCCCCCACGTCAAAAGTGTTAGAGATTACCCTGTAGTTGTATCATGAACTACTGATGAAGAATTAAAACACTAAAATTAAATTTGATATATATGTAACATTAATGAGCAATATAGAGCTCTGTTATGAAGAAAAGCTACCAATTTTAACAGTTGTTCTGTTAGTCTAAATTAAAAATTACTAGTATAAATCAAAGTGTACCAGTACATTTTACCACAATAAGTTAAGTACTAAGAGATAAAAAAAAAAAAGGTAAAAAAAGTGCTATTCATTTTTCTTTTGCAATCCATAAATTTTATTAATATTGTAATTTTTATTTATACTTTAATAACTGCCATATTACTTTAAATTTATACGATTTTCCCAACATTGAAACTGATGGCACTCCGCTTAAGCAGTCATAATTTTTCGATAACATGAGGTGACGACTTATCGAGGTTTTACTGAATGTATTATTATATCAGGGCTGGACGAATCCCAGATGCCCAGTCGCCACAGCGAATATAAAATCGGTATTGGCGCCTAAAACTTTGTGTACGATTGCTAAATTGGAGTCTATGAATGACACAAAATTTTCAGATTTCATGCGTCTTTTAACATAGGAAAATAATATAAAATTCTGGAAAAGTCGAAAAAACATTATTTAGGACCGTTTTTCTAGATTAAAATCATTCTTAGAGTTCCTAAGAAATTTGGATGGCACCTAATTTTTTTTTTTTTTTTTTTTGATTCGTCAAGCCCTGTATTACATCACACTTGATGCGAATGACGGGTCTCCATGGATTATTTGTTTATTTTGAATACATCCAATTGACTGTTTTAGAAAAAGATCGAAGTAAATTACATCCGTTAAGTCAAGGTGTGTACTGAAACCGGATTATCCATAGCCGCAGTAGTGGGATTACAAATTCAAGAAACACTCAATAGACCAGGGGTTCTCAAACTGTACGCCGCAGCACCCTTTGTGAGGCGGGCCGACAATTGTTTTTCGAAGAGATCTGTTAAACTGCTCTGGGATGCCCCAGATAAGCGTTGATTAGGGTAAGGGGCGCCACTAGTGGAAAAATTTCGAGAACCCTGTACTAGACTATTCACTAAATCACTGGATATATAGGAAAAAGCAAAATGCAATGTCGACTAAATAATAGTATTTTATGATGTCATGTCACTATTGCTTTCAGTTGGAATCCATATTCAACAATGGTCGATGAATAACGATATGGCCATCCGGAGGAAAAAACACACACAACATACAGTAGTTTTAGTTCCACCAATAAACAAGGGCCTAATACACCACACCTCCAACTAACAAGATCGACAAAAAATAAAAAATGATGTGTTGACTTGTCTGGTACATCACATATCACGTCATCATTTACTGCGTATCCACATCCAATAATAGCTAATTTGGACTTCCATCTCAAGAATCCACAGTGAAATAAGTCATTGTAAAAGTAAACAATTCGGAATTTTCCGTCAATGGCTCTGTTTCAATTAAAACAATTTACATACATAATCCTTGAATGTGCATTTATATCTCATTTTTGTGAGCCCCCTCTTCTTTTGAGGCCCCCCCCCCCCGTGCCGTGTCCGCCAATGCGTTAAGACGGCACTAGTTTCAATTGCAGCAATGAACCAGAGTCTAATATGCACCACACACAAGGCTAACAGGGTCGACAAGAAAAAATTGAATGTTGACTTGTCTGGCACATCACATACGTCACGTCATCATTTATTTCGTACCCATGTCAAGCAATAGGTATAATTCATTTCCTAGTTAAATTCTCCGATAATGGCTCGGTTTCGGTTCCAACAATGAACCACATAGGAAAGATACGTCGACGTGGATCAGAGCTCGTATTCACAATGATGGAAATAAAAATTTAGCAGAACATAGCGACTCTTGAAGAATATTTCCAAAATGATGACATGTCACTATTGCCTCATACTATGGATTTATTATCAAACAATAGCCAATGAGTATACGACCCCACTCAAAGAAGAAAAATTCACCTCATCTAAAATACATGATTTTTCGAAAATTCACAGCGATTGATGGATGTCAACATTGAAGCTAACAAATGTTTCCAACAATGCACGGTTCCAGCTCTAACAACAAACCAGACCCTAACACACTACACAATTCCGGTTAACAGGATCAACAGAAAAAATACAATGTTGATTTTGTCTGGTACATCACATGTCACACCATGTCGCGTTACCATTAACTTTGCATCCATGTAAAGCAATACATAATTTGGACCACCATTTCAGAACAGGTAAAAATATCTCAAAAATTCATAATGGCTGCCATAGGTCATTGTCACAATAAACAATACGGAATTTTTTGCAAATTACTCGGTTTCAGTTCCCACAATGAATCAATCCTATAAGAGATTCGTCAATGGGATCATAGCCTGTATAGTATGATGATGGGAAATGAAACTTTATAGAATATGGTGACTCTTGAAAAAATAGTCAAATGATGCCATGTCACCATTGTCTCATATTTTGGATACATTATCAAAAACAATAGCTAATGATTATTCAAGGGAAAAAAATCCACCTAAAATAACTGATCTCTCAAAAATTCAAATCGATGTTCGTCTTCAACAAAGCAATGTTTCCAACAATTGCGTGCACGGAGTTTCATCAGCTCCAACAATACACCAGAGCCTAATACATCACACACACACACACACATCCGCCTAACAGAAAAAAAAATGCTATGTTGACTTGTCTGTTGTAGCACATATCACAGAATGTCACGTCACTATTTCGTATCCATGTCCAACAACATGTAATCTGTATGAATATCTAAGAAAAAAAAATATCTCTCAAAACTTCAAAGTGGCTGCCAAAGTTCATTGTTAAAATAAACAATACAGAATTTTCCGACAATTACTCGGTTTCAGTTCCAACAATGAACCACGTAGGAGAGATTCGTCCACGGGATCCAAGCCCGTATTCACGGTGATAGACATGACTGCTTTTTTTTTGGCAGTTATGGAAGAGAAATCCTGCAATTCATAAACCATGTATAATTGTAGAATATTTTATAAAGGATTAGCGAAGATCATAAGTCCCGAAAAGAGTGCCTCCCGCGTCTGGCAAAGGCGGCCACACCGACGAGACGCACGCCGCGACGACACCGTCCGAACACGGCAACGTGAAAAATTCCCCCCTCGACAAGCCGATCACTTCCTCAAAACATCTACAGCTATACGTGGGAAAAGGAAATTAATAACAGTAATTAGCATAAGGAAATAATCAAACCTTGTTTGGTACAAGTCCGCAGCAATACCAGGAGCATATTCCATCGAAAATCTCGTCCATAAATAGAGTTATGTGTCGTCGTGTTATGTATACAATAAACCAACAGTACCGGAAGGGGGAAAAAAAATTTTCGGTGCAAAACAATTCTTTGTTATTCTTTTTCCCAGATAGAGACAAGAGTAGAAAAGCTCAAAATCAAAGATGTGTCACACAATCACTAATATTACGGCCGATCTCCACTCGCAATTTGCATATCGCCGGAATTCAGTTTACATCGAGTAATTCTCATTGTTGGAGAGGAAACAACAATACAGCGAGAAAGAAAGGAAAAAATAAAAATAACAACGGCGCGAGCACACACATAAAACACTGGCGTTGTGTCTTCTACGAAAGCCGAAGCTCATCTGATGCATTCCACTGAACGGGTGATGGGGGTGTTACCGTCGAGGTGTGGGGTTCCAATCTCCACGCTCTTCCCTCCCCACACACGCACACAACAGGCGCTTTATGCTGTGAAAATCACACACAAACGCACGCATCGACAGTACTATGCCAAGTGTTGCGGCGGGCGAGGAAGGTGACAGAGGAAAGAAACACGAGCGATCGAGATGGGAGAGTGGCATCGCAGCGCCATCTGTACGACTCGGGTCACAACTGAAACGGGCCCTCGAGATCGTCGGCGAGCGCCACCTTCTGGGTTATTGTAGCAGGAGAGCGGTGAAAATTGTGATCGGTGGAAAAATGCCGGAAAGAGATCGCTTTCATTTTCGTTTGTGACATCCTGATGGAAAGGTGACTCGACTCTCAGGAGTCTTTTATGCGCGTGTGTGTACACAATGGAGATGTATATGCGCGCTCACAGCTATGTAGACCATGGGTTTCCAACTGGTGTTCCGTGACAGCTTTTCTCGGGTCCCGCATGCTATCAAACGCCACGAAACCTGGAGAGCTTTCAAACAGGAAAAATTTCTTGTTAGTAATACTCGCAAATTGTTTACTCTACAAACTGTTTTTTTTTCTTATTTTGAATTTTAATGAGTGTTGTTTAAGGAAACATCAGACCACTTGGACAGGGCCGTAACTATGATTTTTGCCGCCCGGGGTAAGAATGATTCAGCCGCCCGGAGCAAACATTATTTTGCCACCTCCCACAACTTTCAAATTCAATGCCTTTGTAATGGTCACCTAAAACCGTCACCCCCTAAATTTTGCCGTACGAGGCAGTTTCCCCCCCCCCCCACCCAATTATGGCCCTGACTTAGGTGTCTAAAACAGCTTAGGAAACAGTAACATCAAATTTTTTACACATCAAACTTCCGAGCCAGAAGCTCATGAATGTAATTTTTCGTTTCATCAGGAAACTTTAAGTTGTATAAACAATGTTTATTTGGAAATATTTCGTCTACTAGGAAGTGTGAGAATTCACGTGTAATTTACGGGACACCCAGGGCCGTCTAAACACACGGAGCACGTCCCACCCGGGGCACGGAGATCTTATTTGCATAGGAGCTTTCACGATAAGATTTCTCTCAATTATTTATGACAACAAATATGTGAATCAGGAGATGGTACCTAAGGCCTTTTTTGCCCTGGAACCACGATGCTGTTGAGACGGCAGTAGGGTATTTTTTTCGGATAAAAATTAACAAATTTGATTCAGTTGCGTAGAACAGCCTCGTTATCATCAAGGGTTCCGTGGGAACAAGCCTTATGAGCTTCATAAGCTGACGGCTTAGGGTTACGCGAGACGTTTTACGTTGGAATCTCCAGGTATAGGTACCCGATTCTTGATTTTGTAGCAAGGGCTATTTCTATAGCAAGGCTTGGTTTTCTAGTGGCCCCAAAGTTGGTAGAAAGAAATAATGTTTTTGAGCAAAACTTGAAATAGATAGTAGATGGAATAGATGATATACTTGATAGCAGATGAAACTATTTTGAAGGCAAACTTACTGTTTTAAGTCAGAAAAAAAAATTAAGGGAATGTCGGATTGTGTAACAGTAAACTTTAGGGGAAAGAATTAATTATAATGAATGGAATGAACGTTCAACTAGATCAGGAGGTGGCTAGCCTTTTTCCAAGTCGTGCCACAATCAAGATTATTTTCGATGTGCGTGCCACTTTACGAAATTCAACACGCAGACCATGCGTCCCGTTTTTATGGGGCAATTGCATTCTCTCCGCTTCTGTAAAATAACGTTTGGCACTGTCCTCTTATTTTCGTACAAATGTTCATTTTGTCACTCTTTTAAGTTCTGAATAGTTTTTATTTTTGAGTCATAAATCCAATATGATCGTAATGCAGTTTGTTTATGTACAGAATATTGGTAGAAGTTCATCTTACCTACACCATGTTCAGCATAGACATCCATTTTATTTGCTCAATGGTGTTATTTTACGACACACACAAAATCCTGAACATGGATTTTTCTCCCCGACAAATCACATAAGTTCGGACATAAATTATCGAAACACAGTTTTAAACAAAGAAAAAGAGGGGGGGGGGGTCAACATTGATCATTAGGCCTTCAGTAGGCTAATCGTCACATATCGTCCCCCCCCCCCCTTCATGCTAGAAGCATGAATATGCAAATTTTCACTCCTTTTTTTCATCAGCTGGTTGTATATCTTATGTTGCTATGTAAGTTTACCTGAAACACGAATATAAACGTATGTTACAAAACAAACGCCATTTTCCACGTTTCCCTTCACCCCCCGCTAAGACAGTGGACATTTATGCTTCCATCATGAGGGGGGACGATGTCGGACCAGGGTGCGCCGAATTACCGGAATTGCACGGTTACTGGAAGGTAATTGAAAAAAGCCCATCTAAATATGCAGTATAAACTTCCCCGCATAGACATGTTTTCTTATTATAAACTCGCATAAAGTCTGCCTAAAAACGCCAGATTACTGGACGGGACGGATTTTACAAGGTGCATAGCAAAGAAGAGGGGATGGGGGGTTATAACATTTTACTGGCGATCCTAGGGGTATACTTCCAATTAGAAAAAGTTCCCAAATAATCTGCAGTACTCAGATATGTCATTCATGTTTCAAGAGGGTTGTATAGTTATTAAAATATAAAATTCTACTTTTTATCCATTCCCCGTGTGTCCCAAAACCCAATTATTTTTTTTTTAACATTTAACGATGTTTTTCCCCAAAAATTCCCTCCGTTTTTCGAATTCTATATAATATCTCAGTAAATATTGCACTTAGGAACACGGATTTTGTTTTTATTTTGGCAACATTTTTCTAATTGTTCTTTCTAAGTGTTCAACTTTCTAAGTTAGAGGACAAGAGGAACCGTATAAAAAGTTTTTTTTTTTTGTTTTAATAACTATGCAATCGCTTGAAATATGAATGGCATACCTGGAAACTACGCGTTATTTGAAAACTTTTTCTAATTGAAAGTATGCCTCTAGGATCAACGGTCGTCAGGCCTTACCCCTTTTTTGCCATGCACCCTGTATAGAGTCGTTTTAGACTCTATGACTCTTAGGACTTCATAAAAGTATTGTTTAGATCTGTCACATTCTCCCTCTTCACGGAGGCACCCTGTTCGTTTCAATAGCTTAGTAATGTCAAAAATTATAAGAGCGATTCATAAACGATTCACGAAAGCGATTCATAAGTTATTCATAAGCGAAAAGACAGCATTTGTTCCCGACTTTGTGTATGTATGTACCCCGAGTGAGAAAGGATGAATTCTTTATCAACAAAACGAGCCAATCCTGGAAATGTGTACAAAATTGTTCGGAAATATGGTATTGGGAAAATATTTTCCTGTGTTTAATCCGCGAATTGTAAATTTGTAAATGAACATTTGAATTTTCGAAAGTGTTAGTGCTTGATATAATGCTGCTGCCTTATCTGCAGCTTTTTTTCTGAGAGGTTGGAAAAGAAATAAATATTCTAAAAATTAATTTGCAATGAATAATTTTTTTTTAAAAATTGGATGTGAGTAGAAAAATCAGCATTTCTTCCACAAAAACGTAACAAGCAACCTCTTCCAGTCCCAGAGCCTTGTATAATACACAATAAAACAAACGTAGCCAACCGAGTCGCTTTTTGTTTTTTTTTTAATTTTTGTGAAAGAGTTTTTATAAAACTTTTATAGTCACTCTATAAAAGTTTTATAAAAGAACTTTTTTAACTTTTATAGTTAAACCCAGCCTAAATTAGATAATCAACCCCGAAGAGATTTGCTGTTAGAAGAATGATTTTAAAAAGTGGGCTCCGACGTCTAGCAAACGATTTCAAAGGGGTCTGTGAGATGTATTTCAGAACGAAGCAGAAGTTAAAATGCAGCGTGTGAGTGTCTATGGTGTTTGATCGGAGCCAGGGAGTGTCTCTAGATGAGCGCTGATTGAAAAATACCACATGCAAAGTTTAAACTTTTCAGAGTAGTGGCGTTGGAGTCAGGGATAGGTATAGGTGCTAGAGCAACTTCCACAGTGTTCTTTAGCACTTTGCAAGAAAGTACCGTATGTTCAAGTATTTTACAGCCGAGCAATTTTTGAATTTCGTTTGGCCATGATAATCAGTATATAAATTTTACACGAGAAAAATACGTGCAACTACATAGATACGTACATGCCAACATATATGAATTACATATAAATTATATACGTTATTACTTACGTGTTCTAGCAACATATTTCATGAAGAACTCACCTGTAACAGAAATAACAGAATTACAATAACATTCAATCATACTCGCACAAGCAAGATATCTCGTCAATCAACGAAACAGACTTTTTATAACACCTTAGACCAGTGGTTCTCAAACTTTGTCACCCATGGCTCCCTTACCCAATTCATGACACACCAGCGGCCCTCCCCGTGTAGTTTGGTAAATATTTTCCCACGTCCTAAACCAGTGTTTCCCAAAGTGGGCAATATCACTCCCGGGGGGGGGGGGATGGTATGTCCGTCGACTTAGGGGAGCGATAGAACAGAAAATTTGGGAAACTTTTTTTTTTTTTACGCCCATGTCCTAAACCAGCGATCAACCTTTTTTGGACTCTCATGGAACCCTTTTCAGTATATAATTTCTATGGCGGAGCCCTGTTTGACTCGAGAAGCCTCTTTTTGTGTAAAATTTTTATGTCGGAACCATGTAGGTCTCTTTTATCAGATTTAGTGATTTTATTTTCCTCGAGTCAAACAAGGCTCTGCCATAGAAATTATATACTGAAAAGGGCTCTGTGAGTCAAAAAAGATAAACACTTCAAACCCTAAATTCGCGTACAAATTATTACCTATAGCTCGTCGCAGCACCCCTGAGACGCAAGCTATGGTTCTACAATTAAGTGACATTGAAGTTACAGTAGGAAGTATTATTCCCTCCACGTATTTTATTTTTGTATTATAATACTGTATTTTTTAAAAATTCGATATACATGATTGACGATCCTGGACATATTTCAATAGTTAATAATAAATCATAAATTTTTATTGAAAGGTTTGCACTAGAAATATAAAGAATTGATTTGCACTAGAAATATATAATAGCCCAAGGTGTTTTGATAAATTGAAAAAAAAATTGAAATTTTCCTCACAGATGGCACTGGAAAACGGAAAAACTCGACAAAATGTAAAACGATTCGCAAACAATGTATAATTAATTGTTTATGACAATTTGCGCTACATGAAACTACCATATTTTAATATGAGCACCCTCTCACCCGTTTAGATGTAGTCCGAGCTGGAAAAGGTGCTTATATTGAATTGTGATAGTTTTATGTAATTATAATAGTGGTTTTCTCAATATGTTCTCCGCGAACTCACGCGAATCCGGTGGTGTTCTTAACCTTTTCTAGCCACGACTCAAAATCAGCAACACGATCAACTTTGCTACCCGATACCCCATGGGTCTATCGTCAAATTGAAAAAATGCTTATTGAATAATACTTAGTCATAGTACACCAACTACGGTCATATCGCCATACAGAAATTTAATTCAAGTCCATATACAGCAATTTAATAGTCGTGGGACTAGGATAGGGTATTCAGATCATGCGACTGATTTTGGAAAACCTGGTAAAAACTGGAACACAAACCCGAATTCACTAATAAAAGCCGGGCAGCTTGAAAAAATATTTTCAGAAGGCATTACAGTGTCGAATTCTAAGGCAATTGATAAGATTACCGGTTGGCACTAAAAGCCTGGGCCTGACGGTTTAGTTCAGAGGCTTTCTCGTCGTAGGCCGCTGAAATTAAGTGAAAATTTCCGTGGACCTGCACAATTGGAGGAAATTTGCGAACCGGTGAAAGCAAAAATAAGGGAAATTTCCTATAAACTAGCGACTTATTATATTTCGTACTTTTATACTTTGCGTACTTATAAATACAAGAAAACGGTCCAAGCTAGAAAGCTTGCTGTTACCTATTGAATATAAGATTAAAAAAAAAAAAACTATCTGTTATAATTCTCAAAATGAAGTGCTTGTTTATCTTTAACAGATGTGCAGAATGAAAATGAGCAACGTGTAGTATGAAACTACAATTTTCTTTATTCTGCATGCCGTTGTAAATTTTATGGACCGAAGTGGCGCTTCATTTCCCGTGACTAGTGACTTTTCTGTTATTTTAGAATGAGCTAGCGACTTCGCTTACTTTTTGTCTCATTTTTGGCTGTAATTGGCTATATCCCGTATTTGCCCGTATTTAAAAGCTCAATTGCCGTATTTTTCTCGAAAAAATATGGTCAGCCTATTGTGATGGATATTTTTGTGTAGAGAAAAGAAAATATATACACATATACAGTATAAACATTTTCTACAATTTTAGAATCAACCTTAGAATTTTTATCTCCCTTGGGGAGGGGGGGGACATTGTATAACTGGGTCACAAAAAATATAATTGTTTTTGAAAAAATATTTTTTTACATTTATTGTAATTATTTATATACTTTTGCAAACTAATAAGACATTTCCTTTCTTCTTCATTCCGTTATCCATCAGGACATACTATTTCACTGGAAGTGAGGTTTTTCGTTTTTCAGAACTGCCCAATTGTGATATATGATTCAATTTGGAGCCCGGTTGCAATATATGAGAGCCAATGACCGCACCGGGCTGTTAAATGTTAGGATCGTGTAAATGAATCAAAATACGTTGACATTTGTATCACGGCTGCCAAAGAAAGCATTTCTGTGAAAAATTTAACGCATGTGCGTAGGAACACTTGCATCACCGTCGATGAGAAAAAGAAAGAAAAAAAAAAGTTCAAATATATATATATTTATTTATTTAATTATGTGTGTACATCTGGTATGTGGTGGAAAAAAATACAAGCTCGGTCAAAATTTTTACATGCCCGGGGTATGTCAAGCAATAGCTTTGTACAGCCTTGACGAACAACCCGTTTCCAAAGCCCTACGACCCAAGTATGAATAACGTCCCATACGTTATGAATCCTTGCTGCTTGGAATGTATTTCAGGAAATAGCCACACGATATATTCGTACTCTAATTTCTGTTACGGCATAGCTTAGTTGATTCTCGATGCCCTCAGCTTTTGACCAAAGGGACTTCAAGTAGACGATGATTTTCGTCACAGAGAGCAACAGGCCTACAGCGGTACAAATATTCAATCATTGTACTTCACTCATAGTTAAGAAAAATTGATGGCTGTGTGTGGTGGCAGCACTACACATTACAAGCATTACACAGTAACAAATCTCATGCACAGGTTCACAACACGTACACACACATTCCGACATGTACCAATTCGTTAGAAATTCCGCTGAGGAATGCGGACGAGGTACATGTGTGGTTTAGTAGTAATAGTACACGATGATGGAGAAAGCACTGCTATAAAGAATAGTGTTAATGAGCCTTGCTTTTAACGTCAAGAAAATGCAACGACTCCGGACTCAATGATGCATTTTTAAAACTTGTCTTTTCAAGTTTGTGCTGTTTTTCTAAGAAATTGTGAGTTTAAGCTTAGCCCATCGGTAACAATGTTTGTCTGGCTTTTCTATTCATAATTATGACAATAAAAACCGGATGCTTCGCATGATTGTCCATCATTGTTCAGGTTCTAGGCATTGCACATGTGAACACTGGCGCAGTTCCCATACACAGAGATGTTCTAATGACAGGGCTGACAATTTTTTAAATATCATCTACTTATATATGTGCAGCAAAAACTACAACTATTGCTCCAGAAATCGGGATGATTAGCTCTATTTAATCCATGCATTTGTTATGTTTTTAACATTTGTCTGTTGTTTGTTTGAAGGGCCTTCACTGAAAGAATCTGCTTCAAATCCCGCTTCAACGTCAGGGGCCTAAAACTCTTATTATTGCCATCAATTCAGATTTCGAACACGTGTTCTGAACCCCTGAATACACAAATCATATTCTAGAGCAGTGGTGCAGGTTAATTTTTAAATTTTTTTATATATGTGAATGGTGATAACTTCTGATAATATGACAGTTACTCGCATCATGGAAAACTCGTATTTCGAAATAAACTTTCCAATTTAACCCTCCAGTGCATAGGTGAGAAAATGTTCCGTGAGTGCGCGGGTTGGGTCTCACAGACCCATACTGAGTTATACAGGGTGATTCAAAACTCATGGGACAAACTTTGAGAGATGATATGACTCCTAAACACACAAGCATTTTTGATCACAGAATGTCCAGTCGAATCGCAATAGCAAAGGCTCGTGAAACTTAAACCGGCACCGGTATGCAGCATAAAAACAAATCATATTGTATAGTGTGTAGTGCCATAACACACTTTGTTCGTTTTTATGGTGCATATCGGTTTGAAACCAACAACCAACTTTACTTAGAAAGAAGCAAAGTGGTAGGGGATGTTTTTAGAGCGTATACCAACGGCACTTCACGAAAATTAAATATCATATTTATACGACTGCAATAAGTGCAATCAACCATTCTAGGGTACAGGGTATTGTAATGTGTTAAGTCTTCTCATGATGCAACCTGGGTAACGCAAATTCTACCACAAGTCATTCTTCGCTTGGTCATTGTTTGGCGCAGCATAACCTTGATGGACGTTGAAACAATAAAAAACAAACTCCAATCCAATCCGAAGGTTTCATATGTATCCTCGAATGGCTGACAGCCCATATCCCAACAAATCCATCGGAAAAAATATTATAATTGATTTTGGTGCTGTTGAGCACTCTAAAAACATCCTCTACCGCCTTTGCTATTGTGATTCGACCGGATATTCTATGAGCAAAAATGTTTGTTTAGTAGTCATATCATCTCTTAAGGCTCGACCCATGAATTTAGAATCACCCTGTATATTACATAAAATATTTATACACTTTGTTTTCTTAGTGCATTTTCATACTCATTTTCCATCAGTTTAGCTACAATATGAACATAAAATGAATGTAACTATCCATTTCTGTAATATTTTATTGTAAATTTCAAATTAACAGTTCTATATTACTCATAACATCATGCTAAAGCAGAAACTCAAGGATGGATGTAATGAAATGATTTTTTTCATGCATGTGAAATGAACCTTGTATAATTAAAATATAAACATCCATATCTCATTTTTACACTCATTTTAAAATAACCATATCAATTAACATTTTAAAAAAATGTTGCTTGTCTGCACGGGTTGTGTCTCACACAGACCCAGCTACAGAAATTTTTTCTTTTTTTTTGCAATTCCGAAAAAAAATAGCAACCACAACCAAAGCTGGCACAATAGATAAACGAGTTCAAATTAGGAAATTTGCAAGAACCTCAAGAATATTTCTCCTTCCACCTGTTGGTAAATGACAAGAACACGTGTGCATGGGTCTCACAGACACAACACGTGCACTGGAAGATTAAAATAATGGACATCCATTCGTTACAAACATAACGCCACAACAGGCAAAATGCCCAACGAGGTGGCTGAGAAAAAGACGCCCATAACAATGGATACACATCCCAATCGTACATAAACCATGGTAGAATAGTGTGGTATAATTGTTGTTTTGTTAATTAAATATTTGCCTTGCAATACAAATATTCTACACAATATGACAATCACTGGTGTCTGGAACTTGTTCAAAGCAACCGAGAAGACTTTTGAATGATAATTTTGCTCCCGCATTCCGAGTTCGTAAGTCGAATAATTGTTCGTAAGTTGAGGTATTTTTAGGGGAATAGTTTTTATATCTGAACTTGAATTACTCGGAAGTCGAGACACTGTCTATTCGAGATTAAATCTTGGACAGTAATACCCAGCCATTGTGTGTCCTGCCATTTTGGGCTTCACCAAAGTGTTGGAAAATATTTGAAATCCTAATATTTTCACAGATGCCATGAACGTAAAAGTGACAAAATTAGAATAACATAAGCCCCATAGCAATTTTGAGACAATTATCGAGCGGCAAATTATTGTCGTTTCAATACTGCTTTCTTTCAAGAAAATGAAACGTATTTTATATTACAGTACTTATATTTACAATCAGAGGAGAGTTTTTGGTTTTGCCGTCTGTGCAGGGCCGATCTTACCAAAAGCGGAGACCAGTGCGAAAATAACCGCTTTGTTCCTTCACGTTACAAATAGCTCTGTGTAAGTCCTTTATTAGAGAATTTGCCAAAATGAACATGTGTGTCCCGTCAGTGGATACCACCTCTTTTTAACGAACATTTTTCTTAGTCCCGTGGATTTAAGGCATTACTGTACAACATTTCACTACATACTAGCTTACAGACATTTTTCGTGGGAATTTTTAGTTACTCAATAGTTAAGCAACAAAATCAAAAATGCTTATAAAGGCTGAATGCTTAATAATGTTTAAATTCTTTTTAGTTGAGTTTACACAAATCATAAGATGAAGGAAAGGACACTGTCACATGAAATAACAAAGAAAATAGAACATCCAAAATCGAATAAATGTCGTAGGAAAGAACAATAATACATTGAGCCACAAAAGGTTCAATGAAAAAGGTCGGCCAATATTACCAAAGGGATTATTACTATCTATGCAGAGGCGGATCTAACGGCGGGCGCATCGGGCCCCCGACTTCTAAAGGGCCCCGAAAAACCCAAACTTCACGCTTTTTTTCCAATTTAAGGGACCCATTATTTTCTTTTGCGCCCGGCTCTAAACCGACTTTAATCCGCTACTGCACCTATGCTGAATACACAGGCTCGACAACGCCAATCCATATCAATAATAAAATTATTAATGGCGTTTTGAGGTATCAGGGTCCATTTAAGCGAAAGACTTGTTCGCAGCTCACCGAGGCTTTAGAAAGGGTCATGGAGAGCAGTTGATTGTTTTCTATAGATGTCAAATATATTCTCTATTGGATGCAAGTCAAAAGAAATGAGTGGCTATTTCATACGAGACCGCGTTCCAGATTGAACTTTAATGCTGGACAACACAAACTGTATTAACTTTTGCATTATCGTCCATAAACATGGCATCAGATCCCGTGACAGAAAGAAATGGCGTGAGCATATGGTGCTGGGATGTCATCTCGATAGTGTACAACCGTCTCCGAACGTTCAGGTCAATGCGGGCACCAATAGCAATTTCTGTTGTTTGTTGTTTAATTTGGTGTGTTGCTTAACTTTTGAGCGGGAATGTAGATGAACAGGAACCACATTGTTTAATAAAAAAAATTGTTTTAATTAAGTTGCATTAATTGTTGCACCCTTGTAGCTCGACCCTAAATCGGCTCAGTGTCTGTGGGCTGTACAAATTTGCTACCTTTCTCTCGTTCCGTTCAAATTCTTATGACCACCTTTTCCTGCTGTAAATACGTCTCTGTTTACAGTAAGAGAAACATTGTCGGCTTCGACTTATTCAAAGCACCCCCCATCTTCCGTGCATCAAACAAACTTTTTTTTTTCATAATATGATCCTCTTGTATTCTCAAGGGATCAGCATGATCCGTCCAGGGAATTTGTTAGTAAACATCCATGCCGAAACCGGGATTCGAACCCAGACCTGCACAGTGAGAAGCTAGTTCCCTAACCATTCAACTGCCAGGCGGCTTTTCTTATACAAATCGATTTCATCCCAAGTGAAGAATTTTTCGCGAATTCGTATTTTTGCTCGCACGTAACTTGCATTTCTCACAAGTCGAGACATTCATATAATTGCACTTTATGTTTAATATAACCAGACGCAAAATATGTTTCAAACGGGGATTGATCATTCAAAGTAAATGGATGAAAAAATGACGGCATCGAAGAAAGTATCGTGATATCAAATAACAAAAAAAAAGTCTATTGCGGGCAAAACTTTTACAAGAACTCAAACTCATTTCAAGTGAATCCAAATAATGTACCGTACCGGTTCGAATAACCACAAAGGGAAAGGATCTTGCATCGAACTTTATTATTTCCACGAAACCTTTCCAAATAAAATATCTAAGAAGGAGAGATTCAACCAATCCGTAAAATAGATATTCCCGTCAAAAAAAAAAAAAGAGATTCATTCCTTCTGTGATTATATCGGAACAGCGTATATTACAAGGGAAATATAAAAAAAAAAATCATCTACCATGATGCGTTATAATACACAAAGTCCACGGATGTTATTGGACACGCAATGTACAATTACAAATATTGCCTCTCATTTGTGGGAGTAAAAACACGATCAAGTCCGCGTTCTGATTGTTTGTAATAACACAAAAGAGAGAAATATTCGCACAGACAAAAAAAATAAAATCAAAGGGATGGATATATATATAAAAAAAAAATTGGAATGAATGGCAGAGAAATAAGAACACTGGACAGAGGCGACACACCCAACGCTGACCCCCTACAATACACACACACACATTATTACTCTTTTTTTTTGAACTGGTGAAACAAATGTAACACGTACGAGATTGTAGCAAGGGAGCAGAAACACGATATACTCACAGAAATAAAACAGAAATATAGTTGGACAACGGGAACAATAAAATATGGAAAAAAATGTCACGTGACAGCACGGATGGACGAATAAATAATCCATCTCTTTATTATTACTGCCATTATTGTTTACGTGATCAAATACCCGGATGGGCAATAATTCATGGTTATGCTCGCGATATTAGACCCACTGTTAATTGGGTTATTAAAGGCATTCCGCGTTTGTCGTGTGTGTGTGTATGTAGTATGGAGTATATGATATATCCTGGGCAGTGTCTAATAAAATGAACGGATATAAAATCACGAATATCGTTCTTTGTGAATCACGTGATTTCGTTTGTTCATTGATAAGAGTTTTTCAAAATGACCGACCCCGTTCGGCTTTTATATTCTTCATGGAATCATCCGGCGTGTGTGTGTGTGTGTGTTGTTTTTGAAAACTGAAACCTTCCTGTGTAAATCATTTTTCCGGTATGTGACTGAAATATGCGGTGCATAATAGAATAATAGCACAAAATTTTATGTATGACTCATACTCTATCAAAGAATTTAATCAAAATACCAATGCAATCAGCATTACGGTTAAAATGAATCATAGGGATGGACATTGGAGTAGTCCCCCCACCAACACCAAGCAAGAGAATTAATGATGCAATAGACGTCGCTTATTTGAATCATGCATAACGTTATCATTCGGGTATTGTTATCACTACCGCAGAGTGATACGGACAGGGAAGCAAAAATAGTTATCGTGACGGCATCGGAATAGTTATCGGTTTAAGTTATCAATTTTTTCGTAGTCCATTTTTTTTTTCTCATTTTGAAGCTAAGATTCAATTAGATCAATTTTTTTCCCAATAGGTTGTTAATAAACATTCATTCCATTCGGTCAAAAAATCGAATAGATTGATCGGTTTCATTCTCAAAAAAAGGTCTCTTCACGTTCTTCTAAAGTAATCCTTACACTTTTCCAGGGCTTAGTTCGTCCTGGATTGGAGCATGCCGTCAGGTTTTGGGGACCATACTTACAGAGAGACATTGACTTAATGGATAGGCTGCGGAGACAAGACACACATGGAGACGATTTTTTGAACATGTGTACATTGGAAGATCGCAGATGTCGGGGGGATATAATTGAAGTGTTTGGAATTTTCAACGGGATGTACAAAATGGACTTATGACTATGAATGACCAATGACGGACCATGACTAGAAATGGACCATAAATAATTTCAAAATTAATTTGTAAAAATAATTTTGTGAAAACTTATAGATGACGCATAGATGTTTGTGTGTGTGTAGTAGTAGTAATTCATATTTTAAACAATAACATGACAAAATAAAAGCCCTCCCATGCCTTGAAATTTTATTATTGATGAACGAAATTTCCACATATTGATTATAAGCAGGGAATTACAGCGCCGGGCCATCATTTCAACTTTTTGCAGGGGGCGGAGGGGGCAAAGCACATGTACTCAACGTATGTATATCGAAAGCCAGGGGGAGCAACGGCCCCCCCCCCCCGAAATGACGGACCTGAATTACAGTAGTAGAAATTTAAGAAAATTTATCTATATGTTCTCAAAAATAAATAATGCTATGACTTTTTAAATAAATATAGTTATTCGCAAAAATCAGGTATCGTACTGTAATATGAAACGCAAGTAAAATCCATAATTGTGTATTTAAAATGTGCTAATACAGGGTGATCAGCGAATAAGCTCTTATTTCAAAATTAAATATCTCTACAACAAAGATCAATAGAATTATGCGGTAAATGGTACGTTTATTAGCAAAACTGTAAGAATGTTGTACAGAAATTTCGAAAATTTAGTTTTTTTTTTTAATTTTTTAAAATTTAAAAAAAAAAACAAAACCGGAGATTTTAGGGTTCCGAAAATCCTCATTTGTGTGAAGAGAAACCACTGCATTCGCCTAAAGTTACTGCATGGGCTGCGGTATGCGCCAGAGGCATTATCGGCCCCTTCTTCGTGCGAGAAATGATTACTACTGAACGTTACGTTACAATTTTGGAACAATTTGTCAGCACACATGGCGCATACCGCAGCCCATGCGGTAACTTTAGGCGAATGCAGTGGTTTCTCTTCACACAAATGAGGATTTTCGGAACCCCAAAATCTCCAGTTTTTTTTTTAAATTTCAAAAAATTTTAAAAAAACTAAATTTTCGATATTTCTGTACAACATTCTTACAGTTTTGCTAATAAATGTACCGTTTACTGCATAATTCTATTGATCTTTGTTGTAGAGATATTTAATTTTGAAATAAGGGCTTATTCGCTGATAACCCTCTATTATAAATTATTATTATAATGCAAGCCTGCTATGAAATTAACATTCACTGCAATTGTTTTCTCACTTAAAATTATATTTTTCGTAATTGAAGGTAAAATATTCACAACTAACTTATGCGTACTTCAATCTATGCTAACCTAAACTGGCTTATTAACAGTATGAAAAATAAATCTTGAAATTTTTAAATTATTGATTAATAATTACGGAATGTACCGTAGGCTCTATATAAAAAAATATAGTAACTGGTAAAACATATTAAAAACAGTGTCAAACTCTTAAATTTATATTAATGGCTGAAAAATAATAATAACGCAATATTTTAGCTAAAAGCAAAAATGTCCTGTTTTAGAACATTTGAAAAAAAAAGGAAACGGCACGGTTGAACATTTCGCAACCACTTATGAGGAAAAGCAGACACTAAATTATCCCGTTTTCACCTGCATCCCGTTTGATCAAACAAGACATATGGTCATAGTAATCGCTTTTCGATTTCTTTCTGGTATAGTTATCAATCGGTTATTACTATTGAAATCCCCAAGTCCCGGTGTTATCACATTAAACGGAGTGCACAGAATATGAATGGAATATGTAAATGTTGAGACCGCTACAAAATAATTTGAATGCTTAGCCTTGTGCACATACACTAATTATTAATCAACAATTTAAAAATTAGAAGATTTATTTTTCATATTGTTAATAAGTCAGTTTAGGTTAGCATAGATTGAAGTAGGCATAAGTTAATTGTGAATAATTTATCTTCAATTACGGAAAATGTAATTTTAAATAAGAAAACACACACACACAATTGTTGACAGGCTTGCATTATAATAATAATTTATAATATTAGCACATTTTTTAAATACGCAATCATGAATTTTACTTGCGTGTGATATTACAGTACGATACCTGATTTTTGCTAATAACTGTATTTATTTAAAAATATATAGCATTATTTATTTTTGAGAATATATACAAATATTTTCTTAAATTTCTACTACTGTAATTCTCTGCGTATAATCAATGTCTGTAAATTTCCTTCATCAATAGTAAAATCTTACGGCATGGGAGGTACTTTTTGTCACATTATTGTTTAAAATATGAATTACTACTACACACATGTCAATATGCCATCTATAAACTTTCAAAAAATTATTTTTACAAATTAATTTTGAAATTATTTATTTCCATTCCAACCTCTCAGATAAAAATCTGCAGATAAGACGCATCGGTTTATAATTAATCCACATGAATGTGTATATGTTAATGGGGGAAATTCCAATGTTTTTTTTTTTGACGTATAATCCGAAAATTAAACGAGAATTTTATAAGAAAAATACGGTAGTTTTACAATTTGCATAGAATTTTTACGATTGTACGGTGTAGGCAATTTATGACTACAGTACTTCCAAACGGCAACTAATATCCATCTTACTAATACATATTGGTTTTATAGCCTCTATATTTATTAGTGTGTTTATATACATAGTAGTCCCTTTAACGAATTTCTAAATACAAGTGTATTACGAAATGCTAAAATTTTCGCTGATTTACATTGAAAATTATCTAATTACGAATTTTCTGTGTAACGAATGTTTTCATGCAAAGAAACATTATATAGGAACTTGACTGAATAACGTCTAGTGACAAATTTGATGAGACCGATAGTTTTATTTCTTAAATCGAGATTCTACGAATATTCCCCACATAAATCGGCAATCATTGACCAATCTCTGCCGAATTTTTTAAAATTAGTCTGCCAATGTCAGAAGTCTGTCTATTGGACAATTCATTTAACCAAGTCCGAAGTATACGGGAAACTATGTTCTATTATGTAAGATTTGGCTGATCGATTCACCATCTATAGTCAGACTTCAGACATTGCCCGTAACATAACACCGATAAAGCCGGGTTTTCCTGGAAGTAGAACTTCTGCGCCGTGTGCAGCGTGAAAACGCTGATTGGTTAAAAACTTGAAATTCAGGTTTTTTTGACCAATCAGAGTTTTCACGCTGCACGCGCTGTAGAAACCTTCTAGGAGAACCAGGCTTAAGACAGGACTTGAACGATAAGCTAGTATAAAACTTAACAAATGTCCTTAATCACAAAAAAAAAATACTGATGCCGATTCGAAAAAATGATTTCAATAATCACTTTCGGAATATTTACTTTTACGAGTATAACCATGGTTTTCAAAAAAATGTGTCTTTCAAATGATATAATCATGTTTATCTATTCACAGTAATTAATTAGATCTTGAATGGTTTTTGATGCACCATTGTCGTGGAGGAAACTACTACCGTTTTAGGCAGTTTTAACAATAATAACTTAAAATCCAAATAGTAATTCTAATTAATGTTTAAAAATCCAAAAATTTAGCTCTGTTAGATGTTTTTCAAGTATTGCATACATTTAAAAATAAAGAATAAAGTAAAAAAAATCCAGAATATTTTCATATTTTTAAGTAAAGTTATGGAGAATTTTTAAATTTATATTATTTAAAAAAAAATATATGTAATTTGCAAAAAATGTCGGTGAATGTAAAAAAATCATAATTTTTATGAAAAAAATCTTATTTTTTCATAAAATGTATATTAATATTTTTCGTTTCATTGCAATTTGAATTCACATTATCAGTTATTAATTTGTTGAAATGCTACAAATCATTCATAAAAATCAACGAATCACAATTATCTAAATTACCATTCTTCGTCAAAATACAAAAGAAACAAAATTCCAATTAAAAAAAATCATAAAATAATAACGAAACACGTTACAAAAAAAATCCAGGAAATGTTTCAAAACTTATCTAAAATTCTTAAAATTGCAGATACAAATTTAGAGGCTTTTTCCCAAATTATATTCACTTTATTCATTTTGTTCAGAGAAAATTCAACTTTGAAAAAAAATTATCTGAGAATTAATTTCCCCGAGATGAAATGAAATTATTCACGATAAACACAGCGTATAAAAAATTTCTTGATCCAATCACTATTAATGCTTATTTACAGGACTTTCATCAGCCTCATGTATGACTGTCATGTATGTCATGCACATATCGAGAAAAATCTACATGATACTAGATTCATAGTGAAGGTAAAAAGTCATGGGTATCGAATAACATATGAGTACCTATTAAGGAAAAATGGACAAGATCAGCGACATGTTGATAACCCCCCCAAAAAAAAAAAAAAAAGAATGAAGAAGATTCAATACAATATCATGCAATTTTTGTAAAATATTAATTTTAAAAAATTCCGAAAATTTTAATATTTTTAAGAAAAGTTATGGAGGTTTTTTTTTTTTTTAATTTGCGTTATTTCAAAGAATGTAATTGCGAAACTATCCGTAAATACATGAAAAAACATTATTTTTTGCATAAAATGTATATTAATATTTCGCTTTTCATTGTAATTCACATTCACATTATCAATTACTAATTTGTAAAATGCTACAAATCATTCATAAAAATCAACGAATCACAATTATCTAAATTACCATTCTTCATCAAAGTACAAAATTCGAATTTAAAAACAAAAATCATAAAATGATAATCAAATTACAAGAAAAATCCCATAAAATGTTTGAAAATGTATCTAAAATTTTAAGAATATAAATTCAGAGGCTTTTTCCTTAATTATATTCATTTTGTTCAGAAAAAGTTCAATTTTCTCAGAATTAATTTCCCCGGGTTAAAATGAAATTATTCTCCATAAACATGTAAAAAAATTCTCGATCCAATCGCTATTAATGCATATTTCGTAAATATTTACAGAAATTCCATCAGCCTCATGGATGAATGTCACGTATGTTATGCACATATCGAGAAAAATCTGCATAATACTAGATCATATTTGTAGGTAAAAACTAACGGTATCAAAGAACATGTTAGTACGTATTGTCATTAAAGGAAAAATGGACAAGATTAGCGACATGTTGATAACCCAAAAAAAGAAAAGAACAAAGAAGATTAATAAAACTGAATTAATATCATTATCATTCTGCTCCAAGAAGGGAAAGTAATAATAAGGAAAAAAAAAAAAAAAAGACAATCAAATTGCTTCTGCTTCTCCTAAATTGGGATTCAATGATTTATGTAGAAGTAGTGGTAGTACAGTACCTCACTGTACCGTATATACGGTAGTAATTTCAGGACTGGGGGAAATAGGAAAGAGGAAGATGGAAAATTAAACAAGTCACGTGGCTTGGATACCGTTGTACATGATATTATCATGTAACCAATTTCTGATTAAACAAAGAGAGAGAGAGAGAGAGATAGGAAAAAAAAATTCATGCAGCTAATCATTTCAGTTTTTTTTTCTCTCTCACAAATGAGAGCGGCCTTTCCTCTCCGATTATAATCCTGGATAAGGGGCACACAAAAAAATATGGTGGAATTTATTTTTTTTTTTACTTTTCCCCCCTTAAAAACATTAATCGGCGAAAGAACAAATTAGACGCGGAATTTTTCCGAATAGCATCAAGAACAAAAGCTTGATAAGAAAAAAAAAATAATAAATAAATGAATAAAAATTTCTACATAAAGAACAAGGGAACGGACCAATCAGCTTTCGTTGAAGGAAGCCACGAGAGAGGTGGAAACAACGACAGTAAATTACCCTTTCTTTGAATATTCATTTGCATAAAAACGCGCAAAAGGTGCCTTTGGCATGCGCGGAATCATCGTAACACGCAAGAGTTTATGAAAATGTCGGATTTTTTTTTTTTTTTGTTACTAAAGGGGTACAAATACCAAACAAGCATAAAATTAAAATAAAGAAAGTATTCAGAGTTTTTTTTTTGTTTTTATACTTCATAAAGAAAAAAATTGTAGGGTTTTGTGTGAAAGGTGGCCACAGCAGGGACGGCATCCACTTTGAGCCCCGCCATCAACAACGGATGAACAATTTCAAAAACTTAGCTTCACTCTTTTCTTACTCATGTATTGCAAGCGAAAATTAAATATTTTTCCTAACAAGAAAATACGAGGCGCCGGTTTCCAATTTTCGTATAAAGAGAACAGAGAGTTCGTTATAAAAAAGAAAAAAAAATTTTTTTTTTTTTTTTTTTGCTACCTACTATTACTTAAATTACTTTTTTTTTTGCCTTTGTGGCTTCATTATGTGTGAAAATGAAAATAATATTTTTTTTCCCCCTTCTATCTTCTAGCTTTCAACGTTAACCAGATTTTAAATGAAGAAATTTCAAGGTTTTGGTGGTGGTGGTGATGCGTAATAGCGTCCTTGTCTCTGTATATATAAGTTTAAAAAATAAATAAAATTCCATTTTAAATTTTATAGGTAAGTAAGTTATAAGGGGTCTGTCTGAGCTTCTCTCTATCTCTCTTCGTAATTTAAAAAAGAATCACCAAAGTTTTCTCTATTTTTTTAGCATTAAAAAATATTATTTTTCGTGAGACAAATTTTTTCAGATATTTAATACACTTCATAATAATTTCTTTCCAGGATTAATTTATTACCGGATTTCTGCTCCGTAAATTTCATGGAATTTTTCTTTTTTAATTTATTGTTCATTAAAATATTGAAGTATGTAAAATTCTTGTAATGAAAATTTCAAGTTGGAGAATTTTTTTTTTTTTTTGATAAAATTAAAAAAAATATGAATCTATTTTTCTATTTACTTCTATAATCAAAATTTTCCAGGTTCTAGATAAAATAAGAAAAAAAATTGTGAAAAATAATTATTAATTTTTGGCGTATATGCATTGGCCAACGTCAGAAGTTCGTGAATGAATTGAGGGAAATTCAAAAATAATTTGGCTTATAATTTTCTTCGAACATTGGGTCAGTACCTAAAATGGCTGTGCATTTTAACAACACCAACTAATTAGACTCCCGACATTGGTCGTTACATATTTATGAGTAGCAGTACAGGCTGAAGAACTGAGAATGGCCCTTTCTGGGCACAAATTTGATCTTAACCCTTTATTTGCAATGTTGCTCTCAAGCACAACATGGTTTTCTTTTTGTAGATTTTTCAAGTGAAAACATTTCATATTTTGAGCTCGTTTTTGCATTGAGCTGTTAATGAAGTTTCTATAAACTGTCATCAGAGCGAGAAAATGGCTAAAAGGTACACGTCTCCTATTTCATGACAAGCCAAGCAAGAACGATTTTTAACCCTTCCATTTTAAAGGAAAATGTCGTATGTGGGAAATGCTGTGAATTTTTCAACAATGATGGAGAAGTTGGCAATCAATGAATGGCATTTTTCAACTATTCAAATCAACTTGAATGATATAAATATAGTGTTCCCTGAAGTGCAATGTCGCATATCTCTTCTTCTGGGTTTTTTTTTAGTGAATATGATTTTTTTTTCTCATGTAATTAGTATTCAGGATACCTCATTTACTTAATATAACCCCTCAAAATTTTTTCTCCTCTGGATATTTCAATGCTTGCCAATTAAAGGGTTAAAGACATTTACACATTTATTATGAACTGAAATTAATCTCAGACTACCCTTGAATGTTACAATGTATAAAAATATTTATTTTATAATTATTTTTTTATATAAAATTACAACGTATATGTTTCTAAATCAGTTTAATTTTGAAATAGAGTAAAGTTCTTATTTGTTTCTTTCCATTTTCATAACTTTATTATACAAAACGATAAGCCTCTCCGCTAATTATACGAAGTACAGATGACTTGATACCAAGCAAAGATATTTGGAAAGAAAATTCCTCTGTGGGGAATCAAACCACCAACCTTGCATTTTCTGTGCGCGTGCTCTACAATTGAGCTACAGAGGGCAGACATTTTCTTTCCTAAGGACACTGTGTTTCTTTGCCGCGAACGGGAATGCGCAACAGACTGCCTGAACTCTGAAACAGCTCGAGATGAAATTAGCCGCCAGAAGGTGATATAGAACGAAACGATGAACCTCTCCGCTAATTATACGAAGTACAGATGACTGAATACGGTACCGAATTGGTGGTTCGATTCCCCACAGAGGTATGCGACTATTTCCTCCAATTATCTTCGCTTTGTACCCAGTCATCTGTACTTCGTACAAACTTATGATAATGGTGATAATGATGAAAACTAGTGAAAGAATCTGGTTTCCATCAGTACAGATAAGTTACGGTATAAATTAAGTAAGCGCTGAAAATATGTTATATATGTCAGTGGTATTTCAATTACACATGACAATTGTAATAAGTGCTAACTTAATTGAATACGAAATATCTATTATTTCTAAAAGAAAAGACGTTATAGCCACACTACGAAAAATTACTGCACAAAAAATAGTTATGAAATCTAAGCCGTATACCACGCATTGAAATCCCAATATCGGAATTAAAAAACACCAACTGATCTTATCTTCGAAAAGAAAATTACGAGGACCTAACCTCGATTACAAGAAGGAATTCAAACCAAATGTTTCACATGATTTCGGATGTACATGGCGAATCTTTAACAAAACAATGCTCAATTATGAGTTTCCCATTGTGTATTTTGTAAAATGCAGAAAAATGTTTTTCCGGGATTATTCTCTAGAAACTTTTCCTCCTCATCATCATCCATTCACAATGTTCTACAGTCAGACCTCAGCATAACTTCTATATTTAATGTTATTTTGTTTATATAACCTCAGAATTTAAATACCTGCCACCAATAGGATTTGTCGATTAAAATGTATCATGTTTAGCATCATATTTCAATTCCAAACCGCTTATCAAGTCATTTTATAATGATTTTTGAAAATATAATTTTAAGAAGACGTTCCCTGATTGTTTTTGCAGGTTGTACCTTCCTCTTTAATTACTGTCTATTTTTAATCTAATTTATTTTTGGAATACAGTAATATGCATGTTTTCAAATGCTTATGCTTTCGAATGTTGATGCTTTCCGTTTTCACTTTCATCATACCAAACTTATAAGAATGGTGAAAACTAGTGAAATAACTTGATTTCATCCTTAATAAGTAATGACTGAAATATGTGAAATACAGTCGTCCCCGCTTAATCGGATATCAACGATTGCAGCGCACAATATCTGATTAAACGGGGTATCCGATTATGCAGATAATAATTCCATTTTACAACGTTAGCATAGTTTGTATATTTGAAAACTGATTAAAAAAAGAATGAAGCTTCTCGAATAAATCAGACATAAAAAATGGAATGGAAATTATAGTATTTAATTACAATGATCACACAAAATACCTATGATTTTTACCTTTCTTTAGCTTATTTAGCGCCCTCTACTGTTCCCTCAACAGGGAACAAAATTAAAATAATTAAATGTGCGTATTGAAGGCAACTTGAATACTTGGAGGCGAGTACCTACTCTCAATTTTTTTTATTATTATCTTAACTTACTAACGTATTTCTTATTTACCCCAAATTTTTGATTCAATAAGAACATTATGTATATAGTGGTAGACGTGTAGTAATGGACAACGCTTCTTTCTCTCGTTTATATTACTACTACTGCTACTAAACCCCACATGCACTCGTCGACATTACTCTGGAACTTCTAACGAATCGGTACATGTTGGAATGTGCGTGACCGTGTTGTGAATCTAACGTGAAGTTTGTCACTGTGTAATGCTTGTTCTAGTGCTGCCATCTACTTTTCGAAGTATTAATGAAGTGTAATTATTGAAAATTTTACCCTTGCAGGCCTGTTGCTCTCTGTGGCAAGACTTTTTAACGAGAAGATCGGCTCGCATTCGTGCCACAATGTTGGGAACCACAGAAAACCAACTTCAGCCTCGTTTATGCTGTTTTCTCCCAACTTTTATCTAGTTTTTCAATTCAAATATCTCTGCGAATATTGCACTTAGAAACATGGAATTTTCTTTTTTGTTGGCCTCAGGTTTGCTCTCAGAGACCGGCCATTCCATTGGGAAAGAGCGCAAACCATCCGAAGATGGTCTGTCTGGGCGGCCATGTCTGTCTGTCTGTTGGTGCAGAAGAGAAGTGCAATCTCTTTTTAATTGGGGGTTTTGAGGACAGGGTGTCTGCATAAAAAGTTACTTTCTTGATTTTAATAACCCCTTGCAATATGAATGACGTATCTGAAGTCTAACCGTTATTTAGATGCCTTTTTTAATTGGAAGTATGTCTTTAGGGCCAACGGTTCACCAGTAATTTGCGGCGAAAGGAGGTAGTTATGCTCCCCTTATAAGCGTTCTAGTTGGTTTTATGCGAATAGGTTGTTACCAACATATAAAAATTAATTAACTAGATATAGAAGATTTGAGTAGGTCGTTTGCCAAAAAAAAAAGCAACCTTTCCATCATCTATAGAAGCACGTCGATATTAGAGACTGAAGAAAAGAGGAGAAAATCACAATATACAGGTTTGAATTCGAGAGCTCAATTGACCCGCTGTACTCAGACCAATAGGAGGGAAAACGAGGAGAAAACCTCGTCCTAGAATGAATGAAGTACTAATTAATAATTAGGATAATATTTCTTTCTAGTGGTTCCTCTATCCATCAAAATGACTAGAAAAGAAATAAGCTAAATAAAAAAATGCAATAATAATAATAACGATAATAAAGGAGTCCAAGCGCCTCTCATTGACAAATTATCAACGCGGAAAATAAAAGAAAACTTCCATAGAGATGAAAGAACAGAACCAGCTCTTCGAGATTGTCGAGGAAACGAATTAGTGGCAATTAAAGGCACCACGTCCGAGACACGTGCAAATATGACTTGTGACTAGTCTTATGTACAATTGAATGTAATATCACCGCTGCAATGGCAGCTGAGCAAACAAAGGGGAGGAGCGGACGCTTGGGACAAAGACTGAGCTTTGGCCTTTTCGCCTTCTCGAAGCAAAGAAATCTTCGCCGAAAGAAAAAGGAATAAAGCGTAACAACACAAAAAAAAAAAAAGAAAAAGAATTAGAGAAAGAATCATTGGGCATTTAAGGGCCCAACGCTTATAATAGGGACAAAAGAATTAAAGACAATCGCCAGCAACAGCAGCAGCGGCTAGAAAAAGACTGATGTATGTATGTGCCTAGTTTGCCGACCCTTGCCACGCCCAGTAAACCCCAGAATTGTGTAATTAATCTTATTATAAGATCTGTAGAAGGGATGGGAAGTTCAGGCCTTCAAGACACACACATACACACGAAATGGAACATCAGAGATGCTTTTTATTTTTATAATTTTTTTGTTTTATATTTTAGTTTTAGGGCGGACATGACTGCTATGGCCTTTGAACCTCCCAGATGGTTTATTGCTGTTACAGAGCGTGTGTTTCGGCCTCCCTCTCTTTAACACTCCTATTTCTTTCGTCACTTTTTCCTTTTCTTATTCATTCCAACGTGCTACTAGTACGCATTCTCTACCAAAAAATCTGATTCTTTTTCTTTACGAAACTTTCGGCCAAAACAAATCTACAAGTTATGAGCCCGAACTCTAGATCCAACTTAACCCTTTATTTACTATGGCTGAAGGGTCCGGTTACAAAATAAGACTAAATAAGCTATTTTTCACCAGATTTTCTTCCCTTTACATGAACTCATCTCATTGTTATTTTTTTAATGTAAGTTCTTGATATCTTAAGAAAGTTCGGGATGTCCGAAAAGTTCTTTATCGTCCTTCGAATGCACGTGGAAATATTTTTTTTTCAATTTGTAGAAGAAATGAGTGGCCATGAGTGAATATTTCAACAAGGTCAGTAATTAATTAAAGTAATTAATCAAGAATATTATATACAGGGCCATTCATTAGAATTGTATAAAAATATTTGACAAATATAATTAAACACATCGACCAGTATCTTTCGAGATTCATTTAAACTAATAGTTACGGGAGGATATCAAAAGAATCTAAACGTTTCAATTAGGGCTGGTCTGATTAATCGATCAATTGGTAATCACAGTTAAAAATTTTAGTTGAGTTAATCGACTTAATCAATTCGATTAAAATTTTTAATAAATGTTTGGGAATTAACTCGGATTTTTTTTTTTTTTTTTGAAAAACTGATTAGATACCATAAAAATCATGTTCTATATACAGAACATTTCAGATAATTGACCATATTTAAGAATATTTGAATCAATATTTTGATCAATTTAGATTCAATAAAAACTGATGATTTTAATTTAAAAGTGAGTTTGATAGGAATGTAGATGCCGCTGTGAAAGTTCTATATCAAAGGAGTTTTAAAAGACGACCAAAATTTATTGTCTCCACTATGAACAGTTTTTCCGTATTCTTGGGAGCATCACAGCTCATCTTCTCGTAAGTACCTTACAGGTTTAGGCAATTATGTTCAGCATATAAAATTGCTTGAAGCGGGCAGCCTTAATTTTTTCACCTATTCCTACCGAATAGATGAGTGAAATGAATAAAATATATTTTTATAGCATCTATTAATGTTATTTGGTCACAAAAATATTCGATTATTAATCGAATATTTTTGTGGTCGATTTATTGATTAATGTTTTTTTGATTAACCAGTTAAAAATTTTAATCGATTCCTAGCCCCAATTTGAATCAAATGAAAAATTTAGATACTGTATCCAATACTTTTTTTTTTGAATCATATAGATCATGAAAATTATTTCAATTTTTTAAAATTTAAAATTTCAAATAAATTTGAAAAATTTGAATAAATATATATCAATATGTATAAATTTTAATATGGCCAGGACGGATTGTAATAATCAATTGGGCAATTATGTGATTGATATTGTGTGATTGTATTTTGTGTTTGTGTTTTGTGTGAATTATGTTTTTATGCGTGTTGTAGGTGTTACAAAATGTTTGTGAATAAATTTCAATTTAAAAAAAATAAAATATAAAAATTTATACCTGATGCTTAATTTCTTTTCCTCTGTAAAAATTGAAAATGAATAAGTTTGCATGTAAAATTTAGGAGTGTAAAAATCAATTTTTTTGGATAGTATTTTCAGTTATTTCAGGCTAAAAAGCTTAGAGGTATTTTTTTCTTACGTTAATAAAAATAAATTTTGATTGTGCGCATGATATAATGTATAACTAAAATCCTTCAAAATTTGGAGCTATCTTTTGTCAAAAAACTTTTCACGTTATTATAATATCAATGATATTATATATAATCATGATATTTTTATGGGCATCTTTTTATCAGCCACCTCGTTGGGCATTTTGCCTGTTGTGGCGTTGTATTTGTATTTGTATTTGTATATATATACGAGAGCAAATACTAGATTTATTCGCTTCTAGTATTAACCTACTGCATCTGAACGTATTTTATAATATTTTAACATTATATAATTGAGATTTTTTTGACTAACTTTAGTTACGGTAAAAAATTTTTATATCCTCACAACAATCACTACTAATTCCCTGAATTTTAAATATTAAATCTCATGATAATGGGTGTACAAAACGAGATTTTTTTTTTTTAGGTCATCCCTGTAGAAATAGTGCTAGCACAGCAGAGAACCTTTGATAGTTATAACTAAGACTATTCCGCGGAACCCTTGATGATAATGAGGCTGTTATACAGAATTCAATTTTTTTTTAATATTTATCAGAAAAAGCGTGCCCCTACTGAAGCCTCAAGAGTATCATGAGTATCATAGCCCCAAGGCAAAATGAAAGACGGCTTAGACACCACCTCTTAATTTACATATTTATTGCCCTAAATCATAGTTTCCGAAACTTTCCGTTCCATCGTTTCCTTCTTCAAAATGTTTGTCTTCTCATTGCCCCCAACTCAAATCAACCCATAGGATACTGTACTAAACCCCCAAGCTTCTACCGCCCACTTTGGGAAACACTGCCCTAAATCATTGTGCCAAATCTTATCTTGGAAGCTCTGTGCAAATGGTTTTTTGAGATCTACGTGCCATGCTCTGGTGGGACTTGTGTTAAGATTGCCCTGCGCGTCCCTTAAGCCCGCGTAAATTCAAGGATCCTCACTTCTAGCGGATAAAAAATTGCCAAAGATTTTATTTAAGAATTTTCCATCGTTTTTACAACTTGTAATTTTCTGATGAAATGGAAAACGGCATTCATGAACCTCTGGTTAACATACGATGTGGAAAAATGTAGTGTTACTGTTTCTAAGTTGTAAATAGTAACGTGTTTTTTTTTATAATCGACACTATCTCTTAAAATTCAAAATAAAGAACAGCTTTGGAAGTATCAGTTAAAAAGAAAGTTTTCTTCTTTGAACGCTCTCCGGGTTCTGATATTTTAAGGATTCATGGCGTTAGCTTACGCGGAACCCGAAAAAAAGTATTCTAGGAAACCCCAGGGTTCCGCGGAATACCAGCTGAAAGTTCATGTACTATAGGTTGAAAAGATGCAGAGAAAATGTACTTGTGGGGGGGGGGCGGATTCAGTGCTTTGAGCTATGAAGAGAGTACGTCCATTGGAGAATCCAGTTTTCACTACATATCTTGTAGTAACAAGTGGAGAGTATATTTTTCTTTTCTTTTTTTCTACACGTATATCATAGTTTCCCAAACTTTTTGTTCCATCACCCCCTGCTTCAGAATTTTTTTTCCTCTCACCGCCCCCAAATTCGAGCGAACTCATAAGATTCTATGTTATATCTAGCTTCTATCGCCCTCTTGGACCATTCCATCGCCCCCCTGGGCAGCGATATTGCCCACTTTGGGAAAAACTGATGTATATCGTCATCAGTGTTCTATCTGTTTCTGTAACTTAGTTGGTAGAGAACTTTTCGGCAAATGAGGGACCCGGTTTCGAGTCCAGGTAGAGACAGATATGATATTTTTCCAAAAATCAGTATCTCCATATAAACAATCAGTTTTCACTGCATCTTGTGATTCACCTTCGATTAAGAGGACATCAATGTCGGTTGGGAAGGAACAACTGCAGAGATGGAGCACTGCAGAGGTTCCTACGGGGTCCGAAGGAAGCGTTCCTTAATAAAGCGTAAATTAGAATGAAATATATTGTATTGCAAGTAGCTATGGCACAGTGCAGAAAATTCCAAAAGTTTTAAGAGGGTTCTTTAATGAGTGCCATAAATAAAAACTACTACCCGTAGAACAGTGAATCCCAAATGGTG
The DNA here is from genome assembly GCF_987345545.1 of Pholcus phalangioides. Classification (NCBI taxonomy): domain Eukaryota; kingdom Metazoa; phylum Arthropoda; class Arachnida; order Araneae; family Pholcidae; genus Pholcus; species Pholcus phalangioides. Next base: position 12,810,513 of record NW_028301594.1, read on the forward strand.
AAAGGTACCTTGGAGCAGGGGTTTCCAACGTAGAGTCCAACCCTTGATGGTTATAATTCTGTTCAGCGGAACAGTTGATGATAATGCGGCTGTTCCATGGAAAGTGTGTTCCCACTGCTGGGTTACCTAACAACTGGGTTTACAACAGCATCATAGCCCCAGGGTAAAAGGAAAGAGGGCTAGAAGGCTTACGCACCACCTCTCAATCAGGGACATACGAAGGGCCGATCTTTGAACGGAGCACAAAAGGCTTGGGAGTACAAAAATTGTCTTCCCGAGGAATTTTAAGTTACCACCCTCCAAAAAACATTAAAATTTACCGAAATTGGTTAAAATAGCATATAAAATATTTTCTTCCAATATTTTAATTTTATTAAACCGAAATATTTAGCTTTTTCTTAATTTTTGGTCAGCTTTTGAGGCACGGTTCACCTATTCCCTCCCCCCCCCCCGTCAAATGCGTAGGTCTTTGTTCTTAATATACACACACAGGCCTCTGCATGGTTCCTTCAAGGGGTTGGCAGGGCTCCAGCCCGGGGCCAGAGATAATTCTCACCATTTTTGTTTTCACACTATAAGTTCATAATACGTGAAGAGTCTGACCTGGGAGCCCACCAACGATCTCAGCTTAGAGGGCCCAACTGCAGGATGTGAGGGGGGGGGGTATGGCACCATGCCGTGCTTGATTGAATTCTTTGTTAGGATTCAAGAGATTGGCACCCAGTCATCCTATTGGGAGGCATATTCCCGAATCAATAGTTTTTGATTATAACCATCCCCAGAGCCTCCGTACAAGAACTCTGGCAAGTGCTTTAAATAATCATGAAAATGCTTGAAATATAATGATGCTAATCATTGAAGCACAGGGTGTTTATCTGAGAGAGTTATCGTATTTTTACGCTATAAATTTACTATAGAGAAGGCCCCACTAAAGATCTCAGTCTGGAGGCCCTGGCTTCAGGATGGGCATGATCAGCACCGAGATGCTTGCGGGGTTAGGAAAAATATTATTCCTACATAAAATGTGTGCCCTCTAACTTTGTTTTCTTCCAGATGGGGGGGGGGGAAGGCATGTCTTTTATTTCCCCTGCAACTGACCTATTTCTCTGCTCATAGAGTTTCGATATCTGTGCAGAATGCGAAAATAGCATGCTACTTATACAATATAGGGAATTTTTCTCTGCTCGGCAAAAAACTCTATGTATACGGAAGCATTATCATTCTTAGTCAGACCACAGACTCTAAACGTCCACATTTTGTAAACCTATTAACCATGAAAAAATGGTGCCTTTCTTAGTTACTTTGGTCCACGAAACGGGAAAAAATACAATTCTATCAGCCAAAATATGGCTTTCAGAAAACAACTATACAGAACATAATTAAACCTCTTCTGCCATCTATCAAATAAAAAACGCAACCGTTAATGATTATTCAATTAATTGCTGACCAGTTTTTGATTAATTCGCCGCATAAAAAGAAATCAATATAGCACGATATTACTAAATATTTTTTGAGCAATAATATTAATTGATGGCGTTATTATTTAAACGGCGTTTTTATTTGCTTCTTGCGATTGTAATATCAGTAAGTATATATAATAAGAATCAAACTGTTGTTGTTTGGTTAATAATTTTTTATTTTAATCACATAAAGAGGCTAATGTACGTAAATATCAACTGTTAAAATTCTAAGAAAATTTAATAATCTAATTGATAATGTTAGTTACAAAATATTTATTAACATAATACTACATTGATGTTTTTCACGCGTGCCTTAATTGAAAACCAGTCATAGATTTGTGAAATAATCATTAACGGTTGTATTTTTATTTGATATAGGTGGCAGAAGGGATTTTAGTTTAATGATGTTCCTCAATATAATGCATCCTGTAATGTGTGTTTTCTGAAAGACATATAAAATGTTTTATTTTTACCCGCTGTGGATCAGGTGCTATGATGTTTTGGCCTGTGGGGCGCGATTAAAAAAAACAAATATTGCCGCCATTCACCCATATTAGTCTAGTTTTCTTGACTATTCTTTCCAACAAATTAGCCACCCTGGACTATATAGTCTGCTAATTCCCCCCCCCCCCCCCCACCGTAAATGTCTTGTGTCACTGTCATTTGGTCGTTCACATGCTTTCACACCCTTTAGGTCAAAGTTTTCGTTCCTTGCTCATCAGGCCATTCTTTTGGTCACTCACATGGTTCCATATTCTCTAGGATAGTCCTTCAAGTGGTCTGGATTTTTTTTTTTAAACGACACTATCTCGTTAAAATTCAAAACAAAGAGCAGCTTTGCGAATATCAACAACAAGAAAATGGTGGCTTCATCTTCGAAAGCTCTACGGGTTGTGTGGCGTTTGATAATGCGAAAACCCAAAAAACTATTACGGAACCCAAGGGTTCCGGAACACCAGTTTTAAACCCGACAAAGACCAAACACAAAGACACAACAGACTAATTGTCGAACGAGGTGGCTGAAAAACGATGCCCATAAAACAAATATGGATATTAATTAACGTAACCAAAATACAGCATGTATCACGCGTGTGCTGTTAAATAGAAGCGTGTATCACGAAAGAAAAACTAATATAATTAATACTACATACTAATACACTGCCCATAAAAAAAGATTATGGTTATTTTATCCCCGTATGTATATCGTACAAAAAAACCGTGTCAATTGTGTTAAAATTCACGACCCCAGGAGGTAAGCTATTCCATATTTTTATTCACAACCCACTATCATTTTCTTATGGATGATGGTCTCGTAGGCTGACAAACCTGTATTAAATATGGTGGGCACTCTTAAAATAATAAGTGTGTGATGAATTTCTCTGTTCAATGTGTTTCTTCTCGGTTTTTATTTTTGGGCAGGACATCCCATTTGTAGAAGATTCAGGATTGTCATCAGGGGGACGTGTATAATTACATTGTATATCCATGAATTCGTGTAGGTAAGATGAACTTCTACAGATACACGAAGGCTTCATACACAATCCGTATTGCGATAATCACATTTATGACTCCAAAAATAAAAATAATTTTAATAACAATATTTTTGTAGCACCAAGGTTTTTCAATTCGATAGCATATGATATACAAATAATTACTAATCTACTTCATTTCAAAAGCTTAAAGAATATCTTCACACAATAAATGGTATTGATTTTTTTTTCACATAGTATACATACCGTAACTGCAAAACTTATTAATCTACCTTTTAATGTCTAATTGAACTGAACACTCCGAAAGCCAGCCGTAATATGTACATGTATATGCAGGGCCATAACTGCCGCCATGATTTTTGCCGCCCTGTGCAAACATGATTCAGCGCCCGGGGGGGGGGGGACAAGTATTATTTTCCCGCCCCCAAAACTTGAAATTTTGTAACGGTTTTCTTTGTTTCCAACTAAAACTGTTTCCCTCTAAATTTTTCCGCCCGGGGCAGTTGCTCTCCCCCTAGTTACGGCCCTGTGTATATGCAAATACATTTCCTTCTTCCCCCCCCCCCATTTTTTTACTTCAACATAATTAGGCACATTTTACTAGTTTATTTCATGATACTCTCTTTGTTCTACTAATTAACTAGATCTTGTATTGTGATTATTTGTGTGATTTGAATTTATATATTTTTCCCCATCAAAAGTTTGTATCAGTTTTTAGTTTTCTTATGATTATAACCCCAGTATATTGGCAGCCATTTGCCTCTTCGGTAATGTTATTTTTGAGTATGTATCTGTTATTTAATAAAATAAATTAAAAAATAAACAAAAATGATCCAAGGGAAACAAAAGGCGAAATCGTATCGTGCTCACAACAGAAAAAAAAATTAGAGCTCAAATGAGTGACAAACTGAACATTTTTGCGAAAATAAGCGAACAGTCGAAGAATACTTTTCTGGAACGGAGAGAATGCTAGTGTCCCGTAAAAAAACGAGACGCATGGTCTGCGTGTTAAAGTTCATTGAGTGGCTCGCGTATTGAAATAATCTTGATTCCGGCCCGGCTTGGAAAAAAGTTGGCCACCCCTGTTCAAAATATGAGGAGCGTGAAAATAAATAGGTATGCATGGTATGCTACCATATACTTTTTATTTTCATGCTACATATGAGGCGTTCAGAATGCAAGCGGTGCAAGTCCATAAAAACTGTTTATAACACATTTAGCGTTAAAGTAAAATATGTAGTTAACTAAGTCAGTACGTATTTTTCAAACTCAGTTAAGTTTTATTTTCAGACAGTTAAACTGTGGGCTTATTTCACTAGTGCTCTTAATGAACCTCATACTGTAAAATATTCTAAAACTATATTTACGATTTTTTTAATTTTTGGACTTGCACCACTTGTAATCTGAATGCCTCATATTAGTGTAAATTTTATGCGCTATAATACCGGTTATTATGATTTTATATTAACCACAAAGTAATTTTGAGGCAAACATAAGAACATAGTAACCGGTAATATGGTGCACAAGATTTTACATCGGTGTGCACCATGAAAATAAGAAATATCTGATATCAACCATGTACTATTCATTTTCAAGCTGCAAGCAGTATAAAACCAACAGTTAATTATTTTCTTGGAGAATTCTCATCTAATTGGTGGCAACAGGTCCCAGTGCAAAGAATCGATATTTCAAGCAATAAATATTTATGCGTCTTCTATACAAAAATATCGGAACAGGAAAGCTAATAGAATTCGAACTCATTCATCAATGTTTTCGCCATCATTCTACACTCTGACATTAGTATATACACTGAAGAGCCAAAAAAACTGGTTCACCTGCCTAATATCGTGTAGGGCCCCCGCGAACCCGCAGAAGTGCCGCAACACGACGTGGCATGGACTCGACTAATGTCTGAAGTAGTGCTGGAGGTAATTGACACCATAAATCCTGCAGGGCTGTCCATAAATCCGTAGGAGTAAGAGGGGGGTGGAGATTTCTTCTGAACAGCACGTTGCAAGGCATCCCAGATATGTTCAATAATGTTCATGTCTGGGGATTTTGGTGGCCAGCGGAAGTGTCTAAAGTCAGAAGAGTGTTCCTGGAGCCGCCCACTTTGTAGCAATTCTGGACGTGTGGGGTGTTGCATTGTCCTGCTGAAATTGTCCAAGTCCATCGGAATGCACAATGGACATGAATGGGTGCAGGTGATCAGACAGGATGCTTACGTACCTGTCACCTGTCAGAGTCGTATCTAGACGTATCAGGGGTCCCAAATCTCGCCAACTGCACACGCCCCATACCATCACAGAGCCTCCACCAGCTTGAACAGTCCCCTGTTGACATGTAGGGTCCATGGATTCATGAGGTTGTCTCCATACCCGTACACGTCCATCAGCTCGAAGCAATTGGAACCGAGACTCGTCAGACCAGGCAACGTGTTTCCAGTCCTCATCAGTCCAATGTCGGGCCCATGTCTGGCCCAGGCGAGGCGTAAAGCTTTGTGTCGTGCAGTCATCAAGGGTACACGAGTGGGCCTTCGGCTCCGAAAGCCCATATCGATGATGTTTCGTTGAATGGTTCGCATGTTGATGGCCCAGCATTGAAATCTGCAGCAATTTGCGGAAGGGTTGCACGTCTGTCACGTTTAATGATTCTCGTCAGTCGTCGTTGGTCCCGTTCTTGCATGATCTTTTTCCGGCCGCAGCGATGTCGTAGATTTAATTTTTTACCGGATTCCCGATATTCACGGTACACTCGTGAAATGGTCGTACGTGAAAATCCAAATTTCATCGCTACCTCGGAGGTGCTATGTCCCATCTCTCGTGCGCCGACTATAACACCACGTTCAAACTCACTTAAATCTTGATAACCTGCCATTGTAGCAGCAGTAACCGATCTAACAACTACGCCAGACACTTGTTGTGTTATATAGGCGTTGCCGACTGCAGCGCCGTACTCTGATTGGTTCCATATCTCTTTATTTGCATACGCATGCCTGTACCACTTCTTTTGGCTCTTCAGTTTATATAACGCCCCTCTTTTACCTTTTCACCTAACAGTCTGAGTGCGGATTTAGTGTTGTGTCAGATTTTTAACAAATATTTTACTTTCAGTGCTCTTAAGCCTTGATCTTTACCCACTGAAAAAGTATCCTTGCCTCAAAGCCAGTTTCTCCTCGAATGCTCCCTTTTTTTCATCATAGCCCATCAGTAGGAATTTCTTATAAAATGGCCTGGCTAAACATCATTTTTTAAAAGCCCTCTGCTACTTAACCCTACATCCATCCTACCTTCAGTACACATTCATCTGCGGAATTTCTGACCAATCGATATACGCCGAAATGTGTGTTCTTTTATGTTTAGCGTGGAGGTGTGTCCGATTTTCATGTTTTAACGTATTTGTGTTGTCGAAGGTGTTCTTGTTCCATGTTCTGACATGTGCTGCCATCTACTTCAATATTTTAAATTGGAGATGATAAATGCTTGAATTTTCATGCTATGCAAGTATTGTGTTGTAGGTCTGTAGGCTCTCTGCAGAGAGACTTTCTCCTTTTTTAAAAAATAATGAAAAGCACGCATAACCATTTTTTCAGTGACAATCATAATTTCAAAATTTCAAGTGCTACCTAAATACTGAAACAATTCTTAGCTCTCCGGAGTTATGGAATTTTTTTGAGGCATGGCCCATTTCTCAAAGTGAAAATTCTTTCATCGAATTGTTTCTTGATAGATGAGTCGAAAATGCTTATCCTAACAAAAATCAGACGTAGACCCATCAAAATAGTAAAATGCCTGGAAAGTAAAATTCTCAAAAAAGCTATACAAGATGATAAACGGTCTAACGAAGAAAGATGTTCGAAAAAAGTCACTTCCACCAAAGACGGATGAAGATATCACATAATTGCTCTTTTGTCAAACTCAATATGGTAGCCAAAGAGGAGTAATTTCTTTTCTCGATGATGATGATTGGGAAAAACAAGGGCTCTCTTGCACAAAAAAAAAAAAAGAGCAAAAAAGATTAGTAGCCATTGAAGTTACAGAAGCACACACGAAAAAAAAAACATATAAAGAGGGAGTGGTGGGATGCTTAAGCGAAGAAATGCACTAAAGTACGTCAAACAGTTAAACACAAGGACATAATATAATCTCTTTGATAAACTGATTCTACGCCAAGAAGCATCATCATCATCATCACCATCGACATAACTGACAAAAGGAAGTGCGAAAAATAGGGCATAATTGGCTAATCAATGATTAAGACATACAAGCTTTAAAAGGAATCTACCAGGGAAAGGCATTGGGTGGAATTAGAGGGGACCGAGATGGTGGTGGTGGTGGTAGTGGAATGTCGCCGAGATTGCTCCCATTACTTACCATCACCCACACCCATGGCTGTTTCTTCCATGGTCCCTCCTCATCACTGAAGCATCTATAGTCAAGGCTTGTGCTTAAACTTATAATAAAAGGGCAAAAAAAAAAAACCTTTAACAAACGCATTCACCCACTACACACACACACACACACCATTATCCTATACGCAGCTGCGAAAGATGAAAAATCACGTGATTTTGTAGGACATGGTGTAGTACGGGGGGACGACGACAAGACTTTGGGAAACAAGGAGGGGACGGGATTGAAGACGATTAGCGACTAAGAAGAAGGAGAAGAGGTGATGATCCGCAATGCACGGGGTTCACAGAAGTGTCTCCTTTATTCTTTTCTTACAGCCCGGGACCTCACCATTTCCTCAATAATAACGAACCAGATCACAGCAATCAGAGATTTTGGAAAAGACAGCAGTAGTTGATGAGAAGAAACCTCTGGTGATGAAGGGGAAGCTCCTCTCTCTTCTCTTTTTAGACTGAATTGCCACGCCCAGCAACGACACGTAATTTTTTTCAACACTCAAATACAATTATTCTCAAGCACTTCCCTTGAATTGAAGAGTTTGAAATGGAGCAGAATATTCGCGGCTCTGGCTGTTTTGAATATATTTGAGGAACAGATAAAACGTGCTGAAGGAACCTTGAGACCGCTCTGGTTACGAACAAATAATACTGCAGTATGGTCTTCAAAAACATGTGTAGCCCTCGAAGGTTTTTTGCAGTGTCTCACAAAAATACTCATAGAATTTATAGAAATTCTGGAAAAAATCTCAATGAAAAAATATATTCCGGAATCGGGGAAAGAGAGAGAGAGAGAGAGAGAAGTAAATTTTTACTATCACTTTTAGAAAACATTTCAAAACTAATGAGAGAGACAATTTCATAATTAATGAGAGAGACAATTTCATAATTAATGAGAGAGACAATTTCATAATTAATGAGAGAGACAATTTCATAATTAATGGGAGAATTAATTTTGGAATTATTGAAAGAAATAATTTAAAAATTTAAAATTATTGAAATAAATATTTCCAGAATTTTTGGGAGAAATATTTTCATAATTAATGAAGATTCATCACAAATGAAAAAATAATTTCAGAATTTAAGAAAATTCATATTTAATGAAAAGATTACATGATTAATAAAAATAAAAATTTAACGATTTAATGATATTAGGATAAATGAAAAATATTTTCAAATATTTTCAGAACTGATGAAGGTTCATATTTATTTAAAAAAATAATTTCAGAATATTGGTGAATATTTTTTTATGAAAAAAAATATTTTTAGAATTAATGAACATTCATATTTAATGAGAAAATTTTTCAGAATTAATGGAAATCACTATTTGATGGAAAATCAGAATTTATTAAAATTCATATTTAATGAACAAATTATTTCAGAATAATGAAAATTTATATTTAGTGAAAAATAGTTTTAGAATTAATGGAAATTAATACTTGATGGAAAAATAACCTCAAACTAGTGTGTGTGTGTGTGTGTGTGTGTGTGTGTGTGTGTGTGTGTGTGTGTGTGTGTGTGTGTGTGTGTGTGTGTGTGTGTGAATAAAATTATCCATTGATATTAGGAACTGCTTTCTCTGTTTCACTGAACCCTGGGCCCCATTAGACCGACCCGTTAAGAAGTCACATTGTGCATCTAAATACAGCAGTATCACTTGTAGGCCTTCAGGGCTTCATAGAAATTTCCTTTTGGTCCTGAAAGGCTGAGGACCGCTGCACCTACAAAGACGCTAAAAATTTACAGTATCCACTTTTTTCATATGTTTGCTTCAAATTACACTGAGATAAGTGAAAAAAAAACTGCCTCGCACACAGGGAAATCAATACCTCCCATTTTAGGATAATGGCATCTAAGGGTCTCTGCAATGCATCAAACAAACACGGAACTCATACACAGCACTTGAGACTCACTCGTGAATGACGCTGCATTTTACTATGTATACGCGCTTCTAAAGAGGACGGAAAGGGACAGATTACTTGTAAAACCGAAAAAAAGATAAGCGACAGACGGGGGGGGGGGGGGGGTAAACGGTACCATTAAAAAAAATACTTCAGGAAAAAGCAGGGAGAAGAACCAATTAGAGACTAGTTCAGATCCTAGACCCACAAGGGGTGGCCCTGAACAACTGACGAAATCCAGAGCACCCCTTAAGAACACCAAAAAAAGACAACTTTGAAAAGTGTATTGAGACTTCCAAAGGAATTTTTTGACTGTATTTTTGAGTAGGGGCTAAGGGAAAAAAAATTATACAAACAACACCATCTTCCAAGTACTTTTTTAGGTTTGGAGAGAAGATATATATATATATACTAAAAAAAATTACCTGAAGAGTTGAGGTTGATAAGGAGTCACTTGTACGGTTTTGAGATCTTTTGGAGGAATCCGTTTGTCCGTTTTTAATGCTCGCAGCCTTTAAAAGATTTAGACGGTTGAATTAGTGTTTTCGTGAATATCTTTTCGATTTTTAAAACCGTTATTTCTTGGTACTGATTCTTATAAAAAATAGATTGAGAGTTCTGTTTCTCCATATGATTCACGTAACGTCTAGCTCACACATTACACCGCATTATAGATAGATAGCTGACCGGTGGGTGTGACAACAAGGGTGTTCAGTCTATTGCCCTCTAAATTCAAGGTTTTCAATTTCTAGTGTGTTCTCCCTAGATGTCATCAGTTGACGTGAAGATTACCACAGCGTTGGGGTGTGTGAGCAAAATGCTGACGTTTTGATAACGTTTGATAACGTTTTTGGGCGAGAATTGGCAACGTCTCTAATTTATAAACCAAATTTCCTGATTTTTTTAGGCTAAAATATGGTCAAACCAGTTATAATGAAATAATTTCGTGTGTAGTATTTGATTGTATTTATCTGATCACATTTTCACACATGAAAGGTCTTTAAAACGACAATGTAGCGAAAAACATTCCAACCTTAAATGTCGTTATAACTGAGTTTGATCCTATATAGAACTAGAATTCTTGTGTAATATCTAATGTTAGTAATTTTTTTCCATTCATCACCTAAATTACAGTTCCTAGCCTATATCTACTCAAAGCATCTAATATAATACTCGTATAAACCTCCAATAAGTAAACTTGTACATTTATTCCTCATTTCACAATAGTGTTGAAGTTTATTCAATCGAGATCTCATACAATCAGTAAAGCCTATTGGACTATTTTTTGTACCTTTATAAATCAGCTGCTTGTCAGCTGAGCAGTTAGCATTCGACAGGTTCCAATCTTACCAGAAGCGATGGGAATAGTTTTCGGAATCGGCTGTAAACCAATTACTTCTTTTGCGGATAAAAATGATAGTGGTATAAAAAAAGATCAAGTGATCACCGCAAATCACTTTCAAGTGATCTACTTAGATAATCAAATTTTCATTAAAAATTTTACAGAAAAAGGCGAAATTTTTAAGGTTCTCCTGTTTGGCCTTTGGATACTGTGTACGGAAATATTAAATATTGTCTATGGTCGAAATCGGTATTATGCTTTCAATGCACATTGATAATAATTTTTGATCAAATACAAATGTACGGCTTGAAGAAAATCAGTTTTAAAAGAGCCCCGATTTTCATCAATGGAATTAAAAAAATTTTAATTCAACATTTTAAGTCAAATATATTTTTTCTTTTAACAAATAATCAAAAGAATTATAAATCAATATCAATATAAACAAAATCAATATAAAAAAAATAATTCACATACTATTAAAATCCTCTCATACACACAAGCCAAAAATTTTATCCTCATAATAATTATTTATTTGTTTACTCTATGGTAGTTATTTATTAATTATGAAGGCATTATTATGTTTTTATTCAGTCTTTATCTGGAGATGGGAAATTGGTTCCAAAATCTAATGTAAACGCCAAAAATTTTAACAAAGTCAGCATTGTGTCGTGTACCAATTTACTTGAATAAATTAGAGAAAAATTCATGTATGAAAATTGAAAAATGTTTAGACCACGTATAAAAACATCTATAAAATCACACTGGATTTCCAATTTTTTTTATATTTGGTAGAATCGAGTATTTGATAGAATTATACGATTATGGTTTGATACGATTCTTGTAATAATGTAACTAATTCATGTATCGTTCAAAAAAATCTTAATTAACGTTGAAATCAGTATAATGTATGTATAAAAAAGGGCTAAAATGAAATATGTAAAGGGCTGAAATGAAATATATAAAGGGCTGAAATATATATATATAATTTATTTGGAAATAATCAATAAGATCATTGATAATTGATCAATAAAATAAGATTCAAATCGATTTTATACTTAGAAAAATATTTTCAATAGATGTTTCAACAAATTAATAGAAATAATAGAAGCAAAGTGAATATTTTTTTTGTTAAATGTATATGACTCGATACTTAAAAATAAATAAATAAATACTGCTGAATAAATTTCCCACCAATAAATATATATAAAACGGGTAATTTGTTTATACCTTTTGTTTCTTTCAGTTTCAGTGAACACGCAAAATTTATAGCGCAGTTTAAAATTTGAATTATAAAGAAAGCTTTTATCATCGTGCAACCATAACTGGTATGAGTTTGGACGTTTCTTCCTGTAGTATCCATGCATGAGATACGTGTATGTATAATTAATGGAATTTTTTTTAATTCTTTTAATATATATCGAGATCAGTACTCTTCACATTTATTTTATTTCCCATAAATACATTTAATCGTGCAATTTTTTCATGTAAAGACTCAAATATTCAGGATTAAAGATTAATAAAATTACGAAATTTAATATAAATTCATATGGGGAAAGTTTCAAACTCAAAATAGCATTTCGTTATTTTGAGTACAACATAATATTTTGAGAGTAACATTTCACGAATTTTACTTCTTTTTTTTTTTATCAATTACGCGATTTCCGTACTATTTATTATTATTTTTCTTGTTTATTTATCACAACAAAATTTATCTTTTTCCAAGAAAAAATTCAATAATGTAATTTTCAAGGCAAAATTTTCCAAAAATTTCAGTCGGTCATCAAACTTATCATAACTTTTTTAAGTTAGTTAGTAATAAGTTATAACCGCCGCAAGTGTAACAAGAACGATGCAAACTCGATATTTCTCCTCTTCAATACTTCGAAAACATAAATCGACGTATCATAGCCCGCAAAAAAATCATTCATTCGCCTTAATTGCCATATTTAATTCGTATCTGATACACCTTGAGGACAAAATTTCCGGCCGAAGAAATATTATTAAACCACGCGATGTCCATAAAAAAAGAAAAAAAAAATCCAAATCCTTCGTTTTTTTCCTAAAAACCACTTTTTTTCAGTAAAAAAAAAATTCATCTCACACATCAGCCACATATCACCAGTTAAAAACGGTTTCTCTCACTCTTTCGTGCTATTACTACCTGCGAATAGCAAAAAAAAAAGTAATTTACGATCGCTATGCTATAATTCCTTAGGAACGTCTTGAAATTGTTTAATTTAGAAAGCGGAAAGTAGCGTTGAGAGAGAGAGAGAGAGGGGGAGACGGTGGGAAGTAGGACAAGGCACACACCGAGCAAAAATTTAATTCTAAGAAATTAATAGCGACGACAGGACAGACCGACAAGAGCGACACACGACGGCAATTCTCGAACCATCGCCTAAAGGTGAAGTGAATAAGAAAATAAGAAACAGGGATCAGGTCTACATAATGTTGCCATGCTTATACCCCCCCCCCCCTTCTCTCTCTCTTTGTCTCCTCTCTCTTCATTCTTAAGGATCGAAATGAGTTTTTAATCACAAACCGACATTTTGGATAAGAAAGAGATAGAGAGGAGCAAAAGAAAAAAAAACCTTAGCCCCCCCTATTATACATAAAATTTACGAATTTCTTTTCCTGAGAAAATAAGATTTAAAATTAAAAAGAAGAATGTTTAAAAAAAAAATTAAAGAGAGTTTTTTACTCTCTTTCGTTCAAAATTAAGTGCCACACAACACAAGATCACGTTGAATTATAATTTGATGAACACGATGAGCGAGAATAATTAAGGAATGTTTCACCGTTAAATAAAATTAAAAAAAAAATTAATTATATATTTTTTTTATTATCTAAAAACGTCACGAGAAATGGATGCAAATCAAATTACGTATTTAAATTTTCCTCTTTAGATAATAAAAAAAAAACCCTTCTCAAATGTTAACCAGGTTCATTACCGGCCAGAAAAAAATATATATAAATTTGAATATAATGATGTAGAATAAAATTTTCAAATTATAAAAATGTCCATCATTTAGCATTAAAATTTTTTCTTAAAAGATATTTTATGATGCCATTAACCTTAAGGCGATTTCTAAAATATAGTAATTTTTTTTTTAATGTGTTTATCTCTGAATTTTAATTTATTTAGTCAAAAGCTATATTATATTCATTTATCAAGTCGAATCCCTTTTTGATAGTCATAATTTTAATTTATTTTCGCATTTTGATTAAAATTAATTTTTTTTTCTTATTCCTAATCCATATTGATATAATTGCGTTGTTACTATTAATGCCGTGACATAGGATGAGAAAGAAAAAAACATTACTATATTGAAAAAAAATTTTGGAAAAAAAATTAAATTAATTGAGATTTAAATTAGAAAAGAAAATTCATTATTTTTTGAGGAAAAATATTATAAAGATAAAAGAAATTTATTAATCAGGTATCGGAATATATTTTTGTTCTGGAAGAAATTATTATTTTGATTGAGGCGTAATTCGTTTTCTGTGTTGAGATAATTTAATTATTTTTTTTGGGGGGAAATTAATTAAATTAAAATATGTAATTGGTTTTTTGAACAATGTATGTGCAAGACACGTGGGATGTAAACTATGACAGCCAAGAGAGGATACGGATGAATTAAAATTTATAATCGATTGTTGTCTTAGATGGTAATGAGAATAGTAAGTGATGTTGATTAAAATAAATTATGGGAATAGGGGAGATTTGTATAAAAGAGATGATGTGATACTAGTATATATTGTCATAAATACGTGAACTTCATGATTGAAATTTGTTGAAACAATTTTTTTTGTTAATTTATTATTATTTATTGCTTTGAATCAGAATTGTTACGTCTTCATGCAAAAGTAATTTCGCAAACTTATTCAGAAATCATTGAAATTTACATATATGATTAAAATACTAAGAAAATTCGCAGTTGTATCATAAATCTTGTTGAAAATGTTGTCTCTGATTTTTGCAAATTTTTTCAATGTTCTTTGCCATATTATTAAAACATTGTTAATAATATTGATTCCTCAAATCTTTCTTGAAAATATTGAAGTCGAATATTGTTGCCTCAAGTATTTCATAAAAATATTGTTGGCTTAAATCTTTCTTGTAAGCACTGTAGTCGAATACTGTTGCCTCAAATCTTTGTTGAAAACATTTTAGTAGAGTATTGTTGCCTCAAGTCTTTGTTGAAAATGCTATTGTCTCAAGTCTTTGTTGGAAATGTTATTGTCTCAAGTCTTTGTAGAAAACATTGCAGTCAAAAATTGTTGCCTCAAGTCTTTATTGAAACATTTTAGCCCAATATTTTTGCCTCAAGTTTTCCTAAAATATTGTCACCTCAGGTTTTTCTAAAATATTGTTGCCTCAAATTTCTGTTGAAGCATCGAGGTAAAATATTTTCGTTTCAAATCCAAAAATTTCAACAATATTGTGCCTTCAAATATCTTAGTGTTGCTGTCTCAAACTTTGGTTAAAGCTATTGCTGCCTCCGATCTGTGTTGAAAGTATTGTTGAAAAATACTTTGTCTTAACTGTTGCGAAAATATTTTTGTCTCAAAATTCAAGTCATAAGTCTTTCCTAAAAATATATATTTGAAAGTACTGTTAATCCAATATTAATTCCTTATAGTGCCAAAATATCAATAAATATTTTCTTAAAATATTGTTCAAAATATTAATCATCAACATTTTCAAAATATTGTTTAAAAAAAACAATTGTTTATAATGTTACGAGTCGATGGGAATGATGAACAATCAATGACTTTTTAATGAGTTAAATGTCTAAAGGCTTATTATTATGATTTCGATCTAAATAATATAATGGTGATAAGTTTTTTGAAATAATTAGTTTTGAAACCAAAGTAGTAAAATAAATCGTCATATTTTAACTTTTGAACAATCGATTGTATATTTAATGAATATCTTTAAAATGATCGCACATGGTCCAAAAATATCCGAAATCGAATTTAATTTCTAATAAATTCGTGAATAGTTTAAAAATTCATAAAAATTAAAGGAATTGGTATATGCGGTTTGCGAAAAAGTATTCTCCCGAAGGTGGGGGGACGGGGATGTTTGTTTTTGGTATTAAAAAAATGTGGTTAAAATTTTTGTCGAGAACCAAGAGTAATTGTGATTGTACCTGAACCTTTTGCAATCTCTTCTGTTTCCGAAAGGTTCGTAAAGATTCGTGGCTGAAGTAAAACAACTTCACCAATAGTACTTTGTCCATCAATTTCAACATCACAATGAAAACCTGATATAAGCAACAAGAAAAATTCAGAAATAAGCTGCTAATCATACAACCTGCGTCTTATAAGACTCTGATCTACATATTTCCACTGATTTGTTTTTGTGCATTGCCTCTATCGATAAAAATTTGTGCTAATTTTTCCTGTACCAAAAAAAAAAATCTCTTTCGGGAGAATTACTTTTTCTCAAAAACCGCACACAAATATACCAATTCTTCCAATTTTTATGAATTTCTTAACTATTTACGAATTTATGGGAAACCGTGTATGTCTTTATATAAGGATATTGAACATCAATATCCTTACAATAAGAGCAAAAAAAAATAATAATAATTCAATTAAATACAAAATATTTGTACTTTTGAAAACCATTAAAAATAAAATATTGTAGTAAGATTTAATCCCAATGTTTACGATTTAAAAACAATCGAAATTGGTGTTTAGATGGCGAGATTTATCGCGAAAGTAGGATAAAGAGTATACACGATATATTTCTCCCTCAGCATAGGGCGTCAACAGTACTCGAACCTTCAAGCCAGACAGCATATCTATCTAGTATGGATCCTATAGCCTAGACCTGATAAGAAATGGCTGTCTATTCGTACGACGACGCCTGGTAATGATAAAACGACTTCCCCCATTGACTCGACTTCCGGATGAAGGGACGCTATCTTCGGATAAGTGCCGTGCCCCAAAATTGAGGGCCTTCACCTATTTTATTATAAGCTGAGAGAAAGCGTGTAAAAACAAACAACATGTCACCCAAACTGAATAACATCTTCAAGAACACATTCTTCGAGAGGGGGAAAAATCGTAAAAATTCCGACAAAAATATGCTTTATCCATTCCCTTTTTTTAAATCTTTAAAAACAACTTGCATATCGTCCGGCGTTCCAGTCCAGTTTAAAGATTTCGTGAATTCAAACTTTTGATTCATTATGAAAAATATCAAGATATAACAATATCAAGATATTTTATAACTCCTATGGTAGCTTTTACTGATGTTTAGACAACTGATTCACGGTTCATAACTGATCATGTCATGAAATAATTAATTAAAAATTCTAATCAATTGCGGTAAGTCCGTTAAAAGTTTTTTGAGGATATAGTGATCTTTGCTTGAACATCGGCTATATAATTCAAGGAATCTGTTTTGGTGATCGCATTTTAGGCATTGATTTAGACTAGTGTGTTTGCAGAATCTTTTGAAGAATGCGCATCACAATCAGGGCAGATTGTGGTGCGCATTCTTCAAAAGATTCTGCAAACACACTAGTGTAAATCAGTGCATAAAATGCGACAGGGCAGACCACAATCAATCCTCGTAACTGGGATGTTTGTGACGGAGTGCTAACGTGGGTTTTCCGCATTCATCGGCAAAATCATGTTAGCACCATTGTAAAATTCGATGATTTTATAACGGTGTAATTTTGTTCTTTCCAAAAATGTTCTACCCTCTTAAAGTTTGTCGCACGGAGCAGTTGCCCTTTTTGCCCCCCCCCCTCCCTCCTACTTACGGCCCAGACCACAATAAATAAAAAAATGTGAAATTTGACTTTTTTGATCATAATATCGAAATTTCAAATAAAATTAACTTTTTCTTTTGGGACAAATCCTCGTTGAACTCGAAATTTTCACCAAAAGTCATGGCATTGGAAACTGCAATTAAGCACATGATTACATTCAATCTGTACCCGGAAGCTGTTTTTAATCTATAGCTACTGCGTAGACAAATGTGTATTTCGAAGTAACACATAAGGGGAAGGGTGTGTCATACCTTCTAGCAAGAACGAAAAGCCTCAAAAACTATTTGATCTAGTAGAAATATCATTAAAACAATATTATTTAATTATTGATACATTTCACATTTAATACACATACTTTTAATTGTATATACTATGTCAACACAATTTATTTACATATATCTAATACTTATTTTAATACAAATTTTTAAACATTAATGTCTGTAATCCTACCATCAGCCCTTAGAGGCTGGGCATAGGGGCAAATATTTTATTCTGAATATCTGATGTCATAACATTTTATCATGCGTGGAAAACATTTTGTTAAACATTAGTATAAGACATTGAATTGGAAAAGCATGTGTACAAGATTTTAAATACAATAAAACGCCTATATAACGATACTCCAGAGAGCGTCGACTGAAGAAACGTCTTGCTATAAAGAACTTATTACATCGTTATAGATGGAATATATTAGCACGATAAAAGTTGCATTCGGAGCAGAGAGTGATATCGTTGTAGAAGGAATCGTTATGCAGAATTTTCACTGTATAATCATCCGTTGAAAACCCCGGTGTAACGGTATGTACGCATATATTTAATGATTTATATAATTTTTGTAGGGTAAAATGAATTTCCTAAACTTTTATTACTTTTACATGCAATATTGTGCATAGTACTGAGGTGCAGTACCCAGTGGCGATTATTATTCTCTTTAAATCTAGCATTATTTATGTATTTTTAGCATTATTTATGTGCCGCTGTGGTGACCGAGTGGTCATAGTGACAGGCGAGGATCCGAGTTCGAACCCCACCGGCGCCACAGTGGTGGTCGGCTAAAGTTGGTTTTCTGTGGTTCCCAACTTCAAGGCGCGAATACGAGCCGATCTCCCCGTTAAAATGTCTCGCCACAGAGAGCAACAGGCCTACAACGTTACAAATATTTAATCATTACACTTCACTCACAATTTGAAGTATAGATGGCAGCACTGAAATATCAGACACAACACTAGCTACACACTCAGACTGTTAGGTGCACTCACTTTGCTCCAGACTCTGCCACGAAGCTGGGCTGGAAGAGATCTCGGCAACGGGATAAGTCCGGTGGCAGAGACCCTGGCGTTCATTCAGTATTATTTATGTATTTTTAGTATTATTTATGTATTTTTAGTATTATTTATGTATTTTTAGTATTATTTATGTATTTTTAGTATTATTTATGTATTTTTAGTATTATTTATGTATTTTTAGTATTATTTATGTATTTTTAGTATTATTTATGTATTTTTAGTATTATTTATGTATTTTTAGTATTATTTATATACATTAATTTCTAACGTTCTCTAGAAACATCAGGTTTTTAAAAACACTGCACGTGATACCGTCTTGATTTTTTCATAAAATCAATCCAAACTTGAGCCCCTCGAGCATGTCTGCATCGAAGATATAAAGGGGTCGACGAGAAGTTCTGGACACACATTTTTGAAATTTAATAGCAAATCAACCATCTGGCAAATTCGGTTTGCGCTGAGACGATTATTATTGGTCTTACGTTTTATGGTCTAGAGTTTTTTCGATAAATTAAAAAAAAAAAAAAAAGTTCAAATTTCGCTCAGAGGTGGCACTGTAAAACGAAAAACTTCACATAACACATAAAATGCAAACAATGCGTAATTAATGTCCATGACAATTGCATAAATCTATCACGTTTCAATATGAGCGCTGTTTTTTCTTACCTCGAGCTATATCTTCACTAGTCATGTTGAAATGTAATAGTTTTATGTAATGCAAATTGTCAAAAACATTAATTGCCCACTGTTTGTGTAGCATTTCATGCGTATGTCGAGTGAGTTTTTCGTTTTACAGCGCCACCTGTGAGTGAAATTTGAACTTTTTGTTATTTATCAAAAAACAAAATCCTCAAGTTCATCATAAGCATTTTAGTGCAAACCATTTTATATCAATTGGTTGATTTGTTATTAATTTTTAAAATGTGGGGAAGACTTCTCGTCCACCCTGTCTACCAAACTAATGTTTCCTCCAGTTCCCTCTTACAGAAACGTACTTTTTCCCCCATAATATCAGAAAAATGAATGAGAGCGACGATATAGACATACGGATCTGTAGGACGTACGAGTCAGATAATAACGAAAATCTGAACGGGTCGGTCGGTTGGATGTACATGACATACGCATAAAAGAAAACTTAATAGACTCTTTATGACGAGGGAAAATCATCAATTGTTTATTTAATATTTGCGGGAGGTCACTTGAAATGAATACCACCAGCCCCTATCGGACTAAACGGAATCTAATTTGGAGCGGTCACTCGCTGGGAAAGAAACTGACCTCTGGTCATAGACATCTGTGTTGGTAAATGAAGGTTTTTATTTCATTTTATTGTTCTCCCTCTAGCGGTGAGCGTGGGATCTACTGGACTTAGCAGCTGTAACTGACTGACTGGCGTGTTCAAATAACCTTCCTCTGTACTTACATTATATTGTTGGATATAATTTTATATTTTGTATAGAGGACAATAAGATCTTTTTTGTGGAAGGAAAAATATATATATTCCCCTTTAAAAGGAGTCATTTTACCCGGATAATGTGCAGGCTTTTCATGAGCTAATGACAAAAGAGAACATTTTCGTGATTATATCCTAATGTTTACGTTGGTGTGCACTTGAAAACATTTTTTTATGACAGAGTATTTATAGAATGGCGCGACTAGAATAGTAGTAAACAACAATTTTGATAACATGTTTATGGGGAAAATATATGAAAATTCATGCACAGAATCATTTTTGGATAGAGTCGTCGGTCTTAGGCCCAGGGTCTCAAGTCAACAAGCCAAAATTAGTGGAAACTTTTTTTATGTGTTAAAATCGGAGCTCAAAGACCCCCCCCCCCCCCGGAGCTCATTAAGAAGTCTCTTTAATCATCAGCAGACTTAATGAACAAAAAAATAATGATATCAGTGAAATGTATTATATCGATCGACAATACTACAATGTGATTCTAAATTCATGGGACAAGAGGTGATATGAGATTCCTAAACAAGCGTTTTTGGTCGTAGAATGTGCGGTCGAATCGCAATATCAAAGGCGGTAGAGGGTGTTTTTCGAGAGTGCACAATAGTACTGCCCCAAAAGTAAATATCACGTTTTTCTGACGTATTTACCGCAATAAGTGCAATTAACAATTCGAAGATGCGGGGTATTGTACTGTGCTAGGCCTTCTCCTGGTGCAACCGCAAATTCTACCACAAGTCATTATACAGCTTGATCATTGTTTGGCACAGTGCAATCTTGATAGTCTTTGAAGGGCCGGAACTAGAGGGGGGACAGGGGGGCGGTGAAGCAACTGTCCAGGACGGCAGTTTTACTTGAGAACAAAAGTTGTGGGGACGGCAAAATAATGTTTGCCCCATTTGGAAAAAATCCCAGTTACTGCCCTGGGTCCTTTTGCAACAATGGAAAAGGAACTCCAATCCAATCCGAAGGTGAATATGTACCCTTGAGTGGTTGATAGCACATATCACAGCAAATCCGTCGGGAAATTATGACACACCACTTCTGCTTTGTTGAAGTGCTGTTGTGCACACTCTAAAAACACCCTCTACCGGCTTTACTATTGCAATTCGACCGTGCATTCTATGAACAAAAATGTTTGTTTAGGTGTTTTATATCAACCTCTTAAAGTTTGTCCCACGAATTTAGAATCACCCTGTATATGTATTTATTCACGACCTTCCTCTGCACAAATTCCGTACATTCTGGAATTTCATACTTGTCATTAATTTCACTAATTTCAGCAATTGAAAGGCATATTTCAAAACTTTAAAATATGCATGAGAACTAATCATGCGGCACGCGTGTCACCCGTGGTGCATAATGGTTGCCAAGTGCGACATATGAAAGTTTTCACAAAAATTTCCCATAATTTGAAAATTTTTTGAAGATTTGAATTTTTGAAATTTTCGTGAACCCATGCAACTCTGTAAGAAAAAACTGAAGACTTATCTTAAGATGTCAATGCACTGTGTATTCTTCTATTACTCCGGATTCTCAAAGATTAAGCCTTTAAAATGGGTAGAGAGATTTTGAAAGTTTCAAAATATTAGAACAGGGAAAAAAAATTTCGAAGAGAAAATAAAATAGTTCCATTTTTTTGATTATTTGAGATTTTTCGATGCAATGGAAGATTTATTTAAACTATGTGACATTTCTGTATATACAGGACGTCTGGCAACACTAAATGAGAAAAATTAAGAAAAATAAGTGACCCGACCAAAGTTTTTCATGTTAGAGTGTGGCAACTGAAATGTATTTGTGGCCTTAGTGCGAACTCGGAAGAGGTCGGTTGAACATCACTGCTCTAGGTAATTATTCCTACAATATTAATCAAGGTTCATACATTGACTAAATTTGCCCACGCTGATAACCCATAGGTGCGGTCGAAACAGACAAAAAATTAAATACCATACCTAATTACTCGATTTATGAACAATTATTACTGTATATTAAATATTATTGCTAAGTACAGTCATCAATATCTATGATATTAGGTTTGAAATGCGACAATGAGCCATGAAACTAGTTTTACGTTATTTTTCTTTATATTTTTATTTCTTTGCTTGCTTGTTGTTTCATTCAATATCATTTTATTTTAATTTCAAAATTAGTATTTTTTATGGACTTTATTGATAGATTTTCCATCTATTTGAGATTTTTAGAACAAAACAATTCTTTTCAACTGCAATTTTAGTGGGAATTTTGTGTTTTTTTCAACTACAACACAATTAATGTTGGTATCGAATCATTAATGTAAAAAAGTTTTATCACATAAGAAATATTATTGAAGATTCATCTTCAGATGTCAATACACTGTGTATTCTGCTATTTTTAGCAGAAAAATAAATGACATTGTTAAAATTTTTCATGTTAGAGTAGAAAATCACGTGAAAGATGATGATTAATTTTTTTATAATAATATCTCATTGAAAAATTCCATTAACACACACGAGTTATTTCTCTACAGGTGCAACAGCCCATTAACATTCCCACGAGAAACCATGAATAAGATACGACTGACTTCGAAGGGGATCAGCCGATGTTTGTGTCATCCGTCACAATGCCTGTGATCAGAGAGTGAGACATTCATAACACCAGCTGCTCGTGGGAATAAACTGCCTTATTAAATAGAACACGGCTTGAACAAACGGTGGCGGTTCAATCAACCGAAGTAAAATAAACATTCGGAAATTCCTTCGCGAGAAAAAAAAAAAATATGCAAAACACCAAGACAACGATTAAACAACCAACGTACTAGACACGTATCAGGTACAAAATAAATGGACATAACAAATAATAGCAGTCAGAGGAAGCGTTAAGAAGTGGGAGTTGGTAAAAGACACACATATACAGTCTCCTCGGCTGGACAATCTCGCTTTTCAAACGTCTCAGAGTGTATTTTTGTGGGTAATTATTACCCTGTGATATCATTGGAACGTCTTAAAGCGTTGAGGCTTTTTTGCTTCTGCGTGTATTTTTTCGTTCCCACTGTTTCAGACAAAAATACACAAAAAATACAAGAGAAAAGAAAGATACTGTATATATAGAAACAAGGAATTATAAAAATGACACAATCTAAAGGAGTTTGTTTCTTGCTGTTGGTGATGATGACGATGACTTCTTATTTTTATTTTCTTAACCACTACTGCTGTGTACAGTAAAAACTGTTGGACCGTTGCGCCAATAGTATAACATCAAAAACCTGTAATTTTTGATACGCCATTGACGCTAGAACTTACAATTAAATATCAGGGTTCTCCTTTCGTGGGAATATAAAAGGCAACCCTCCCAAAACACATAAACAAACAAAAAAAAAAAAATCTCACTCTGTTTTATTTATTTATTATTATTTTTTACCTTAAAATTACATAAGAGAAAAGAGGCGAGATTTCCTAGAAAAGTCGCCGAACGATTTCATTAATGTTTTGTTTTTTTTTTCCCCCACCCGTTTACCGCCAAAAGAGTGATTTTTTTTTAGCATGATCCGGCAACAAACATTCGATTTTGGCGACATCATGGCAAACTGTTGTATGTGTATAAAGCAGCATGATGGCGAGATTTTTTTTTTGGCAATAAAAAAAACGGGAGAAAAGAAAAAAAAATCATTATGCCATTTTTTTCGGGGTGTGAATTGATTTTTCCGGAGCGCGTTTCTCTCTGTTATACGGAGAGAGGAGAGCAAAAATTTGCGTTTTTTTTTTCGCATTATTATTATTATTATAACGTTGTTGGGAAGCCTTGCTTGAACCAGAGACGATGTCTGGATCAGATTCTTCTTCTCTCTCTCTCTCTATTTGCTTTTTATATATGAGCGAGTGCTTAGAGACGAATTTTTCTTCTCTAGGTGATGGTGGAAAAAAAAAAAATTGAATGCACTGATTTAGAATCGCTTATTACTAGTACTTATCCTGTTTTTATTTATTTTTCTCAAGTATACGTACTATTACTACTGTATTAAGGCGGCAAATAGCCATGTAATCATGAGGCAGTTTTTAAAGAGAAGGTGAAAGCTGCATGAATAATTCCATGCTTGTTTAATTAATTTTTTTTACAGCTTAGAATTTTTCCTTTTCATGCATTACAGGTAACACATTATGAATATTGGAAATTTTCCGTGTGATATTGCGATATTTTATGTATAGTTTGAATTATTCAGAAATTTCGGATTTGGATAACATTGTATTTATTATATGCTCACTAGAGACCGAGATCCTACAGCTCAACGCTAAGTTGTATGATCTAGTTGGTATTCAAATATTGCATCTGAGAAACACAGTGTTGATGTTTATGGTATTGTAGAACCTCTCATATTCAATACAAAGGAGTACCGAACCCATTTTGGATAAGAAAATTTCTGATGTAAATAAATATGTCCGTTGAGCCTTAAAAAGACTGAAATAAGATATTTTTAAGCTGATGAATTCCTTGACACTCATGATTTTGCCAAACTGATAATTATACGGATAGGAAAAAATTCACACAATTATTGTCATTATATTATGTCTCCTAGGAAGCGCTGGTACATGATCACCTAATGAAATTGCTTTTTTACCTTGAAATATTTTTTTTATAATTTTGAAATCAATTCCACAGCTAGCATTTATAGCGGAAAAATTCCTTAATGTTAAATTTTTTTAACGGATAATTTTTTTTCATTGTTAATGTCATGTATTGAAAGGCACGAAAAATCGTTTAAAAAATTCGACTGTATTTGGAATTGTATTGCTTGTACTGGGCCTTATTGTATTGAAGACGTGCAAAGCCTCAAAAAGCGCACACGAAATAAATGAATTGAAGTACACTGCTGGCCACCCAAATTGCAACACCAAGAAAGACAAGAGATATCGCAACAATATTTATTTTGTAGATAACATGTTGACCAAGCATCAAATGATTAAATTTATAGACTTCTGTGAAGTGTGGTTCCTGCCAAAATCAGTAGCCAGAGTAGCCGCCATTGTTATAGATCACCGCTGCCACACGCCTCGGCATTGATTCAAAGAGACTTTGGATGTGTTCTTGGGGTACAGCAGACCAAGCAGCTTCCACGCGTTGCCAAAGTTGATCTGGTGTGGCAGCTGGGGATGTAATCGGGGTCAATCGTTGAGCACATGTTTTCTATCGGCGAAAGATCCGGAGAGCGAGCTGGCCAGGGAAGCAATTCAATCTGGCGATTGACGAAGAACCTTTGGACAATGCGTGCCACGTGTGGTCGCGCATTATCCTGTTGAAATATGGCTGTGGGCAAGCCCTGAAGGTAAGGAAGGACAACTGGCTCCAACACCTCGGAGATGTAGCGCTGGCTTTTTAAAGCACCGGCAATGCGTACTACAGGAGTGCGAGAGTGATATCCAATACCGCCCCATACCATAATACCCGGTGCAGGACCAGTGTGGCGGTGCATAACGCAGCTGTTAAGCATCCTCTCTCCACGGTGACTCCAGACTCGAATCCGACCATCGTGGTGTTGCAGACAGAAGCGTGACTCGTCAGTAAAGACATTTTCATTCCATTGTGCCGTCCACATCCTTCTTTCATCGCACCATTGGCGGCGGAGACGTCTGTGGTTCTGCGTCAAGGGTAGACGAAGCAATGGACGTCTTGCGGACAGACCACTCTGCTGTAAACGGCGTCGAACGGTACGCGCAGACACTGGATGATGCGGTACAGACTGAATGTGCTGTGCTATGGTTCGTGATGTGGCTGAGCGATCCGTCACTGCCATACGCACAATACGCCTGTCATCACGTGAAGTGGTGCACTGAGGTGGATGCGATCGAACACGTCGGTCCGTCGTACCCTCCTGCATCCAACGATCACATATCCGCATTACAGTTGTTTGGTTTCGTCCAACACGACTACCGATTTCCCTGAAAGATAATCCACAATCTCGGTAGGCCACTATCCTTCCTCTGTCGAACTCGGATACTTGATCAAAAGATGATCGCTGTTTTCTACGAGGCATAATTGATCGTTTTTTTGAAAAAACCACAAGAAAAACACAATTGCCGTACTTCAAATCGTCGAAATCTCCAAGCCTTAAATAGCGCTTTGGAGTGGCGCCACAGGCGCGCGTGATGTGCGTCTGCGCTGAAATTCTAATCATTTGCATATCTCACCTCCGCTAATGCATGTTGTAAATTTCATATTATTTGCATGCTTCCTTCAGGGTGTTGCATTTACGGTGGCCAGCAGTGTAATATTACTTTTCAAATATATAACTATTTCCTTTGTGTTTCATTGATATAGATATATTATAGTAAGAAAAAAAATAGGATGTACGCACTTCGTGGTAAAAAAAAGAAAGAAATGCAAACAAAGCATTTTTTAACAAATTAGCGAATCATTTCACAGCCACACAAGCTTTGCAACAGACAAAACGTTATTGTGGTTAATTGGGGCATCTACCAGCAAATTAAAAATATAAAATAGAAAGAAAATGACCTCACCTTATATGCAAAGCAATTCTGAATTTTTATCTTCAAACTGGCTACAGTAATGAACGTTTAAAGAACCATTTGCGCATATGCAAAGCTACGCATTTAAGGGTTAATATTTCTCATGCGAGTGTGTCTGTCACAGAGTACTACACTAAGTACTATCTCGATTTACATAACGCACCTGGAAGGGAACTTGCGTAACTGTATCCGCTCAGCCCAGCCCGCACGTAGTTCTGGATATACAAATGTGAAAAATGATTTTACATGTTCGGACATGGGAAGCTCTAGTGCAAAAGCAATCGCTAATTTTATTTGAGATGCACATTCTGCTTATAACAAGTTTTTAATTTCAAATGCCTATGTGAAAGTGATCAAGGAATTTCAACCCCGTAATAGGAGACGTTAGAAAAAATTCGATCAAACAAGCATTTTGTCTTGAAATATGTACTAAGCCACAAAAGCAATACGAAGTAAAATTTTATCAATATCCCATAAAAATGAAACACAGTATTTGCTTTATTTCCATCGACGTTATAATCGTGGTTATTCGTTTTGCCATTACTTTAAAACGACATTTCTCCTATTGATCCGTTCAGTTTGTAGCCACTAAATAATATTTCAGAGAGTCTAAATTAAAATTTCATGTCTTAAGTTTGAATTAACAAGTATACTCTCTTGATGACTTATGCTTGAATTTTTTTTTTTTAATTTATTTGTTTTAGGCTGGGAATTGAGAAATTTTGAATAAGTCTAGTCTATAAATCATTAATTGAGTTACTCACCCTTATGAAGCCCCATACATTAATATCCAACTACAAAAAAAACATTGTCGGTGATATTTGAACATTGGAAGTTACCAATACAGTTAATTTGAAAATTGAAATGTAAAATTCTGGTAAAATATTTCAAATGTAACTAGATAAATCTACAAAGGCTTAATGGAATGCATTTATATTAAAAAAATTAATTCACCCATTTTCCATCGAAATTTTCATAGAAATATATTACTGTATGAAAAAAAAAAAGTTTCGCAATACCCGCAGTTCTTTCTTCGTGAAAGATGTATAATAAAATACATAAATGTTATTTCTCTATATTGCACACACAGAAGAATACGCTGCATAATTTATAATGCGGGAAAAACTACTTTTTGCCTTCTTTGTGCGAAACTTCTTTTTGCCAATTAAATCGTCTTTTGATGCTGAAGTTATGTTAATAACCTACGTATGAAGGTCTAGGCAGAAACTTCAGCTGAGACACACTATCATAATGTAAATTTGAAACTAGTAATTTATTTTACACCTAAATTACACCTCAAAATTCACTCCACTGTAAAACGAAAAACTCGACATAACACATAAAATGAAACGCAAACTGTGTGCATAATATTAATGTTTATGGCAATTTGCGTTACATAAAACTATTACATTTTAATATCAGTGTCCTTTTGCCCTTTTTAGCTCGGACTACATCTAAACAGATGAAAGGGATGCTCATGTGTTGATATATAGTAGTTTTTTGTATTTATTGCAAGTTGTCATAAACATTAATATTATGCACAGTTTGTGCTTCATTTTATGTGTTTTGCCAGGTTTTTGTCGTTTTACAGCACTACCTGTGAGTGAAATTTGCATTTTTATTTTTATTTTTTTCATCACAAAACTCTAGGCCATGAAAAACATTTTAGTGAAAAATGAACTTTTTTATCTCTTTCAGACCCAAGTATTCCTTTTTTACAATTTTCAAAAAAATTTTTAGTTTTTTTGATCTTTATTTTTTCAAATTTTCAATTTATTTTTATTTATTTATTTATTTATGAAGAAATAATCCACTTTGTTCAAATTTTTTCAATCAAGTTAATACAGGGTGTATTCATCTTCACATACAATTTATTCCAGAGTTTTATTACTAAATTTTATGCAGTAAATCACACTTTCTCCTGGAAGCCATCTTAAACCCTCCCCCTAATTTCAACTTTAAATGCTGCCCTCTAATGAAAGTCCCCAAAGTTCATATTCACCACATTTCTCAAACTTGCACAATCCTTTAAGTCAGAGCTTAACGCCCCGAGGTCAAAAGAAAAACTTCTGCAGTGAGAAAAAACCTGGTGCACACATTTGTGGGCACCAGGGTCTGAAAGTTATAAAGTAGTTGGTTTGATATTAATTTTTAAAATGTGTACAAAATTTCTCTTCCACCCTGTATATTATTTAATATCCATACTTGTCAGATTAAATTGAATATTCTGAAACATTGGTCTAATAACACCAATATAATTGTCTTTAAAATTGCATTTCTAATTAACATTTAATCGAAGATCTCTATCCTATGAGACTTATGAAGCGAAGACTTTCGTTGTGATAGAAATCGTACAAAAAAAACTCAAAGTAAACGCGAATATGAAAGGTAGTTTTTCGACCAATGGTGAATAAACTAATGTACTTTTATTGTGGGGGTCAAATAAAATCGAATAAAAAAAAATGATAATAATAAGCATAGCAATAATATAAAAACACCGGCCAAAGAACTGGTTCCATCCTCGGGGGCGTCAAGCGTGGCCAAATAGTATCCTTAAGAATGATGAAAGAAGAGAAGAAGAACGTTTTAAGAAATGCTACAAAGAAGAAAAGAACCTGCTTTTTCTTCTCTTTTTTTTTTTTCTAAGTTTAGCTGATTTAATACCACCTCATCCTTCAAGTTTTTCCCAACAGCTTTTTTTTTGGAAAAAAGATGACGGCAAAGTAAGAGAAAAGAAGTAAGCGGCGTATACAACGATGCGTGAAAATTAGCAAGTGGCAAATGACGATTAACAGCGCCACTGCTCCTTTTTTTCGCTTTAAAAAAAAAAAAGTAGCGGTGTCTCTACAATCTCCCTTTTCTTCACAAAGAAATTAGACACATCAGTAGCATATACGGAACGTTAAGGATAAGATATATATATATATATATATATATATATAAGGAAAATTTAAAAAAAAAAAAATGTCTAAGAAACATGGTGGAACTTCATCACCCCCTTTAAGTCGAACACCGTATTTCTCAATTATAAAAATCATTCTGGAAAGAGACTCCACACAATTTTATATATATATTTATCTCAGAACAATCTTCATACATTTAGAATTGAGAAGAAGAGACAATTTGCTGTTGGAGTCTGCGTCCTTTTTATGACTTTTTTAGAGAGAGAGAAGAGGATACCGTTTCTTAAAAACGAAATGAAAGAAAAAAAAAACTTTAATTTCTGCCTCTCTTCTCCTTCACATTAAAAATTCTCGGTTTTATAAACCGCTTTTTTCTTCAAGTCCGTCTGATTATTTTTATATTTTATCCAACTTTCTCGGGTTTTTGTTCAGTTTTTCGGTCCCCCCTCCCCCAAAATAAAAAATAAAAAATTGGAGTAAGAAAGCTTTACGTTTGAAGTTTTAATAAATAAGGATGAGAGCAATAAAATGCAGCAGCATTTATCTTTTCTGTTATTATTATTATTTTTTTTTAAAAATGTAAAAGCCTTGACATACGTAATGACAACCTGAAGAAACCTGGTTTAATTGGGAATTTACATCCAAAAAATATTATTATTATTAAAGAGAACTTTAGGGGGGAAAATATCAGAAGACAGACATCTCATTAATATATCATTCATTTTTTAAAACTAAAGTTTATGGTTGAAATACTATTTTTTGGACCATTTCTCTCTCTTTTTCAGAAAAACTGTACTGAGGTTGTTTCATGCACTGATGATTACGTTAATTAGGAAAATACTACTCATTAAATTGATAAAAAAAGTTTTTAAGAAAACCTTCTTAAAAGATATGATTGGACTTTGTCGTGAAAGAGCTTTAGAGCTTACCAGACATTAGGTTCCTCACGCCCCCACGAGTAGTTTCACGTATTAAATTTGGAGAAGGGGTTCTGGACGTATTCCATACTTATCCATGTGGAAATCAAGTCTGGTCCTGTTGAAATTGACATTGTTGCGCAAAGAACTCTGATAACCAGAGGGGCTTTGATTTGATGCCCAAGGAGGGTAAGTTCTGGATTCTGATGGGCTTGTGTTTATTTTTTAGGTTGGATATGAATCTCAGTAATCATTCAAAAAATGTATATATCCATTACAGCTGAGAGGTCTTCTGATTTGTTCAGAGAATAGGTACGGCTAATTATAAAGATATATAGATATGCGAAAAAATAGTTTTTTTAGAGGTCTCATACTCTTCAACATGGTGAATAAATCCCTAAAAATTATGCTCCAAGTACAGAAATACCATTAAAAATATCACTCTTATAACCATTTACTCGCTGATTTGTTTCAAATTTTTTACACGTATTTCCAATTGTAAATGTTATTCTAACAGTTTTACACATATTTTCTATTTTTTTTTTTTTTTTTTTTTACTTTTTCGAATTCTAAAACGTTTTCATTTTTCAACAACAAAAAAATATATCATTCAGTATTGCATCAACAACTTACGAGCATGATAAAATTGCATGACATGAATGTTACTAAATAAAAATTGATTCAGAGTAAAGAAAACTGTCCAGTTCATCAAATGAGGCCAAAGACTGAAATTTCATTGACTAAATCTTACTTCAAATTAAAAATTTGAATTTTTTTTTTCATGAATCTCAAATATTTTGCCTCACTTGATGAACTGAAAAATGTTATTATTATCATTATGTTTAATCATATTCAGTTATATTGCTGTTATGCAGTTTTATCATGCGTGCAAAGTATTAATGTAATATTGAACCATACATTTTTTGTCGATATTTGAAAATTCACGAAAAATAGATATTGAAAATATGTTAAAAGGGGAAAAAACTGATTATATTATTAAACGGTGAGGTTATTCTCATGAATAAAGTTTTAGGCAGCTGAAGGTGCCCTTGCATTTCAAAAATTAATTTAATAACAATTCAAATTATATAACTTTTTTTACGTCATTCTAAGACAAAAAAAAAATGTGTTGTTTCTAATCACCAGTGGTTTTGGATAAAGAAAAGCCCAACGCAATTCTGAACCGTCCATGATCTTAACCATTCCACAGTCGTAAACGGATATTGCTGCATAATTCACCTCAGCTTGACTAATAAGTTTTTGCGCATCATTAAATACTGAAATCAATTTATGATCTAGAAACCGAACCGAAGGCACAAGAGACGAATTACTCTTTTTGGAAATCATCTAAGAATGATGTCAAGGATCAATAGTATTTGATTATACTTATATTTCATTTTTTCAACAAAAAAAATTGAAATTCGATAGATATGAATATTTTCTATCGAAAATGAATTTAAAAAAAAAAGACGAACGTTTTCATTGATTGTTTTAAATTATCCGACATTCAAGTAAGAATTAGACGTGTTTGTCTGATGAGTTTAACACGTAAAATTTCAAAATTTCGGCTTCTTAAAAGAAATAATAGAAGAAAAAGGCGAAAGGAATCCAAGTCAAGTTAATGCAAACGCTTTTTTTTTCTTCCCTTAAAAAGGCAGTGATTTATATTCTGTATGTGAAAAGTCATAGACGCGAGTAAGTTAATGCCTCAAATATTCCGTTGTGAGGATTTCACGTCAGAAAAAAAAATGTAGATGGGTATTTTGGGTGTTTTACCTATTTCGCACTCCTCCCTTCCAGTTTTTAACGACTTTGAACGCACCTTCAGCTGAAGGAGGCTACAAGGATACAAGAAATAAAACTATAATTGGAATAGCACCTCTAGTGATATTGGTTGATTTCTACAAGCATCTTACAGATGTACGTGCTTCATTTCGTGTGTTGAGGGGGGATTAAAACTTGGCCCAGCCTATCCTCGGTTGTGGGCTCGCATGTTTGGCAAACATAACTCTTAATCTCTTCAAATAAATGCGTCAGGTAGGTGTGCGAATCGTGCTAATAAAAAAAAGCAGAAAGAAGCAATGTGCAGAATATAAAAAAAATACTCAGGGGATGCATTGGCTTAAGGTAGGTTCGAGTAGCTAATAAGTTCCTGTTGTATTATGATCTTCAACTAACAAGGTGCGAAGATTAGTGGTCATAAAGTATCCTTATGATCTCGGAATTCACTGGAAGGCGATCTTGTGTAAAAAAAAGGAAGGCTGAGATGGTGATGAGTTCGTCCATGGAATGACCTTAGTCTTTGACCCGTGGAATTATACGACATTGAATATAATATATGTTAACAAAGGGAAGGTTAACTTTGAAGTCACCCAATTTCTTACGGTTAAAGGAAAAACAAAACAAAGGGTGTTGGTGTGTTTTTACCACTTAATTCAATTCCGAAAACAAAATGTGTGTGATAAATAAATCTATAATCAATCCGGAAACGCCTTTTCCATGTGACGTATTCGAGTAAAAAAGCAATCGATATTTTCACAAATATCATGTCTATTCAAAATTTCAAGTATGTTTCAAAAATCATATAAATCAAAATTTAAATTCGATTTCAAAATAAGTTTTCAAAGCAATCGAGAAAAAATTGACCTATAGAATTTCAAATGTTTTTGTTACATCTACATGTTGGCATCTACTATGAATTGGTATTGTTAAGACCGCCATAAAATGTATAAAAATTATTTATTTGCAGTATGAAATTCTAATTAATTATTTAACCAATAAAATTCTGTTAGTTGTTCAATTTTCTAAAGTACAATAATTTCACACAACTATGGTTCAAAGTAACACAATTTTCTAGATTAATCATAACTTCTGTATTCAAGCTATTCAAAAAAATTTTTTTATTGATGTTGCCTGTAGAAAGATCAAGCATTAATATTAAACATTTGTTTTATTCCTTATGTTTCTCAGATATGGACTTTTTAAAAATTACATTTTGGACCATAGTTGTGTTATGAAGTCCCATCATATATTTCGTGTTATAAATCGCTTACGAACCATAGTTGAGAGAATCTACTTCAACACTATACCCACCTTTATCTTCTTCGCCAGAACAAGATAAAGAAGGGGATTTTCTAAATTCGACCCCTAAGGGAGTCAAAAAAGGGGATGTTCATAGAGAAAACACGCCAAGATAAAACCGCTGAAGCTCATCATGAAATTTGGTTAGAAGTTTCGTTTATGAGAGAGTTTTTCGAAATTCGACCACTGGGGAGAGGAGGTGGTATTAATTTGGTCAGTATTTTTTTGTATTGTAATGTAGAGATTCACTGAGAAGGGATTTTCCAAAATTCAGCCCCCTTGGGGGGGGGGGGGGCTTCAAAGGTTATATGGAGCAATCATCATAATCATCACTGAGCCGAAATCCTTAAGGTATCCAACTACCTTTCTTGTCACTTTTCTTTAAAATGGTTCTGGGGTGAAATTTAAATACATTTTTTGATAGAAAGTGTCTCGAAATGGTGAAAACAGTGACAAATTTTGATCTATCTGTTATATTGTTCTGAAAAAGTCGTTTTTATGTCAAATTTTAGGCAAAATTCATGTGATATTCGAAACACGATTGCAAAAAATTTTATTAATGAAATGCTTTGTGATTTTCACAGTGCATTTAGCTAGTAATGTTGCAGGTAATAAACTAAAATTTAAAGGATTGCATGATATGTTCATAAGTTACACCTAAATATGTTTAAGTTCATGTGAATTTTTTGAAATTTCATCCTACATTTTGTCTATAAAACACTGTAATTCAAAAAATATATGTAATAAACCTTAGATTTTGGTTCATAACCTCAACAATATATAGAAAAATATCACATTAAAATTTTGTAAGGATGCAATGAATCAATTTTTACAAATCATGTCACAAAGTCAAGTTAAATGTCAAAAAAATAGCATTTTTCATAAAACACGTTTAAAATCTTTATTCGCGTATTACTAGTATGTAAAAACGCAACACTAAAGTGAACGTAACTTTGATTCTAAGCATTATATAAACAAAACAAGGCCCGTTTTGGAATCACAACAAATAGGGCTTTTATAAAAAATAAAAAAATGAAAATCCATATTTTCTTCCACAATGACGTTTTCAACGTAGTCGGATACCTTAAGCTACTAAATATGAAATTTAGTCAATATTGTATTTTATAATGTAAATACGCATGAAGACAAGATTTCCGAAAATTCATCCCCCCAAGGGGGGTCAAATGTTACATGGGGGAAATCATCGACGAATAATTTTCAGATTACCAAATCCACGCGAGTGATGCTGCTGCGGGTAACAGCTTGTGGTCCATAAAAATGATTGGACCACAGTTGAGAGCAAAGTAGAATTTTCTAATTACCAAATCCACGCGAGTGATGCTGCTGCGGGTAACAGCTTGTGGTCCATAAAAATGATTGGACCACAGTTGAGAGCAAAGTAGAATTTTCTATTATTTTTCCTGTAATTATTTTCATACGCACGCAACAGTAAAAATGTTTATTATACATATGTAAATACTAAATTACCTGTAATACAGAACATCAATAGTGCAGAACAGCTTGCTGTAGTAACTTTTAGAAGAGAAAGCTTGTAGCTAAACAAGATAGCGTGAAAAACATAACCCCCCAACCAACAGCTGAATCGCGGAAAAGCATCGGAGAGAAAACGTCTTCCAAACCACATCTCCATATTATACTATCTATGCTCTTTGATTTAGTAATTAAGTAGTTCACTGGATGTTAGTCATCCAGTGACTAATTACATCCACATATCTAGTGAATGATAGTTAGTCATCTACTGACCCTAGTTGTATGAAATTATGGTAGTTAGTTAACACATTACACTTTTGTGTACTATACCGAAAGTAGCTTCATGGCAACTTCATTAACACTTTTGGAGAGGGTAGATAGTGAAAAATACTTATATGCTATTAAACACACTAGAAGGAACAAAACTGGTAGCTTCCATATACCCTGGATGACCAAAATAATTTTTCATATTCGTATATTCGAGGATAGTATATATCAGGTCAGAGAATGACAAAAAAAAATTATTGCTTAGCTAATTTTTTTTTAATTGATGTAAAATTTTATAAATAACAAATTGTACAATTTTTTGTCCTTTATCACCTTTAAAACCTTCATTTTAGTCCTCCTACGGAAGTATTTACCTCTCTTTTTCCAGAAATAATAAATAATTAATATTTCATGATAGGCCTTTCCAGTTGAAAGGAGTACTGAAACCATCAACCGCATATGTGAGATTGCAATAATCTAAACCAGAATCTTCCAAACTTATTTATCTCATCGCAACCCCTTCTCAGAATTTTTTTTCCCATTGCCCCCTTACTAATACAACCCGTAGGGTCCTATGCTGTATCTGTGGCTTCTACCCCTCCTGTTTCTTTTCCAAGGGGCGATATTATCCATTTTCGGAAACACTACTCCAGAACAGGCATCTTCACCCGGGTGCTCAAATGCACCGTGATGATCAGTGGAGTACAGTCATATCCAGACTTACACGATTTTGTGAGAAAAATGTCTGGTTCTTGAATCCAGCGTAATTCGTTTCTTTTATGGGATTAGAACTGAGATGGAAAAGATATTTTAATTATGATGTGATTATCAAGAATATATTGTCCTCAATCAGAGCACCAAGCTGAGTTGATTTTTAAGGTGCTAAAAGTAGGAACCACAGAAGAAATTGAAAATGTAAACTTTGCCAGAGATTTTGCAAATCAATTTAAGCTTTAAAACCATTTGGAATCAAAGCTTCCATTTTGAAAGAATGCTTTGATCCCTATTTAAAACTTTAAGGAAGTCTAACTTTATTGCCGGTCTTGAAGAATTTCTTAAGATTTTCTTGATTCTGTATAACCCTTTAAGCGGCAGTGACGAGATATCTCGCCTTCATAAAAGCCTCTTATTTTAGTATTGATAAGCTAAGATATTTTGTAAAGTTGGTTTCTCAATAAAAAGAACTTTTCCCTACACCCCTTAATTTTGCACCTGTCAGAAATTGGGAGAAAGACTGCTTGATTAAAAAAGATATGACATTTTATAGGGATTTAGTGATTTCTAATTGCCGCTTAAGGGGTTAATACCTATTGACAGTGCTACCGGTTACTCACACCTGTCTCTTGAATTTTGACATTCTTTGAATAAGTAAACAAACTTCTAAGAAACAAAAACTGCGGGTAATAACAAAATTGCCCACGCTTTACAAGAAATTTTTTTTTTTTTCGATGGGCCAAGCGTTATCAAATATCGCACTACGAATGACATTTCTTTGTACTGTATAAATTTTTTAGAGTAATTTAAAATTTTTAATGATAGTTTTTCCTATTATAGATAAAGGAAAATCTGCATTTTTATTCCAATTATTTTCGAAAATACTCATTTTTGGAAATATTAGTCCAATTTAACCAATATTTAGCGTATTTTCATGCAAAATTGCACCCTTATTTATATCAATTCGACGTGATTATTGTCGGTCCTACAAAATTTCGCGACTTCGGGATAACACTGAGGATGTTATCCCGTTATCACTTATGAACGTGCCCCATTATATGCTCTAATTCTCTTGATAGATAGCCTCAATTAAACCTACCTAATCACTGTGAATTACAATATGTGTTCTCTTCTTTTGATGCAAAGCTTCATGCGAAAAATATTCGCGATCCTTGCTTTTTTTTTAGAGCATAGTTTTTCAAACTTATTGATCCATCGCCCCCCCCCCCCTTCTTCAGAAATTTGTCCCTCTCATCGCCCCCCAACTCAAACAAGCCCATAGAATCCTATGTTATAATCGTATCGCTCCCCTGGACCATTCCATCGCCTACCAGAGGGCGATATTGCCCACTTTGGGGAACACTGCTTTAGAGTGTGGTCATACGAATAATTGAAATACAGAACACTAAAACCAACTATACAAGATCATTGTAAAAATGTTTATCGAAGCTCTACAGCTCATTCTGACGCCATAGGGGTTCGTAAATCTTGCCTCTCACGTAAACAAACGCTAAAATTCTCATGTCAATCCGCAATCCTAACATGTACACTCACGCTATTCTCCACTTTCTTCGCGATTTCTTTCACTGGTTTCTTTTTTCCAGACAGGGATCAACCGGAACACGTTTATTTCCAGCAAGTTTGTCATCGAGTGCGAACAGCCTTATAGCATTTCCAGAATTAACCGAATGAGATTCTGGCGCCTCCATATGTGGTTCAGTCCTATCACATGATCTCTTTTTTTTTTAAGACGGAAAAGGGAGGCTAACTGAATGACTAATTCACATCCTGTATACATTCTTTTTCATTTAATTTAAAGAATAAAATATCCTTATTTGCATCGAAATCATCTTAAAAATATTTCGAGTAATCACATTATAACTTATAAATAATTTTATCAGAGAATAAATTCTTCCCGATGCTTCCATTTCATTTAAATATTCAGATTCCTAATTTTTATAACGCGTGAACATCAAAGGCAGACATTTTAAAATTGCATGTACTATAACATTTATCGAATAATTTAATCAGTGTGGGATGTATACAGTTGTAGCCATATCGTCTTATAGCGAGTGGGAATTAGACTCCGAATGAAAATCGTATAATCTTTAATCTCGTAAATTTATTTAATATTAAAATCGCAGGAAATCTATTTACCCGTTCTTGCTATGAATCTGGACATGAAATATCACCCGAGATCAACGGAGCATTGAATAACAAATTTATGGTGAAATTTTATTTCATTTTTTTAAAAATCAAAGTTTTCTTGAAAATTTGAAATTTTTTGAGTAATAAACTATTAAAAGAAACATTTTCTGAAGTCAACTTTAAATTGGATTTTTTGTGAATTTCACATACATTAATGTTATCGCTCTATTAAAAAAAAAGGTAATGAATAATTTTGCAATAACTTTAATGGAAAATTCACTCATTGCTCATACATTTTATTCCAGAATATCATCGGGTGTCATACTCGATTTTTTTTTTTTGAAAGTTTAATACAAAATATAATTAAAATAACGAATATATTCAAAATATCAAATTATCAAGTAATAAGTTATAATGCGATTTAAAAAAACAGTTTTGAAGTAGAAAAAAAATTATAAGCAAAAGTAATTTGATAAATAAATTGTTTATTCATTTTTAGCAATAACAATAGTAATAATAATAATGAAACTGATCGGAGACATCTCAAAATGCGACATTTCAAGCAAAAAAAATGAAGAAACACTAATACTTGATGTCAATGTGTCTTTTTTTTAATTTAAAAAAAAATTTAACAAAAAATAAGAATAATTTCATTAAATCCGTACAACAGTATATCAAAATACAATATAGAGTGCATCCTGTTTATAACGTTCCCATTTAGAACGTTTGCCCATTTAGTATGACTTTCCCAATTGGTCCCAACTTTTACTAATACTCATAAAATTATCCTGTTTAAATCGTTTCTCCACCTATAACGTTTTCAATGATGTTTTTTTAAATAAGTCATATTAGAACAAAATTCAGTATAGATTAAATTGATTTTGAATTATTTTGTTTCGTAGTAGTGTTACGTATTATTTTTACTACCAGCAAGTGCTTTGTACATGTACTTGCTTGTCATGTACATCAAGAATATGATTATCAGGAAGGACACAAAGAATCGGGTGAGAGTCTCCGGTATGATTCTCTTCTCCAACTAGTTGGTAGAATGAAATACGCTTCACAGATTACAGTAAAAATATGAATTTTTTAAGTAAATATACAAAATTTTGGTGTGTTCAAAAATATTTAAAATCAACTTGTAAAAAATTTGAAATATAACTCGTGAATTTAACATTTGTCAATGTTACAGATGAATGAAAATAAAATTTGAAAAATTATGAACATATTTTCG
This sequence comes from Pholcus phalangioides, assembly GCF_987345545.1. Classification (NCBI taxonomy): domain Eukaryota; kingdom Metazoa; phylum Arthropoda; class Arachnida; order Araneae; family Pholcidae; genus Pholcus; species Pholcus phalangioides. Next base: position 12,849,902 of record NW_028301594.1, read on the forward strand.
TAAAAATTTTAATAGATAGTCCCCTCCACGTATTCACTCAAAGTATAAACTGACTGAATTCCAGTCGAAAATGAATTTCGGAAAGGAAAGTGTCACATTCCTGTGTGTGAAATTGAACCAGCAACCTCTCGCTGTCCGCGCGAACACATGGCTCTGAGGTTAGAAAATGCCTGTCCTCTATAGCTTAATGGTAGAGCACTCGACTGGACAGTGAGAGGTCGATGGCTTTGATTCTCCGCAGAGAGGAATGTGAGTTTTCTTTCCAAAATCCATCTTCAGGCAATTGTACTTCGTATTTAGCGGAGAGGATCATCATTTCGTTATACTTAAGATGATTTGATGCACAGTTAAATATTTTTTATCAATTATTCATCGAAGAAATATATTTCCTTGCTATTAAAAGGGCAACAAAATTTAAAAATTAAATTTAAGTAATGAATTTTTGATACGATATATATATATACACATACATATACACACATTTAAAAATAAAATATAGAGTGCAAAAAATAAATGAACTATATAATGATTTACCGAATTTTAAAAAATTTCATTTAATAAATCCCTCACAATCGGTATGTTAAAATAAATACACATCTATCATTTGTTAAAATAAATACGCATCTAATAGATTTAGAATTATTTTTATCTATTCCCGGGTGACCGAATTGTATTTCGCGAAATATTATACAGAAGAATATTTATTAGCTTTCTTTAGTACTAGAGAATTTTCTAGAATGTGCTACTAGTAAGGGCATTCATTCATCGTTATGTACCGTGCCCAGAAAATTCACCGACAACAATTCGCCGCCAGAAAAATTCACCGACCATCAATTAATTCACCGCTGGGAAAATTCACCGACAAACAATTCACTGACATCAGTTCGTTCGACATGAGTGAATGAATGATCGGGTGAGCAAGTGAATGAGTGAGTGAATAAATGAGCGAAACCGGCATATCATTATATAGAGCTAGCTCTCTCTCGCTCACTCATTCAATCAATAAGGAGCTCATTCTAACACTCACTCACTGGGTTGCTCCCTCTCTCTCTGTCACTCACTCACTAGTTATTCACTTACTTCCTAGATAGCTCACTTCACTCCCTAGGTTACCCACTTACTTTCTAGGTCACTCACTTACTCACTAGGTCACGCACTTTGTCATTCACTCACTAGGTCACTCATTTTATCATCAACTCACTAGGCTGCTCACTATGTCATACACTCAATCACCCAGTCACTCCATCTTTCACCCAGTAACTCCATCTTTCACCCAGTCACTCCATCTTTCACCCACTCACTAATTAATTAAGTCACTCACTCACTTACTCACTAACTAGATCGTTCACTATGTTGCTCCCTGACTAGGTCGCTTATTGTGTCAGATGCACTCAATCACCAGGTCATTCATTTGCTGACTAGGTCGCTCACTCAGTCTACCACTGGATCACTCACCATGACGCTCACTCACTAGGTAGCATCTCCCCCCCACCCCACTCACCTACTTACCCTTAATGGAGAGAGTTGACATGAATCCTTTCCCAAACCAGTCTATGAAATGAGATACGCGTTTATAGACTAAAACGTCACTGTGTCGAAAAAACGGAATTTACAAGAAAATATACACATTCTTAGCAATACGTAAAAAAATATTAAAAATCAACTTATATAGAAATCTTGAATTAGAATTCGTAAATTTCACATTTATCAAAACGTAATATAATGTATAATAATATCAATAATAAATAAAAATAATAATAATGAATATTTTTGTAATAATTCTAATAGAAGTCCAGAGTTCACTTAAGATACTTTATTATTTAATGCATAGTTCTCTCTCTCTCTCTCAGTTTTTAAATATGTATCAAATTATACATATTTCAAAACAATCAAAATTTCCATCCATAAAAGTATAACGAAATAATTTGTAATATTTTTAAAAACACGTTTAAAGTGTTGATGAAAAATATTAATAAAAGTAATTGAATTGAACATTTGATTACAATATGAAATTGATACGAAATATTTAAAAATAAAATACTTTGAGTAAAATAAAATAATTATGTAATCATTTTTCGATTTTTAAAATTTTCATTAAAAAAAATATGAATAAACCTTAATGATAATTACTTATAACCCCGAAAATAATTACTTTATTTTTGAAAAATTATTATAAAAATCAGCTCCGATCAATCGGATATCGGATAAACAGATAAGCCCTTAAACGGATAAAATCTTTCAGCACCAAAATTTATCCTATAGAGACAGATGTAAAAGTTCTCGCTTAATACAATAATTTCCACTTTTCGTCGTTTAACCGAATATCACGCTTCACGCGCCAACTGTTAATACACATCAACCACTATACAATTAATGCCTTTATTGATTGAAACATTTTGAATTAATGAAAAATATGTTACTAAGTCAAGATAAATAAAATTGCGAGTAGTACTGGCCTCCCCAAGTATTCAAGTTGTCTTGAATACGTACATTTAATTACTTTATTTTTGTTTTCTGTTGTACCAATAGAGGACACTAACTTTTCCAATGAAAAATAAAAATCTTGGGTATTGTGATCATTGTGATTAAATATAATTTTCATTTCATTTTTGACGTTTGATTTATTCAAGAAGTTTTAATAATATTGATTCCTTCATCCGTTTTCAATATACAAACTATACTAGCGTTATAAGATGACAAATGCATTGTTCCCCGCATAATCGGATACATCCGCTTAATCGGATATTGCGTGCTGGAACCGTTGATATCCGATTAAGCGGGGCAGACTGGTTTTTTTTCTTGTTATAGAATTTTTTAGAACGCTACCAACAAGTGGCGTTCGTTCATCGTGATGCATGCATACATACGTCAAGAACATGATGAACAGGGAGAGGAGACATAAGAATGGAGAGAGAGAGTCTCCGACATGATTCTCTTCTCTTACCAACCGAACAACCAGTCGATAAAATGTAACGACGCGTTACAAGCTAAAACGGCACAGTCAACGACCATGCACAAAGTCGAGAGAACACTCTTTTATTTTTTACTCTTCTCTCTCTCTCTCAGCGCTCTTTCCACAGATTTTTCCGATTTCTCTGGTTTGTTGTTGTCTTCACCTCCCACGCTCGGGCGACATTAATTAAGGATAATTGCCCCGAACAGCTTTTAGAGGAACAAGAAGACGAAACCAGCAAGAAGATATAGTACATCAGAGAGAGAGAGAGAGTAGAGACCGAAAACGCTAATTGAATTCGAGCTAACCCAAGCCCATCTCCTCACGCAATTAGTAGTCGACGGCCAATATGCCTCGTTGCTAACTGCAGCCAATCCACTATAAAAGAACATTTTGTGTGTGTGTGCCTTGTGGTTGTGCCTGTACTTTCTTTACTCTCGAACTGTACCCGTACCATCATCATCACCACCACCATTTCGGTTTTTCTCTCTCTCTCTCTCTGGAATCCGTACCAAGTACTAGGTGGTGTGCAGCAAGACATAAAAGAAAATTAATAAATAAATATAAAAAAAAGCCATTATCCATTTTTGTCCATGAAGGAAAATTAATTTTACGATTTGGCGAAATAACGAAATCTAAATCGATTTCAATGAGAAAACTCCTACATTAATTTTTTTTTTTTTTCATTAAAAGAAGTTCATTTGTGTGTCTCTCTGGGTGCGTACTGTAGCCTACTGAGTTAGATTACGAATAAATACTTAATGATTTATTTTTTTGTTCCCGAGGAAAATTCTGTATAAACTTTTTTTTTCTAGCTAAATCTCTCCATAATGTTCGTGATATATTATAGGATTGGGATATTCCGACCACGTGTGATTTTCGATATCGAACCAGGAAGATCAGAGGAGGTGGTGGTGGTAGTAGTAGTAGTACCTATTACTTGTACTGTATATTGTACAGTGGTACCCGATGACGCTTATGTGGGGTAGGGGCCCTATTTTTAGGAGGAACGATGTGACCTTGAAACGGGCGTCCTCGTTTTCAGTGGGTGGAGGGTGTTTTTTGTGATAGTTCCCTATTTTTTACCCTCCTATTACATTTTTTTTTTTTTTTTTTTTTTTGCTCTATTATATTCCCTCTTCCGTATAAAGTGGAGCTTGGCTGGTTTTTTTTTTATTAGTGGCACCCATATTTCGCCAAAATATATTGATTTTCTATTTTTAGTTTCCTTATGATACAAAAATCGCAATTTTAATCTAATATTAACTAAGAACAAAATATATCAAGAATTACGCTGAGGTATCCGTCAGTACTGAATAAACCTGTGATTGAGATAATATTTTTGTACTTTCTAGATTTTCAAAGTATTATACAATAATTATTAGAAACTAATAATGTAATAAAAAATTAAATTGTTATTGCCCATGGATTTCTTCAAGGACCGAAAGAGAGCTGAATTATTTCTTTTGCGGGCGTATAAAAGCTGAATTTTTATTTCGGGGGGGGGGGCGTATGAAAGCTGGATAATTTTTCTAGGATCATATATGCTGATTCATTGTTTCAGTTCTATATGGAAGCTGGAATATTTTTCCAAGACCAAATTGAAGTTGAATGATTTCTTCCTGGACCGAATGAAAACTAAATTATTTCTTTCAGTGACGTATGAAGACTGAATTGCTGTTTTGAGAGCTGTATGAAAGCTCAATAATTGCTCACATGGCCGAATTAAAGCTGAATAATTTCTCACATGGTCGAATTAAAGCTGAATAATTTCTTCCATGACCAATTTAAAGCTGAGTTTTCACCATGACCGAATGAGAACTGAATGATTTTTTTTACGACCGAATGATTTCTTTTAGATCCGAACGATTTCTTCCAGGGCCGAATGAAAGATAATAATTTCTTTTAGGACCGAATGATTTCTTCCAAGACCGAATGAAAGCTGTATAATTTCTTTCAGAGAACCGTATGAAAACTTGATATTTTTTTTTTTCAGGAACGTATGAAAGATGAATTATTCTTTCGGGGGGCTTCATGGAAGCTAGATAGTTTTTTCTAGGTCCGCTTGAAAAGTGGATAATTTTTACCAGGACATATTGAAGCTGAATCACTGTTTCGAATACATTATGGAAGTTTGGAAAATTTTCCAGAACCATATGAAAACTGAATAATTTCTGCCTGGGCTGAATAAAAGCAAAATGTCTTCTAAAAAAATAAAATAATTTTTTGTAAAGGGTTATGTAATAGCTGAATAACTCTTTTGAGGACTCTGTAAAAACTTTATGACGTTTTTAGTACTGTTTTAAAGCTTAATAATATCTTCCAGGGCCTAAAAAAAAGACAAGCTATTTTTTTCTACGAGCTAAAATACATTTTTACTGTCTTTATAAAAAACCGAATCACTTTTTCTTGATTCGTATAAAAGATGAATAACTCCTTATAGGGCCTGAAAGAGCAAAATGATTACTTCCATATCCATATATAGGATTAATAACATGTGAACTTGTTTGCAATCATTTCGTACGCCGGATAAAAATCTATAATAGGCCAGAGTATGTGCATACATGTTTTAAAAAACATCCGTTTTTACATCCATTTCTCTGATGTAAGTTAATATATTAAAAAAATATATTTCTTTTAAACATTTTTTTCTGGAATTGAAAAGCTTATTAAACTCATTCGGTCTTGGAAGCAATTATTCAGCTTTCGAAATTTCAGAAAATACTCCACGACATATCTTGTAATAAAAAAAAATTATTTGATTTTGAATTTTCAGTTTTTAAAAAATATTAATTTTTAATATTTATTCATTCCAAATTATCTAAATGAAAATCCTCCCACTGACACAAACTAATTAGCATATGAATCAACTCCAAAAAATAATCAATAACAGCAATAAATAGCCAAATATAGGCACAGATATGTATAATCTGAAATCTGGGGCACACATGAATGAGTGGTTTTTTTTTTTGCTCCTCACAGCTGGCCCCTGGGATGAAGCAAAAAAAAAAAGGTGACGTCATTTGGCTCACAATATTATAAAGCCTATAGGCCCCCCACGTAACTAAACCCTAGAAGGAAGGGAAGAGAGGTCCTCACCAAAAAAAATATAGAGAGAGAGAGAGAGAGAGAAATGGGATAATACGGTAGCATATAGGTCCTTGTAAATGTGAAAAAAAAAATCGTAGGCTCCTCTTCCTGAGTGCGGGTGTAGCAGGGGAGGAATAGGCTGACTAGGGCACCAAAACTCAGACAAGTGAGGGGAGAAGGTCTCCTTGGGCTAAATTTGACCCTGACCGTGAAGCTGCATAGGCTAGACGACATTAGGTGCGACTATTACGATAAAGCGGGGGTGATGGGTATGCTTATGTAGGGAGTTGTTTTTTTATCCAACGTTCTTTCCAACTAAAATATATATTTAAGGAAAACAATGAGAAATGTAAAAAAAAGATGAGTTTATATTTTTGTACAATGAAACGTAAATATAGAATATATTGGTTTTATAAATAAAATGATTTGTAGAGAAATTAGGCAGTAAGACAAATTCATAAAGATACTTCTTGACAAGTCCCTGAAAAAAATCTCATTTTTATCTGAAATTATGTCTTGAGGTTTCGAGATAGTTATACTAGAAATTTTTGATTGTGAAACTTTAAATTTGTAATTAACTAAACACGTAAATTCATTTTTCTCGGCTATTTATATATTCTTAGAGCATTCAGGTGCATCAAAACACTTAATTTTTTTAAATATATAGTTAAGACCAGCCACAGGTCAGGCTGCATTGCCATAAAGGGCTTTTAGCATTTTCCCGAAGGTGCTGCTTGTGTTGGAGCAAATCAAACTTGAGAGAGAGATCTAGGCCAAACTTTTATCCCTAAATACGTTAAATAATTTTATAATATTTTATAATAATTTTATCCCTAAAACGATTTTTACACGTGATATTGTAACAGCTAATTTTTGGTCGTCAGCAATTTATACAGTGATGTTAACATAGGATTTTTGTTTTGCGATTTATACGACGTGATATTGCTCATAAATCATATAATAAAAATTATATAAACGATGTTGTAACAGAATTTTTATCCTGCGATTTATACAGCGATGTGGTACCTTTGAATTTTTATTCAGAAATTCATACAGTGATGTTTTAACAGAATTTTTATTCGGGATTTATACAGCGATTTTGTAATATTCTACTTCAAAATGGTGATGCTGTAACGTCGAAAATGCAATTCATATATTTTTTATTACATGTATTTAGCAACGCTCGAACTTTAAAATTCATCTCTAGAATTACAGAATGGCATTGCTGTTATATCCACGTACGTTTTTGTCCAGTTTTTGAACGACAAATCAAATATTTCGTATTTTTCATCATACTTTTAACCTTATACAGGCTGAATTCAAATAGATTTGAATTGATTTTAATAATTAAATAAATAAATTAATTTTAATTTGTTTTAAATAATTTTTTCACTTTTATTTTCTCTTCGGATACTTTAATTTAGAGATATCAATCGAAAAACATGGAAAAAGGTTTTCCTTATTATTTCTAAACTTGTCCATGTCCATAGAAACAACATTAAAATTAAAAAAACAGAAAAATTAAATTTCATTATTCCTCAAGATTAGACTGTATAAAAAAATTAAATTTATGACATAAGTGCTTAAATGAATGAATTTTTTGTTTCTTAAATTAACTTTGAAATTTCATATTTCAGGGAAAAAGATCAAGTGCTTTCATGAACAAAAAAAATTTTTTTTTTCTAATTAATAAAACCGATGTTCTCAACCAGGAGCATTGGCTGTTAAATTGTTTCTAATGAAACATACTGCATCATATAGTCATATCACGAGTAGTTAAAATATCTTCAATATTTTTTTTAATATCAATTAACTTTTTCATTGAAAATAAAGCCTTCATGTTTTAATAGTTTTTATAGCACCTCTAGCGGGAATTTTTCCTAATTAATATGTAGCGGTGAACAAAAAATACATATTTAGTTCTTTATATACTCATATATTTAATCACGAATTTTTTTATTATAAAATTATTTCAGATATTGAAGATGCATGTTTAGAATTAGATCGTATTTCCATGGAAAAGATTCAAAAAGAGTTGTGTTTACGGTAGAAAAAACATTATTTTTGTAGATATTATTATCATTAAAAGCTATACATTTTGTGAAACCCAGCTTTGTCATGTATGCTTTTGAAAATTATGAGAATGATTTAAGAACTGTTTTGACGCTTTTTAATGCTATTTTCGTTGCTATAGTGTGAGGTAAAGAAAGTACTGCAGCATTATGTGAGTATTATGAAAAATATATCATAATTAGAGTGCGGAAGTTCAGGTAAAATGAAATAAATGTTTTCTCCTCTTTTTTTCTTTAAATTCCTGTCGTATATGCCTGTTTGGACATTTTTTAATATTTGTCCGGAATTTTAGAGGTCAAATATTCGCCTCTGTATTCGTCTCGAGAATTCAGATATTTCAAGCATTGAAATTTTCAAAAGAATTGTTTTTTTTTTTTTTAAAACCATTCTTAGTATTAATTCTTATCAGAAATGCCCATCCCAGCCTCCGAGAGAGTCTTTTCGTTTTGTTCGTTGTATTCTATGTATGTAATATAACAAGTGTAAGATAACAGATAAGATGATGTGGATCCCCTCCAATTCCTTATAAGATATACCTTCATTCCAATATGTACATTCATTCTTCTTAACGAAACCCCGGAACTTTTGTCCAACTTCCAACCCCATCTCGTCTGTTACCACCACAAAATCTGTTAATCGCGATATCACCCAATTGTCCGGGGAAAATATATTGTAAAACTTTTGTGTCTGTTATATTTTTTCTACTTTTTGACTCAAAATAAAGAGTTCTGGACTCTGCCACGAAACTGATGGGATGTTGAGACTGAAGAGATGTCAGCAACGGGATAAGTCCAGTGGCAAAGTTCTGGCGTTCATTCATTCAGCCTCCGAGAGATATCTCTGCTATACACAGTTTGCAAACAGCAATCAACATACCTTCACACTCACATCGAGATTGACGTTCTAATCAAAGCACAGATTTAAAAATGCAATTATTCACTAACTTTTCTTTAGCCGGATGTTGGACATAAAGGTTTTTGTTTCAAACAAATGCATTGCTCACACATTGCGTACGATTGCAAATGGATAGCTGATCAGTGACTGTCCCAAGGGTTTTCCCACTGTCCATCAGATAACGTCATGACTCCCACAGGGTAAAGAAAGTGATACTGCTCTAGTCTAGTGATCCACGTTATTTTGATTTTGCTTCTTTTTTTTCACATCATAAAGGCACTTGAAAAAACCATGCCATTTCATTAATTTTTCGTTATGCAAAAAATTTACTCAGATAAATTGAAGAGATCTTCTTCCAAAGGAATACAGACAGACGGAATATAAAGCTTATCATTTGAAAACTCTGACAAATATGTCGTTATTTTGAAAATATGTTAAATATGAAACAAATTCATAGGAAAGCTATATAAAGTTTTAAAATAAGTACTTTTTTTCTAGCATCATTTTGTATTAACTAATACTTAGTCTTAGATTAGACCACCTCTAACCACCTTACCTTGAGGGCCACACTTTTTTTGGGACGATAATCTCAACTTAGCTTGACTAGTTATGCAGTAATTATAAAATGGTAGTGAAACAGTAGAGACAACATAAGTGCGGCCAATATCTTAACGAGTTTTTTAGACCCATAATATCTTTAAGGTTTAGCTATTATTCCTTTTTATAGATGCTTTTTTAGTACCTATTTCCAGTACTTTTGATACCTTTTTGCTTGCCCATTTTTACCATTTTTATTACCTAAACTTCCTGTCTTTAATTGTAAGGTTGAAATGGATGGTTTAGAAATGGATGAAAATCTACAGAAGCTTCCGACTCCAATCTTGCAAGTTGAGCTTGCGTATACAATGATTTTCAAAAAGTGTTCGGTATAGGTTGAAGAAGTGTATAAAATTGAAAAGCGAAATGAAACAACCGATGCTGCAAAACACGTTTGCGCCTGTAAAATTTTATATTTCTAGGTGTAGCGAATATTTTAGCAATAGTTAAGGTTTGCCATAAGACAAAAAAGGTCAAAAATTGCTGATATTGTATTAACACTTATAGATTTCAGTTCAAAACATAACACTTTACAGAGTTACGTTTTCCTAAACTCTAATATAAATTTTTTCTGTACGAGTATCTTTAATGTTCTTTTTCACTGTAACAAATCTAACCATTCGGAATATAACTAAATCTGAATAATGTTTTCACATTATTTAAAGAGATGAAATTAGACCATGTCCCAAAAGTTTACAGACGCTTCTTTTTTCTGTATAACTTTTGTAGCACATGGTGCAATAAAATTGAATTTTTTCACAGAAGAGGAAAAGCATTTATTTTTTCGATAATATAAAGAGCATTTTCCATAAAACAACCAAAACTGTGTTTATATAATCGTGACTTTTTTAAAATTACGTGTCCCAAATGTTTATAGAAGCTATTAAATATAGGCAAATTTGAAACGCGTAAAGGTGTTGACGCAAGGCTTGAAATCTATAAATGCAGTAAGACGGAATAAAGTTCGAGAGAATCTCGCCCTCTGTTTTGTTGTCAAGACAAAAGCAACATAGCTTTCTGTGGACAAGATTAACAAAATTTTGAGACTGAAGTTGTAAAGTAAGCCTATTGAATATTTTTCAAAAGCTTTAAATGACCGCAAAAGAATAATTTATCACGTTTTAGTCAGTAAGACGCCTTATCATCTAAAATCACGTTCTAGAAGACCTCGATATACGTCCTCACACGATGATAGGTTAATAAAAAAGAATGGTGCTTACTCAGTGGTGTTTGTTTTGTGTAATTGTTCTTGCCTCGGTTTGGATATATCGCCAGATACGGCTTTGAGAAGAATTAAAAAAACTGGTTTTATGGTTCATATGAAACATTACTTTCAACCAGCCCTCTCAAAGCACCACATTCGGACACACAATACAACACATTGCGAGAGGTTAAATGGGGACTCGAAACCACGTACCTTATGACGACAAATATATCAGTGTTATTTTCAGTGACGAAAAGAAGGGTAACTTAGATGGCACCGTTACATATACAAGGCATTGTCAGCATTTGAGGTAAAAACTACCCTCATACTTCAGCAGTTATCAGGGTGGAGGTTATGTGATGGTATGGGTGGCCTCAACATTCGATGGACACGCATCTTTAGCAATTCTAAATAGAAGACAGGAGGCACAAAAATGCATAGACAGTAGAAAATCATTTTATTCTTTTTGGTTAAATTTTAAGGGGACAGAACTAGTGTTCTAGTAGCATGATAATGTTCCCATGCATATGTCAAGCGTTGCGAAAACCTATTGCAAAATAAAAAATGTGACTCTACCGGACTGGCCACGAATGAGTCTTGACCTCAGTCAGACAGAAAGTGTGTGGAGCATAATGTCTCGTATACTCCAATGGGTGGCAGCTCAACTCGGTGAATGTCTTGAAACATGCCATGAAAACTGAATGGCATATTTTGGATCCACAATCCCTACAAAGTTTAGTTCTTTCAATAGATGATCGCTTGTTTGATGCCGTTCAAAATAATGGAAAAATTATCAGTTGTTAATTAGCACGTGTTTATCAGAACTTATAATGTATTTGTGATTGTTCTATAAATTTTTGGGACAGCCTTCATTTGTATTTGTTTTTTATTTTGGTGTTGGGACTTTTTGTAAAATCATAAACGGAATTTCCTTTCATTCCTCCTGCACAATTTTCCCACAGTGCATTTCGGAATGTTAAAAGAGCTTGTTTCAAAATTCCAAAGGCACAATAGATACGAACATTGGGGTTAAAGTTTTGGAATATTTTCTTTAATTAAATATCAATAGTCATTTATAAGTTGTTGTTTTTTTTTATCATAATGTTACTTCGATAATAGTATGTACAGCTGATTTTTGCATGCATTGTCTTCTTCAATTTTTTTCAGTTTTAATTATCCATTATGAGAGATGCGAATGAAATGACCTGCAATCCTTTACTGAATGCTTCTTTGCATAATTTGAACAAAAATGTTATATCTTTTGGTTCTCTTAACTTAGGAGTAGATCGATATTTCTTTCAATAATAATAATCATGTAATGAGAGGTGAATTTTCGGGCTTGAAGGACGTCGCATATTTCAGTTAGTCCTCAACGTTTCCTCAACTCCATTGGTTGGCATCATCAGCCCAATTATTAAAACTGGAAGAAAACTGTCTATTTTGGATGGACAAAAACTGTCTATTTTGGACGGACAAAAACGGTCTATTTTGGATGGACAAAAATGTCTATGACTGTTGTTTCTCCAGTTTTTTAGTAATTCTCCTGATGATGACAATCACTATTGTTGAGGAAATGTTGACGACTAACCAAACATACCACGGCTTTCAAAACCTAATCAACTACATAAATATTTAAATGAATCCGCGGTCAGTCAATTATGGCAATATTTTTCCATCTATCACCAACATTCTCAAATAACAGTCTGTGTGTTCCGCTGAACTTCATATCTAATTTGCAGGCCTTTTTTTTTTCGTTCTCTCTCTCTCTCTCTCTAATCAAAGTTAAATTTATTTTACTTGCGGTTTATGTTGCTGTATGCAAATATTTTTCAATAGTTTTTTGAGGTTTTAGATTTTTTTGAAATCGTAGACTACGCTTGAGATGTCAAGAACATTACGCATCTGTTTGGAATATTTCATTTGATGCTTTACTTTATTTTTAAATTAATAATGCAGCATGATAATTTTTTCCATATAAATTAATGATATCGGTTATTTTATTCTTTGAAATTTAGAAACCATGATTTCTCCAACTTATTTGATTATTGACTATGAGTATTTTTCTTCGAAATGAGCATGAGCAAATATAGCCTTCATTTCATAGCTTATTATTATGTATATTATTTCCACAGTACAAAATTAAATTTTTGTGTAAAACCCAGTAACAGAAACACAACTCTTCGTTTTACCATATAATAATTTTTTGCCAGACTTTTTACGGTTTCCTTTCTATTATTTTTTTTCTTTTAATTTAAAGTAAAATGGGTTTTAATATTTGTAAATTGACAATCCTTTCTAGAAGGCAATGGGAAGTTTCTATATTCTTTAGGGAAAACAAATGCATAAAAATATTCTAAAACTCATTGTTAGAGTAAAACAATAAATTGTTGTTTTATACATATATATATATATATATATATATATATATATATATATATATATATATATATATATATATATATATATATATAAAATAAATAAAAATAAATAAACAAATATTTATTATTTAATATATATAATATATATAAATATTTATTATTTATTTATTCATTAATTTATTACTTGAGCTTCACAAGTGCCTATGATTCAAGGCAAGTCAGATATAGCATTAATGCGAAATCTGGTGAATATCGAGCAGCAGACATTCACAGATAGGTAACACAACTAAAATTTGATGGCTTCATGTGAAGCATTTTAATCAAGCAAAAAATTTAAATGATTAAGCCTCAAATTCGTATTTACCACACGTAAAACTTTGCATGGTAAGTGATTTTCACATAGACATTGTACAAATGATGAGTTTATTGAAGCATCGATGACAAAAAAAAAGTGTGAGAACAGTTTTGCTGCGGTTTAATGAAGTTCGAATGAGTGTTAAATGCATTTAATGATAAAGTCACGGTCCAAGTAAAACAGGGTGACCAGGAAGTAGCATTTATTTACTCTTCTCTCCTTTTTTTTCCGATTCAATGACCATTTTGTATACTTTTTAATGACACCACACATTGCAATTTTTTTCTATTTGCATTTCACTTCTTATATTAGAACAGAAATGAACCCATAGAAATTAAATCAATTTCTTTTACAATTCAATATTATTCAAAATTTTAAATTTCGCTTGGAAATTCCTTCCTGAAATTAGAGCATTATACGCACACATTACAGAAAAGGACTGTAATTTCTTAATTTAATCTCCCAAAATTTTAAAACTTTTCAAGCGGAAAATAATTCTATTTTTGAAAAATTTATTCAATTATAATATAATATTACATGAGAATGAGGAAAAACAATCCATCAGGGATCATCAACGGATCGGTGTTGATGAACACGAATTATTTTGGTGAAATTATATTTCAAATTCTAGGACGGAAACGACGCGGGGGGAAAATTTGAATAATTTTATGTCCGGAATTCCATTATCAAAATTTTCATACACGAAAAATTATTAATTTAATTTTATGAATATTTTCCGAAATTTTTGAAAAATAAATCAATATCTAAGAAATATATTCATTCAACTTCTGGTTAGTTCTAGTAATCAATTTATTTAGTAATTTTTTTCTATTCCTATTCATCAGTTGCTGTTCAAAGGGGGAAAGTATTATTGAGTTTTCTTCACTGAATTTAATAATACATAATGAAGGCTGAAGTAAAATTATGACTTAAGAAATATTTCAGAAGTATTTCTTATTTTCACCTGGAATTTTCAATTCTAATTCTATAGCCGACTAAATATAACAGAACTTCTACGTGGTTTTTATTAAATTTAACCAATTATAACTCGTATGTTGGGAACGGATTTCCTGATTCCATTGAAATTAATTCTATTCTGCTCTTACCTATCGGGGCTGCCCTTACGAGTCGCGGGGCCAGGGACGTCAAAACATTTTACGGAGGGGTTTCATCCAAAAATTCATACGTTATTACAGAATATACAGGAAAGCTGAAAAATATTCGTACAAAGTACAATATATATATATATATATATATATATATACACACCCGGTATATGAACCTACAACTTAAATTTAAAGTAACACAAAAATTGAATGAATGAAATTTTGGAGTGAAAGCAAATTTTAAACGGATTAAAGAAGTAATTTCAAAACAAATGAAAGAAGCTAATGAAATAAATAATATGACAACTAATGAAAATTGAGAAAATTGATGGGGATTAAAAGAAAAAATAATTTCAAAAAATATATATATAGCACCTATTAAAATTCAGAATTTATGAACGAAAATTCCAAATTAATGAGAGAAATAATTTCAGAATCGATGGAAATTCAGAATTAATGAAAGAAATAATTCCAGAATTAATGCAAGAAATAATTAATCAAAATTCCAGAATTAATGCAAGAAATAATTAATGAAAATTCCAGAATTAATGAAAATGCCGAAAAATTCGTACTTAATGAAATAAATAACTCAAGAATTATCGATGAGAGCATTAAATATTTTTAACCCCCCGTTTGATTTGCGGCTCTGGGTCCCTTAGTCCCAGAGAAACAAAAACGCAGTAATTCACCCTGGGAGGCTTAGTCCCCTTCACAAAAAACGTGTAAGTTTCGGAAATATAAATTATTTATTTTCTTAGTTGAAGCTCAGACACCCCTTGCTTCACTTACTAAAAAAGGTTTTTGAATTGGTTTACAGATCTTTCCACTTTTTTTTAAGGTGAGTGCGAGTTCCGTCAAACACAGAGTCCGGTGTAGACGCATTTGTCTCAACCCCCCCCCCCTCCCCAGGGTAGCTCTATTGCCTGTGTATATCATTATACAGTTGAATACTGTTATAAAAATATATTAAAGGGACAGTGGGGAAATCTGTTGTTTAAACTCTGGATGAGGTTTTTGGCAGTAGGTATTAAAAATTAATAAGTAGCTATCAATGTGTGTGTGTGGTGTATGAAGAAAATTGTTATTTCTGTCTAATATAAATAATACAGGAATAAGAAAAACTTGCACAACACCGTGATTGAAGTTTTCATACACAGTGATGCAAAATGCGCATTTGAAACTGAATTGATGTTAAAAACGACTGGCAAATAGACGTATTTCCTCCCAGAAGTCCCCTCAAGCTAAAAGACAACTCTTTAAAGAGATAACGAGTACATGGATTTAAACAAAGTTACGGACCTGAATCCCTCACAAATCTATGGATATTAAAAATAAAAGAAACGACAATAAGCCAGAAGCCAGAAGGATCCACAACTTTTGACAATTCTGCTAGTGTTTCTATGTACAACGGATATAAACTTGTCAGTGATCGACGAAACCCGTTTTATTGTCACGGTCATTGATAAAAGAATTAAGCAAACATTTTTCATCAATGTGTGGATCTCAAATTTTGAGAAAGCGTCGGAAAAACACAACAAGAACGGAAGCAAAAGTGCTGTTACTAGTTTATCCGCACACACACACCTCGTGCACATTTTTAAAGTAATTTCTCACGAATTGGTACACGCAGCAAAAGTACTGAAAAAAATGTGACTTTATATCCGATGTTAATTTTTGTCGTTGACAGCCCGGTTTCATTAAGTAACATTATTCTCCACAATTTATTAAAGTTATAACCAAGTTAGACTGCATTTTCCTTCATCTCGTAATTATTTCCAAATACTTATTATGGTGATTCAGGAATTCGAGTTCTTTATGTCATAGAAATATTAATTGTAGAAAGACAACAATTTCAGATTGTGGTTTTACCATTTTGTCGTATCATGCATACACGAAGGCACCAGACCAGTACTGATAGATAATAGCCGATTTCAAATAGCCATGTTGTCATGACGCTCACCGAGATTCGAACCGAAGTTCATCAAACCGTATGCTTCTACAATGACCACTGTCATTACGAAGGGAATTCTATATAAAATTGTAAATTTCTTCAACACAGTTTGTACGTCGATACTTTCTGAGGCTGCTGTCAAATATGAATTTTTATTTTTAAAGAATTTATCGAGGGAAAATAGCTTTTTAATAGAAATAGCATGATAAACATATCACGTACCTCAGGCCTAAGAAATTGACCGATCGTAGTTCATGTTCTGATACTATACTGCACATACCATATAGTTCGTACTTTTACAACAGACTTACAGTTCAGCAAAAGGTGTAAATTCGGATGTGAGATAACGTTACGTTGACAATTCATCGAGCATGTGAATATTCCGTGAATCGTCTCTCGCCTACCACGAAAAGGTGAAAGTCAAGAGCAGCAGGTGATCATAAAAGTATTAGAAGCAGGTCTTTTTTATTTTCCTTTGCATATTCATAAAGCTGCTCTTCAAGAGTACATAAATAAAAAAAAAACAAAAATGTTTTCATGGAAAACTTAAAAAACAGTGTAAAATAAAGACTATTCACAGCCGTGAATACACGTAGAATGTAGATTGAGATGACAACTCTCCAGTACCTTAGTTTTCAACAACCAGAGGAAGTGTTTTAGACCTGTGGGTGCTCGACTTGATCATTATATCGGAGATTTTGGTTTCTGAAATAATTCTGGAGGTTACTCAAACCGGTGCTATAAAATACTGTGGTTGCTCTAGCACTCACTGCAGCCCTAACTCCGACGCCACTGTCAACAACTGATCCGTTCAACCAATGATTCTATTCCCATTCTCCAGTATAAGGAGAGTTATACCTACTTAATCGTATATATATTACGGTAAATCTGATAAATCGGTTATTGTGCATACATACATAAATGTACTTACCAGTCGTCATGGTAAGTTTGATAAATTCTTGAAATTTATGGCATTTTTCTCTGATTATGCATTAATAATAATGCCCTCGTATAATTGGTGATTTTGATAAATATGAAAAAAAAATCCAAATGAGTCTAGTATCGTGATGAATAAAGTTGGACTCCCCCCCCCCGATATAATGATACAATACATGTATGAATTATCATGTACATAGTACCATTTATCATGTTTACCAACGACGCGGCGCTTGGGTACTATGCATAAACGCCGGTAAAAGTGATAAAGTTAGGGAAATCTATCAAACTTATCAAAATGCTCTGCGATTATGTATAATATCCGGATTTATCACATTTACCGTAACATATGCACCTTGTAAAGATTCCTCTGATGAGTAGGCCTGTCTAACGAACTAGTGCGACTGACTATACCTGCACAAAACCAAAATTTATACTTTATTTCTTCCCCAAAAAAATAATTTCTGCCCCCTTTATATTTCTCAGAATATAAAAGTATGAACACAAAACGAGTTTAATTTAATTTTTCAGTAATTGCCACTATAAATTCCACTGAGTGTTCATAAGTGATACTTTTTTTTTAATCCTTATCTTATAACGAATAAGTCAATATTAGTTTTACCAACATTTTTGGAAAATATTAATAACTATTTCAATATAATTATACTTATAATGTGTGTACAAAAAATAAAAATTATTATTCTTAAAACTATATTTATATGAAACACGATATGACACCAGCTCTATAAAAAAAAAATTTCTTCGATGCTCTCTTAACTTGAAAATGTTAGTTTACAATGCCAATCCAGAAATCTCCATTTCGTAAATATACCCGTAAATCAGTGGTTTTCAAACTTTTTGTCTCCCTTGCCCAATTTATGGCTCATCTACGGCTCCTCAGTTATAGTTTAGTAGATATCTTCACTTATAAAAGAACCACTTCAAAGCGTGAATGGGCACACAAATCCATGTCTCCAGCTCGCCGTGACGTCCCTCAGAGCCTCGACATACACTTTGAGAAACACTGACGTAAATATATATATAATGTCTCAAAACCGCTTCGAATACGAATTTTTTATCCTACAAACATGTTTATTCACTATTAATTCAATTTCTGTAGATGCATCTTAATGGATATGAAGCGATAATTTCTTTCGAATAATCAAAAAACTAACGTTGAATAACTAACAATTTTCATACATGACATTCCTAAATTAGTTTCAAAAAGTGAAAAGTTAAAATTTTTTTCATTTTCTTTCCCTAAATATACAGATACTTAATGATAGAATTAATTATAACATGAAGAAAGCTTTTTGCAAAGTACAATTTTGAAGCAATTTTTTTCCCCCGAGTAACCGTATTTTATAAATAGCTTTAGTGAAATTTCATAATTCGTTTTCATCCATGCACTTTTTTTTGTAATCTATCGAAATTACAAGCTAATATCTCTTTAGATTGAATTGACATTTTTAACGTGAGAGACCTTTCTCACTTAACGATGACTTTTCTCGTCATAATTATGTTTCCTCACTTACGCGAGACGTTTTCTCTTTTATTGCACTCTGTAAATGGATCTATTTATGGATTGCATTTATAAATAAAAAGGTAAATTTAGATTACTCTTCATTCTTTAAGAGAAGGCTAAGTGTTCTTGGATGTTCGATTCGGCAAAGACAAACTGAATTGTTCCTTATGATCAAATTATTTTTATTTTCCAATAAATAGTATTGATTCAATGAACAAATAAATTTTTAAAAGAAATTTTTCACGGGAAATATTTTACTATTATAAAAGTTTTTAGTTATCAGGAAGGATATGGGTTTTATAGTAACGCCGCTGTTTCACTCGTGCCGCTGCTCATTTACGTTATCTCTGCTTTGTACATAATTCTTATTTTATGAAATTAGTATTCTTCAGGATTGTACGGAAAGTGTTATCCACGGCATTAAATAAATTTGCCCTTTTTTCCTTTTTTTTTCCTAATTTGTAATTAGTTACCATTATTATTACTAACGTGCCCAAGTACTGTAGTGCCCGAATGGCATGGTGGTAAGATGTTCGTCTACCATCGTGAAGGTTATTGTCAGGGTCCCGGGTTCGAACCCAAGGGAGGATATGGATAAGATATTTTAGCTAACGAACTCGTGGCGACCACCGATAGACAGCGCCTTCACTTCCAACCCATCTCACTAATGGCAGCAAATTGCAATATAGCGATATGGCCAGAGTTGGTGTTTGGTGAAGTAGTATGAGCCTTCAACACTAACCCTTCAGATTATTTTTGTTTGATTTCTTTTACATAATAATATGGTTTATAAGCAAACTCGAAATTGAAAAAATTAATGGAAAAGAGGAATTTTAAAATTAATGAACGTAATGTGATAAATTCAGTTCCTCAAAAATACCTTGATCTTTTGTGTTCTGAGCAGATTAATAATTGTTGAAATAGTACTTTCACTTTGTTATAGATCGAGTGTAATTTGTTGAGGAATATTTTACTAGTAACGTATTTCAGCTCTTCCCATGGCAACGTATAGAACCTGCAGTTATGTTCTATTACAGTAAATTATTTTACATACTAGAAGAAATGTCCGATGCTACTCTGATTTTCTCTATATTTGTAGCATTAAGAGGTAATAAAGAGGGTTCTCTCTCTCGAGCAGTAACAAACCATTTTAAAGATATAGTGAATGTTTTCAAATTTTCGAAAAATGCAGTGAATGGGAAACCATAGGTAAAGTAAACAATCCAAAAATCACTAATGAAACCAATTCATTGTTGCCGAAAATTGTTTCGGTAATTTCAGAGTTATGCCAAGCTCATGCTCACAACAACGTAAATCAATTTTGCGTTGTGTAAATTGTTTTCTTTCTTTATTAATATTAAAGATTATATGTTATCTGATTCTATTTTCAGTCGTTCTTAATTTTTTCTTTTCTTTCTTGTAGGATTCGCAGCATCAATATGTTAAGACAACCATAATTTTTTTTATGGGCTGTGTATTATAGTTTTTTTCTTTTCTTTCGTGATATATTCCGTTAGATTTGATTGCTGTATTTTGGTTATATTTGGCACCCACACTTTATATGGGCATCTTTTTTCAGGCCCCTTGCCGGGCAATTTGCCAGTTGTGGCCTTTGCGTTTCTATTTGTATTTGTATAGCATTCAAAATTTAATAGATTTAATGTATGAATTCAAGCAAACAAAGATAGGGAAAAGAACTATCTCCAAAAATTGCTGTTCTTATGGTTGAAAATTTCGAATTAAATGCTTTACTTGAAAATGAAGATAAAATTGAATGTTGAAAATTTTTTAATTTTCAGTGAAAAAAAATCATTGAAATAGCAGTTTCCCCGGAACGTTCTGTCTCATTGAGTTTTACAAGCACAGCATGCTCATAAATCGTTCGTAGTGTTAATACCCATAAAATACCTATCTACGAATGTTTCTATTAAATTTTGTATAAAAATTATAAAAAGTTATTAACTTCATTACAAAAATTTTGCATTATATCCGTAATTCGTCAAATTTCGTCCTTTACTAATAACATCTCAATAAAAAATTTTCCGCGTATTCAAAGGGTGGCGAATCATTTAAGAATCTTCCCAATAAGTTTTTCCATGCAGAAAGTACGTATAATATTAGTGTTTATATAGAAAATAAAATTCTTCTAGAGCAAGAAATATCATTTCAAGAATTTAATATTATACACGGTAAATACATAGCCCAAAAAAAATCCGTTACGCAAATTTCCTTTCTCAATTTTTTTGGTATTTCACGAAGTTCATTCATCATTTAGTGTTATTTCAAATCAAAATACGGCTAAATTAGTGCAATACTTTTTTAATCTAGAAAAAGTTGATTCCTTGTCGGTGTCATTTTTTTGAGAGCTTCTGAAATTTTCCGTGTTCAGAGATTTAGAAAACCATCCCACTAAATTGGGGGGGAGGGGGAATCGGAAATAAAATTCAAGATAACAACTACTATTCAAATTTGCTAAGCAAGATTTTATCTGCTAATGAAGATGACAGTAATATGTAGGCAAATTGTATAGTTTATCCTTAACTAACCATTTCAGATAATTAAAAAATCCACTTTAATTAAATTGGTATAACGATATAAATGTATAATTTAAAAATAATATGACACAACCAATTTACATCCATTTTTGTTAAAAAAGATATTTTTTTTACAGGGGTGAACCATAAAGGGTTAAAAATTATATTAATACCGAATATTTTAAAAGTAGTATTATTTAAGTTCAGTATTGATGTATATTTTGTTTCAGAAATTGAGATTTATATTCACTTTTTATTTCCTGTAGATTCGTGATTCCTGTCATAGCATTCGGATCTACCTAGAATGAGACCGTTAACCCTTTGAGCACAATTTTAATTCATTGAAAAATTTTATTCACCTAATATTATAGAGCATTCGAAAACGTTACAAAGGCCTTTGAATATATTTTATAGATGCATTTTTGAAAGGGGTGAGATCTTGGTCGAATTTTATTCCCCCAGTGAAGAAAATCGATATGTCCTCTTACCTGTCCTGTTCTTCCGACCAATGGCATCCCAAGTCCAAGCCTTTTATATAGTTTTAACATCACTGCACAGGTAAACCATATTCGATAGAAAGGAAAGAAAACGATTTTTTTTTTTTAAATATTAAATTTCAGATTAATTTTTTCTAAAAAATCCCGTAAAATTCTATTTTACACTCCGGAAGTTTTTCAAAACAACCACCGCACGCACACCCGAAAAAACAATCCAGATTCCAGAGTACAATACCAAAAAAGGAAGGAATATACTAGTAACAACAAGAGGAGGGGAAGAGAGAGAGAGAGATAGAGAAAAAATATTGTAGGCTACCACCACGTAAAATTCTGCCCACCTAACATTCCATCCTGCCCGCCATCCTTCCCCCCTCCCAGTCCATCCCAGGGATGCCCGGGACCCACGGCCACCGTTACTTCCCCCTCTCCCCCCTCAGGTCCGATTGGCAGTCGCGGCCGGTGACGCACGACCTCATTAACATATTCAAATGAGCTTCTGCGTCAAATGGAAATGCTCTCGGCGTTAGCGCCCCTCCATTGGCCGTTGTCTCTGATTAGCATGGAATGCGTAGGTGTCAGTTCCGCCTTTTTTTAATCTTGGGTGCTGCTCTCTATCCAACCTCCCTCTCTGGGCACCAAAAAAAAAAAAACCAGATTTTTTTTTTAAAGCATTATATGTATGCATCCACAGTGATTGCCGCCCCCGCGCGCGCATGTTATTCAGAAATAAAAAGGGTGGGGGGGGGGGAAAGATAGAATTTGACTAGAAAGCGGCGCTGCTATCCACTCAAATCCACAAAAAGGAAAACTGTACAGCGAGATATGGATGGGGTTTGACTGCCACGGCTAGACGGCGAGGCGGCACGAGATCCGAACCGTTATCGGTAAACAAAAATCCGCCCGCCACGTTGGCCGACGTCGCGGATCCGTTGCATCAAGGGTGCTCGACCTTTAAGAGAGTGCGGGCCACTTCATTGGTTTTAAAACGAGTCGCGGGCCACTTGAGTGATCTGTCGCGGAACACTTGAGTGATCTATAAATGTGCCAAGAGCCACTTAAGCGATCTGTAAATGTGCCACGGGCCACTCAAGTGTTCTGGAACAGTGCCGTGGGTCACTCAATGATCTGTAAATGTGCGCGAGACACTTGATTGATGTGGAACTGTCCCACAGGTCACTTAAGTGCTCTGGAATTGTGTCTTGGGTCCCCTTTATTGTCCTGGAACTGTATCGCGGGTTATTCATTGGTTTGTAAATATATTGTGAGTCACTTGAGTGATCTGTAAATGTTACTTGGGTTAGTTAAATGATCTGGAAATGTGCCGCGAGCCACTTGAGAGATCTGTAACTGTCCCGGGTCACTTAAATTATCTGAAAATATGCCGCAAATCACTAATTATCTGAAAATGGGCCGTGGGTCACGTAAGTGATCCACGGGCCGCTCAAGTGCATTTGAATTGTTCCGCGGCTCAATTAATTGATCTGCAAATATGTCTCTAAAATCATTTTTTCCAACATTAGGTTATAGGTCGTGGGCCACATCAGGTGACTCGAAGGGCCACATTTGGCCCGTGGACCATAGGTTGAGCATATATGCGTTAGATAATTCCAAAATATTTCTCCCTGATGTGTGACATTTTTGTGTTTTATTTCTTTTCAGGTCATTGACAACGAGAAATCGAAGTTGGTGAGTTAACATCCGATACGAAAAGCTGTTTTAGATACCCAAAGCCTCATTGTGAGAAAAGCTATAGGCCAGAACAGTGTTTCTCAAAGTGTGCGTCGCAGTGAGCTGGAGATACTGATTCGTGTGCCTATCTATGCTTTGAAGGGGGTTATTTTATAAGTGAAAATATATATCTACCAAACCAATGTTTCCTCAACCTTTTTCAGCCCATGCCCGCCCCTCTTTGGCGAGTATTTTCTTCTCGTGAATATCTCGGTACGACAAAGGGGCCACGTGGCCTAGGTTGAGAATCACAGCACTAAACTATTCTGGGGAGCCGCATAAACCTTGAATTAGATAAGGGAGCCACGGGTGACAAAAAGTTTGAGAAATACTGGGTGTTAGAGTTTTTATACCCCAAGGAACTGGTTAATCAAGTGAAAGGTGTTCGAGTGGATTAATTAAGAAAGAAAGTTCTATCTGATGGCATAATAAAGTATATAAAGTTAGCTGTAAGAGGAAGCCAGAATGTTCTTATGGTGATTAGAAAAAGTCAATATAGGCTTTCAGACAAGCATTCAAGACGACATTTAGGAGATAAATATCGTCCGTAGAGAACTAGTATAATGACATATTTGGCATTTCGGTGCACAAAAATACTTATTGTAAACATTGCGAACATTTTACACATAACCTACTGAATTTTCTCACTGATCATACTAGAGCCCCGATTTCCTTCACTGTGTGACTTAAATTCATCAGGGTATTCTCAAGTTTTTTCTCACGCGACCTCCTTTGGGCCATATTTTCTTCTCACCCCCCTACCCCCCGTCTTATCAAGGACCCCACCTTCCTTCGTCCAGGAGCGAGACCCTTACTTGCTGACTTGATTTGGTTAGCAAATTCATGATGAGGAAATATTTTATTAGCAAAGTCGATTGCGGACCTCTGGGCTAGAGCTGTGAAATTCTTTCTGTTTCTGGTTATTCAGAGCCATCTCAACACGATGGATCCTCCCCCCCCCCCTCCCCCATCAAAATGATGCCCTGGGCGGACTCATACTATAACTGAAAGTAGCAACTTACATATTTGCATACTCACTGTCAAAAAGTCATAGTATCAGATCCCGTTGTGTAATCCCTTAGGCACCACCCAAATGGGCCCCATGCGTTAAAATGACCCTGGTTCCATAAGCAGTTCTGTTGGATTAGAAAGTATTCACACTTTTTCTCCATCATATTCCAATTAGATGCTTTATTTCTTCACAACTGAATTTTTTCTCACAGTTCTCTGTGCCCCATAATTAGCTTATGCCTACAGTGACTTCTGTATATAAGGAATACAAAGATATTCTGGTGTCCTGGCAGATTGCTTCGTTAAAATTCCGTCGCAACACTAGACATACTTTTTTGTCCGTCTTAACGGATGTCTGAATCCACTCGAATGAGTTTCTTTGATTTCATATGCATAATAAATGCAATAGCATCGTATCAGAAATACGATGTTTGAATTTGATTGACACACACCCTATCTTTGGGAATTTGGTAATTTCATATTTTCGAGTATATTACCCATTATGATATATATTTAATACTTCATAACTGAAGTCTCCCCAAAGATTGTGCTGAGTTGCACGTATTTAGGATAAATGAGTTTTTATAGGAATGCTGGACAGAAAAGGATGAAGAAAAAGTTTGAGTTTCCAAGAAAACAATCTATCCCAAAAAAAAGAAAGAAAAAAGATCCGATTTTAAAAAAAATCCTCAAAATGTTTAGATCTCTTGGCTTTATTTATATATTGCTGAGATGACAGAAAAATTGACAGATTTTTAATACACTACCACATTCTAATAGGTATTCAAGCTCGTGCAATACTGTTTGATAACCTTATACGAACAGTAAAACCATGGGCCCCCACCCACCTACTGTAGCATCTTTCGCGGCCACCTCTATAGTAAATTTTAGTGCGGAAGAAAAAAAATTACGGAATCGTCCCAGACCCAGGGCTGAAGCCCTGTCAGCTCCGCTCTTGTCGGAGAAATGAGTAAAGCCTCTTAACGAATTTCAAAATAACGAAATTTTTACTAAAATGACTACATTTTTGTTAATATACTCATGCGCATGGAAAATTAGTTCTTTTATATTACGAATTTTTTATGCAATAAATTTTTTGATGGGATGTAGAGGAAATTACTTCGTTAAATAGAAAATCGAACTTATTTCGGTACGTCACATGGTGATCATTCAAAAAAAAAATAAGCGCCTTTTCTAATCAATTTAATGAAATATTGCATCTATAGACCTACTGATCTTAACTGAGGTAACAGGATTTACTCACAGCGAAAATACGGTACGTATCAGTACCCAATAACTGATGTTGGTTTCTTTGCAGAAGAAAGTGTATTGCCAAAACAACCATTTCACATCACTGAACTCAGACGTTTTTCTGATTAAGTTTTTTTTTAATGCACTTCCCGTGGAAACTGTTCTCATGACGATGTTTATACCTACATTTGAGAAAACTACAAACTATTATTACAAGTCTTGCGATAGTAATATAAATGCTCTTTTATCTGATACACTCTACTCGTGGCTTCAAAGGAAATACTAAATGCTGTATAAGGTACTTTGAGCTTTTCCTTGAATTGAATAAATCAATTTACTTCCGATATGACTGAATTGTCAGAAATTTTCATTCAATGGGTAGAAAAAAAATTATAATATTACTTGACTAATTTAATGGAGGCATCTTAAACGTGAATCAGAGATAAATATTTCGCCGTCAATTCACCTTGAATTTCAAGTTTATATCCAGACATGATCAAAATCAAACGAATTACAACATTAATTAATTTTATTTATTAATAGCATTAATTAGACACATAAAATTGTTTTTGAAATTCATGAATTAAGATTATCACGAAAAATTGAAATTATCATATCAAAAAACCAAATAAATTGAAAGTTTTGCGTAGAAATTCTTCCAGTTTTTTAATTTTCTTTTGTAGTTTTTAAACCAGAATATTTTTTGAAAAACTTATAAAAAAAATATTTTGTTTTTAAGAATATTAATTATATATATACATATATATATATATATATATATCATACTTGTGGTCTTGTCACAAGTTATGATGTTATTTCCGGAACATCCACCGTTAACAAAACGTACAGTTCTAATAATGTTGAATGTAATCATTGTTGAATCAGGTGTTCAGGATCAGGACTTATGAATCATAATTAAGATTATAATATGAATCATCAGCCACATTGTTTAACACAAAAAAAATTAAATTCCCTTGTTTTTATTAGTTATCGTAAAACTTGTGTGTGCGCGCGCGCATAATTATTCACTAATTTTATATTTGAATTCAAATTCCTAAACAGAACTAACAATTCAAAAATTTAGCATTCACATATTGACAAAATAGTTTCATTAATTTTCTATAACATTTACAGATTATTTTACATTTATTGTAAGAAAAATTAGTCATTTTTTCGATAAAAAATGTTGTGAAACGATTCAAGATTTTTAATATAAATTTTTATATGATCCGAAAACACATCAAAATGAAGTATTTTTTTTCTAATAATGTGATCATCACATATTTCCAAGAGATCTTTACGATCTGTCTAGGGAATTTGTTAGTGTTAGTAAACATCCGTTCCCGAACCCAGACTTGCACAGTCAGAAGCTAGCTCCCTAACCACTCGACTGCCAGGTGACAAATTTATTTAATAGTAACATTATTTTTAAATGTTTTTTTTACCCAAATGAGATTAATATGTGATCTAAAGACAAAAAAATACGTATCTTATTTTATCTCTTAAGTGAATGAAAAAAAACTAAAAAAATTCGTTAAAATGTAAGGGCTATGTATGAGTAACATCCACACCTTTTTTGGATAAAATCTAATTTTCATATAACCACTGTCTTCTTGCATTTTAAAATCAAGTACTTTCTTAGAAAAATGGTAGCCAAATGCACATCAACCATTCTGATTGGTTTACATTAAATTAGATTATATTTGAATCCATATTTTATTTTCTTATATTTATTAATTTATATTTGAATGTTATACGACAGTGTTCTTCATTCTCTCTGAACCCAAAGACCAGTGGAATATCTGAAACAATTCAGACCGCTAACTTACAGTATGAGGGTCTAATCGTATAATTTCAACCTGAAGATGATACCACTCTCCGCTATCCATACAGAGTTTTTTTTAACAGCTGTTAAAAAACCTTTGTAATTTCAACCTATTTGAATATTAATATTTATTAAATTATATTGAATATAATTTTCATTTAATTATAGTTAAATTTTCCAGCCTGTCTGTGGCCATCTGTCTTATCTTCGTAGCCTAGCTCTGGTCTACGGCTATAGATTGAGAAAGAGCAAAAGAAAAACATTCAAAGTTTTGAAATCAAAATTTATGGAACGAGTGAAATTCGTTTCAGGAACAAAATTCACTATTTCATGAAATAACCTTTTTGACCTTCATGATGTCATGTTTGAGGAAAAACGTTATATAGATTATAATATAACACGAACAAAACCAACAAAAAAAAAATGTAGCCCTCCCCCCACTCAAAAAATACTGGGGCAGGGAGACATGATTTTTTTGGAATTGGGGAACTGTACCAGGAAGCGGAAAATGAAGCCTCGTGGCATAGAGGGAAAATTTGGGAACGAATATGTTAAAAAAAAACAGGCGAAGGCCAAACAGGAAAAAAATGCATTGTTCAGGAAAGAAAAAAAATGTGGGGCCCCCCTAGGTACTATGTTGGGTATTAGTGATAGAGGGGCCCCCCCCTCTTGCTTTACTCCCCTCAGTACACGAGCCGCCTTGACCTAATTCTATCTATACCCCCCTGCCCCAATTTTTTTTTCCTAATTTTTTTTGCTGTACACAGTTATCACCCCAAACGATGAGTAAGGTGCTTCAACCAATAGAAGGACGAGATCAAATTTTTCAAAGGGAGGAAGTGAATCTTTGCCACTTTCAATGGTCAGTAGCGGCAGTGGACGCCAAACGCTACTCTATGAGATATGGGAAGAGAGACAAAGAGACAGTTAGAGAGAGAGAGAGAGAGAGAGATCACCGGTATCAACTGACCGGCAAAGGTCATTAGAGCTCTCTGACCGTTTCTCAGCATTACACCGCGTAAATATTGACCATAATTGGATATAAAATACTACCGATTACTACAATAATGGGATTATAATAGTACGAGACATTTTAAAGAAGGTACGTTTATATACTCTATATTATTCTCCTTAATATTCAAATATGATTAGAATCAGTTTATAGTATATCAATTTTAATTTCACGTACATATGTTCTCGTTTGTATCGTTTGCATCGTACATATATTCTCGTTTGCATCGTTTTCATAAAAAAAAATAATAATAATATTTACATTAAATATTGAATTTCTTTTTAAATCATTTAAAAATTTACGTTAAAAAATTTTTGAATAATTCAAAGCAAGTATTTTTATCCAAAAAAAAATTAAGAACTATTTTCTTTTTAAGAATTGTAAAATAATCTTTCGATATTATGGAAAATTAATAAAATTATTTTTTTCAATAGGTGAACATTAAAAATGTTGAATTATTAGTTGTATTTGAAATTTAAATTTAAATTATATTTGTGAATGATGATGATGCAAATACGTTAATGTCATATGAGAATACGCTTAGAAAAAAAAAATTAAAGAATATAATTTTTGTTTGGAGTTCTTTTGTTTCAATCTAATTTGGAAATGATAGTGAACTGATTTCAATTTAACATTTTTCGCGAGTACTTTTTACATAAAAAATTATATAAAACTTTCCAAATAGAATTTACTCATTAACCTCAAAATAATGTGTGCATTAACATCTTGTTGGGGAAACCAAAAACTCATCACTAAACTTGATTCTCAGAATGTATGTATTTTTTAAATTAAATATTACAATTTTTTTCCTTTAGTTTGTATCATATATTTATTTAGTAGATTTTTATGCACATATTGCTATTTCTATGACACTTGACACCACTGTTATTAGCTCAACACAAATGCAAACCATTTCGGAAAAGGAGTTTCAATCCGGAAATCAAAAATCTCATTTGAAATGACACTGTATGAAATTATATACGTATATTTGCAAAAATACTTGACATTGCTACGAAATAGTATCATCGCTGATGTATTCGCGTTCATATTCATGTATTACTGATATATTTTATATACATTGTAGTTAATATTTATTGTAATTTGTGTTTTAATGAGGTTGATATCAATTTTGCAATTACAACGTTTTGGTACATTTTAGCTTACATATATTAATATATTTTACATTTACACCTATGAGAATAATAGTTTGATGATTTATTCTTTTACAATATTCAATCGAGGAATAACTCTTGAATATTAATGTTTATTTGTTTTATTAATAAAAAATTAAGAATTGTTGTTATGTTAATTAACATTTTTGTAATGGAATTTTTCCCATGTCGTTTCCGTATTGTTTCAATAACAACCAACCATTTGATTTTATCCTATATTTTCTAAGTAACATTGACCTTTTGTTTCAGTTAAGTGAATTAACAATTTGCATGCATAACAATTATGTTTCCCTTATTCTCAGAATGCTAGTTATGTCTTAGTCTTGCTGTTTTCATTTTTAATCAGAAAAAGAGGTTTTGGTTTTTTTATTAAACGCATTTAAAATGGATTGGAAGAATTGAAGTTTATATCTGTCAGTACAATAAATATCGTGAAGCAACCGCTATTTAGATGGTTCAATCTAATTTTTAGTTCTATCAATTAATAGCCTTAGAGCTCATTTTCATTTTTTTTTTAATGTGGTTTAAAAAAATGGATATTATATATGATTTTTTTTACTCCAGAATTCAGCCAATCGAATGTTGATTGAAAAAATATTCAATGTTTTCGTACATTTCAGTATCTAAGGTAACTAAAGAACATTTTAACTACAAACACACTTATTACCGGTAATTTTTGTATATTGGTATAAAAAACATTACTTAAATTATTAATATCATTTTTCAAAGTGTTATATATTTTTAAGAATAATTAATACAATTCAAAAAATATATAAATATTTCAATTTAACATAGATTAATTTTTTTCTTTGACTGGAGATCCATTTTATCTGCTCAACTGTGAATTAGTTCGAAATTTACAATTCATATAACAAATATGAGGTCTATGAACCTCATTCTTATTACAAAACAAATATTGGTTTACATCTTAATCAATTATTTTATTTTGAATTGAAAGAAAACTATTTTTTTTAATGATTCTTATTACGTTGCTTTTAGGGATCATTCTTCTATTTTATTCACCACGAATAACATTTCACGTTTACGCCATCAATAGCTTGAGTTGATTCAATTTTGAAACATTGTAAGTTCAAACGCTAAAAATTTCACGCGTTTTTATTTTAAAAGTTCGAATATGAAATAGAAAGAATATTAAGTTTTGAAATAAGTTTTAAAGTAAGTAATTTTATAATTTAAGAAAAGAAAATGTTTTAAAATCAGCTAATCGGTGCAGAAAAAATGTTTCGGATTTATTTTTAAATTCCTTCAGATATTAACAATTTTATCAACGCTATTAACGAGAAATTCCGATATAATGAACTGTAGTTATTTTTGCGGTACAAATCCCACCTTGCTTGATTTTTTCTACAATAATGGTACTAATTATCGTTAATTACTATTAATATATAATAGTCAGTTATTCATAACTCAATAATTCTTCTAAAAACGACAATTTTTTTTTATTTATTCATCTGCAATGAAACATTTTCTTATATGGATTATGTTTGAGCTTAATTTCTTTACTTAAAATATTGAATGAATTCATTGCGCAAAGTACCATTAATTATTTTACATTTTCTTAATAATCATAATCATTCAATGAATTCCAATCACCCAAAAATAAACATGACTTAGTTTGAGTAAATATTTACTAGATAATTTGACTTTGACTACGTATATCAGCACGTGTGTCTTCAAAATACAATAAAACAGGTGGATGATTTCTAAAAAAAAACTCTACATCGTTGAAATCTTTAAATCGTATAAAATGGAATATGATTTTTTAAATATTTGTATTTTCACTAGTTGATCATATACAAAGGCTTAGATGCCACTTCGTTATTGGTCGATAATACTTTGAGCTTGTTGATTACAATTTTTATTTCACTGAAATTTTCTGTGAAAATCAAATAGCAAAAAATTTATTCAAAACTCTCTTCACCTGTTATTCAATTTTCTCATTTAAACGTTAGAAATATCCGTCGATTTTTCGAACGATTAAATTCAATTGAGTTCCACAATTTTGTGTAACTATAAAATTGACCATGAAATACTATAATCATAAACGTAACTTCTTCAGGTGATATTCTTTAGTAAGTGTTAAATGTGCCAGTACACTAAATATAAACATTCGCTGTCTAATAATCGTATTTAATATTAAAAATATTAAATCCCCAGTAGAGATTTCAAGTAATAATCATGGCAAATCTCTATTCTATAGCTTCATTCAAAAGGAATAAATTCTTTCGATTTTATTATTCTTGTAGGAGATTAAAAAAATTCACCTTAAATATTCATTAAGACAATGGGAAACTGTTCATTTACCAATTAATATGCAAGCTAAATTTGAATTAATGAGTTGATTTTGACTTTATTTAAATTAAAATTTTTACGTAATCACATTAAAAAAATTTTCATTATGGAACTAATGGTTATTTTAAAATTTTTGAGTTTGTACTTGATGTTCATTTCTTTTTGGCATGTTTCGATAAGCATGGAAAATTTTACCAGCCAGGTCGAATGAACAGCCATGAGGTAATAATGAAAATCTGCTCCAGTTCAAATTTTTCCATCTTTAGAGCAAATAATAATCATCTCCCTCTTCTAATATCATCCTATTGATGCTTCCATTTTTATCCTTTCATGTTATTATCAGGAGTTTTGCGATAATATATTGCAAAGTTTGATTAATACCTTTTAAGAAAAACACAGAACTTTTCTAAGAACTACAAATGTAATTAAAATAAATTTCCAAAACAGCAATAACTACTTTTTTAAAAAATTAATTATTTAAATTTATAAGAAATAATTTAATTCAGTTGTTTGCCTGATTTTTTTTTTAATCTCAACTGATTGTGTTTATGAAAATTTTCCACAAACATTAATCCGTTATGAGGGTTATGAGAGTAATTATAAGTAATTATAGACTTTACGTAGTTGCAGAACAATTATTTTGTAGTATTTTTTTCTAAGTTTGCAGCTTAAAAGAACTTTTTTTTTCAATTCCAATTTGAAGAAAAGGTAGTTGATGGCTAAAGTTTTTTACTTTCTTTTCAACTATGATATTAATATTTGATTGGTAATTTGTTTTTGTAAACACATTGAGGTGCTTAATCAGATTTAGTTGCAAAATTATTTGTTCTAAACCATTTTAAATTTAATCTCATCAAACAGCTCAATTTGTTTGCTCACCAATTTTCCAAAAAGAATTGTTATCAAAGTTCAGTGATATTGCCAAACGTAATAACAGTTTTCAATATGATAGTATCAAAAATTCAAAAGTAAAATTTTTTCAGAAAATTCATTCGATTAACTAATTTTTTACAATCATTAACTGAAAGTTAGATATTTTGTGCCTCAGACTTTTGATCCTTCATTATGGATTTTCATGTGAGATAAACTAATTTATTATTTTTACAAGTAATTGACAATTAGTAGCCCTACTATTTTTTTAAATCACGTCATTAGTAATTTACTCTGTATTTATTTCACCAAGGCCTTGTTTTATTGCTAGAAAATTCTTTAAGTTAATTATTATTTATCTTAAATATCAAACTCTATTAATATCATAATATTTCCAGTTCTCTTAAATAGTACCGTGTTATCAGCGTATTTTGAAGAATAAAAAGTAGTATCATGTAATTGCCATTAATTAGAAAAACGAAGAGTTAACATTGAATATGAACAAAAACTTTAAATTTAAATATCAGATTGAAAATTGCAACTCAATTAATTCGTATTAAGATAATCTAATTCGAATAAAAAATCGGAGTTGAAATTTGAATTAAAAAATTGAAATTTTTATTAATATTCGAATAAAAAATGCAATTTTAATTTAAATAAAGAAAAACTGAAATTGAAATTTTTTTAGCTAAAAGATTGAAATTTAGGTAAACAATGGAATTTTAATTTCAAAATAAATAATTTTAATTTACAATTTCAGTACGTATTAACAAATTTATGAAATCAAAATTAATGAATTAAAAAACGCATAATATTTTATTAAAAATACATGAAATACATTTTCACCATTAACGGAAAATTCCGTCACCAGAATAAATGGATCATTGAAAAATTTAACTGCTGAAATTCGATTAGATCTATGTAAAAATATTTAAAATTTGATGTATATATTCATTAAATATTTTCAGTAAGTTAATAATGATTAATATAGATTACATTAATGCTATAAACATGTATATTAATTACCTTACAAAATTTAAATTTTCTTCTGGTAGAAATTGGTCTCCATTAATTTCCAATCAGTTTATTTTCCCATCAAAATGGAAATTATCGTTGAAATTAAGGGGGATTTCACCACTCCTGAAGTCAATTTTTCAAAAATGTATTAAAAAAACATTTCAACCAATTGCAAATCAAATGCGGAAAATTTCGTGCCAATCGGTTGATTTGTTCTTTCTCACTGAATTATAGTGTAGTAAAAAAATACACTGCCTCAACAATTCAGAAATTTTGCAGAAATGTTTATTCGACGTGTGTTTTTAAAATTTGAAAAATATATATAAATTTCAAAAATCGAAGTTCAACATTTAAAAAAAAAATACTTCCCATTGGTCAATTGCTAAATCAGAGGTTCATTTTACTAACACATGTAGAATAACGTTTCGGCAAAATTTCTGAATTTTTGGGCAGTAATTTTTTTTTCAAACTCAAAAACTGCAATCTGAGAAAATCGCGTTTAAAGTGTTTTTCATATTTACATTTACATTATAATTCATTATTTCTTTCTTTTATTTTGAAAGAACAAATTAAACGATTGACACGAAATTTTTTCTTTTTATTTGCAATTAAATGAAATATTTTTTGAGATCATTGTTGAAAAATCGACTTCACAGGTCGTGACTCCCCTTATAACAAGATTAAATCAAAAATCAAAATTAAATTCAATCGAATAATTTCTAGATTCCCCATCATGGTTAATACATAAATCTCCCCTCTCATATGTAGATCATAGTTTTTTCAACATTAAATCAAGACTACGTTAAGAGAAAATAAAAATTGAAATTATGATCATTTCTTGATAATTACGTATCAGTCTTCCATTTCAAAATCAATACAAATATTAAATTAATGCAATAATCGAACGTAGAGGTTAAAGATGATCACCTCAAAGGTGATGACCTCAACGCAGGTCAATCAAGTCAAAACATATTCATAAAATTCTAATACAAAAAAAAAAGGTTATCAATATACAGAAAATATGCATTCCAAAAATTTTCCCAAGATTTTCATATTTTAATGGGAGGGGGAAAAAAACGAGAAAAATGCTAAAATCTGCAAGGAGAGCCAAAAAAAAAAAAAACAACAAGAAAAATAGATAAAATTGACGTTTCAGCGCCTGCGCTCTTATTAACGAGCGACGGTGAGATCTAATGGTAAAGAATGCACAGGAGGGTAGTAACATGAGAGAGTAAAAAAAAAAAGAAAGATGAAAAAAGAGGGATGCCGAAGAGGAGGATGAAGACAAAAGGCGCCAAATTAGCATTATTACCCCAAAAACACCACCTCCTTCGTCAGCCTGGGAGAATTATTTAGCATAATGTGCTCGAGGAGAGGATATTTAAAAGAAAAAAAGACAATGAGGTGGGATGGATAAAAAAATAAAAATAAAATACACGCGCATATATTTAAAAACAAGGAGCTGAAAAGAAATAAATTATTAAAAAGAAAAAAAATACTGGGTACAATTACCGGTTGGAGTATCCATGTTGATGCCGGATTCTTGCCGTTGCTGTTTCAGCTCCAACATTTTTTTAAAAGGCGCGTGTAGAGAGTCGTCTTGACGCT
The DNA here is from genome assembly GCF_987345545.1 of Pholcus phalangioides. Classification (NCBI taxonomy): domain Eukaryota; kingdom Metazoa; phylum Arthropoda; class Arachnida; order Araneae; family Pholcidae; genus Pholcus; species Pholcus phalangioides. Next base: position 12,885,802 of record NW_028301594.1, read on the forward strand.
CGTCGTCGCGTGTGTCTGTATATGTTGTGTTTACGATTTCATATCGCGCGCACGTTATACGAGAAAGTGAAGCAAGTCTCCGTCATTGGTGCGACCTACATAACAATTTTTTTTTTTTTCAGTTGTTTTATTCTATTTTTTTATTCCGCGTTTCACGGAATAAAGGGCGGAGTGCGGAAGGGAAAAAAAGCACGCACGGGGTACGTGGATATATAAAAAAAAATTTTTTTTTTGGTATCCCGAAAAAAAATATATGTATTATTCGCTGTCTCACGTGCAAGGTCGCTCGCGCACGGCTCGTGCCTCCTACGGAAGTAAAAAAGCGAACGAGTCCCACCTGGGTTCGAACCCACGCTTCCCTCTTTCTCTGTCATATAAACGCACCTCCAAAAAAAAAACGTTTTGTTGTTGACGGTAACTGCCAGATATCAGAAGGATTTTTTGGGGTAACGCTTCTGTTATTTGGAATTTTTTAAAAATACGAGAAGACCTTGCAGCTGTGCAAATCTACAGTACAATGTATAAAGAAAAAAGTCCGTTACATGTATAATTCTGAAATTTTTTAATAGGAGGGTATTGAAGGTATCGTAAGAGTTAGGTGGATGTATTGAATTGAATCTGATACTTTTTCCTCAACAAAAGAATTTCTCCTTGAGATACCCTAGAAATCGTTCGCGATGGGATGACAGGTCCATTGGATTTGTCTCGTCACCAAGAAGTTTCGATAACCGAGCTGGAAAAGTAGTTCCGGGCTAAGAAGCCATAGCCCATTCTAGACTTTTCGTCTGAATCTCAAAGGGTTATCTTTCAGTGATATTAGTAGCTGAGTAATTGTGGTCTTAGTTATTCAGAGGTGATTGATATGTCCACCAGATTAACAGTCAACGAGTCGTCTCTGGACATTACACCAAAGACGTCCTCTCGCAGATGTACTAAGTATCCATAATTAAAGGGCCCTATTTCAAAGGAAAATAATGAAATTTTGTGGATGTCTTTATGGGGATTTCTTTCAGTAGAAAAAAAAATAGCTCCAAATATTGTCACTAGAGGGCGTCTTATAAATAAATTACACGTTTAGCCACACTTTTTACTTGTACAGTTTTCATTACAGCAAAACCTGTTCCACATGATAGCCATCACTTTCAGCTACCATCTGAGATCGCAAGATGGCATGTTCCACAGTTGGGCGAAGTATGTGATTGGAAACGGAAGGTGCGATCTCGTAAACTTCAGGGCATTGTGAATAGCAAGCACATTGAAAGCAAAGTCTCCGCGAATGTTCCTAGGTTTTATAACAGCTGCTGCGTGATGCCGAAAAAAATTACACGTATACTACAAATTTTCAGTAATACATCCTCTGGTGGCGATATTTGAAATATTTTTGTTTAACTAAAGAAAATGCATGTTAACATAAGAAAAAAAATTTCTTATGTTAACATGCATATTAGTTATCTAACTTAATTTGAATTTCCTTGGTAGTAGAAATTTTATATATAATTTTATTTCCCCGTTAAAACCAAACTTATTGATGAAATTAACAATATTCTAATTAATAGCATAATTTTCAGATTCTTCTATGGTTTATGCATGCTTCTCGGCTCACAACGTTTTCAACATTAAACCAAGACTATATTAAGACCAAAAAAAAGTAAATTCTGATCATTCTTTGATAATTAGGATCAATCTTTCATTTTAAAATAGCTGTTGTAATTACCTCAATTTACAACGGAAAGGACTAAATCACAACACTTTCTTAGGCTTGTATAGTGTGCACATTAAAATGTCCCACGCCGAAATAGTTTATTTTTGTATTATTGTCGTAACTCACTGTGCTGCTATGTTGATTTTTTCATGTTTTCTTTTTTCTCTCGGGTGCGTGAAACTGAACCCTGATAAATAAGCCAGAAAGAAACGTGCTAGACCAGTGGTTCTCAACCTGGGGCCATATGGCCCCCTTGCGGTCCTGGGATATTCTAGGGGGGCCACGGGAGAAAATCAGAAGAAAGGTGATCCATGACAGGTGGTGAAGAGAGTTATAGAGAACTGGGATGAGAAAAGGTTTAAAAGTGAAACATGGTTGAAAATATTGCTACTTTCAGAATTCATGAGATCCGTCCATAGAACCAGGGGTTCTTTCTTAACCCTTGGGTCTATGTGGGCATGATCCGTGTCTTCATGTCTATAATGGGAGGGGACTGCACTATATGGGATTTGGTACTATGATTTTCATATGCAAGCTGTTATTTCCAGCTAAGTATGGAGGGCCACCAGAACAACATTTGATGTGCTGGGAGGGTCGATTTATCGTGCAGGTTCGTTGGATCGTCCCGTATTTTACACAGACCATTTTTCACCATATAATTTGACTCCTGGGAGGGATGATAATCTACCATTTTTGAATCCATGCCTAGCCAGGATTCCAGAGATTGATCTGATTTATTAAAATTCTATTCATAAGAAAAAATAGAAAGTATCTCACTCTTGAATGAGGGTAGAGGGGGGCCTGGATAGGACAGGGGGGCCACGAGAAAAAAATGTGATCCATGGGGGGCCATGAGCTGAAAAAGGTTAACAAACACTGTGCTAGACGAATATGCGTTTTAACGGCCAGTGTCATGATGAAAAGATGGTTCCGAGGTAAATAGCTAGGGTTCCAATAGAATTTGAATTTTCCGACATATCATATACAGGGTGTTCATAATTAAAGAAACCTATTTCACAAAGCTGCTTACAGGTGAAACCAGTCATGATAAAATTGTGAAATTTTGTGGATGACTTAATAAAGGGATGCGGATAGTTGAAAAAAGAAATAGTTCAAATATCGCTACCAGAGGACGTATTACTGAAAATTAGTAGTATAAATGCATTTGTAGTATACATTCTGCGATGAAACGTACAGGAGCAGTTCCTTTCAAAATGTATACTGAAAGTTTTCAACTGTTTTTAATTAAATTTAGAAATAAATTATCCTCTTGATTTAGTTAAAATTCTCAATTAAAAGCAATTATTATTTTTTCTTTTAAATCATGATCATTACTGAAAATATTTTTTTTAATTTTAATTTCCAATAAAAAAAATATAAATATACATTTTTTTCCTCGTAGGAATATTTTTTTTTTTCAATTCACGAATAAAATAATTACAGCAATTAAGATATTTTAACTCTTTCTTTTTTTAACAAGAAAGCTAAGATATTCAACAGCTTGGTGTAATAAGCGGCCATCAACTCCACTGACTTTATTTTCTATTCAAAAATTTGATCTCTCAGAATTGCAAAAGTTTCGTCTTAATGATTCATCTGCTTAACATAACCCAACACCCAAACTTGGGTCGCAGGGGCTTTCGAAATGAGTCGTGAAAAGCCAATTAAAAGTATAGTAAATAGTTTTATAATTAGCTCTATAAATAAATTTTTAGTGCCACTGGTTTCACTAATTTCAAAAAACAACATTCTGCTAATAAAAAAATATTAAATAAAGATATTTTTAAAATCAAAATAGGACCATAGGTCGTGAAGTTGATGATGTTGTTGATTTGGTAGTAGCTTACGGCTGAAAATTTTTAATGACCCTTGACTGATGTAACAAAGTAAGAGTATACCTATTGAATGCTTCTAATTTTATTTAATGTTATAGAAGATAATAGCCAGTAAACAATCGGTTTCATTTCATGTACTAAATATCGTGTTGTTTGATGTAGTGGTGGGTTGGTAAGTTTTCAGGGACCTGGGTTCAAACCCACCCACAGGAAAGCTACAGCTTTTTCCGGATGCAACCAGGGTCACCGCTTTGGGAATTCTCATTGACGATCGGCTTAGGTTTTCTGATCATTGTTCAGCGGTGGTCAAAAAAGCGACTAGAAAACTTCGTTTCATTTTCAAAAAGGTCTCTTCGCGTTTTCCTAAAGTCATTCTTCCGCTTTTCCGAGGCTTTGTTCGTCCTGGACTGGAGTTTACTGTGATGTTTTAGACACCAATACCTACAGAGGGACGTAGACTTCTTTGAAGGTATGCAGAGAAGAGCTACGCGTGTTCTTGTTGGCAAACGGGGCTAAACTAAACTAAACGAACCGAGCACGACCAGGCTCTGTCGTGCCGGGAAGACTCTAGCTGGCAGTCCGGCCGGGTAAGAGAAAAAAAAAGAAGAAAAAAGAGAGAAATCATAATAAAAAAAAAGAATAAAATAATAATTATAAAATAAGAGAAATAAATAAATGATAGAAAGAAAAAAACAAGTAATAAAAAAATAATATGTATAAAAAAATAACGGGGCTGAAGAAAAACATTGGATGAACGCAGGTGTCGGGGAATATGATCGAAGTGTTCAAAATTTTTAACGGGATGGATAGGATGAACCATGAATTATTAATACGCTGTCACTCAACTGCTTTTGACAAGGGGACACCAGTATCGATTGATAAGGGACAATTCTAGGTTGTTGAGTCGCAGGGAATTTTTCTCTAATAAGCTTGTGAATAAGTGGAATAGCTTATCCCCAGAGGTAGTAAATTCAAACACAATTGACACGTTTAAAAAGAAATACGATAAACATGTTGGGGTAAATCGAGAAGCTACCCATACTCAGAATGAGACACCCATAAATATTTGTATGGGTATTTTATAATATTTTATCATGTATACATAATTTTTAGTTTTTATAATTGAATTTTTAATTGGGTTGTTGTATTTTATAAATATATGGCATCCATATTTGTTATTGGCATCTTTTTGTCAGCCACCTTGTTGGACATTTTGCCTGTTGTGGAATTGTATTTGTATTTGATAATAATATTCAGTTAAGAAAATCTTTTTTCACATATTACTGCCTGTGAAAAAAAACAAAAAAATCATTACAGCAATTTCTCGTGGCAAAGCTGTGGCTTTCAACAGTGTATCTCAAAGTATGCGTCGCGGCTCCTAGGGACGTCGCCAACCTTTGTCAGGGGCGAAGCGACGAGCTGAAGATTTGTGTGCCTATCTATGCTTTGAAGTGGTTCGTTCATAAGTGAAAATATCTTTTGAACTAGTCTACGCAGTGCAGATGTACCATGAAATGGTCAAGGGGGCAGCGGGTGACAAAATTTTCAGAACCACTGACTTACTGTAGACAGTAGATTCCCGAAAATTCGATGTCCCGTGTAATCCTAGGTGCTGGAATTTTTCAATTTGTTTACTTCTCAAACCTCTTTCTTTCTGTTTTTCGCCAAGACAGCGCGTTATTTTATTTTGTTTGATTCTTCCAACGAAATGCGAATAATTTCGGTTTTAAGGGTGTCTTGATTCCTAGGCTAGGGTCTTCGGTGGACCCCCTCGCTAAAATTTTTCACAGGCTATAGTAAATTTATAGTGTGAAAAAATGATAAAATTCATTTCGGAGCTCCAGGAATATGGGAGCCCCTGTGATCCTTAGTTATGAAGAGGCCATCAGTTTTGGCAGCCCCTAACCTTAATAGTTTGGAATGAATTAAGAATAATAAAGGTAAAACAGTAAGTACGAATAAGTAGGTCTAAGCTCCTCTCCCAGTGAAACTCGATTTCCATTGTTTTTTTCCGGATAATCCGAGGTGGCCTTAGTCCCGTTTACCTCGGATTATCGATGCTCTACTGCAGCGGTTCTCAACCTTTTTTGACTCGCGGAGCCCTTTTTAGTAAAAAAAATTCTATGGCGGAGCCCTGTAGGCCAATGTTTTTAATTATTCATCAAAGCTACTGATTTATTTTTACTATTTAAAAATATTTATAGTTATTTTTTTAAATTTTACTGGTTTTTTTCCTCGAGCGGCACAAGGAGCCCCAAGGGCTCCGAGGAGCACCGGTTGAGAACCGTTGCTCTACTGTATAGCTTTAAACGTTAATTTTTAGCTCATGCTAATTAAAACCCGTTGCTTATCCAATAACTTTTTTATCTGATGTTGTCATTTCGAGAGATTTTAATTTATTCCAATGATCAATATTTTAAATATATTTCTTTTTAATCCAGTCAAAAACCAAGTACTTACTCCAGAATAATGTCTAATGTCATTTCATATTGTAAAAATTCTCAAAGAAGAAATCAAAGTTAAGTTTTAAATGCGAAAAATTTCATTTTACCTCAATATATCAGTGTTTTCTTTTTTTCCCCCTTTAGCTTTTGAATTACTTGCAGTTCATATGAAATTTCTGTGTGTAAAAACCCGGCGTTTTTCCTCTACACAGGAATTTTTTTTTCGTTTGCTAGTTTTCTTAGCGACTAAAATACATCCTAATAACTTATTTACCGGGAATGATGGTAATAATTGCTCAGAAAGGCACGAATATTGTAAACTGGTGGTTCTTAACCTTTTTTTTCACCCTGCACCCTCAGTGCAGTTCAAATTACCTTCCCGCACCCCCTCGAATAATGTGCTGACTATTTGTTAAAAATTAGGTATCTCAATTAACTACATTAATTATCCACTAAATAATAGTTTGAAAATTCTAAGCATATAAGATAATTGCATAACTAATGTGTTGAAGAAAAAGAGCACACACAGGTATCAACGCAAGAAAACTAAAATACACTAAATGTAGATTTTTAGTGACATAATTGTTGCGGTTTTTCCTAATAATATTGAAATTTAAGTGTTTTTTTTTCTCCTTTGAGGGGATACCTACCCGCATATAATCACTTACATTCCAGCGGTTCATGGTTTTTGTTTTCATTCGCAAACGTTATTCAAACCCCCATTCTGCAGAGGTAGGTGGTAGTGGTAAAAGTGTTTGGGAAGCGGTCTTCCCTAGTTTTAGAAATGGTTTCAACTGAGCACACAAAAATTGTTCGAAATAAGAATTTTGAATGTGCATTTGAATACATGGCTCTGGCTCACATTTCAATGAAACCATCGTGCACTAAATTACTATCATTCATAGAATTAAGGTTGAAAAAAATGAATCCAGTGTCACACAACAGGAAAAAGCATGTGAAAATTGCATATATGAGAGTGCACTTTACATCCCTCTAAGCCGGAAACATTCATAGTATCACGCAACACACTTCTGCAAGCAAAAGCTGAAAATGAGGTGTCATAATGCAGGTAGGATTCGCATTTTTGAATTTGGAAATTAAGTTTATCCACATCATTTCAATTTCTCCGATTAATCAATCAGCATGTTACAATTTTCTGTTTTCTTCATCTCTCATCCTCAAAAATGCTTTCCCGGACCCCTGGTTAAGAACCGCTGTCATAAACGGAACACACTAATTGAATGGAATGTTTGAATAGAAATCATGGCTACTATTTGTAACTGTAAAAAGTCTCAATGGACGATACAACGGAAGTCTTTAATGATAGAAATTTTCACGTTTTAAAAAAAAAACTAAATTATTGTATATAGGAGTGTATAAAGTTTTAAAACTTTAATATCCTCAAGAAGAAAAAGATCCGATTTTGTGTTTGCGAAGTATTGAACACCCTCACTAAAGTTGTTGCGTTCGAGGATTAGCATTATGCGGATTTGATGTGTGAGCATATGAATGTAAATCGTCACGGGCCCTACTTCTGATTTTGGGTGCATACGGTGCGCATGAATTGGAAAACGTTGAAGACTTCTTACGACATGGTTAGAGTATGAGATTAACTTGTCTCAACATGATATTTTCAGGTTGATATTGATCCATATATATATATATATATATATCGTATATCCCAATATACGGACGATGTAACGGGAGGGACGTATTGTGTAAGTTCAGACAAATTTTCCCATTTTATTTAGCTCTTGGAAAGGGGCTGATTCGTTCACGCACCTGATTGAAGGCCTAATGGAGTGGAGGCATATATCTTCAGCTGCGAATGGAGTGGAGGCAGGCATCTTCACAGCTGCGAGTGAGTAGGGGCAGATATCTTCAGCTGCGAATGGAGCGAAGGCATATACTGCATCTTTATCTGTGAATGAAGCTTACTAAGATATTTTCCGCTGCGAATGAGCCGAGGCGGATATCTTCAGCTGCGAATGAGCCGAGGCGGATATCTTCAGCTGCGAATGAGCCGAGGCGGATATCTTCAGCTGCTAATGAGCCGAGGCGGATATCTTCAGCTGCGAATGAGCCGAGGCGGATATCTTTAGCTGCGAATAGATTCGGTCCAGTATGTACCCAGTATGTGCTTTTTTGTGTAAGTGCATCGGATTGTCCCGTATTTTACGGACAGAAAAATTTTCCCCATGTTATTTGGATCTGGGGATTATCGTTCGCCCCAATCACCCCCTTCCCCAGATTCGTACGTGGTAGACTGTGTAAGAAATATCAAATTTTTTTCATCCGTGGCACTCTTGGGAATGCGATTATTATTTAACATGCCTCGTAACACTTTTACCCAATCTCATGCCACTTAAGGTCAAGATTCGATGCATGGTCAGCATGTGGCATAACTAACAAATTCAAAAAACAGACAGCAATAATTCGAATCGCGAGTGTTTCCAAGACCAGCAAAAATTTCAGAATTTATTTTCAAACCGATTTTGACTTGATAAACGAGATATTCCACGCAATAGGAAGGGTACATAACAAACACTCCTAGATTAGCACTAGTCTATATGAGACCTCGATTACTCGAGGCCTACCTTCGAACCTTGTCTGCCACGTGATCATAACCAAAAAGCCGACGTAGTCTTTTTGACAGTGCTGGAAAGGCCTTCATATCACTGGTCTTGCACAAATTAGTTCAGTCAACCTTTTTCTCATTGTTGACCCCTGAAATTAAGTGGAAATTTAATTTTAGGGGTTGATTGCCCCGGACCGGCATAAACGGGGGAAAATAATTTCCGAACTTGTGGGAAAACCAATTGAGGAAAATTTCCTACGGCCATTCTGATTTATTATGTAGTCCATGCCACCTAATGCAATCACATCGGGACTCGGGGGTTTCTGATAACAATAACTGAATGATAACTATATCCGCGCGCGAGAAAGTCCCGTTTGCAAGTTTAGTGGCCACACATACCGTTTGGTTGAATGGGATGTATGGTAAACGTGTATTGGTAAAATAGTAGGGCCATAACAAGGATTTGTGTCACCCTGGGCAAACATTATTTTGCCGCCCCCACAAATTTAAAATTTGGTAATTTTGTAATGGTGTTCTTCGTTCTTACCTAAAACTGCCACCTCCCAAAATTTTTCCTCCATGGGCGGTTGCCCCCCCCCCTTTCCCCCCCTCTAGTTCCGACCCTGAAAATGCCTAGGGCGCAAGAATTTAGGGGGAGCAGTCTAGGTGGGAACAAAGAATACCGCTGGAAAACTATCGAATTTTAAGGTTATGGGAGGGGGGGGGCGGTGAAATTATGTATGCCCGGGAGGCAAAAATCCTAGTTACGGTCCTGGGAGGCCACGTGACAAATAGCTCCGAGGACCACATGCGTTCCGTGGATCATTCATTTAATACAGTTTCCCAACTTTTTTTTTCCTATCATCCACTTCTGCAGAAATTTTTTTCTCCCATCGCCCCCAACTCAATCTAACCTATAGGTTCCTATGTTATACCCGTAGCTTCTACCGCCCCCCTCCCCAGGGGGCGTTAACGCCCACGCTAGGAATCACTGGTTTAAGACCAGGAGGATGTAGGAGATCAAGGAGACGTAGGTCCTACTTAAATGATCTGGTGCTCTGCAAAAACTCGGTTATTGAAAAGTCAACGAAATCTAAATTATAATACTCATCTAATATCAAACGGTTAGTAAGGTTTTCTTTTCGTGAGGCCGATTTTTATAACCTTGGTTGAAGGAAAAAATAATGTAGAGCAGGGATTCGCAACGTGGGTGTTAACGCCACCTGGGGGGCGATAGAAGTTACGGATATAACACAGAATCCTTTGGGTTAGATTGCGATGGGAGAAAAAAATTTCTGCAGAAGTGGACTACAGGACAAAAAAATTTGGCAAACACTGAGATGCAGACGGTCGCAAAATATTATTTTACTCATCTCCAAAATGTTTAATCCCAGCATCAGAGCCGCCCTTGGAGGAGAACGCAATCACAGTTGCGGCCACACCGGACCCCGCACTCTCAGAATAGGAATGAAAACTTAATTTTTTGTGAAAAACAAAACAAAGTGGATTCTGAATAGTTGATAGTTCTGGATTATATCCAACAATGACAATGATCACAAAAAACCAATACAGGCCTACGTAAGATCTCCCTCTATCAGATATACCCACAACACTGAAAATTTTGTCCGTATACGAGATAGCGTCAGCCAAAAACAAAATCTTAAAATATCTAAAATTTTTCATGTGCAGTCAGTAAATTACGGTCCAAGGACTAGAAAAGTTTTCAGAGTTTATGGCTACTAACACGCAAAAGGGGAAAGGGGTCAAAAAATCCAGGGCAGTCTTAAAATTCGGCAAAAAATTGCATCCGTCAGGGGTTTTGAGTGGTTCTATCTCTCTACCTTAAAAATCGGTGAAAATGCGAGCCGATATCTCCCCGTTAAAAGTATCGCCAAAGAAAGCATCAGGCCTACAACGGCACAGTTATTGAATCATTACACTTCACTCATAGTTAGAGAAATTGATGGCAGATGGCAGCACTACACGTAACAAGCATTACAGAGAAAAAAAACTTCACGTTAGGTGAAGTATTTCGGCATGTAACAATCCGTTAGAAATTCCCGTAGAGGAATATGTACAAGGTGCACGTATAGTTTAGAAGAAGTAGTCTTAAAATAATCACAGGCCTCAAGCAAAGTGATTTTCATACTTACTCAGGCAAATTCTAGCCAGATATAAGTATCTATGTGTGTGTGTGTGTGTGTGTGTGTGAGCCCCCTGGCAACATCATCTATAGCAGAAGCCTTCCGCGCGAAGCTCGTGTCGTCACTGAAGAAGTTATTTCACCTATAGTCATTGGATGCTCTGCAAAAAAAAGATATCGTATGCGTGGGCCTGCTATACCCAATGGCTATAGCAGCTGAAGTAACTTTTTCAGTGACGTCACGAGCTTCGCGCGTAGGCCTTCTGCTATAGATGGTGGTGCCCCTGGACCGTGTCCGAATGGGCACTTTTTCTTGATATATTTTTCTTGACTTGAAAAATGGGCTTTTTTTGGCCTGACAAAAAGGGCTTGAAAAATTGCGGGAAAAACATAACTATTTTTTCCCAATTTTTCAAGCCCTGACGAATAAAAAGTGGAACTTTCCATGACGGACATTCCCCGTTAGCGGATACTGTTACGAGTCCCCTGGAGCATCAAGTTACAATATTTCACTCCTTATAAGGCAAATAAAATTATTCGTACTATAAAGAGTCCCGCGATTACTTTTGCACCGGGCTCCGTCTCTCGTAAAGGCGGCCTTGTTCGACATTGTTCTTAATTGGAGTGTTTCAACTTTATTCTGCCATAATATCGTGGAACACGAGATGTCTATGTTTAGAAGTGGCGTCCATCCACAGAAAAACTTCAGCGGGTCTCCCGCAGAGTACGCCTCACAGTTCGGGAAATCAACGAATTTTTTGTTTCTAATGTGAATACTGAGTACGTACCGAATACAAAAATTTTAACGCCGAGCGCGAGTCTCAGACTATTATTAACGGCTAAAAAGGCTCTGACAGACTGAAATCAGGGCTATATGATAAGGGCTGTTTCATGACTCGCCGGAATCGGACCCGGAGTCATGACCAGCTGACGTCATTGTTTAAACAGAACCGAGTGTTATCGCTTTGCTACCCTGTCAATTACGATCGTTTGCGATCACTGCACTGCCCATACCACTGAGTTATTTTCATAATCATTAATGAAATTAATAATTTTTGTAATTAAGTTATTATTTATTTAAGTCATAATCATTATTCATATTATTTCAATAATCTTCTCGATTTAAAAATTTCCGGGAACTATTTAAAAATTTCGATTAAGAAATTTTGCATTTGCTTATGAGGATTTACAAGCAAATTTGCTTATAACTTATGAAATTTTGCATTTTGCTAATTCCACTGAGAATATTTTTCTCGGATCCATTTGGGGCTATTCAAGTATTACGTCGGCATCGATGGGGGGGGGGGTTCTGATTCGCTGACTTTTGATGACAAGGAGGGAGGGGGGGTTTAAATAATGCTTACGTCATCATCCATCTTTTATGAAAATATGAAATATTCGTAATGGCATCTTCCTCGGTGCTCCGACGAGAGAAAACGAGAAAAACCTTTCGATAGTTTGTGGGCACTTGAAGTAACATTCCCCCCTATTGATAACTGCCCTACAGAGCCCCTTTAGTGATCTCTAAATGTTTCGCGGATCCAAGTGATCTGGAAATGTGACCGGGCCGCTTAAGTGCTCTGGAACTGCATCACTCAAGTGATCAATAATTATATGCCGCGGATCACTTAAATAATATGAGAATGCGCCGCGAGTAACTTGAGTGATGTAGAACCGCACTGGGGGCCACTTAAGTGCTCTAAAACTACGTCACATGTCACTCAATGGATCTCTAAATGTGTCACGGGTCGCTTAAGTGTTCTGGAACTGTATCCCGAGTCGTTTAAGTGTTCTGGAACTGTATCCCAAGTCGTTTAAGTGATCTGAAAATGTGCCACGGGTCACTTTAATGCTTTGGAATTGTACCACGGGATACTTAAGCGATCTGCAAATGTGCCGCTTAATTCATTTTTACAAAGTTAGGTTTGAGGAGGGCAGGCCGCATCAGATAACCCCCCTAGGGCCATATTTGGTTCGCGGGCCTTTATGCGATCTATCATTATATGGTTTAAAGGGGGGGTCACAATGAATTTATCAAAGATAAATTTTGAGTTCATAGCCTTCAAATAACATTGAAATCAACAGAAATTCATTATAATAACACACTCACACATATAAAAGTATTTTCTTTCACACAAAATTTTAATTTTTTTTAAATGTTTTTACATTAAAAAAATTTTTTTTCGTCTGGAGGGGAGACAAAAATTGGGAAAGCATTTTTGGGGGTGCGAGATGAAAAAAAAAAATTAGCATGCTGACTGATTATTCAGGGAAAATTTAAATGATGCGAAAAATCGAATTCTTCAATTTAAAAAAATCATACGTTTTTTGAAAATTCATTTTTTTTTTCTATCAGATATGTGTTGCGCAAATTTGAATGTTCCCAGCTCGAAGGAATTTAGAGGACACATTCTTAATGCAATTTTCAGATGCTCTTGGAGATTTTTTTTTTCTGTTACCGATACTAGAGTCATCTCTTTTCGATCATAATCGTTCGAATGATTGTAATTTAGTAAAAAATGATTGAAATGCGGACGAGCGTATGCATTCAAACTGAATTTCAAAATTGTAATTTAGAACAATTTTTATGTGTGTTCCCAGCTGGAACCATTTCCAAAAATAGCGCAGGCAGCTTTGCAAACACTTCTTTCATTCGATGCCACTTACTTTTGCGAAATAAGGTTTTTATCACTTTCGCCGATGAAAACAAAAACCACAAATCACTTGAATGTAAGTGACAGTATGTGGTTAGCCACCCTCTTTTCAAAGAAAGAATCGCTATTTTAAAATATTATTACGGAAAAAAAACAAAAAAAAACAATGATAAATTAACCACTAAAAACTGGCACGTACAGTAATTTTAATTTTGTGCCGTTCACACGCACATGTGCGCAATTTTTTATTAAATAAATTAATTTTCCAATATCTTTCAAGCTTAGAACTTTTATAAAAATAAATTAGTGGAAAATTAATTTAACACTAATATGTTGCAAAAAGTTAAATTTTCAATGAATAGACAACATATTATTCATGGAAATGTGGGAAGGTAAATCACGAGAGAGAGGGAGAGGGTCGCACTGGGGGTGCGGGGTGGAAAAAAGTTGAGAACTACTGGTTTAGCACTTCTAGATTCCATTTATGGACTTGAGTATTGTTGAAAACTCAACTTACGCCCCTCTGACTCCTCATTTATAGGCTAGGTCCATATTCCTTCCTTCTCGATCAGATCTCATAAATTCTGTAAACATGAGTTTTAATCATAACAAAGTTAGTCTTAGCGCCGAAGCACTCAATCCATAATGGTCTCTTATGAAATATGTTGGATGAACCCTTGTAAGTTGGTGATGGTTTTTTTAATGAAGGAAATTTACTTTTAGTGAATCATGGAATTGAAAATTACGCTGTTCAAACAGCAAGCAAGATTGGTTTCTTTTTTTTTCCTTCTTATTTTGAAGAACCTTTCATCCTATATATGATTCTGTTTTATTAGACATTATAAGAATTTTTCATTTTTGCAAGGCCTGTTTCCCCACGGCACATGCCCAGGGCCCATGATTATTCAGGGCCCCAAAATAAGATCTTTTATCGAATTTCTATAGTGTAATTGCGGCCTATGTTTTGAAAAAAGCTCTTTTGTAAGACTTGAAACATGCAACCAGTAAGCGTATCGGTTACATTCGCGACTTATTGGTTTTTTTTTTCCAAGTTCCGTAAAAGATCTTTTATCATACTTTTATGGTGTATAATCACAGTCTAATACCGCCCTAGACGATAAAAAAAATTGAAGATGGATAGAGCGTCACACACTACGATTTTTGAAAAGTAGATAAGAAATCTCTTATCTTCATGATCAACGATTTAGAGCGCCATCTAGTATATATAAAAGAAACTATAGCTGTAATCTTGAGAAACAAATTTTTTACGTAAATTATATATATACTGCATTTCTTTATTTTCTCCCTCTTTTTAAATAAACATTAAAAATATTAGTGTGATTGAAAATTTTGTTCAAGTTTTTTTTAGTTTTACTGTTAGGTTAATATAGTTTATAAATTTAATTAAATAAGAAATTTCAAATTTTTTTAATTGTAACTCACCGATCGGCTAAAAAAATACTTACTGGCCCTTGTATAAAGGCCCCCGAAATGATAACGATTATACTGTAATTTCAGGTTAATAACACCCTAAAATATTCAAGATCACACTTACAAGAATGAGCAAAAAAAATAGTTTTCTTTGAAAGAACTGAAAAAAAAAGAAAGAAATAATATAAAATTTAAACTAACTTCCATATAGTTCGCATATTTAAATTATTAATTTCATTAGTAACTAGCTATAATATCCAGCGCTGCCCGGGATTTCTTCAATTATTAGGAGGATTGAAAAAGTGACAAACCATTGTAAAGGAATGAACTATTATACACAGTACTGGGAGCATTAAACAAGTGATTGACAAACCATTGTAAACACATATGTATGTCTGAAACGCATTGCTAGGGAACCACGGTAACCAAAAGTAAACATTTTAAATGTCATTGTCGAGCTCAGAAACCATTGTTGCCCGACAGATTTTTGCCCGTTTCAGGCATTTACAAAGCTCTGATGTACTTTTAAAGTAGCCTGTCGTTGAAGTCGGGTCCCGTTTTGTATATATGCAAGACTTTACGAAGGTTGGTCTAAAATTGTAGATTTTTATAGAGAACGTACATACAGAAAATCAATTTTATATAGATTATCTTTAAGAATACTATACTAAGGATTTTATTTGTACTTGAGAATACTGTATCTACTTACGAATAAACATACACAGATATTAGATATTATCTAAATAAAACTAAATTTCCCAACTGCATTTAAATTAGCCAAATAAAATAATTTTTAAATGCTGTAAACTTTTCTGAGTCTTACTGAGTTCTAATTTTAGTTCTACTGGGATATAGAAGTATTTTTTATTATAACCTACTGGCAAGTATTGTTCACTGCCATTTTCCGTTAAAATGTTCTTTTCTAAAAACTATGCTTTTGTACCATGAGCAGCATTTTTTCAAACAACTCATTTATATGTCGAAACTTTTAATGTCTCTTGGCGCTCTGAGATGTTACACGCTTTAACGAGAGCAATTTTATAATAAATTTCAGTCATTTTTGAAAAATGTGCCTGTCGTTGAAGTTGAAATAAAAAAAATGGTCTGCAATATATATATTTATATATACAGAATTTAAAAACAAAAATTGAATACCAAAAGTGAATGGAAAATTTTGAAAGATTCCTTAAAAGCAGGTGACTTTTTTCCATAAAAAGCCAATATCGTGCAAAACCTCTCGAATGGAAGCACATCAAAAAATGTTGATGAAAATTCACTGGAATCCCACGAAATCATAAGGTCTGAAAAAAAATACGAATATATTTTCAATAGGATGGGGAATTAAATTCGTCGCATGAGCCAAAAATTAACTTTTGAAGCTTTAAAAATCTTTCGTAGCTTTACAGCATTTAAAGTTTTTAAAACATAAATTGTAATCAAGAGATCCAAGAAATGATTTGGCTCCGGACTCTTGAGCGCGCTGAAGTGGCCGTATTTATGTCAGTCTGGCTTCAAGCGCTTCATATTCTTCGAATGCGTAAATTGTTTAATTAATTCTCAGAAGTTCATAAATCAATGGGTAAAATAATATCCTGCAATGAGCCAGATTATTGTTGAGGATTGATGGTCGACCTGACCTGGCTGGATAATTAACGCAAGAGATGCAACGTCGAAAGATATTTCTGCGAAGAACCAAATCGTCCTACGTATCAGATAAAAGATGCGAAAATTCCTCACTATTTTTTCCAAACAAATTATTTTAAATAGATATATTTTTTATAAGTATTCTGTGTATATAATATATATATCAATAAATAAACTATTTCAGTCTAATAATGTTTTCAACGTGCATTCAACGCTATCAGAGAGAGAATTTCTCACCTTCATATATAAAAAGTATCACAGTGTCAATTAATTTATTTGTTTAAACAAATGATAATGATGAAAACAATTTATAATTTCCTTCAATTAAATGATCAAACTTTCATTATGCATAAAGGGAAGTGGTTATTGGCGACTGCTAAATAATTTTTAACTGCACTGTAAGAGAACCTTTTGTTATTTTTTTTTATTTAAATTTTTTATGAAATTCTTGAGAACATTTTTTACATCTTAAAAATACATATTTCACGTATTATTTTAACATTGAGCATTGGAAGACCGGAAACATCCCGCTTCACATCTCAGACAGAGATTTCAAAGCGTTCCCGAATTATGGTGTATCCGGAAACTTATTATTTATTACGTTATATAAATAACAAAAGCAATACGGTGACAGAAACATAAAAGAAAAACCGGCAATCTTCAATCTGTAATCTCAAGATCTGTTTTTAGTGATAAAGATTGAACACAATAAAAATAAGTTAATTTTCTTGAAATCAAGTTGTGAATCTGTATTGCCGCTACAGAATCTTAATATGATCATCACATTAGATCTTTAATTTGCCGTTATGATAATTTGTAAAAAGCGTCCATCTCCAACTAGATCTTAGTCGTTGACTGGCCCTTCTGCCAGGTAATATTGGTGCAGTATGTTAATTAAAAACTTCATAGAAAAGTTATTTGTCATGTATCAAAAAATTAAGTTCCTAAAACAGCTATGAATACGTTCATAAATTATAATGTATTTTCCAATACATTCTTAATGCAAAATTTCAACGCTTCTCTTTTTGTTTTCGGTAACACAAAAACATAAACACGCTATTCGATTAAAACATGGGCCAGATGTCATGTAAGTTACGCCATGTTTCCATCATCATCTCTATTCTAGTCAAAATTATCTTCATTATGTATTACTCATTGTATTATGAAGTGATTACTTTTTTTATTTATTTTTATTAAAACCTTAGCAGTGACTGATAACTAGAGACAGGAAGTTTAGACACTAAAAATTATAAAAATGGGCAGGCAAAAAGGCACTATATAAAAATGCCTAAAATAGGCATTAAAAAAGGCATTTATTATTAATGGGGAAAAAAAGGAAAAAGTAACAAAAACTCTCGGGTATTATATATATAAAGCAGAGCAGCCCTTATTCTACGAATGGCCCGGTGCGAAATAATTTCGGGGTTACTTAGCCCCGATTTTATATATTTCGTGAGGGGAGGGGAATCGAGCATCCAAAGATTCATGCATTACCACAGAATATACTGAAATGGTGAAAAATATCTACTCACCAATGAAAATTCAAAGGAAAAGTCCCAGAATTAATGAAAGGAAAAATCCCAAAATTGATGAAAATCCAGAATTAATTACAGTTAATTACAAAATCCTAGAGTTGATGAAAAATCAGAATTAATGAGAGAATGATGATGAAATCTGGTAGTATGATTTTCGAATGTAAGCATGTAAGCTATTACTTCCATCTAAATATGGCCTCCAGAACATCACTTTGCCCGGAGACCCATGCTGTTGAGACGGCCATGCATAAAATTCATACTAGAAGAAAGCTCACTGAGAGGGAGAGAGAGCTCTCTTGACCAGGGTAGGCGCGTACCCAGGGTGATTTGTCGGGAGAGTCGATCGCAGGTTCATTGCAGATCGTCTCATATTTTACGCCAGACGGTTTTTCCCTGTTTAATTCAGCTCTTAAAAGGGATGATCACCCACTTTCTCTGGATCCGTGCCTGGCCCAAGGTTCAAAGTTCGATCTCATTTATAAAAATTTTGTCTATTATCAAATTAAATTCAGATAAAATTCAATGCGATAAATAGAAAGGGACTCAATCTTGGATGCGGATAGGAGGACCTGGATAAAGCAAGGGAGTCACGAGAAGAAAATATTGTCCAAAGGAAGGCTATGGGCTGAAAATAAAAAATTGAGAGAAACACTACACTATATACTGTAAAAATTCTTATTCTCAATACAGTTATCAAGCTATCGCAAATATTTAAAAATATTTAAAATTTAAAAAATTGCCATAGAAATTTACGTTTCAGAAACAACGAGTGAACGGGAAATATTGTAACACGTTGTTGACCGAGTGTCTGAACATGTCATATCTCCTGCGGACCAAATATTGTTCGAAAGACACTTTTAATAGCTAATGTAAACCTACAAATATTCTAGTTATTGTGCCAGTCCGTAGTTCAATACGTGGTCTAGAGACCCCTACAGCAGGGGTTTCTTAACCTTCTTCAGCCGCGACCCAAAATCAACAACAAGATCAGCTTCGCAACCCACGGGACCATCGAAATTAGCGAAACCAGTGAAGCAATAAGTGCATTCAAGAAAAGACTGTGAGTGGATTTGTACAACTCATCTGGGAAGCCCCCTGAAAATTAAGAATGGGTTGTGTCCCATGCCTCAAGAATACCTGGCTGTGAGTGGATTTGAACGAACCAACTCGGAAGCCCCTTGTGACACAAATTTGGGTCGCGACCCATAGGTTAAGAACCCCTGCCCTATAGGAACATCGAAAATTACGTCGTGAATAAACAGAGATTTCTCGGGATCCGTCAGCAGCCGCTCGCGGTAGAACCACGAGATCACTCGGGAATCGTCACCGGTGTGTTAAACTTGCTTTACACCACTGAAAGAAAATTTTTTATACGATTATTTGATGCCATTGAAGTAGCAAACAAATAATCAAAACCAGGTCTTTTTAAATATGCGTATGTAAATTTCATATATAATAATAATCCTACCTCCAAAAACATTTCACTCGGGATAATCAGCTGATGACTGTATCTTGGCTGTATACCGTCGTTTCGAGTAAGTCCTGTTTATGTAATGTCACATATTCTTCTTATAAGTCAGTTTTGATAACACACGCACATCACAAACAGTACAACACTATGGTTTTTTTGATATCGTCGTATACGAATTATTTGATATATAACTGTCAACGTTTATTTTCACTTCAAAGTTTCTATTAATAATTTTCAAAAATGTTCTTCTTCTTTGTCATGAAATTAGTTTAATTAAAGAGGGAGGGGGAAAAAGTCTTTTTACAGTTTTTTCTAGATTTTAATGTGCAAAAGTCATGTCGAAAACAAATGCATTTCCCACGAAAAAAACCAGGATGAAATCTTGCACGACACTCATCGAGAGCACGTCCTTTTAACAACTGGCTTCGTTTGTAAACACTAAAGACATTTTCCCCCCTCATCCATGAAAAATCTCTCCACACGCACGCTCTTCTCCTAATTAGCATTTGATTGAAGGATGATAAGAGCGCCATCTTTTAGGCTACTGCTGAAACACAAACTAAACTGATTCCCATAATGCACATCGAAAATCCGTAATAGATTCCTTTTTTTCCCAACAGAGGGAAGACTGAAATCCCCGCAGAGTTTGAAGGGAAAAATAACTTCTGATAACGGTGTAAAAGTTCGTTTCGAGCATCGTTATTTCTAATGTTATGTAATATGTGACGGTAAATGTTAAAAATAGGTTATTATGCATAATAACCAATTGTTGCCAATTAACCGTTTATTTACCAACCGTCTCGGTAAGTTTGGTATATTTATTCTTTTTACCGTCAATTATCCATAATACTCAAGCATCGTTGGTAAATTTGATAAATACTAAAAAAATTATCACTTCTACCCGCGATTATGCATAATACCCAAGGATCGTATGTGATAAATACTAAAAAAATAATTAATCACTTCTACCGGTGATTATACATAATGCCCAAGGATCGTTGGTAAATTTGGTAAATACTAAAAAATATCACTTCTAAAGGTGATTATGCGTAATGCCCAAACGTCGTTGTGGTAAATTTGATAAATACTAAAAAAATTATACGCAATGGCGTACGATTTGATATAATGATACGTTATATCGGCGGACAATCGTAAAATTTGTTATATATGAGTTCGTTATATCGAGGTCTGATTTCAGAATTTTCAAATACAAACTATTTCGGGGATGTTCGGAGAAATTTTTCAAATCAGAGTTCAATATATCCCTTGCTCACAAGCACGATAATAAAAATAATAAAGCTCATCAAGGCAATGAGACTTATTTACCCTACTTACCAATACGAAATGGTGATTATGCTTTATAACCGGCAAATGTAATGAATTTAGTATGATTTTTCATGTTTAACAACGGCGTTTGGGTATTATGCGTAATTGCCGGTAATATTGATGAATTTAAATAAATTTATCACATTTACCAAAATGGTCGGTAATTATGCACAAAAACCGGTTATTATACCCAATGACCGGATTTATTTCATTGATTGGGGAGGGAGTCTATATATTGGACCCCAAATTATTAAAATTTTCACGACCTCCAAAATTTGATCCGTAAATTCAGTTCAGAAGACCAAGAAAAAAAAATGCTCCGGCCCAGGCTCTCAAAACTTCATTGAGACAAAGCGGTGGGCCATGATTTTGTTAGGATGACGAGGGCTCTGTAAACCCGTTTTGATAATTTTTGTCGCACCACGGTCATTTCCTGCACACGAGGGCTACCGAGAGGTTAGTGCGCTAACATCTCGATGTGGGACTCCCTGCGGTAATCATCTTTCTCTGTGGTCCTGTCACCGTTTCTGTTGTACCCCTGTGTCAGGAAAGTTTTCTGACAAGGACAAACCGGCTATCGAACTCGCGGCACCTCTAAACATCCTTTGTTACTTTAGGCGAGTATCTTATCGAACTGGGCTACCAGTTGAGCCCAGTCTGTTTTTAACGAAACTCGTCAAGAACAAAGACGTACGCATGGACTCATAGGGACCCATTTCCCCTACCCTGCTCAAGACGACCAAAACTTAAAAATATTTTGGAGTCAAAATCAAACACCTTTATATGCTATCTTTTACAATTCCTGTTAATTCAAAATGTTTTTGAAGTTTATTCCCTCAAAATTCCGCGAGAACAGGGTTCTTAACCTTTGGTGTTGATGGACCTTTTATGACTATAAGATGATGGGGCCATGGCACTCCCTCTTCCAATAAAATAAGGCTCCCACACCCCTTAACAGTGTGATCACCAGTATAGAATTACATAAAAATTAGTCAATTGTTTTCTTATACAAGCTCACTGACCCTCTGAAATCTCTCCAAGGATTCAAAGATATTCGTGGACCCTCAGTTAAGAACCCCTGTTTTTACGTAGAGATTCCTTGTGTGCCACAAGATCAATCAAGATTACTCTCCTTGTTTAAGACGGTTCTAAATACAATACCAACTGTGTAGTTTTTATATACAGGGTGCCCTGCAAGTGTTAATGCGGCCTTTATCGCATCAACCGTTCACCGTAAAGGTATGATTCCGATTTAGAATTCCGATTTAGAAAATGCTCAAAATTCGTTCAAAAATTACCCTGCACCACTTTTGAGAATGGAAATACAGTGTATCACAAAATAATAAAAATATAAATTTTCATACTGTTTCCCTCCTGTCCTCTAACTTCCCATTCGAAAGTTGTTGCCCTATCTCTTCTGAGACCAACAAAGAAAATTCCACGCCCCTAAGTACAATATCCGTTGAGATATTCGAATTAAAAAATCGGAGAAAAGTTCGCGAAGAACAGCACAAACTAACGGACAACGCTCCTTCCCCCTCTTTTATGCTGGTCTTTCTCAACTTTTCCCCAATTTTTGAATTAAAATGCCTCAGCGAATGTTGCAGTTAAAAACAAGGGATTTTTCCCAAGTCTCAGAAGAGACAGAGGAAAAACATTCTCCAATTGGAAGTTAGAGGACAGAGGGATCATATAAAAATTTTGATTTTTTCATATTGTGACACACTGTATTTCCACTCTCAAAGCAGGTACAGGGTAATTTTTGAACAAATTCTGATCATTTTTTCAAATTGAAAACATACCTCTGCGCCGAACGGTTGATGAGATAGACATAGGCCGCATAAGAACTTACAGGACGCCCTGTATAGACCTTACATTTTTCAGAATTATCTTTTTTTTTAATTTATCTATAGCGGGTCCACCCTCCCGCCTATGGCAATTTACATTGTTTTTTCCACTGAATGGGGGGGGGGCTATCACACCCTTCACCTACCCCCTGTATCCGCGAATAATTCGGTGTAATAAGGTTTTCTTCCTGGTGTGAAAATAAGTTTGCGGGCTCAATCTGCAATATATTTATATGTAAACGCATATTGTTTATTTGGGCATGTACACAGGTTTACAAGCATGAATAGAAAATCCATGACTAGACATTTCGCGGCCCAGAGTACAAAAACCATTTTGCTACCCTCTATAACATACATGCTCAACCCAAAGCCAGCGGGCTAAATGTGGCCTTCGTAGTCATCTAATGCGGCCCGCAACCTCAAACTTCATTTTGTAAAATTGAGCACATAACCAGATTCTTTAAGTAACCGGCGGTACATTTACAGATCACTTAATTTACGAAGGTACATTCCCACGCCACTCAAGTTACCCGCGGCACATTTAAAGATAACTTAATTGACCTGGAGCACTTTCTTTCTTGATCACGGCATCTCCAGCGCCAAGTAAGTATGATCTGGAGGCACTGCTTTGGGTCGAATAAGTGGCCCGCGTCACATTCCCAGATCGCTTGTTTGTCCCACGACACGTTTTCGAACGGCCTAAGTGGCCCGCACTCTTCAGAAGGTTGAGCACCCTTGCTCTCTAACCTCTCTGCCTCCCTCCCCCCCACCCCACAAAAGAGAGAAGATAACAGAGCGCTAGCCTAGAGGCCCGCGACTAAGCATTTTATATCCTGGCGGTACGTTAGAGTACCAGGTTAGATAACTTGTTTTGATTTAATTGTTTCAAAGACATTGTTTTTTTAATTAGAACTAAAATGACTTACCAAATAATTTACATGATAACTATTTATTATTATCATTACATTTATAGTTTTATGTTAATTTATTGTAATTTTCTTCTTATTCTATTTTTCACAATGTCGGATATATAAAAGGGTTAAATTTTATTTAACTTTTGTTTTCAGGAGGACTCACTAAAAGTTCTGCCCGGAGGACTGGTGAAAAACCTGCCCTAAAGAGAGGGCCGTTTGTGTTCTCACGAAAGCTTTTCGAATTATATTTTTCATATTACATATCTATAAATTCATAGGATTTTATGATTTGTAGTCGAAGTAAAAATTAAATACAGTACTATATAGATTGTGTGTATTTTCATCCCAATTTCGCGCCCCAAGTATTTGATGGTCTTGTGTGCCTGCATCCTTCGCACCTGCCTAAGCCCAGCCCTGGTGATGGGGGTCCTGTTGCCGATAATTACCATAATCCATCTACGAATTAATTGAAGTCAATGTTACTGAAATCAAAAGATGCTACACCGAAGACGTTTACAATAAAATATTTATAACGGAGATCTATGATATCCGTTATTTTATTAATTGATTTCTTCAATTTTCGTGACACAATTATTATATTTGATACAAGTTTAAAGTACTTCGAAGACAATTACATCGGAAGATTATGTCGTAACAACCGTCACAGTCGGCCACTTTTTGAGGCAGCAATGTGGTCCTGTTATAAGCGCACAGAGTACATGACGAAGCCCTCATAAATAATTACGCAGAAGCAGCTCACCGACGCTTGCAAGCCGAATCGTAATGATACTGCCGATTGTCTCGAGTCCAAACGGTACGAGTCTTACAATTGTCTTTTTTTTTCTATTTGAAAATAAACATTTTGTGGCAACACTAGTAATTCGAGCATCTATGGAGATGAATGAATTTTGAATATTTTTACTGTTCAAAATGTGGGCCGCCAAAAATTTCATTTCAAACACCTGTGAAAATCAGTAAAATAATGTCAAAAATGAATAAATATTTCTAATATCTAGTTTTTCTGCCGCTGTGGTGGTCGAGTGGTCACAGTGACGGACTCACGTCGCGAGGTCCCGGGTTCGAACCCCACAGTGGTTCCCAACTTCAAGGAGCGATTGCGAGCCGATCTCCCTTTAAAAAAGTCTCGCCACAGAGCAACAGTCCTATAAATATAATTCAATCATACGCATCACTCACTTCACTTCTGAAATAAAGATGGCAGCACTGAAAAATCAAGCGCAACGCTACATAACCGCTCAGACTGTGTGTTACTTACACTTCCGGCACAACTCACACTAGGTAGTAAATCACCCATAGATGGTGATAGACCTGAGTTGTGCTCGGTTTGAAAGAAAGTTATTTTTCTGTCTAGCTCATGGGTACCTTGGTTTTTTTGTTGTTTTTTTCGAAGACTTCGAACTGGTCCGTCTATATAGTTTTAAGAACCCTTGCTCAAGAGGAGTGGCTCCCAACCATTTTGGCTTGCTTTTAATCTCAATTTCTATGGTGGGTTGAAGCCTTTAGGCTTCTTGTTTTATTCTTTCATTTACTAAATTTACCGATTTATTTTCTTTTCCTAGAGCAGAGATCTTCAACCTTCTTCTAGTCGTATGTGTGAGCACTGTCTGTGCCTTTAATCAAAAAGAGCACTCCTTACGGCAAGTTTGACATACAAGTGCATGAAATCAGGATGATTTCAATCATTCAATGCCATTCGTACAAGGCATTTACTTGGGACGTTGTTGAAGTGCTCGCGAGCATGAAATAAGACACGAGCATCGAACATTCTGGATGCTTTAGGGAACACCGTGGTACTTGCGAGCAACGGATTGAAGATGCCTGTCTTAGAGCTTCCGCGAGTCCCCTGGAAAAACGTCCAATTTCAACAGCTCCCCGGCCCATTGTTCTAGTCTTTATTAAACTTTTTTGAACACTGCCCTTCCCGGAGAATATTTTAATCCCATGTGCCCCCCCCCTCCCCCATCCAGAAACAAGAACCTTTCTACTTATCTGAAGATAATGTCACCCTGTCATATTCGATCATACGAAAGTTTCAACAAACTGGCTGATGCGAAGATGAATTCAGGAAAGAAAATTCAACTGCCCATTCAAGTCGCCATCCGGTAAGAGTGTCAGCAATTGTGAGCTGTGGCCTGAGTTGGGACTGACTGTCCACGTACAGTCCCATTAACCGCACACGGTCTTTAAAGAGAGGTTAGTTGTCTTTGTATCGTAGTTGACCGGTGCGCTTATCCGGTAAGTGAGAGGACGTGGATTCGTTTTCCCGCGGAGGCACAGTTGAATTTTCTATCCTGAATTAATCTTCGCATCAGCCAATTGAAATTTTCCTTTTCTACTTTTTGAATAATAATTTATCAGAATATTTTCAGTGAACAAAAAGTTTCATAAATAAGGTCAATCGCCGGACACCTAAAGATCAGTGAACGTCCCTCTTCACCTAGTTCCATCCGGGGCCATCTCAGTATCACAAGACATAATGAATTCTGGAAGCCCCGTACTTAGCTAGAAGTACCAGGGCCGTAACTAGGATTTTTGCCGCCCTCACAACTTTAAAATTCGATAATTTTGTAATGGTGTTCTTTGTTCCCATCTAAAACCGCCGCCCCCTAAATTTCGCCGCCCGGGGCAGTTGCCCCCCCCCCCTCTAGTTACGGCCCTGTGTGGTACCTACTCTTGAATATTTATCAATGATATTCATTGTTACTCGTGAAAATCATTGTTTCACCATGTAGGTCACATCATTCTGAATTTTTCTGCACTTTTTTCGCCTCTTTACCCCAAATTTGTCACTCTGTCTATAATGGCACTTTATGAGGCCACACGAGTCACATAGCCGTAGTCACCTTTAGATATACAGTAGAGCATCGATTATCCAAAACAATTGGTGATTGGGGGGGTTCGGATAACTGATTTTTCGGATTTTTCGGATTTAAGTATTCTTTATGGGCATTGTATAATATTTTATCATGTGTATATATTGTTTGTAATTTGTGTTAATTGCATTTTTAATTGGGTTGCTGTATTTTTGAAACATATGACAACCATATTTTTATGGGCATCTTTTTATCAGCCACCTCGTTGGGCATTTTGCCTGTTGTGGTGTTGTATTTGTATTTGTATTTGTATTTGTATTTACGAAAAAAAGTAGTATCAGACTCATAGGAGCAATATGTGGTAACCATGGGAGCAAACAGCGATATTAAACACAAAACTGTACATAATTTGTATCACACGTCTTACAAATAACAGAGAACTCACTAGCCTAGTTTGAATAGCCATTAAAGTACCTCCCTACAGTTTAGGAAAATGAGTCCAAAATTTTCTTTTTCTTCACTAAAAGCACTAGCGGCAGTTAGCTGAACTAAGGTAAAAATTCTAATTAACTGAAATTTTAATTTTAATGGGCATTTCATACACAGAACATACACATCTGACAAACCGTCGAAATCTCGCCAAGGGGCGTGGTAGCCCAGGTCGATAAGATACTCGCCTAAAGTACCAGAGGATGTTTAGAGATGTTGCGAGTTCTATACCCGGTTCGTCCTTGTCAGAAAACTTTCCTGACGCAGGGGTACAAAAAAAAAAAAAAAAAACGGCGACATGACCCCAGAAAAACTTACTACCGCAGGAAGTCCCCCATCGAGGGGTTAGCGTACCAACCTCTCAACGTGTGTAAAAAAACAAGCCTACCGTTCGGAATCGGCAGTAAATTGTAGGTCCCGGTTTAATTAGCCCTCGTATGCAGAAAATGACCGTGGTGCGACAAAAATAGATTAATGATCAAATCTCGCCAACTTTGAGCGCCAACATTCGAAGACAAAATTATCAATATTAAAAAATGTTAATCATAATATATATTCATTTTAAATTAATATACAACGACAATAAACATTCTTATTTATCTAAATAATGTACTTTAATGCGTAACAGAACAAAAAAAAAGCTTAATCGGAAATGAAATTATACGCCAATCCTCTATCGGTGGGACACCACGGAACAAAATATCCAATTAATAAATATTAATACAAAAAGGAAAAGTAAATCGCCTGTGAAAGGTATTCTTGTCATCTTTAATAAATGATACATTGCAACCAAAAGCACAGCAGGATTTCGGCATATCGAGCGATTTCTTAAACGCTCACGGTGTCCACCCATGGAGTGGCCATTTTGGAATAACAAGGGATTTCTTCTCACCACTCGTGAAAATACCCACTCGTCACGTGTTTAGGTGCAGGAAACAAAAAGCAACCCTGCGTGCTCGATATATGGTTATACTTTATTATATCTATGTACGATTAACGGATTGATTTTTTTTAGTTACTGGTGCTTACATAAGGTTTTCATTGTGGTGTTGACATTGGTGGAAAAGCACTATTGGTGAAGTAGTCTTACATCAGCCACGAATCACCGGCTGAAGCTTTACAAACGTGTGGGACACAGAAGAGATCGAATAAAGGTTCAGGTGCAATCACTCTTGCCTATTTGGCATGCAGCTCCCTCTATCGACGAAAATTCGAACTTTTTTCTCTGTGCCAAAAAGTCCACTTTCGTGAGAATAATTTTTCCGCAAACCGCATTCAAATATACAAATCCCTTCATATTTACAAATTTATGGAATACCTTGCATTTTATCAAATAAATTGAAAATATTTAATTTTATGAAAAAAAATTCAAATTGATTTAATATGACTCAAGTAAAGTTGGCTAATATTGGCTTTTAATCCAATGATCTGAAGAGATATGTAATTTTTTTTGCTAATTAAGTTTATTAATTTCTCGCTGTTAGTTGTTAAATTAGATGAACAGAGCATTAGATGAACCAGGGAATGTTCAGTTCCCGCTTGGCTAAGCTTGTACTTGAACATGCTTGCTGTCTGAATGGATGATTCCAGTACTCCTTGTACCACATACGTGTGCCGTCCGTCATCTCGACCGTACGCCTTGGTAAGGTCATATAATAACGCAGGCATTCGGTAATAGCTGTAATTGGTATTTAGTACTTCCCAGTCCGGTTGTTATTTGAGCCTCTATTGGGAGTAGTAATATGCCGCTATTTCTCACGCCTCTCGAGCCACTAGAAAGGAGAGAGAGAGAGAAAAAGCTATACATTATATCCTCTCTCTCTTGATGTCTTTTGTACGACGTGTATAATGAGTGTTCGGTTTCCGTGTATTATGTGTTTCGGGAGCTTTGTTTCGAAGTGTGTGGATCATTTCATTGACTTCGACACAATAGACATAGGATGTTGTGCCGCTGCTGCTTTTCAATAGGAATGAGTTCGACTCTTTATTTTATTATCGCTGGTGGCAAGTTCGACCAGTAGAGGGTGTATCGTGAGCACCTATTGTCATCGAAGATAATAACACAGATTGTGTGTGTCCATGACGATTATTATTTCTTTTCCTTTTTTTATATTTTTGTGTGTTATGCCCAGCGAGATGACATAATCATACTCGTTCTATACTGTGTTAATGGCAGGAAAAATGAGACATCTCGTATTGATTTGCTTGACTATTGTTCAGGGATCTCCGCATATATTAATACATAAACGGAAATGAGAGAAAAAAAATCGTGATCTGAGCTTCTTTTGTTAATAGCAATAATAAAGTAATAATGCATCATTACAGTTGTATCTTAGATTGAAATAACATTTTCAGCATTTTTTTTTCAGATTGAAATAGAAAATTTCGGTAAATACGAAAGTATTAGGGTTGATCAAATGGAAATTTGACAAGGGTCTCTGACGATCATGTATACGAACTAGTAGTTAGTCACTTGAACCGAAAGGTAGAAGAGATCGTGGTGCATAAGCGGATACACGCTCCCTGTGGGATGGGGGGGGGGGGGTGAATCCCGAAAGTATGATTAGTGAACGAGGGTGGGGTGAATATCTATCTTGGCCCTCCCGCCTATGTTTTGGGGTTTTGCCTGCCCCTGTATGCCCTCCTTGAAGAATGTCCTATGGGTTATGAGAGCTAAAACTGTAATCATCATCAATGTTCTTCAACTTCCTCAAGAACGAGCGAGGTCTGTACTTACTACCCTCCGTCCATTCAGATGCTTATTATGAAAGATAGATAGATAGAACCGCTCACAACCCCGGACTGATGCAAAGCACCTTATTTCCGTTACCTTAAAAGAGGCGCTTATTATGAAAGGAAAGGTTCATGGCCCCCGCATCCTACAGCAGTCTCCAGGTTGAGATCTTTGGTGGGACCCCAGGTTAAAATTTTTATCGGGCCCACCATTATAGTGAATTTGCGGTATGAAGAAACAAAGAAAATGATAAGAATCATCTCGGGACCCCGGGCTGAAGCCCAGTCAGCACCATCCTGTCGGGGAGGAGAAGGGCATGAAATGAGCTAACAAAAGAAAAACTAATGGGATGACAGATCCGGACAGTAGGACAAAAGTTCCAGTAATTTCTGATTAAATTTGGAAAGAATATTGGTAATATACAGGGCGGTAACTATCGACCGCCCAATAATTTCACACGTGATTCCTTGTGAAAAACTAATATGGAAAAGTGTTTTCCGTTTTTGGATCGGCCGAATATTAAGTGAGTTATAAGGTTTTGAAATTTTGTGACGTGTCATTTTTCTAATGGTCAGTTATGTGCCAAACTCCGAACGAAAGTACATTTCTCTGCCAGCAGCGGGTTGTCACTTCATGAAAATTAACTGAAATATTCAATCTCATTTATATATAGAGAGAGAAGCCACGTTTTTTCTGTCCTCTTCCTTCACGATTGGCGTTTTCTCTCTCCATGCAGTGTGATATTATAACCTTGTTATTACGTATAACTTACGTATTAGCTTCGTCCCCTATGTTGGCAAACTTATCACCAGATTTGTAAAATCCTAGTTAAATGAGATGTTTGAAATTTTTTTTAGCCAAATCAACACTTTTTTGCCAAAATGTGGAAATTTGTTTATCTTCAATATCAAGTCAACTTTTTTGAGGGAAGGTGCATACAGTGCGTACGTGTTTACTGCGCGATCGTTATTTTACGTTGCCGTTTTGATCAGATTACATGTTGATCAATAAAACGGCAATATTTCTTTGGATTTTCATCGAAACGGTTACGTGTAAAAGGCTTCAATGAAGGATGTAAAAATTATAGCTTGACGAATGTGTGATTAATGGAAACAGTAAAATAATAACAACAATTCAATCGGAAACTTTTAATCAAACTTGTTATGTTACGAATTGACTTATGCAAAGAATTTTTTGGTTTCGGATTTTTTCTACTGATTACACTGCTCAGTGTTGATTTTGTTCTAAAAAAATTTCAGTTATTTTAGGGTGCTTCTGGGGCAGTGATTCCGAATCTGACATTGGTTTTATCAGTTTTTGGGATGAAGTGAAAGTTGAATTTCAATGGTAATGCCATAAGCCCCAGGAGCGGATCTGGGGGAGGGGGGAGGTTTGATCGGTGTGTCACTTCCTCCCCTCCCCCCCAAGCAAAGCGCAATAATTCATGAAATTTTCGGACCTTTTATATAATATTATTGCATTCAATCAATCCGTCGAAAATTACCTGTATATACGTTTTTGATTAAATAAGAAATTCAAGAAAGCTTCGACTAAAAAATACCAGTACCAGTACATTTTTTTATAAAATTTGGGACGGAGAAAAAAACATTGAAAATCGAGACTATTCCGAACGATACGGAACAAAATGAAGGATGTATGGTCGCCCTTATAAAATCACGCCTTCCAACAGCGAGCTCTAGATCCGCCTATTCTATAAGCAGCATACAAATCACATTGAAAGTGTGCGAAATGTAAATCATTAATAAACTTAATATCAATACATAAGGATCAGTGATGTTTGGTAATGAAGTGTTGAATAAAATAGAAAACTAAAAATAAAAAATTGAAAGAAAAATTTCCACGCAAAAATTACTGGCTGCTGACTATATTGAAGTATTTGATATTATGCATCATCTGACAAACTAAAGCCGATTCGGCAAAACCAACACCAGTTTTGAAATCAGCAGCACCAATATACCCTAAAATCATTAAAATTTCCTTCGGGAACATGAAAATTTTTTTCCCCTTTTTTCCTGGCCTAAAATTTGGCTATTTTAACCTATTCACAAACGTTTAGTTTTATGGTAGTTATTAGAGCCAGTGTATTATTCGAAAAAATAATTTTGAAGAGTAACCATCATCCCTCTCAAAAATTTTTAAGGGGTAGTTCATCATACAATATTCTTGTATACTGAATGCCATCAAGTTAGAAATTATAACTAAAAAGAGAAATAAAATAGACTCGGTATATATACTTTCTGGAGAACGAAACAAAATAACAACCTTATCTATAATTTCTGTAAAGTTGGCGTTGTGACATGCAAAGAACACACACACACATGTTCTGATTGACTTGCAAAAAAAGTTTTTCTTTCCTGAAAAGTGTGAGGGAAAAAAAATCGTTTTTCTTTCGTTTTTTCTGGATTTCTGTGTGGGAGATTAGTATATTTTTAGCATTTCCAAGAACGTCAAGTTTTTTTATACGTTTGGTGTACGATTGGTGAATTTGGCAGGATTTTGAAGTGACGTCATCAATTTTTAAAGCGTTATTACTCATTAATTATGGGTCAGATCAAAAAAAAAAACTCAAAACACTTTTCCATATTAGTTTTTCACAAGGAACCACGTGTATAATTATTGGGCGGTTGATTGTTACCACCTTGTATACAGGCTGCATAGGTAACGGGGCGTATGGTATTTTAATGGTGAACCGTTGATTCTAGAGGCATAACTTCCAAGTAGAAAAAGTTTCCAAATAACGCATAGTAATAAGATATGTCGTTCATTTTGCAAGAGGGTGTATCAAAATAAAAAAAAGTTACAAATTTACTTTTTATTCAATCCGCGTGTACCCAAAAACCCGATTAGAAAGTTGTTGCCCTTTCTTCCCTGATGCTGACAAAAACAATTCACGTTTTTAAGGACGGGGGGGGGCGGCTCAAGTGCAAAAGGTACCTGAGATCTGGTTATTTTTTGATAGTAAGTACGTAAAGTTGTAGGCAAGTATTTCGAGCTAGATATGGTCACAGAAAAATCACTTTTGCTCGGGGGGCCTATGATGACCTGTTAAGATGAACCTGCTGATCGAGCTCTTTGAACACGGAGACGCCGTCAACTGTAGCAGATGATCAAAGACTGCAGTTAAAGTTCCTCGAATACAGAGCCACTGTCAGCAGTCATTGCAGATGACCAAGGATGACTGCTGATCAAGTTCTTTCAACACGGAGCCACAGTCAACCGTCACGGGTGATCAAGGACTGCTGTTGATTCAGTTCCTTGGACATGAAGTCACCGTCAACAGTCATTGATGGCCAAGGACGGCTGCTGATAGAGTTTTTGAAAACGGAGCCACACACACGCACAGTCAACCGTCGCACATGATCAAGGACTGCGGGTGATTCAGATCCTTGAACATGAAGCCACCGTCAACAATTGTTGAAGCTGACTATTGAGCTGACCATAAGGCAGCTGCTAATTGAGTTTCTAGCATTGAGCCATCGTCGAACATTCATTGAAGATGACCAAGCTGCTGATTGAATATGACCAAGTTGGAGCTTTGAGACTTAACTGGACTACCAACCTACTCTCACTTCATCTTAACAAGGACTCCTTTCTCCTAACGCGTAAAGACATGCTGATGTTATGCTCACGTATAATTTTTCATATTGTACTGTCCAAAACACCATAATATTTGGCTTCTGCAGGATATGCGGAGTATATATTATTTTTCTGTAGCCCTCCTCTCATTTGATAACACGTAATATCAGATTTTTTCATTAGCCCATGATAATTTTTATATTAATGCGTGAACAGCAGGATATCTATAAGTCAAATATCCATAATTTTGAGGGTCATCAAAATTAAATGAGTAGACATGTCTTTTCCTGTGACATGACTGTCCTGAATCATCTGTTTCGGTGAGATCAAGAAAAGCCAGAAAAACAAAATGGAACTAGATACATCAGATACCAGTTCAAAGCAGGGACATGTAGGGACCCCTCGAATGAAAAATATGTTCATTAGACATCAAATGTGAATCAACCGAACAACGTCTTCTCCCTTCCTCGTGATGCCACGCCTCGATACCTACTTCATCCTATTTAG
Organism: Pholcus phalangioides; assembly: GCF_987345545.1. Taxonomy (NCBI): domain Eukaryota; kingdom Metazoa; phylum Arthropoda; class Arachnida; order Araneae; family Pholcidae; genus Pholcus; species Pholcus phalangioides. Next base: position 12,919,487 of record NW_028301594.1, read on the forward strand.
TTTATGGTAGCAGCCATTTCAAAGGCCAACATGACAAGATTAAGGATTTCGAAGCAGTGGGAGTTTTGGTAGAAGTGGACAATTTTCACGCGCTTAAGAAGAGAACTCGTCTTTTTTTTTTTCGTATTATTTACAATGCAATAGAAGAAAAATATATTGAAGAAGAAGAAAAGAAATGAAGTAGAAAAACCAGATTTCTTCTGATTAATAGCCATTTTCATTTTTCCACGAGATAAAGATCAAGTTCTAAGAGCAGCTATTTTCTTCATGGAAGAAGTAAAGGGAACGGCGAAGTGACGAATTATAATTCTCTTCTTCAGGAGACAAGTGGATGGTTTTAAATGCGTGTGTATGCGCATTGGGCCCAACCGTATTAGAGTCTTTTTTTTTTTGCACATTTTTTACGACTTGGACCGGACTTACGTCAAGGGAGGTCCGGGTTGCAGTCCTCCATCCTATAACCTACCCACGTTCGGGTCTTGTAGGTTATGGAATTCTTCGAGTTCTAAAGAAGAAGGGAAAAAAAACAGTTCTATGACCTTTACATGACGATTGGTTACCAACTGTGATCGTTATGGTTTAAATGTTTTATCTAAGATGAAAATATATATAAAAAAAAATGTCTTAACGGCCTCACAACGCCGATTAATCATTTTATGCGTATTGTCAATCATATTTTCAAGGTCATTATTCATTTATTATGACACTTTTCATTAATACGCTTTTCTCGTATGATATAATCATTTGTTATGGATTTAAGATTTTTTTTTTTTTGATAGACAAAATATTTCTAACGTTTATCTTAATGTGAATATTAGGTAATTGAAACTAACATGCCAAGAAAAAATTCGAAAGATGCCTGGGTTATTCTGATAACCTTTTTGAAATGATAAATGAAATGAATAATTCAATAGAGAATTTACACAAAGCATAGTCCTTATGCCAGAGATTTTCAAGGCTTTTCACGTTTACGGCACCTCCTGAGAATGAGAGATATGAATTTCAACCATCTCGTGCCACCTCGACTCAATCTGTTTTAAGGCACCATAAGATACCGTGAGGTACCGTTTATGAATCACGGTCCTAATAAATGCATCTGATATGATACTATGTAAACGAACCTCTAAAATTCGGTTGTTCTTAACCAGGGGTCCTTAGAGATGTTTCAGCGGTTCCACAAGCTTTGATGGGAAAACTTTTGAGACGTATTGTTTCTACATTACTATGTGCTGTAAAGGGACCCATGGCCTTTATCTTATTGGCAAAAGAGGTCACTTGCCTCGGTCTCATTGTTACAAAGTGTCCATGGAACACAAAAAGTAAAAAATTTTTACTCTAGCTGTTCTCGTGGAGCTCAAAAGTTCCGTGCCATACTGTTTGAGCATCATTTCTCTATATTCTCTATTCACTAGCTATGTATAATACCCGGAGCTGCCCGAATATTCTCTGTATGCTGGATGCATTGAAAGACTTACAAACCATTAAAAAGGAATACGCATGTCTGAAACGCATTGTGTAGGAACCACGCTAACCAAAGTAAACATTCCAAACGTCATTGTTGGGGCCCAAAAACCATTGCTGCCCGACAGTTTCTCTCCCATTTCGGGCAGTTTCCGAGTTCTGAATAAACTTTTAAAATAACCTTTCGTTCAAGTCAGACCTAGTTTCACGTACGTAAATAATTTGGCAACAATCGGTATAAAGTTGTAGATTTGAATAGAGAACATACATACGCACACACAGACAAATATACATGACTGCTGACCACCTAGAGAGACCATCTTGAGAGATGGCTTGCGCTCTTTCCCAAAGGGATGGAAGGTCTCAGAGAACACACACACAGAGAAACATACGGAAAATCAATTTCATATATAATAGATTTTGCATCAATTTCTCAATTACTGAAGATGAATAGTGACTTCCATTCTATTTTTAAATTAGACTTCATAATTATTTTTCAGACAGCATTTCCAAGACCAAAATATTCATTACAAAAGAAATTGAAATTTTCCTAGTATTCCCATAAGGTGATTAGTGAAACCCTGGGGGTCCGCAAGGGGTAGCTAAGATAAAGTATGTTTCTGAAGAAAACCGAAATCAGAATGATACAAAATTTATGTACAGTACAGTAAACCAGTGATTTGATTCTCCACCTTGGGCTATATAGTCGCCCCCCCCCTTTCGCGGAAACAAGCCTCTAGTGGCCTTTTACTCCTCACAGGGGCCACGATTGGAAATCAAATGGAAGGGAAAAGTAATGGTAGGTGGTTAAGGGGAGAGCTTCGAAATTAATTGAGATGTGGAGAAATAGAGCTGACTATGGTGGGAAAATTGTGATTAGTATTTTCGGAGAGGTTACCGTAACACTATTTATAAAACCCGTTCTATCTTAACGCATGGGCCCATCCGGGCATAGCCCGTAAACCTCGTGTCCCCATGATGAGATCTGGTGCTATGGTTTTCTAAAATATGTTATCATGTGCAAGCTATGATATGGGTACTTCAAGCTCATGAGTACTTCATATATATATATAGAGAGAGAGAGAAAGAAAGAGAGAGAGAGATTCATTTGAATTTGAATGAATTTATTTATATATATATAAATTCATTCTATATACAGTATATATAGAATGAATTTCACTAAATTCGTACCCAGGGGTCCAGAAAAATGATAATAACCTCGCTAACGATCATGGACGAGGAGATGTACCGTCCATACGCAAATGGAAAAATTCAGTCCAGCATTTCCTCATTCATTTTACCTCTGTTCTCATCATGACGAAGCTTCATTATGACCCTATGAACGGAAGTTGTTTTTTTTTCTCCCCGTTCATTCTATATTCCTGTTTAGTGATCCCCCTTATATAATGTATCAACGTATCTTTATATTATATATTTATAAGAGAGGGAAAGAAATAGAGGAGGGTGATAAAAAAATAATGCGAGAATGAAATCCACTGTGTGTACACACTTATCTTTTTCCCCTTTCTATTTTTAGCATGTGAACAAGGAAACCAATTACATCGCCTTTATATACTTTAAAGAAACATCATCCAAATTCTTAACCAAAAGCCTGTACATGAAGAGGTTAAAGGGAGCCCATGAGCGAAACAATGCAATGAATGATACAAAATTCATAAATTATATGTAAGTCTTACTCGTATGCTTCCTACTTAAATCACTTCAATACAAGAAATATCCGGTCACTACGGCGCAGCATAGGTATGGGGCACCTTCGATATCTCTATATTCGACCAAAGGGGTTCTTGGATAAGTACTAATTGAAGGGTACTTAATTAAAATGGCCAATAAGTTACGAATAAGCTTTCACAAGATATCCAGCCAGTTACGAGATTCGAGTTGGTCGAAAGAAAATCTCGAAAATGAATCTTCAACAAGTGCCACGTATTTTCAGTTTCTTGAAAAAATTTCAAGCATTCTTATACCAATTTCAAAATAGAGATGGAGAAAAAAACCGCTTATATTCAGAAAAAAATAAAACAAAATTTAATCTCTTCTTTTTCTTCTTAAATTCGTCCATTCTGAAACTATTCTCGTCGCAAAAAAAAAAAAATTTCTGACCACAAATTATTTTTTCCCCTCTTCATCAAGAATGTCTTAACTGGGTCTCTCTATAGAAATAATAATTAAAAAAAAACTAGAGTGCCTTCCTTGATGAATTCATTAAACATACACATCACGACGGTCTTTTTAGCGGCCATAAAAATAAATCGACCAAATCGGTTGTCGCTAATACTTATTGGTGGATTAATTGAACCCGTTACCATGGCTGCTTGTCCTTAATTGACATAACACTAACCTCCCTACGCTAACCTAAAATCTCTCTTCGGCTTGTAATTAATATTCAGAAATAAGATTAAAACAGCACACACATAGATACTTTATCACTATTAAAAGGAGAACCGCTGAGAGGAAATTTTCTTTTCTCTTCCCTTATTTTTTTCCCCCTCCATTTTCTTTCTTTCTTTCATCTTTCTTATTAATCCATTTACTGGACTAATTGCTGAAATTTCATGGATAAAGCTCCTATATATATATATATATATATATATATATATATATATATATATATATATATATATATATATATTTTTTTTAACACTATTTAATCAGGAATACTAGAGAAGGAAGGGAAAAGCAAATACTGATTAATATAGCAAAACAAGAATTAGAAAGAGGTTCTTCCCTTCCCCCCTAATTTTTTTTTAATTTCTTTTTTTTTATACTGAATTATGAAAATTAATAAATACGCATGACTAATGGATTGGCAAATTAGCTTTGCAAGGTCATTTATAGCCTTTACACCGGCTAGAATAGAAAAAATAATAATAATATTATATATTTGAAAAGTCGACAAATCAAAATTAAGGGAATTTTTTAAAATTAGGAAAAAAAAATTTTTTTAAGTAAAAAAAAAAATTATTTTTTTTAGTAATCTTATTAAAAATTTTAATTTTTTTTATGCTTTTAATGTGTAATTTTTTTTTCTTAGTGTCCGCATATCGAAATTCTTAATGAAAATTAATTGGAGAGCTCGTTTAGAATACGTTGGTGATTAGATTTTGACAGGGAAAAAATACATATATTTTTTGATGGGTAATTTAGTGATGAAAAAACAAAATGGAGATTTTTCAGAGTATTATTAGATTTTAAAAAAATAGAAATGCTCCCCTTTTTTGGATATGTATAGTGGTTTTTTTCCATCCCTTATTTAGATTATGTTGCGTATGTGTATTCATTAATTTCAATATTTTGAACTAATTTGCTGTTTTGTAAAATGGAAATATCTCATTTGTGTGATTGGGAAGGGGAGATTTAATGATTTAATCACTTATTTTTTTTTCATTATTTTTTTGTACGTATGTATTCATTTATTTATGATTATTCTTTTGGAATTGGTTTTTTGTGAATTTATGTAAATTTTATTAGCGTTTACCATTTTTTTGTACGTGTTTGATGGATTTGAGTGGTGTAACTCTCAAATTAGCTAAAGAAATACACGTTTCATTTTCTGTACTAGTGTTTCCCGAAGTGGACAATATTGCCACTTAGAGGCCACTGGAACCAACACGGGGGAGAGGGTTGCAGAACACAATATGGGATCCTATGGGTTGGCGTAGCAATTGAAAAAGGGGATTTGCTAAATAATTTGTTTTGGGAAGGAGAGCGATGAGATGAATAAGTATGATAAATCTTACTCTGTCCACATAAGTGAATGCAGGCTCCCTTGAACTGGGGAGGGGAGCGACGAAATACCTAAGATGTGTATAGTGAACGCGGGTGAATGTCTACGTCACAGAGTAATAATACTATTTATTTATATCCTTAGTCTATGATCTACGTCCTCCTTCCACCTATGCCAATAATACAACTTTTTAACTGAATGGGGAGGAGATGTGATTGCCTCCTTTCACCCCCGCCCCTTATCCGACCAGGGCTCTGTATAGTAAGTGATAAACAACAAGCAAAAAAAAATTATATACAAAATTTAGATTTAGATTTCAGGGTATTGTGAAGATAATTTTTGCAATTTCATCTGTGCGTTTATTGTGTTTTGTGTGTTGATTAATTTATCTTTATACTTCTTATAAAGAAGAATTTGAATGTGCATAAAGTTTTAATGTTAACATTAGTTGAATTTTCTGCCAAAATTCAGTTTGTAAAAATAAAATCGACTGAAATTCTACTATTTTGAAGATTGTAATAAATTAGTTAAATATATAATATTTTGATAAATTCAAAAATCAATGTTGTTTGAAAACTGGAGGAATAGGGCAAAAGAGCCGTGGGAAAATTTTAAAATGCAAAAAGTTTTCTGATATGTATATGTGGGGGAATGTGAACCGTCTTCAAGATCTCCTCGCCCTCCGCGGCTTGTAACTCATTAAGAAAATATAATAGTTAAAGAAACTATGGAAAATAATCCAGATATTTTTTTTAAGAAAAGATATTCGTTTTAAGAAACGAATACGAGGATTAAATTGCAGCTCAATAAGAGAGGGAACAGGTTTTTTCCCGTTGGAGTTGGCCCCTCAAACCAGATGAAGTGTAGGTAGTATACAGGAAGAGTTTAAGATCTGTAAATATTGACCCTATAGGACAGTGGTTCTCAAACTTTTATCCCCCACGGCTCCCTTGCCCTAGTCATGGTTCATCTGCGGCTTCCCTGAATAGTTTATTAGATATTGTGCATTCACAAAAGAACCACTTTAAAGCATAAATAGGTACATACATCAATATATCCAGCTCACCAAGACGCCTCTGACAAAAGTTGGCGACGCTCCTAGGAGCCGCGGTGCACACTTTGAGAAACTACTACTATAGGATAACAAAATTGGCTCTTGTAGTTAATTGGGTTTTCAGAGAAGTTTGGCATGACCACAGAAAAATATTGCTACCGCAGGGAATCCCACAACGAGGGTTTACCGCACCTCCCGGTGAGTATAAAACAAGGCTGCCGTTCAGAATCGTCCATAAATTGTAGATCCCGGTCTAATTAACCCTCGGGTGCAGAAAATGGCCGTGGTGCAATAAAAGTGATCAATGACCAGAGAAGTTTACTGCATTAAAAAATGCATGATCCTATATTAATCTTATACTATCCTGTCCCTGTAAGCGAAAGCTTACGGGAAAAACCACTGTCATACAAACATCCTTTATAACCTCTTCACACTTGAGCCAAAATGACTAGTACTAAAAAAAAATTTTTTCATTGATTTGTATTTATTGTATGTCAGAATGTTCTTTTATTTGATTAACTATCCAATTAATTAATTAATTTGGGTTGATATCTTTATTATGACCACTTGAGTTTTGTACACATGTGTACCTAAGGTCTTAATTTGAGGGAAAAAACAATTTTTAAAAACCATTTAAAACCGTAACAAATGTGTACCCTGTTCGCTCCAAGCTAAAAGAGTAGGAAGCTTGTACATAGAATGCATAGGAAGGTCCCTTCAATCTGGAATAACTCACAAGCCGTTGATCGTAGAAGCATACTTCCAATTGGAAAAAGGATTCAAATAGCGTGTACATAAACTTCAGATACGTCAGTCATATTGGGAGGGATTGTATATTTGGTTACCCCCTGTCCGAAAAGATGTTGCGCTGTCTTTCCTGAGACCAGCAAAAACACATCCCATAATTTTAAGTGCGATATTCGCTTAGATATTTGAATTCGAAAATGGCTAAAAATGAAGGGGAAAAACCGTATAATAAAATTGTCCGTTAGTTTATGCGACTCTTTCCTTCATTTTGAACGATTTTAAAATTCAGATATCTAAGCGAATATTGAACTTTGAAAAAAAAAGGGTTTTTTGAGGGGGTTCAGGTGAGACAGAGCGACAAATTTCTCTATATGGGTTTTTTAGGACAAGGAGACCAAGTGGGTAGTTAATTTTTTTTATTTCAATAATTTTCCAATCCTCAATTCTTTGCAACATGAATGGCGGCGTATCTGATGTCTACACGTTTATTTGGATACTTTTTTCCAGTTAGAAAGATGCTTCTAGGATCAACGGTTTGCGAGCTTATCCAGGATAAAGGTATTTTTCTATGCACCCTGTATAGTTATACTGTACATTCGTTGAACGTGCGGAAATAGCCGAAAAGTCAAAATTTAATTCCCGTAGTTTTCCAAGACATTATTATACATATCATGCAAAAAAAAATGAATATCACACTCTCATACAGATATTGCAATAGTGTTATACTGCTGTCAAGGAGACAAATATTTAAAAAAATGGAGTAAAAAAAAAGTTAAAATGTTATAAAATATATTTATTTTAAAATATATATATTACGTACAAGAATATATATAAAAGAAAACGTATATGATATGCGTTTTGCGGAAAACCGAAACTTACGAATTACAAATTTCCCTTTTATGTATTTATATTTCATATTTATCCATTCTAAACTTGTTGAATTTTTATATACGATCTACAGGCTGGGCATTCATTCGAGACGCATGTTCCATTTATGAATAATGTAAATTATAGCCCCCCAAAAAAAAATACAAATACCATCTGTTTATGAACACCACAAAAAAAAAAGTAAAAACAAAATAATTTTTTTAGCCAAAACAAATAAAGCGCATATATACACACACACACACAACTCTTTTACGAAAAGCTCACAACTCGCGGGAATCGAAACGTGTTTTTCAAATCACTCGCATCATGTTTTCTCGAGAGATAGAGTCGGGAAACGAATTTAAATCTCTTTTTGAAACCTCGGTATTTCACATAATTTTTGTTTTTTTTCTTCTGTGTGTCGTTTCCTTCTCCTCAAAACACGCGCTCGCGCTAAACACAGTAAACGAAAGTCCAGTCGTGAACAAAATGCCTTTTTATACATAAAAAAGGAAAAAAAAATTCAGAGTAAATGGGTTGTATTCTGATGCACATATCGCAAAATTTCCTTCAATATATATATTTTTTGATAAATTTTATTTATTTTATGAAAATATATTTTATTTCCTCAAGTAAAACAGTTCCGTCCTTCTCGCAGCTTGAGTTTGTTAGGATGTTTTTTTTTTTCTTCTCCAAACACACACACATACACAAAAGGAGAGAAATGTTGGTGGATTGGTGGTTTTTTAAACTTTAAAACAGTTTAAATCCATAATTCACGAAACCGCATTTTCTTTTACCTCTTAAGCAAGCTGCTTTACTGTGACTGTCCAATCCGCGAGGGAGCCATTGACTATTCACTAGGCATATTTTTTGTACTTGGTAAAATCTCTTCCAAAACTCTCACTCTTCTCCGAGAAAGTCGGGGTTGTTCATCTCATAAATACCGCCAAATTTGGCGGTGGGACGAGCGAACAAATTCATTTAAGAAAGTTTGTCTCATTTACGTGTTTTCCCCGGAAACAAAATATTCTTTCTTTAGTGATTTGAAGAAATTTTTACTAATTAGGGAGTTGTATTCTAATTGTAGTAATTTTTAAGAAAACCACTGCAGTGTTCAGCTTAGAAGTTCTAATTTTAAGCGATGTTTACGAGTGTTTTTTTTTTCTTGAAATGTTCTATGACAGCGTTTCTCAACCTTTATGAACCAATGGACCAGTAACGGAACGCCATATCTGAAACGATTCAACTGACCACCAATTTACCATGTGTGTGTTTTTATTTAGACCTATGTGCATAAACGGATCCCCCCTTCACGTACTCCCGCTCGAGGAGCTTTAATCCGCTTATGCGTGTGTGAATATAATATTCATGGCATACAATTTTAAAAACTTTTGTGTTAGAATTAGATTTCAAGTCTGCTTGCAGACCTATCCCATCTTCACGGATCCCTCTGGTCCGCGAGCCATAGGTTAAGAAACAATATTCTATGTGAGTGCTGTTTGGAGATGTTCTCTCTACAGTCCAACATACTAAAATATCACAAAAATCACTTCCGCAATAGTCACTACTATTTCTCAGACTTTTCTCCAGATTCCATCCTGATGGGTATATTTTACATGAACAAATCTTCTGACCAGTTTCAGATTTTATCAGGCAATTTTTCGCAGGTGCGGAGCTTACATTAATGCGGCATTTCGTTCAGAAATTACGGTACTTTGTAAAAGATTTTTGTGAGTCTTTCAACTCTTGAGAGGTTCATTTAAAAATTACTTCGAAATAAATATAAGCCACTTATTGAAACCTCTCTGATTAATGCTTAACTGGTTATTTCATTAGTGCAAGGTTTAAGAATCCCATAAATCTGTAAATAGTTTAGAAATTCATAAAAATTGAAGGATCGGTATATTTTTTGAATGGGTTTTTCCGAAAAAAGGTATCCTCACGAAAAAAGATTTTTTTTGGTACAAGAAAAATTCAGTTCAAATTTTTCTCGATAGAGGGCAGTGCACGCTAGTTCGGCAAGAGTGATATTGCCCGAACCTTTCTTCAATCTCTTCTGTTTCCGAAATATTCGTAAAGCTTCGTACGATGGTTCGTGGCTGACGTAAAAGAACTTCACCAATAGTTCAGTGTCAGCCAATGTCAACATCACAATGAAAACCTAAGGAAGTAGCAGCAACAGGAAAATTTAGAAATCAGCTGTGTTAATCGCACACGCATTTTATAGGACTCTGATTTGTATACTATTTCCAAAGATAAGCTTTTGCCGTCTATCGACAAAAATTTCAACTAAATTTTTTTTATATACAAAAGAAAAAAAATCTCTCTTCAAAAACTTTTTCGCAAACCACATTCAAATATATCAATCCTTCAACTTTTATGAATTTCTAAACTATTTATAGATTTATGGGACACCCTGTGTAAGCGTTACTGTGAATGTTGAAAGTCTAGATACTTCGTGAAGTAGCTATCAACTAGGTCGACGTGCAGACTTCGGACTTGACCTTAGGTTATCTGTACATATTCGTTGAAAGAAAATTTACCATAACTCAGGCTGATTAAGCCCATACAGCCTACAATTAATTAAAAAATTAAGGCATTCAATTTCAATCTAATTTTTTTATTCAGTGTTTTGGATGATGTAATCCTTGATATTGTAGAAAGAATACAAGCAATCTAGTCTCAGAGTTATTACTTAATAACTGCGTAGTAACAATCGTAGTCGAAACTAGTAGCCAAAACCATGCACAAGCGCCGATTTTGGCACCTGCCTCGTGTACTTTTTGGTGTGAATTTCAAAAAAGAAAAGAGAATTTCCTTCTCTTTTAAATGATTCCTTTCTCTTATAAAGCGGTAGTTTCGGTTCTACGTATACGATTAAAAATCGAAATACGCTTTCCGAGAGAGCGGACAAGAGGAATTTCCACTGCGGACATCTGTGTTTTTTGTTATAAAAAACATTTATTCACAGCACTACCACACAAAATGCATTTTTCCTTCCCCACCCAAAGGATTTCATATTTTAAAATCCACTTTAAACGATTCTGTGGGCTGGCCCAGTGGAAGTAAGCGCCTAGGCAAGCATATGTACAATAAAGTACATAGCAACAGCGCAGGATGAGAATCTGAGACGAGTGACGGTTACTGCATTTGTTTATGAGGATGTTACGCATGCGCGTACAGAGTGTAAACTTTATTTTTCTTCATATCTGATACGAATAATAAAAATTTGAAGTACCAATTTTTTTCAGAAGCATGAAAAAGCCTAAAACTGCATATACGGGATACAAATTTATACATTTCCCAATATTATTTTATGAATTTAATTAATCAGTAATTAATCAAAAAACTTTCCAGAATTTGTAAAAAAAATTATTTCAGAATCAATTAAAATTTATAATTAATAAAAATTCTTTGCCCCAATACAACTCTGGGCTCCATTGCCCCCTTCTATTAAGATTTCACTGTAAATCACATGAGTAAGCACTTCTAAAAATCTGGATACTCCTTATAATTATAATTACCTCAGTATGAGTTGGTGGCCCGCGGGCTTCTTGGAAAAATTCAATCTGGCCCGCGGGGTCTGAAAGATTGAAGACCCTTGCCTTATAAAATACTCACGCAGGGGTACTCACCCCAGAGGTCTGCGGACCACAGTTTGAAATACGCTGTCCTAGAATATGACTATTACTTGAAGGGTTCCCAAAATATGGTCCGAAAGATGTTGCCAAGAACACGGCGGGATGTGTTTCAGAACAAAGCAGAAATGTGAGAGTGGAAATAAAATTAGCAAAAGGATATGGCATTGCCCAGGGGCAGATTGACCAAGGGGCTCTCGGAGAAGTGATAGTTCGAAAAACAATGTCTCTTAGAGAACGAGGTTTTTAATCCTGTAGTCCGAGGCCCCTAGGGGTCCATGAGTACTTTGTAAGGGGATCCACGGAATAATTTTCATTTACTACTATTGCTTGAATGACACATTTAATAAAGTGAAAAATGGTATACTTTACTACTGCAATTTTTCATGATATGCAATATATTAATGAATATGAATAATACATTTTGAATTTTATGCGGGGGGGGGCAGTTCGAAATTGACCTTCGCAACAGCGGGTGCGTGGAGCATTTACCTACCTGCGTGGTTTCCGCGGTGCATTGACCAATACAGGCATCAAAAAGGTTGGGAAGCGCTACCGTATAACACGAATATAACTTAAAGCATACATGATCAACCCGCGACCAGCAGGCCAAATGTGGCCCGCAATTCCAAACCTTATTTTGTAAAAATGGACTAAGCTGGACATTTACAGACCACTTGAGTGACCCGCGGTTCAGTTCCAAATCGCTCAAGTTCCCGCAGCTCATTTCTACATCACTTAAGTGACCCTCGGCACAGTTCTAGATCCCTGAAGCGGCCCGTGACACATTTACTTACAGCTCACTTAAGAAACTCGCGGCTCAGTTTCACATCACTCAAGTGGCCCGCAGAAAATTCCCGAATTAATTAAGTGGCCCGGTAACAGAGCACATGAACGGCCCGTAGTACAGCTCCACATCATTCAAGTACCAGATCACTCAAGCAGCTGGCGAAAATTTACAGATCACTTAAATGACCTCATAGCACTTAATTTCCGATCACTTGAGTGACCTGCGACGTATTTACAGATTACTTAGGCAACCTGCGGCACAGTTTCAGCGCATTTAAGCGGCCTTACGTGCAATTCACATCACTTATGTTATCCATAGCACAGCTCCATATCACTTAAGCAACACGTGGGACATTTCCAAATCATTTAAATGATACGCGGCATATTGTCAGATCACGTAAGTGTCGTGCGGTGCTGTTCCGGATCACTCAAATGGGCCGCAACACATTTTTGAACTAATGAAGTGGCCGCACTCTCCTAAATGTTGAGTACCCTTGACTCAAACGAACACAAGTCCCCGACCGGTGTTGCGTCGAGTCCCGAGGTTCCAGTGCCGAAAGATGTGAAATTCTTCAATGGGGAGTAATGAAAATGTTGCAGATACAATTAGTCATCTTTGTTTGAGTCATGCGTGGAGCTGTCTCGTAACCGCCAGGCATACCACACGAACTGAAACATTGGACACTTGTCCCAGAACAGGGGTCTTCATCGCATGGCCCTCGGAGCTTTTTGTTGTGGCTCACCGATCACTTTCGGAAAATAGTTGGAAACATTGAAAAATTAATTATTCTAGAATTAATGGATGAAATAATTTCGGAATTGTTGTGAAAGAAATAGTTCTAGAATAAATGAAAGAAATTTTGAAACAAATTGATGAAAACGCGGAAATAATGAAAGAAATTCCGGAACAAATTGATGAAAACGCGGAAATAATAGAAATTATTCCAGAATTTTTGAAAAAATAATAATTTCAGAATTATATATTGAAAAAAATAACATAAATCAATGAGAGAAATAATTTCATAATTTCTAATAGAAATTATTTCACAATCAATAAAAGAGATATTGCGTAATTATTGAAAGAAATTATTTAAGATATTTAAGATATATTGAGAAGGCAAATAATTTTTCAGAACTACGGAAATAAATAATTAATTTAAAGTGGTTTAAAATTAAAATTAATCTCAGAATTTGATAATTTAATCACTATATAATCAAAAAAAATTTCAGAATTAGTGAAAAAATTGTTTCAGAACTAATCAAAACGGATGATTAATAAAAGAAATTATTCCAGAATAAATAAAAGTCTTCAATTATTTTTGTCCTAATTTAACTCGGGACCCCATTGACCTCCTTCTGTTAAGATTTTCTATAAATTACATGAATTGGTGGCCCGCGAGCTTCGTTGGAAGTTTTAATGTGGGCCGCCGTCTCTGAAAGGCTGAAGACACCCGTCCTTGAATGTGAATGTTATTGCCGGAATTTCACACGAACGCAAAAAGTTTGAGGAAACTCTGCACTCTAAACTGACCACACAATTGTGAATTGCAATTCAATAATCATTGATGGGCATTTAATAGCTTTATATTCTATAATGGACTTTCTTTTCATGTAGATTTCATCTATATGAGTACGGAGAACCCCACACACATACTCTCTCTCCGGAGAAAATCACAGTTGAATGACATTCCCGAAAAGCGTCCATTTGACGCCGGAAAAATCTCTTCAGCGAAAACAAAGTAATCACTGGCTTTTCCGAAAATCGTTAACAAACTGCGATAATTAATATTATCGCCAAATTATGATGAGTGTTGAATAGCAAACGGACACCAGCTCCAGAGAGAGAGAGAGAGAGCGAGAGAGAGAGAGCAAATGGTTCGAAAATGACGTGTATGCATGCATGCAAGCATTGCGTTTGTTTGCACGTATAGTACTGTAGTACCTCTCCAATACGTACATTGGATCAGTTTTGGAGCAAAGCGAAGCCTCTCACCACCCCCTCCCTCCCCCCAATCCTTTACCCATTCTGTATATGTGTGTGTCGCCCCTCTTTCACGTAATCGAATTTGCCGTTAATTTCGAGTGCAGGAGGCATTATTTACGATTCGCTTATTACTCTGGGTTAGTAATTAATAATTACGCGCTTTCGCGATTTAATTACGATGAAGGGAGGGAGGAGGAAGGAAGGGGAGGTGGACAGGAGAGGGTGGTGTTGCGAAAATTTAATTCATTTAAGGGCTCGCCCCCTTACCCTCCATCCTTTTTGCCTTCTCTGCCCTTGTTTTCCTCGCCTCCTGGCGAGTTTCTAGTGGACTCTCGAACACGGCAGCTGTGTCCCTAGTTAAGGCATAGATTTGTCAGAGATTTACTGTAAATCGCTTTACTTAGAGAAATTTCAGTACTCATAAATTTTGAAACATACATACTAGTTCAGAAATATTTGGTCCTATAACTGGAGCTCGCTTTAAGCGGCTTAAGTTTCACGAAGAGATGGGTAACGCGCGAACATCCGCAGTACCTAAAATTATCAACTTACCAATTGCTCAGATATCATTACTGATGATTTTTTTGACATTTATTAAATATAATAAATGGTATATACTTCGTGTATAAGTCGAGTTTTTTTTAATCAAAAATTGGAGGATCAACGGATCGGTTTTCTACCAGTAAGTTTTGGCGGCGAGAAACCTTAATCTGCGTTGTTGTTTTGGTGGTCCTCAAGTGGGATGGAGAGGTGTGGTTCAATTTATACACGAGTATATATATAGCTTTCCTGAACTGGATTGAAATTTCTTAAGAGAAATATATGAGAGAGAACTGCACCAGGATATGAGTCTTTGCGTTTCCTGGACTGGCCATCATGTGGCTTATTAAATGACCCTTGGGAGCCCTGTGATGTATCAGGGAAACGCTTCGCGTGAAAATTAATTTTAGAATGAATTTATATATCGTTAGAATGAAATATAACCGACAGAGAGCATTGTAACACCAACAATTACAATTTAAAATACACCGTCTTCCAAAACTTAAACACGTGACGGCATATATAACATAACGACACTACTTTTTGCGACACCCATCTTGCCTTGCTCCTCTGGATTGGCCGGTTAGTGGAACACAAACACGTGGCACTCGGGCGTACAGTCCCTACTCGTGGAGTCTTTGACACTCTACTGGCAAATCTTGTCTTGCCAATTATAATGCTCAAATCCTGCAACCATTAATGTAACAGTTGTGTAGGTTGCTCGTCGATTGCACTTGGCTACCATAGCAATATATCGATTATAAAAACAATTCCAAACAGTTGTCCATTGTGTCCGGTCGACCAAGGATCACTACTTCTGATGATCAATAAATTGCTATAGTAGCCAAGCGGAATCGACGAACGACCTCCACAACTCTTATATCCATGGTTGCAGTTTCACAAGATCTGCCAGCAGTACCAACACCTACAGCAGAAAGCCTCCGCGCTAAGCTTTGACGTCACTGAAGTCGTCCATTTCACCTGTAACCACTGGACATAGCAGTCCGACGTATGCGAAATCTTTCCCTTTTTTCCTGTATATTCAATGACTATTGGACAACTTCAGTGACGTCACGAACTTCGCGCGGAAGCTTTCTGCTATAGAAGGTGTTGCCAGTACTGTGTGTGTAAAAGGCTCCACGAATAGGGATTGCCCGAGTACCACGTGTTTGTGTCCCACTAACCGTGCAATCTAGAAGGGCAAGTGGTCTCGTTGTGTTATATAAGGCGTTGCACGCTTACCTTTTGGAAGACAGTGTAAATGAAGATTTCATCACAATATTTTTTAACTGTCCACCGTCAGCAGATTCAGCTCTTTTGTGATCAAAAGAAGATACCCAAGCTGAAACTTTGACCATGAACCGGACGTCCAGTCATCACGCAAGTACCACCATCCACGTTGTACGGTGCAAAATAGCACATTTGGCTATAGTAAAATGAAATGATGTGTTTTTCCTTCAGTCCTTGCCAACTTTTTTCATTTGGTCGACTTCAAATAGATATTTCGACAATTAAAATTCTTTAAAAGGACATATCGAACCTAAAATTCTAATCAGTGGTGATAAATTCTAGAGAATTTATTTCAGTAGATTATTCTTACCTGTTCCCACCAGACAAAAAATAAAATAACACGACCTCTTCATCACGAATCCATTTAGAGGTGAGGCATCTCCGCCATATAATATCAAAGAACTTGATGAATCTGAACAACAACGAAATCACGTTTAAAATAAAATAAAAATGTCCAACGCTCTCTTTCACCTTCCCACATCACTTTTTTTTTAAGTTCATTTTATGAAACAAAATCACGGGTTGGTAAGAATGGTGGGGGAGGGGGATGGTAGAAATAAGGCATACTATGACTTATGGTAATCGTATTTACAACCGCGATATTTTTTCGATTTATTTATCCATCGCTTATTGTTATCAATTGCATCGGTTATTGTATCTATTATCAAAACCGATTATGGATTATTGTTATCAAAACTCCAAGTTGCGATGTGATCACATTAAGCAGCGTGCACTGTATACAGTTAATTACTGCATAAATACTGTCGTCCCCACTTAATCGGATAAATGAATACCCCGCTTAAACGGATAAAATCCTCCGACACCAACATTTCTCCCGTAGAAACAATGCTAAAGTTCCCCGCTTAATATGATAATTTCAACGACTTGTCCCCGCTTAATCGAATGTTATGCTTCCCACGTCAACTGTTAATACACACATTAACAAATAAATTATACAAATAATGTTTTTATTGAATGAAACATTTGGAATTGATAGGAAATATGTTACCAAATTAAGGTAAGCACATTTTTGGGAGTAGATATTGGCCTCCAAGTATTCAAGTTATCTTCAATACGTAAGTTTAGTCATTTTATGTTTGTTCTCTGTTGTGCCACTAGAGGGCACTGACTTTCCTAATGAAAATAAAAATCTTATGTATTGTGTGATCACTGTAATTAAATATAATTTTTAATTTCATTTTTGATGTTCGATTTATTTGGGAAGTCATTAATATTGATCCTCTTTTCACCAGTTTTCAATATACAAACTATACTAACGTTGTTAAACGGACGTTGAATTGTTCACCGCTTGAGGTGACACCCTGCTTGATTGGATATTTTGAGCTGGAACCGTTGTCACCCGACTTAGCGGGACCGACTGTACTTCGGCAATTAAAACCCTGTAAAAAGCCATACCGACCCTAAAATTCTAATCAGTTCTGCTAAATTCTAGAGAATTTCATTTCAAATGATTATTCTCACCTGCTAGTGTTCGAAGTAAAATAATTTCCATTTGACATCGGCCATATTGCATCACGTACTCTGTCTAATATCAACAATTATCAACAAAATAAAACAACAACAAAAAAACCATTCCATCTCCTGATCACACCAGAAAAATAAAATAATACCACCTCTACATCACGAATCCGTATAAAGGCGAGGCACCTCCGCCATATAATATCCAAGAACTTGATGAATCTAGACGACAACGAAATCACGTTTAAAAAAAATAATAATAATAACAATAAAATAAAAAGTGCAATGATTTCACCTTCCCACATCACTTACAAATTAGACGTTCTTCATAGGAGGGGGGGGGGGATAGAGAATGGTAACGATAATCTTAATATAACAGAAGAAATATAATCACGTGATTAGACGAAAGAGAGTGAGTGAGTGAGAGAGAGAGGGGCCGAAGTTTCAGGTTAGAACTAGAAAATGGTGCACGCCTTTATAATCGTGATCACACTATGAAATTAGACAGCATGAAAATACTACTCAAAAGGAAAGAATCTTATATATTCTTCTTTTTTTTTTTTCTTTTACTTATATGTGTGTGACTGCCTAAGGCTACAAGTAGGAGGTTCCCTAGAACCTGCAAAACTAACAATTATCAGCCAAAAAAGTAGGGGAAATTGAAGTATCTTATTACAATACCGGACCGGATCTCGCAGCTAGCAATCAGTCCTTAACCTCTCTTTCTCCTTGTCTTATTTCTTTTCTTCTTTTTCATTTATTTACAGGGATGTTATCTCTTAAAATATAAGGAAAAAAAAAGAATTAGAAGAACGATGGGGAAAAAAAGAACAAAAAGTAATTAATGAATGAACCCCCCCCCCCCCATACCAATAATAATAATAATAATACTATTAAAAAAAGAAAGAATAGTTATAACCGCCATATTCTTTTTGCTCTCAGCTTTATCTCTGATGACCCTCCTGGTATAATTGTTATACATTACTTTTTGAATCCGTGAAAAAAAATAATAAATAAATAAATGAAGAAGGGTAGGAGGTGATGGAATGTGACAGGAATCGTTTTTTTACGTTGGGGAGGATTCAAATATTTAAAATTGTAAAAAAGATTGGTTTAATTTGAAAGAGAGGTTCCTTATATATATATTTTTTTCAAAGAAATTTTAAAGAAATTATTTCTCTTGGAAATTTAACAATGAATTTTTTTAAAAATAATTTTTGTAAATTTAATTTCAATTCGATAAATTTTTTAGTTTTTTTTTTAATTTGAACCTGTACATAAGAAATTATTTTTGTTTTCATCTAAGTCAGTGTTTCCCAAAGTGGGCAATATCGCCCCCTGGTGGGCGATGGAATGATCCAGGGGGGCGATAGAAGTTACGGATTTAACATAGGATCCTATGGGTTCGGTTGAGTTGGGGGGGGCGATGAGAGAAAAAAAATTTCTGAAGAAGGGGGCGATGGAACGAAAAGTTTGGGAAACTATGATCTAAGTATAGATAAATAATCATTTCTGATGATGTAATCATCTGAGTATATACCTAAATACAACTTTTATTCATAGCAAGCAGGCCGCACATCAATTGGTATTTATTTTATTTTTGATAAATATGATTCAGTAACTTTCTCCAGTTATAATACAGTATTTCGTTCCATTTCTTTTTAGTATGGAGGACCTAAATGATCCTGTTGTGCAAAATGGTCTTTGACCGTACCAAGTGGCAAAAATCGCCAATATCAAAAGTGATGTATATCATGTACCGGTGGCACAATGATGGAAATATTTGAAGTTTCTTGGATACTAGCAGTGGTGATAACGATTGAATTTTGAGGAGTTTATTTAAGAATATGAACACAAAACATGTATCAGAGAGCTAATTGCTCACAACTGCTTCCAAAGATCTCCGAAGGGAATCCGCACTTGCCCACTGAAAACACAGGCTTGTAACTCCACCTTTAGGGGTTATTTCTATCACACTTCCCTCCTCGTGTGCATATGGTTGATTTTAATATTTTTCCCCTCATCCTCAAAATTTATGGATGGGGTTTCAAAACACTTTTTGTACCTAAATTTCCGGATCAATGCCTTTCACTCCATAACGATTACACTAATATAATATAATTTTTTTTCTGTAATACTTTACTATCATCTATGAACTAATCCACAGAGACAATGGTTATCAGTAAAAAACTAACAGTAATAACAAACAATGAACTAAATTCCACCGAAATTATGAATTAACATGAAAAACTTTTAAGGCCGAATTTAAGAAAGATAAAATCAAGCCAACCAATGATTCTGGCATAGGAAACTCCGTTCTGGGACGAAGAGAGAGGATTCACCTCGACTTCCGACGTCCTTAGGAGCCATGACGCACTGTCTGAGAACCACTCACTTACACGGTAGAATATCACAGAGTGGTAATCAGGTCCAATTTTGTACCGAAAGTGGCATTCAATAGAAGAGCAAATTACCATTGATGAAAGTACATTCACCACGGTTCCTAGACCCGCAGTGCAGCTCCTAGAGAGACGATTATTTTTGTTGGAGTGTTTAGATGAAATTTTTGCTAGACTTCTTTTTTCTTCTTATTTCGAGTACATATATTTTTAAGCGAATGAAATATAAAAATCAAGATACATAATACAAGATAGAAAATTATACTCCGCACATTTTTGGATAAAACACCAATTAATTACACAACAACTATATAGTCCCAATCCGAAAAACCGAAAACATTTCCTCAACTTTCAAAACTATCAGTTTTTACTTTCCCAAAAAAATAATGATAATAATTAATCTACAACTTCTACATTTTTCCTCCAAATCCAAAAACAACAACAGTAAAATTAATTACACACACACACACACCAAAATAAATTACAAAAATTTCTAAAAAGTTTCCGAAAACCGACAAAGTTCAGGAACTAATATATAATATAAAAAAAAAACACATATTTAATATTTAGGAATCGCAAAACTCTCCCCCTTCAACAATCAAACAGTCAAGGCAAGACTATTTGCAAAAATATTATTTAAAAAAACAAAAAACAGATAATAAGAACACAAGAAAGTCTAAACCGATAGCCTTGAGAACCAAACGAGCACCAAAACCCATAATTAAGTCGAGCCAACAGCGTGAGCAATAACCAAGCAGTACTGTTACTTATTATTATTTTATTTCATCATTTTTTTTTTCCATATATACTTAACTATCCTACTAAAAGCACACGCCTATTTTCTCACCCCGAGTAAAATACGTAGATATATATTGTATATATATATATTTTTTTTCTTTTCTTTTCTATTTTCATACCAATCTATATTTCTGTTTCTTTGTTTGGCAACGGGTACGGTCCATGATGAGTCGATAGTTTGAAAGGTAAAAAAAGAAAACAGGGAGGGTATATATACCAAAAAAAAAAAGCAAAGCGAAAGCATAAAACGATCGTAAGAGAAGGTTAATAATTTATTGCGGTTCAGACTTAAAAACGATGTGTGAAGGGATAGAGATGTGGAAAAGTAGAAGGGGCCCCCAAGTTGAATTAAAAGTAATAAAAAAAATCACATACATAAAAAAGAGAGAGAGTGGAAAAGAATCTACCGACATGGTCGTGACCGCTCCTCAAAGGTAGTAATTAAGTATTCCAAAATACTAGGGGTAGTATTCGAATCGGGTTTTCTTCCAGAGAAAAGTATTACGGATGGTTTCTAATTGCCATTCTGAGGCCCTCGACTAATTTTTCAAACGCCTGGCTCTGTCTCTAATTCTTTTTTTCCTTCTATTTTTTTTCTCTTTAATTTTATTATAAGCTCTGGGAAAAAGTGAAAATGATAATAGCATTAAAAAAAAGTGTATATATATATATAAATTATATGAAATCGATTTGACAAATACAAAACGTTGTTAAAAACCGATAACTGATGGCTTCAACTGCGTCTTTGAACTTTTTCTTTATGCGCTAAAATTATTATTGTGGTTAGTTCTTTTCTTTTTCTTTTTAATGCATAGTATATGTTAATAATTCGTTTTGTGGTTAGAAATATTTTTTATTTTTGTTGAATAATATAATGTTATGAATTCTTGTCATTCTTGATAGAGATTTGTTCCATTGTAATATGTTTTCTTTGGAACAACGTAAGTGTCGTGGAGATATGATTTAAGTATTTGAGGCATCCGACTACCGGTAGGTAATTCAAAATGTATTATTGTTTTCACCATTTTGAGATACTTTCTATCAAAAATGGTGAAATGGTGTTAAAGTTCAGTACCATTTTATAGAAAAGTGCTAAGAAAGGTAGTTCTTGTAGTGTCTTACGTATTTGTTCTGTCAATTTATTTATTATTTATTTTTATTTTTTGTACATAAAAAAAATTCAGGTTGAATTTTCGTCGATAAAGGGTGCTGTATGAAAGCAAATCACAGAACTCTGTACCTGAACCTTTCTTCAATCTCTTCTATGTCCGAAAAGTTGGCCGGGGATTCGTGGCTGAGGTAAAACAACTTCACCAATAGTGGTTTACCCACCAATGTCAACATCCAATGAAAACCTTACGTAAGCGCCAGTAACAAGAAAATTCAGATATGAGCTGTTAATCGTACAATCCGCATTTTATTGGACTCATTAGTTTACATATTTCTAATGATTTACTTTTGCAATGCGCCCTCTAGTGACAAAAATCTGATTTTTTTTTCTTTACTATAAAAAATCCCCCTCCATAAGGATAACTTTTGCGCAAATGTCCCAACTTCTCCAATTTTTCTAAATTTTTAAACTATTCATAAATTTATGGGAAACCCTGTATTTCCGGTCAGGACAAAAAAATGAAAATTTCTGTCGAAAATCAAGATGAAAAAGTTCTGAAAATTTAATTTTCGGAAAACTATAAAAAATTAAATTTTTTGTAAGTTAATTTTAAAAAATATATACACCAAGTTATTCATTAGACATTTAATTTTTAAAAATGATTATTTCCTAAAAAATTTATGAAAATTACAAATAAATAAAATAAATTTTTAAACGTAGCAATGGGCAAATATAACTTAGTCAACTTTAATCAAAAAAATGAATTACACAGCGTCGTGACGGAAGTGGTTTACACCTCGTAGGAAATTTCGATTTCTTCTTCGAGAAATACTGCCGTAGACAAATAACTAATTATAATTACCCCCCGATGTATACGAAATAATTATTTAATATATACTAGGGGGTACAAAACTTCCGGCCCACGAAAGGTGCTGAGTGTATTGATATTTTTCTAAAATATCAATACACTAGTGATATCACACACAACACCTTTCGTGAGCCGGAGGTTTTGTACCCCTAGTATATATATAAATAGTATATATAGAAAAATATCAATACACATTCAACACCATAAATGCCTAGAATGACCGTATTTCCTTCATAAAAATACGGGAAATTGAGATCCATACAGGACCTCGACAATTTACACCAAAAAATGTCAATTGCAAATAAAGTTGCCAACTACATTTCAAAAAAATTTTGTCAAAGGCAAGTTAACGTTGTCAATGGCAGCCAAAAAAAAGCCAAAGGCAAGTAACGTTGCCAATGGCACTCAAAAAAAAAAAGACAAAGACAAGTAAAGTTGCCAATGACAGCTGTAAAGAATTGCCAAAGGCAAATAAAGTTGCAAACTATCGCTAAAATAGCTGAAAAATCGCTAATGACGGGAAATAGAGGGGTTACTGCAAGTCGCAATGAATAAAAATATAATTCATAAAAGAAAAAACGTAGACGTTTCACATACGAGATAAATATTTTTATGTGGCAATAATAACAAAGTATGATAGAGTCATGATTACATAATATAATTTATAAGTCATGAAAATAATCTTAATTCTTGATTTCAAAAATTCAACTAAATCATTCTGGAAATAAGTTTCGCATTTTATAAAATGTTGGGACAACAAAAATTACGGGAATATCCCGTAAAGCACGGGTAATATGGTCATATGCATACAAATTTATTGGCTCGCAGGTTGTAGACCGCACATCTAGCCCGCGGACTAAAAAAGCTGTGCACACCCCCAAAAGGTTAGCCCAACCCGATATATACGGGAGGAATATTTTCTTGTTAGCACAAAACTCCCCAATATTTATGGTGAGAATATCACGAATGGTCCTAATAAGAAAAGTCAATTTCGACCACGACTCAAACCAGTAGCCAAAGAAATAATAAGTTACAGAACCGATGATAATACAAGAAAGAGCAAGGGCCAATAGGAAAATTTAATAGCAGGAGAAAAAAAAACGGAATCCATGAAGTTGGAATAAAAAAGACAAATCACGGGATGGGTCATTTAACAAGAGGAAAACGTAATTTTCCTTTATTTTTGCTTCAGAGTAGTCAATATCATCATCCGTTTGCTCTTGATGTTCGGAATCACGCAATGCGGTAATAACTGACACACAGAAGGGACTACAGTATGTATACGACCAAAAAAAAAAAAAAATATATATATATATATATATATAAAAGAAATGATCTCATATATGCAATATAATACAAAAATATCCTTTATATTTTTTCTTCCTTCAAATTTACCAAAATGATATGTATATTATAGTAAGTTATTTATCATAAATGTTTTTCTCTTGTATGATAACTGAGAGCAAGTTTTTAGTTATAACTTCATTATTGTATAGAATTTTACAATAAAATGAAGAGTCTTCAACTAAAAACCGAATATTTTATTTTTAAAAAAATTTTTAAACAGCAATTTTTTTTCCAGTGAATTCTAAATACGAGGGTGTTTGGAAAGTAAAGATACAACAACTATAGAATTTTTTTTGAAATATTATTTTTTTTTGACAAAAAATTTACTACTAGAACTACTTTACTACTGGCTTTTTTTTCCCCCATCACTTTCTATTTATATTCCAGTTTCCGAAACTCCATAGCATTGACGAAGAAAAGAGCGAGAAACCACAGATAAAGAACGAGTGACAAAAAAAAAATTACTTATATCAGTGCTGGTTCGGGTTGAAAATAAACAACCAAAATATATGGAACATGTTACGAGTGTCAAGCATGAACATCAAGTTAAGTGCCGAAATAGGCAAACTGCCACGACGAATTTGCCCATCTCTTAACATGGTCAGAGTTGAATTGATTTTTTTTTCACCATTAATTTCGAATAAACCTCGCTGCTGATTATATTTTATTTATCAGCAGGTAAAAAGAAGTGTCCCTAAGAATTTTTTTTGATTTTTTGGTCGACATTTATTTTTGATGATTTTTGTTTCATTTTTTGTCCAATTTCGTGAGAATGACCCATTTATATTGTTAGAGTTGCGATTGTTTCGTATTCTCGCTGGTGCTGCCATCTACCTTCCGTGTTCTGAAGTGAATACGGTAAATGCTTGAATTTTTCACGTTATGTAAGTATCGTGTTGATGGTCTGCCTGCTCTCTGTGGAGCGACTCGCACTGCTCCCTTTTTTAAGTTAGAAAACTGCAGAAAACTAACTTCAACTGACCACCCACAATGCAGCCAACGGGGTTCAAACATGAACCCTAAGCAAAAAAAAAATCCCTGTTTCATCTGCGTAACTTCTAACGAGTTAGTGACAAAAAAATCTACAAATTGTTCACTAATTTATGCGTTGTTTTTCTGCAGAATTGCTGTCCAGTGTTGTATTAATGCAATGTAAAATAGTGCAAATGAAAATGTCTTACTTTTCTGTCCTGATTTCTTACTGAAATTCACAAAAATATTAAAATGTCAAAAACTGTTTCCCGGACGTCTTTGTGATTTCACTCCCCATTGTGACCAAAATAACCAATATATGTAATTAGGTTCCCATTATTGTGGAAATATTCTTTCCGTTTTTTTTTCGTGAATATTCGTGGAATCTTATAATTATGTCTCGCACTGTATGATGCTTTCACCATTGAGGTTATCAACTGCATATCTCCATCCTATTTTAATCAAACAGGGCTTCCTGACTTTCTCATGATGTTGGTCTAATTTGCCGGGTGAATTTTCGGGTAGTACGGATAAATAGATATATTGATGAGGTGATGCTCCCAATCAAATGTTTAAAGGTATAAGAGGAACTCTGGTAAACTCGAGAGTTATCTGGGAGAGAGATTGAGAGAGAGGGCAAAACTATTCCTCAAACCAACATATTTACATGTCTTCTCTTCTCTATGCGAAAGCACATTTGTCATTTTTATTGTGATGTTTGTATGGCTTTTCGAAGCTTTTCCCCCCTCTTGCTTTGATGTATGCATTTGGCACTTTCACAGTTCAAACACCGAGAGATTGTCGGATCTGGTAGTGGTGGCAATTGCGAAGGGGGAGAGGGTATCCGTGGACAGCCAACGGATAAACGGGTCGTGGTGGTGTTGCATACGTACGAAGGCTGAAAGTGAATGGGAAATAGACGGGTGAGATGAATCCCTTATTCAAATATCTGAGACGGAATTTAATAAACTCCGATGAATCCGACTTCGCTCGGCAGAGGAGGAGGAGGAGAAGGCAAAAGGACGTTTGGAGGATCGTGTTGTGGTGCACGAAGGGAAGAGAAGGGTTTCCAGTTTCGCCAAAGCAAGGGCTTCGAGTTTCCAGCCGGAGGCTACTAGACTAATTAGAGCTCTTTCGGTTTCAGCCGTTAATTTGCGCAGTTAATTGTAATTAGTGGCAGTCAGAATAATTGAGCTTCCACCCGAGCTAACTTAACGGTGGGTTGCACGGACAGAGAAGGAGTGAGAGATGATGGTGGTGCATCAACTAGATGGAAGTTTCCAGAGAGAAGGTGTGTGGGTGGAGAAGCTATGTTTGGACTCTCTCACTCTCTGTCTCTAGCTATGGCGAAGATTTTGAAGGCTTGCTAGTCGAACGATTAATACGTTTTGGTAGCTAGGGTTTCGGCAAGAGGGGGAGGGTTTCCAATGCCTGGTTATATTCGTTTTCTCTCTGGAGCAAGGGAACGAAAATTTGTTCAGCAGAGTTAGTTTCAATGTTGGTAGTAGAGAAAAGGGTTAAAGACTGTATTTCACCGTCTTGTTGCCAGAAGGTATGGGAATTGATGAATTCTCTTCCAGTACTCCCACACACACTTACCTTCTTCTCTTACCGTCTTGAACAGAGTGTGGAATGTGCTGAAAATTGTTTGAGAAATCCTTGTTTGTGTGAGTGTGATCTGCAAGTCAAACAGCATTGATTACCACCGACGACTCCTTGTTGAATAGTCATGTCAATTTTATGTCAGAGCTAATAGACAAGTTTATTGCACCATTGAAGAAACGATTTGATAGAAGCTGTGTCAGTTTTGATATTCTTTAGAATTTCGAAATGCGTAGGTTTGCAGGTATTGTGGTAACAAAACTGACAATAATATATTCAAAGAGGTTGCAAATTTAATTTAGTAAATTTAAACTTATTAAAATTAATGAATGAAGGAGTCAAGTTCTCGCGTTCAGTTATACTTATAATTAAAACATATACAGAAAACTGGCTGTTTGTGCTATGTAGAGATGTTGATTTTTGGAAAGAGTAATTCACCTCTGCCTCTACGGTGAATCGAACCCAAAGCCTCTCACATTCCAGACAAGTGCTCTACCACTACGCTAAAGAAGCAGATAAAATATTTCTTTCTAAAAATCAGCATTTCTACATAACAGCCAGCTTTTAAAACATCTTATAATAACAAGTGAAGAGAAGACATCTTCCTCTACACTTATAATTACGCCCAACAGATATAAACACAGCATGTGTGTGTGTGCACAGTGTACATTTGTTTTCATGGGTGCAGAATTTGTTACCGAATTACCGATAAAAATCACAGCACTGGCTACTATTCTTGAGATAGTATAGCTTGGGATCACCTTAAAAAGTTGAATGAGATTTGCTAATTTCTATAATTTGGACGGATAAAAGTTCCTACAAGGTGTCCCACAATTCTTACGTGATGAAATGAATACAAAGTACTTTATGAGGACCACGCTTTGAAAATTAGTCTTTCGCTAAGTTGGATCATAAATAAAGATGAACTAATTCTTAAGGAAGCATTTTGGAAACGGAAAAAATTAGTATTATCAGATGTTAACCCCTTAATAGGGAGGAATAAATGTGGAGAAATTTCACATAATATATGTTGCTGTCAAAGCACGAAGGTGGCTACTTCGTGAACTGGCCGGCCCAGTTGATACGGCCAATGTCCTAAATTCACGCTTTCGCCGGGCCAAGCTTTGGCCGGTCCTATATGTCTGTCCCTATGCATCCCTATATATATGGATCACTCTAAGATATCAATATTCAGATTCCCTTGACCGTTCAGGTTGTTATAGTTAACCATAATTATTATGGTTATAATTATAAACGGCCATAATTATCACAAAAAAAAAAATACACCAACGCGGTGATAACCCCGAATTATAGGGATATATAGCGATCGATATATATATATAGGGGCCGGTGAAATCCCGAATTTTGGACATTGGTCGAGTCAACTGGGCTGGACAATTCGCGAAGTGGCCAACTTCGGTCATCGGCAGCAACACGTTATAACAAATATCCTTTTTTTTTTGTAAATTTTAAGGAATTCCGTGTAAAAGAACTTCAAGTTTATATGTACAGTACATATCTGTAAAAATCGGCCCACATACATTGTCCGTTCCTCTTAAAAAAAACTGCCCCCTTCGGAGAGGTTGCCCCTTTAATAAAAGTGAAATAATGCACGTGGAAATTTTTTGGAAAATGCATTTGCCCTACTGCGACGTTATATAGAAACGTATCTACTGCATTTTCTTCAAAATTTAGAACGTAAAATTTCTGTATATAAAGACACCTTTCTCTCTCTCCAAAAGTAAATCCATTCAGAAAGTTAGATGACGGAAATAAAACGTGAAATAAAGAAACGAGAATTAGTCCGATTTATGACCCGGTAGCGCCATCTTTCGGGGAATGTTTAATTAATAGTTGTTTTTTTTAATCACTACGCTCTTTATAAGTGGATTTCGTTTTCTCTTCTCTAGCCTTTTCAAGTGAAAGATTTGACATGTTTTCGATTTCGACTTCCAAACACGTGGCAAACAACAGCACTACCCTATAGCCATACTCTCGAACCTATATTAAGATGCATTTCAAGCGGATTATCCCACGCATTGTTACAATTACAACAAACAAAATAATTAACTAC
The DNA here is from genome assembly GCF_987345545.1 of Pholcus phalangioides. Taxonomy (NCBI): domain Eukaryota; kingdom Metazoa; phylum Arthropoda; class Arachnida; order Araneae; family Pholcidae; genus Pholcus; species Pholcus phalangioides. The sequence goes on from NW_028301594.1 coordinate 12,948,255, forward strand.
TTAAAGTCGTCTTGATAAAATCCAATTACAAAATTTCTGATGTGCATTTTGTTGTTGTAAGCTCCTATTTCAGGGACTTAATGAATACAAATATGTTTATTGGATTTTTATTAATTCAATTAATTTAGAAGAAGAACAAAATAAGATTAATTTAGGAATACAAATTCTTGAAAATAAGTTACGATATAGATTTAAAAGAGCAATAATAATGAATTGTGAGATAATTATTCAATATTTTACATGCGAATCGAATGAATTCAAAATTAAATTTAAATCATTAACAATAATAACAAGTATACCGGAAATACTAATAGTCAATTTAAATAAATAATTTTCATTCATCGAAATTTGCTTATAAATTGAAAATAATGGTGATAATCAGGGTCATATATATATACTGGTGAGTTCGGATAAAGGGGGGAAACGGGCGCTCCAATTTTTTTTAGGCTCTACTTTACTGCTTCGCTCACAAGCGATTAGCAAGAAATTCGGATGATCTCTGCTTGACGAATCAGCGATAAATACGATACAAATTTTGATAACCTTGTTCTAACGTAATGGCGTGTTAGAAAAAGGTGGAGGGGGGAGGGGGGTTGGAATAGAAAAGTAAGAAGAAAAAAACAAGTGAAAGAATAACAGTATATTACTATAATATCGCTCGTTTGTTATACTTACAGATAAGAGATAGTATAGATATGAAGTATATTTCGCTTTTCACTCCCACTTACCTGTTTTCCTTCCCCTCTTATGTATATGTATATAGTACAATCTGTTTCACCTGAGAAGTTTTTCCTCCTCGTCACGGAGATGAAAAGAACTCGGTTTTTTTACAGGGTTGCAACAAAGTTTTGTGGTGATGAATAGAGAGAGGAAAGAAAATAGATAGACTTGTTTGAATTTATTCCACTAGCGTTTGTACGCAATATTACGTTCTTGATCATAAAGCGGTTAAAATACAGAAGAAATACACAAGTAAAAAACGCCGTAAAATATTTATAAAAGTGTGACTGAAATACACATAAAAATTTAATTTTAAAAAAATTAGAAATACATATAAAAATATAATTAAAAAAAATTCAGGAACAGAATAAAAATGTAATTTAAATTAATTTTTTAAATGAATATAAAAATGTGATTTAAAACAATTTTAGAAATATTTATAAAAATATGATTTAAAACAATTTTAGAAATATTTATAAAAAGATGATTTAAAAAGAATTTTGGAAATATATTTACGTATATAGAATTCGAAATAAAAAAGTTATAATACTCAAGGATTTGATAAAAAAAAAATTCGTAATATGCTGTGCATAAAAAGGTTATTAAAAATACGTATAAAAATACTGCGTGAATGAAAAGTTCTGGACGCATTTAAAAAATTAATAACAAATCAGCTTATTAACATAAAAAAGGTGCGATTAGCACTAAAATACATTACCATGACCTAGACTTTTTTTTTTGATAAATTAAAAAAAAAAGGTCAAATTTCACTCACAGGTAGTGCTGTAAAGCGGAAAACACGACATAACACATAAAACACAATAAAAAAAAACAGTGCATATTTAATGCTTATGACATTTTGCGTTACATAAAACTGTAATGTTTCAATTTGAATGCCCTATGTAGTTCGGGCTACACGGGTGAAAAAGCGCTCATGTTGAAATATGTTAGTTTTATGAGATGCAAATTGTCAAAAAGTTAATTATGCACTGTTTGTGTTGCATTTTGTGTAATGTCGAGATTTTGGTTTTCCAGCGTCACCTGTGAGTGAAATTTGAACTTCTTTTTTTTTTAATTCATCAGAAAAAACTCTAGGCCATGATAAATATCTTAGAGCAAACCGCACCTTTTAATGTCGATTGGTTGATTTGTTATTAATTTTCAGTGTCTAGGACTTCTCGACTACCCTGTATAATTGAAAATACACATAAAAATATAATTTAAAATACGTACAGAGAAATATAATTTAAAAATAATTTTAATAGTAAAATTTTAAAAAATTCTAGAAAGACATAAAACAATATTCGAAATAATCTTCAAATACATCTACAAATATAATTTAAAGTAATTATAGAAATACATATAAATATTTTAAATGAATAATGATGCCACTCAATAATTTATGAGGTCATATTTTCTTGTAGGCACTGAGCCAGGCCCCGTTTGCTCCTTCTTTTAGACAATTAATAATAAAAGAACTACGATTTCTTCTTCTACGTACGATAATCTAATTACTCTTCATTGCTATAAAATATCTAATCATCGAGAAACCCAAAATATTGTAGAAAAAAATTCGTTTTCTTTAATTCAACCCACAACATTCGTGTGCTATTAAGAAATTACTTTAAACCTTTATATTTGTTGCATGACCAAAAATAAGGACTTATAACTACCACAGACAAAATTATCTCAAGGGAAAAAGTACTTTTAATGACCGGAAAATTGCTGTACCTTATATATATTTTTTTCGCTTTTCTTAATATTTCTTACCTTAATTTGTCTTGAAGATTTCCCTTTTTTTTCAACATTACACATAAAAAAAAACTGAAAATGACCGACATGATGTTTAAGACAGAAGAAGGAAGAAAAAAACTCCGTATATCTCAAAAAAAAAAAAACCAAAAGAAACTTTTTTTAATAAAAAAACAAACAGAATAAGACCACCACATGTTTTACCGTACGGATGGTCAACATCACGCGAGGTTTCATTAACAAAAACAATTCTTTGCTAAACACTTTTTGGTGGGGAAAACTAAACAAAAAAGTCTGTAAAAAAAAAAAAATAATAATAATAATAATTCCGTGAGAAAAACATTCCTTGTAAAACAAAAAACAACAACAACGAATGATGTTCTTAGTGATCACTTGGTCAAAAGGATTAACGACATAACGTATTAAGTTTAATTCTAAGAAGAACAGGGACTCGGAACTTTCCGTGTGCGGCCATGTTTTTTTTTTTATAACAACATTTAATTCTTACAAAAAACTTATATGATGTTCTTATATTTATATGATTTTTTTTTCAACAGTTTTTCCCCCTAATTTTTTTTTTGGTCCCTCTGTGCTATTATCGCGTGCCAGTACACGAGCATGTCTAGCTCGATGTTTTTGTGGCACGGAATCCAACAGTAATTTTCGGATTTCATACGTACCTGGTCCTTTTCTGGGTTTTTTTTTGTACATTATTATTTTATTTATACTTATTTTTTTGTGTTCTAACTTCAATGGGTCATTAACTGTAAGAGCATTTTATGACATGCTAAAGTACCTCGAGAATTTGATAATTTTATGAGATGGAACTGTGAAAGTAACAAAAAAAAGGAATAATTTTTGTCGAGGTGTTTTAAGTCGTGGTTTTTACACCTCTTAGGTTCTTTCGTGTTCATTTCTATGTTTTTTTGTGATAATCTAATACATGGTGAGACTGAATTATTATCTTCTTGTTTTGGTTTTTTTTTGGTTTTTTTTTTTGAAAGGTAGGAAATATTTCAATGGACGATGTTCTTGCTGGTTGTTGGGAGAGTTCAAGATAGAAAACTACATGATAAAGCTTTACAGTTTGACTGATAAATTTGCATGCAATTATATAATAAATACTTCTCAGTAGAAGGAGGGGGTCCATCTTTCGTTCATCAGGAAAAGATGTGGAGATGGTTTCATAATAGAGGTAAGTTAGTGTGCAGGATAATATTCCGGACCAGAGGAAAGAGAATGACCCTTTTGGAAAATAAATGGATATTTCACAAAAGTAACTTATCAAAAAGTTTTACAGTGATTTACTTGTTTTAGGAGTTTCATGTCTATCGTAAGATAATAATAAGCGAAAATAATTAATTTGTTTATATGCCATGGATTTCTAAACTTTTTATATTCATGCTGCCTTTGGTAACGGGTTTAACATTTCTAGATTCCCAAGAATTTTCTTAACACTTTATACTATCATAAACTGTTAGAAATCTTAATTATTGCTTAGCAATTTTTTATTAATGCTTTCAGTTTGGCCCAAAATATCTAGTTCACTAGTTCTCAACCACAGCCCCCTTTGTGGCCCTGGGTTATCCTAAGGAGGCAGGGGGTTAAAGCTCAAGTAAAATAGGAGCCCTAGCTGATGATTACGGAGGAACACATAATCCTGCGAAAAAAGAAGAGACGTACTCTCACTAGAGGACGTGAGTTCGATTCCCCACGAGGGCAGTTGAATTTTTTCTCGTTCCTGAATATATCTCCGCACAAGCCACCTGTTTCAAACCTTCGTCGGGGGGTGGGCTTTATTTGAGATGAGGGAGCTCATAAGAAAACATCATTTCCAAAGGGTTTGATTGGTCGAAAAAAGATTAAGAAACTGTGTGTTCAACCAATTATATGAAAGTGTCCCAAAATCGACTGAAAACTTTCAAAATAGGATAACAAGAAAATGATGACGGATATTAAAGTAATTCTTGCGTAATATACTATGTGCGAAGTCAGGAATTTTTTTTAGTTCGCTTTCTTTTGAGTGGTACATTTTTCATCGCCAGATGACGCTGCAGCAAGAAACAGTGAATACGTGTCATGGCATCGAAATATCTTGCACAAATTTGTGTCCATCCTTAATGCCTTGAACGAATCACACGAAACCACTTGATTCGATTCATGAGGGATAGTGCGAGCCAACGGACTATATGCGGTCCGCTTCTAGGTTCTATCCGGCCCATCGCAAAATTTACGGCATTTCCCTTCTGAACATAAAAATAACCATTATGAATCAATGTCCGAGTATGTCTTCTACAAGTACCAAAATATAGTACCAAAATTCTTTCTTTTAGTTTTTCTGGCCCCACTCCAAGAAAAATTTTGCCCATCAAAACTACCCCAACAAAAATGGGCAAGGGTATGGATTGGCCACCGTATTCGCCGGATCGCGATCCATGCGATTGCTTCCTGTAGGGCCACTGGATGGATGCAATGTACCGACGAAACCCTACCACGATTGTAAACCTGGTGTAGATCGTCCGTGACAAATGTGAAACCGATCCCATAAAGACTTTGGAGAATGTCGCCGCTAATTTTGTACTTCGATTGAGACACGTGGCTGCAGGTGACAGTGGACATTTCGAGAACATCGTGATGTGATTTCCATGAGTACTCCAATAATTGACAATAATGACTGTAAGCAAAGTTCCATCTGTCAGTGGAATTTTATACCAACCTAAAGAAATCGGACCAAAAGAAATTCCTGACATAGCACATTTATATTTCACAAGAACGACTCCAATATCTGTCACCGTTTTCTTGCTATCAAATTTCGGAAACCGTCATTCGATTTTGAGACACCCTGTATATTGAAAAGACAGCAACTAACGCTATAATAGAATTGCACATTTTCATTCATAGAGAAGTGAGATTTTACAACAGTTATTCACTAGTCCATATTTGAAAAATGCGGTCTTCAGTATTATACTCGTATGTATTGACCTGAATTTCTCGTTCTACATAATTTACATTTTTTTTAGACACTTCTAGCAAAGAAAAAAAAAAGACTGAAAACAATCAGATAAGATGTGAACTATTTTATAGATCTCTGTATGACTGAAACTAATACTCATTACAACACCCAACATTTCTGGGGTATTCTTCCATCATTTACTATATAATTTTTTTCTCACCCCTCCACACACAGTAGATACGTCTCACCAGGGACCTAATAAAAGATGGCCACTCGTCAGTAAGCCCGATGAAACGTAAGTAGGAAAAATGGACCTCTTTTTCCATCTAATTCCTCCTTTCTTATAAAAAGAAAGCAAATATAAAAGAGGAAAGAAAAAAAATAATAAGAAGGGAAATTATATTCCCCTTTATTTTCCCTTTTTTTCCTCGAAAAAGAGGGAAAAAAACAATTTTTTTCCTCTCTGAAGGGATAAAAAATTAGTAGGTGAGGGAAGAAAGAGAGGAATTAACCATCTTTATTTAGTCCTGATAGAGCTAAACGTAAATAATAATTAGCCGTGCATTAAGTAGCCGAAAAGTAAAAGTTACTTAAGGAAGTGAAAGAGAGAGGTAGTGAGCTAATTAATGAAACTAAGCAGCCAAACAATTAATTAGATTAATTAAGGCGGTGAAAACCATCAGCTCCGATTCTGGAAAAGCTAATAAACGTTAAACACGGGGTAAATCTACCTTTTCTACTTCTCGCCAAAAACAATGTCGGAGAAGAGAAAAGTCAAAATCTTTTTCCCCCACCTCTTCGAAAGGAAAAATAACAAGATTGTCGCCAGGCTTATGGCGTGCTTTGGCGTCACTTATCTCATATTTTCCATCCATTTTTACCATTGTATTTTTATTTTATATTTATCCACTTTCGTCCCTAAGGATACACCTTTGTTTTCCTTATTGTCTTTCATCCGAATTTTCTCTTAATCATTTACGATTTTTGCTGTCAAAGGTTACGATACGCGTGAACTTAATTATCGTGATAATATTATTTCCATCGTGTAATTAGATAATAGTTGATTATTTTTAATTTATTCATCTTTTCTGGTAATCTAATGTGAAATGTTATCCGTTTATTTTTAGACTATTTTCGGTCGATAATGGTAAAAATATTTTTTAATAACCTTTAAAATAACTTTAAATAACGTTATTAAATTTATATAATACAATAACGATGGAAATATTTCATTTGATATTTCTAAAAATACTCTTAACAATTTTCAAAAACAATCTAAAAACATTATTTGAAGAAAATAATAATATATAAATTTAATTTTAATTTTTTTTTTTAATTATCTAAAAACTTAGTTTGAAATTTACATCATATACAAATGGCATGCAATTTTTTTTATTTCTATCACAAAAATATTTTGAAAATTGGGTATTTGAAATTTGTTGACAGAAAATTATAAATCATAAAAACTATTTAATTTTTTTAATTTATATGAGGGAAAAATTGTATAAGAACTTCATTTTTGAAATTTATTTCATACAAAAATGATCCAAACATTATTTGTATAAAATTTATATCAACCAAAGTGGTCAAATTTTTTTATAATTTATATCATATAAAATTGTCTAATATTTTTTTAATTGATATAATACAGAAATAAATTATTCAGCGATCTAACAATATCAAATGATCCACAAAACTTTTATTTCAAAACTGATGTATTAAACAAAAAAAGTTATCTAAAAAATTTATTCTAAATTCGTATCATTCAAAAATTTCCTGGAAAATTTACTCAAATTTATATCATTCACAAGTTATCTAAAAAGTTTATTCGAAATTTGTATCATTAAAAATTATTTAGAAGAATGCCTCTAAATTTTTTATATCAATTTAGAAAACTCATATTTTTCGTTGAAAAACATATATGTTATGTTACGCATTATCATTCACTTACACAATACAGTACCGTGCAATACAATACCTTCAATATCGAGCACATGTAATTTACCCGGCAGTATCAATACACCTGATTACATATCTATTAAACGTACAAGAGGAAAAGAAAAAAAATCTATTTATCCAGCTAATTTACTTCTCTTTCAAATCACTTTTTTTTAGAATTTTTTTTTCACGAAAGAAACTGAAATTTCTTATTTCATTGGAGGATTTTATAATTCATCGATGTCATATATCATTTAAGTCTTTTGATGGAAATTTTAACCTGATACATATTCTTTTTTCTCCTCTCACAAGAAGAAAACCAATGGAAAATAATAAGAGAAGAAAATTAGATGAGAATGTTTTTCACCTGCACATTTCTCAGAGAGATTGTCCAAGATAAATTAGATCTCCCAACTCTTAAAATAAAATATCACAAAAAAAAAACACAGAGAAGAGTGAGTTCTTTAACGAACCTCTCATAGAAGATGCCCAAGAGCATAAGAAGCAACAGCAGCAGAAACATACTGATGATGACCATGGGGATGATAACGTGGAGATGAGAAGAAGTGATGGTATTTCGGTAAATATAATTCACGTATATAGAAAGATAGGAGGAGGGGGAGGGATGTTTAATTTACGAAACTTGATTGACGATCGAGACATTAATAAACTGATTAGTTGCAAAGATTCGTAATAACAGAATCCGTTTCAAGTACGATTTCCGTCCTTTCCAGGTGAAGGGAGAGAATCTGGTGTGTGCATTAAATTTCTCCATTTATGTCCACGATGAGTTTTGTTACAATACATTATTATTCATTTTTTTTTTTTTTATTCTTGTGGGATGCTGAAGATGTAATCAGCAGTGATGAGATGGATCGAGATTGAATGGATAGGTTATTATAAACTTTTGCCTATGTTAGGTTACGGGTGTGTGTGTGTGTGTATGTGCGTGTACTTTACATTTGTTTGGGAAAAGGAGGGGTGGTCTTTTATATATCAGCGATGGGCATTATAAAATGTAAACTCATCTCGGCTATCATGATTGCTACTGGCTATTGTGGTTACCCGGTTCATTAATTTTCTATCCCGCCATTCTACTCCTACTTCTCTGCTGCTGCTGCTTTATCTTATTTTTTGTTTGATGGGAAAATTTTGATTGAACAACTTGTGTGAGTTACTTGAGAACAGATGCTGTCCGGAGTTTGTTTTAGATGACCAGCAGTACCACCTCTTTCGAAAAAAATTGTTCTGTTTATTAATTAGCTAATTAATCATTTCGGAAGGTTTATTCCAATTTGAAGTTCGATATACTGATATTGCATTTTATTCTGAAGAACAACTCATTTCGGTCAGTCCTATTTAGAATCTTCTAAAAGCTATTCAATATTTACAAAAGCATATAAATATTACATCAATTTGGAACCCTTATCTGTGATTTATAAAACTGAAATATTTTCAAATAAATTTTTGAAATTTATATCACATAAAAAATTATCTGGGCATCTTACTAGCAATTTATATCACAAAAATTATCTTTTTTTTTTTATTTGTACATGCGAACATTATGTAAAAATTTCTTCGAAATTTATTTCTTTCAAAGACGACTGAAAAAAATTGTTCAAAAACGACGAAAAAATTCTTTGAAATTTATTTCTTTCATAAGCGATTGAGAAAATTCTTTGAAATTTATTTCTTTCATAAGCGATTGAGAAAATTCTTTGAAATGTTTGTTTTCAGAAACGATTAAACAATTTCTGTGAAATTTATTTTTTTCAAAACTATTAAATTTAATTTCTTCAAAAAAGATTGAAAAATTTTTTCAAATTTATTTCTTTCAAAAACGGTTGAGACAATTGTTTTAAATTTATTTTTTTTCAAAAGTGATTGAAAAAATTCTTTTGAATTTCCTTTGAAAAAATCCTTTATTCTTTTAAAAACGATAGAAAATTTTATCCTATTTTTATATGGTCATATATTTTGGCGCAGTTTCACCTAATTGGTCTTTGCGCCAAAAAAAAAAACCAAAATCTAATCCAATCCAATGAATGAAAAATTTCTCGAAATTTATTTGATTCAAAAATGATTGAAAAATTCCTTTAAATTTATATCGTAAAATGTAATCTAAAAAAATAATTTACATTTTCATGTTAAGGTAAAATGAATTTATGTATCACACAAAATTTATACATACAAAAGTTATTTGAAAACTTCCTTTGAAATTATTATTTTATTTATTTTGACCAATCATTAATTTTTTTCTTACAAATTCGTTATTTTATATTCCTCAAATTATTACAGGATTTTTAAACATTATCGAATTTAAAACAAAGCATGAACATTGATAGTTTGCATTTTAGTTTATGATTTTCTCATTTTTATCGCAATCATGCGCGTAAATTGAAATTCGAACCGATTATATGTACAGGGGAAAGGGGATTAGTAAAACTAAATTCAAGAATTTCAAGGGGATATATTTCCAATTCTTTCAGCACTAAATTTAGTAAAAAAACCAGTATAAAGGGCCCCGTAATAAAGTCCTAGCTTAAAGGCTGCACTCAATGAGGGGGGCAGGAAGGTATGTATATGTTACGGTAAATGTGTGATAAATGCGGTTATTATACATATTAACCAGTAAATATGCATATTTACCAAGCATTTTGATATATGTTTGATGAATTTCCCAAAATTAATCACTTTTACCGGCGATTATTCATGGTACCCACACACAAGCGTCGTTGATAAATTTAATAAGTACACTAAAAATTTATCACTTTTACCGGTTATTATGTATAATACCCAAGCATCGCGTCATTGGTAAACACAATAAATCGTACTGTATATATATGATAATTCATACATGTATTGTATCATTATATCCGGGTACAATCATTAAATTTGTTATCATTATATCGGGGTCCGACTATATTCATCACACACTGTAGACTCATTTGGAATTTTTTTCATATCTGTCAACTTCACCAACGTCACTTGGTTATTATGCACAATCGACGGTAAAGTTATGTTTACATCACATCAAATTTACCAGCAGATAATACTACAAATTTTACAACCACATTCGCCAGTAAAAGCGATAAATTTATCAAACTTACCAAGACGATTGATAAGTATGCATAATAACCGGTTATTATATATACCCGATTTATCGCATTTACCGTAACATATACAAAATCAACAACTTTTTTTCCTTCACATTTTTGACTATAAATGCTATCCTTCTTGGGACATTCCAGGGTCATCCAGTGAAGTGCGTGATCCCAGAGAAATTATTGATCCTTATTGTTGTTGGACAGCGATCGGTTATTTAACAACTTAGATCAATGTTCTTCAACCTTTTAATACTACTTAACCGTACATGAACCTCGTACACATTCCTCTACGGAATTTTTAACGAACTGGCACATGCCGAAATGTGCGTGTACTATATACTTGTACTAACCATGTACATGTTGTGAATCTAAGGCAAAGTTTGTTTCCGTTAGTGTTTGTTATGTGTAGTGCTGCCATCTGCCATCAGTTTTTCTAACTATGAGTGGAGTATAATGATTGAATAATTGTACTGCTATAGACCCGTTGCTCTCTGCGGCAAGACTTTTTAACGGGTAGATAGGTTCGCATTTGCGCCTTGAAATTGGGAACCACAGAAAAATCTTTGTGGAATGGTAGAATTAGGTGAACGATTTCGCGAACCGTCATTAATATGAGAAATGATTTGGAAAAAAAATTAATAAAACTAACAATAGGGGGGAAATTTTTCAATGCACTGATTTAATATACTCCTTATTTCATCATCATTATCATCGACCATTTTCAATCCACTGCTCGATGGAAGTCTCCTCTAATTTTTCCATTTCACTCTGCCAGGTGCTTTTGCCATGCAGTTGACTCCCGCCACTTTTCGGATCTCGTCAATCCATCTTCTTCGAGGACGTACGTTTAACACCACCGGAGGTACCAATCTAGAATACTTGTGGTCCATCTGTTGCCCTGTCTTCTTACAATATGTCCAGCCCATTTTCATTTTAGACGTTTAATTCTTTCCATGATATCATATACCTTTGTGTGGTTCCTTATCCAAGTGATTCGTTTTCTGTTTCTCATTGTGATGCCTAATATACATTTTTCCATCCTCTTTTGTGTTTTCTGTAGCCTTTGTACCGTCTTGCTTGTGAGTGTTCATGTTTCAGCTCCGTAAGTCAGTGCTGGTATCACACATTGGTTAAAAACTTTTCTTTTTAAGCACAATGGCATGTGGATCGTCAGAATTTCACAGTTTTTTGCCAAAAGTGCTCCATCCGATCCTGATTCTTCTGTTTATTTCATCGATGATTCTGTCGTCTATGGTAATTTCTTGTCCCAGGTATACATGACTTTCTTACTTCTATTTCTGTGTAGTTCAGCAAGATTTTCTTCTGCAAAGCAAAGGAGTTGAACATAAGTTTAATCTTTTGAAAATTCATTTTCAAACCCACCTGAATACTTGCCTTCGCCAGTTCTTGTATCATTTCTTCTAGTTCGTCTGGATTACTGCTGATAACAACAATGTCGTCTGCAAAACGCAAATGGTTGAAAAATTCTCCATTTATTTTAATTCCTTTCTCATCCCAATCCAGTTTTCTGAATACTTCATATTTACATTCTGTTATTATAAATTCGAGAAACAGAGAGGACTCGTGCTACTGCCTATCAAGGTAAAAAAACTATATATTGTAATTCTAGAATTAAAATTCTGTTTTTGGTTTAAAACCGGTATGCATTATATTTCCTATTATCGTAACGGGCCGTTATAACAATGAAGTACCGTTATTTCCTGATGCTGTTATATGCCGAGTGCACCTCGACATAGAACCAGAAAAGGTTAAAGGAACTGCAACTCGAAAACGTATGACTATCAAGGCACAAAGGAAACCACTTTAGTTAACAGTTTCGTAGTGATAATACTATAAATAGTTTTATTTTGTTTTAGCGGGAAAAGTTACGAATTCGCAAAACTTCGGACAAAAAAAGATACATTTTTCAACCCTACCTACAAGTTTAGTTATCTTCTCCCACTGAAGACAGAAACTCATTGGTTTGGTTTTCTTTGATAAAGAATCAGCTCCTCCTCCTTTGAAAAGCGTTGATTGATGCGGCAAGTGACCGATACACACCCACTCAAAACATCTATTAAAGATTAGGGGAATAGTACCGTTATCAGAATCATTTACATCAAGGAAAAAAAAGAATGTTACAACAAGAGAAAATTCGATATATGAATCTACATATAGTACATATGAGACAAGAGAAATATGCCATCACTTTGGGAAGAAACTCACTAATTCATCTAAATTCGTCTTTCGGAGAGATTCTGGTTTATAATTGCATTATCTGGGAGAAATCAGCTTCCACTCCCATTTGCCGCTCCCCACCCTCTTTATTCCGTCCGTGTACTGCCACTACTATTAGTACACGCTATACTGTCTTTGGCACTCTCCTTCAATTCCATCGTCCCTGCCATACCCCACACACAAAGACATTAGCAAGCGAACCATCAATCAAATTCAAGGCATCTTCCTGGGTTCGAGATCAGTATTTCATTGTGTACAAGCCATTATTGATGATATTAGGAAGCGTAAGAGCGGCCATTGTGGAGGGCAGGAGAGATGGCGTAATTAAAGTGTGGGGAGGAAAATGGTTCGGGCTGTGGGCAAAGTTCGTAATACTCACTCACGAAATTATTCTTTGGGAAACATTTTATCCTGTGATCGAAAACATATAAATATTTACTATTTTGTTAGAATGGTTATTTAGGATGAAAATGGATCAGATTCATCGAATTTTATCCGTGAATCAATCAGGAGCTTCGTCCAAAGTTATCAGGACGGCTCCACTAAAATATTTTTACAGGAGTTCGATATGTAGAATTATGTATGATATACTAGTATCCTATTTCACCCACAGTGACCAAACAAGCCCTGAGTCATTGAAAGGGAAAATCTAGCATCTTTTTCCTAGCTGAGTGAGTGTCTTAGAGCAGTGGTTCGCAACTTTAGGAAGACTGCGACCCGGTTGATTTCTTTTCTGAAATGAAGTGGAAGGCGCAGTCATACTCACGACTAATAGAAAATAAATGAGGAGAAATGAAACTGAGTCACTCGGAGCCGTGTTCGACTCATGGCAAGGCCCGGCGGTTGAGAAACACTGTCTTAGAGTAGTGGTTCTCAACCTGAAGCCATATATGGTCACCGCGTAATTCTGAGATAGTCTAATGCAGGGGTCTTCAACGCATGAACCGTGAGCCAAATGTGACTCTCGAAGCTATTCGCCATGGTTCGCCGACCATTTTTGAGAAAAAATAGCTACTTTACGGGAGGATTAAATTAAAAATATAATTTCATTAAATACCGTTGACCTCTGAAAGCTGTTCTGTGATATTTCAACTGTGAGGTAGATGCTTTTTATACAGTAAGATTGATGTCTCAACAAATTTCAGGGGGCTCGGGGCCCCAAACACTTGCCCGCAATGCCTGAAATTTTGGCCATTTGGCCAGCAGTGCCTGAAAGGTTGAAGTTTCTGGTCTAATGGGTGAAAATCAAGGAAGGGAAGCCTGAACGATTTTCAGAAAACTGTCAAGAGATGTAGAGCCAGTTTAACGCTCGTGCCCGTTCGGGAATTTCCTGTAAACCAGATGTTCATAGAGGGCTTGAATCATGAGATCTGGTGCTATGATTTTTGAGAGTAAGTATTTAAATATTGAAGATCTTACTTCTAACCAAGTACAGTTTCTCAGAAAATCAGATTACCCTTGGCCCAATGATACTGACATAGTATCGAATAGAACCAGGAAAAGAGGGAAAAAGCTCCGAGCTCTAGCCTAGGGTCCTTGGAAACCTACAGGATGCATAGGTAACAGGGCGTATGGCATTTTACTAGTGAATTGTTGATCCTAGAGGCATACAATTAGAAAAGCATCCAAATAACGTGAGTACTCACATGTGTCATTCATGTTTCAAGTGGTTGTATAATTATTAAAATAAAAAAATTAACTTTTTATTTGGTTGTCCGGTTTTTAAAAAAAATCCAATTAGAAAGTTTTGCCCTGTTCTTCCTGATGCCAACAAAAAAAAACCTTATACGTTTCTAACAAGGAAAGGGTTGGAAGGTGTCATCCTCAAAAAGCCTCGAAAAAATTACCACTAATTCTACTCATTGAAATATGCATAAAAATATAAAAATATCCGGCGGAAATATTATGGGTCACTCAAAAAAAATTGTAAATATTAATACTTCGAACGTCGATACAGGCCAAGAATAAAATTAGAAATCCCGAAATGGCACAACCCTAGAGTCTCAGAGTGACGTCATTCAAACAACATATGATTAGGAACAGCACAGATAAAGAAAAAAAAAGAAATACGGTGTAACCTCATTTATACGTCTCTCGTTATACGGTTATACGACACTTTCACGTTTAGAGAATACGCAGACGCGGTGAGTCCAAACGAAACGAGTTGCAATTGTTTTGACTTCCTTTCAGAATTTTTCGTATTCCAAAGTTTGAATTTTATAATATTTTGTATAAAAGCCTGTGTGTGAGTTGGGGGGGGGGGCGAAGTCATTTTCTTTAAAACGTCTCAGTTTAAAAGACACATTTATAGGACGTTTTGGCTCGGCCTCTTGAACGTCGTATAAACGCAGTTCCACTGTTACTGGAGAAAGTTTCTACGGGGAGGGGGGGGGAATAAATAACGCCAAGAAGCTCGAGAGGCGATAAGTAGCCAACTGTTGTAGTTTTTAATAATTTTTTGCGGATTTAATAATTTAACTCCCCCCCCCCCCCCGCTAATTTTTTTGTTTTTGTGTTTTGTGGATGAAATGAATGCACTTTTTAATTTTTTGAGGGTGACACCTTCCGACTCTTTCCTTGTAAGTGAAATATTCACTGAGATATTTGAATTCAAAAATTGAAAAGAACTGTATAAATAAAAGAAAGAATCGATGTCCGTTAGTTTTCCCTGCTCTTTTCCCAACTTTCCTCTGTTTTTGAAATCAAATATTTCAGTGAATATTGCACTTAAAAACGTGGGAGTGTTTCTGTTGGCCTCCAGGAAAAAAAGACAGAGCAACAACTTTCTAAGTAAGTTTATGAGGGCAGGGGTGTCCATATAAAAAATTATTTTTTGTCTATCAATAACAATAAAATTCTTGCATCATGAATGAATTAGCTGAGTATTACACGTTATTTGGATAATTCTTCTAAATGGAAGTATGCCTCTAGGAACAACGATCCGCCTGTAAAATGTGGCAAGTGAAATTAAGTAATCACCCTGTATCACTAAGGCTGGGTTTTTCGTGATTCGAAAAAAAAAAATTCTATTTTTTTCATGATTTTTCATATTTCACTATTTTTTGGTGATAGAGCATTTTTTCATATTTTTCGAGCATTATTTTGCACATTTCAACATCTACCACGAAAAATATTATTTTCCTAACTATCATTGGAAGTCATAAAAATTGAGATTAAAAAAAGGTTGAATCTTAGTGTTCAGGACATCCTTATATACATCATCGATTCTTTTCTTCCTTTCCCTTTTCTTCAAGCTACTAGTAATGTAGGTTCCGGAGTAGATGTGTGTGTGTGTGTTACCAGTTTTGTCTTCAAGATTGCCTTGGTGGTCGCTCAAGGTTCCCTCTCACTGTCCTTTCACCCTCTAAATAATAATATGGCTATAAATTGATTCATCATACAATCGATTCCGTCCTGGTTGCATAATAAACAAGGCCTCAAATATTTTAACATTATTTGCGTTTTCGAACAAAGCCATAGTCGGTAGAAGAGTGTCCCTTCCCACGTTTCCCCCACTTCCCCCATTAACATCGACTTTGTTATATTCTGGTTCTGTGATGTTCGTGTGTGGTAATTAGTAAACTGAATAATTTGGATGCATGCAACAACTAGTTTTTTTTTAAATAGTAGCCAATTGCATCAACACAATTCATTCGCACATTATCATCTTAAAAGTATTTGGTGGGTTTTTTCTCTATAGGACCTGGGTTTTTTTTTAGTTTTTTAGGCATATTTTTAACTGTTTAAGAGCATAAACTTATTTTTTTACATAGAGCGTTTGCTATTATTTTTTCGGTCATACAAATCCTAGCCCTACTAATCACTATAAAGTATTGAGACGTCAAATTAAGATTTATCGCCCTTATCGATAAAACACAGAGAAATTCATTCAGCTATGAAGGACAACAGCTATGCAAACATCTCCAGAGTTCTTGGTGACCCCCAAACAAGGCATTCCTTAGAATCACCCACAATCTATACGTATATGTATATGGATAAAGATATACATATCCTTTCTCAAAATTGGTCCGGTGCATGCAAATTCATGCGTGCACACTCACACACACACACACACATGCATGGATTCATTTACAAACACATTCACGGCGATCGTGCACAAACATACGTCAAACTAGCAGTTACCTTCGAAATCTCAATTCTTGGCCCTAACAACTGCCTCTCGTCATCCTTTCCTATAACGTTACTCTGCCCCGCGATTCCTTCCTCCTTCCCAACTACAAAGAGGTTAGTTTCTATGAGGAACGTGATCCCAAGATCGTTTCCCACTCATTCATTCCCCCTCCCGCTGCTCCCCAACAGTCCAAAACCTTCGCACATGGGGTCGGTTCCGCAGTGCCATTCCGATGTGATAATTGCAACTAATTGCTACCAAGCTCATCAGCCCCTGATGAATGAACGCGCGATCTAACACACACACACACGTATACACATACATTCGGAATACGTCTTAATCGCTCATGCAAATTTCCCAGTGTGAGATCGATCCCCCATCCAACTCTTATACCTCTCGCCAACATCCTGGCCGAATCAAGCGATTTCCTGCACGATCTGACTGTTTGAGTAGTTGAACTTATACTAGAGGAATATTGGTTGGCTGTAGGGGGAGAGAGACGAATGCGAGTAAAGTTGTTGAGGCACTGTTATGTTTCTCTACTCATCCCTTTCTCTCAATGTATGGTTTACCAAGTGGCGTTTTCTAGGGGTGTGAGAAATCCGACATAAGGTATTAATGTCCGTGTCAAACTCTATCACAAGCAGAGCATGGTGTTATATAACAAAATATTGAAGTCATGCAAGAAAATTCTGGGTGTATTTTTATAGGTGCGTGTTTCATCTGTTGCTGTGTGTTTTTAAATACCGAAATAAACATTTCGTGAAAACGAGATAATTGAAAGTCTAGTGAGGTGTCTGGTTTTTTTTTTTTTCATCATATCTGTACATTTTGAATATTTTTATAGAGTTAGGATGACTAAAAGTAGGATTTTGGGTATTGCTCGTTCTTTTTGGAATTTTGGGTAAATCTGACGCCGATTATTCAATTGTATTGCTGAATTGTTTGAGCAACTGGGTTGATTCATGTTAAGTATAAAATTCTCGTTGACTTCATTAATATTTACGAACAGTATAAAAGCTTGAGAAACATTGCCATCGCTATTAAAAGCTACAGTTGAACCCCCCCCCCATTTAAAGAATTGGATGAAATCGACAATTTTATTCATTAAATCGAGATCACATTGATCAGGAGCACAAACACACTCGAAAAGGCAAATTTTAAAAGCTACTAGGTTCGGAGATTGCTGTTACAACTTGTTTCTGATAGCAATTTTAAAAAAATACATGCATGAACAAAGTCAGGATACATGAAAAAATTGATTCATCGAAGTTTGTCCAATATATATTTTTTTTCAAATTCTGCCGAAAATGTCATTTTTCGCTAATCGAAAAACTTTTTCGCTTCAGATGACCCACCGTTCTTTACTTATCAAGGAAATTGTCATTTTACTGAAATCAGCATAATTTTTTACGTTTTTTGGTGTAACACCAATTGGGCAGTGAAACTTTCCCACGTACATTCTGGGAACAGACTTTACTGTCTCCTTTACTGAAAAAGGAACAAATTCCTGTTTCCCACTTTTTTGTTGGTCTCTAGAAGAGCTAAAGGTCACAAATCCTGATAAATCGAATCTTCGGATTGTGTTTTTGGGGGACGAGAAATAAAAAAAATTGTATAGTTTTAAGATATAGTGTAGTTAATTAGATAAAGTTTCGTTATATCGAGATTTTTATTCGTTAAATAGTGATTTTACCTCTATTTTTACCAGAAGTTAAGAAGAAATTCGTTAAATCAAGGAATTCATTGAATACGAGTTCGTTAAATCGGAGTCAGACTATTAACATTGACTCAAATGCATCATGAATTTTTAAATCAAGGAATTCAAGTTTAGAAGATGGTGATCGAAGTTGATGACGTGTAACAACAGAAGACGAAAAAGTGGAAACATAAGAAAAGTTAAAGTTGAAACCTCAAAATTCATCTCAATGATCCTCAAAATACTCCTAAAAGTATATATTTCGCAAATAATTTAAAAAAATAAAAACAGTTTGAGGACAACTTTATATGGATCGATATAGTGTGAAGCATGCTTCTGAAAAAACACCGATAATGCCTTATATTATTTGCTTATTATTATTTTGATTACCCAGAACGAATTCCATAAAAAGACGCACGCTCGAATATATTCAACCACATTCACTATACTCACAAGACATTGCGCAAAAAATTCGTCATTTGATTTTCCCTTCTATCCTAAAAATGTAGGAAATCATTTCCTGATGTGGGCACTGTCGAAAGCTGCATGGATGGATTTATATCACCTTCTAAAAAGCTAAATTCTATAATTACGAACTTTGAAAAGTAGCTGTAAAATTTCTTAAAGTTGTGGAAAGAAAAATGAAAACAATTTGAACATCAAAGGTAGTCTCAAATATTTTTTTTTTGTTGAAAAACTTCTGAGCGCTTTTTAAATGATCATATAGAACGAATATCCGTCTTTTTCTTTTTACTCTCCATGCTTTCCCATAATTCCCTGGTACAGCAAAATCAACTATAATGTCAGCGAAGGCTTGATCTTGTCATAAAATATTATTTTATAATAACTAATAAAATTTTCACTCTTCTAATTTTCTATTCCCATGAACGAAAAATTAATTAATTAAGCTCTATCTCTCTCTCTCTCTCACACGCACACACACATGTATTCACATAGCTCGAACTATTTCAATTAACATCCACTGAAATAATTGAAATATTTAATTTTTATGAAGGGAAAAACTTGTATCCTGTTATTGAAATGTGGTAATGGGTTAGTTACGCATGAAACAAAAGAGTTACTAAAATCATTAGAAAGTTCAACATTAACTGAAGCGAAGAAAGAGAATAAAAGTAGAAAATCTTAAAAATCTCAGGATAACAAACTCAAAGATTGCGTGAAAACTTATTACGGTCGACTAAAGCACATATAGTAGCAAGTATATGATATTTGTCTAGCTCGAACCCCCAGCCACCATAGTCCTTTGGTTAGTGTAAATGACTTCCTTGCAAGTTACACAAGCACGCACTAAAAATCAAAAAGCGGAAGATATTAACAAAAGTTATCAAAAAATCTCCACTTATCATCAAAGCTCGTAGAGGTGAAGTAAATCACGAATGCATAAGTTAAACATATAAAACGGTGGAAAGATCGAGAGGCTTATCAGCTTATTAGCGCTTTTGGCTTATCCACCACAGATACATTTTCACACTAGAGATGTCACACAAAAAAAATTTTCCCGGTTGAAAAGTTAAAGAGTTTTGCTCATGACCATGTTTTCGAGAAGTTTTCCGGAGAGTGGTGATTGTTAATCAAACAAGAAATTAGAAAGACAAACATTTATGGCTGACGATGAAATGTTCCCCTTATGACATTAAATCCAAGCATAAAAAACTTTTGCATTATATATGCATATTATTTCTTTTACGTATCAGTCTATAAAAGTGTAATTGCCCGTCTTCTTTTCTCTTCACTACATATCTTTTGAAAAATAAGATTTATTGAACATGGTTTAAATATATCAGTTTGTAGAATCAATTTCAAATTTTGTATACTTATATACGCAATATTTCTTTCTATAAAAATTAAAAATTAGTCTCTTTAAAAGACGGATTGTTTCATGTTATCAGAAAAAATGTTAGTAATTGTTGATTAATTTTTAATTTTTAAAAGAAAAATTATGTACTTAATCGATGGAAATTTTCTATACCTGGTTGTTGCAAAACTTTTATATACTTAATTGATGGGAATTTTAAATGTGCAATTTTGAGAAATGTTGATAGAAATTTCTAATGCGTAATTGTTGGAAAATTTTATATAGTACTTAATTAATAGAAATTTTAAATGCATAGTGATTGAGAAATTTTATGGAATTAGTTGAGGAAATTTTAAATGCTTAATTTTTGAAAAATTTTGTATACTTAATAAATTTTATGTACCGTATATATAAAAAAGTTATTGAAATAGAGGTAACAGAGTAATATAATTATTATTATTAAATTACCTGTAAAGAGAGAGAGAGAGATTTTGTTTCTTAATTTTCATTATTTTTTCAGCATTACTAAAACAAAGTGTTTTCTTTTATTGTAGTGATCAAGAAAGGAAAAAAATGCAATCACAACTATAATTTCTGAAAAAATTGATGTCCAAAAAATTGTTTCTGAAAAAAATTGTTAATTTTTTTATAGCAGGATTCAGCAATTCTAAATTTCTATTTTTTTTTTTTTTTTTACGTTTTGAAGGAATTAAATTTATTCCAAATTTTATATAGCTATAAGTATCATGAATGACACGCATATTTTTCAATAATTGTGGAGGGAAAAAAAACTTCCATCAGTATTATCGTATTTCTCACTCGAAAGTTAGGGGCCGTTCAAGTATTACGTCATCATAGATGGGGAGGGGGGGGTTCCGATTTGTTGACTTTTGACGACAAGGGGGGGAGGGGGGTTTGGATAATGCTTACGTCATCAACCCCCCTTTATGAAAATATGAGTTAGGATTCAGAGGGGCAGAGCTGATGACGAAATTTTTCTGACAAGGGGGGGAGGGTCAAAAATGGCTAAAAGTTTGCTTACGTAATACTCTAACGGTCCCTCACGCACAATAATGATAAAGCAGTGGTATACTTGAAACAAGTTTTGTTTGATGAAATAAAATAATCACATGCACGTAACGCCGAAAATCGAGTAAATCAAAACCTCCGATAAAAAAAAATCCACAGTGATCAAATGCAAACATAATGAATACTCATATATGACTCATAATGCATTTTAATATCTCCTAAAAATATATGACGGTAAATGAGATAAAATGCGGCTATTATACATGGTAAACCGGTTATTAACATACTAACCAATCATTTTGGTAAGATTGGTGAATTTTCCTAAATTAATCACTTTTACCGTCTATTATGCATAGTGCCCAAGCATCGTTGGTAAATTTAATAAGTACACTAAAAAATTATCACTTTTACCGGTGATTATACATAATACCCCGAGCTTCGCGTCATTGGTAAACAGAATAAATCGTACTAAATGGTTTACTATACATGATAATTTATACATGTATTGTATCATTATATCAGTGTACGATTGTAAAATTTTTATCATTATATCGGGGGTCCTCACGTACACACTAGAATCACTTGGATATTTTTTTTCATATTTATCAAATTCACCTATTACACTAGGGTGTTATACATAATCACAAATAAAGGCGATAAATTTCAAGTATTTATCAAATTTATCTACAACGCTTGTGTATTATGCATAATCTCCGGTAAAAAAGTGATGAATTCATAAAAAGTTACCAAGACGATTGTTAAGTATGCATAATAACCGGTTATTACGTATAGTAACCGATTTATCACAATTTTCCGTAACATACATATTATGACCCATAATTGAATCACCGCTCATTTTTTATCCACAAAAAAAATCATAAAAAAATTACACCGTTGCAGAAGAAAAAAAAACCGAATAAGTTAAAACGCAAATGAAACAAGAATAATCTCTTGACCAAAAAAAAACCATATATTTACGTAAAAAAACAAAAAAAAAATCTATTATTACTTTTTTTTTGGTTTATAACGTAATTAAATAAAGAAGTATTGTCTTTAATTTCATTTGGGCTTTCAAATAAAACAAACACATAAATCTCCAAGTCCTCCCATACCATTAACTACGCCATATTCGCTATTTCTATGCTTTTCTCATAATTGTTAGAGGGGGAAAAACTTGATGGTGGAGGCGATTGAAAGCATTAAACGTTCCGGGTACAAAAAAAAAAAAGTACAAATAAAAGTATTCAGTGTTTTCTTTAGATCTTTTGTTGTTTTTCTTAGTTTCCTCCTCCTTAAGGAACATATGAAAAAAAAAATTAGAAATAGGACCGAGGGGTGATCAAAAACAATCTAATGCTCCAGGGTAGAAAAAAAAACTACTATCAGAACGGAGGGAAAAATACCCTTTAACTTATCAGGGAATACAATAACGTTGCAAAACCACAATTAAAAGTCGTTCCGGTACAAGCAAAAAATACAAAAAAAAACAAACTAACCTAATAAAAAAAATAGATTTATTTTTTCTAATAGAAAAAATTCCATGAATTGTTTCTGTAAGAGTGGCAACGGCTGCAACGACGTTAAGAGAGCAAGAAAAGATTTTTATTGCCCCCAAATAAAAATGAAAAAAAAACATCCGCAGAAAAAACAATAATAACATAACATTAGCGTTTAGGATATTCTCAACATCGGTTTTGGGTATAAGCTAATTGCTGCTGCAAATATCGAACACCTGTCGCATTTTCACTGGTAGGGAAAATAAGTTTGAAAAAAAAACTAAAAAAACACACAATTGAAAAAATTCCTTTGAAAGGGAGGTAGGAGGAAAGAAAAAAAAGAGACGATAAACAAAAATCTTCTAAGAACAATGTTTCTAAGAACAAGAAAGAGAAGGGGGGAAAAAAACTTGTATAAAAAACTGTTAAGAAAAGCTATTAAAATATGGGTATAAGAAATTGAAGACTAAGGACTGTACTAAGTATTTTCAATAATAAAACTTTTTGGTTTCGGTTTCCCCATCATCAGCGGTTTCATTGAATTCGTAGTTTTTTTTAGAAATGATGGGGAATTTTTTATGTATTTATTTGTATATGTTATTTTCTTGTTTTTTTTTTTTTTTGTTAAAGAAAACAAACTCTTGTAATTAGTGTTTTTGTTTAAAAAAAATAAAAAAACAATTTTTTTTTTTTTACTTTTTAACACGTTTTAATTTTTTCGAGATTTTTTTTTTTAAACGCGAACGTTCATCAGCATTAAGAAAGTTATGAGATCTTTGATATTTAGCAACAGATTGCATGTTTAATGATATAAATAACATATTAGCGCAACCTGAAAAAGTTCTTCTAACGCTTTGAGATACGATATGTTTTTTCATGTATTTTTTTCTGTGTCAAAAAAATTTTTGTATTTGGAAAAACTTACGTGTGTGTTTTTTTTTTTTTGTTTAAAAAAAATTGAATCATATGATCATTAGTAATTTATGGGTGATTATGATAGATATAATTTTGTCATATTATGAATTAGTGTCAGATTAATTTGTGTAGACGATTGAATTTATTGGTGCATTCAGCGGCACTAACAATGTCAACGATGAAAAAATTGAGTTCCACAAGTATGGCGCATCAGTTCTTTGGAATGATTAGATTGCCCAAAAAGTATTTTTGAAGAACTATTTTTAGGATTTTGTATGATTCTGCTACAGGCGTGGTGTATTTATTATTAAATAATTATATTAAATTGACCAACCAGAGTTGGAATTTGGTACTTAAATGTACAGTCTGGCTTTCAAATTTATTTCAATTTTTATGTTCAAGGCAATAAAATTACACGTTCTCAGTATTATACAACTGACTTCCATTAAACACGAATATAATACCCGTTGACGTACTTTTTTAATTAAAATAATTTTTTTAAGAAGACGATGGTCTATATAAGATGTTTAACTGTTGAATGTTTTTGTGAAATTTTAAATTAAGACATTTTATTGAGGAACATGAAGATCGAAGCAGAGGTCGATGTCTTAAAGGCGAAAATCTAAGAAAAACACAACATTGACACAGCATGAAACCTCGGTATTCTAAAATTGTTTCAAATGTATATAATCGAAAAACATTTTATGAAATTAATCGGAGAAAAACAGCGTGGATCAATATTCAGTGTAACATGAAACTTTTTTTCAAAACCAAATATTTCTTCGATCACAAATGGCTTGAGATAGGCTGAGATGTTCTACAACGGGGTACTCAATGTCTCTGTGAGCGCAGATTATTCATTTAGTTTTCTAATTGGTCATGGACCACTTAGCTAGCCACATACAATTAACAATGAAACTAAAAGATTCAGAGATGATAATCGAATATCATAATGAAATTTTCGAACAACAATTTAGATCATAATTTCCTATGTAATTTACCTGCGTTAGACTTCGATGTTTTAGGCAGCTTTCAATAGAGACCTTGTGGCATCCACAGTGGAGGAAGACGGGACGTTATTCAATCTTTAATCTACAACGGTGTTCTTAGAATATAAAATGTCTGTTGTCCGTTGTTGTGCAATTTGACTGTAGTAAAATTTCAGAGAATCTGAAATAGTCAATGTGTTAAATTTCCTCTGCCACGTTCGGTCCGTTGGCCACGAGTTGAGCACGTATGTTTCACCACATTCATTATAGTCACTACTTTGTCATTTTCACTGTAATCTCTCACTTCTTTCAAAATTTTCCAATTCGGAAAGATTATCTGTGGCATCTGGCAAATGCCACATAAATGACTTTTTCCCCTCCAAAAGATTAAATTTCGCAAGGACAGAATTTTGATAGCTTTTTTTAGCCTTGATAAAAAATAGCTAAAAGTTCTGGAAAAAAAATGGAGAATACATCGTAGGGGATAGAGATAAAATTTGAAGCTTATTTCTCTGGTTTACTAACTTGCTAAAAAGTCCCCGAGAAGTTTTGGACATCATAATAAATATCAAAATTGTATTTGTTTATGATCTCAATTTTAACTCATCATGATAATTTCAATATTTTTCAAATTAAAAATAACGATGCAATTTCTATTGTATAAAATAAATTTTTCACTTTTTTTCCTCACGTCATCAAAGAAATTATTAACAGAAAGAAACATCTTCTAATTTCACTGACACGTCAAGTTTATAAGAAATTGTTTTCTGTACTTGTTACTTGAAAAAAAAGGCAAACATTTCTGTCCAATAACACCCGTGAAAACTTGGAGAAAAATTTTGAGGTGCTACTAGTGCTTTTATATTGTTAGGGTATTTTCTCGTCAATGGGCTATAATTAAAAAAGAAAGGACCCCTGCCAAAAGAAACAGAACCGAGCTAAGTCGCCAGCAATGCGAACCCACCACTGCTAGCCTATTATTCCTTCTTTCCAGCCATCAGTGGGGCCTTAAAATAGCAATAACTCAAAAAGTAAATGAAATTAGGAGTGACTCGAAGTGTTTGGACTAAGAGCCTCCTCTTAACTCTTAAAACTAAAGGTTTTGTACTCTTAATGTGTTTTGCGAAGCGTAGAGAAATGGTGGGAGAGAGGCAGTGTCGGCTGTCGAAGAGGTCATTCGTTGCTGAACCAGTGGCATCGCAAACAGGTCATTACGCACTTGGGAATAATTATCCGCACTACTCCACTGCCATTGATGTCGTTCTCCAAGAGCATTGAGGACAGGGAGAGATAATGTTGGCGATGATTAGGGTGGTCTAAGAACGGAGTACGTGTGTGAGAAGGATGTTATGCCACCGATGTCGTCGTCTTCACGCACGAAACCGACAACGGAAACGTTGCTGCTAATTAGGACGAAGAGCGCTTTTGCCTAACCACGACCCTTCCGTATTTAAAAAAAGACAGAGAGAGATTTTTCCAAGCACCGCCGACTGTTATTTTAACAATTGGCGAGTTCGAGAAATTTCCATTACGCAATGAAGCTTTCGTCGCCCATTTTCCCTTCATGCTCTGTCTTTTCCCCCATCTCGCGCATTTTCAACAAACCTGCAATGACTTTGACCACGATGATCCCCGTGGGAAGTAACATGTATCTCTATATATGCATGCCATGGACAATGTTATGGGGGGAAAGGAAATTAGTACAGTTACAAGCACATGTATCAGAAGTATTCCTAGCTACATGCAAATGAATTGATTACGGAATTTCAAATATTATCTTGCGTATGTGTACTGTCCTGTTTCCGGAATTTATTCCAACGCAATAAATCGTGGAAAGTGTGTTCATAAAGTAGTGGCTCGAATGACATTAATGTGAAGGGGTTTCAGTCGAGAGAACTTTTATTTGTTCGTATAAGAGGAAATATTCACTCACAGAAGTCATTCTGGTTTCAATAATGTACCTAAAAGAGTTAAGGAAAAATCAGGATGTTCGACATAAAGAACCGTCAAAAATATTAAATCTTTTTCAGAAGTAATATAAATCAATCGATTGGGTTTCAGAAACTTCATTTGCCTAGTAAAAATCTTTCAAATCTATTAATAAATTTGTAGGGCTCATTTTAGTTAATAAATATGTAATCTGAATATTTACATATTCAATCATCATATTTCAGGTAACATTTAAAAGTATCAAACTTCAATTACAAGTAAAAATTGAGCTTTTACATCGTTCTTTAGCAATGAAAGTAGTAGAAAATTGGAAGAATTCTAATTGACGAGTGGCTTACGTTTTCTGAACATTGTTCAACGGTGGTAAAGAAAACGAATAGAATGCACGGTTTCATTTTTGAAAAAGATCTCTTCACGTTCTTCTAAAATCATTCTTACGCTTTTCCGAGGCTTAGTTCGTCCTGCACTGGAGTATGCCATAAGATTTTGGAGACCATACCTACAGAGGGACATATACTTCGTTCAGGAAGGTGCAGAGAAGAGCTGCGCTTGCTCTTCTTGCACACAAAGCTTGAGCTATAAAGAAAGACTTGATTTCTTGGATATGTTTACATTGGAGGAACGTAGGAGTAGGGGGGGGGGTATATATGATCAAAATGTTTAAAATTTTCAAAAGGATAGATAGAATAGACCATAAGTTATTAATACACCGTCAAACAAAAGACACAAATACAAATACAACGCCACAACAGGCAAAATGCCCAACGAGGTGGCTGATAAAAGATGCCCATAAAAATATGGATGTCATATATTTAAAAAAAAAAAAGCAACCCAATTAAAAATGCAATTAACACAAATTATAAACAATATATACACATGATAAAATATTATACAATGCCCATAAAGAATACCTATGGTTGTCTTATTCTAAGAATGGATAGCTTCTCGATTTACCCAAATATGTTTATCGTATTTCTTTTTAAACGTGTCAATTGTGTTACAATTTACTACCTCCGGGGGTAAGCTATTCCATTTGTTAACAACCCTATTAGAGAAAAATTCCCTGCGACACCATAACCTTGCATTGTCCCTCACCAATCGATACTGGTGTCCCCTTGTAAAAGCAGTCGATTGGCGGTGTACTAAAAGTTCATGGTCCATCCTATCCATCCCATTGAAAATTTTGAACACTTCGATCATATCACCTCGACACCTACGTTCATCCAATGTAAACATATTCAAAAAATGAAGTCTCTCTTCATAACTCAAGCCCTGTGTGCCATCAAGGACACGCGTAGCTCTTCTCTGCACCCCTTCAACCAATTCTATGTTCCTCTGTAGGTATGGTCTCCAAAACCTTACAGCATACTCCAGTCCAGGACGAACTATTCCTCGAAAAAGCGGAAGAATGACTTTAGGAGAACGCGAAGAGACCTTTTTGAAAATGAGACCAAGCATTCTATTCGCTTTTTTGACCACCGCTGAACAATGTTCAGAAAACCTAAGTCACTCGTCAATGAGAATTCCCAAATCGGTGACCCTAGTTGCATCCGGGATAGTGACACCACTCAACTCGTAAGAGAACCGTGGGTTGTTCGAACCAAAATGAGCGACCATGCACTTATCAACGCTAACGTCATGCTCCATTCATTTGCCCATGCTGCAATCCTGTTTAAGTTGGTCTGGAGCAACTCCCTATCGCTTTCATTCCCGATTACCCCCATTAGCTTCACATCATCTGCGAATTTGCTAGTAATCCCATCGATACCCTGATCGAGTTTATCGGTAAAAAGTGAAAAAAGTATGGGGCCAAGGACACTTCCTCGAGGAACTCCACTTGTGACGTCTGTCCAACCAGAGAATTCCCTGTTCACCATAACTCGTTGCGACCTATCTCTTAACCACGATTCTATCCAATTCAGCAAGTTGCCCCCAATTCCAATCTCGTGTAAACGCTGCAAGAGTTTGCCATGTTGGACCCGATCGAATGCCTTCTGGAAATCAAGGTAAACAACGTCTACATTTTTGCTCTTACCCAAAGCCTTAGTCACGAGATCATAGAAGCAAAGAAGGTTAGTTACACATGTTGATTCAATATACAATGTTGATACACCAGTTGATTCAACAAAAAGACACCAGTATCGTTTAGTAAAGGACAATTCCAGGGTTGTGGTGTCACCTGGAGTTTTTCACTAATAGGGTTGTTAATAAATGGAACAGCTTACCCTCCGGGGGGGGGGTCATGTATTGTAACACAATTGACACGTTAAAAAAGAAGTACGATAGACATAGTGGGATAAATCGAAAAGTTATCCATAATTAAGATAAGACAATCATGATCTTTTTTTATGGGCAGTGTATTATACGAGGTGCCTCGTAAATGCTAATGCGGCCTTTATCTCACCAACCGTCCATAGCAGAGGTATAGCAGTCGCGAGTCAAAAAAGTTCTCAACATTTTTTGACTCGCGAAGCCCCTTTTGGTATGTAATTTCTATGGCGAATGTACATTTTTATTTATTTATAAAATTTATTGATTTATTTTTATTATTTAAAAATATATATTTTTTTTCAAATTCACTGTTTTTTATTCTATTTTCCTCGAGTGGCCGCGGAACCCCCGTGGAGTGCACACGAAGCGCCAAGGGCTCTGCGGAGCACCGGTTGAGAACCACTGAGGTATAGTTTCAATTTAAAAAAATGCTGAAAAGACGTTCAAAAATTTCCCTGTACCAGTTTTAAGAGTGAAAATACAGCTGTAACAAAATAAAAACTGTAAATATTTAAAAGGTCCCCCACTCTGTCCTCTAACTTCTAATTAAAAAATTATCAGGACATTCAACATAAAGACCCGAAAAAATATTAAATTTTTTTCAGAATATAGGATTAATCGATTGGGTTTCAGGGACTCTCATTTGCTTAATAAAAATCTTTTCAAAGCAATCAATATAAATTTATAAAGCCGGAATTGCACTATAAAACTTTTATTAAAGTTCTTTTATAAAACTTGAAAAAAAAAACAACCGATAAGCCTATTGGTAACATTTGCTCGGATATAACGATACGCTTATTGGTTTCAATTTTCAAGTTTTATAAAAGAACTTCAATAAAACTTTTATAGTGTGATCCCGGCCTAGGGCTCATTTTAACTAATTAATGTGTGTTCTAAATATTTTGCATATTCATCATCATGTTTCAGTAAATATTAAAAAATAATAAACTTTAATTAAATGGAAATGCAGCTGTTTTTTATGAAGTTTTTATACCATTCTTTAGCATCAAAAATAGTAGAATAGTGGAAAAGTCAAATTCGATTTTAAAAAAATATCATGAACGTAATCAACCATTATCTAACCGAAAATCACGTACAGATGAAACAATTTTAATTTTAAAAAAATTAAGTTTAATGAATGATTAAGTTCAATAAAATTATAAAGTTTGAAAATTTCATTATTAATAAATCCAAAAATTCACAATAATGATTAAGTTTGAAATATATGAGTATAAATCAAATTAAATCTTTATTGATTGCGGCAAAAAAGCCTTTCAATATACGATTACAATTGAAGGAAACAAAAATTTTTTAATTATTTGAGTGTCACAAAAAATTGTTTTTATGATATTTTAATTTTATGGTTATGATCAAATAAAAATTTAATCAAAACAAATTTTATCAGGCCAATCAAAATATCGAAATTGCATTCCATCATTCAATTTGTAGGTTATTTGACACCAAAAACTAGTTTTTCAGTGTTGAGGATATGGCCTCGAAACCGTGGTTCTTAACCAGGGGTCCATGAACTTGAATAAAAAAACAATTAACTCTTTTAGTTTTTACATTATTATGTGCTAAATATCATTCTGCTAAAAGAATCAGCTTATTTCATTTTATTGACAAAGTGGGGGGGGGGGGGTGTTTCCATGTCCTTTCGTTTCATTGGCTCAAAGGACCCGTGGAACACAAAGGTACCTTCTTGAGGAGGACACAATATTAAACAATCATTTGTTCACTGAGATATTTTGGGAGTAAATTTTATTAAAATTAAAAATAATATATAATATCTCAGGTGGTAGATGATGTTGATTCCCATCCAGTGAACTACAGCAGTTGAGGGTGCCACGAGATATTCGGGTAGAACTTTACGCATTGGTTTGAGATGGGGGCGGAACCAATAAAAAATTTAAGGCTGAGAAAAATACTTTGGATAGCTCTGGCATCTAGATAGTAAACATGCTAAAACTAAAAAATAATAGTCTCACATTTTGCTGCGAATCATTTATGAAAAGGACAAAGAGAAAAAGGGTGATATTGATAATTTACTTTTTTTCAAAACTTCCAAAAAAAAAACGTGAAATTAAAAATAATTCCCAACTTCCCGGTAATAATTAAAAATCCTAAATAATGAGGAAAAGATACGTATAATAAACTTTCAAAATATTTTCCAAACGTACGTCACACAAGCGGAAGGTTATATTCAAGCGAGAGAGGAAGATAGGGAAATACCGATCAAGAACAGTACTCATTTGTTTTTAAAGATTTTCACCTTCCTCTATAACATCATCTTAATCAGAGACTCGGGGGGGGGGGGCAAAGGAACTGCATGCATTACACAAAACCACAAACTCCATGAGATCCCAACTAGCCAAGAAGGAAGACACAATGTTAAACGATTAATTGTTTACTGAGATATTTTAAGGGTAAATTTTATTCAAGTTATAAATAAATTCATATTTCAGATGGTAGATGATGGTGACACCCCCCATACGGTTAACAACATCAGCAGTTAAGAGTGTCACGAGATATTACAGTAGAACATTGTACCGCACATTGGTATAAGATGGGGACGGGAATAAAAAAAACAAATTCAAGAGGATAGGAGAAAATAAATTTGAAAAGCTCTGGCATAGATGATAAACATGTTAAAAAACTACGAAAATAGTCTCATATTTTTCCGCAAATCATTTATTAAAAGCACAAAAACAAAACGAACGATATTGATCATTTACTTTTCTTCCAAACTTCCAAAAAAACACCCTGAAATTAAAGATAATTCCCAACTTTCCGGTAATAATTAAAAATCCTAAATAATGAGGAAAAAACATATTTATAATAAACTTTCAAATTGTTCATTCTAGCAGACGAACAAAACCCTCCAATTACACAGTAAATTACAAACTTGATAATTTTTTTTTTATTTCATTCAAAGAAAAAGTATTAGTAAATTAAAAAAAAAAATCTTCCACAGACTGAATAATAAATAACTCCTTCCAAAAAAAGAGAATCGAAGGGAAAAAAAAAATCAAAATATTTTCCAAACACACGTGACTCAAGCGGAAGAGGATATTCAAGGGAGAGGAAGAGATGGAAATACGGAAACACGGATCAAAAACATTACTCATTTATTTTTAAAGGATTTTCACTTCCTATAACATCATCTTAATCAGAGACTCAGGGGGGCAAAGGAACTGCATGTAGTACCTAAAACCGAACTCCGTGAGATCCCAATTAACCTACGTAATTATAGAGGGGGCCCTTAAACAATTGCTTCTAATTATTCTGTCTCACCACTTCCTTCGAAAACCGGGGCTGAGAAGTTAATTACCGCCATTATCATTAATTACAACAGCTAATGAAAGCGTAGGGGGAAAATTTTCCTGGAATTTTTTCCCTTGTATTTCGTCTTTCTTCTATCTCCCTATTATTAGTGCAGTTTTTTTTTTTATCCCCCTCCTTTTCCTGATCCAAGAAAATACACATTTTCATTTTTGTATGCTTTGAGTTTTTGAAAAATTCATCGGAAGAAAGATGAATATAGTTTACGATTATTTATTTATTTATTATTATTTGGAGCAGAATCCGATTTTTTTTTTCTTATTCATCATTCTCGGAAATTTATATCATTTAATTATAGTCTTGTTTGAAATTCGGATGCGATGATAATATACAACTCAAGAGATTTTTAAAGGGGGAAAAAATGAATATATGATCTGTTATTTATCATTCACGATATCTTATTAATCTAATAACATGTGAAATACAATTTTTTTATTTTTAGTCATGTTTAATGAAACATGGAATGGCCATTGAATGACACTGAATAGTAATTATTAGAGAAATTTGCGAAATTTTTCGAAAATGAAATATCTAGATATTTATTGCTAGTTTTTTAAGTTAACTATTATTTTGATATTTGAAACTTAATTTTATTGTTTTGGTATTTAAAATTTAATTTCACTCAGACTAAGTACAAATTTTTGCGGTAAAATTAGGTACTTAAATGGTAGTTGAAGAAATGGGTATAGGTCAAACTTTGTTTTCATATCTTCTATTCAAGATGAAAATTAATATTAATATAAGTTGAAAACTTTTTTCCCTCTGCGTATAATCCGTTTATTATACATTTAAAAAAATCGGAATTTATTTAGATTTAATAGGATTATATAGTGCTGCTTCTTATTTCTGCAGCTTTTTTTTATTAAGGATTCTTATTTTATGAGGTTAAAATATAAATAAATGCATAAAAAATTACTTTAAAAAAATTTAATAAAGGATATATAGATGGCGTATATGGATGTAAAAAGAAAGATTAAAATTATTGTTTTCTTCAAAAACGTGACAAGCAACTACTCTTTTCCTTCCATATGATGTTTCATTATTGACGAAAGAAATTTTCACAAGTGGATCATTCACCGCTAGTAATTGATATTTTGTATAAAATTCTAATTTTGTACAAGATCTATATACCTTATTTTGATTTAAATTGATTTTCGTACGTTTTTGCACATTTCGTACATTAGTCTTTCTGTATGTTTTCAATGAAAATATGGGCATGTATACAATTTTTCACCAATCTCTTGCAGATTCTACATTTGTACAAAACAAAATCACACTTCGGAAATAATAGAAAAACCAGTCTGACAAGAATGGTTTCTTGGCTTCAACAATGACTATCGGGATGTCTAGTAATCTCACCATGGACAAATAATAGCAGCCTGTAGTCAAGTTATTTATCCAAGTATAAAGAAAAACGCATATAATCCTGTATCCCCAGTATAATTTTTACCTATTTTAACCTATGCTTGCAGTAAAATAATCATAAATCGTGTTCATTTCTGTGAAATTGAGATTTCCTCAAAAACAGAATTTTCCAATTGAATATTTCCAATAGTTTGTTTATTTCTCCAAGAAAAGTGGTGGGGAAGAACATAATCGTGATGGAGACGTTAGTGGGTTGAATGATTTTTTCAGATCGTTATATTGAATAAAAAACAACATGGAATGAATAGGAAAAGATTCAGGATTGATCGTGCAGAACGGTGTAATATGACGCTCGCTAAAGCGCGTGGTCGTTTTTCCTAGCGTCGACTGTATATCACTTTAAACAATGATATATCAACTTGGTGATGATATGGAACCTCTGGAAATTGTTCGAATTTACATGATAATTATAGGAACAAAAAAGATAATAAGTATTACAAAAAAAAGTTTAATTTCTTTTTGAAGAGTCAATTGTTTTTCTGTGAATTTTTAGAAACATAAAGTGAAAACCTCGCAATAACGGTACTCGATGTAACGACATATCCCGCAACAACGCCATTTTTCCAAATCTTGTTGGGAATTATCTATTTTCCAAAATGTTGAACTCCTTTCGACACATGGTATCCAACGATGACCCCCCCCCCGCCTCCCCATAACAATATTGTTTGAAGAGATTTTGAAGCCGTTTTTTTTTACACATATATCTTGTTTTATATTTCACTCGAAAAATATCCTTCTATATATTTTTAATCTTATACTGTAAGATTAATAGTATATTTTTAACTTACTTATCACATATTTTAGTTCTTCCGAGGACGTCTAATAATGCTCTAGTATTTTGTTTTACCTGATCACCGAAAGTGTTGATGAAGTTTTCGTTATTACTACTTTTTTGTGTGATACATAAAAATGTATAGCGATAAATAACTTTACAGAGGCAATACATCTGACAAAATTTTGTTTACAAATAATCAGTTGAAATTTTTTGCGGCAAATAAATGCTTAAAGGCGCATTTTTTGATGGCACTAACAATGCCGATTTAGAGAAGATACCAATGACAGCATAAATTTGATGACTCGTGTTGATAATGTTGCCTGTCGCTCAACGATAATCGGGATGGCAAAGCTGAAAAATCAGACCCAACACTAGATACGCAATCAGACTGTTATGTACACATATTTTGTTCCATACTTTGCCACGAATCTGGGCTAGAAGATATCTCGGCAACGGGATAAGTCCGGTGGTGAACTTCTGGCTTTTATTCAATCATGTAACGATAAGGGGATGTTCAAGTAGTACGTTAGCAAATTTTTAGCCATTTTTAACCCTCTGCTCCCCTTGTCAGGATAATTTTGTCAGCTCTGTCCCCCCCCCACCTCCTGATGCATATTAGAATCAGAGATGTATTCGAGGGGCCGTGCACGCACCACCCCCCCCCCCTTCCCCAGGCCCCAGACAATAAAGAATTTATTTTTCCATGCAAAAAAAAAATTTTTTTTTAATTAAAATTTTGGAAGAAGATACCTGTATATATTGTTATGATAAATTTCTGTTAAT
Organism: Pholcus phalangioides; assembly: GCF_987345545.1. Lineage (NCBI taxonomy): Eukaryota > Metazoa > Arthropoda > Arachnida > Araneae > Pholcidae > Pholcus > Pholcus phalangioides. The sequence goes on from NW_028301594.1 coordinate 12,983,585, forward strand.
TCCAATGCTATCTGAAGGCTATGAACTCAAAATTTCTCTTTAAGAAATTCATTGTGGCAAACCCTCTGAGGTCTAACCATATATGCTAAATTCATAGCCCGCGCGCCAAATGTGGTCCTCGGAGTTATCTGATGGGGCCACCTCAAACCTAATTTTGTAAAAATGAACTAAGCGGAACATTTACAAATCACTTAAGTTACCCGTGACACATTCACAGATCACTTGAGTGACCCGCGACACAGTTCCAGAACTGTTAAGTGGTCCGCGGCACACTTAGAGATCCAGAGATCCCTTAAGCGACACGTGGCACAGTTTTAGACAGTGTGTGTGGGCGGGGTACATGTGTGGTGTAGCAGTAGTATGTAGGGCCTCCAAAAAATGGCTCGGGGATCCATGATGTTCTTAAGTCAGCCACCTCGTTGGGCAATTTGCCTGTTGTGGCGTGGTATTTGTATTTGTATTAAAGCTCCACATACAACTAAAATATATTGAAAAGTATGTATGAGAACTCGGAAAAGCGTGTACTAAACTATAAACTTTTGCTTTTTAATTGATGAAAAAAGTTTAACTTTAATAATAAAAAAGTTTTGAGTTTTGTCTTGAAATACATGTATGATGTATTTCACATATTTCAGAAATATTTTAAGCAATTTTCACACGTGACATGACATCCTTTTTGCAAAACTTTGAGGTAAATTGAGACTTTAAGAATCTCTTTTTTTTTATTTAGTTTCTACAAAATTAATTACAAAAGTATTAAAAAGAGCCTTTCATAAATTTTTGTGTATTTTACTCAACGAAGAATTTGTTAAGAATTTTCACGCATCATCTGAAATTTATGAAATAAATAACAGCGAGAAAAACGTTCTATATTCGCAAAAGACAAGGGGGGAAAAAAAAGAGGAAAAAAGATAAATTTAATGGATGTCTTGATTCTAATAATTAGCGGTTAAAGTAAGCATTTATCAATGGAGAAAACTGAAAGCAATTATAACAAGAAAACATTTTTTTTTAATTCCTCTTGTCTTGAAATTTTTACTCTTTTGTTACCAAAAATTTAAAAATTATAGTTTTTGACTAATTGAGACTTGTAAGAAGAACTGAATATGGTGGATAGAGGAGAAAGAGGAGGAGACAAAAAAATGAAGTAAAAGTCTATGATCACCACCCTTCGAAAACCGTCTTCGGTGTATAATTAGCATTAATTACAGTTATCCGAGTTTAAGGGTATCTAGACGCAAGAGATACGGCAATTTTTCTTTTTCTTATGTTTTCATACTGGCCAAAAACCACCGAAAATTTTCATTTTGGCTACAACAACCCCTTATTTAGCAACCGAAGAAAAATTATACATGTATGGCCGATATTTTTTTTTACTTTTAATTCTTTTTTTTTTTTACCTATTATGATATAGAATCTTAAAAATTCTTTAAAGCGTCGTTCGTTTTTCGTACGAATTTCTTAAAAAAATGTATAACCTTTGAATTCAATATGTTATAAAATTTTTATATGCAGTATTATATTACTATACTGATATAATAACATATTACACGTTTGTAAAGTATCTTCGAACATGCTATATGAAATTTCAATAAATCTCTTAAATAATTTTATAGAGTGAAATTGATGATAGGACACATAATTTCATTTTTTTTTTAATTTTTGAACATTTGACAAATTTTTTTTTCAAACATTCTGAGAAAATGGCGTGTGTGTGTGTGTGTGTATGTGAGTGTGATCATACTACAAACTCTCTTTAATTACTTGTATGACGTCATTGTCTTTTAAATTTTATTTTCTTGTTCGATTTTAAATATAATCAGAGCCATCTCAATAGCATCATCGGTTTTCGGGCACAGAAATGCAGTGGACCTTCTGCAAGGCTGTCACAAATGATATTAATTGCTATGATATTATAATAGGGGCCCTTCATACATGATAACTAGAGCCCGGAAGTTTAGCCACTAAAAATGTTCAAAATAGGCAGATAAAAAGGCACTAAAAATGTTCAAAATAGGCAGATAAAAAGGCACTAAAAATGTTCAAAATAGGCAGATAAAAAGGCACTAAAAATGAATAAAATGGGCATTTAAAAAAGGCATTTATAAGTAATGGAGAAAAGGATGAATAACTAAAAGCTACGATACGAAGGATCCGAAACTAGCTGAAAACTGTCTACACTCTCACCGAATCTACTGTTTCATATAATAATGAATTATATTAATTGGCCTGGAAATACAAAAATGGTATTGAAATAGCAATATATATGGAAAAATAGTACAAATAGAAATTCCACGTCGATGAAAATGGTACAAGAAATTTACAATTTGGAATTAGTTCATTAGCACGAGCTGGAAGATAATCTCGAGATAAATAATACAGTCGATTCGACTTATAACATTTTTCAAGAACCATGAAAAACTTGAGCGGGAAAACATTCTAAACGGGAAATTTCGATGAGTATAAGTGAAATTTGGGACCACGAAAATAAGTCGTACTGAACGGAAAAACGTAGTGGGAACGTTATAAAGCGTGATCCAACTGTAAACAATATACAGTTGTATATGGAAAATGTATGCATCGAACGAAGCGACCAAAACAAATATATGCCGGTCAAAAGTCTTGCATGCCCTGAGCATGTCGGGCGATTTGTAGAGCCTGTTTTTCACATTCAAAACATAATAAACACTAGAAATACATTGCAATAGACACCAAATTTTTCAACGTTATTTGAATGGTTCAGGCTCATGAAAGCAGAAGAAACAGCGTATTAACCGATATTTCGATGCATCTGATTATTTTATAAGTGGGCACAACTGACAAAAATAATCAATTATTCTGTGAATTACTGAGAAATTGATTTCTCAGATAAAAAAAAATGGTGGAATATGAAAAAATGCGACCAAAATTTGAAATTATAAAGTAATATTCAAAGTCTCTAAAAAAAAAAAAATTATTTAAACGCGAACAAAACCGAAACTTAAATGAAACAAAACTTGTTCACTGATTAAATAAAAAAATAAAAATTACATTAACTGATATTTTACTGCATCAAATTTTTTTGCAACTCAATTCAATTGTCATAAATTTTATCAAAATGATAATTTAAAACATGAATTGCTCTAAAACAAGAGATATATATAAACATTCTATAATATTTATTAATTCCGAACTTAATGTTTTAAGTCAACAGCAGAGGACGCTAGTAAAAATATTTTTTTTCTAGCAGGCGAATCAACACATTTTTTTTTATCCCTCTTTCGATTTCTTAATCAATTGCACATTACTTCTACATATAATTACGAGTATAACATGTAAAAAAATAACATGTTTGAGAATTTTCAAAAATCCCACCCTCCCCCCCCCCCATTCCATCACCTACAATTAAGAAAATAAGACAATCGGCTTGTTGCGGGAACACGTTTAAAATTCAACCCTTCGATCTAGAGGGCAATCGACCGAGTGCCACTGGAGATCCAACTTGTTGGAATTATCCGACTTGCTAATGGTCCTTAATACTACTGGGTTCTAAAGGCTCTTTATCTGAAACGAAAAGAAAAAGATATCGCCCTCTTAAATCCGTTAGTTGAAATTGTCTTACAAAAAAAAACGTTTTGTCACACACAAATTTCAATATTTTCCAAACACGTCATAAACAGTTTTGCCTTTTTTTTTGGTAATTTTCATGAAACAAATTGCTCGAAATAATTATTCAGAATTGATATACAGCATATTACCGATTTTTTCGTTATCAATTTTTGCTGTTCCACTATTATGCAGATCTTCAACACAATACTTACATTGATGAACATGAAAATTCAAGTATTTGTCATCCTTACATCAAATTATGGGAAAAAGGTGGCGGCACCAACAAGAATATAAAACAAGCACAATTCTGAAAACATAAATATGCTAACGAGCGCCACGCATATATATATATACGATCCATTACAATACCGATCCATTAGAAATTCGAGTGTGTACTAGGTGCATGTAGAATTGAGTGGTAGTGTTTCACTATTTGTGATCCTATGTAATTTATAGTTATGAAGAAAAAAGAAACATTTATTTTAAGGAAATAGATATTTTCTTATTTTTATGCCGTGGTGTGAGAACTCGGAACGAAAAGTAATCGAATACAGGCGAACCGGGAGAGCATGTCACCATCTACACTACTAGAGAGACATGACCCTACCTTCCTTATTTCACGGATAGATTAGTTTCAAAGTTGTCATTTGGAAATTTTTCAATAATAAAGAGCCTGTACTACACTATATAATCATAGGAGCAGAGGTCCTTAACCTGATATGTTCCATGGACCCTTTGTGACAATAACATGAAATCTGTAGAATCCCCCCCCCCCCAACGTGCCTATAAAATGAAGACGTGGACCCCCTTAGAAAATAATATTTTATAATAGTATAAAGAAATGCAAAAACAATGAGATTTTTTACTGATTCAAAAGCTCACGGATACCCTGAAATCTTTCCAATGACTTCCGAAGGGTCCTGGACCCTTGGTTAAGAAACTCTATTTATAGAGGGGAGTTATGCTACAGAAATTAAAAAAATCTAGGTTTCATTTTTCTCATTGACTGTGCATAGAAGATACGTCATTTCATAAAACGCTAGACAGTTGGTGAAATTCATGTTCTCCACTCGCTCTTACTCTGGACATTATTTCAATCAGTAAATTAAAAGGGTAAAGTGATATATCCCAACAAAATCATATCACTATCAATTACATTAAGAAACAAATAATAAAACAAAATTTCGAGAGCAGTCCCATATTTATTAGAAAATTCTACATTTCATGAGTTCGGTGTTCCGTTCTCGTTAGCCTCGAAACGTACACAGTGTATTTGTGATCAAAATGGGGGGGTGGGGTTCGAAAACCTACAAGAAACAAGTTCCGAATCATAAACCGATGTATAGTTGTTTTGGACTATTCCTCACCGTGACGACCGAGTGCATAAGCAGCGGAACGAAAGAGAAAGAGCGATCGAATGCGTTCCGAGATATATAGAAAAGGAGTCGGACATTAATATTCAAATCACACAAGCCAGCAGCAGCTACACCATCCATGAAAACCCGAAGGTGGTAAAATTAACTGGCGTCTATTACGAGAAAAGCCACCCGATTTTGCTGGGCTCGCAATTAAGAATTAATCTTCCCAAAGTCCCCTCTTGTAGTGGAAAGTTTATAAAGCGCAGCTTCGGGAACACATAAAATAGTGCGGCGCCTCGACCAGCGATAAACTCTGTATGACACTCTGCCATGGCATGGATACCGGGGGTTCCCTTCTATAGTGTACTATCACACTCCCACCTTCAGAGATAATTTCAAAAGTGCTCTCTATCTCTATCTCTTTCTCTCTCTCTCTATACCCCCTCCTCTCTCTCTCTAAGACTTATTCGCATACACACAGCACCTACAAAATATCAAACTGTTAAAAGTTTAGAAGTGCATCAAACATACTCTAAGAGAAAGAGTCGATGTTGCTTGAAATTTTACGGTCACGTGGTAGGATTTAGTTGGATGGCTCTGGATTATTTGCTTTTAGCCCGAATTTACGGTGGAATGATTTTAATGGAACGTAAATACAGCATTGATTGCCATAGAGCTGTTACCTTGAAAAACTTGTTTCGAAGCTGACTAGTTTTACACATATATATATTCCATAAAGTATAAATTAGTGATGGAATAATATATGGGGGTTTTTCCATGAATTATTGGAATATTTTTTATAAAATTTAAACCGTGTTTTGCATTCAAGTTATTGATAAATATTGAAATAAAAGATGTTTTTAGTAATTATTGAAATTAGTTATTTTCATTTGAAAACTGCGGAATATCGTGGCAAATGTACTTTAAGGCATTTATTTAAACAAAAAAATATTTAAGATTTCTGTAAAAAGAAGGAAACTACCGTATTTTTTTTCTGTGTATAATCCACGGATTATATGATTAAATCATCGTAATTTCTTACTGCGGATAATATTCTGCTGCATATTATCTCTCTCAAACCTTTTTTTCTGAGATATTCATATAAAAATTATTATTTCAGACTTTAATTTGTAAAAAAATAAATGATTTTTCAAAGATTTTTAGATTGATGTGTGTGTTAATAGTCAATACAAAAACATGAAAAATATCTTTCCCTTCTTTTAATCCTTTCAATACCACATTATGAAAAAATGAAGTAATTATCATGTTATGTTTTTGGTAGGTCATTTTATTTGTAATTAAGGCCTAAAGACAAAAAAAAATTTCAAAAAATTATTTAGTACACAACGAATTAATCAACCTGGTATTTGAAAGTTCTGCCAGCACTATACGCTTACAATAAAAAAATTGAAGAAAGAATAATTTTTTTTCATGAAAATATTTCATTTTTGTGGAAGAAAGGATGTCTGAAAATCAAAAATTTTAAAAATAGTTTTAGGAGTTTTGTATAAAGAAAGAAATCAATTTGAACTGTGTGTGATGTTTCAATTCCGTCATCTGATAAAAAAAATTAAATTTTTTTTTTGTATTTAAATCAGTAAAATTTTTGTCTCTCTCTATTATTCCAAAATAAATCCATCTCAAATTTTCTATCATAAATTTTTTAATCAAATTTTCAAAGTAAAAATTCATAAAGATATCGATAAGTGAAATTGTTGAACTTATTTAGCTGGATCAGCACGTAATTAATTGCGAACATCGAGAATTTCAACTATCAATATCTCGGGAAGTATTTGTTCAAGCTTACAGAATGAATTTTGATGTAATGGAGAGAAAAGCAAAAATTTCCTTAATTGAAATATATTTGATTGAGGATCGTGTAAAATGTTTTTTTACTTTTACAATTACTATTTTACGGAAATGATACCATCACAACTCTGAAAATTTTTCTTATTTTCTTTAATTTTAGAATTAACTACTGTATGGAATTTGTATTTCTCTCGAACACTCACCGTGAATAACCAAGCCTAGTTTTTCGTAACCAAGTATCGAATTGGTCGAATGCTAGAGAGAATTCCCCAGCATGAACTATATAGCTCACATTTACTAATTTTCGTCAACTCATTTGCATTTAGCAGACATAGTAGGTAACTTTTCCCTCGGACAAAGAAGGATCAGATGAGAAGAGAACGATTTTGGTCAGAATTTCAATGCGAATTTCTGCCGATGGCATTTGTGTGTAATGTAAGCTGGCGAATAGTTGGAACACTACTTCAGACCATTAGTTTCTACTGGTCAGAAAAGAGAGCGAGTGAGAGAGATCGAAACTCTGGCCTCCCTTTGATGCTTAAACTGACCGACATACTTTCCGCTCTAACTATGGCCGAAAAGGAAAAGTGGGCAAGGAGATGTGTCGGCGGGCATTAGAGGGAACAACCTCGAACATTCTGTATTCTTTGAAATGGATCGTTTAAACAGAACACGTGCAGTGCCAATTATTCCGAAAAGTTGGAACAAATACACCGAAACTGCAGGCGAACGGGGTTATTACAATTTCTCAAATAAGAGTTCCCCCCCCCCTCTTTCTCTCTCTCCCTCTCTCTGACCACAAAGTGGACATGGAACGTTTAAAACTCTTCCTTTCATGTGCCCGATGCTTGTATCGTAGTAGCCCCTAACGCTTAAGATCATTAGTCAATTTTAAGCGGGTAACTAAGCCCCTTTCTCTCTGTGTATGTGGCTCACTCTCCTACCCCCCTTGCGGACCTTCCATCTTCCCTTCGAATCAAAGGCTGATTTGCATACAAATATGTAAATTGTGTGCTGACCACTACCGAAAAGTTGCTTCACCGTTTTGAATGCTTATACGAGCCTTAGGTAGTTTTGAACATTCGAAAGAGAAGAATGTTAGTCATCGGAATGAAGGAGTTACAACAACCACTAATACTACGGAGGGTTTCGTGGTAACTTTCCTGAAAAGGGTGGCCATGTCTCTCTCTTTTAGCGTAAATCGCGAGCTTTGATATGCAAATAGTAGGCATGGGGTATTGTGTCAACACTTACCAATGGATATGGCCACTAAGAATCGATCATCATATTCTTACCCCCCCCCCCCTTCTCCTATACACACACACACACTCGAAAGGAAATTTTCAACTCTTCGTAAAAGTGAGAGATTATCGTGGAAACGATTGAACTATGAGTTTTCCTCCTTGTAGTTATGAGGAGAAAATTTTTGGGAATTATGTTAAAAAGCGACGCGAGTTCAATGGCTAACGACGAGTATATTGTGAAGCAAGGGTATGCGAGAGCGTTTCGTACTTCTTTTATGATCATAATGGGGAGTACATTAAGCTTATATGCGAAAAATTAGCACAGGTGACCGAATCGTCAATTTCCATATTATCGAACGAAATTCCTAATGATCCAAATGACTTCTCAGTTATTTCGGACGAAAAAATAAAGACTAATTGCAAGAGAACTTTCTGAGATAATCCAAAAATTGCAATTGAATATCCTTATTTTTCTGCCAGGTTATGCATGTGTTACAAAAAATGGGATGAATGTGGTTATTATATATATAATAACTATAATAACTGGTTATTATGCATATTTACCAAGCATTTTGGTTAGTTTCATAAATTTCCCTAAATTAATCACTTTTACCAAATAGTAGCGTACAGATTTCGTTCCGGCGCGTTTCGTTACCGGTACATTTCGCCCCCGGAAATTGCGCCCTGCCTTGTCACTCACTCACGGACGGGGTCAGTCTTACAGTGATTCACTCATACGGTCACTCATTCACACGGTCACCCAGATTGGGCTGGGTGGGCTGGATGACCGTGTGAGTGACGAAGTGAGTGAGTGAATGACCGTAAGACTGACCCCTTGAGTGGGTGAGTGTCCACATAAGTAACCAATTGAAGGGTGAGCGACCACATGAATGAACAATTGAAGGGGTGAGTGACCGTATGAGAGACAAAATGAGTGTGGTTACTCATACGGTAACTAACTTGATCACTCAACTATCACTATCTTGATCACTCGTACGGTCGCTAACTTCATCACTCATACAGTCTCTAACTTGATCAGGAAAACGGTCAATCACTTGGTTATTCATACGATCAATCACTTGGTTATTCATACGATCAATCACTTGGTTATTCATACGATCAATCACTTGATCATTCATATGGTCATTCACTCATTCATACAGTCACTCACAAACTTACTCATACGGCACTCACAAACTTACTCATACGGCACTCACAAACTTACTCATACGGCACTCACTTACATGGTCGCTTATACGGTCACACTCACTCATACGGTCACTTACTCATTTATACGATCACTCACCCATTTATATGGTCACGCATATACGGTCACTCACTCAATCATTTGATCACTCACACAGTCAGTCACTTACTTGGTTACTTATTCGGTCACTCATGTGGTCAGGGCAGGTGAAATGTGTCCGGGTGAAATATCCGGAGCAAAATGCCCTAGGAGAAATTTCCGGGGGTGAAATTTTCGGATCCCTGTGAAAACTGCTTTGAAATCCTAATAGATTCGATCAATCTCGAGTGAAAACAGGATTTCCATTTTAAAAAACTTAATCCTTGAAGTTTTTTTGAACTGCTGAAAAGTTGGATTATGAAACGTTTTATTTGATTTCTACTACCATACCGTTACCTTACACCAGCGGTCTTCAACGTATGTCCCGCGGGTCGTGTGTGGCCCACGAAACTTCTTGCAGTGGCCCACCAAAAAAAAATATAGATGAAAAAATTTATTCCCGAATCGGTGAAAGAGGCGATTTCAAAATCACTTTGAGAAAACATTTCAAAAACAAAGAAACGATAATTGAAGAATTAATGAGAAATAATTTCACTAGAGTTTCGCAATTCTTGAAAATTCATAATTAATGAAAAATATTTAAAGAAATATTTTATAAAATGAGGAAAATTTGATTTTTTTTAAATTATTTCAGGATCAAAGAAAATTCGTAGCGAATGAAAAATAATTTCAAAATTCATTAAAATTCACATTTTATAAAAAATTTCAGAATTGAAAGAAATTCATATATGATATGATATATGTATAATATGATATATGTATGATATGATATATGTATGATATGATATATGTATGATATGATATATATATATATATATATATGATATATGTATGATATATATGGTATATGTGTATATATATTGTTTCTAATTTTTGTAATTGCATTTTTAATTGGGTTGTATTTTAGAAATAAAACATCCATATTTGTTATGGGCATCTTATTCTCAGCCACCTCGTTGGGTATTGTGCCAGTTGTGGCATTGTATTTGTATTTGTATATATAATGAAAAAATAAATCAGAATAAAAAACGAAAATTCATATCAAATGAAGAAAATCTCACAATAAATAAAATTAAAAAATAATATAGGACCCCTGTTTGACTCGAAGCCCTGGGTCCCCGTTGGACTCACCCGTTAAGACACCACTAGATGCCGCAGTATGCGTTTTTGGCCCTCTGGCTTCATGGAAATATGTTTTAGGCTCACAATGTCTAAAAGGTTGAAGGCTCCTGAATAAGAGGCTCCTGCTTAACTCAGGTCAGTTGGCCAATCTGTTAAGGCGCAACTGTACAACTGTATCATTTCACTATATTTCATCAAGCCCGTGTGGTCTGAATACCATCTTGCAGTTATAAATACTATTTTATCACTGTGTGGCCCGCGGGCTTCATGGTAAGCTTTAATTTGGCCCACGTTGAAAAGGTTTGGACAAAAGCCTTAACAGTACAGACTACAAAAAATTTCAGTTTGTCCATACTCTAAATATTGAGCACCCCTTGTGTTCGGAAAAACAACTCCTCTTTATTATAATTGTAATAAACGCATTACATACCACAGTCGACGCCGCTTATTGAATAATGTTATCATTCGGGTATTGTCGCTTTTGCACAGAACGGAACCGGCCAATATTATAACATGGGAAAAATCGTTTACAGTTATCGGGACTTCGGATAACATTATATATTTTTCCGTTGATCAATTTTTTGTTGATTTTTTTCAACTTTTATCAATTTTTTTTTCCCCGATGAAAGTGTTTTTTTTGCGCATTCTGATGCTAAAGTTTAACCAAACTTATTTTCTTACCGGATGTTATCGTTAGGCTACAACGTGTCATCTCACCAACATTTCCGCACTAAAATGTCGTAATCAAGCCTTTCAGTTCGTAGTCAGTATTTTTCAGCTGACCAGATTCAAATTTCTTTTTCCGATGACTCTCTCAAAGGATCTATGAAAGATATAGTATATTGAACATTAAAAAATACCGTAATTAGTGATATACATTGGAAAGTTCCATTCTAACGCCTCACAATTGCTGAATAAGAAAAATGCTAGATTTTGCTCAAATGGAAAAAAAGTCCCGTTTTACAATTGAATTTTAAAAAAAGGGAACGATTGAACGTTTTTGCAACCAATTATGTGGGAAAGAAAATCAGAACTGTCCCGTTTTATCAATAACAGTTGATCAAGTGTCTCGTTTAACCAAACGGGATAACCGCACTTGCAAACGGGAGTTTTTGAATATAATTATCATTTGGTTATTGTTATCAAAAACCCTAAGCCCTAATATGATCACATTAAGTGGCATGGACTGCTTATATCCAGACTCTATACACGTTCCTACAGTTCACAAAAATATATTCCATAAATTAATGTTATAATATCGATGTTACAGGTATAATAACATGAGAATAGTGTAATGTTGACTTTAGTCAAAAAAGAATCTGAATTGATTTAGTTTCAAGTATTTGAAGTATGATTGAAGTATGCGTATCTCAGATATGACTTGAAAGAAATACTCGTAACGGAATACATGTTACAAGTTGAAAGAAAAAAAAAACTCGATGGTAGTGCCCCCTATTATAAAGTAGATATTACGATGGAAGTGAAGAGGAAAATATTTCGCCCATTAAAAATCACCTTCTCTTCCCGTCCATATAAACATGAACGTAAAATAGCAACAGCTGGTCCAGAATGGCGTCTTGTGTACGTCAAGGGTCTCTTGGTGTTTGAGGGTAGTCGGTAAAGGGAAAAGAGCTGAGGAAAATGGAAGAAGGGGCGAGGGCGAATAATCTCGTAAAATGTGGACGGGACTACTACCTCAAGTGGCGGAAGCGTCAATGAAGCTCGTCGACCAAGATAATTAGAAGAGAGTGGCACAAACTGCTACGACCTCCTCCTCCACTTCCTTCCCACACAATCTCGTCTCGAATTCTTTAAAAAAAAAGATACCAGAAGAAAGGAGAAACAAGATTTTTCTTAATCGATTTTGGCATTGATTTATTCCTTTTTTTTGTGAATCTTCGGAGAAATATTATCAAAGAAAATTTTGGTATAAACAGTGATTTCAAATGCAATACCAATATTCAATTTTCGGTATTTTTTCCATACAGAGTGCATAGCTAACTTCTCGAACCGTAAACTACTGGCGAACCATTGATCCTAGAGGCATGCTTCCAATTAGAAAAAGTATCTAGATAACGTGTAGAACCCAGATATATTTTTCATGTTGCAAGGGATTGTATAGTTATTAAAATTAAAAAAAGTAACTTTTTATATGGACACCCTGTGCCCAAAGATCCGATTAGAAAGTTGTTGCCCTGTCTCTCCTGGTGCCAACAAAAATATTTCACGTTTCTAAGTGCAATATTCACTGCGATATTTTGAATATACCATACCGATTAGAAAGTTGTTGCCCTGTCTCTCCTGGTGCCAACAAAAATATTTCACGTTTCTAAATGCAATATTCACTGCGATATTTTGAATATACCAAATCATATATACCAAGTTTCAATGGAATACGTTTTTCAGAACGGGCGCTACATGAGTCGGAGTAGTGTCAGTATACTGACGGGTGCTACATTGGTCTGAGCAATGTCAATGACTGAAAGTACTGAGATTTATGTAGCGCCCATTCTGGTAGACGTATTCTATTGAAACTTGGTGTATACTCTATGTGGACCATGGAAAAATGTAAAATGCAATAAAAAATGCCACTTTTCACCAGGTGGTAGAAAACTCAACTTTTTTATTTCATAAAACTCTCCCTCATGGTCTCATTAAAATAATCTAAAAATTTGGCTGTATTCGGATAAGCAGTTTTTGAGAAAAATGCTCAGAGTACGGGAACTTTAATAACAGTCACCCTATATGTTAGTAGTATAACATAATTGATGATTATGCATAACCATCACAATCATCTCGGTAAGTTTGATAGATTTTCCTACATTTATCACATTCGTCGGAATTTATTCATAGTTCCCGAGTGAAGTTGATAAGCGTGATAAATACGGAACTATAAGGACAAGATATATCAAGTAATTCTAACTGAACCGTACTACTGGAATACAATTACAGTACAAATAAATTGCTTAAAATTAAAAGAAAAGAAAAATGAGCAAGAAAAAAAGAGGGAAAGCAAATGAGAATGTTAGTGCATATGGACAAATGACTAACTAAATGTGGGCATAAAATGAGGTTAATCGATTTTTGAAACAATCTCATTTGTGTTGGTTTCGTTGCAAAGTAGAAACATATGCAGTGAAAACATATTCACAGATATGAGTATTCCATTCTACAGGGTGTCCTGTAAGTGCTAATGCGGCTTTTATCTCATCAACCGTCCGAAGTAGAGGTAGAGTTTTAATCTAAAACATACACAAAAGGAATTCTCTCTACCAGTTTCGAGAGTGAAAATACAGTGTGTAGCGGAATAAAAAAATCTATATTTTTATACGGTCTCGTTCGACCTCTAGCTTCCAATCAGAAAATTTTTGCCCTATCTTTCCTGAGGCCAACAAAGCAATTCCAAGTTTCTAAGTGCGATATTCGCTGACATATTCAAATTCAAAAATTAGAGAAAAGTTGGGAAGGACAGCATAAATGAGGGAATGGGGCGTTGTCAATTAGTTTTTGCTGTTCTTTCATAACTATAACCTGTTTATTTAATTCAAAGATCTTAAAGAATATTGCATTTAAAAAACTGGAATTTTTTCTGTTGGCCTCAGGATGATGATGCAGAATTCCGGAATTATTTCTTTCCAGAAGAAGATAGAGAATACAAGAAGTATTTCTTTCTAAACGATGATGCAGAATTCCAGAATTATTTCTTCCTAGACGATGACGCAGATTTCCGGAATAATTTCTTTCTAGACGATGATGCAGAAATCAAGAGTTATTTCTTTCAAGATGATGATGCGGAATTCAATTTGTATTTCTTTCTAGACGATGAAGCATAATTCAAGAATTATTTTCTTCTAGACGATGATGCAGAATTCCAGAATTCTTCTTTTCTACACGAAGACGCTGAATCCGAGAGTTATTTATTTCAAGACGATGATGCAGAATTCAAGAATTATTTATTTTTGTACGATGATGCAAATTTCCAGAATTATTTCTTTCTAGGCGAAGATGCTGAATTCAAGAAGTATTTTTTCTAGACGATGATGGATAATTCCAGAATTCTACTTTTCTACACGATGACTCAGAATTCAATAAGTATTTCTTTCTCGACTATGACTCAGAATTCAATAAGTATTTCTTTTTAGACTATGACTCAGAATTCAAGAAGGATTTCTAGACGTGATGCAGAATACCAGAATTATTTCTTTCCAAACGATGATGCAGGTTTCCGGAATTATTTCTTTCTAGACGATGATGCATAATTCCAAAATTCTTCTTTTCTACACGATGATGCAGAATTCTAGAGTTATTTCTTTCTAGACGATGATGCAGAACACCAAAATTATTTCTTTGTAATAATAATAATATTTATTGTTTAGGGCCAATTGCCCCAAAATTATTTCTTTGTAGACGATGATTCAAAATTCAAGAAGTATTTCTTTCTAGACGATGATGCAGAATTCAAGAAGTATTTTTTTCTAGACGATGATGCAGAATTCAAAAAGTATTTCTTTCTAGGCGGAGATGCAGAATTCTAGAAGTATTCTTTCTAGACGATGATTCAGAATTCAAGAAGTATTTCTTTCTAGACTATGACTCAAAATTCAAGAAGGATTTCTAGACGATGACGCAAAATACCAGAATTATTTCTTTCCAAACGATGACTCAAACTTCCGGAAGTATTTATTTCTAGACGATCATGCATAGTTCAGGAATTATTTTCTTCTAGACGATCATGCAGATTTCCGGAATTATTTCTTTCTAGACGATGATGCATAATTCCAGAATTCTTCTTTTCTACACGATGATGCCGAATTTCAGAGTTATTTCTTTCTAGACGATGATGCAGAATTCAAGAAGTATTTATTTCTAGAGGATGATGCAGAATACCAAAGTTATTTCTTTCTAGACGATGATGCATAATTCCAGAATTCTTCTTTTGTACTCGATGATGCAGAATTCAAGAAGCATTTCTTTCTAGACGATGATGCATAATTCCGCAAGTATTTCTTTCTAGACGATGATGCATAATTCCACAAGTATTTCTTTCTAGACGATGATGCAGAATTTAAAAATTATTTCTTTCTATACGATTATTCAGAATTCAAGAAGTATTTCTTTCTAGACGATGATGCATAGTTCTAGAAGTATTTCTTTCTAGACGATGATGCAGAATTCAAAAAGTATTTCTTTCTAGACGATGATGAAGAATTCAAGAAGTATTTCTTTCCAGACGATGATGCATAATTCTAGAATTATTTCTTTCTAGACGATAATGGAAAATTGCATTATTATTTCTTTCTAGATGAAAATGCAAATTTCCGAAATTCATGAAAATTCAGAATTTCAAAATGGGTGAAAATTTTAAATTTATGAACAAATTTTTCCAGGATTGATGAGAATTTGAAATTTACGAAAAAAAAATATTATTACGTTAAATACAAGTTCCCAAAAGCACGGGGCCAGGTGCACCTGTCGTACACCCCTGGTGGTCGTTATAACAAGCTGTACATATAAACTAACAAAAAGCTAAAAAATTAAACTTATCGCAATATTATTTTTAATAAATAATACCCAAAGAAGGTAATTCTATAATTGGAAGGTTTTTTTCAAAATATATCTTTATTATATATTATATATCTTTGAAATATATAAAAAAATATCCATTCGCTTTAGAAATTATCAGCAGAAGGTCAGTTTTGTTCCAAATATAGACATCATATCCACATATCCATTAAAACTTGGCAAAAATGAAACCAGGCTCAAAATGACACGACCATACGTATACATACATATATACAAGGTGCATAGGTAGCAGCATATGATATTTTACTGGTGAACTATTGATCTTAGAAGAATACTAATTAGAAAAAGTATCCAAACGACGTGTAGAACTCAGATGAATCATTCATGTTGCAAGGAATTGTGTAGTTATCAAAATAAAAATGTTAACTCTTTATACGGACACCCTCTGCTCAAGAACCCAGATACAAAGTTTTTTTCTTTCCCTGTCTTTCCCTACGCCAACAAAAAAAAATTCAAGTCTTTTCTGTATTCAATATTCACTGAGATAGTTGAATTCGAAAACGGAGGAAAAGTGGGAGAAAACAGCGTTAAATAAGGATAACACGTTTTACTCGCTGTTTTTTCCTAAACTTTTTTCCATTTTTCGAATTCAAATATCTCAGTGAATAATTTTTTGGTTGGCATCGGTGTAGAGACAGGGTTAGAACTTTTTAATTGGGTTCTTGAGCACAGGGTGTCCGTATAAAAATGTAATATTTTATTTTGATAACTACACACTCCCTTGCAACATAAATGACATATCTGAGCACTACACGTTATTCGAGCACTTTTTCTAATTGGAAGTATTGCTCTAAGATCAATGGTTCGTCAGTAAAATACCATGCTTCCTATTACCTATACACCCTGTATATATATGCATATATAAGGTCTCTTAAATGATCCAAAGTTTCCGGCCGTCGTCAAAATTTTACGAAGAGTGATAAAAACTGAAGAGATTTAAGGATGAAAACTAATTCTCTTGGAAAGCTATTTTCTCGTCCAAAAACTGAATCAATTCTGCTATTGTCGCAACAGGAAAAAAAACCCCATGCCATAAATCCACTCTGCTGCTATCATAGTTGATATGATTATTACTGAAATTTGAAAAAAGAATGGGAACCATCCAAAAGCTACTGTTCAAAGGAAAGATTTAAAAAAAAAATTGTGCTATGAGGAATTTCAAGGAGGAGCAGAATGGAAGGACAACTTTTCCAGGAACCACTGCATCCTTACCCACCACCATACTCCACACATACACACAAGCCGCGAAGGTTTTAGGACCGTTATCCAGGACTAAACAATGGCTCCTTGTCCGCGGATGGTTTTTATGTCCCGCCAGGTTGGCCCGTGCCAAAGCCTGGAACACACTCCCTCTCTCTCTCTCTACTCTCAACGCCACCCCTCAGAACATCTTAACATCCAAGCGTTTTACTGCGCGGTCACAGTTGCTTTCGATAGCACCGTTAGCAGCTTTATGGCTGACCTGGAAAATAATGCCAGGCATTGTGTGTGTGTGTGTGTCGCACTCGTATCCTTTACCTTCTCCTAACAAGATGGTATCTGGCACGGCTTGTTTGACGGCGTGACGTCATACAGTTCTGGCGAGGGTAGGGTGGTAATAACATTAATTAATGACACACACCACTCACCCTACACTCTCATTGCACCCTCGTTTTCTCGCTTCACACACTTAGTACTTCCACCCTTTGCCACCCCTCATTTGCCAGTATTCGCCGTGTTGCCACCACGGCCACCTTCCCAACCCTAGTCTTTCGACTGACTTGTGTATAACGGCTTTAAAACTCTTTGGTAATTATCTAAGACTAAAGGTCCTTACTAAGACACATTTTGTCGTACAGTATAAAAGTCCGAGTTTATAGGAAAACGGGGGGAGAAGTTATAAGTTCCCGAAAGAAGGAGAAAATACGACAGTAAAATACATATATGTGTGTGTGTGTGAGTAACAAGAGCCCTAAAAAGTGAAGTAATATAAAATAAATAATAAGAGAACAGTTTTAAAACTTTAATTTCTACTTGATTTCATAAAATACGATTTTGCGTATTTCCCTTCACTGGATTGATTGAAAATCGTCTTGTGTGTCCGAAAAGCGCAAGGATGGCCAACCTTTTTCCAACCCATGTCACAATCAAGATTAATTACTTTTGATGCGCGTGCCACTTTAAAGAATTTTAACATGCAGACCATACTTCCCGTTTTAGGATATACGAGCATTCTTTACGTTCCTGCAAAGTGTTGTTCAGCTGTACCCTTATTTTCGTAAAAATGTTAAGTTTGTCGCGTTTTTAAATGTTTTCAAGTTTTTTTTGTGATAAATACGATTAAAGCAATGCAGATTTTGTATGTATGTATGTATATCAGTAGAAGTTCATCTTACCTATACCATATTGGACATAGACGGTGAAACCTGAGGACTCAGGGTGTTTGCAACCCCCCCCCCCTCCTTCTCAAAAACTTTGTAAGCGAGCTTAGTCCCTCCCGCGAAGAATTTATGGATACATAATATAATAATCATATTGTGTAATGCTATTGTTGTGTATTATACAATGCATGTCCCCGATGCGAATGATCCTCAATCACATGGGACGTCCAGCAACTGTGCCCAAAGATGAAAAACCGAACAGAAAAGCATCAAATTGAGTCACCGCACAGTTATCACAGTCTACAAGGCCATCATTCATAAGAAAGTGATTGTTTAAAAGTTGGAGAGAATTTCTGTGATTGAAGAATAGAAAAGAATTTCTTCGATTTTTGAAAAGTGTTTACGTGCCACTCCTCATACCCTGGCGTGCCACTTGTGACACGCATTCCGCTGGTTGGTCATCGCTGGTATAGCGCATACATGCTCAACACATGGCACGTGGGGCAAATGGGGCCCTTGGAGTCATCTGGTGTTGCCCACGACCTGAAACCTAATTTCTTTTAATGAACTAAAGCATCGTTAATGTGAGTTATTTCTTGGTTGCTATTTCAGTTGTTAGCTCACGTGGTGCCCTTTCGCTGTGGATACCCACGGGCCTGTGATTAAATTGGTACTAAAGATAAGTTGTGAAGAAAAAACAATATGCGTCCGTACCGCAGCATAAAAATTTATAAGAAATTTAAACATTTTATCCGACCGCCACCACAGAACAATTACCAAACCACTCAAGTGGCCCAAGAAAGATAACAGAATCACTTTAGCAGTCCTCGGCACATTTCCAAACAACATAAGTGAACCGTAGTATATATCCAGACCCATATGTGGATCATAGTATATTTCCAGATCACTTAAGCTGTGTGACTGTGGAACACTTTCACATCGCTAAAGTGGCTCGTGGTATACATTTCCTGGTCACTTAAATAGCCCATGGCACATTTCAAAAATTACCTAAGCTGCCAGCGACACATTTCTAGATTATTAATGTTCCCCGTGGCACACGTTTAGATCGCCTAAGCTGTCCGTAGAATATTTACAGATCATTTGAGTTACCCGTGACACATTTCTTGATCACTTAAGTAGAATGCGTCAAACTTTCCGGGTGCTTGTGGTACATTCCCGGAGTACTTTTGTGGCCCGCTATCTCCAAAAGCTCGAGTAACCTTGGAATAGCGCATTGTTTCCCAAGTGGCAATATTGCCTCAATAGAATGGTTGAGGGAGGGGGGAATGAGAAAGTTATTAGTATAACATAGGATCTTTTGGGTTAGCTCAAGTTGGGAGGGGCGATGAGAGAGAAGGAGAACAAAAAAATTTCGAGAAGGGGTGGCAGAACAAAGATTTTTAGACATAGTGTAACTTGATATCATATTTTATCGGTCTGCATTCTGCTTCGACGTCTCCAGCCGATTTCATGGCACCATGTTTGGGAATCATTGCTCTATCACAGTGTTTCTTAACCTTTTTTAGCCCATGCCCTCCTTCCTTTTCCTTTCTACTCGGATCTCCACCCTCACCCAGAAGCAAGATCTTTTCTACTCGTTGATTTTTTTAGTGAATTTAGAGTAAACGAAAATTTTATAAATAACGTCGATCCCGGACCCTTGGGGCATAATTCATTCGGCTTCTCTTTTATATGAGCTTCACAGAGTCATCTCATCATCGTGGCACCGGGTCAAATAATGTTCTGGGGTAGCCCCTTATTTAGCTGGAAGTAACAACTTAGATATTTACAAACTTACTCTCGAAAATCAGTTTCAGATCTCATCATGTAGCACCCACTTCCCCCTGTGGACATGAGGCCCTCGGGTAATGTCCGGATGGGCCCCATGCTTTAATATTTGTTTCCATATTATGTTCCATATGCAGTTCTGAAGTGATTCAAGACACCAAGGTCCCATACTGGTTGTTACAATGCAGTTAATTCAATAGCATTTCACTTACCACTACTAAACCAAGACATGCACCTCGTCCATATTCCTCTGTGGAACTTCTAACGAATTGGTACATGTTGGAATGTGCGTGCCCGTGTTGTGAACCTTCCGTGAAGTTTGTTTCGGTGTAACGTTTGTTATGTGTAGTGCTGCCACCTGCCACCAATTTTTCTGACCATGCATGAAGTGTAATGATTGAATAGTATATCGTTGTAGGCTTGTTGCGCTCTGCGGCGAGACTTTCTAACAAGAAGATCGGCTCACATTTGTGTCTCGAAGCTGGGAACCACAGAAAACCAACTTCAGTCAGTATTTCAGTTGCCATACAATGTAAAATAAAAATGCACTATGTAGTAATTTTTGAGAGTGAAAACAAAAAAATTATGAAAAAAAATCAAAATAGGAAGGGGGAGGGAATGAAATTACACAAACACATACAATACATAAAATATATATATATAATATACATATAATATAATAATGCAACGGTCACAGGGGGGTTCTTTGGAGATTATAAAAAAAATCTATAAATCAACACACGATTACGTATGATTTAGACTGGCAGAGCAGAATTGACAGCAAGGGCATTTTAATTAAGAGTTCGACCGGGGGAGGTGGAAAGACAGTAGCAAGGAAAGATCGGGAATCTGAGGATGAAATCAAAAGTAATTTTCAATATTGACAATTTGTAGCAAGTGTTGTTTGAGATTTTTTTTTTAAATTGAAAATGAGGGGGACTGTATGAGATCAATTGGAAGGCTATCAAAAAATTTAGGAATGAGAAAGCTAAAATGTTTTTTAAGAATAGTTTTATGAAATAAAGGGCATCGAGTAAATAAAATTGTGCCTATTGGATGTTTTTGACGAGTTCAGAGGTAAAGGGAATTGGTTTTTTTTTTAATTAAAAGTATGGATCTGTAAAAATCCAAGGCTAGGGAATTCCAGATTGATACTTCCAATTAGAAATAATGTGCATCCAAATAACGTGCAAATTTAAGACACATCATTCATATTGCAAGGGATTGTATAATTATTAAAATAAAAACTTAACTTTTTATATGGACATCATGTCCCCAACAACCAAATAAGAAAATTTTTGCCCTGTCTCTCGTGTGAAAAAAAATCCTCGTTTCTAAATGCAATATTCGCTGAGATATTTGAATCGGGAAAAAATCAGTGAAAAGTTGGAAAAGAATAGCATAAAATAATGAACAAACACTCCTTCTCCTCATACATGCTGTTCTTTTCTTATTTTCATTATGAATTGAAATATCTCAGTGAATATTGTACGTAGAAATGTGGAACTTTTTTCGTTGGTCTGAAGAGAAAAAGGGTAACAACTTTTTAATTGGGGTTTTCGGGCACAGGGTAGCAGTGTAAATTTTTTTTTTGATAACTATACAACCCCTTGTGATATGAAAGACGACTTAAATTTACGTTATTTGGATATTTTTTCTAATTGGAAGTATTCCTCTAGGATCGACGGTTCGCCAGTAAAATGCGGCAAGGAGAGTAAGCTTTGCACCTTGTATGCAGGGTGATTCTAAGTTTATGGGGAAAATTTTAAGATGTGAAATAAGACCGCACATTCTATGATAAAAAATGCTTATTTAAGTGTCTCATATCACCTCTTCAAGTTTGTTCCATTAATTTAGAATCACCCTGTACAAATATAATATAGTTGAATAACATTAGTAATATATACATATATATTTTACAACCACATTTTTTATAAGCATCTTTTTCAGCCACCTCGTTGAGCTTTTTTGCCTTTGTTATTTGTAATAAAATGTGTTATGCGTATTATGTTACAATATCCTTTTAATAGTACAGAGCGCAGCGATCATTTCCCATCCGCTAGTTTATATTACCCTAGACATATCAAGCATGTTAGAAAGAAGCTTTCGATAAATATAAACCAAGAACAAACTGATTAGTATCTTCTCCTTTGATTATTTCATAAAAATATCATAATTTCTAGCAAACATTTCACAGCACAATAAATAATCCAAGGGAATTAAAAATCCCTATTACTATTCCTCATATTTATATATATACATATTTCATGACTTTAATTTATTAAGCTTCCATCGAAGAGAAGTAAACATGCATGCATCTATCGAGAGTGAGAAATTCTTCGGGAAAAATACGCCCGTCGTGCCACAAAAGGCAAAACTTTAACTTCATCGCGAAGACTTTTCAAATAGTTTTGAGTTTATAACAATGTTAATTCTTGTGTATAATTTATTTTCTAATCTATATACCTGATGGAAAAGCTCGAATCAAGTAAGTAACAGGAAAAAGGAGGGAAGGGGGTCCCTCTTCGGTTCCTACAACTTCTCCAAGGGAACCAATCTATATCTTCTCCATTCCCACCTTACTTTATAGCATTTCCTGTTGCAACATCGCTCATATTCGCAGAAAGAATATTAAATGCACGCGAGGCGAGAACGAGCGAGCGAGTCAGCCTTATAGCGTGCCGACATAAGGCAAACATTTCAATTACTTCTAATTACAGCAGAAAAATTATTTTCCTTGAGAAATAAAATAGTTAACAACGCCGTTCCATACACTCCTCTCTAACCCCGACACCTCTCTCAATATTCAATGTTTAAACTTGAAAACTCTCCTCTTGTCTCGATGTTTTCGTGAATAGGAGAGCGAGAAAGTTGCTCGATTAATTCGATTACAGATACGACGTAATTCGTCTCTTTTCAGACATATATTCCTCCGTATGGATATATATGTGTGAGAGAAACTCTTTGTAGTTTTAACTGAGAGAAGTACAAAGTTTTGTCGTAAACCCAATTTCCTCTCAAAACTGTTTTTATTCTTCTTTTGTTTTATTTTTTTGCTCTCCATGTTGTGAACTTAAATTACTTTTCAACCCTTTCGTTCCAATAAAACTCGTGTAAAATTCAAAGGATCATCTTCCTTCACACACACTCCCACCTTACTCTTTTCTCAATCGCGTATTCACTTTTCGCTGATTTTGCAGCAAAGCAGCAAGGGCTAATCGAATCAACAAAAGGCTACCAGCGGATCAAAGTTCAATTTCCAAATGATTTTCTTCAATTAAGAAAATTCATCAACAACTTTAAAAATTAGGAGATGACGAAGAGATTAAGAGCGAGGAAAAATATTTCTTTTTTTATTGTTTTACTCTCTATCTCTCTCTCTCTCTCTCTTAAGGAGGAGGGGGGGTGGGTAGACGATTCGTTGGAGAAACAAACATGGCTACGGAAACAGCAACAAGTCATTTAAAGTCTTTTTTTATTATTATAATCATTATTATTAATTCTTTTCTCTGTGTATATGTGTGTGTGAACTTCTCTAGCCATTTCCCTTGACGTTAACACAACAACAACAACAAACAAGTTCGTTGTAATCAACATTTTCCTGTCTGCATAAATTTTCGCATCGAGTTTTCCAAATTAAAGCTGGAAAATAATCCTATTTAATGAGTTTATAACACTATTTTTTTGTTTGAACTTTCTAACTTCATCATGGAAGTAACTAAGTAAGTATCGGAGGGAAAGTTGAAGTGGGGGAGGAAAAATGAACAAACACACATCGAAAATGTTTTTGTTTAATTTCCAGTGGCAACACTGATATGTTTTGTTGTGTGTATTTTGTACACGGCGGAAACTTCCAATTCCTGCGGGAACTGAATAAAAATCCCTATTTCCCCCCCCCCTACATCGTCTAAATAAGCCCTAACCTCCATATTCCCCTTAATTGAATACATTAAGAGACCTTTGGAACTAATAAAGAAATTATTCTTTAATTATTAGAATTAGCGAAAAGAAAACTACCACTTTAGCTACTAGCAATTAAGGAATTAAGAAAGGGTAAATGTATAATACGGAATGAGTTTTTGATCTGAAAATTCTAATTATTATTTTTTATTTTTCCTCCCATTTCAAGTTTTTTTTTGTTTTTTTAGGGATAATAATAATTCTATTTCCAGGAATTTTCCCCCGTTATCACTTAGTTGATTTATGTAGTGATAATGAAATTATGATTTCGGTTATTTTGTTTTTCTCTCGATCGTAGGTGATAATGCTGCAGAAATGTGTGTAGGATGCCCAAACAAACAAACAGCTTAATAATTATTATTAGCTGTTACTGAAGGGTATATTTTGTGGACTGCCCTCTACTCATATACAAGGTTTACTACCGGAATGAAAAAAACATAGGATAAGTAACGCATTAGGGTTTACGATATGGCGTCTTTAATTGCTGAAACCTTTCAGAGCAATTGTGATTTTTAAACGTAATTGGATCTTGCGTTGGAAGCTGCTTTTACCGTATCGGATGTTAAATTTGATTAAGAGGTATCATAAAGTATTTAGGACTTAGGGATCGATGAGAACGGGTCGTGCTTCTTCGATGTATCGCGAGAAGGGTCTCATCAAGTACATATTACTGCTTGAACTTTCGATAATGTCATCAAAAAAGTGTTGTTGTTATTCATCCGGTACCTTTGTCTATCTCAGTGCTTTATAGGCAATGCTTAACTTTTCAAATGACTATCAATATTTTGTTGAGATTTTGATTTCTTTGAAATTAAGAACTATATCAATTATTTCACAATGACAAAAAAAAATATCGAGTGGATGAGAAGATTTTCCGTTCAAGACTATTGCTTAAATGTATACCTAAAAGCAATTACATTGTCATTTCCCGTCTAACACGCTGATCTGCATCTAGAATTTAAACCAATAAGCAAAATTGCACAGTGTGCTGCGATACATTGTTCAGCAGAGGCGCTGTCATGAAGAAAGAAAGCATTGGCGGGGGAGGGAAACAAAAGTTTCCAAAATAAAGTTGGCATCGTCCGTAAATACGGGATTAATGTTCATACACAGGAGGTAAAGGTATTTTTTTCATGAAATCACCCTCACGAGATTCATTGGGTAGGCGAGCTCAAAACCTGAGGACCCCAAAGTTCCAATGCCTATGCTGTTCATATTGCCACTGTGTTAGCTGCTGGTGATTTAAAGCACTGGGATGGTGGGGGGTGGACGTTGGGCACCACTAATTACTGACTATCAATGCTTCCCACCACTGTCTGACATCAACTGCGTTGCGGACGTTTAATGGCATCAAAAAATTTGTTGGTTCTACATCTGCAATAAATATTTCACCTCTGATAGGTCATCACATCTACGGTATATGACCAACGCATCAGGCTCACCGTTTCCGAGATGGACATTTCAGAATCGCGGGTCATTACAATTTATCCTTTATCAGAGAGCCTTTTAGGTTATTTTTAACTCTTTATCTGTGCAAATAGTTAGAGACATGCTTCTCTCTCTACCGAAGCGAGAAAAAAATTCCCTCCTTTTCAATTTCCTTTTGTGAAAGATAGATGGCAATCAAACTCAGACGTTACATAGATTCAATATAATCGAAAAATATAATGAAGGGAAAAAAAATAGACCTATGTTCGTATGCCATCTATACGTCATTTTAAGAATTTCATCTAAAAAAGCAATTCAAAACATCAGAGAACGATTGAGCAAACTACTAAAGCCATCATCCAAAAGTGATATAAAAGCAGTTTAAAGGTTAAAATTTCTGCCCCGCAGAGAGCAATCAGGCCAGCAAACATTTAAAATTCACACACAATAATACAATCAGGCAAAATTACCTGCCGAGTCGGTGCTTCCGAATTCTGAAGACAGATGACAGCTCTTCTTGTACACATAACAGGCATTTCTCGGAAACGAATAAGTGCAACCAGATCTATATAAATAAATAAACAAATCACGTTGTATACACAACACAAAACAAAGCACATTTCGGCACGCGCGAATTCGTTAGAAATTCCTCGGAGGAATTTTTATGAGCTGTATGCACGATTAAGTAATAGCAGTTGTTTAGGTGCAAATCGAACTTCTGTAGGCGCACCAGAAACTCATGGAAGTACGAATATATGAGCTACTTGTGATGTAAAGAGTATATTTTATCTGGTAAATATGGTACTTTGCAAATGAACAACGTTGTTCTTAAATTTATCGATATGTATCTGAAGTCAAATGCATTGGGTCATTGGTGTTTTTGCCCTTAATTTACTACAATCAATGTTATAAACAATACTATTATTTTAACTTAATCTTATCATCATTAAGCTTTTCCAAAAACTGCCTAAAGACTTGACACACAAACCTGATTAGTTCATAACAACATTTTTTTTCTCAGGAACTAAAATATGATATACAACTGATTATTCATGTCCAACTTGTATTGATATCACGTCATTCAAGACCGTGCCCATCCAACCAATATAATTCCGTTACAATTTTAAATCCAGATTGCTACTAGGTTTGAACGGCATTTAATGCCTCTTATTGTCTTTACCACACAATCAGGTGGAAACCGAAAAACCTTTCTCTTTCTCTTAAGATTCATTAATAAAGTTTAATTCGCTTTTTGCAAATGATCTCAAACCAAACAAAAGAGTAAGTTTTGAGGATTAAGTCACGAACATCACAAAAGCCAATCCCTCCGGGACGATTTATTGCGAAAGAATTCCGGAAAACCGTCTTTTTCTTCAAGTTCTCCTTTTCTGCCCTCAATCCACACCCTCGACAAACCCCCCCCCCCCTCCCGGTTTAAAATCCTCCATCGCATTGGCACCAGTGCTTTATTATTCCTTAACACCTTTTGCTAAAAGTATTTTATACGTCCGAGACTCTTAAAAACTAGAAGCGTTACCTCATTAAAGGAATCATTTACCAAGCAAAAATAATCTCGCATCCATTTTCCATAGAAAATCCCTATTGGCGTGATGTACATCCGCACTGATACAACACACACATCCACCTTCTATACATATATAAAACACACACACACACAAAACGATATCCTCTTGTCAACCTCCACCGTCTTTTCATTTACCCACGTGAAAGTCTGAAAACCTGAGGAGCTTAAAAAAACAAAAGCTCATCTTCCCTCCTCTTGTCTGTGTGTTTTCTCCTTTTCATTCTTCTATCTCAGACAGTAATCTTTAACGGGTTTTAAATTCTCTTTAATGAAGGCCGCCATTCTCTGAGATAGATAGAAGGAGGGGAAAAAAAAAGAGGCTATGTATGGAGAAAAGGGAGGTTAGAAAGAGGTTTAAAATAAGGCAGGGAGGATAAGAAACAAGGAATATATGTATAAAAAAAGTAGAATGGAGGGGGGGGGGGGAAATGATTCCTTTTCCGTCGGAAACGGGAAGAAATCATTTAACGGATCCGCAATTAAGATGGAAAAATCATAAGAACTTCAGAATTAACGCAACGATGGTGATTATGTCTTCAAAAAATCACATATATTTCCAAAGACTTTACTCGTATTACGGTTTTTTTTTTTTTTTGAATTTTAATTTACTTTATTTTATTTTACGATTTTTCTCTTTTTCTTCCTCCCCATTTTTGCGAATAATTTGACAGCCAAACTCTAGATAAAAATCGAATTTGTAATCCCGTCTGTTTGCAATTCAAATATATTTGTCATTAAAATTTTCTGTCTTTTAAATCTTTTAGCTTTTGAAAGAAAAAAAATATTATTTAAGTCCCTTTTTTTTTTCAATTTTGATATTTATGAGTAGATTTGAATTTATTTATTTTGTGTGAAATTAAAAATATATATATTATTATTGTTTGTTTATTTTTTTTTTTTTAATAATGTGTTTATTCATATTTTTGTAAAAGAATGGGGATCATACGGTTACAAAACATCAGTAAATAATGTTAGAAGGATTACAAAACAAAAGTCTTGTTTGAGATCTTTCTTTTTTTCTTATTTTCTTCCACCCCTTTCTTTGTTATCTTCTCTGGATAATAAATATTATTTTTATAATAAAAAAAATTTGTTTTTGAATAATCTTTGTATAGTGAGATTTAGATTTTCCCAAGGGATTTTCAATTTTTAAAACCAGTTGCAGTTTAAAAAAGATGAGAAATCTCTTTGGTCATCAAGGTAATTCTCTTATGTATAGATTACCATTAATATTATTATTTCCCATACCGACTACATGATCGCCATTTGTTAAGGTGGTTCTTATCACTAAATGTGGTTGAATCCGACTTTTTTTTTAACGATAAAAGTTGTGAAATTATTACTCTAAGGACTTAAAAGTCTTCGTGGCATCGAAATGAGTCGGAAAATTTCGTTTCCCAAAACAAATCTGATTCAGTTAAAAAAACAAATAAATGGTTTGGTAATGATAAGATTTTATTTAAATTTTAGTTTACTCGCGTAGTTTGAATAAAAAATGGTTGAACATAAGAATTTTGTTTTTTGTTAGAAAATGAATTTATATTACTTTGTAATAATTCAACACGACTGTGACTTATTTCCTTTGAGGAGTTTCTAATCATTAACGGAAAGAAATAGGAGAATCTGCTTAGAGAGATATGTAGCGTTTCGTATACAGCATGCATGCTCAACCCATGGCCCGTGGGTCAAATGTGGCCTTCGGAGTCGTCTGATGTGGCCCGTGACCTCAAACCTAAATTTGTAAAAATGAACTAAGCGCGACGCATTCTCGGATCACTTAAGGGATCCACGGCATATTTATACATCACTGAAGTTACCTGCGGCACAGTTTCACCAAAGTGGCTTGCGGTGCAGTTGCACATCACTCAAGTGGTCCGCGGCACATTTCCCGATCACTTAAGTGAGCAGCGGCTATTTAAAGGGAGTCTAGTCACTCTTATAATCACTTATGCATTGTGATTCAAGTAAGTGACCTGTGGTGCAGTTGCACATCATTTAAGTCGTCCGCGACACAGTTCCGAAACACTCGAGCGGCAAGTGGCACATTTAAAAAGCACTTAAGTGACCCGTGGTAATCAAGTCCCCCGCAGCACATTTACAGATCACTTAATGGATCCGCGACATATTCGCTGATCATTTAAGTGATCCGCCGCACATTTTCAGATCAGGTACATGAGCTGCGTCGCTGTTCCAAATCACTAAATTAAAGGCCCGGGACGCATTTTCAAACAATGAAGTGGCCCTCACTCTCCAAAAGGTAAAGCACCCTTGGTGCACGCCTGGGATCTGAAGGCAACCTTCACGGTGGTAGACGAGCAAGGGGGGTAAGGACCGAGTCGAAATTATGATATACAGGGTGAGGGTATTTTACGAAAATTATCCGGAAGGAATATAAATTCTTCGGTTGGTTCTAAAATAAAAATAAAATTCTGAAAATTGTCAACGAAAATAGAAGAATTTAGATGTGATAACCTCCGTAAAATAATACTGTAATTGGGGAAAATCGAAAAACTAAAATTTTATACCACCCTCTTTCAAATGAAGAAATATCAAAATAAAATTTGAGCGCTTCTCCATTATATAAAAATAAATTTCCCCTATAGTATTTTAATGAAAATTTATCAAGATATCGGTATTTAAAAAATTTTTACTTTTTTGTCACCTAAAAAAGAAGGATATATCTTGACGGATAAGAAGACCGGATATATCTTGGGCATCCGCTATCGCAAATTTTTTAATGTTGAAACAGCAAGAAAACAATGAGATCCATCAAGGGCCCCTGGAAATGAAACCTTTTAACTTCCCTATGAAGGTATATGTGCAATCCCCCCGGGTACCCGACCCTATGCGTTGGGAGCACTGGTGATATATGCATATTATACGTATACATACCTCTCGGCATGACCCCCCCCCCCAATGGTGGGGCTGACAGGGGCCGGAACGTTTCTTATCACTCTTTGATATTTTTTTGACACTATAAATTAACCACAGAGGGGCCCGTGAAAAAGCTGGTTTGGGGGCTTGACATCTATTCCAGCCTGGGGGCCCTGCTGTAGGATGTGGGAGCTTCTCGGTACATGAACATAACTGGGTCCCGATATATGCAAGAGTTAAATGAAAACTTCGTAATCCCCAAGTATACACAAAAACGTAACAGATTTTCGTTACACAAAAACGTAACAGATTTTCGTTACACAAAAACATCACCGACTTCCGTTACATAAAATCGTTACTAATTTTCGTTGCTTAGAAACGGGCCCTTTTCGAGTTTGTGATTTTATATTATAGAGTAGATATAGTAGAAAATTTTTTTTTAAATTCTCCCGATTTTCGTTTCACTGTAAGGAAGATACATTATAACAGTTTAATTTCCTTACGATTCTTGCAGTTTTCCATGAATTTTACATTAGTTTCATAAACAACAGCATAATTTTAATTCCTTTTAAACACATTTAAAACAGCCGACTTCTTTTGTGGCCACACACAATAGTAATCTTCCAGTTTTGGTGGTGCATGTGTGGTGTAGCAGTATTAGGTAGAGCTCGGGGATCCATGATGTTCTTAAGTCAGCCACCTCGTTGGGCAATTTGCCTGTTGTGGCGTTGTATTTGTATTTGTATTATAATCAAAGTTCCCGTGTACTCCGAGTAGTTTTTCTCAAAAACTGCTTACCCAAATACAACCAAATTTTTAGGATATCTTAATGAGACCATGCTCTATGAGTTCATAGTTCCCAGAGATTCATGAAATAAATAAATAAAAGTTCAATTTTCGACCAACAGGCGAAAAAGTGGCGCTTTTTTATTAATTTTCCTTTTCCTATGGACCATATAGCATATAATGTATATACCAAGTTTCAATGGAATACGTCCTCAGAACGGGCGCTACGTAGGTCGGAGTAGTATCAGGTATCAGTATACTGACGGGTGCTACATTGGTCTGAGCAGTGTCAGTATATTAAAACTACTCAGACCTATATAAGCGCTAGTTTTGGTATATGTATTCCATTGAAACTTGGTATATATATATATATACGCCATTCCGACCATAGTAAAATATAAAATGCAATCAGAGATCTCCACTTTTTTACCTGGTGGTCGAAAAATTAACTTTTTTTTTAAATTTCATATAATGTATATCTCTCTCCCAGGGTCTCATATCCTAAAGATATCCTAAAAAAATTGGCTGTATTCGGATTAGCAGTTTTTGAGAAAAACTACTCAGAGTACGAGAACATTAATTATAATTACTCTGTACGGACAATAAGATAAAAATAAATTTCGTCTTAAATTTATCATTACAAATAAATGCATTTAATTTCGGAATCTAAATTCAAGTTGAAAAAATACATATATTAATATACAAATATGTATATATATATATATATATATATATATATATTTATTTATTTATATTATTTTTTTTAAGGACGCATACATATAAAATAGAAATCAGGAGAAGAATTCCACGCATTTTGCGATGCGAAATTGATAGAAAATTTTCCGCATTAGTATGACATCCGAAATAAGATTCGTCGGAAGCAAAAAATATTCATTTCTCTCCCAAACTCACCGAATATGACATTTATTATCAAATCAACGCTACATATGTAACCAATCAAACTGTTGAATCTCCTTGAAAACGAACTATGTAAAATAATAATAATAATAATAACACGGGATACATACATAACATAAGAAAAATAATAATAAAAATCTTACATTTTTGGCAAAGTACTACCCGCTTGTCAAAACCATTTTAAATTTCACATATCCGGAAATGATTGGTAATTTTCTTGGGAATTTTTTTTCTTTATATTTCGTATATTTCTTTACCAACCCAACCCAAGGACAGGAGAATCTGACCCCGGAGCAAAAAGAATTACTTTCCGATTTAGATACGAAATGACGTAAGAAAATTTCTTCGTGAAAAAAAAAATGGAATTTTTTTCTTTAAATTGATTTTTTTTCCTCTTCTTTCCTTCTTTTTCTTCTTCTTTATTCGATGACTTTCCGTTGGAAAATGAAAATTGAACGGAGAGTGTCGGAATTATTACTTGGCAACGTTTCATTAAGAAGAGTTTCGCCAAATTTGTGAAAAGCTGCCTAATGCGTGTGTACTTGATCGGTGCATGGTTTATTTTTTAAATGGTGAAAATAAATATAGCATCCACCTCTTATAAGAATCGCTGGTTATAAGAATCAACTTATAGGAATCAAATCGGCAAAATGGAAACCAAATGCTGTTTTAACGTAGGAAAATCATCGGTTATAAGAATTAGATTTCCGCTTATAAGAATCAAAAAAAAAAAGGCCACCATTCATCTCAGTGGTAGAAACTTAAACAGCTTAAATACAGCATTTTTGTTATTCAGAAGGTTATTTGGAGAACCACTTATTGTCAGTTTTTTTTTTACCTTTTTTAATAACCTTACCCATATCCCATACTGACTATTGCCTCCCCGCTCAAACAGCTTTGTAGTAAAGTGAGCTTCCGTGAATAATAACTTATCAGCTAGAGCAGTGTTTCTCAAAGTAGGCAATATCGTCCCCTGGTGGGAGATGGAGTGTTTCAGGAGGGGCGATAAAAGCTACGGGTATAACATAGGATCCTATGGGTTCGCTCGAGTTGGGGGGCGATGAGAGAAAAGTCTGAAGAAGGGGGCAATGGAACAAAAAGTTTTGGAAACTATGAGCTAGAGGTTTATGCGAGGACCTTCGTAAAAGGTTTAAAACCTTCATAAGAGGTTTATAGTAAAAAAACAAAACTGGTCAGAAACCAGTTTTTTCCCACATCGCCCCCTTCTCCCATATTCAATTTTTCAAACTCAATTATGCACTCGGAAAATGGTACAGTAGTAACACCGTTACTGTGTAACATTTTTAGTCAGTCTTCATTGACCACGAATGATGTCTAAGAGTAACGATGTGCCATGGTTATTCAAACCAATTTAAAATTTAAAGAATCAAAATTTTATATTTAATAAGAAATCACTGTTTTGTTTTTTTTTTCGTTTTTATTCCAAAAACAACGTAATCTCGGATTAAGACCCCCCCCCCCCCGCGTACTCCAGTGGCAACTATGTGAGAGAAAAGTATAAAAAAAATCGCCGGATGTAAAGAATCAAAATGGCAGAACCAAACGTGATTCTTATAAACGACAGCTACTGTATTCGCTGTTTTGAGTAGTTGTTTGAAAAGAATTTTGTTGTTTGTCTGAATGAAAGCACGTGTTTAAAAAGTAGTTTCAGAAAGCGTGTGCCTGACTTTATGAAGGCTTAAAAGTGATTAAGTGGCTTAAAGAACTTAAAAAGTGATTATGAGATGGCTAGTGTTTTTTTGAAAAGGGCAATATAGATGCAATAAATATGTACAGTATACGCCAGTGATCTTCAACAAATGACCCATAAGCCAAATGTGACCTTCGGAGCTGTCCGCTGTGGCTCGCCAACCATTTTTAGACCATCTTTTAAAAATCATTAAAAACCATATTCCACTACCATTATAACGCTGTGCATCTGATATATTACTAGGATGGTCTTAGCAAATTGGTGGAGGGAGGAGGGGGGGGGGGGCTGGACATCTTTTGGGGACCTTAATTTCATTATCTCAGGCTCAGAAAGTTCTCATACATAATTGCTTGAAACCCCATGAATAAAATAATAATTTCAGAATTAGTGTATAATTTTAGAATTAGTGAAAGAAATAATTTTAGAATTGGTGAAAGAAATAATTTTAGAATTGGTGAAAGAAATAATTTTAGAATTGGTGGAAGAAATAATTTTAGAATTGGTGAAAGAAATAATTTTAGAATTGGTGAAAGAAATAATTTTATAATTAATATAAATAATTTTATAATAATTTTAGAATAGTGAAAGAAATAATTCCAGTATAACTGAAAGAATAATTTCAGTTTAACTGATAAAATACTTCCAGTATAACTGAAAAGATAATATAGAGAAATATTGGAAGAATTACAGAATTACTGAGATAAATAATATAGGCCTATATCAGAATCATTTAAAGGAATTTCGGAACTAATAAAAGAAAGAATCAAAAAGTAATTTTAGAATTGATAAAAGAAACAATTTCAGAATAAATAGAGAATCTAGACTCCATCATACAATTCCAAGTACTGCAGGATGATTCGGTGTGGTGCCCCGCGGGCTTTATGGGAATTTGAATTAGGCCCGCAATGTTTGAAATGTTGAGAACCCCCCATTCTTAAATTAAAAGGTATCTAATATTCTTAAGTGAGTGCATATGTTCATGAAAAAATTTTCTCTCTGCCATCTAGTTTTTTTTCTCTCTCTATTTTTTTTAAGTTTTATTTACTCCATTGGAAAATCAAATCAATATGTTGTGCATTTGAAGCGTATAGCAATGAAGATAAATACATCACTCCCACAAGTTCATAAATCTCTTACCAGCCCAGGGTCTAAAAAATCATTCTTTTTTCTTTTTTTTTTTTCGAAAAAAAAATTACATTATAAATAAATCATAAAATCCCGTTCAG
The DNA here is from genome assembly GCF_987345545.1 of Pholcus phalangioides. Lineage (NCBI taxonomy): Eukaryota > Metazoa > Arthropoda > Arachnida > Araneae > Pholcidae > Pholcus > Pholcus phalangioides. Next base: position 13,018,231 of record NW_028301594.1, read on the forward strand.
AGAAAGACAAAATCTTTAAACGTTTCCCTTAGATAAGTGTTTTTTTTACCAGGAATCCACGGCTCTCTTGAGGATCCCAGTGCCGTCTTAACGCATGGGCTCACCCGGGCACAGCCCGGGGGCCTCAAGAGAAGAGGAGCCTCTCAATGAGATCTGGTTGAAATTTCATAGAATTTACCATGCAGGGTCTCAGAAAAACCATTTGGCTCGGGGGCCCCATGATGCTCTTAAGACGGCCCTGGGGAGTCCATGGGTTCGTGGTCTCCTTCCTTTTTCAGAGGATCTGAGTACTTGGATAAGACAACAATCAATTTATTGTTTTTATTTAATTAGGTGCTGAATATTATTCTCTGAAGGGGGTCCGTTGCCTTCATCTTACTGAGAAATGGTGTACCTGGCCGTCTTATTGCACAAAGGGGTAACAGAAAAGGTTGAGAACCCCTGTCCTAGATACAGGACTGTGAATTAATGTTTGTTTTATATGTTATAGCGAAGAAGCATTCGTTGAATATGAAATAGTTTAATTATATACATGCACATTCTTTCAACTTAAATTAAAATCAGTTTAAATTTTATTACAATTCTATTTTTACGTTATTTTTTATATAATTGTTGAATGATTTAATAAAATTTCTTGTTTATATCCCCATTGAACGATTATACTTAAATACTATCATAATCATAGAGCATAATATTTTTTTTTACATTTAAAACGGAAACTTTTTCGTATTAAAACTATTATTTACAGCAATAGGAGTTGGCTAAATTTAACGATTTTCTTTTAAAAAATTCAACAAGTTTTATTTCTCCTTGCTCTCTTGACGTTACCGACGTTCCTAAGTTTACTTCATTTGGCGTGAAACGTTTTCTGTCTTCATGGAATCTACAACCCTACTGATCAGACAGAATATGAGAATTTCAAATGACATTATCCGAAGGATGACAAAAAAATAAAATTCTTATAAACTTTAAAACGCCTGAGGAAAAATCTTCCTGAAAATGAAGTTTTTCTTCTTTTTTTTTCTTTTTTTTTTTCTGAGGAGCATCCACTTGTGGCGCCTTCTATTACCGTTAAATGTAACTAGAGTTATTTTAAACTTGTTCGAGGATAAATTTAAAAGTTTTTTTACGCTTCAATGGTTATTGAAACATTTTTATTACAACAATTTGAGGTTTCTTTTTTCTCAAAACTTCAATCAAGTTTGGTGAAAATATCATAAAAAAAAAGAAGAGTTTAAGAAATTCAACAGATAAGAAATGTGTTTCGGGAAAGAAATAGTTCTAGAAGTAAATATCGGAATTTTTTTAGATATGTATTTATTTTTTGTTGTTTCTCGAAAGTGTTGAGAAGAATACTTATCCGAAAAACTTATTGTAAAGGAAATTCCACTTCAACATGCATAGTATTTATACCAATTAAACTCCTCGGTTAGCGCGCAAAAATTTTATCAATTATGAGCTCAGCTTCATATTTTGTAAATACTCTATGTACTTACTAGTTTTCGTTATAAATTGTTGACATAACCACGTCAGGGCCGTCTTAAGAGCATCATGGGACTCCGAGTAAAGTGATTTTTCCTGAGGTCTAGAAATACATTTTTCCCCCGATCTACATGCTGGCCCTCGAAAGTTTTAACCAGATCTCATTTTTATGAGACCCCCCCCCCCCTCTCACCCAGCTCTTCGGTCACCCGGGCCGTGCCAGAGTGGGCCCATGAGTTAAGACGGCACTGTTGCACTCACTATCAAACCCACTGAAAACAAACATCAAATCTGTAAAAACGATGTACCCCTGTAAATTCTCAGAAGAGAATGTTTTGCATTGCTTCTCTTATTGCAAAGAAAGTACTCTTAGGGGGGATACGTATCTTTCGGCGTTTCATACAGGGTGATTCCATAATTTACCTTTCCGCATTTTACTGGCAAAACGTTGATCACCTAGAGGCATAAGTTAGAGAAAGTATCCAAATAACGTGTGAACCTCAGACAAAGTCATTCATATTTCAAGGGGTTTACTTAGATGAGAAAACCGCGTAATTTTTTATTTTATGATAACTATTGGCTTTTTTTATTACTCTTATTGGGTTGCTGTATTTTTAATATCGTTTAGATATATATTCAACATCCATGTTTTTTTATGGGCGTCTTTTTTTCAGCCACCTCATTTTGTCTGTTGTGGCATTTGTGTTTGTATAGTTATTAAAATATATATTTATTAAAAATTAACTTGATATAGACACCCTGTACTCAAAAACCCAATTTGAAAATTTTTGCCCTGCCTCTCTTCGGGCCAAAAAAAATTCCGTTTCTAAGTGCAATATTCACTGAAATATCTGAGTTCAATGATCGGAGATAAGTTGGGAAAGAAGCGTTGTCCATAAGTTTATGCTGTTTTTCTCCACTTTTCCCTGATTTTTGAATTCAAATTTGAATTCACTCAGCCAGTGTTGCGCTTAAAAACATGTTGTGGTCTTTTTTTATCCGCAGGGGAGACAAGGCAAGAACTTTTTAATTGGAATTTTGAGCATAAGGTGTCTCTATAAAAAGTTTTTCTTTTCTTTTAATAACAATACAACCCCTTGCAACGCGAATGACGTATCTGAGCTCTACACGTTATTTTGATAATTTTTCTAATTGAAAGTATGCTTCCAGGATCGCCAAGGATGGGGCAGAGGAAACCACCTAGTAGAACTTCACTGTACAGGAATTAATATAATGAACAGTGCGTATATTAACGGGACAAAATAAATGTATTGATGTCCATTCTTGCACCAGGTCGATGACACGGCTCATCTCAATTATTTTTTCAAGAGAATAAATAAGATGTTGAAAATTTACGTAAGCGATAATCACAAAGAATTAATTATGTGGAATAAAATATACAGTATTTGATTCAAACTGGAAACACACTATTAATATAAAATTATATTGTTGATCGATATTTACTATAAGTAAAAAATAAGAATTAATTTTTTATGATTAACTTTTCATTATAATATATGAACCCTTCAATGAATACTATAACTTCATATCACTTTAATTACGCGCATTCAATATACAGTACACCAATACAAAGTGTACTGTAAGTCTTAATTCGGACTTTATCCGATGTCCGCTTCCTAATTATGCCATGAACCGTTCGTCGTAGAGGTATGATTGCAATTTAAAAAATGCTCAAAATGTGTTCGGAAATCACCCCATACCAGTTTTGAGAGTGAAAATATAGTATATCACAAAGCCGCTGTGATGGTCGAGTGGTCATAGTGACGGTGTTGCGAGATCCCGGGTTCGAATCCCACCGTCACCACAGTGGTGGTCGGCTGAAGTTGATTTTCTGTGGTTCCCAATTTCAATGCGCGAATGCGAGGCGATCTCCCCTTTAAAAAGTCTCGCCACAAAGAGCAACAGCACAAATGTACGTAATTCAATCATAACACATCACTCACTTCACTTCTGAAATATAAATGGCGGCACTGAAAAATCAAACAACACTACATACGCACTCAGACGGTTAGGTACACACACACAGTTACACTTCCGGCACAACTCACTAAGGTAGTAAATCGTCCATAGATGGTTTATTATTCGCCCATTATTTATTGATGGTGATAGACCTGAGTTTTGCTCGGTTTGAAAAAAAAAAAAAAAGTGTATCTCAAAATAAAAAGTTTTTTAGATTTTTATATGCCCCCATATCCCGGTTCTCTAACTTCCAATTCGAACATTTTTATCCTGCTTTTCCTGAAGCCAACAAAAAATCCCATGTTTTCAAGTGCAAAATAGACTAGACATTTGAATTGAAAGATTTTCAGAACCACATAAATGAGAGAAAAGAAGCGTTGTCCGTAAGTTTATGTTGTTCTCTCCTCACTTTTCTCGGATTTTTGAATTCAAATGCCTCAACGAGTGTTGCACTTAGACACATGGATTTTTTTTTTTCTTTCTCCTCAGAAGAAACAGGCGACATTGGAAGTTAGGGGACAGGAGGACCGAATAAAACTGTAGATTATTTTATTTTGAGAAGCACTGTATTTTCATTCTCAAAACTGGTGCAGAGTAATTTTTGAACACATTTTGAGCATTTTTTAAATCAAAACCATACCTCTCTACGATGAACGATTGATGAGATAAAGACCGAATTAAAACTTCAGGACACCCTGTATAATAAATATCAACGATTTCACTGTACTTCAATTAAATAATTGGATCACTTAAACAGAATTTCATTATAGTATTAGATACCAAGAAAATACTTTGGACTGTATTTGAAACTGGTGAAATGTATTATATGAGAGGAAAAGCAATTTTCGAATTAAAGATTTTTATTAGGAGAAATTCTCGAAAATTCCACAGTCGTTCGGATTTTTTTCTTTTTCTTTCCAACGCTTTTATTAAATTAACTGCTGGTAATAATAATGAAAGAAGAAAAAAAAGTGGAGGGAAAAAAATCTCAATATGACAATCTAAGAAATTTCTGCCATTAGTTTTGCCCAGTTCAAATTTAATGACGGCTAAAATCGAAAATGACGCCATTTTTTTTCCTCTATAAAAACTTTTTTTTCTTAATTTGACAAGTCGGAGTTCAATTCCTTGAAAAGCACTCGGTCTCGATTTTTTTTTCCCCTTTGAAAAAGTAATAAAATTAAATCAAAGAATTAATTCTTTTTTTAAAAGCAATGATTCTCTTAGGAATGAGGAATGGATTCGTGAATGAAAAGTGGGTTTTGATGAGATAACACATGATACATCTCTTCTTTTCCTCTTCTCTTAATCATTTGATTCAATTTTTTTTTTTATATCCATGGTGAAATGGATTTTGATTTTTTTTTTTCCTTCCAATTGCAGTAGTTATCGATGGATATCATTTCATGGATATTCATCATGATTTATTTTATGGTTTTTTCATGTAACTAATGAGTCTATTAGTTATTAAAAACTGCATATCGATACCATACTTTCATTTTTCTGACGAATTACCTATTTCTTATTTTTCCACGGGCTGTGTGAGAGAGAATTGACTACTTGATCACACATGTAACGACGTCCATATGCTAGGTTTTTTCTTTTCTCTTTCTAGGTTCATATTAGATTTTCCTACTAATTTTCCCACCGTTTGTTTTCTGGGAGCTGTCATATTTATATGTACGAAGTAGATGTTTTTTCGAAGGATGGGTCCAATTATTCGATCAACTTAAAACATCAGTTAAAAATTTTAGTCGAGTATTGTGTGTGTCAATCCAATTAAATTTTAATTAAAAGGTTGGGAATTAATTTGATTTATTCGAAGAAATATTGATTAGATGTTTTAACTTATGTTCAGTGTTCGCCAATACTCATCTAGATGCGTGATTCACGCATAAAAATTCAATTTTATTCCCCCAAATTTCGTCGAGGAGTGAAAACACTCTTCAAGTTTTAAGTATTTTTTTAAAAGACCTATATATATATACATTTCTTTGTTTTTCATAAAATGAAATACCCGTTTCTAAGAAACTATCTCTTAAAATTTTGGAGAGGAATGAAATTGCGCTTCAAAATTATTTTTTGCAGATAACACTGCTTATGTTCCTTTATATAGCATTTTAGGTAAGCGATCATATTTTAGAATACAACGGTACTTGGATCAATATTTTGATCAAATTTTTCGGCATGGAGGAAATGCACGTCCATTCAATGAAGACGTGATGATTTCAGTTGCGAATTCGGCTCAATGGGATTCTTATGAGACAAGGCTAAAATTTATTGTCTCCTTGTATTGTAAGGGGAACAGCAGTTTTCGTATTTGGGAAGTATCATTTCAGAACGAAACCCACTCAGACATTTCCTACAGATTCTAAGGCACACTGGAGCAATACGACAAGAGAGATACGGTAGTGACATCGACACGGATTGTCACAAACCTGAATTTTTCAGGTTTTTTAACCAATCCGTGCCAATGTCGTTGTCGTATCACTTATCGTATCGGTGCAGTGTGAACCCGGCCTAAGGAAAGCAAAAAATAGTATGAAAGAAAGTACAGGGTGGTCCAGAAGTCCTGATCCCTTTCAAAAAAAATACTTAAAAAAATAATAAAGCTATTAAAGATAGATACAAACAACTTGATGTTGACAAACGTGTTACTAAAATTCTAGAAATGACGGTCTAAATGAAAAAATTCCAGAATTTGATAAATATTTTCCCCATACTAAATTGCTTCAAGTGGAAGGACAGTTTATAAATCTAATTCTATTTTCATTTACAGCTAAAGAATAGATGCATGAAATTAATAAATATATTGCAATGGCATCCGTTAATATTATATAGTTAACATTTCTACGTTTTTTATGAATGTGTGATTAACAATTAAAAATATTCGATTGAAATTCGATTATTTAATCAAAAATTTCCGATTTACCTGTTGGGGGGTGAACCGAAAGTTAATGCACTAATCAAAAATTCATAATATTCGAACCGATTGTTGTTGGTTTATGATGTTTGGACCGAGATTCATGGCAATAATCTGGATTTCATTTGACAACAAAAAAATTATTTCTAAATTTCGACAATATCTGGCCTGACTGTCTGTCATCCCATACTCCGAATATCATTTTAATCTCGACCCGTGTAAGAAACAGTCGTAAAGTTGAAGCAGGTGCTTTCCCTCGTTTCATCTATTTAACAGAGGTAGACTTTTGTTTAACCAGCAAATGTTTTATTAATCAAACTTAAAAATGTGTAAAACGTGAACTAGATCAGGCATAAAACGAGTTTCATCTGCATAATTTCTCAAGATCTCTTACGGAAATGCGCTCCTTGTTGGGCGGGAAAAAAATTGCGAAATTCGAATTCTTGACATGAATTTCAAAATATAGTAGAATTTGAATTTAGGATAATTTGAACTTTTACGAACTCCATTTTGAATTTTCTATTTAATTTGATGCTAAATTTATTTGTTTAATTCGAATTTTTTAGATAATTTGAAGTTGGAGGAAAATCATGATTTTTTTTTATGAGTAAATTTAGTTTACAAAATTTCTATAAGTCAGGTTTTGATTTTCTCAATCAAGTTGTTGAACAAAAAGGTTTCAAAAACAAAGTGTGAAAATTCTGTTTTTCTCTACTCTTTCTTTGACAATTTCACGCCCGTTTTAACATTGTTGATCTGGAGTCATCGAGAATGTGTATTACTTAATCTGAATCTTTTTTTCGTCGTTAAAGAGTATGAAAAGCGTCGGAAAGTTCAGATCGTAATACCTTAATGAAAGTATATTTCCTGGATAGAGCATGAGAATGATAAGCAAAATTTTTGGGAAATAGTTTCGTAAATCAGGCTTCGAAGATGGTCAAGAAATCCTACAGTGATGTGATTCCAGAACAATTGAATAATTTAGCAGCTAAGATCAATTATTATAAATTATTAAAATTTGGAAAAAAATTTCGTAACTGATGACAAAAGTTTAATAATTGTTCATTATTATCCTACGTTAATGTTGATGATTAAGTTGCAATTTGTAGCCATTTTACTTATCCAGGATAGATCAATTTGATAATTCGAATTGTTTTCCTAGTGACTTTGGACTTTGAATTAACCAAGTTTGACTGTAGTAAAATTCGAATTCTCGACACGTTTTTCGAAATAGTAAAATCCGAATTCTTGACACGTATTCGAAATAGCAAACCGAATTCTTGACACGTATTTCGATGCAAACTACATACTCAACGACAATTTATTCAATTTTTAAAGTCTTGTAACTTTTGGTCTACTCGCTTTCATCAAACCTCTTCAAGAACCCCCAAGGAGTCCGTCGACCTCTCGAAAATTCCTCTGGGGAATTTCTTACGAATTAGCTCATGCTGGAGGCAATCTGTTTAGCCCTTGCCGTACTCACAGGCAGATACAAGAAGGGTGGAGGGCCATCCATGTTCCCCGAAAAAATTGAATAATTAGCATAGGCGGGAGGGTGGAGTTGGAAAATCCCCCCGTTCGAGAAATCTGTATCCGCTTTAGTCTGCATCCGACCTACAGTTTGTTATCAGAGTACTGAGTATTTTGTGTTGCAAAGGTGCTGGCATCTGTTTTTTATATTTTGAAATAAAAATGGGCAACTGCCTAAATTTTCACATTATGTAAGTATCGTGTTGAAAATCGCAACACTGCTACAAAATGTGGAAATTAAATTTGAATATCAAGAATTATATGTAGACAATTATATCAGAGCGCCATTCACATACATTAAAAAAAGAGTGGGTCAAATCATCTTAAAATCATCAAAATTATTATGGTCAAAATCATCTTATTAATCCCATAAATTATAAAAAAAGGAAGGTTATGCATGAAATTATGTAAATTACTGTATGTTAATTCCACCAAATAATATTATTGGTTAGAAGAAATAAGTACAAGAAAAAAAAATATTATGCAGTAAGTTCAAGAATACACCAGCAAATTTTTATTTCCAGCATACACTTTTTAACATGAATAAAACAAAATATACATACAATGGAAACGTCCAGTGAAGAACACGAGGTAAATATGCAAATAATTGCAAGCTCATTCAGAGCTTATATATGAATATTAATTTTATATTTATCACAGAAAAAAAAACAATGATGAAATTGTTTATTACAAGGAATGCATAGCAGGGAAAGGAAAAAGCACTCAATTTTAATAATCCACGACAATTCAAATCCAAAAATATATACAGTCTGTATAATATAAGGAAACTACAACCCATTCATTCTCTTTTGAGAAAAATTTTTGAAATGTCACTAAAAAAACTTTTCCGCTCTAATTTGCTTAGCTGTACATTTCATTCATCAATGGGAAAACCAAAACATGTTTTCAAAAATACTATTCCTCTTTTCATCGGGAATGTTACAGAATAGACGAAAGCAAGCAAGACGAAATTATTTTTTTACAGGTTACAATTACTACTTATTTCAATGTTTAAAATGAAACTTATTTCAAAATTTAAAAGCCTTCCCAAATATCAAACATGAATGAATGAAAAAGTGCTAGAAATTTATCACCGAACTTATTCTGTTGCCGAGATCTCTTCCACAGCCAGACTTCATCCAAATATGAAACAATGGCATGTGATGTTTTGTTTGATGGATAATGTCAGAGAAGCATAACTCGGCTTTATCATGCAAATGAGAATGAGATAGATATGTGCATTGGAAAACAAACTGATAAGAATAAAGTGAGTTTGAATTAAATTTGATTTGAATAATTTCCCACTATGGACATTATTAAAAATGTGTTGAACATATGGAATCATCTAATTCAATATTAGGATGTCTAGTTTTGTTGAAATCCTATAATATGAAATACTGCTCAACTGGGAAACATGGGATTTATCTTGTCAAAATGAAGGATATTTTGAATTTAATTAGGTAGAATGAATTTTTTTCAATTAGGATTTCACATACTGATATAATGTAGCAAATGTGTCATATTTTAACAATTTTTTGAGCATGTATATTTGTATTTTCTACATGGTAATATTTTTAGTAAATAGAATCCATATCCAACCAGTACGACAGAAATCACGCTTTAGTGATATGTTGAGGTTGGGTTCAGTTGTCAAAGTTCTGTACCACCATGAATGTGGCCTCATTTTATTTATTTAGAACCGCATGGTGATTAATTTCTGTGTGAAGTTCCTCGTTGTGTTAATGAGATCTGGCTGTATTCATGAAATGTTCAGGGTGCCAGAAATTTTGGCATGTGTTGAAAAAATACTTGGGGAAAAAAAACTCTTAAAGATGGAGACAAACCGCTTAAAGAATTTTAAAGAGATTTCAAAAGGTTGTTTTCTTTATACTTACTAAAAAATTTCTATACATGCACCTTTAGTGACACAGAAGATGTCAAAAGTCTATATAGCTTTCCTTACCATGCTATTTGTATCATGGGGTGTTACAAGCAATGGAAGTAAAAAACTTCTCTCTCAAATGCTGTTTGTCTTCATTTTCAACTGCTTTTTTAAATTTTTTTCCAAAACAGGTCAGGACTCTTGAACCATCCAGAATTTTATGCAAGTACAGATATGAAAAAAAGAAAAAAATTAATAAATTCTATTAAAAAGTTTAGTGGCAACAGCCCAACAAAAATAAAATCATTAAATTATAAAAGAAGTCAATTTCAAAGATAAGGAAGAAAAGAATGAAGAGAAAATAAAAGAGAGATATACATTGTACAGCAAGTGCATTCATGCACATGTTCCTCTCTATTTTTCTCATTCCAATCAGCCACACAAGATTTTTTTTTTGACACATTTCACATCTCAATTTAGTTCCATAAGTTGTTGCAGAAATAAAAACCTATAATTAATCTCTTTTTTTACACAAACTAGGATAATGTAGACCTAGAGATTCACAAAGATTTTTTTTCAGAAACATTATCTTTAGTTTCCCGGTTCTTTTTGAAGTATTACCCATATTCAATGAGCGATAAAATGTTTTACATATACTATACAGACCATAAAAAAAAAGCTTTAGCAAGGAAAAAATTATGAAATCACAAATGAAATCAGCCTTGACAGTTTTGATTCATCCACTCTTTCCGAAAAAACGTATTTGGCACATGTTTTTTGGAATTTTCAATGAACGAACTAACAAGAGCTACTAAACTCTAATTTTTTATTTTTGTGCCATTGTCAGTCGTACAGTGACTAGAAAAAAAACTTGAACAGAATTCTGATGAAAAAACATAGTAAAATAATTTTTTTACATATTGGTCAACTATTGATTGATATTAGTTAACTATACCATGTCAATGTTTTATCATTTCGAAAATTTCATTCGAGAATTTTACTACATGGTATAACCATAAATGAGCTTATTTTCAAAAGGGAGCATTTCCATTTGTTTGAAATGCACTTTCTAATGGTATATAAATCTCAGGGATGAGCTTGATTATCCAAACGGGGTTTATTCAAATAGAAACATTATAATGCACAAAGTGGGTCATTTCTATCAAAAGGAACATATCTAACTTTTTCATTTAAAAAGGAACATTACAAAGCAGTGGTTGTTCTGTTAGTGTAAATGGGATTTTTTCGAATCCGAAAATTTTTCAGAAGCACTTCGTCACATTCTACAGTAAAACTTCTCAATAATGGGCACCCATGGGACAGAAAATTTTGTCCGCTAATGAGGAGTGTTCATTAATGGATAGTAAAATATATTGAGTCCTGTTGACGTAATTTAAAAAGTGTTTGTTGGTGGAGGTATCTGCTAATGGGAGTATCCATTATGGGAGGTTTCAATGCAGAATTATTGTTTCTTATTTTACTTGCAAGAGAGTGTTAGGGTTTTTAGAGTATTTAGTTACAAATAACTTGGCTATGTGAAACCTTTTCAAATCAATGGGTGATGGGTTTACAATTTTTCAGACTTAAACCAGCTCTAATTCTGATCAAAAGATAACACTTTTCTGGTAATTTTCTTTCAAAACGGTACATTTCAGAAATTTTAATGTAAAGAACTCCCTAATGTTGATCAAGAAACATAATATTCTTATAATCTTATACCACTCACTTATGATACCTGTTGAGCTATTTTTTCTACTTTTGTAAAGCAGTCCATTCTGAGAAAAAAAAGTTTTTTACTTTTATGTAAGTTTAGTGATAGTGGAAATAGTCGTTTTTGAAAATAAGCACTCCTTAAATGCATTCCTAATTCATTCACATAAAATAAATTTTACTCATTTGAGATGGAACTATAGAAAATTTTTTCACACATTGTAAATAAAGGATGCATTCAAAAACACTTCAATGCTCATTTCCTGGTTTTTTCAGCAACAATCTCATGCGAAATTTAATCCTCTCCCAAATTATTTCAGCCGAATTCATTGTTATAACAACAACAACAAAAAAGTAGTAGTTTTAGAGATTCACTCTTTGATGGACAACATGACAAATACTGTGCAGTAACTGTGATACCACGAAGTTTGATCTTTCTGTTTGTTTACACGACCGGGCCAGTAATCGATGCCAATCTCACCATTCCCAAAGACGCCAAAAAGCGGAACACTTGGATACAGCTGACGAAACACGCTACTTTCCATGTTCCTCACCCCAAACAGTGATGTCCCACGAGCAACACATGTGAACATGAAGGCTATGCACCTGTTTTTCATTAGATCCATCTTACTGAATACTTGAAGCTCTTTCTCAATTTTTTCCCTGGTCTCTATCTGGGGACCGATGACAATCGATGCAGCCTCCACATTTTCCCCGGTGAATGCCACAGCATAGCTCTGGTTGCGACGTCTCGGTTTGTGTTTCGGAAAGTACATATGGTTGACATAAGCTCCCCCGATGGCAATCTGCAGCCTCTGCTTCTGCACGAAATGGTGAATGATAGTATTCGAGCAGATACCACGATGACTGTATATTCTGTCATGTACGAAAACAAGGAGGCATTTCACAGGCTTATCTGGGGGAATGCCGGTATGCTGATCCACATCGAAGTTAGTGGAATACTCAATTCCACTCATCTGAAATCTGTATATGTCTACACCAGGTATTTTAGGGAAACAAATGATTCCCAAGGCTGGGCTTTTTTCAAATTCCAGAGTTTGAGAATTGTCAGTGAAAGTGCCAGTCACGCCACTGGAGGTGCAAAATCCAACATCACAATCAAATGGAAAACTATGGATCATGTGTCCAATCACTGAAAAGACAGAAAACAAGAAATTCTGAAACTCATAAAAATACAATAAACCCGTTTCTAGACATTGTTACAGGAATGTTAAATGTCCCTTTGAGCGAAATCACAATAGCAACTTCAATAAACATGCCAATTAATCTACAGGAGTTCCTTGTTGTTCATCAATAATTTGTTCCACAACTCATGGCAAAGGCCGAAATTTTAAAAGGGTGGAAAATCACCAAAATTCCACTAATCAGAGATTGCTAATAAATATCTTTTTGAGATGGTGAATGGCAGGGCTGGACAAAACCCAGGCACCAGGTTGCCATGGCAACTAGAAAATCGGTGCTTGCACCTAAAATTTTTAAACCGTTGTTCCTAAATGGGAGAGTAAATCTCTAAATCAGAGTCTAAGGGTGTTACAAATTTCTTTTATTTCATTAGGCTAAGTCTTATAACATGGGAAAAGTAAAACAAAAAATTATTTAGAACCGTTTTTCTTGAACAAAATGCCACGCTTCACTGCTAAAAACTTGGGTGGTGCCTCAAAAACTTTTCAATTTGTCAAGCTCTGGTGAATGGCATGAATTACTAGTGTCAGGTACACTTTGTTGTTGACCTTGCCAAGCTGTCGAGAAAGCAAATGTTCAAAACAAATTTTTTAATACACTGCCAATACTATGGCTTGACAAATGCCAAAACAATCTAAACACCAGAACAATTTTTTTCTCCAACAAAAATGGATGAAAAATGTTTCTTTTTTACTTTCCCAGGACATGTTGGCCGCCTTCAGTATTGACATAATGAAAAATTGAATTTTTTTTATTATTCTAATGTGTTATGGTATTCTAGCATATAAAATCGAGATTTTCGGCATGGGTTTTTCTACCTAGCCCGCATGTAAGAAGTCATGATGTGCTTTCTCTTTCTCCTCTTTTAATTTTCTTCATCATGGCATATATGTCGTCTTTGTACACTATTAATAGAATATTTTCTGTAATGTTCAAAATACTGTTTCTGACGTGTATAACAATAATAAATGCCATCTTATGGTGCCTTTCTCTGTGTTCCTCAGTATGACTTGTACTTCAAACCTTAGCACGTTTTAGGCAGTGTACTTTTCTATACAGATATATGTACTCTTTTCTATCCAATCAGCACGAAGTCTCTTTTTTTCTCCCTCAATTTGACAACTGCAGCATCCTTTTTTTGTCTAACTCTCGTGGACTTGTGAGCATGTGAAACGTAGTCATGGCAAAGGTAGCTCCTTCGGGAGCCAGTTAATAACAGAAAATTTGTTTATTTAATCTCTTTCTGTTCACAGTTTGTTCCTTTAATTAATTATTCAAGTGGATGTGTAGATAAAAATTAGTGTTCCCAATTCGTAAGGTGCAGCTATGACTATGCTAGCCTTGTTCGAGTGAAATATCATACTATTCGCACAGCATTCGATATTAAGGTGTTCACCCAAAGTTGGAAGTGAATCAGCTAGCGATAGCTATCTTTAATCTGGGCTGAGTAAAGGTCACTACAGTTCTAAGCAGTCATCGTGACATCATGCAAGTTTGTTTTTTTTTGGTTCATAGGTTCCCTCCTAAACCTGAATTCTCAAATTAATAAATGTAAATTAATTGAAAACATAAAAGTATTTAAAATAAGTACATATAACAATAGATATATAGATATAAATTCTAAAAATTTTGTGTCTTTAGATTGCAATTTATTAACTACATATAGAAAATTTTAGGCACCAATACCAATTTCTGGGTTGCCTTGGCGATCTGGCACAGGATTTGTCAAGCCTGGGGTAATGTCATCGCAATTGTAAATAAAAGAAAAAAATTGAAAGAAAAATATTTCAAAAATGGTCCTAATGAAACAGACATCAAACCACTTCAGCCCGAAACTGAACATTCTGATGTGACTTAAGCTGGGATTACACTGTATAAGTTTTGTAAAAGCTCTTTGAAAAAAATTGAAAAATTCAACCAATAAGATCATGGTTGCTTTTGCTCGAATGCAACCGATGCTCTTATAGGTTGAATTTTTAAAAGTTTATAAAATATCTTTTATCAAACCTTTATAGTGTAATCCCCGCCTAATCCTTGTTTGTTTGTTTTTTTAGGTTTTAGCTCAAACCATAAGATACTTTTTCCATAAAGATACTTATACACCACAGATGCAAAGTCAGAAATTTGAAGCAGAAGTTGTTCATTTGAAACGTCGATGATTTCCCTTTTTTTTTTATATTCCAGCACAACCATTTTTTTTTACGCATAAAAAGGTATAAATATTAGGCTAAAAACTTTTCATGTCTTGTGATTATCTATGTTTCAAAAAAAGTGAATTATAATGGGTGATATTTACCAGGGTTCTTGAATGATGGTCGACACAAGTTATAAGTTGCTGATTGTGTGTCATTTTGCTTCCTTTTTAAGGACCTCCACGAAAAAAATCTCTCAGACTGAAGCACCATCGACTTGGTACAAAACATCAAGACAAATTTCGGCTCACTGCTCATATTCGCTATATACTCGAGGAAGAGAGCTTCGCAATTTCCATTTTCTTTCACCTGAATTTGCAAAGAAAATAATGATATATGCTTTGAAACCTGCATGAATAAGGTCAAAGGATCAACATTATTTTCCTGTTTTAAATAGGTTTCTGTTTCATAAAGATACACATCTAAGCACTAATAATCAACAGCACTATCTTTTGATGCCGTTCAGGTCAGGTTTCAGCCCATAAAGTGTTCATCTTAGACAAGTTTGGGGCAGCTCTAGGACTGTAGGATGGTATAGGGCACATCTTTAGGGAGGAAACCGAATCAGGATTTCCACCTCCATCCCTCCCTTCTCTATGCTAATAATACAAACTTTTTGGAAAATACTGTATCCGCCTATGCCCCCCCCCCAGGCAGTTAACCTATTCAATGTTTTTCTTTTTCTTGCCCCCCCCCCTTTCAATGAAATGTTACTTGCACCAAAAGTGGAAAATTGAGGTTTTGGAGCAAAAAGGGGGGGGAGGAAAATAGATCATTCTCGTGAGATTTTTTTATATGACCAAAAGTACAGGATTACTTGCACAAACAGGTTTTCGCGATTCAATAACAATAGACGATGTGGTATATGTAGATTAAGAGACATCTTGGGGAGTAAATATTTGTCATTACAGTAGGTACCGATTTTCAACCAAAGAACAAGTATTTCTTGTCATTTGTTTCTTGTTTTAAAACAAACCTTGTTAGTTTCATTTTTTTTCTTTAAACGAGAAATTTTGAAACTTCCAACATTAGGAATTGTTTAAATAACTTTGTAAGTAAAACTGTTGCATCAGATACATAGGTGCTCTAGCAGCCCCGGTACTTTTTGGCATGCGTCCGAGCACACCAAACTTTGGAATTTTTGGATTTAAAAATCAGAATTTTTACATGAAGCTCAAGCTGAGCACGGCCAAATTAAAACATTTCCAATGCCCTGTATTTAATTCCCTTCACTTAAATTGAGCATCTAGGTTCTAGTACGATGCATAAATCAGCGACGTGGAATGAAACACACACACACAGGTATCCAATAAAAATTATTAAATTGAGGATCAATTTTCTCAAGTCACAAAAGTCACAAAACCTTATCACAAAAAAGAACTATTGGGTATAACACAATGGACAGATAACTATATAATGCCTAATAAACTGCTACCGAACTATGTGATGTCTAATTACCATAGGCATAAACTTATATTCGAGTCATGCTCGCTCAATATTTACCCCATCTCAATAATAACTAAAAAATATTGGATTTTCCCGTTGCCCCCCCCCCCAATATTTCCAATAACTTCACGCATTTGCATATCATACTTTGTAAAATTTCTAATCTGATAACACACTGGTCAGTTTCAAATTATCTCGTTCTACATTATTAATATACTTATTCTAATATACAACCGCTCAGGCGAAGATGAGTGGAAACTAAAGGACTTTGAGTGAAAATAATGTTTGTCTACTCACACAAAAAATTCCTAGGGTTACTTTCTTCACAAGATTTTTTGTGATTTGTCCAGCCCTGGCACACACACTTGGCAAGCGAAAGAATGGTGTTTTGTATTTTTACCATAGAACTTCTAACATAATATTACATAGAAAATATTGAATGGGTTAACAGTCAGCATCCCTTGCAGAAAAATAATCTTCCATTAATTTAACGGAAATAGTATATCAGAGTCACGTTGGTCTCAAACACAGGGGCCACTCTTGATGTCTGGGCTGAAGTCCAGTCCTGCTCCCACCTGCACTATGCGGATTTGCGAGTCAACTGAATTATCATGTGCTCGGTAGGTCTCAGGGTGTGCCAAGTATCCTTGGCAAGGGCAGACTTGGAGGGCCCACTAGGCAGTTATCAGAGTCGCAAACCCTTGCAGAAAAAATAACCATTCATTTATTTAAGTCCAGTTTTCCTAGAAGCAGGTTTTTCTGCATCACATGGACCGAATAGAACCTTTCCCGTTGGTAGAAACGTGTAATTTTATCATGCTATGCATTTTTGTTTTTTCAGCATGGCACATCAGCTGTTGTGTTGCTTGCAACCTCCAACAAGACTGAAGAGAAAATCAGCAAAACGCACGCCGCATTTCCCTCCTACAGAAACAGTCAACCAATCACCACCTAACATAAAGCACGGATGTGAGGCATATTGCACTTTGTAGGAAACAGTGGGTGGTCAGCTGAAGTTGGTTTTCTGTGGTTCCCAACTTTGAGGCGCGAATGTGAGCTGATCTTCCCCCATTAAAAAGTTCTGCCACAGACAGCAACAGGCCTACAACGGCACAATAATTTAATCATTGCACTTCACCCATAGTTCGAAAAATTGATGGTAGCACTAAACATAAGTGCACAGAAACAAACTTCACGTTAGATTTAAAACATGCACATTCTAACATGTACCAATTTTGCAGAGGAATGTGGACAAGGTGCATGTGTAGTTAAGTAGTAGCTCTGTAGGGGAAAAGACATATTACTACGTGTTGCGCTGGTCAATTCACATAGCACCCGATGCAAAAAACCTACTCCTTCAATTTAAATACAGTAATACCTCCGTTTTCATCCATTTTTTCCATACAAAAATTTTGTCTCGTTTTTCATCGATTGCCTCGGATTTCAACGGCGCGCTCATGTGACCTCTTGATAATTTTTATTCTTTTGTTCAGTGGTATTGCCGTTGTTTCTCGTTGCCTGAGCATCACCCCGATAGTTTAGCTAAACAATTCCATGGAACTGAAAAAAGTTTCCAGAACCAGCAGCCTTTGAAGAAGAAAGCTGCTACTGGGTGGGATGCATTTTCGACCCCCTTCAGAAAGTCACCAACTGTGGCACCTCGGAAACGTTTGTTTATTTTGCCTGTGCTTGCCTGCTTCAACTGGATTATACTGTCTTCTTGGTCTGATAGGGCTTTAATCCTGCTTAATGAAATAATATTGTCATGTTTCTGGTTGTGATGAAAACACAGTTGATAATTTCAGTACGGGGGCAGTGCCCCCTTTAACGGCCGGAGAAGCAAAGCGACGTCCAAGAGTAGCGAAGCAGCAGAGCCCGACATTCGGCCAGGGGCAAAGCCATTTGCAGGAGGGCCAAACAAGGTTCAGCCTACATGTATAGCTACTGATTTGCATATTCGCATGCACCTATGTTAGCGAATGGACGAAATGTTTTCTACGCTAATGCATTGTTGCACTACGTGTCATTTCACTTCCATCACGAGTTGTTGCAGGATATTCTGCTCACAGTTGCGTTTCAGCACCGATTTTTTTAATTCTTGGTGGTGTTAAATAGCTTCCGTTGGGCCAAGGCCTAGTAACTTCAAGCTCTTCCGAATTTATTTTTCTAGTGATTTTAATTTTTTATTGTCATTTTTTTTAAATTCTGTAGTACGAGTTTAATGCGCATTCAATTATGCATGGATTATTTCAATTTATTAAGTGCATTCTGGATTATTTGACGTGCGTGCACCGTAAGGATTATTTTACGTGTGTGTGCCTTGAGGATTATTCAGATTTCTATAGGATTATTGCTGTGCGGTAGAGGATGGGAAAAAAAAAAGGTGAGCGGTGAAAAAGGCCTTTTTATTTCACTTTCGAGGGGTTACATTAGACTCAGCACTTCTTTGCGCCAACGGTGCCAAGAAGGGTGCTTTATTGCTTTTCACCGCCTTCTCTCAATTGCCACCAGAGAGTGACTTACCCGAAGATGATGTCCCTCCCCACTTTTACTACGAAAGTTTCAACAGCCAACATACGAAAAGATAAATCCACAAAAGAAAATTCAACTGCCCTTGAGAGAATTCATTGGCTTTGCAGTCTAGTGATCTAGAGAGGTTCTCCCAGCAAGTAAGAGGGAGCTGGTTCAATTCGCCGTCACAAGGCAAGTTGAATTTTCTTTCCTGGATTTATCTCAGCATCAGCCAGCTGTCGAAACCTTCATAGTAATAGCGGAGAGTGGCATCATCTTCGGATATAGATGTATGGTTGTGAGTATTAATACAGCTGTTCATGGCCGTAGCTAGCCATTCCTGTGCAAGAATTTGAATTCAGGACCCTTCTGGGGGAGGGGGGGGGGCCTTCCCAAGTGGGCCCTGTGTGGGTGCACCTGCCCAGTTACGGCCCTTCTACTGTTATTCTGATGCGGAAGCCGAGGCTATTGGAAATTCGAGAACCCCCCCCCCCCCCCCCTGATGCACGCGAGCCATTTACACGCCAATTGATCGAGCGTTTTTTTTGTTTAATCTAGTTTCAAGGAAAACATCTAATTATTATTTCTTTCAGGGATTAAGGAAAAGAGACTCACGAAGAAAAACCAACTCAAGGATTTTCGGTGTTTCTTGATGGTTTGCGCAGTCCGATACCAGAGGCGATTGACTTGAGAGCAGCTGTTCAATTGTCTCGCTGGCACATGCTTCAACACGGCCGATACGATAGGCGGTAAGGATCCCACCATCGTCCCGACATTATCCACATCCATGCTTCGACTGATTGCTTATTATCAAGTGTTTAATAAGCAACTTCAACGGGATGCCTGCTGTTCTTCTGCTGGGTGGTTTTCTTTTCTGTTTATTTTGTATATTAGTCGCGGTTACGGTTCACTCATCTGCTCGATTTAGCAGATCAAAGTCCTGATAGAGGGCGGATAGTGATGGAAATAGATTTTTGTGATGGCGGACGCGATGGTGATGATGGAGGACGTGAGGAGGGAGCATCATTATGTCTCATTCGTGCCCAAAGCGGCTTAAGATCTTTAATACAGCTTTGTTCGTGCCTCATTTATAACCTCCTTGCATTTCGTATCATGTATCATGGAGCAACTGCTGCCATCCGATATTTATAAGATAAGGAAATAAAAATCTCACATCTTGTTTTGTTCTTGAAAACTAGATGGCAGTAAATTCATCGCGGAAATATTTTTCACACTATTAAATTATATAGATCAAAGCCGTACAGCCAAAGTTGCATTAAGATTGGTGGGTGCTTTTAAGCTGCACATTTCAAGTAGTTTTGCGCACAGCTTATAGGAGAAACTACAGTGAGTCAAGACCCGCCATATTTACATCAGCAGTGCATATAAATTACGTGTTTTTGACTATTTCGTTCTTCTCGGTTATCTAGGCAATCACCGACCACCACTGAATGACTGCTGCTGTGGTAGTCGAGTGAATTCAAACCCCCCAACGTCGACGCAGAGGTGGTCAGCTGCAGTTGGTTTTCTGTGGTCTCCAACTTCGAGGCGGGAATGCCAGCCTATCTCCCAGTTAAAAATACCGCCACAGAGAATAACTACAATGGTACATATGGGTGCCACAATTGATGGCAGGTGGCAGCACTGCACATAACAAGCATTACACAGAAACAAACTTCAGGTTAGCTTCACAACACATACACGCACAACTTCCAGCACAGCCCAGGTCTTTGACCACCCACAAAAATCTCAGCGGCGGGCCATGATCAGGTTAGAAGTTTAAACACGGAAATTTGGGATCTGAAACCGGTACCGTCTTTACAAGCATGGCCCAACGGGCCTCAAGAGAAGGGGGGGGGGGGGGCTTCGGAAAATGCGATATAGTTGAAATTTCCAGAAGCATTTAAATTTGCCGCAAAAACATCGTTTGGCCTGGGGGGGCCTATGGTGCTTTTCACAGGTCCTTCTATAGTGAATACAGTCGAGGATCGTTATAACGACCCCACATTACAGCCACCATTTAATGACCACGACCGGTAGGATAAGTCACAATTGTTTTCATAGAATGACCCTCCCAATATAACATCCGTTTTCGACGGGACGAAGGGGGATCGTTATATCGGGCATCGACTGTATAATATATAGCATGGGAAAAAAATGACGACAGTTGTCCCGGGGACCTGGACTGCAACCCCTATCAGCCCCAGCTGTGCCGCGGAGGGGGAGGGGGCACGGGATGCAGCCCACCTGCTTCAGACCGTTATTCGCAAGGAATTCAAATGTTCATTATTGAATTTGTGACAATTTAAGGACCAAGTTTACATCAAGGGTCCTCAACCCTTAGGAGAATGCGGAACACACACTTCACTGGTTTGAAAATGTCTCGAGGGCGGCTTGAGTAACCTGGAACTGTACCACACGTCACTTAAGTGATCTTCGGATGCGGGCCACTTGTGGATAATGGAAATGTACCGTGGGCCACTTAAGAGATCTGCAAATGTTTCACGGGCAGCTTACTCTATAACTGTGACACGGATCACTGAAGTGATCTGGGAACGTGTCGCGGGTCATTTAACTGATCTGTAAATGCGCCCGCTCAGTTCGTTTTAGTAAAATTAGATTTGGGATCGCGAGGGGCACATCAGATGACCCCGAGGGCCCACATTTGACCTGCGGGCCATGGGTTGAGCATATTTGGATTAGATAAAATGTGTTCAACATTCAAAAGAAAGCGGGGCCACTCCACCGATCCGGCAATTCAGTGATCTATTGCCGCAGGTTACTCAAGCGATCTAGGAATGCGCCGCGCCCCACTTAAGTGAAGTGAAACCACTGTGGGTCGCGACAGTGATCTGCAAATGTGTCGCTGGCCACTTGAGCAATCTGGAACTCTGACACGGGTTTTTAAGTGATCTGCAAAAGTGCCGCGGTTCGCTCAAATGATCTGTAAATATTCCGTGAACCACTTAAAAAAAAAAGGTCGGGGTTTCTTGACCTGTGGGTCACGACCCAAACTTGATTCTCGGAGGTGGGGGGGGGGGGTGCTTGCGACAAATCCACGGTCAGTCCTGTTATAAATGCACTTATTGCATCACTGGTATCACTAATTTCGAAAACAAAAAAAAGTCCCGTGGGTCGCAAAACTGGTCTGGTCTTGCTGTTCATTTTAGGTCGCGACCGAAAAAAGTATAACCCCAGACTTAAGTGATCTGGGAACATGCCGTGAGTCACTCGAGTGATCTGTAAATATACCACGGGCCACTTAAGTGATATAGAAATGTGCTGTTTAGTTCATGTTTTCAAAATTAGGGTTGAGGTCGCGGGTGACATCAGATGACTTCTATGGCCACCTGTGGCTTATGGGTTGAACATGCTTTTTTTTAGATGAAACATACTCAGCCCATGCTTCGAGCCAAATGTGGCCCTCCGAGGCACCTCACGTTTAGCGCGACCTCAAACCTAATTTTGTAAAGATGAACTAGTCATCATTCAAGTATTTAAGAGGCCGGCGGCATATTTTTAGACCACTCAATGACCCGCGGCACATTCCTATTTCACTTTAATCGCAGTGTCGCCTAAATGCATTGGCCCACCCGGATAGCCTTCAGAAGAGGGGCCTCACAAAAATGAGAATCAGGTGAAATTTTCGACAATTTGCGTGGCAGGGCCTTGGAAAAATCACTTGGCGCCCGGGCCACCCCCCCCCTCCATGATTCTTTTAAGACGGCCCTGCTTAAGTGACCCGCAAATTCCCAGATCACTTAAAATAACCCGCGGCATATTTAAAAAAAAGGTCACTTCTGATCACCCGAGTGACCTGCCGGAACATTTACAGGTCAGTCAAGTACCGTTTTAACACATGGGCCCACACGGTCACGGCCCGGAGGACTCCCCTCAAAGGAAGGGGCCTGACAAAAATTAGATCTGGCTTGAAATTTTCGAAAGTTGCCATCTAAGGTCTCAGAAGAATCACTTGGCCCGGGGGGGGGGGGGGTCCACGACATAGGCGGAGATAGACTTGGAAGTCTGGGGGGGGGGCACGATGATGATGTCAATACATATTAGACCAGTCGACTCCACCTTTGACGCTGGGGGGGGGGGCGCCCACCGCATTATGAATGAAATAGGCGGAGATAGACTTGGAAGTCTGGGGGGGGCACGATGATGATGTCAATACATATTAGACCAGTCGACTCCACCTTTGACGCTGGGGGGGGGGCGCCCACCGCATCATGAATGAAATAGGCGGAGATAGACTTGGAAGTCTGGGGGGGGGGCACGATGATGATGTCAATACATATTAGACCAGTCGACTCCACCTTTGACGCTGGGGGGGGGGGGAGCGCCCACCGCATCATGAATGAAACCGGCGGAGATAGACTTGGAAGTCTGGGGGGGGGGCACGATGATGATGTCAATACATATTACACCAGTCGACTCCACCTGTGACGCTGGGGGGGGGGGGGGCGCCCACCGCATCATGAATGAAATGTGCAAATCATGTGCATCATGAATGAAAATATTTTCCAATGGAATATCATATTCAATGTTTTTTATTTATTGTACAAGGCTTTTGTTTTTTCAGTAGATTTTAGGCCTACGTGCTAAACAGTTACCGGATTGAAAAAGAATAAAAACGAAACTGAAGAACATTCAGAGAAATAAAGTTTTTCTTTTTTTATGATAAGCTCTCGTAAAATAAAAAGAAAACCAACTTGTCATCATTTCTTTTTCTTGACGATGGCTCTGACGGGATCTTCGTTGATCTCCTTGTAGTAAGGCAGCTCGTTTTCGAGCTTCTTCATCCACGCGTTGATGCCCGGATAAGCGCTGATGTCGTAGTCGTCGAGGAAAACTATGAAGCTCAGGGTGGCTACGATGGAAAGATCGGCGATCGTGAGGTGGTGCCCGGCCACGTATCCCGCCGAATGCTCGATGAACTCTTCCAGCATCTCCAGGGCCTTCTTGAAGCTCTCTTCCTTCTCGGGTTCCAAGGGCTTGCCGTAGAGTAGATGCGGATGCAGGTATTCCTCGACGGACTTGCCCAAGATCCCGATGTCGAAGTACATGACGCGATCGACGACGGCCCGTTCCCTCGGGTCTTTGGGATAGAGCGGGTTATCCGGGGCGTACTTGTTCATGAAGTACGCCATGATGGCTCGACTCTCCCACAGCAAGAACCCGTGGTCGTCGATCATGGGAACGCAGTGCTGCGGGTTCTTCTTCATGAAGTCTATCAGCAAGTGCTCTTCTTCCGTGAGGTCCACCAACTTGAGGTTCACCTCCAAACCTATATGCCTAGCTGTCATCATGACGGCCCTGCATTCCGCGCAGTGCGGAGCATAGTAAAGGTCAATCGCTACCATCACGGCCGGCTCGGTTTTTGTTTATGTTCCCAACTTTCTCTTCCTTGAAAGTTTCAAATTGTCAGGAAAATTATTTCAAGTGTTGCCATCATGGTCTTGTAAAATAATAATTGATAACTATGTGGTGACCATATTGTTCTGGAGTTTGGTTACCCCTTAAATATGGTGATCTATAGCGTCTAGAATAAAGCAATATACGCAGAGCCACAACTAGAAGCTTGGTCAGCAGGTGCAAGCATGCATTTTGGCGACCCCTTGTAATTTAGGAAGAGAGGTAAAAGTGTGAAACTTTCTCCCTTTCTGGTCCAGCACCTGGGCGTAGAGCCGACTGCTCCCTTCCCCCATGGCCCCAGCCCTGGGGCCCGGAACAATTTTCACAATTTTTTGCTTTTACATGCTGTAAATTCATCATAAAGGGGACGCGTGAAAGTCTGGTCGCGGGCCCGCAAAAGATTCCAGCCTAAGGGCCCTGCTCCAGGATGTGGGGGCCGTGCCCTGGGGGAGTTGTTGCGGGGGGGGGGGGAGCCATGCCCCGCAACAAGGGGGAGCCCTTGTTGCGGCCCTGATTATACAGTCTTAGGGCGATCTTATGATCCATATTTCACGTGATATTTTCGTACTTTTATTTTCCACGGTTAAATTTTTACATAGAAATGTTTCGCGTTTTCGACGAAGCTGGCTTTAATTTGAAATTGTTAGAAATAGTTTTATTTTACACATTACATTACGACAAAGGACTAAATAAATGTTCATGAAATGCGTTTTGATTCAGTGATCATTTTGATTCACTCTCGGTTCACATCTGCGGAGTGCTTCTGTTTTTGATTTTTCTCGTAAAATGGTGTCATCTATCTTTCAAAAACTGAACTGTTTGCATATGGTCATTTTTCTGACGTCGTTTTTGACATTTTCAAAACGGAAATAATAACAATTTTATCACGTTTTTTTCGGGACATATTATGACTTCCAAAAGAGTTTTTACTGCCGTCAGACGACAGGTTAGAACCGAGCACGCCCAGGCTCTGTCGCTTTTGCGATATAAGCTCATTGATCGTGGGAGTACCGGAGAGAACTCGAACCGGTAAACCGGCCGGGAAAGCACACCCGGGTCGGGCCAACCCCCAAGCAGCACAACCACATACCCAAATCCCCAACCCCCGGGCACATCACCGCTCGACAAAGTCAGGGTGGTATTTCGAGTGCAACTCCTTTTCCGTCTCGACATCCGTGACAAGACTCCGCCACCGTCGCCCCACGGCGCCCAAGGAACCAGCCGCTCCCCGCGAATGGAGGCCCTCCCACGACCACCCCAGTCATTCCCGCCCCCAAGACCTTTTATTGTGCACAAGACGGGAGTATCGCTCTTCATCAAGGAAAACATGGGAGGCCTTGCGACAAGGGCCTCAATCGGCGCGTTATTCTTGAAAATCTATGAAGTTATTTGATTCTTCGACATCTGTCGTTCTCTCCTTGTTATTTCCTGCGCCTCCGAACTGTCTGGTCTCTTGTCCTTCTTTTCACTTGGAGAGTTACATACGGGTGCGACAGTCATAGTTGCAATTTGCCAAGACTCATGTGCAGAGAAGTGTGCCACATTAAAATATAATGCAGATACAATGAACATGTGCAGACGGAACAAACAATCCAAAATCGTGCGCCGATGGAAGACATATAAATTCAAAAGTCAGTGTCACAGCACCAAATGGGGACAATTTACATGGGATGCAGGTGGGGCAATCTGCCTCTTTTCCAATGTGGCTGGCTGGGCATTCTATCCTTCTTTTCCCCCTTTGGGGAGTTACATGCGGGTGCGGGATTAAGGTGGGTTCGAGCGGTCCGAAGCTTACAAGAATTCCTCTCTTGAGACGTCAGGCGACAACTTGAGTCAATGAGAGCTGAGTCGGCCAAAGACTATTCTTAGGTTAAGATATTTTGGGATGTCTTCAGACGAGTTTTCTTTTCAACGGAAACCTTTCTAGTGAATTTATAGTGTAAAGGAAAAATAAAAAAATATATGAGATTCCTCCCAGGCCTCCGAGCAGGGCCGTCTAAAGAGCACAGTGGTTCCCCCCCACCCCACGGGTCAAGTGATTTTTCTGAAGCCCCTCCCCGGAAAATTCTCGAAAATTTCAACCAGCTCTCATTTCTGTAAGCCCCCCTTTTCTGTTTATGCCCTTGGCCGTGCCTGGTACGCCCATGCATTAAGACGGCACTGGGAGTTAATGCACTGCTGCCCGAGTGAGAACCCCGTCAGTTTTCTCCATGGGGGGGGGGGGGTCCCCATAAATTTCACCGAGTTGGGCAACACAGTACCGAATGATATCCGTAGAAGATATCCCAAACCAGGATGTCCGACTAGCCAATGAAGTCGACGAACGTATTTATACTATGACGTAATATTTGTAACGTTGGAGCTCGTGTAATCTCGTCACCGGTAAATCAGTCATTTCCTATGTGCATGTGCCATGAGTCATATCGTGTTTGTTTATATGTTTACGAAATATTCACATATGTTTTCTCCCTGAGTTCATAATCCGCTGTGAAATCCAGATCGGTAAAAATGATTAATAACTCTTTTAACAACACGCGTGTTCATGGTGATACCAACTAAATCCGTAATTAATTGCCAATATTTCCCAAATACCTCTCCCATTATCTCTAGTGCTCTACAATGTAATTCATACTTTAATATTTCTATACATCGCTGTCATTTCATAGTTGCTGTGCACAACGGATCACCGGGATTGAATCAACCAGCGGAAATCTCTGATTATCTCTGTGAGACAGTGCAATCGCTATACATTAGGGTGCTCAACCTTTAGGAGAGTGTGGGCCACGTCGTTGGTTCGAAAACATGTCGCTGGCTACTTAATTAAGTGATCTGTAAATGTGCCGCGGGTCACTCAAGTGATCTGGAAATGTGTCCTGTTCCGTTGATCTGGGCAGGACAGCAATGTGCTGCGGAACATTTAAGTGATCTGGGAATTGCAGTGAGCGGCTTGAATGATCTAGAAATGTGCCATGGACGGAAGCGTATAATAATACGGTTTTGCCACCTATGGGCTGTGCAAATTTTGTGGCCCTCTTCTCATTCGTCTAATTGAGCCAAATTTGCAGCACTGTGCCATACCCCTCTCTTGGCCTCCGCTTCTGTAAATACACATCTGTCTCTAGGTCACTCACATGCTCTCACATTATTTAAGTCATTTATATACATGCTTGCACATTCTAGGTCAGTCTTTTGATCACTCACTGACCTGGTCACTTAATATCTTTGTCACTTATTGACCTGGGCCAAGTCCCCCCCCCCCCCCCGCTCTCTAGGTCACTCTTCTGGTCATTCATATGCTTACACACTGTTTTGGTCAATCACTGACTTGTTCCTTCAATTGCTAGATCACTCTCACATGTAGACACACTCTATGTCACTTTTGGTGACTCACTGCCTTGGCTCTTTAATTATAAGGTCACTCTCATACTCAATCATTCACCTCGTCCTTCACTCGTTAGGTCACTCTCTGACAGGCTCTTTGTAATCTTGATCATTCTCTTGATCCCTCACATGCAGTGGTGGATGAAAGTCGGTCGAGGCCCTGAGCGCAAAACAAAATATTGGGCCCCTTAAATTAAAAAAATAACTTGAAGTTTGTGTTTTACGGGCCCTTTAGAACTCTGGGCCCAGAGCGCACACCGTTAAATCTGCCTCTGCTCACATGCTTACAAACTCTTGTTCACTTACATGTTTGCAAACCCTGTAAGTCACTCACTGACCTATTGCCTTGCTCTCTAGACAGAGGCAGACTATAGTTTTACTTGACAAAAGATGTCACTCTCCTTTGTTAATACAACAGATATAGAAAACTGGCTGAGTGAGGAGATATCGATGTTTCAAGAAAGAAAAATTCATCTCTGCCCTCACGTTGACTCGAACCCCAATTTCTCGTTTGCCAGACGAGTGCTCTACCAACTAAGTTATGAAGGCAGATAGACTTTCCCCTCCTTGGAGCGTATGTATATGTTGATGGCTCTGTGCAATTGACGATGGCAACATTCTACTAATAGCTCACAAATGACATCAGGGCCACCAGATGGTGGTATATGATGGAAGACGTCATTTCGAGAGACTAGGGTTTGAGTCCCTGTGAGGGCAGAGATGAATTTTCCTTTCCAGAAACATCTGATATCTCTTCACTCGGCCAGTTTTCCGTATCTGTCATATTAACAAGACTGAGTGACGTCTTTCATCATAAACCGCCATCTGTGACCCTGATGTCATTTGCGAGCTGTTACCAGAATGTTACCACCGTCCATTAGACGGAGCCATTCAACATATACATACACTCCAAGGAGGGGAAATTGTCTGTCTTCATAGCTTAGCGGTCAGAGCACTCGTCCCGCAAATGATAGACCGGGGATCGAGTTCCCGTGAGGGCAGAGATGATTTTTCCTTTTCTGAACCATTGATATCTGCTCACGCAGGCAGTTTTCTGATCTGTCTCATAGTTTTACTGCTTGTGGGCCATAAAACTTTTTATTGTGCTTCCTCCCATTCTAATAGTTTTCTTTACCACTCATTCCACAAATTTGCAGTCCAAGTGACCCCTGTAATTACGCATCTGGTGTCCGGTTCATATAAGTGATTTGCAAATATGCCGTGGGTCGATTGGGATACCTGAGAATATTCTTCGGGTCTATATAAGTGTACTGTAACTATGCTGTTTACCACTTAAGTGATCTGAAAATGTGCTGCAACCCACTTATGTGTTCTGGAACTGTGCCCCAAGTCACTCACATGATCTGTAAAATAGGTCACGGGCCACTCGAGTGATCTGAGAATGTACTACTACTAAACCGTACATGTACCTTATCCATATTCCTATGCACGTAACCTCTAACGAATTGATACATGTTGGAATGTGCGTGTATGTGTAGTGAAACCTGACGTGAAGTTTGTTTCTGTGTAATGCTTGTTAAGTGTAGTGCTGCCATCTGCCACCAGTTTTTTCTAACTGTGAGTGAACTGTATGACCACTTGACCACCACAGTGGCTCTGAGAATGTACTGTGGTACCCAGTAATGTACCTAACTTGGTCACTCCAGTGATCTGTAAATATGCCAAAGGCTACTTAAGTGATGTGGAAATATGCTGCAAGCTGCTTGAGTGACCTGTAAATGAGCTGCTAGTTACTCGAGTGATCTGGGAAATGTGCCCCTCAAATGATATATAGCTGCACTGCTGGGTCACTGAAAATGTGCCAATTAGTTCATTTTTACAAAATTAGGTTTGACATTGCAGGTTACATCTGGTCCGCAGGCCATAGATGCATTAGAGTAGCAGTGCTCTACGGGGCTCTGTGCACTTCCCAGGTGTTCCACAGCCATTTGAGGAAAATAAAATCAATCAGTAAATTTGATAAATAAAAATAAAATTGCCTTAAGGGTTCTGCCACATTAATTATATACTAAAAAGGGCTCCTCGAGTCAAACAATTCTCCCCCATAGAAATTATACACTGAAAAGAGCTCTGCATGTTAGAAAAGGTTGAGAACCACTTCATTATGGGGTGCCGGCCTGGGTAAGCTATGAACTGCTTGTTTGAAATTATGGAAGATTATTTACCATCATGGGCAGAGATATAAAGGTGAGGTATCAAAATAAACACCCCCCCCCCCCACCTCTAAGCCTTTCAAGTCTATCTTAGCTTATGTTTCACATGAGTGAAGAAACCATTTGTGGTGCCATGTTTCCAATTATTGTGTTCATGTGGTTGAAGTATGAAGCTTTTACTTTGATTTATGTAAACATTCACGGATAGACAGATGCACACTGCTGCAGGATATTATTGATACTCTTAACATCTTGAAACAGCTAATACAGTAATACCCCCGATTAACATCAGAATTTATTCCAATGTCAATGGCATAAGTTGAAAAAAAGATTCAAGTGGAGGTCAATTTCTTCATTGATAATGTCCATCCCTGTAGAGGAGGGATATGGTAAACATGCAGATTGTCATTATTTTTTCCCTGTCATCATTTTTGATGCCGTTCTCACGAATAAAAATTTCCTATCCTGATAACGTGGTGTCAGTCCTGATTAGACAATATCTCATTTCATTACAATAAAATAGAGCTTTTATAATAACAATTGTATCAATGTTTGAAACTGTTGAAAAAAAAAGTTCTGTAGAGTGAAGGAAAAAAAATCAGTACATGTCAGTAGACCGCAGAATTTAAAACTGTGAGCTTTAGTGACTTAGCCTTCCAACGATCTGGTCGCTTGCATATCACCGAATCATGCAGATGTTTAAGGTCCCTTCTGGTGTCAGATTACCTGTCATCATCATCATCAGAACACATTCTGATGCTTTCACAACCAGCTTATTCCCTTGATCTTGTCCCATGTGACTTTTCTCTTTTCCCTCTGATAAAGAATTTGCTTAAGAGGCAATGATTCTAAGGTTCCAAAGAAAAGCAGCAACAAAGGCATACACTGGAGAGTATGTGATAAAAAAAGTCGTGCAATCCACATTTACATCTTTGTATGAACAATGACAAAAATGCATAATTGCTTGGGTAATTTGAAGGAAACACCAAATAAACAGGTTCTATCTGCATTCATTCTTCCATAATAAAATGTCTCTGAACTTTTTAACCTAATAGTATGTATAGCTAACAGATGCTGTACCGACCCTAGTCTCTCAACCCATTTTCTTTATTCACATTACATTTTCACAGCTTCTCTTAAGTACGCATAGCTTTACTGAAAAAGAAAAAACTCATTTGTGAGTTTTATCATTAATTTTTTTAATATAGGTTTCACTTGAGACATCATTCTGTGTTGAGTGTGTGAGCTTTCCCAACAGCGAATCACAACAACCAAAAAATTGGAAGGGGAAAAATGGAGGACTTTCCGTTTGACGAAATGATGGATTTCTTGAAGAAAGAGGATATTCAAGATCTCGATATTAACCAAGACGAGGAGTCAAAAGTTCCTGGCGATTCATCTCTGGTACTGTATTAGAAATTTTTTTAGCCAAGTTTAAAAGTCCTACAAATTTATGCTTTTGTTTATTTTTTAATTCATTTTGTTCTGCTGAGAGAAAGAAACAGATTAAAATCTGACAGAGCCAAATAATTATTGGTGTTGATTGCATTGAACTGGACCATGAAGTTCAGATAAATAACCAATATTTAGCCTCTCTGCAGTCTGGATTATTTTGCCAGTGACATTATCATTTCACTATCAAATGGGCTTTTCTTTCTTAGCCTGGTGGCAAGAGAAACTCATCATTATTGGTTTATTCTGCTTCTGGTTTGATTGAGAAATGGCATTACTTCCTCCCTCGCTCTCCATTGGTATGAAACTTGATTACATGGAAATAAGTACCATCATCACTACCATTGATGAAATCATGACAACTTTTGATATCTAATAGACGCAGCCAGGACCGGTCTTAGACCTGGTGGCGCCTGGTGCAAAAACATTAGTCAGCCCCCCCCCCAGGCGCGAATCCAGAGTGATGTGTCAGAGGAAGCATTTTTTGCTAGTCATTACTGTTCCGTAATTCAGATTCATTCTACCATATTATTAGACTCTCTTGGTGTGGTGATCGCCCCATCCCCCCACACCTCTTGGATGGATATTAAGGAACGAAGAATTCGGAAAACTTCTAGAATGGGATTCCTTTAAAAAAGGAAAACGTCACACACTTATGCAGGATACTCATCACAAAGGATCTATCTTCTTCATGCTTATTTTGAGTTTCATGGTGAATTTCGTGTAGTGCAGCACGCATCACATACGGGCTAAGATGATAATAAAAGTGGTTAAATTAAAGTGATATTTCTGTATGATTTCTTTCATATCTATAAAACTCATGAACTTCATTTGAAATTATCCCTTTCGTACCCTGTACTAAGAAACAGATAGGGCAGGCAAACACCAGCTAAAGCACACGGCCCTGCAACTTGGACAGGCTCGTAACTAATCTGAGGCAACTTGGGCGGTGCAACGAGCGGAATGGGGGGGAGGAGCTTGTAACTCCTTTTTCTGAGCATAACCATTTCAAGGAGACTCCAAGAAAAGACTGCCCTCGAGTAAGCACGCTACGGCCCTGGGGAAGGGGCAGGGCCGTCTTAAGAGCATCATGCCTTCCCCCCCCCCCCCCTGGGCCAAGTAGTTTTTCCAGTCATCGCTCATCTCGTGATAGGCGTCAGGATAGTTGAGTGCTGATTTCCCAGAACCAGGGCGTCCCCAGAATACCAGACAGGTGGTCTGGAAGTCTCTGGGGGGTTTCATATAGCATAGCATATCTTTGAAAGAAAGTATGAAATCTAGCACTTACACTAAAGAATGTATCGTAGATATCTTTGAGAGTGTACCCGGACTAAATACTGCTGTATTTCGATCATAGTGTTATACTTTTCAGGAACACCCAGTGTGTAAACTGATGATACGCTAGTTTCTTCCTTGGAGCAGTAAGAAACGTTGTCTGATGCGTTCCACGCATCACTTCCCGGTGACACCCAGTGTGCATAGTCTTAAGCTGGCTTAGTCTTTTTTTTTCTATTGAAGATAGCATATCCTTGATAATAAAAGGTACCGGACTCACCTTGCACAACCTGGCACATGAAACTCTCGCAATCGTCAAGCCAGCCCCCTCCCGGTAGTCCTGTGCGTAGGGGTTGTTCAGAGTGAAGCACCAACGCTTTGCTTGTGTGCCCATTTCCAGGCGTACATGAATTGCGAGGTGTAGTATTAGGCACCCGAGCAATGTTATAGTAGGCGTCGTAGGTCCCCAGGTGGTCCTAGAGATTTGACGCCCTTCTAGAGCACACCGAGCTGCCACTGGTTGAACTAATAGGAAAGTCTGGCGATTCGGGAGACTGGCCAGTGATCGGGAGCGCTAAAGTGTATGGGTTTTTTCGTGTGAGAACATTTTTGTTTCTTCTCATGTGACAAGTAGGAACGAGGCCCAAGTGCAGGTTCTCTATTTAAAATGGTCAGCTATAATCATAGTTTTTATTTATTCAATTTTTTTTGTTTTTTTCAAAATACTGTACTGTGTTGGCCATTCGATTCTACGTTTTTAATAAAAGTAATACAAGTCGGGGAAAAAAGGGCATGAAAGGCCTCTGGCTCAAAGTCTTTTCCACATTAGAAGACACCTTCAATTCCTGTACAATTCCCTACAACACAGGTACACATTTGCTCTCATTAGTAGAAAAATTGGGTGGCCGAGGGTGATTACTCCATTACTTTTATTTTTTACAGCACAACAAAAAAGAAAGAAATTTCGTTTTCTTCCCCAAAATCTCCTGCAGGGGTAAACGAAAAGAGCTCAAGAGAGAGAGTGTGTATTTTTATCTGACCAAAATGGCTATGTACTGTATGTATATAGGTGCACTGCCCATCAATTACTTTCTTTTCGAAAAATAACCATAATATTAGTTACACTCAAACCTTTTTTTTTTTTTTTTTTGAAAAAAAATTCTCATCTCTGTCATTTTTCATGTATATTTTATAGTTATTTTTTATAAATACGTATCTTAAAGATATTTTTCTAGCAATGTATATTTAACGCGTTTCGGCGCCCCTTCTCATTTGCCGCCCTAAGACCGCCCCTGGACGCAGCATAAATTCATAAAAATCAATGGTTCTGTTCAACTTATAATCATAAGTTCTCCAGAAAATGTCATCACCAAGATCCAGATGTTGTTGCCTTGAAAAATTTTTAAAAATGACTTTAAAAAATGCCATAAAAATTATGGCATATTGGGCCCTATTTGCTAGATTTGGGAATCTACTGGGGTGGGGGGGGGGCTGCAAAAAAAAACGAAAAATGAACCCTTTCCTCTCAAAGAAAATACTGTGTATTCCAATGGTTAGGAAGCCAAAAGGCTTTTTTTATATTTTCCAAGAAATTTCAAGCAAATTTTTTCATAAATGTGCAATGCAATCAGTATTCATATAATTTTTTCAATCTTTTCCCATTGTTAAAAAAATTTAAAAAGTGAAAAAATATCTTGAAAATGCCAAAAAATGTTTAGAAAAAACAGAAATATGCAAAAAATGTTTAGAAAAAACAGAAATATGCAAAAAAAGTGCAAATGTCATCAACATCCAGGCTCCTGGTCATCACAGTTCAGACTACTTTTATATTCATGTAATATGCAGTTTTTAATTCAATTTTTCGATTCATTAATATCACCAAACAGCATACCAATTTGGTTTACGCTTCCTCATCTTTTGGGTGCAATTTGTTTTTGGCCTGATTAGATGGATTGCTATAATTAATAAGGAGTCAGCAGAAACCTGATATAAGCATGAATTGGTTTTTTATCTATGCACATCATTTTTCTTTTTTGATCTTAGGTTGATCATTTCATGAATGACCCTCAGTTCTGGAAAACTTTCCTGAAAGAAGATGAAATGAAGAAAGCAAATGCTTACAGTCCGCCGAACTATGATTCCATGCTGTGGTCACATGATAGCTATGCACTTAAAGAAAACTATGCTAGCAGCAGCACTGGGAGTGATCACAGCGGCAGTTCTCCCTCTCATCCATCAGAAATTTCTGTTACATCTGCACCAGATTACATCTCAACAGACAAGATGAGCTTGTCTCTAGCTGATAGCAGTCCAATCTCAATGGATGAAAATTCTGTGCAGCTGTTGAACAGGTCGGATGAAAGTTCATCTCCGACTCTGTCAAATTATGATTCTTCAGTTAGCACTATTGATATTGGTATGTATCTAAGTAGCATATCCTTTATATGCTATTAATTTTTAAATAGTATGTTCTTAATTTTGTCTCCAATTTGAATTTCATGTTACATGTCTAGAACAGAAGCTTTGTCTCGAACAACGCTGTGAAAAAGCTTTTTAAAATTTCACTGTTCGGTTTGCTATGACTAGATATAATGAAAAATATTTTCAGAATATGCATATTGTATTTATCTATATAAGATTTTCCTACTTGTCTTGATATGTAATTTTTTATGATTCTTACTACTTTCTACTGATTCCAGGAGCAGATGTCATTGTTGTTACCTCAGCGGAGGTGTATGCAGAGGAAGAGGAGGAGGAGGAGGAAACTGGAGATTCTGATAATGATCCTGTATTCAGCATTGATAATGATCCGGTATTCAGCATTGACGTTGAGGTAACTTTCTTCTACTGTTTTTTGAAAGTATAAAATATTAATTTACGTTAATAGCACATTATGATACTATGCATTCTCTTATATCAGTAGTTCTCAAATTTTTATCACTCGTGGCTTCCTTGCCCATTCATGTTTCATCAGCGCTCCCCAGAATAGGTTAGTAGAAATAAGAGAACCACTTCAAAGCATAAATAGGCACGCAAATGAATGAGTTAAGTTGCGAAACATTCTTTAAGAAACACTGTCTTGTACTATACATATTACCCTCAATTTCTTATACAAGTGAAAATGTTCTAAGAAATTAGGCTGGTTGCTCATGGTCCTTCTAAGATGATGCTTTTCCAAACTCTTCTGGAAGTTTTGTTTTTTACTTTTTTGATAACTTGTACAGATTACATATTTGCAAACTTATTATTATGCTCTTTCAATATTTCCTATAACTTCACAGATGATGATGTAAAAATTAATACAAATACAACGCCGCAACAGGCAAAATGCCCAACGAGGTGGCTGAAAAAAAGATGCCATAACAAATATTGGTGTCATATATTTCAAAAATACAGCAACCCAATTAAAAACACAATCACAAAAATGATAAACCCTATATACATATGATAAAATATTATACAATGCCCATAAAGAATATTATGGTTGTCTTCTAAGTATGGATAGCTTTGCGATTTACCCTAACATGTTTATTGTATTTCTTTTTAAACGTGTCAATTGTCATGCGTCTGGCATTTAAATTCTTTTAAACGTGTCATCAAATTAAATGGAAGGAGACATCAAAGAAAGACAAAAGCCTAATGATTAGAAGAAAAAATTCATAGCTTCACGCAACATACTGCATTCTTTTTATCATTTTGGATTTTGTAGTCGATCTTGAACCAAATTTTAGTGTGTACATAATGTTGGTTCTTTATTACACAGAAACTATATAAGATGTTCATTATTTTTGTTTCTATTTGACATTTGGCTAAATGCTGTTCCTTTAATTGTATTTATCAATTTATGTATCAGTTCACATGCACTGAAGCCTTCAACATTCAAACCTCCTGTCCATAACAACCAAAATAATATTTTAAATGTGCATTTTCATAAGTAGTTATGGTCTGAGATGTATGTTTACCAAGGTTTGGTTTGGTCAATAAAACAGACAAGTAGCAGAAATAATTTGCAATCTAATTTTGGTAAATTTGTGTAAAATTAATGAATTAAAACAAGGAATTTCACCCTCCCCCCCTCCTTATTAGTTTCAAAGTTCTCATGTTTAAAATTCTTCACAGTTTTACAGAGATATCTGTGCACATTGGAAATGGGTTTTAATTTGGACTATGAAGATTCTAGTATATTATTTTCTTGCATGATTACTATGTATACTTTTGTAGATGATTTTTTTTTGTCATTTTTAGAAAAATGGTTTGGAGCCTCTTGTTCTATCTGAAGAGGAAAAAAGATTAATGGATAAAGAAGGTGTTGTGCTCCCGAAGTATCTTCCTCTGACCAAGGTATATAAGCACTTCTGAACATTCACCTTTATATTTTATTACAATCACTTTCAATCATACACACAGTGGTTTTTCCATATTTTATGCATTTAGTTGAATTTTTTTAATCTGATAATTTAACCTGTAACTGGGAAGGTGAAAAATAAGACACAACTAGGGACATCCAATCTCAAAACCTGCTTTCATTCATAATTAATACAGTCGAATCCTGTTTCAACAAATACCGTTATTGCGAAAATCTCG
Source organism: Pholcus phalangioides (assembly GCF_987345545.1). Classification (NCBI taxonomy): domain Eukaryota; kingdom Metazoa; phylum Arthropoda; class Arachnida; order Araneae; family Pholcidae; genus Pholcus; species Pholcus phalangioides. Next base: position 13,055,374 of record NW_028301594.1, read on the forward strand.
TTTTAGCAAACAATTTTCTGATCCCCTTTAGATACGTTTGCATAGGAACAATGCTAAAACCTGGAATTCCTTTATAACAAAATTTCGTTATAACGAAGTGATTTCTCTGGTCTCTTGGAGTTCGTTATAATGGAATTCGACTGTATGAAATTTTTGGATAGGAGTAATGATTAATAATTTTGTTTGTATAATATATGGATGAAAATGGAGGAAGAAAAGCCTTAAAATAGTTATATTTCACACTAAATATGTAAAACATTATCAGTTCATTAGATAAGTATTTTTCTGTTGCTTTAAAATATGATCAGTGCAATAATATATATAAAAAATAGTATTTTAAATAACATGGATATTTTTCTCTTGAAAGAAATTAACATGATCTTCCTTATTAATTGCAAATCCATTTTGCAAATTTAAAGGGGGGGGGGGTATTTCCTATGATAGCTTGTTGTTGGGATCATCTTAGATTTCAATAGTTGGAAAAAAAGGAATTCAAGAGGTTTTATAAATGCAATTGTCGAGGATTCTATAATTCGAATTTTGAATACTTCAACACAGTAGGGTTTTTTTGAAGTTGTTAAAAAATTTCAATCCTAAAAGAACTGATAATTTCTTTTACTTTCATGTCATGCATATTGTAAAAAAGATTGCTGATTTCTCTCCTTTTTATTTCTTTCTTTGTACTCAAACTCTTTTAAAATGTCAGAATTCCATCTTTTGAATAACATTGCAAAATGTATTTATGTTCATGCTTTTTTTTTCCTCCTTATCACAGTGATAGAAACGTTTATACCGAGTAATTTATTTCACAGGCTGAAGAAAGGGAGCTTAAACGGATTCGTCGGAAGATAAGAAACAAGGTATAAATATTTTTCTCCCTTTCCTTTTGTATACTTATGTACAGTGCAACCCCTCTATAAGGGACACCCATGGAACCAAACTTTTTGTCCTTTATTAGAGATAAATTAGTTCTTATTCAAGAAACCAGCAGAACACAAAACAAGTGCAACTCTGACATCATAAATATGTTAAAGCCACATATCAGTCGGAACACAAATCTCTGTATTAATGAATTTGTTAGAAATTCTGCAGAGGAATGCTTATGAGGTGCATGTACAGTTGAGCAGTTCTTAGTCAAAGGGATACAGATCACAGGTTTTTCCATCCCTTAAATAGAGGTGTCCTGAATTCAGAGCGTCTGTAAAACAAAGGTTTGACTGTATACCAGTTATATTTTCGGTATTTTAATGATTTAAGTTTTGGGTTTTTGAATTTCTCACTCAGAAACATTTATGCATCCTATATCTGGAGTAGGACTCCACTATAGTGAAAATACTTGCTTATAAGGGACTTCTAAATATAACAAACAAAATCAGTACAATCCCATCCTATATGAAATTCTCTTATTTGATCTAATATAGTAAGCTGATTTTCATCCCCCCCCCCTGAACTTAATTATAACAGGGTATTTGACTGTATATATAGCTGTTATACATAAAATATCTATAAATATGCATTTAAAAATATTTTTAATATTTGTTTCTTTGATTAAAAAATGTGCTTTAGTTCTTGCTAGGAGTTACATTTTTGTCATTGACTTGTCAGGGGTTTTGTTTAGGTGCACAATTGGAAACGGAAATTCGTACAAGCACAAAATCAAAAGTTTTATATTTTTATAGCTTTTATTTTTTTCAATTCAAAGAAAAATAAATAGTTTAACAATTATTTAAGGGGAATTATCATGAAAGAGTATGTAATGCATATGATGTTATACTCAATGCAGTCAATTGCTCACTGACAATGGGAGCAAAGGATCAATTTCTGTTTATAAATGGATCAATGGAAATCATTTTTGTCTCTGAAGTTACATCTCAATCTCAAAAATATTTTTTCAGAATTCTCTTGTTTGTGTGTTATAAATCTTAAGTTATTAAGTTTTTCATAGGTCTTTTTTATGTTGTAAAAATATCAAACAAAATATATAAAATTTACCACATATTTTTTTGCACATAATTTTAATTCATTTGTATTTTTCTGATTGCATTGCATGTTAAAAAATATAAATTTTCTTTTAATAGCATCTTTTATTAAAACTGGTGATGATTCTAAATTCAACTTAGTTCTTTGTTAATATTGTTTGCAGGCATCTGCCCAGAATAGTAGGAAACGTAAAAAGGAATACATTGATGGCTTAGAAAGGAGGTATTTATATGATTTGCAAATTGGCTTTTTCTTCATACATGAAACAAAACAAAAAATCCTTGTTGACATTAACAATAAGCCAAAAACACATTTTATTATATTAACCCATTTGCATATGCAATTGGAATATTCCACCAATTTTTATTGCCCTTTTTCACCAAGAGCAGAATAATTTGCTCATGCCAATAGCCATTTTGTTTGATCAGATGATCACCACATTTAAAATAATCTGTGATGGTTCCTGGAGGTAAAGAAAAATATGTGAAGGTTTATAATTATTCACTATGGGTTCAAGCATGTTCAAGTACTGCATTTTCTTCAAGTAAATACAAATCAAGTAGAGGCCTTATTTTTTTCTCCACCAAATGTCGCTAAGTTTTGTATAGTATTTTGAGGACCACAACTGGGGGAGGGGGAGCAAGCAAGTCTGGTGTCCTGGCATAGTACCAGAGGGGGATACAAATTTCACCCCTTTAACATTACAAGGGTGTGCAGAAATGAGAGCTTGCCCTGACTGACCAAGCATCTAGTAACCAGTTGCTGTCCTAAGTATTGGCATATAAAAATCAGTTTCATTATCAATGGATGATGATTAAATTTTCATTTTATATCTGAAAATTTTTCTTGTAAATTAATGTGTGTTCAGAGCAGGGTTTCTCAACTGGACACCATCCTGTTGACAAATAAAGTGCTCACTTTGTATCCTACTGCAGCCTGAACCAATTTTTCATGTGCAGATACAATTGTTCTGTAACAGTCTGTTCACAGAAAATTAAAAACAAACGCTTTCATGCTGTTTGATGCTATCCTACAGTCTGTAAGACAACCATTGTGGCTGCAAGTGAAAACCAACTAAAACTGAAGCACGTGTGTCTTATATCATTAAATTCAATCAATTTATCTCTAATATTGCACTATTTAAAAAATAATCATCCACTTCATTTGCAGACAATGTTAGTTCTGGTTTCTAGAGAACTCTTTTTATTGATGGGAACCAGGATGGTGAACCCATCCAAATTTTTTTTCCCAAGGGCAAAAAAAAAGTTGAGAAACATGGATCTACACTCCAGTGTGTATTGAATCCTTATATTAAATCATAATCAATGAAATCTTGAAACAAGCCGCCTTAATGAGGCAGTTTATAGCAATTTGTTTGCATTGTTTGTTTGTTTAATGCAATCAGCCACCTCGTTGGGCATCTAGCCTGTTGTGGCATTTTATTTGTATTAATAGATGAATATTTTTTACTCAATACCTGATTCATTTTTTCTAGAGTGAAACGTTGTACATTAGAAAATAATTCACTGAAGCAAACAGTACGTCAAATGCAAGAAAAAAATAAGTATGATTTTTCTTCTGTCAATAATACTTTCAAGTGTGTTCACTAATTAATAGTTCAGCTTTTCTACTTACTCATTATAGTTGTTTGAGCAAATAAAAGTTAAATAATTTACTCAATGGTTGTTATCATAGTAAAAATTTGCATATATATATATACATACACACACACACACACTGTAGAACCTTGATAACTTGACATCCCCAAAAGCATTGATGAACATATTGACTTAAGCGAATGGCAAATTAACGAGGTTTAATTTGTTCTTCCCCTCACAACTTTTAAATGTCATTTATGAATGTAAGTGCACACTTATACCGGGTGAATATGACACATTCTGCCAAATGAAACGGGGGTGATAGACAAGCTCAAGTAGAACATGAAACACCCTATCAACCCTGTCCTATCCCAAAACCATTTTCGAGTTATGGCGGATAATCAATTATGGGAGAAAAAATGTGCCACTTCTGAAAAAAAAATTGTGTGATTTTGGAAAGACCTACACACAAACTAAGCACATATTTAGAAAGGACAGAAAAAATCCTATAAGGTGACACTAATTTCATTGAAATATCTGGATCCAATGGCAAGCTACAAGTACCAGAAGATTGGCAAATTTCAAAACCGAATTGTTGCCAATTCCACAAACACCCTTGTAGCAACAATCACTCAAATTTACCAAAAACTTGTCCATCACACCAGCTTTCAAAAGAGCCTACAATAAACCATATCAGTGTTCTGGTTGAAGAGAAAATTTAACCTTTTCTTTGTAATACATTACTGAAATGAGTGTTCGTCTTAGTAGATATTTGACAGAAATTCAGAATTGGTAGATCCAAATTTTAGTTATAATTTGATTTTGCAAAAAAAAATTTGTATTAGGTGACATTACCTCTATCTACAGACTATCTGTAATCAATGACAAGCTTGAAGTGCTGGGAAATTGGTGAATTGAAAAATCAAGTAGTCGCCAAAACCTACTCAAATTACTTCGACAAGTACAGATTTTAGTGATGTATTGCACACGAAAGACTATATTTCTCCTACACTAAATCAGTGGCATGGTTTATTCTTTTTCGATATGCTAGTTTCTCTCAAAAGCAGTTGCAATGGACAAGTTCTTAGTAAATTTGACTGATTGTAGCTACAAGGGTGTTTGTGGAATTGGCAATTAAAAATTTTGGTGACAATTTGTTTTAGAACTTTGCTAATCTTTCAGTGCTTGTAGATCGCCACTGAATCTAGATACTTTGATGAATTGTCGTCACGTTAATTGATTGTGTCTGTTCTTTCCAAATATGTAGTTAGTTTGCGTGTAGTTTTTTACAAATTTGGGTTTTTCAGACTTGACACATATTTTTTTCTATAATCGATTATCCATTATAACTCACAAACGGTTTCAGATAGGACAGGGTTGGTAGGGTGTTTCATTTTTCACTTTGGCTCGTCTATCACACCATTTCATTTGGCAGAATGTGTCATGTTCACCCGGTATAAGTGCACTTACATTCATAAATGATATTTAAAAGTTGTGAAGGAGAGATCAAATGAAACCTCACTAACTTGCCATCTGTTTAAGTCGACATGTTCGTCAATACTTTCAGGGGTGTCAAATTATTAAGGTTCTACTGTATATAAGTAATAATATGAAAATTTCACACATAAAAGTCACATTCTATTCCCATCATCTATAAATTAACAAAAAAAATAAATAGCAGTGGAAGTGACGTTATCCTAAAGTGTGAAGGAGAATCTTTGACAAACCAAAAACAAAATTGAAACTGAAATTTTTTTTAAATATTCGTCATGAAGTAACATGTTGTTGAAAATATGCCATCAAGAACAAATGTCATGAAAATATATTACTGCTCAACACATGAGCAATTCAGAAAAATTATTTGTGATAACAGAGTCATCATAGTCAACGTAAGTGGGGTTTAGCCATCTAGCTTCGAGGTACAGAGATTTTTTTCTATTGGATTTTGTATTGTGTTAGCCAACCAAGGGAATAATAAATGTTGAGTTGCCAAGGTAGTCGAATTAGCAAGTGCTATTGTATTTCAATAGATCAGTGTAGCTGTGACTTCATTGTGGGAAAATTGGTCTGATCTAAGGATATTTTTCCTTGTTTTAGGACGCTGGTTACAGAGCTGAGTCGTTTACAGAAGCTTCTAGCGAATACATCTAATAAACCTGTACAGTCAAGTACTTGTCTCATGGTATGTTGTAATTTTTAATTTGCAAAGATTTTTTTCCTATGTATTTAACATCTATATCTAGCAGTTACTTAATTTTCTAATGTAAAAAGTTATTAAGGCTAAGAATCATGTTGTTGAGATGCTAGACGGGCAAAATCTGAATGCAGATAATGATTCAATTGTGCTGAAACAGTTTACCTTGATTCAGCTAAAACAAACCCCTCAATAACTTGTTCAGGACAAGTGTTTTAAGTTAGTTTTTATGACACGAGTTAGTCAACATTAAGAAATCCCAATTTGACTATTACCATTTTCTGCAAGGTATATAAAATATTTTATAAAAGTTTTTCTTATAATGTTTATTTTCAGGTGTTATTGTGTTCGTTTGTGTTGCTGCTCTTGCCAAACCTTATACCAAATGGTTTGGAATCAAAGGATCTTTTTGATGGTGAGAAAAGTGAGCAGAAGTTTACATCTGTAAGAGGTAAAAAGAAAATCATATTTATTGTTTGATGCTTATGTATTTGAACATTGGTGTATTGAAAAATTCTGAGACTAGTTTGTTAGCTAACAAACAAATGGTAGCATGCTAGGTGGCATCACTTTGTGAACATCGGAAACTGCATAATACAAGTTTTCTTGGTTATGCGTGACGACTTCATATTTATGATTTTAATATGTTGATTGACCTTGCAGACAAAGTACAATGATGTTTATTGTGAAGAGCTTTATTCAGCATGTCTCTTTAGTTACCCATCTTTAATTTCGAGAATTATTGAGTGGGGTGAGAATTGAATCTAAGAGTATGAACCCAAAACTAAAAAGTAGATTTACAGTTTCAAACAGAATTTTTGTTTCTTCTCTTCATATTGGAGAGCATAGTAGCCTAAGTCAATAATAAGATACTTGCCTACCATACCAAAAGATGATCAAAGGTGTCACAAGTTCAATATCCAATTCATACCTTGTCAGAATCTTTCCTGACAGCGATAAGATGACCACCACTACTACTACCAAACCTTTCTTTTCAATCAAGCACAACTCAGATCTATTGCCATGAGCAATTCACTACCTAGTTAGTTGTGCCGGAAGTGTAAGTACCTAACAGTCTGAGTGTGTATCAAGTGCTGTCTGATTTTTTCAGTGCTGCCATCTATATTTCAGAAGTGATTGATTGTTGACCGCTCATGCCCAGAGCTGTTGTGCAAGACAACTTCCTCTCTTCACCTCTTGGATTGAATGAAGTGTTATGATTAAATATTTATACCGTTTGTAGGCCTGTTACTCTTTTGGGTGACTTTTTTAACGGGGAGATCGCTTGCATTCATGCCTCAATGTTGGGAACCATAGACAGACATGACCGCTGACCGCCTAGAGAGACCATCTTGGGATGGTTTGCGCTCTTTCCCAAAGAAATGGACGGTCTCGGAGAGCTGTTGGGAACCACAGAAACCCAACAGCTGACCACCACTGTGACGCCAGTGGAGTTCAAACCCAAACTGCTAAACTACTAACCATATTTATTATTAAACCATACATGCACCTCATACACATTTCTCTGCGGAATTTCTAATGAATCTGTACATGCTGGAACGTGTTGTGAGTTGTGTGTGTGGCCCTAATGTATTTGTTTTTCCACAAAAATGATGTCCACATTGAAATCTCGGCTATGAAGATATATGTAGTCACAAGAGCTAATATTGTATGATTCCTTTGTCTTCATATTGAAACTCCACCTAGTGCAGAGATTGACAAGTCAAAAAATATTTAGGCACTGGCCAAACTTCTATGGAGCCAAGGATGTATTTAGACTTTAACTGGATACATAACTCCTTCCTATGTTAAAAGATTCACTGTCATGAAATCATATAATTTAGTTTCTCTTCCCCCCCCCCCCACAGTGATCAGTCATACTTAGGCATCGATACCAAATTCTCTAGTCGCCATGGCAACCTTTGCTCAGGATTTGTCAGCCCTGAGCTACCCGGGTACTTTGTGTCGACAAGCTCTGCTTTTTAATGATGTGTTAACATGTTGTTATCAGTTACCTTTATTGATGATACAAAGGGAGGGGGTGTTTTCCCCTCTTCTCCCTACTATAAACACCCGCTGTGATATACATATATTTATAGAAATTTTGATGTGAGCACTGATATATGTATTCATTGTAAGATACTCATTCATGTATAATTTCCAGGTCCTTCTCGAACACTATCATGGGCAGATCGTTCAGAAACTCCAGGAAAAATTCATACCGAAGGATTCTACAAAGAAGAAAACGTCTCGAATCTCTACGAGTCTCCTCAACTTGGCTCTTCTCCAAAGCACTCAGAATGGAGTTTTGCTGCCGGCCAGCAAATCGAGAAATCTTATTATCCAATGTCAGATGAAACGCCTTCATTTTCAAGAGATTTTTCAATTTCCGAAAAGAAATATGTGGTTGGAAGTTCTCCACCTTTGCAGTCAGCTGCGGATTCGAGCGAATTTTTCATGTCACCGCCATGTGCTCAAGAAGTCATTATCAGTTCAAGTCCAGAATAGTCAGATCCTACATTTTTCAGTAGTCTTTGACTTTTTTTATAAGTTGGGAAAAGGAAGTTCTTTTTTCCCTCTGCGTGTGGGGTCTAACATTACTAGAACGAAATGTGGCTATCCCACATAATATATTATGTATATCTTAAAGCAAAATATGATGTTCCTGTGCAATTCTTGCTTTGCTTAAAAAGATGATGAAATTGGATGCTGAATAGATGTTGCTGTTATAATTTTGAGAACATTGAATTTCTATTTATCATGCATGATAAAAAACTTTCCTTTGTGGTTATGTAGAATGAGTCTACCTTAATTTGTGTTGTAGACCTCCTCTACAAACATACACATAAAACAAAGGACAGCAACAATATTGTGCTGGACAGAATGAAGTTTTTGTATGTGTGCACTTGTCAGAACTCTGAAACAAAACAGACATTGGTGGCATGTCACTGGGTTGTAGCAATGATGAGAAGGGGTGATTTTAAGGACTGGTTCTTCCCTGAAATTTTCTAAGAGACTGCTTCAGGTAAAGTTGCATTGATTGAATTTTACTAACCCTATTCCCTAAAAAATTTATGGCTACATCGATGACATGCCGCATAAATTTTATCGCAGGCCTGTACCAAGAATTACTTTATAAAATACCTTATCCTTGAGCAGGGTAACAAGATCCTCTACCTTTATCTGTTCTGCATTAATACACCCCAAATTTTAGTCCCCTCGACGTAGATTTACATCATCTCGTCTTAAAATCATTGTTTCAGACATAATTTGTGGAAATGCTTTTGACTGCCCCATAGAGTTGCATCTAAAAAGATAAATTTGTAGATTTTTCTTAATCATTTTCCTCTTAACCATCTCCTCTGGAACAAAGAGGAGTATTACCACTAGAGAAGTTTACCCTGACTTACGTTAGTGATTGACGATATAAGTTCGGGCATCACTGTGTACTTTTTGTAAGTGAAATGCCTATTTTTTTTTAGAATGTCACATGCACGCCAGTTTTAAATGTCAAAAAAAAGAAAAAAATTATGAGAGTTATAACATTGTATGATACAAAGCAAAACAATAAGAAGTAATTAGAAGCTATGACATTTTGTCATACTCAGACTGGCAAGATGTCCCATTTTTGTTCCTGAATCAGCAACTTTTATTAAGTAACTTAACCACTTGTTACGTGGCAGTGGTCATTTGCTTGACTGGATGTCCCATTTTTGTATCAGGGATATACAATTATAGCAATGGGTGACGGTGTCTTGTGAGTGAAAAATCTTGTAACTTGACCTCAGAAGGAATGTTTCGAGGAATAAGGTTCTGTTCTAAATCATATATATCATAATAGTCATATTCATCTTATGCACAAACTATAACTGTGAGATGTCTATCGTGTCACGAAACCTATAGCTTGATCTAGATATCGCTCGGTTCAATTTCAAAGTTTCATTTAGTCCATTGGAAGAAATGTGTTATTGAAAATGTGATTAATTTTATTGATTTGTTAATAAGTATATGAATATTATAGAAATCAATGAAACTATGAATTTTTTCTATTCTATATATGAATATTATTCACAACGATTATTTTTACATTTAATGTTTAGTTGTGATGCTGTACACACAAGGAGAAAAGAGCACCTATTTTGTATAGCTCTAAATGCATCTGAAACGAGAAAAACAAATGTGCAAATTAAAAATTATTGATGTTGATGAAGTTAATATATACAATATTTTGTTATGTATTAGCTATTGAAACGTTATATTGATGTTATATAAATATTGGCTTATAATCAGAGGAAATTGTATGCAGGATCTACACATAGCCATCAGACTTATCGGAATGGGAAAACCCTTTCTTGTTTTGTTTATAACATTTGGAATTTTGTGGAGAAGCTTGATTTTTTTTTTCCTCAATATATTTTAATGTGTTCATATAAATGATAGCGTGTGGGTGTATATTTATATTTTGATCGGATCATTCATGTATTTGTATGTTATTATCTTGTCTATTTTGTCTTTTCTTCCTGTGCACGGTATGAATTTATGCAAAATGTTTTAGCCTTTATTCGTGAATAAAATAATGTGAAGCATTACCATTATTGTTCTTTAATTCTGTCGAAGGTGTTGTGTTAATATTTCTTGCAATTTCTATCATATATTCAGTGGGAGAGAAACTGAAAATTTAAGGTATGTAAGGTTTGCTTTTCTTAAAACAGTTTGTATTAAACGTGTCATGTTTCTTGTCTATTTAACTCATATAAACTGAAGAGCCAAAAAAACTGGTACAGGCATGCGTATGCAAATAAAGAGATATGGAACCAATCAGAGTACGGCGCTGCGGTCGGCAACGCCTGTATAACACAAGTGTCTGGCATAGTTGTTAGATCGGTTATTGCTGCTACAAAATGGCAGGTTATCAAGATTTAAGTGAGTTTGAACGTGATGTTATAGTCGGCGCACGAGAGATGGGATCTCTGAGGTAGCGATGAAATTTGGATTTTCACGTACGACCATTTCACGAGTGTACCGTGAATATCGAGAATCCGGTAAAAAATTAAATCTACGACATCGCTGCGGCCGGAAAAAGATCATGCAAGAACGGGACCAACGACGAGAATCATTGCTGGGATGCCTTGCAACGTGCTGTTCAGAAGAGATCTCCACCCCCCTCTTACTCCTACGGATTTATGGACAGCCCTGCAGGATTCATGGTGTCAATTACCTCCAGCACTACTTCAGACATTAGTCGAGTCCATGCCACGTCGTGTTGCGGCACTTCTGCGGGGGCCCTACACGATATTAGGCAGGTGTACCAGTTTTTTTGGCTCTTCTGTGTATCCACTGTTGTCAGAGTTGGTGAAAATGCTTAAATTTTCATATTATGTAAGTATTGTTGTAGATAATGTTTGCCAGTACGCATCTAGATGTGTGGCACAAAAAAAACACACATTTCGTTCACACATCAAAATTCAATTTTACTCCAAATTTCATTGAGGGGTGAAAGTACTGCCTCAAATTTTAGGTTTTTATAATTCTCACTGATAAAAGAAATACCTCATCAAGTTTGAGGGAAGAGAAATTACTCTTCAATTCATATTTTCAGATAACACTGGTTGTAGATCTGCCTGCCCTATACAAAGAGACTTTTTTAAATGGAAGACCAGCTGGCATTTCACGCCATAAAGTTGGGAAAACTGCAACTTCGGCCGACCACCACTGTGCCGCCAGCAGGGTTCAGCACGGGGAAGCATGAAACATGGAAAAAATTCAATAATGAAGACATATCAATAACTTGACATGAGAAAATAATGCAATAAAATTTTTGCATAAATTTAAAATTCTGGAAAATACCAGGCATTTTCCAGAGCATACAAGTCCTACGTTGATGATGTGAGGCCTCTGCATCACCACTAACAGTCAAAATTTCCAGCAGCTTTTGCAAGTGTTTGCCTTTTATACATAGTGAAATGTTTGTACACTTTTTTCCTACTTTTTGTTCTTTATATTAATCTTAAATTTATGTATCATTATATTTGTTGTGTCAAGCAGTTATTGATGTTTTTCTTCCATGTTCCGTGCCTCTCCTCAGTTCAAACTTCAGACTATGTTTTTGCCAGATTCTATGTGCCAATGCAAATATCAGACTGAAATGGGTCAAAGCACATACAGGCATTCAGGAGTAATGAGAGGGGCAGATAAGCTTGCAAAGGAAGCGATTAACTTAACAAGACAGGACTCACCACTGCAACACTCACCATATTTTGAAAGAAAAGCTAGTTCAATGGCAATCGATTTGGAATACTAATGTGCACAAAGACGCTTACACTATCCAACGACAAGTCTCTTTTGACAGTGTGGCTAAGAGAGAAGATAATTGCAGCAACTTGAACAAAATCCCTTCCCAACTTATCTCGAATGCTTCAGACTATCTTCTCATGATGTCTGTATATACAGGTTAGTAGTAGGTTCTCTTTGTGGCACTATGTAACTCAATGCCCTCAAATGACAATATATCACTTTGTTAACCTGTCACAGAAAATCAGATGGCTGCCTGGAAAAAATGAATACTAGATAGCCCATTGAACTTCTTATGCCTTAAAAGGCTTATAACGTTTCTTCAATTCAACCTACACCTGCTGCGTGATAAGAGAAACAGCTCCAGGAAGCATTGACACATTTCAGATGAAGAGTATAAGCTGGCGAGAGATTATCAGACTGTATCAAGAAAGACCTACTACTTGTGATCATTAGGCTGGAGTAATAGAGGTCAGACTGTGACATTTGTTTTGTCACAACCGGATCAAGAATAATGAACATCACAAGTAAACACAACTAAAGTCGAGAATTAGAACTTCAACAATTTAAAGTTAATTCAGATAGAATGTTTAAGGATTTGATTCAGAATATTTTACAATTTTTGAAAAAAGTGAATATCACCAAGTCATCGGTCCACACCTCCAATCACTGGGAGTAAGTCCATCTCGTAGCTGGATATAGAAGTCAACTCATCCGTTCTTTTATCTCGACAGGCCTTACATGATGAGAAGTGGCCTAATAAGAGTTCAAGAACATGGAGGATTTACAGAGGCATTCCAAGCTATGGCACAGACTTCCCAGATGGAGTTAACTAACAAGTGGATATGAGTGAAGTAAGATTATAAGTGTATAGAGACGACACTATCACTGCCTTTTATACTGAAGCGGCAACCAATCACCATCGACCACATTGCTGATTTGTATACATTCCGGATTTTCCCCATCAGCGGAATCGCGATGCAGTGGCAGTAGGAATGACGTAATTTCATTACAGCCAGTTGAGAGTCTCGGGAGCGATGTTTACCGATTGCTCTGGATCGATGATGACCTTGAACCGGCACCAATGACCTAAATAGCGATATTTGGGTGAGAAACAATTAACGAAATTATTTTAAAGCACTTATTTTATATGAGGTGGTCCCTCTCCACTTGCCGCGGGTTCATACCATTACAAGATGCCAGAGCAGCGGAGGTCTGAAATCACATCAAATGCAAGCTAACCAGACATGGCCCATTTCGTAGGCAATGACATCAAGTCAATTTGTTTGCAATGATCAAGACAACAATTATGATTTTTGTACATCAATCACATACTTTGGATGCTATGTAGCACATGATTTCTAGATTGACCAGATGATTTATTATTATTAATAGCGAAGTTGATTATGATTATTTTCTTTTTTAAACAATTTTATACATCTACCTTTCTCTTTTGCTATTAAATAAATTTCCAAATGCACCCATTCTTCAGAAACAATTTTATATCTCTCCAAGATGTGGAGCGAGGTGTGTCTGGTCCTTCAATATTTAATATATGGTGTTTTTTTGCCTAAATTTTCGCAAGTCCCCGCCATCTAGCAGCTAACCATTGCTCTCTATGAGATGGGAAGTGGGGTGTGTCCGGTCTTCAAAGGTCAAAGCTAACCATTGCACATGTGACCATACTTTCTATGATAAAAATCGCTTGTTCTCTTGAAATTTATATTTGTTTAGACACACTATATGAACAGACATCATCATCGTGGCCACCCATCCCAATTTTTGAAGTTTATCACAGCCTACATGCTGAAGCATATTGAAGATATTATAAAATATCAATCAAAAAAAGCACTAGAATAAAATGAGAACTGACTGAGAGGGAGAGATAAATAGCTGCCGCCTTGCATGAATGAAGCAGCGCCTCAAACAAAAATAAAGTTTTGCATCACCATTCTTTAAAATAACCATTTTTAATGGAGAGAAAAAAGACTTGCTTGGGGAAGCCACTACATATAAACACATAGAATAACAAAACCGTATTTCTTTTCAGAATAAATTTTAAGCAATTGAAACATTAATTAGAATGTATTGAATATCAATAAATTCATTCTTCCTCTGAGTTTCAAGGACGAATTTCGCTCTCTGTCAACTCAGAAAATACATCACAGACATGTTGATAAGTTTCGTTCATAACACAATCTCACAGGTTCCCTATCACCTGCTCAGGTTCGATATGGACAATGATTGGCGCCGGGTTCTTCTTCAGCCTAAGCTGAACACCTTTCCCTTCGATGATGACACCTTCGTATTCGGGAAGAGTTCCAGTGTAACAATAAGAATGTTCCACATCGACACCTGTCGGTGAACACCACATTTGTTGCGGATGATCACTCTCACCAACAACTTGTTTCTGTAAGCTTTTCCCATAACCGAGACGACGCGCAACATCAACTGCGAGCCTCTCTCTGAAAACATCTAGTTTTTCAATCGCTGTTGAAGAACGTTTTTGGTATGAGGACTGGAAAAAAAAAGGTTTTTGAAAATCATTCATTTAAAAAGAAATATTTATTTGCTGATTGAATATAATCAATAGTATAGCCTGAATATAATCTTTACAACCTCAAGCAAAATGATCTGCAGCGAAATTTATATCACTCTATGAAAAAAAAATAACTCACCTTCAGTGTTCTTGGGATAGCTGGTAAATCAAATATCGTAGGAACAGCATCATCTTTCAATTTTGCTATCCGATAGTTTTTTAGAAAGCAGTCTTTGGTGAAATGTGTTGAGCAAAGAACATGGTGTTTGGTCGGAAAAAAATTGGCACGTCTTATATTCAACAACCATTTTAGCAAGAGAGCCTTATTCCTTCGAGGAAACCTGAGGGGAAAATACAACTATAGTGCAGTACACTATGGTAGGATTGACAGGTTTTTAGCTGCCATGAGCATCACGTGAAAAAAAGCTGGAATACCATACATTTCAATATAAAAATTCTCTTCAAAAATAACACACCTCAATTACATGCAATGTATAAAACGGAATACGCTACTACATCCCCCCCCCCCCTCACATTAGCCGCCAGCATTCTGGGAATACCTACCGGTGCAGTCTTAATGCATATTATTAGTAACAATTTTCCAAAGAATGGAAAGGATGTCAATAGCATAGAATGGGAAAAAATTTGTTTATAGTAATCAGGACTTTGGAAAATGTAATCAATTTTTTTTGTAAAGTATTCCACGTAAGGTTACCAGATTTGAAAACTAAGAAAGGAGGATGCCTATGTGCACACCCTTAGTTAGGTCACTTTTTCTAATTTTCACAACAGATGCCGCTACTATTCTGACCAGTAAAAAACTGGCCACAAAAATAATTTTTCTGGGGGAAGCAAAATAATCTAGTTAATTTATCACAAAAGAAATAAAATGCCCAAGTTTATGGTTTCATTAATTTGTATTTTGTGAAGGGTTCAAAAAATGAACCAGAATTTTAGCTGGACAGACCCCTGGCTATTGTCGCATGTGCAAAACTATGTCTCTACATGTCCTTCCCCCCATCTAACTAAAAAAATATATCTTAATTTTGAATTGGTGGTGATACTCTGTTTCATTGGGACTGCTGCATCTAAAGGGGGCCTACACACATGACTGCAAGTTTGACATGCATGCTTGAGCATCTATATGAGAATTTTACACAAGCATTTTAATCGCACAAGCAGCTAAAGAGTGAATTAATTCTGATTATGCATGGTGAAGGTGTATACCATGCACATATCCATATCAGTCTAGAAGCAGAAATGGAAGAGGCAAATTGTGTAAGTTCGTTTGACTGCCCTGTATTTAATGGAACAGACAAATTTTTCTATATTATTCATTTTTGAGAGAAGGAAGGTCATTCCCATCACCCCTCCTTCTTCTGGATCCACGACTGAGTGAAAGACAGACATTTCCAGCAATAAATGGAGAGGAGGCATGCATCTTCAGTTGTGAATGAAGCCAAGGCAGGCATCTTCAGATTTGAATGGAGCAAAGGTAGACATTTCCAACTGCAAATGAAGCAGAGTCAGACACATGGTAGTAGTAGTATACAATGTATTTGGAATTTACCCCTGGTTTTTCTAAAAGCACACTTGCACAATGTAATGGCGAAGAAGAAATTGTGCATGCTTCTACAAAAATATAGAACATGTATTTTTTTCAAGCTTGCGGCTTCAAGCCACCTTAAGGGGAAAAAAAAGGGACTCCATTTTTTCATCACCCATAAATTCATGCCTGAAAGATTTTGAGGCGGGCAGAGAGAGAGAATGTTTCTCATAACTTAGAACAAATATGGATTTTTGGGCCCCCCCCCCCCAATACAGTAAAACCTCTCTTAATGGACAACGTTAGTGAGGAGTTATCCCTACTATCAGATGAAGTCACTTGCCTCTTTTATGGCAAGATAATAATTCCCCCCCCCCTTACATAATAAAAGCATGCATTTCACACCCAATTAACAGTCACTCCCCCCCCCCTTTTTATGGACGAATATTTTTTTGTTCCACCAATGTCTATGAAAAATAGAGGTTTCACACTCTTCATAATGTTCTTTATAATAGAGGCTAGAGAAGACCCCCCCCCCCAATACCTAGTACAAAAAGCAACCGATTTCAGGGGCTCTCTGTCGCGTCTGCCCCTACAAGAAACATGCCCAGGTCATGGGGAATGTTCTCTCAGAACATAACATCGCTGCACATTACGCCACTGCTCTCTCTACTCATTTCCTTTCCTCGCAAAAACACCTACAGGTGCCTGGGGGAAATCCTAGAAGTGTCCGCGGGCAACCGGTTGAGAAACACTGCTTTAGATTTTGTATCAGTTTGAATGACAATGTTTTGTACAAATTTTCTTTACAAGTATTTTTTTTATGCATTTTTCAACACTTTGAAATAATGAACTCATATAAACGTGTTATTTTCTAAGAGTTGGAATAACTTGTTGTGAAATGGAAAAAGTAAAAATCGTAATTAATAATAATTATCAATGATAATATTGGAAACGAAGATTTAAACTTACGAGTGGAAAGATATGTTGCTGTTTCGCTTGTACCTAACTTTACATCTTAAAGCTGCGCAAGACTTCACCATACTTCTTGTTTACATTGGACCAGCCCCAGCAATGGCCTCTAGTAAAGTATTTACAATTTTAAACTGATGTTAGAAACTACACCATACTATGAACATCCTCGTATATTTTGTGCTTCCGTAAGGTAAAAACTCGCAGTTTCATAGTAA
Source organism: Pholcus phalangioides (assembly GCF_987345545.1). Taxonomy (NCBI): domain Eukaryota; kingdom Metazoa; phylum Arthropoda; class Arachnida; order Araneae; family Pholcidae; genus Pholcus; species Pholcus phalangioides. Next base: position 13,072,712 of record NW_028301594.1, read on the forward strand.
TATCTCTTTACAAGGGTCATCTCTATTCTAGGGGCTTGTAGTTGTTCCTTCACATTTTACCCAGAAACAACGTGAACTGTTACGATATAAAACTAAGTTGTTTTAATGGTATGATGTTATTCACGAAATTCTTGCAGAGACATCATTCCGTCGTTTCAATGATAATACACAGTTTGTAGTTATTTTTGGCCAATTTGCAAAATTTGCAGTCCATGTTAAAATAATGCAGCTTTTGCTGCCATCTAACCAACAATTTGAGAACTTCATTAAGGAACAGGAAAAAAAATAGGACGCATGCTGTCATCTATTATTAAGAAAGTAAACAAAAAAAGAGCAATAAACTATTAATATTTCTGTAACTAGATGGCAGCAAATTCATAGTGTGAGATACTTTTTTTTTCTGCCTCATGTCAAAGCCGTTTCAATTTCTGTATGTCAATAAATATGGCGACCCGCACATTCTGTTTGTGGCCAGGCCCTGTTCGAATATTCCTGACAATATTGGCGATAAAAGATGCTATCGATGTAACAAACTCTCCCAAAAAAGCACCAGTTGGAAAAAAAACCACTCATATGATTGTCCTAATAACCGACAAGTGCAAAGTAATCTATCACTATTATCGTCATTTACGTTATTATTTGTGTAAATATTGTCGGTCTTGACTTACTGTAGTTTCTTTGTGAAGCTTTACGGCTTTGACCAATAAAATTTTATATTATTTTCTCTGACGAAAGGTTTACTGCCATCTAGTTTCAAGAAAGATACTGGGTAAGAGTTTTATTTTTTTCTATCAATTAGATGGCAGCAGTTGTTCCACACACAACTGGTTTCCTTTCAATAATGTCCAGTCTGTGGATAGGGTACCAACCGTCGTCTTTTTTTTTTTTTTCGAGTGATTATAGTGACGGACTCGCGATGCGAGGATCCCCACAGTGGTGGTCGGCTGAAGTTGGTTTTCTGTGGTTCCCAACTTCAAGGCGCAAATGCGAGCCGATCTCCCCGTTAAAAAGTCTCGCCACAGAGAGCAACAGGCCTACAACGTTACAAATATTCAATCATTACACTTCACTCACAATTTGAAGTATAAATGGCAGTACTGAAATATCATACAAAACACTAGCTACACACTCAGACTGCTAGGTGTACACACACACTCACTTTGTTCCAGACTCTGCCACGAAGCTGGGATGGAAGAGATCTCGGCAACGGGATAAGTCCGGTGGCAGAGACCCTGGCGTTCATTCATTCATTTCGTCGTCTTTTTCAGGAGGACATGTCCTCCTTTTTCCGTGTCATTTAAAGCGCGAGTCCTCCTACGTTCCAGAAAATTCACCTTTTTTTTTAATCCTCATTTTCATGTTTACAGAATTTTTTTTCTCCACTTTGAAACATTTCTTCATTGATATGGGTATATTTTTTTGTGGTTTTTTTCCCCACGCATTCACTAAATAACCTTTGAATTTCCCACAATTTTTTTCTGTTTCTGCTTTTTTTAGCGGTTCTGTTTTGTAGTTGGGAAAAATTATTGTTGTGGACAGTTTTATTGGTCGGTGTAGTGGAGCCATCTATTGGGAAAATTGGAACAAGTGAAGTCACCAAGGGTGCGTGTGCAGACGTAATCCTTTCTTAGTCTTCCGATCTGGTAACCCTAGATCAAAGCTGCTTGAAAGATGCAGACTCTTAATGCAGCTTTGCCCTAGATAGATGACACTAAAAATCCCAATGTATAGACATTAAATTAATATTCAAGAACTTAGGGGATAAGAAATTTGTGTATGTAGTGTAGGGCCATAATTTAGTGACCTCAAATTAAAAACAGCATACATTCAACAGTGAACCAACACCAATCCTTACAGTGGATGGGGAAGGGGGGGTGTTTCATATGCTTTCTCTGCACAAGAAATATTTTCATAAGCTTAAAGGCCTACACACATTTGTCAGACAATTCCTCAAAATTAATTAGAATCAATCTTAACCTCTATATAACAGATTTCCAATTTCTCGATAAATTCCTGCGCCTTTAATTTATTTATCATGCCTTCTAATTATGTGTTTCCATTATTTGTCTTTTTTGGCATGGGCGTAAATTTTGGGCAGGCCATGGAACCTCCCATCATTAAAGATGTTTGCAGGTGATCTAATATACTGTAAAAGTTTGCTATAACAAGTACTGTTTATAATGAGAATCTCAATATAACTAGTGACTTGCAGGTGATTGTCAAAGAGCCAAATGTTACAAAAAACATTCGCTGATAACAAGAAGTCTGTTATGACAATTTTCCTGTGATTGCGAGATGCGATTATAACAGACTTCTACTGTATATGTGGAATGACTTGCTGCAAGAAAATCGTTATCCTAATGTGAAAATGGACATATTTTTTGTTGCAAAAAAAAATGGCAATCATCGCAAAAGTCACTTTAAAAAATTAAAAATTGCAGCAAATAAAGGGCTATTGCAAATTACAGTGAAATAAAATGCATTTCACTGTAAAAAAGTTCAGTATAAGAAATAGACGAGATGAATTATTCAGTTTATAATCGTAGTTATCAAAAGTTTATATTCTGTTACTTATAAAGCATTTTCTTGATATTGCTTTTCAAAAGCCATCAGCATATTTCAAAACACCCTTTATATTGTTGGGTTGATACTATTCGTGTAATCAAAAGTGCTGTATACAACCTTTTATTTTGGAGCTTGCAATAAATATGTATTAATTATGTACAAAGAGTTATTCAATCTTGATTCCCTACCCCAATAGCACACAGATATAGAACTACGTAGAGATTTCAATATCATTCACCATAGAAATGGCATACTATTGTCGAAGTAGTTCAACATAGAGAAATTTGGAATATTTCCAATAGACACTAATTATTGTACATGATATTCTCCTTCGAAACAAAATGCTGTGAATATGGGAATAAAACTAATTTAGGGAAAAATAGAAGATATTTTGATGTTTATTATAAGTGAATACATTTTTACTACATCATTTGATACTGGACACGTAAAAATTTCTGACCTCTTTCAGACATTCGATATTGATCCGACATTCCGACTGGTACAATATCCTAATGATATCGTTGTGCTACTAGGATATGTTTCGAGACAAACATTATATTAATAATCATGAGGTGGTGATGGTTACAGCCCCTCAGGATAGAAATTTAATTTAATTTCATATTTTTTCATCTTTTAAAAACTTTTTCTACTCTTTGAAAGAACAGCTTCTGTTATTTCTCTAAAAAATAGTTGAACAAAATAAAATTTAGACAAAATGTTTGATCGTCAAATTGCACATTTCATGAATCACAGCAAAAAGTGACTGAAGAATAAATAGTTATTCCCGTTTGATTCCTCTCCTCTCATAAAAAACATACAGAAAAACCTCACTATAACGATACATCCTATAAAATGATAATTATCTCTTCAATGATATTTTTCAAATTATTTTGAATTCACTATTAAACTCCTCTCGATACAATTTACTGCAATAAATCTTCCTATAACATTTCTGTGCTCAAATGGCCGCTGTGGTGGTCATAGTGACGGACTTGCATCGCGAGGATCCGGGTTCGAACTCCACCGGCACCACAGTGGTGGTCGGCTGAAGTTGGTATTCTGTGGTTCCCAACTTCAAGGCGTGAATGCGAGCCGATCTCCCCGTTAAAAAGTCTCGCCACAGAGAGCAATAGTCCTACAACGTTACAAATATTCTTCAATCATTACACTTCACTCACAATTTGAAGTATAGATGGCAGCACTGAAATATCAGATACAACACTAGCTGCACATTCAGACTGTTAGGTGCACTCACTTTGTTTCAGACTCTGCCACAAAAGCTGGGCTGGAAAAGATCTCTGCAATGGGATAAGTCCAGTGGCGGAGCCCCTGGCGTTCATTCATTCATTGTGCTCAAATGGCAAATTGTTATTTTTGTTACATCGTAAAATTTGAAAAAGTGACCTATAGCATTTTAACATCTGAGTACAGATTTTATTCTGCTGAGGTGGTCAAGTGGTTATAGTGACAGACTCGCATTGCAAGGACCAGAGTTCAACCCCCACAGACAGTGATGGTCGGCTGAAATTGGTTTTTTGTGGTTCCCAACTTTGAGGTGAAGATGCGAGCCTATATCCCATTAAAAAGTCTCGCCACAGAGACCAACAGGCCTACAATGGTATAAAATGTTCAATCATTACACTTCACTTCTGGAATATAGATGGCAACACTGAAAAATCAGATGCAACAATAAGTACACATACACTTCACTTCTGGCACAACTCATTAGGTAGTAGGTAGACTGGAGTTGTGCTCGGTAGGAAAGGGAGTACATATTTCATGAAGAGGTTTCGCCAACTGCTACAACATTTTCTTATACGTTGCTCAAAAAATTACTTCAAAATTAATTCGCTAGTTTTTCCCTCCTAGTGTATCTTGTGATGTGGTTTCTTTCACTATCTAGCACTGTAGTGCCAGACATGGCCCAGGCTGTGTCCCATGGGGGATATAAGCACATTACCTCTAGGGATTGAGCCACGCTGGAGAGAAGCCATCTAACACTGGTGTTGCTTATAGTGTTGCTAATTTCATTGTAAGAAATCTCATTCTTTTCGTTTCAATAGAAATGAAATTTTATTGTCACCTGGGGCCAGTGTCCATTTTGGCATGCCCCTCCCCATGGTAATTTCAAATGGAAAAAAGTGAATTCTTGCCAGAGCACCAGACCAGCCTGCACTGCCTAGTAAGAAACAAAAACGTGTATATATATATATATATATGTAGTGGGGTTAAAACACCTTTACAGAGACTACTACTACTTAACCATACATGCACCTCATACATATTACTCTGTAGAATTTCTTTCAAATCGGTACATGCTGGAATGAGTGTTATGAGTGTACCGACATATTTATGTTGTCAGAGTTGTGATTGTTTTGTGTTCTTGCTGATGCTGTGATCTGTCTTCCGTATTTTGAAGGGAAGATGGTAAATGACTGAATTTCTCATGTCATGCATGTATCATGTTGAAGGTCTGTCTGCTCTCTGTAGAGAGACTTCAAATGGAAGACCGACCCACCTTCGGGCTTTGAGAAGTAGGAAAACTACAGAAAACCAACACCAGCTGACCATGTTACCAACAGGGTTTAAATCTAAATCTTCACAATGAGGTTCAGCATGATAACCACACAACAGCAAAGCAGCTACCTTTACATAGACTAAAAAACTTAAATGAATTTCATTAATCAATTAACAATAACTAAATATCCAATAAAAGTATTGTCAAGTCAAGTTCAAGCATTAAGGCAGGTATCATCGGCTCGATGTTTGTAAATAAATGTAGTTCGACAAAAAAGAAAAGAATGAGAAGTTTTACCATTTAAAATTTTATTTAAAAAACGCTTGAATATATGTATAGTACATAAAGCTGAAAAAAGACGTACAAAATAAAAAAGAAAAGAAATAGATTAAAAAGAGCATCGGTAACAAATGCAATAGAGAAAAAGGCCACATGAAAAAACAAGCATCATGATAAACATTATTGTTGTCCATTAAATAGTAAATTTTTTGCAATAAATTAAAATATATAATACAACTTTTCTGCACTTTTTATGGGAAAAAAAGATGCAACTTGTTTTTTTTTTCTTCTCATCACAACATTTATACCTTGAGCAAATATTATACACACGTTTTTTCCTTTGCCTCATTTGTAATAACTGCGTGGAAAAGTTGATACATGAACTTAATATTTAGAAAAAGTTTCTTTCCACAAGCATGTGTGACAAAGCTAATTAAAAAAAAAGTTTTCTACCAATTATTCATTCCTGGTTTTGTCAGAGACATGAAATATATTTGACAAGCGGAACCACCTTTGGCCGATGAGAAAAACACCTGTGAGAATAAAAATACACACTCATAAATAACAATATTGATGACTAATAATATTGCTATGGAACATGATGAAATATATAATTAATTTTAATACTTAGTTATTTTATAATTTCAATACTTATAATTAATTTTTATACTCAAATATAATTTTAAAAAAAATCCAAACATCTAAAAAAATATTTCTTGCATGAATCGAACTCCAGAAAACCAATTATATTTTAGTTGAAATGAGAATTCTCCAACCCTATACTGTTTACACACCCTTGCCTGATCTTGAGAACCTTAAACTTGTTTAATGCAATTCCTATCAGCTGAAATGATTAGCGCAACAATTAAGGATTACTGTCCCATGTCCAATGCAATTTTGTTCCCTAAAATAGTCATAGTATTTTTGACTGATCTCGCATCACCCTAAAGTGCCATAGTGAAAAGCATAGTAACCAATGAGCTAAAAAAGCCATTAACTTAAAAAAAAGATGGCGATACAAAAAAAAATCATTATATATATATATATATATATATATATATACGGGGTGATTATAAAAAAACTATCCCGACATATGGGCCCCTAACTATCATACCATTCACAGAAACTGAATGAAATTTTGGCATAAGGTATTTTGAGGTATGCGCTCAAGAATGATATGGAAAACAACAGTGTCACTAACAGTTACGGTTACAGTGAGAAAATTTCGAAAATATCAAATGGCAACCCCAAGTTTTTTGTATTGGAATGCGATCTCCATACTGAAAAACACTAAATAGCATTGGAATGGCACCTGTAGCACGAAAATCCCCGGAGCTAGGCAAGGAAAAAGTAAAAAGGACTTTGCCGTGCACCAGAGCATTAATGTTCGTTTCATTCGTCACACCGTTTCTTTGGCTGAGATCCCAGCCTGATTAGTCCTCCACAAGGTCATGTGGAAAATTTGTGAAACACAATAAAATGCTTTATTTTATGCTGCTTCTCTGTCCTTATTGGTTGTCCTCACTTTTAGCCTATCTACCGCCGGTGATTTTCATGCTACAGTTGCCGTTGGAATGCTATTTAGGGTTTTTCACAATGGAGATCACATTCCAATACAAAAAACTTGGTGTTGCCATTTGATATTTTCGAAATTTTCTCACTGTAACCGTAACTGTTAGAGTGACACTGTTGTTTTCCATATCATTCTTGAGCGCATACATCAAAATACCTTATGCCAAAATTTCATTCAGTTTCTGTGAATGGTATGATAGTTAGGGGCCCATATGTCGGGATAGTTTTCTTTATAATCATCCTGTATATATATATATATATATATAGTATAAATACACTTTCTTAAATATTTCAACAGACAACTATCTACAGTGGAATGGTCACTTTCTACTAGGGATACTTTTTTAATTCCGTCAACGAGCTTCAATGTATTTTACTACATATTATTGTACACCTTGTCATCAAATTTTCAGTCCCAAGAGGTTCCACTGTAAGATGTTAAAGAAATTAACAATACTTTGTGAATATTAGTTATATGTGAATCATGCCGTTCCCAGCTGATTCAGTAGAGTATCATATGATTAGGCTGCCAGGATCAGTCATTGGATCAAACACATACAGTGTATGTTGACAGTTCACAGTAAAATCAAAAAATGGTGGTTGGTTGATTGTTATTGCAAGATATTGAAAGCTTTTCATTGATAAAGAAAAATTTCAAATTTTGAACACACTGCAAGTAACAAATTTTGTGTCCTGATAGGGAAAAACTTTCGCTGAGACTTGAAAATGTCAATCAAATTAGGCTATTTTTAAATTAGGTCTGTGTAATGCAAAAGTAGTAAGATGAGCTAGAGTTTATGAGTGATATTCTAAAATTCAGAAACAGGCGATAATGTATTGTAGATGTTGCACTGACGTCACAGTTAAAATGGAAATCCCCATTGTATTTTAACAAGCGATATGAACATTCCATAAAATAGTCTCTAAAAACCCAGTGCAAGAAAAAATTAATGAACACAAGTTAGTCTTCATTTTTCATCTATTTCAATATTTATAATAAATAATAACGTGATCATAACGGGGGATCATAACAAGGGATCAGCATGATCCGTCCAGGGAATTTGTTAGTGTTAGTAAACATCCATGCCCGAACCGGGATTCGAACCCAGACCTGTACAGTGAGAAGCTAGTTCCCTAACCACTCGACTGCCAGGCGGCAAGGCAGTTTTCTCAACCATTTCTAAATCCTTGACACTGCTCAAAGAGAATCTAGTTTAGCTTATTGCTCTCTTTCACCATATGAATGCCTTAATCATTTGAGAAGCCACAGTGAAGAATTTTACTAGGAGAGACATAAAATTTGCCACTTGAACAATGTTCAAAATTCCAAATTCTGGATTGCACAACTGGGAGACTTAAATGCTTTGCAATCCCAAACTATGTACATTCATAGCATTTGTTTGATCCAGATGAAGCCAATTCTAGCAGATTGAGTACATGGTCTCTTATTTTGATTTTGATTGATTCATGGTCTCAGCATGCTCTCATCATCCAGGAATGATTACAATTTTTCTTTTGAGATAAAATTCTTTAAATGACATATAGATGGCATACACACACAGATATATTCTAGTTTTTATTATTATTCCTCTATTTTCTGACAGGTTTGCTTCTACTATATTTGATGGGTGTACATTGTTGAGCAGTGGTAGAGTGCTTGTCTACCCCAATCGCTATTTTGTTTGTGATTGTGGGTTCGAATCCAGATGCTCTGTTTGAACCACACCTTCTTTTGATTATATTCAATTTGTAATTCTGAGTTTGTTATCTATCATCCATAAAAGACAACTGAGAAAAAGGGTTTTTTTTTTCAATCAGCAGCACTGAACGCAGCTTTTCTCTGGCTATTTCCTAACCTGAGGGTTAATCTACAGAGGTATGGTGTAGCTTGTTCACATTTGGTAAACATTAACAAAATTCCAGAAATCGTTAAACATACCAGTACTAAACCCTTTCAGTACTGACGGTAAAGCAACACCAAATTTTTAACCCCCGTAACATCCCTTATATACATTGTTGGGTGTTGGTATTTTGAAGTATAAAGGCCTGTATAACTACTTTACAATCACCAGATGACAGTACAAGCATCTGACTGTTAGTTTTTTTTAAATGTTAATAAAATGCAAATATATGTCTTGCCCCTGTAAATGTGTTTACTGCATTACACTTTTATATTATGCAGTAAAACATTGCTTTTATATAATGTTCCCTAACAAATGTATAAAACAAATTATAAATTTCTTTGTGATAAAATAAATATTTATTATGTATTATTTCGCATATTCGAATTGAAATTTTTTATTTTTATAGTAAGTGTATAGTGCTGGTGAAACTTTCAAAAGTACCAGGTTAATTAAGTCATTGTGTACTAAATCTTTTGAAAAAAAAATTTTAGGCCTTTAATTAGAATAGAATGACCTGCAGAAAATTTTTCATGATAATCATTCCATTTTTTCATGTGGTACTAAAAGGATTAATGAAATCATTTCCCCTTCCTGGCAAATGAATAGCAAATATTTCACTAATTACATAATCAAAATAGATAATGTAGGAAAAAAAACTGGCTCGTGTGAATGCTTTGGAGTAAAAAAAATATAATATGAATCCTCATGAAATAATAGTTGTGCATAATGATTTACCTTGTCATTCCTTTCACAAAGAAATTTTAACCTCTGGGCTTTCTTGTGCATAAATACTCCATCCAAGTGACCGGTATCGACATTGCGGATCTCGATGGCTTTATTTCCCCAGCCCATGATTTGACCGGTTCCTATGAAGGCTAATTGGGAGGAATAAACATTTAAAAATTACTAAAAGCTGAATTCAAAAACCATTAGGAAATAAGTGAAAAACTGAATGCATTATATACACTGGGTGATTCAAATTGTGTTTTTCCCCATAAGACTATTTCTGTAAATGTTTTTACACATTAGAAGTATACTTCCAATTAAAAAAAGTTCTGAAATGACTAGTTCTTTTTTCTAATGTGTCAATATTTTTAAGGAGTTATATACATAAAGAAATTTACTGTTTATACAGTCTTTATGTGTGTGAGACAAAACTTCTAATTAATGAAACATAGAACAAGTTCCAGAAAGTCATTTGAAAAAATTCCACATTTTTAGATTTACCAAAATATTAAAGTTTCAATATTACTTGATTTTGGCAGTTTATTGCTGTGTTAGTGAGTTTGCATTGACTCAAAAATTGTCATTTTAGGGGGACTGAACACAAATGGAATGATCTCAACTATTGATTATTTTATTTACGTTATTTTATTACAATGAACATGTTGAGATAAACCAAGAAGCTATCCATACTTAGATAAGACAAGCATAAGTTTTTAAGGGCAGTGCACTATATTTTATCATAAATACTGGTTCTTTCATTGCTCTTTTCTGGGTTGCTTTATATACTTTTTTAACTGCTCTTTGAGTTGCTGTATTAATAATATAGTTTAGCTATTTTTTTTTCATATATGACATCCATATTTTTTATGGGTATCTTTTTTCAGCCACCTCTGTGGGCATTTTGCGTGTTGTGGCCTTTGTATTTTTAAAAAATAAATGCTTTCCATTGCTCACTGTGTCAGGTACTTCTTATTTCTCTTGGAAAACTTTTAATTATGATAATGTAATCATTCAATTTTTCGAAGACCAAAAATTGAAATGGAGGAAAAAAAATACTATCCTAAAAAAATGGCATTAAAAAAACTGCAGGTCAATTAAAAACATTTTGTAATTGGGAGCAGAGTCTGTTTTTTGCATAATCAAATGGGACACTTGCCCGAAATTGGCTGCTTTTTGTATTTTAGGCACAGCCCACATGCCCCTTGTTCCTGAATACAACTCTGCCTCAGAGATTAAAGGGACTACAAATACAGGCCTCAAAAATTCAATTTGCCCAAACTTATGAGGAACAGGTACTGATTGGAAGAATACTTTTTAATGTCAATGGTTGCAACGAAATACTGATAACATTAAATGTCCTACTTCAGTGTTTCTTCAAACTTGCATTGACAACTTTTGTCAGAAGCATTGTAGCAAGCTGGAGACGTTTGTGTTCCTACTTATGCTTTGAAGTGGTTCTTTTATAAGTGAAAATATCTACTAAACTATTCTGGGAAGCAGCAAATGAATCATGGATGGGGCAAGATAACCACTGCCCTACTGTGGTCATGTATAAGCAATTTTAATAGAATGAATAATAATTTACAGTAATTGATTTTATTAATATTTTTTATCAAACTATTTTATAGAACTGATTGAATATCAATTATGGCATTTCAGTAATGCTTAAATACAGTCAAACCCTAAAAAAGTTCCCCCTTTCACTCAGTCCGGGATTACACTATAAAAGTTTTAGGATTGGTATCGTTAACCAATAGACCTATTGGTTTTTTTTTTTTAGTTTTGTGAAAAAGATCTTTTATCAAACTTTTATAGTGAAATTAATCTTGACCTTAGCCAGGAATCGTGAAACACCAGAAATTGTGATTGAAAAACAAATCTTCCAAAGTAAAGAATTGCATCAGGTTCAACAGAGATGCCAATATTCTTCTAAATGGAAGTTGTAATTGAATAGGGGTTGGAATGCAATTTCAGATAAACAGGAATATTGTAAATGAAAATATAAAAAAAATTAATTAAAAATTCCGCTTTAATTTTAAAAACACAAAAAACAATGTGATGCAAAAATAAAAAGGAAAAAGTCCTTACCAACAGAAGTTGGCATCTCGCCCCATTGTAATACTACATTTTTACTGACTTTTCCATATGTATTAACATAAATACCCTCATCTGAAAAAAAATTAAAAATATATAGTTTGAAAATAAATACTTGAATGTGTAGAATACATATGTATTTTGCTCATATAAATTTTCATTCATCAAAAGCCAAACTATAGAACCTAATTGAGACAAAAAAGGAGGCTGATGTGAAATGGTCGATCAACGTATTGTATTTACCAAGATCTATAACGCACACTTTTTTCTATGAAGCAGTCTTTAACAAGGTTAAATGCTAGCCTTTGTAAAGCTGCGTGGGAATTATGATGGCCTAGTTTCGATTCTCAATTAAGACAGTGATGATTGGCTAAAGGTTGTTTTCTAAAATCAAGACATGAATGTGAGCCAGTCTCTACTTTTAAAGTCTTTATACAGAAAGCAGAACTCACAACCCCATATTTAACAGCCTACATCTTTCCCTTCAATGTAAAAGATAGATGGCAAAATTTTGAATACAAATATTCCTTAGAAGCTCATAAATATATACTGTTTATAATGATAAATCTGCCCATAACATTATTTTCTTTGCTCCCGGCAGAATTCCTATCCAATAGGAAATAGCGCATGCAAATGCTGAAACTGTCTATAACAATATTTTTCTGCAGTATTGTTACAGATAGGTTTTAGTGCACTATCACTGATACAGCATGGTGCATGATGGTTGCAAAAATCAGTTAAACTGATGATTTGCAAAGATTTTTTTTTGTAAACAGTCACCTGTGAATGGTGAATAGTTAGATTTTTCATATTTTCAGCGATCTTTATTAACGAAGAATCTTTTCTTCTGTGGTGAATCCAGACCTATTATCTCTAATTGAAATTATACTGTAAAAATCTCCTTTTAAAAATTGGTCAAATACTAATAGAGTGGTACCTTAGCTAACGAAGATACTTTGTTCCAAAATCTTTGTTTAGCTAAAATGAAAAATTTCCCATATGTTTCTATGAAAAATCATTTAATTGGTTCCAGAAATGACCCAAAATTTGAAGATAAGTTTCATAAAACACGCAGAAGAACTGCAAAAAATACAAACACTGACTGAAGGCTGAGATAAACAATTTCATGATTGGGTGAATGTTAATTTAAAGGTAGATGAGAAACTGAACATATATTTTATTTTACACTATGAATGCTATTGCAGTTGGGTTTGTGAGCCATAATGAAAAACAAAAAATGAACTATGTGTGTTATGTGATGTAGTTAGCTCATTTCTCTCTCTCTCTCTCTCTCACACACACACAGATGGAAAAGATAAATTGACTGACAAAATAATTAAAGCAAAACAGAAATGACTTACTATCATAACATAGAAGTAATTGCATTCCCTTTGAATTTGGTAATGTAACGATAGCGTGTGGAGTTAATAAACTCTGGGACTGAAAAAGAACAAAACTAAATGTCTAAAAAAAATCAAAAATATACAAACTGAGAAAATCAAGGTTGATATAAAAAATACATGATAAATTTTAAATATGAATTGACAGTAAAAGATCCAACCGCTCAAGGAAAGTGGAAGGTGGAGAAAGATTCCAAATTAGACATTTCATAGCACAGTTGGCAAAATTACAATGCTACAATATGATCATCTCAACAACACTGATTTACTTGCCATAAGGGGCTATTCAATATTCAAGTATTACATCACCATTGATAGGAGGAAAGGGGGGGGGGTTGAATGATGCCATCAACTACCCTTTATTCAAATATGAATTATTCTTAATGACATCTTTACTGGGAATGCCTAAAATGAGAAAACCTTTCCCTAGTTAGTGGACACCTGAACTAACATCCCTCCCATTGATAATAGACCCCCTCTGGTAGACCTGTCTGACAGGGAAAAGGAGATTGGCTAAACTGATGTGTGCACACTCAGTGTCACATGCATTGCCCTTGAATGATTTGCTGAACTCCCATAAACAAGTAGATACATGCTCTTCGAACGGGGGTGGGGGACATGGTGATCAAAGGGAATTATCCACTTTTGCTCTGCTACCTATGCTAATACATTTTTCTGTGAATAAAATTTTTTTGTGGCCTATTGCCGTACCCCTCCCCGTATCATCTATAAACAAGCTGCGATGATTTATGGGACAAACAAAGAAACTATACTCATGAAAAAAAATTTATTGTATGATGGAAAGCTGTGATCACAACCAGTTTGTGCATAGGTGGGGGTATTAAAAAGAAGAAAATGTTTGGTGTATTTATTTACTACTCTTTTGAAATACTTTATTACAAGTGCTGTGGTCCCCATCTAGCACTTGGAAAAAAATGAGCAATCATTGGCTAGCCAAGACTAGACACATCTGAAATACAAGGGTTTCAACAGCTGGCTGATGCAAAGATGAACTTGGGAAAAAGAAAGAAAATTTAACTTCTTTCTTTACTGAATTCATCTTTGCATCAGCCAGCTGTTAAAAACTTTTGTATTGATAGTAGAGAGTGACATCATCCTTGGACATCTGCAATGATTCCATTAATAGCACCTCTAGCTAAATAGAAAGAAATTATTTTAAATTACTCAAAGGGGTGTTTTAAAGCAACCATCTTCTATAATTAACTTCTCTGGAATTTATAAAAACCATGAAGAGGACGAGAGCTCACTACTTCGAGTACTTTGCACAAACTAGCAATGGTAATCTATACCACTCTTTTAATTGGTGCGTAAATTAAACCAGTAATCAATAAACTTAAAACACAAGCTAAAAATATAGCGTGTTCTGCCTATAATCATGTGAAAAATAATCCCTGTGCATACATAGCAAAGTTCATTACAGTAGTGTCTGACAGTGGTGGTCAGACTCCCTATGTAAACTTTCAAAGGACAATCCAATCAGAGGCATACACAGGATAGACCTGTGGAGGGAGCACAAAAAATTAGGGGGTGGATTGGGATGAATTTTTTAAAGAGAACTTTTGAGTTCTTATCCTTCAAACAGCATTGAAATCAACACAAATTTATTATAACATATAAAAGTATTTTCTTCTGATATATTTTAATTAAAAAATTTTTTTGTATCAAAAATCAATTTTTGATTGGAGGGTGGCATGAAGGGCTTGTGATCCCTTCCAACATCTGTAATCCCAATATGTGTTGGGGGGGGAGGGGGGGGGTAGAGCAGATAAAACTTTGTTGAGAGGAGTCAGAGTCAAAAATCGCTAAAAATCTGCAGACATAATACTTGAATGGCTAAACATTTTTAAATGTCATATTCATATTCCAGAAATAATTTTTTAAGCATCTTTAAGCATTTAATATTTCTCTAAAGTTTTTCTTTTTGAAAAAACTCTTCTACAACTGAACCTTGATAATAAATCAACATCTATTATTCCCATGGTTGGCGCAATAGTAAATTCAATGGAGAGAAACCTTTTTAATGCCGCACATGGTGACTAAATCCTGCTTTCGTCGTCTATGATTTGAACTGCATTATCACAACTAACTTCCAGAAATCGCCCACTTGTTGATAAATTTGGAAAATGTTGCAACATTCACTCACATTTCAATAATTCTATTCCCCCTCCCCTCCCAGTTTATTTGTCGATTGATGTATGTAGAAGATTCTCCCTCACACCTTCGGATAAGCTTATACTTCCTGCAGTTTAGAATTCAAAAACTCCACTTGTAGACTACAAAAGCCAAAGATAGACGTGAGAATGACTTCTGAACTTCTTGAGTGAGATATGATCAAGAAAGCTAGATCAAAATTTTCTAAGTGAGAACAGTAAAGTTTTGCTGTTTTGAACAATTGCACTACATATTCACAAATAAAAGATTTTCCGACAATTGAAACGAGTTTTCTACTTCATTTGGTATTATTCTCAATACGTGAACTTTTTATAGAAAATTGCAGATCAAAACATTTTATGTATATATAAATGATGCACTATAGAATATGATGTGCAATATAGAATTTTTCAATTTTATATAGGTACATATGCAGTCGAATACTGTTATAACGAACGAGACAGGAGAAATCACTTTGTCATAGCAAAATTTCATCATAAAGGAATTCCAGGTTTTGACATTGTTACAATCTAAACTTATCTGGGGGTTAGAAAAGTGTTCGTGAAAACAAGATTTTCGATATAACGGTATTCGACTACATATATGTAAATGGTTTTTAAAAATCATAGGTGAGAGGAAATAAAATTTGGCTAACTTGACACCCACTCAAGTCGACATGTTTTTCAATCCCCCTTAAGGTGCTAAGTTATTGAGGTTCCACTGTATTTGCAATTTTTTTTCCCAAGCTAATTTCCATTATAAAACAACATTCAACAGATTTCGATAAAAATGATTTTACTAAAAGGGATGAGATGGTTTTCACTCACTAAAATGTACCAAATGAATATTTGTTACATTTTAAACATACCTAAAAAATACATTTTATTGGTAAAGTTAGCACAATGACTTACATGAGGTGGTAAATATATATCATATACAGCACCAGAGTCCAAATCAACAGCATGAAAGCCCTCAGCCGAACCATAGATGACCTTAAGGCGGATATTTTCTTCTACTGTCATATCAACCAGCAGGGGTTTATGTAAGAGGTCAGTAAAAGACTTGAATGCCATAAATTTGTGATATGGCTTTGGCGCCCAAGCATATATCTCGATGCTGTCCTTCAATGCTATGACTAAAAACTTGATCCTTTCATATTTTACTAAAAGAATAAATTGAAAGCATTTTTTACTTCAATTGTTGATAACGTTCTGGTATAAAGTTGTTTTTTACCAAAATATGTGAATAGAAAAAATATGTTGATCATAAAAATTTTGTGAAAAAAAAAACTCATGAAAACAATAGAATGTTTTCAAAAAGTTAGAGATATATCAATCAATACACAGATGCTGGGTTTGCTTAGGGCTGCATGACCTACTGAGTGCGCAAAAATATTTTGCATTCACAGATGACCAGCTAAAACCGATTTATGAGCTGATAACATTACATATTGATTGACTTTATTGAAATTGTTTACAATTTGTTTCAAAAACAAAGCGAAATAATTTTACGTGAATTAATTTAAACTATTAAATTTTTCAGTCACAATATTCTAGTTTAGGAACTAGATTAAGACTGAAATTTTTAAATTTAAAACTCAATTTGAATTGATCTGAATTTTACACTGATCTGAGTTGTTTGTTAAAAATATATACAGGGTAGTAAGGGAAGTCCCTAGGCCACATTTTAATGGTGAACCCATTGATCTTAGCTTCACACTTCCAATTAAAAAAGGTATCCAAATAAGATGTAGGCTTCAGATAAATCATTCATATTGCAAAGGGTTGTATAGTTATTAAAATATAAAAATTAATTTTTTATACATACATCTTGTCTTTCTTGAGGCCAACAACAAAAATTCCACATTTCCAAGTGTAATATCAACGGAGATATTTGAATTAAAAAATCTGAGTAAAGTTCGGAAAGAACAGTAAAAACTAATGGACAACACGTCTATCCATTATGTATGCTGTTTTTCCCAAACTTTTTTTCTCTGATTTTGAATTCAAATACCTCTACGAATATTACACTTACAAACGTGGAATTTTTTTTCAACCTCAGAAGAGACAGGAAAACAACAAAATTCTAATTGTGTTTTTTAGGACAAGGTGCCTGTATAAAAAGTTAGTTTTTGTATTTTAATACATTCCCTTGCAATATAAATGACGTATCTAAGATCTGCATGTTATTTGGATACTTTTTCTAATTGGAAGTATGTTTCTAGGATCAATGCTTCTGCAGTAAAATGTGACCTAGGGACTTTCCTTACTACCATATATATTTGTAAGCTGGAGGTAAAGTGCAACATGTTACAAAAGGGAAATTTTACAGGAGAGCAGCCAAAATATTTTTTTAGCTACATATTTTAGTATGTGTATCTTTCTCATTGACATTGTTGGACTGGAAACAACTCGCTTCACATCTCCAAGAGAAGTTATCAAAGTGTTTCCCAAGGGATGAGCGCATTTGGAAATCCAATGCGTCTTTATAATTCAAAAGTAATAAATGAGCAGTAAATATCTTTCTGTACAGTTTGCTTGTTTTATAAAGTGAATATCTGTTATTTATTGAAATAAAGACTTATTGTCATATAACTATGTGTGGTGTAACAAAAGTACAAAAAATAGTGCTATTTGAATATTGAAAAAAACGGACATAGTGCCCTTTACCTTTGGCACACCGTTATGCAATTTTAATTCCTATTTTAAAAAACTGGAGGCATTACCATAAAATAACTTTTTTACAATACAACTAAAAATATTATGAAGTTTATGCTGGGCTCCAGCACATTCTGAAATTTATATCATAGAACTTATCATCAATTACCATACTCATAAATATTCATCCACACATACGACAACCCCATGTTAATGAATATAACTCTCAACATCAAAATAGGTTCGGCTGGATAAGGGGGGGGGGGAAGAGAGAAGTTGAAACTATAAAGATTTACATTTCTTGCGGTAATAATTTTCACATCTTTCAGTCATAGTTTAAAATATTTTTTATTCAGCCAAATTTTCTAGATTTTTCCGTCTATGCTTGTGCAGTTGTAGTAGTAGGTTTTCTTAAAGGCTGGAAGACTTTTGCACATTAGAATACCTAAAAAAGCTTCTTATAATGAAAGATGCTTCATATGACACACAGAAATATAAATTATTTGATATATATTGCAGATACCAAAAACTTCAGAGAGAAATCAGGATATACAATTAAAAACTACAAGTACAGCTGACATTCTGAAAGATAACCTGAAAAATAAAATCAAAGATAAATTTGCAAAAAAAAAAAAAAAAAAAAAATGCTGGTAGACATCTGATTTATCAAATTGGATAACAAATGAATATTCCTAATATGGAAAATACAAAGACTAGTCTTTTGAAAACATATAATTTCCCAGAAATGTTTTACTCATCAATGGAAATTAAATTCCCCATTTTGCTACAATATTCATGATTCATAACAATTTGTCATCATGCATAATTTGCACACACTGAAAGATATATTTCTGTCACGAAAGGGAAGGACAAAAATTTTACTCAAAGCTTAGCACTAATCATTATTTTGTTGTTAGTTTTGTTAATTATTTTGCTTGGAGAGAAAAAACAACACAGTTACACAATTTGAACTTGAGAATATATATCCCACAACCAAAAACATTCAAAAATGAAGAACATGAAAAAAAAAGTAGTTTATTTCAAAATATCATCACATGAAGATACTTTTCCATGCAGCTAGCAAGAGCTATAATGCTACACATCATAACCAAAAGAAAGGCACGTTCCATGCAAGCCATAGGAAAAATAAAAACAAAAAAAAAATCATGCACAGAAAGGAAATGAGGTGAAGGTGGTAGAAAATGAAAAGATAATGGTAACGGCATCCAAGAGGAAGAAAAATCAGTTACCGTTGCCACTCCATATGCGAAAAGTATTTTCCCAGTCTTTAAAGCCATGTTGAGGGATAGACCACACCACTTGACAGCAAAAGAATAAAAAAAACATGAAGAGAATAAAATAGTGCAAAAGAAAATAAACAAAAAACTAACTAAAAAATTGCAACAAACAAAAGGGCATGAAAAGGGACAGAGTGAATACATAGTAGCATCAAAATGTTACTCGAACATGACTCAAACCATGTACATACACACAAAACTAAAAACTTGAGGATTTTTTCTATGATATCTAATTAGATAAATAAAGTAGTACATTCAGCAATTAAAAACTAAATCATAATCATTTAGATATCTTTAAAAAATTACACTTCTACATGATTTGAACAGAAAAATACAAAAACCCAGGAATTCAAATAAAAATTGTTTAAAAAAATTGAGGCATAATTTCAACCCAGAATGCTAACCACAATATTCAAGGTACATAAATGTTAACAACTAGTGTGCAAGAATAATAACTGAATTTGATAAAATTTAATTAATATTTTTACAGCAAAAAGCAAGCTCAGAAAAAAAAATTCTCACAAAATTTCTTCAGCGATTCATCCATCATTTTAACATTTTACCTTTAATATACCTGTACCTTTAAATATTTTTATTTGATTTTTTTGTCTCAATGATATAATTAAGTTCATTCAAAGCAGGATTTAGTCAACTTCGCTAACAATGGTTATTAATATGCATTATAAATGCATGATCATAGTGTATAGTCAAATAAAAACTATAATGTCTCATTCTCTTCCCACTGATAATGATAGAAGCAACAAAAATTTACACACCAAATAAAAGATACGATTAGAATTAACAGTTTTCCTTACCAATTTTAAAGTTTACACAATTCTGCAGATCACCAACATTGATCCAACCATTCTGTCTTTCAATTTGCTATAAAAAAAATTTAAATTACAAATATATTCTTCACATCTATTATCTATTATTTACATTTATCTGTTGGAAGTTAATTGAAAAATTAATTAATTTTAGGAAAAAATGCCACAGGCATATTATATCAAACGTAAAAAAATTAAAGTCACATAAATTTTTAGTAACTAATTTGTTGTTTTTTCATGAAAATTGTTTGAAATTGAGGCTCGCTCTTTGAAATAATTTACTGGAATTGTCAAAAAAACAATTATCGGTTTTATCATTAATAAAAGAAAGATAATTCTTTGAACCCAAAAACTAAACTAAAAAAAATTATTTTAAACATATTTTTAGAATTTCATGTAAAAAAAATTCAATAAATTATTAATTGCCTGGCATCACTGATTCCAGCTAAAGCAACAATGCAAGGTGAAAACTCAAGTCCATTTCAGCACAAATAACCCATAAGCTGTTTATTATAGCAACATATTTTCAATTGGAGAAAAGGATCCACATAATGTGTCGATTTTAGTTACATCATTTCTCCCACTAAAGGCTGTATATGTACTGAGGTATAAAATTTAATTTTTTATGCCGTCATTGTAACCCCTCTAACTTCAAATTAAAAAATTATTGTCCTGTCTTTAATGGGTCCAAGCACAAAAAACATTCCATGTTTCTTAGTGAATTAATACAGCTGATTTTCATCAATATTTGAATTTAAATACACCAAAACTATGAGAGTGGGAAAATTGATTTGAATACATGTGCTGGCTCCCATTTCAATATCATCATCTTTTATTAAATTATTGTTCATAGAATTATGATCAAAATGAAACAGAACTAGTATCCCCTGACCCAAAGAAAACGAAGCTTTTACAAAAGCACTGAAAAATTACATATAAAAAGTAAACATTTTTCTCTAAGTGTGAATATTTAAATTTCAGGTGACACATTCCTGCGAGCAAAAGCTAAAAAAATGAGGTGTCAAAATGTTGGTATGATTTATATTTTTTGAAGTGAAAAAATAAATTTTTCTCATTTCAATCTTTCTAAATAACCAGTCAACAAGTTACTCATTTTTCCCCATCTTGCACTCCCATAAATGGTTCCTCGCGCCCTTAGTTAAGAATCACTGCATTTTAGATGAGAAAAAATTATACTTACACCATCTGTGCGCAAAATTTTGCTTTTTAACCATGACAAATAATAGACTCTGACTCGAGACTTCTTGCCAGATATTGTCACTAGAATATTCTGCCCTTCAAGTACTTCTATCTGTTGGAAGCGTCTTCTTGATATTAGTTGATAGACTTTACCTTGCCCACTTCTATCAAGCAACATTAGCCCAGTTTCTGTGCCGATAAGTAGATTGACTCCTGTATACAAAAGAAAATTTAAATAAAACAATTTCTTACATAATAAATAATACCTTCAGGTTCACTGATAATTTGACTCTAGCTCATTGATATCATAAGTACATAGTAATGTAAAAACAATCATAATATAAAATTTAACCTGATAAAATCTCACCATCTCACTAATAGAAAAATTTCCCATTTCTCCACCAAGAAGAGTTGGCAAGCAACAGGGGAGTAAAGTGAGCAACACTGGTTTTAATTACTTATGCCTCTCCAATTCCACCAAAATCAACCAAAGTATTTTCATTACTATGTGATCCTTTTTTTTCACTACTACTTAACCGTAAATGTACCATTCGTTTGGTCACACATTGGTCGAAGAACACCAACAGTCACAGCATGAAAAGTGTTCTGGAAAAACCAATCCAGTTCTTGTTAAATATACACCACGGAACATTGAGCCGGGCCAGGCCAGTTTTTAGTGAGTCTATGCTGCTAGTGCTTCATTGTAATAAGGCAAAGATTGGAAGAAAATATTTGTGAATTACTTTTGGGCTGGGCGTGACACTAGCATGGCCCTGACTTAATCACAGTTGCATGTTTTGTCACATACTCATTTCACAAAAATTCTACAATTTTACTCAAGTTTCCACAATTTGCGTAGCATATATAATTTATCTTAACTCTCAACATAAACTGAAAACTCACCAGAATTTCTAACAAATTGGTACATGCCGAGATGTGCATGTACATATTGTGAACCTAATGTGAAGGTTCTTTCTGTGTAGTGCTGCCATCTCCCATCAATTTTCTAACTATGAGTGAAGTGTAATGATTGAAGAATCGTACCATTGTAGGCCTGTTGCTCTCTGTGGCAAGACTTTCTAGCAGGGAGATCGGCTCACATTTGCACCTCAAAGTTAGGAGAACCACAGAAAACCAACTTCAGCCAACCACCACTGTGGGTTCAAACCCAGGTCCTCCCAATGCGAGTCATTCATTATGACCACTCAACCACTGCAGTGGCTAACCCCTTTTTAATTTCCTTTAAGATGTTAATTAAATTTGAAGCCATGAACATCTTTGGGATCCTGTGATAAAAAGGAAAAATATCTGCAATTATTTTTTTCACTCAAAGACAAAGTATTTCTCTGATACAGTGACTCTCCCCCCCCCCCCTCCAAAAAGGATTAGGTGGAAATTCTTTAAAATCACACAATTGACAATTTTAAGAAATTTCTCTTGTCTAAAGCCAGAGACACACTTATGTCAAGGCTGGCCCAATACGTTTCAAGGTTGGTCATGGGCAAGTAGTATAGCCACTCCACTATTGGCAATGGTTGTCAAATATTGGAGGTATTGGACTGGAAGGCTGGTCAAACAGAATGACCAGTACCTTCCAGCTTCCAACCCAAGCGAAAGGAGCATCCTTCCTTCCTGCCCCATCTTTCATTCATTTGGCCACACATTGGTCAAAGAACAACAACAGTCACAACACGAAGAGTGTTCTGGAAAAACCAATCCAGTTCTTGTTAAATATTCACCTCGAAACTTTGAGCCAGGCCAGTTTGTAGTGAGTCTATGCTGCTAGTGCTTCATTGTAACAAGGCAAAGATTGGAAGCAAATATTTGCAAATTACTATTGGACTGGGCATGACATTAGCGTGGCCCTGACTTAATCACAGTTGCAGGTTTTGTCACATACTGATTTCATAAAAAAATTCTACAATTTTACTCAAGTTCGCAATTTGCATAGCATATATAATTTATCTAAACATAAACTGAAAACTCACCCCATAATGAAGCACAGAGAATTTCTGAATTGAAGCGTTTTTTGTACTTCCTGATCTCGGGAGTATCTGGAATGACTTCATGTGATGTAGGAGTTACATTAACATTAATATGGGATGACTTTTGTGGTGAGGGTGATGCTGAGCCACCGCTGCCTGCACCAAAACCAAATGTTAAGAAAGATCTCTGCTTGAACTGTAGCTAACACAAAGAAGAAGAGGGAGGGGAAACTTTTATCAATTTATTTTGCCGTGCATTTGATATAAGGGGGCATGCATCATGTCCCCAGAAAATGAAATGCACTTTTGTATACACCTGTTAATACCCCATAGGTTAGGCTATTTTCCCCAACACCTGCAACATAGTAAGATTACTGTTAGATTGGAAGAATTATATATTTATGTATTTTTGCTCAAATGAAGTATATATTATATTTATGTTTATAATTTGTGTAATTATAAAGTTAGAGATATTTGTTTAATTTGAGTTTGTTTGAAGAGGTAATTGGTACATATAAATTTTTAGAAAGTGTCATCAGTATATGTAAATTAGCAATTATGTAACATCACTCAGAGTAAGCCCAGGGGATTCTGGGAAAATTTTCCTTTTTTACATAGATGAGTAGTTGATTGTGTATTGGAGAGGTAGGAGGGTCTGTAGAATATAGTCTGGATATTTTTATTAGAATTTATTACCTTAATCTAGTATATCTGGCTTATCTTGTGACTTTATGCAAGAAATAAACATGTTATCCACTGATATTACTCTGCTGTAAGTCATTGGATTGGAAATGAAATCAATAAATGGTTATGGGGCCCAGTGCCCTGAAAAATCTTGGACATTGTGCTGACTGAATAAAGATAGCCGACAGCATGGCTGGCTTAGATATGGAGGATATTGGAAGCAGCATTGGGCAGATGAAAATCCCTGTATTGACTAAATATAACTTCCATACTTGGAGAGAAAGAATTGAATCCCTTCTAACAAGTGATTGGATGCAAGAAATTCATTGATAAACCTGAGCCAATAATTACACTGCATGATTTAATATTCTAATAGCACATTCAGACCCTGTACACACAAATGGGGGGGAGTCACTTTTCTTACTGTAGATATTCTTTTTTCAACTTCAGGAAGTTTAGCCCTGATATCAAGGATTATGGATGTTTTATCATTAAAGTCAGGGCTGAACTCTCAGGTTAAAAAAGAATACCTACAGCGAGATAAAAACAACCCTGCATTTATGAGTAATAGGTTCAAAAGGGGGCTGCGAACCATGGCATGTTCATGTAATCCAGCTACTTTGGGAGCCTGATCTGGTGGATGGTTTAAGGTCGAGAGTTCTAACTCTAGTAGGGCTATTGTAGATCAGACATCCACACTAAGCCTGATGTCGACATGGTGGCTTCAAAGAGAGCCCATAGCCACCAGGTCGATCTCTAAGGAGGACAAACTGGCTCTGGGCGGAAATGCAGCAGGTTTAAAAGGGGTAGACAGAAAACTATTCCATTTGTGTTCCACATTCATAATTTTACACGAGAGCGTCTTCTTTTAAAATGCTATATATTTATAGTTTTATGATCTTGAAATAAATAAATATATGGCGAAACCTTGCTACCACAACATTCAATATAGTGATAAATCCCTCTACAACATTATTTTTTTTCTAACGACAGTTCTTGTTTGGAACTGCCTAAATAGTGAAACCTCCTGTTAATGGACACTTTTCTAATCCCTGGTCCTGAGGAATAGGGCTTTAATATCTTTCACTCTCTGTTAGGGGACAGTGAAAAAAAAACCTGTTTGCCGGATTTTAAACTCTAATTTATTAATTTTTTTGTCACATACCGATAATTTATCATATTCAACTAAGATTATATTTAATAATATATATATTTTTCCCCAAACTCGTGTTGGTAAATATGATAACTCGTCAATTAATTACTTCATTAACTGAACATGACTGTGGTCCAGGATGGTGAATTTGAATGGTAATGCGCTGGTATTGTTCGTTGATGTGTGTGGAGAAAGCCAACATTACAAGACTGGTAATGTTACTATGAATGTTTTTATCTTCTTCGCACTTATTTTAATTTTATTTTATTGCAAAAAATATGTAGTGCACATCTCATGTGCGGGTAAAAATAATTAATTGGCTGAACTTCTCTCTATTGGAGAGAAGAAATTAAAGTCCGATAAATGTTTCCATATATATCAGACTTTCGAACTTTATTAGGGAATTATTCATAATTGCTAGTAAAAGTGATAAATGTAATGATCTTTAATCAAATTTTCTTTATCGAGACGATTGATCATAAATAACCACTGGTGTGTATATAAATTTTACGGTAACATATACATTCTAACATTAATATGTATAGAAACGCCAAACACTATATAAATGTGAAAGTCATGTAAACAAGGTTCTTCTGTGTATAGCATACCTCCACAAGAGTGGAAAAAAATTTTGGTCCCATGGGTATCCATTATCGAGAGATTCTACTGTTGTCTAATATTAAACTCCTCTTGATACTATAATAAATCCCTCTACAATGATATTCTTTAGATTTTTGAAACCACTATAACAATATTTTTTATATTTTTCTAAAGACTGTTCTGAATATAATTTCAGATTTGTCACTTGTTTGCGTTCTTTTGAAGGTGTTTAATAACATCAATATTTAGCACTAAAGGATGACCGGAAGCTAAAGGAAGTTATTGGCATTGATACTTTCTGTGTAAGACCCAAAAGCACAATGCAGTATGCTTCTTTACTGGGGCAATGCATCTAAGCGAATTTTACTAATAAACTAGTCAATTACAATTTTCTGTAGTGAATAAATACGTATAAGTGCATTTTCTGGTGGTACTAACAATGATTTAGAAAAGATGACAATAGCATACATTTTATCACAAGTACAATGTTGCCTCTTGATATAATGACAATCCCTCAACAACTATATTTTTTCTTAGTCAGCGGAATATGATTATATCGAGGTTACACTGTACTTTGTGTTCACATATCATAAAATCATATTTCAATTCCAAGTGGATATCCCCCACTCAGTTACAAAATTAACACTTTGTAATCAATTTACTTTACCTCTTCAGAAGATCTGTCTTTTTGCTTGGACCCAAGAACTTGTTGAGAAGAGTGTTGGGGAAGAACATCGTGGGCAGTGACGGCTGGATGAGCATCACCCATACCAATATTTGCAGGGGTGCTCTGAGACGATTCCAGGGCTCTGCCCTGAACCTTGACTACTGCATCATGCGCTGGTGCAGAATCCTCATTTTTGTCTTTGTGCTGTAATGTGCATAAATTGTTTTTATAATAGTATGCAATCGTTTATAATAATATAATATATTCTGTCAATTATTTTTTATTTATTTATTTTTATGTTTATAAGTTTCATATCAAATTGTAAATTGTGATGGCCATTTGGCTCCTTGGTAATTTTTTCCCCCCTCTTTTTTTCTGTATTCCTCATTTCTGACTAATAAAGTATTGTATAATTAATTTACAAAATCGATTTGGTCACAGAATGATGGTTTCAATAAAGTAGGTATTTTCACAAAGAAAATTATATTTAAATAAAGTTTTACAATGTTTTTCCATTAAAAAAATTCCATTAAATAATTTTTAAAGATAAGGCATAAAAAAAAAATTAACTCCAAGCATTTCAGGGGTAAACTGAGAAACAAAAATGTTTGCTTATTACATATTTTTTGAGCTGCCTAACATTGGTTGTAATATTAATATGTTAAGAGCAGGGCCGTCCAGTTTCCAGATCCAGAATTTTGTGAATGATCCAGAAAATGGGCCCGAATTTCGGCTAGACACACACACCCCTGAATTTCATTTACACATAATGCATTGTGTTTTTATGACATGAACAAAAATTGAAACTCTCAGCAAAATCAGCTTGGGGAAAAACATGAAAGAGAATATTTTTGCATATATATATTTGCATATGAAGTTTATGGTGCCTGTAAAAAATTTAACTGATCTTCATGGAGAATCTTCAATAAAAATCAAGAAAAAACCAAACAAATACTTCACATTAAAACATTTTGGACCATACGTGCCAGTTATAACAAATAAGATCAATAAAAAACTTTGCCCTATATAAAACTAACCTCATGAGATTCTGCACCATAAGTAGTTTGTTCATCGATAGGAACATAAAAGGAAGACATGCATTTTGAAGACTTTTCAAACCTCGACAGGCATTTGTTTGCTTGAGCAATTTCACGAGCTTTTTGGTCATTTCGCTCCAAGAAACTGACTTTACCGACACCATTCTCTGAGTGCCTGATACCAGTTTCTTTTTTATTCCTTTGATTTACATGACTACTACTATTACTACTAGATCTCTGAAAACATCAAAAAGTAGGAAAAGCAAATATATCACATAACATGCCAGAAAAAAAGAACAATGAGTTTAAAAAAAATGAAAGAAAAAAAAAGAAAATGATGTAAAATTAAAGACAGTATGAAAAATAAATTAAAAAGAAACAAAAATAGAAACATACAAGAAATTTACAAAATAAAATAGGAAAAAATTTATACAAACACCATGCTAAATCAAAAGGTTTCAAGTTTTTCTCAAGGGCTTCGGAATCTCAGTAAAAATTTTAATGACATTTTAGCTAAGCCAAAAAAATGTTGAGAACATGCCGATTTCTCGCTATCTAACGAAATTTTTAATAATAGGATCTAGCAGTTTACAGCTTTGGTAAATGAAAACCACTTATAGTTTAATTAGCGTGAAAAAAATAACTGTTGGGGCTACTCTGTATCGATTTAGCTTAATGTTTATTTACTTTTTTTTTACTTTTTTCACATTAAAAAATATTAGCTGTTCTAAAAAAAATTTTTACTTGAATTCATTTGGTAGAATACATATAATTTAACTAAACAAAAAAAAAAATTTATAAGAACTTCAAAAAGTTTCCTTTGAAACATATTAATTAAAAACGGTCCAAATCACTCAACTAATCAAGATAAATAAAATAAAAGTACAAAACCACAATAAATAACAATACAGAAATTAAGCATACAAGGTTAATTTAGCAGTCTGCTAGATTTGGGTTTCATAAGCATTATAAATATCATACATTTTTGGTTTTACTACTGTTTTTTTCTTTTAAGACTTTAAGTCATCAAATTCAAAATAAATGAATTCAAATTTGAATATATGCATCCTGTGATTTATATTTTATGAAAAATAATCATAGTCGATTTCATGGTGAAATCCTAGCCTTAACAAAAATTCCTGGATAGTCAAACCAGTGAAACTACTGAGAATAGAGATGTAAAATATAGAAATTATGAGGAATAAATAAATTGTATTTAATTAATAACTGGTTTAAGTTAACGATTTGACTGGGTTTTCATCTTTTTTTTTTAATTTTTTTCATTACTATTATTAAAAAATTTCAGTGAACTAACTTTTTTCTAATATACTAACAAATACTAACTTTTTTCACAACTAATGTTTTGTCCCCATCATCATCTTCAGGTGTAGGAGGAAGTGGTCTGTTTGGGGCTTGACTGGCAGCAACTAAAAATTTAGAAAAGAAATACAACAAAACTTTTATATAAGAATACACTCTAATACCCAACACAGAAATTTCACTATACATTAACCCTCTGACTACAGACAGTACTATAAAATACAACTTCCCATTTAACCCCATAACATTTCTCACATACTTGGGTGTTGGTATTTTGAAGCATAAAGGCTGTATAACCACTTCATGATTACCAGATGACAGCCCAAGTGTGGGACTAGTTCTTTAAATATGTTAATAAAATTTAGTTTGATAATTCGCTTGTGTAAAAGTGTTTACTGCATTATGCTAAATATGTTACCCCCCCCCCTTTTCCAAAATGTTCCCTAACAAATGTGCAAAAAAAAATTGGGGTTTTCTTTGGGGTGGTAAAATAAATATTCATAATTATACAAATACATACAAATACAAATACAACGCCACAACAGGCAAATTGCCCAACGAGGTGGCTGCATCAAAGATCCCCGAGCCCCTACCTACTACTGCTACACCACACCCCCCGCGGAACCCCCCAACGAATCGATACATGCGGGAATGTGCGTGTACGTGTAGTGCAACCTGACGTAAAGTTTTGTTTTTTCTGTGTAATGCTTGTTATGTGTAGTGCTGTCATCTGCCCCCAGTTTTACTAACTATGAGTGAAGTGTTATGGTTGAATGATTTACCGTTGTAGGACTGTTGCTCTCTGTGGCGAGACTTTTTAACGGGGAGATCGGCTCGCATTTGCGCCTTGAAGTTGGGAACCACAGAAAACCAACTTCAGCCGACCACCACTGTGGGGTTCGAACCCGGATCCTCGCATCACGAGTCCGGCACTGTAAAGTAAACCATATTGCAACCATATTTTCCAATATATTTGAATCAGCCTTTTTTACTTTTTATTGTGCATATAGTGCCAACAGTACTTTGAAGAGTGCCATGTGTTAATTAATTAGTTGCGTACTAGATAATGTAAATAAAAATAAAAATTTTGACATTTTTCAAAATTTTGCTTTTATACATTGTTGGTACTTCATGCAGAGGTATATTCACAGGGGAGGGAGCATAAGCCCAGAGTGACAAATGTAAGAAATGGGCAGACAAGAAAATTAAATTATAATGGAAGAAGGGTGGCAAAATTTAAATATAGCTGCCAGGCAGTGAAGTCAAAAATCTGCCTCTGACTTCATGTGAAAAATTAGTTTTCATGAATGCATGAGAAATTTAAAATGGTTAAACAGTAAAAAGAAAAACTTGAACGAACTTGCCTTGCCTCACCAAGGCTCGTAATGTGTCGGTGTTATAACAGTCAGGGGGGCTGTAAAAAAATTATAAATATTAGTGTCATAAAAATAAAATGAATTCAAAAGGATAATAAATTACTTGAGTTATTAATGTAGTTCATCAATAGAGAAACTATATAGTCATAAAAGGAAATTTATCAATTCAATTAATAATCAGTTATAGTTACAAAGTATTAAACATTTGAATATGATTTTTGAAGACCAAACACCAAAAAGTTACATTAATAATTCTTAACTGCACTGCAACACTGTTATATGCATATTGGTAGGACCATCAATGGATCGCTTTAAGAATATTGTAATTTTTGAAAATATTTGACTACTTTAACACTCATAATTAACATCTTTTTTTTTTTTTTTTTGGTTTCTGAAAATAAAAAACTTTACAATTCAAATGTAACTGCAGTCGATACATTTATTTTTCCCTTACAGTGGCCTTGGTGGATCTGATGCTAACAAAGTTCCATCATTCAAAACTTGGCCATCGTCATCATCATCATCGTCGTCGTCATCATCATCTGAATCTGAACACAGGGGTGGCGGCGGTGGAGGAAACTCGGGAGAACTGCCATTCACGCAAGAATACTCTTCACTTAGGAGAGGTAGTGGCACACTACTGGAAGGACTAGATCCACCACTGCTTGATCCCATGGCAGCAGCAGCAATTTGACCTGATAGGTTTGCAGCAGCATCTGCGTCCTAACAAAAGAAATATTTTTATCAGTCATTTGAAAATCCTACGCTATCTAACTAGATAACTTGATGTGCATTATGTTTGTACATAATATTGCTTCTGTCTGTGGTAACATAAAGAGCCAAAATTAATTTCATAAGATGGAAAATCATAAAATTTATTCCTAATTCTCTTTATAATTATTCAAATTAACCATATTTATATTGCAACATAATAATTCGTTAAAAAGTCTCGCCACAGAGAGTAACAGTCCTACAAACAGTACAAAACTAGATACGCACTCAGACTGTTAGGTACACGCACTTACACTTCCGGCACAACTCACTAGGTAGTAAATTGCCTATGGCAATAGACCTGAGTTGTGCTCGGTTTGAAAAAAAACAAAAAAAAAACCATAATAATTCAAAGTAATTATAAAATACAGTGCATGATGCTTAATGTGATCACATCAATATTCTGGGTTTCTGATAACAATAACCAATTGATAACACTGTATACAAAAAAATCCTGGTTGAAAGTGCAATAACCATATGTGTCATTTGATTGAGAGAGAGAATGGGACAATTTTTTTTTCTTTCTATTGTTGCAAGTTTCAAAATTTATACTCACACGGTTTTTTTTCAATTATTCTAAAACAAGGACTTTTACCTTCTTTGAGCTAAAATCCTTTTTTTCTAATTCATAAATTTGTGAGTTAGAATGGAACTTGTCTAATGAGTATTACGAACTGTGATTATTTTTTTAATGCATGATATGTTCCATAGATGACCTTGTGCAAGTCTTCCGGTCAAGGAACAGTAAATGTGGACAGTTGAAAGTGACCATGAACTAAAGAAAATGACTTTTCTTCTACCTTACATATACCCTCATTATGGGAAAGAAATTGCAAAAGAAGCGCTACATGTGCATGGATCATAGCGGGTATTATGGCCCAATTGGAATATTGTGAACCTGAGTGCAGAAATCTTTCGTCAATTAAGGAGCCTTCTGACCTCTTGCATAGTCTTTCAGATTGATAATTATAATTTATTAAGAAAAAATGAGTCTGATTTAACCTTAGCTTCAAATATGCAAAAATGAAAAAACTTTAAATGAAAAAAATTGATAATGTATAAACTCTGTCTTAATTCCTATAGACAAATTTTTTTCAATGTCATGATATTGGTCAATGAAGGTGATAACAATACCCGAATGATAACGTTATCCGCGATTACAATAAGCGGCATCTACTGTATAATAAGATTTTATTTAATTTCAACATTCACTAATAATAAAATACCTCAAATTTTCTGGAAGGTGGCTTAATCAAACCAAGATTCCGACTTGGTGGCAGTGCAGGTGGCTGTAACTGTTGGTTGCGTGGGGGTGTTGCTGGTTTTCTTTCCAACTTCTCCTCCCCAGGTATTGGTGGTAAAGGTTTACTCGGCGGTGGTGGGTCAGGAACAACTGAAAAAATAATCATTCATAGCACTTTATTTCTCAAAATAAAAGTTCAACCAGCAATTCTTTGAAGTTTACTTTAAACAAATATAAAGAATAAAAATCCTGGGAGATCATCTATATTACACCACATATCTTATGATATGGAAGGCTAGGTGTGGTTTTGACAGCAAAAATCTGGTATGCAAACTATATACAGGAGACTCTTGATAATCTAGTTGTGCACCAGTCGGTACCCATTCATTAATCTAGCATATTTTAGATAGGTTTTCTTTGGGCATAGAAGAGGAAAACATGTCACTGAATGTCTGTCTCTTCACAGAAGTTTATATTAAATATGCTTTTTCAATTGACTTCCAGCCAGATTAAAGAAAGTGTACTGTATACAAAAAAGATGAATCACTCAACGGCTTTTGCATATATCTGAGAAAATTCTCTAGTTTCCAGTTTTCCGACTAAAACGGCAATAAATGAATATTCCTGTATTTTTAAACTTTGATTCAATCTCAGCAAAAACTCATGACTCAAGAGAATATTTTTCTCTAAAAACTTTTTTAATCTGACTTTCTCACAGGAAAATTGAAAATTTTGATAATTTTTTTATAACATTCAATGATTTACCATTCAAACTACAGTCAATACTCATTATAACCATCCACATCGTTCCATTGAAAACAGATGTTATATTGAAAGGTAAACATATACAATATTTTTATGTGGAAAGCATTTGGGACTTATCCTACCAATCGTTGCAATGTAATGGTCATTATAATGACCCTATATAACTGCATTATGTTACAGGGCTATATCATAAACAAATATTATTCATTAACAGTCCATAATAGAGTTCACTATGTACAATTTAATGTTAACAAGACGATTTAAATTACTATCAGTAACCAGTAGAATAGTCATTATTCCATTCTTAAATCACATCCAAGAATTTTGTAATAAAATATTGCCGTGTCAAATAAGATCATTATTTTCTGACTAACTTCAAAAATACAATTATAATAAAATTAAAATTATACATGCTCAAGTATTATATATACTTAAAATTACAGATGCAAATATATTAAAACAAAAAATATTAATAAAAAAACAGTTCTATATAGATCATGAAATCAAGCAGCGGTACCTGATAGTATAACATATACAATTTTCCCATAACTTTATTTCATAAAAATTTGTAAACATTTGAAATATATATGGAAAAAAAACATCCAAGTATATTACCTATGAGTCTTTGTGGTGGTACAGGAGGTCTGGGTGGAGGAGGTGGTGTTTCATTTTCAGGTGGTGGTGGAAAATGACTTTGGTTAACATGGGATGCTGGAGTTAGAGTATCACATTCATCTTGGTAATTTCTACGAAGAGTTGGATCTTGTACTGGTGCTTTGGAACTGAAAGGGGAAAAAAGTTACAGCAAATAACTTTGGAGAACATTTTGCAAAATACATTGGTTGAAAAGAAATATAAAAGTGTTTTTATCATGTTGATTAGATGAATATTTGTAACAAAATCTAATAAAATTACTTACAAACACTTATCAAATGAGATAAAAAATACCACTAAATCAAATTATATCAAATCCCTCCACTTATAGTAAAAATGACGATCACATAAATAATCAGAAATGAAAATATAAAAATTGAAATCCAACTGTTTCAAGAAGAGTAATGTCTTACTGTTAACTCTTGGAAAATTAGTGTTTTATGACAATTTACACTATAAACATTCCAAAAAAATCTTTTCCTAATATATGTATATTATAATAAAAAAAATCAATAAATTTAATATTTGGAACAAAAGAAACAAGCATACTTTGGTTGTGCTGCTATTCTTTCATCTTCATCTTCGTCATCGCTACCATTATACCTATTGTATTCCTCTCGTTCAGCAGCTGCTCCTGCAAAATAAAGCAATTGATGATCAAGTTATTACATACTAGCATGGCATGAAAATAGTCATAAAAACTAAATATATATTTAATTCAAACTATTTTGTGAATACTGTTATTTTGTGGAAAAAAAATTCATTTCTCGTAGCATAACCATGGTTGTTATTCATGGTTCCCTAGTCCTCCATTGCCTCCCCCCTCCCCTCCAGGTAATCATCCTTTTGTTGTGTCTTTTGGCTCAATTCAAAAAAGGTTCTAATTCTTACACATCCAAAAAAAAAAATCAAAAAGCAAGAATGTAAAATAATTTACCCCGTTTGTGTTTCTTCCATCGATCAATGTGATCTTTCAGCTGGATCCGCACCTGGCGTTCAGTTGGTTGGTCCTTAATGAAAGGATGCTTCAACAACTGATCTGTATAAGGTCGTTGCTGATAGTCCTTAATAAGAACGGTATCTATGAAGCTGTGAAATTTCTTTGACCATTTTCTAGACTTTAAACGAGGTGGTGGATTTCGAGGTATCAGAAATAGGGCTCTCATTGGGTGCATATCACAGAGAGCTAAAAATAAAATACACTAATTAAGCTCATATACATTGTCAAAACATTTCTTTTTAAGAGGATAAAGCATTTGAACTGCTTTATTATTGTGTTTGCTATTATTTACCAGATCTTCAAAAAAAAAACAACACAGTGAAAACTTACCGGCACATTAGCCCAAAAGTTTCATCCTGTCAATGATGACAATAAAAGCACAGGAAGCCTGTGCTCCTTCCCCCAGAAAATCAAAATATTGAAATATCGTAGTAAAATAATTTAAATATTTAAAGAAAATACTTTTTATGAACCATATTAATCAATTCATTGGAGAAGGCTTTTTGTAGGTTAGAAATTAAACATTTCTCTGGAACAAATTTAAGTTGCCCCCCTCCCCAGGTGTACGGCCTTCAACCCTTTGAAGGTCAATCCTGTGTATGCCACTAATATGTGTCGAATTTTTTCTCACTTTATTTCAATTACTTTTTATGGAAGATGACTGATGTCCTATGCCTGTTTTACATTCTAGGGCTTATGTTTCATAAGAGTTAGTAGTACTCATATTTCATGAGAAAGAGAATAAAAAAAAATAGAATATAATTATTAGCCTTTAGGGGATGAGAAAACCTGTTTTCAAAGCAGCTGAGTAAAAAAAAATTTCCAGTTGTCTTTTTGTGAAAG
Source organism: Pholcus phalangioides (assembly GCF_987345545.1). Taxonomy (NCBI): domain Eukaryota; kingdom Metazoa; phylum Arthropoda; class Arachnida; order Araneae; family Pholcidae; genus Pholcus; species Pholcus phalangioides. The sequence goes on from NW_028301594.1 coordinate 13,108,022, forward strand.
ATAGATTGCAATCAAACTCAGACTTGCAAATTGAATATAATAAAAAAAAGTGTGTTGCAAAGAATCTGGATTCGATCCCACAATCACCAACAAAATAAGGGTAGGCAAGAACTCTATCACTACTCAACAACATACACCCATCCAATAAAGTGCAAGAAAAGCTGTCAGATATTAAACTAAAATGTATAGAGGGCATAGACAACAGGGCGTATAGCATTTTACTAGCAAACTGGTGATTCCTGTGATCAGTTGTTTCCCATCTCTCCTGACAACTAAAAAATTCCACATTTTTAAGTGCAATTTTGCTGAGATATTTGAATTCAAAAACAAAGGGAAAAAGCATTAAATGTGGCATTAATGATTGAATGATTTATCGTTGGAGAGCAACAGGCCTACAATGATAAATAATTCAATCATTACACTTCACTCATAGCTAGAAAAACTGGTGGCAGATGGCAGCACTACACATAACAAGCATTACACAGAAACAAACTTCACGCCAGGTTTCACAACACGTACAGGCACATTTCAACATGTACAAATTCGTTAGAGGTTCCACAGAGAAATATGGACGAGGTGCATGTCTAGTTTAGTAGTAGCATTAAATGTAGGGAAAACAGATTTCCTATTGATTAATGTTTTTCCCAATTTTTGAATTCAAATATCTCAGTGAATATCGCACACTTAAAATGTGGAATTTTTTTAGTTGGCATCAGGAGACAAGGCAACAACTTTCTAATAGGGTTCTGTAGTAAAGTATCTGTATAAAAAGTTTACACTTTTACTTTAATAACTATAGAACTCCTTGCAATGTGAATGCCATATTCAGATAATACAGTTGGACAATTTTTCTAATTGAAAGTATGCCTTTAAGATCAACGGTTCACCAGTAAAATGTCATACACCCTGTTACCTATGCACCCTGTATACAGAGTGTCCTGTAAGTGCTAATGCAGCCTTTATCGCATCGACCGTCTGTTGCAGAGGTATGATTCCCATTTAAAAAATACTCAAAAGGCATTCAAAACTCACCCTTTACCAGTTTTGAGAGTGATAATATAGTGTGTTACACAAAAAATCTAAATTTTTATATGATCCCCTTGTCCTCTAACTTCCAATTAGAAAGTTGTTGCCCTGTATCTCCCAAGGCCAAGTGTGGTATTCAAATCCAAAATCTGGAAAAGTTGGGAAAGGACAACATAAATTATGGAAAGGAGTAATGTCTGTTAGGTTTTGATATTCTTTCATAACTTCTCTCAGATTTTTGAATTCAAATATCCAAGTGAATATAGCAGTTGAAAACACGGAATTTTGATTATTGCCCTCAAAAAAGACTGGCAACAACTTTGTAATTAGAGGACAAGGGGGAACCATACAAAAATTTATTTTTATTTTGTGACACACTGTATTTTCATTCACAAAATTGGTGCAGGGTAATTTTGAATGCCTTTTGAGTATTTTTTAAATTGAAATCATACCTCTAAGACGGGCAGTTGATGAGATAAAGGCTGCATTAGCACTGACAGGAGACCTTGCACATGAATACGCCATGTATATGTCATTTAAAGAATTTCATCTTAAAAGAAAAAAATTTAATCATCTCTGGATGATTGAGTACGCTACTAAGCTGATCATCTCTGGGTGATGGGAGGGTTAATGGTTTCACAGATTACAGTGGCTTTAAGAGATTAATGGTATTTAATTGTTTAACTAAAAACATGATGAACTTCTCCTACAGCACATTCCCTTGTATTATAAAGTGAACATTTTAAAAACAGTCATATTGTTTAATTTTTTTCCCAAAAGAAAGTTAGAATATATTTCCCCTTTGTGATGCATTGAAATAAATTGAAGCATGAAAAATACTGTTCTTACGTGGTTGAGATTCAGCCATCTCTAAGGCAGTGATACCAAGTGACCATAAATCACTCTGCAAAGAACAAGTATTGAAATAAGTAAACCAATTTTTAGAAATCAAATCAAAAAGTATTTGGAAAAAATTGATTTTTTAAATCTCTCATTGAAAAATATTTTGTCTCACACTTATTTGAGTATTCAATAATGTTTTCAAAAAGATGACAATATAATTTAGATAAATTTTGATTGTTTCATATGAAACTTTTCAATTGCAGTGTATCACAATTTTAACATAACAAAACTTATTTATCACAAAATATATAATGCTAAAGTAAAAAAAAAACTTGATTAAATAAGAGGCACACACACACTTATTCTTCTGTTTTACATTCCATAATTGCATAATAAGTAGACATTCAAAATTAACACCCATTTTTAAAGAAATTCAAAAACCAAAAGAATTATGTCAAATATTAATACATTTCCTGTATATCACAAATATATTACAATATCATCCATCAGAAGTAGATGGTAATTTAAAATTAACAATTAGATACACTACTTGAATGATGCAGATATCTTTTAAGGATTGTTTTGTTAAAACTATAAATTCTCGAAAATATTATACCCTGTTGTCATATGTAGCTTCAGGATTTTCATCACAGGCTATCACTTCTGGTGCCATCCTGTAATAGTATTTTGAGCATTTAATATTAGAAAAAATAGGTGCACACACTGTATGATATTAGTTAGCATTCAATATTATTGTTTGGTGGTTATAACACATGAAAACAACATTCTTTAAGAATTGTTTCATGATACATATTGCACATCAGTGAGACAATTTTTTACAGTGACACCTCAATTAACTAAGCTTCTATCCAGGACCAAAGAGTGTGCCTTTTTGAGCCCCCGAAACAGACTTTTTCTTGGGCCCCCTCCCCCAGAAAGGGTTTATGCTCAGAAAAGGAGGGGTTTCTCTGCTAATTTTTTTAATGATTCGTTTTGGAAATCAGTCTTTCTTGCAGATTTTATGAAACAAGTATAAATTTCCAAGAAATAAGCAAAATATGTACTTTTTCCCCCTTTGCAGGGCCCTAGAGCAACAATCCGGAAGCCTCAGCCCAGTTACAGGCCTGTCTCTAATGACTGATGCTTTTAGTCACAGCGATAGGTGACCATACAGAGGTAGGTAGAGTGTGAGAGAGTGTGTGTGTCAGCCATACATAATTCTCACTAGGGCAGTGCAGTCCATGATGAGTATGGAAAAGTCAAACTGATCATTTAAAAAAAATCATAATTTTTTTTCATTTACTATTATGCAGAGCATGACAAGTAAGGAAAAGTAAAAACCGATTACTTTAAAAAAAATTTCCACAATGCAAACATTTGCCATTATGTATCAAAGTTTGGGTTTCATTTGTTTGCAAAATAAATTTACCCATGTGATCAGCAGACTTTTATTTTTTCTATTTTCAGGGTTAGGTTTTATTAAATAAGGGTCTTGTTCCCTGAGCAGACTCTGGATCAATTACCCTGGTTGATTGAGGAAACAAGGCTCTACTGTACATGCAGAGGTGCATGTGGGGGGATATTCCAAACCTTTTGCGCTCTACTTAAATACTGCATACACCCCCTGTATAAGTGATGTAAATCACTACACACAATATTAATTATGAGAAGAATATAATATGCTGGAAGAATGACTAGTCTAATAGTGAAATCTTACTGTGTAAACTATTTCGAGGATTATTTAGAGCATTTTGTATTCCATTGAACCCTTTTATGTGTGTGGACATAAAAAAACAATACTTAAATAATCTGTTTTCAATGGAACAATTACTATATACTGTATAAACAACAATATTTACGTGAAAAGTTAGATCAAGAATCTAATCCAGTAATTTAAAAAGTTTTTCAAATTAATTTTGATAATTAGGTTGAGATACTTTAACTTGTAATGATGGAAATCAATATAAGAGTTTAATATGATGATGAAATGAAATATGTTAATATCACTAAGTATACAAAGCAATAAAATTATAATTTTAAGTATAATTACCAATAAGGAGTTCCTATAAATGTATTTCGCCTACCAATAGTTCTGTCAAGTTGAGCACTCACACCAAAGTCAACTGAAACACAATATTTTCAGTCAGATACAGCTGATCAGAAAACTTTCAACAAATATTAAAAATGAAAATTATTGTATATATTAAAATACATAATATACCATAAACATTCAAATAATGCATCATTATATAAAATAAGTAGCTTTAAACTATTATTCAAATGGAAGTACAGGATATGTTGGGTGGGAAAATTTTTTTTAAATGGATTCTATTCACAACATATGAATGTTGTGATGAATATGAATGCCTCTTAAAATTAGGAGTTGACAGAAAAAAATAAACTATTTTTGTCAATTTTAAAAATTTGATTTAGTTTCATCAAAATTAAATAACATATTTATTATAATAATGACAAAAATGTTAAAATTTAAACTATATGCACTGTACTTAACACTCATTTTATGAGCATGAAGTCTAGCTAGTCAAGGAAGCAAATTAAATTTATATAACATGAAATGGGTAAAATTTACAGAATTCACATAGGTTTTATAAAAATATTTGTTTGGGAAAGAATATAGATGTTTGATGGAAAAAAAAACTGCAGAAAAATTCTGTCGACAAATTTTTAACATTAAAAGCTAATCTACTCCATCCGCTTCAGAAAATTTTGCTTCTTTAATCCATACACAAATTTAAAATGTCATGTCATCAAAATGAGAAATTGTAAATATGTGACATTTTTTTTCTCACCAAGTTTGACTTCAGCATTGTCTGTCAGAAGTACATTTTGCCCTTTGATATCCCTGTGAATGATTTTGTTGGCATGCAGATGACTAAGGCCCTGTAAGTTCAGCAATATAAAAACACATAACATTCATCAATGAAATTTCTGAGGCAATAAGGGAACGAACTTACTGAATACAGTATTAACAAGAATAAAACTTCAAAACATAACATGCGGAATAGAAACAGTAAAGAAAACTTTTTCACTGCAAACTTTTAAGGGAGAAATAAAATGTATTTACTCTCAGAATTTCCCTGCAAATATATGCAATCCACTCCTCTTTGATGGGTATGCCTCTGGTTGCTGGAAAAAAATAAATTAAATCATTGAATCATCTCGCAGCTGAAAACTGAATATACTGTTCATCTGTACTGAACATAAACTTCCAACAGTGAAACATTTAACATCTTCCATTTAATGATAGCAGTTCACATACTGTTCTCTATGTGTAGATGTGATACCATTTCATTTTGCTTATGAATTTGATTGAAGGAAAAATAATTTTATTCAGTAAATTAGTGCCAATTCGTAGCCTACATCAATTGTAATCGTAATCTATCACCAGAGGGAAAAACTATAGCACATAGCTAACATAACTTTTTTTATTAAGCAACTCACTGGTGAAAAAATTCAAAAAAAAAAAAAAGATTAAAGTTTGATTCTATAATGCAGCGTTTCCCCAAGTTTGCAATATCACCCCCCTGAGAGGGTGATGGAATGGTCCAGGGGTGGTGGTAAAGCTGTTGATATAATATAGCATTGCTATCAACTTTGGAGAAAGGATTGGAGTGGAGGTTTTGCATAGATCCAGATTCCATACAAAAACAGATATTAAAGTGATTTTTGTAAAACAGTAAGGATTTTTCATTGGTAAAAATAAAAATATATAGTAATTTTTCCTCTTTACAAAAATGTGACATCATGAAAGCCATCAGTGATTAGCACTAAGTCACCATTCAGTAGGTTGAATTAAAAGTTATTATTATAGTAGAACCTCAATTATCTGAACACATCAGGACCAAAGGGAGTTCGGGAAAGTGAAAAGTTTGAAAAACTGATATCAAAAGGTGTTGACGCTACTAAAGCTAAAGAAAAATTAAAACACTTTCCCGCCCCCACCAGCAAAATCATGATAAGAACTGTTCTGTTGTCAAGATGCTCTCCTCCCTTTTATTAAGGCACACCCATAGGATTAAGATGAATTCATCAGATGGAAAAAAAAGATGACAGCTAAATTTGCTCGTATTCATATGTTTGTTTGGTTGCCAAAATCATTTATAACTACATGCACTGTACCTGGATCCGCCCCTACTTACATCTATAGCTCACAGATATGGTATGCACAATTGTTAAGTGTATTATTGTACAACAGAACGAAGCTATTGAGTTGGGAGATAAGAGGATTCGAGTTGAACATCATTGACTATATAAAACTGAAAATATGTTAGGTTGAAAAGGTGTTTGGTTGACAGAGTTGTTCAAAAGATTGATGTTCAAATAAACAAAGTTCAACTGTACTCTCAAATCAAATCATGACAACGAAAAAAATCACTATCAGGCTTGAAAGGGGACATACAGACTTGATGGGACACATGATCTAAGTAGATACAAGTCATCTAGCCAATTTCAGATGTTGGAAGACCAAACTGGAACTAGTTGTCTGGCAATTTTTGCTATTTCCATCCGAAAATTTAAAAAAATTTTTTGACGATACAATGCAGACAATTTACATTATGCTTATTATGACAATTTCAGAGATTAAAAATAAAAGCAATGGTCTTTCTTCCAGGTAAATTCTTTGGGAATAATTCCCTCTTCCAAAGTAATGAATTTTATAATCATGGTTGAAATTCAGGACAATTTTTTTTATCAGGCATCCAGGAGATGGAGTACAAATTTGAGAGAATACTGAAAAATCCAGAATACTTGACAGCTATGATATAGGATCCTATCTGGGTTTGCTTGAGTTGGGGTCATCAGACCAAAAAAAATTCTGGGGGGGGGGGACATTAAAAAATTGGAAAATTCTTTCCCTGATGAAAGGTGCATGAAAAATATTTCTGCTTTTTGTAAATATATTTTGTGAATTTAACCCTTAAATACATGGCTTTGCATATGTGCAAAGGGCTCTTTACACGTTCATTACTGCAGCTAGTTTGAAAAAAAATCAGAATCGCCTTTTTGGATAAGGCGAGGTCATATTCTTTCCACTTTATATTTTGAATTTACTGGTTTCAATTAACTACAACAACTCTGTTGAAAAGCATGTGTGGTTGTGGTTTTTATACGCAGATAATTTGTTGAAATGTTTCCTTTACATTTGTTTTTTTACCTTGAACTTTGTAATACAAATTTTTTTCTTACTGTGTTTGAATCAGAAAAAAGGTAGTTATATATTTGGGGAATAATATTACTTCAATATGATAAACTTATATGAGATTTACAACTTTTACAAAAATCTGTACATCCTCTTTAAAGCCTTGTATAAGCAGTACAATTCAAAATAGATTTTTTAAAAAAGTGTATTTCAGTTTGAGCACACACACAAATATAGTTTTTTACATAATAGGTAAATCATGATATCTAAATACGAATTAAAAACCACTTACATCGGACTAAATCTGTGACAGAACCTGCTCCACAATATTCCATAACCAACTGAAAATAAAACAAGTGCATCCTTTAATAACTTATCTACAAAATCTGCTGAAATTAAATTAAAATACTTTATATTAAAAAGAAAGAAAATGTCTTTTAAAACAAAATTGCGCAAATTAACAAAAAAAAAAAATCTTTAGATTGTGATTAGAAGTATAAACAATGTAGAAGTTATACTCAAAAGAAACAAGAATTTACAAAATTTCAAAAATAAAAACACACAAGCATTGAAAGATTATTACAAGCATTAATTAAATTTTTTGGATCATAGTTATACATATTTATGCCATCAAGTCCACATAAAATTAGTTTTGAAAGTGAACTTTTGGTTATTGCAGCATTGATAATATTACTTTCCAATGAACATTCTCTTTTGCTTTGTGTTTTTTTTTAGCAATGCTTAAATTTAAGCATTACTTGATTCAAGATACTAGTCCCTCAAGATTGAGAAAAATTGTCTTTTTGTAAATTAAATTAATTATAAATGTTAAATAAAGAATGGATGATGTTTTATACCAGTTGCTATTAATTAATACAGTGAATTAATGTAACATTGCTAGATTGTTTGCCTTCCAAAGATTTTTGTTCTTAAAATACAAAATAAAAACCAAACAAAAACCACTAGTTTGAGGCTGTTACAAAACTTTTTTTAAACACAATTTTTGAATGGTTGGTTTTGTGCCGTGGAGCAACGATTCATAAATTTGGGTTTTTTGAATCATTTAGAAAAGACTTGCAAAACTCTAGAGTACATGAAATAACACTGTTTGAATTAAAAATAAATTTACTATATTAGTTTCAAAAAAATAGTTATGATTTTTCAAATTTCAACTGAATCATCAGTTACAATAATTAGGATTTATTTTGAATTTTAATGTAGACGTTAAATCTATGTCATGAAGGATGTTTTTTAGCATTGTGGTTCGATGCATAAAAATTAAAATTCTGATACTGAATAAAATCATTACAGATTCTATAGCTAAATGACATATTTAGATGGCATGCAACAGAATAAACTGATTCTTTTTGCTTTGTACATTCACAAGAAGAGTAAGTGACTAGTCACTATTGAATAACAAAATTCAATAATTACAAGTTCATAATAAATTTCATCCTCTGAATAATTATAATACTAATTCTCAATAAATTTGCATATGTAATTAAAAAAAACAAACTAATGCATACCCAGAGCTTGTCATCTTTTCCTGGAGGACTCTTCTGAATAAATGCCCCATAGTAAGTTGCTATGTTTCTGTGATGTGAATACTGAAATTGCAACAAATATAAATGAAAATTGGCAATCAAATACTTTAATACATAAAATCAAAGTTATTGATTGCTGATTATTTGTAAATTCTTCAGAATCAAATGAAAAAATTAAGGTTAAATTATGACTAATTATGATATGTTGCTTGTTTTTCAAATCTATTTAATAATACTGGAGTGGTGAGATGTCCCAGTTTTTTATTATTAAATTTACTGTCCCAAAAAAAGCTTTTAAGATGCCTGCAATTTTATATTGCAAAGCACTCAAACACAATGTCCCAGTTTTGATAAATGAATTCAGTGTTTTGTATCAGTTTTTTATACGGAATTCCAGGATTTGTTCCAGTTTCTCAGCAGGTACCGCATCTGGCTTAACCCCCCCCCCACATAATACAGTAAATCTCCTAACGAGTACTCACAGATGTGGTTACCCTTCGTTTATGGCCAAATTATAATTTCTCCCACATAATAAATGTATGAATTTCATATCTTTGATTAACGGTCACCCCCTCTTTTACAGAATTTTGTTTTGTCCCATTAGTGTCCGCAAAAGAATTTTTACTGTACCAAATTCAAGAACTTTTTTTTTCTACTGCAGTAATATTTTAAATACAGGTTGGGGTCATTTATAATTTAATAGAAGAAATTATGAAGATTTCTAAACAAAGGGTTGAGAAAGCAGATACGTGTAATTCTATAAAAGAAATTAAGATCGTAAATAGAAATTAGTTTTAAAACAAATTCATTCGATGCTGCAAGAGATGGAAAATATAATTGACAATCATGACATGATAGACAAAAAAAAAAGAGGTATATTAAATATCTCTACTATTTGACACAATACTTTTCTTGGTAAAACATGGTTCGTACTCTTTGAAAGTAAAAAAATTCAAGGACTATTCAAGCACTTTTCCAGGAGAAATTAAAAAATTCAAGGACATAAATATCATGGTTGATAAAAAATCATTATTTCTTTCTAAAAATGATATAATATTGTAGAGAATATCTAGTTCTAAAAGTCTTGCATTAAAGAAAATAAATAACCATTACAGTTTAGTATACAAATCACATTTTAGCAGAAATCATTTAATGTTTAAAACAGTATTGAAATTTTCCTTCAATAAAAATAAAATCAGCATTTAGTCATATATGTAAAGGGACTGTATGATCCATAACTCCCGGGACATACCTGTATTTTAATGAAATTTTGGCCATCCCGACATAACAAAAAGTGTCCCGTTATTTTCCATATTTTCAGCAAAGGTTGTTTTAAGTTTTATTTACATTTTTAACTATAAATTATATTATGGTAATTAAGACTTTAAATATGAATATTTATCTCACATCCTATTTGTCATGTTATCTTCCATAGAATTAATTTAAATCTACTACTTCAATGTGCAATGGTGCTTCATTTTCTGCCTTGGGTGATTTTTTGGCAATTATTAGTAACTTTGTTTACCTTTTGGCATCATTTTTGGATACAATTAATGATTTTTCCATATTTGTATTGAGGAAATATAGTCAACCAACATATATGCAACTGACATTCATTAATTCAATAGTATAAAATATTTTAAGCAGTGTTTTGCTTTCAGGTTTTACACAATATCTTTTTAAGCAGAGATACCTTAGGTATGCATGACCATATGTCTTGTTTTGAACATTGTCTCATAGCTCAATGTTTTTTTTGCTCTACTCATTTTCATCCAGCGGAACATGGTTTGGGGGAATTTAGTTGAGCGGGGACAAAAATTGATAGACGAAATTCACACAAAACTTTTTTTAAGCACTTGAAAACAATTATTTTTTTCAAGGACTGTACAAACCCTGTAAAATATAAACTTAAGAAAAACCGCTTGAATTCGCCTTTATATAATACTCATTATTCAAGTTTTCTTTAGCCAATTCTTTGTGCATGAACACGAAGAATTGGCTAAAGAAAACTTGAATAATGAAATAACTTCAAATGATTAGGATCAATTTTAATTTGATTTCTGATACGAATTCTTTTTTTAAATCTAAAAATTGTAAAGAACAAATATTTTGTGATGATATTCACTGAATATATTGAATATATTTCTAATCTTTGATGATATTCACAAAAGTGTATCAGTGTGATAAAAAAAATAAACATAGATTACCTTTTTCAAAACATTTATTTCCAGTTTTATTTCTTCCTCTTCATCCTGAAATATATAAATTTGTTAACTTCAAAACCAAATCACTCATGTTACATTATCACTTGATGAACTAAATTTCATTATTCAATGAATACTGAACTATGGAAAGAGATTAAGAGCGAAAATTAAGATTATGTGAACTGAGATGCATGGCTAGATATAGACGATCTGATAACAATATTCCTGTTTCACACCCTGCCGTGCTGAGCCAAGATGGCCGCAGAAAAAAAAACCAGACCCTGCTATGAAGCCAGGCAGAAAGGAGATCTCAGCAATAGGAAAGTCTGATATTGGAGTCCTGGTTCATGGTCACATATCCCTTTCACTGTTGTATCCTAGTGAGTCCATAACAAATGGAAAAGAGTTATGGTGCAAATAGGAAAAGAAAAAAAGCAACTATTAAAATATTCAAAATGGTGAATCAATCAACAAAATTGCCCTGGAAAAACAAGTCTGAGACTGGAAATAACAAGCAGACATTAAAATTCCATGTTGACTTCGGAAACAAAATGCACATTAAAAAATACCAGATTTGACAGACTTGATACAGCAGTTTTTATTCGGTTAAGAAAGCAATGTGTGACAGGCATGTTCCTATCTCTGCTGCTGTCTTGCAAGAGAAGGCTATGATCTTTAATAAAGACTGTGGTGACAAGTAGTTCATAGTATGCCAAGGTTAGCTTGATAAATTTAAGAGAAGTGACGTGTGCACAGCAATATGATTATAGAGTTTGATATGAACTGAGAAAAGTTAAGAGGTAAAATAAATTCACTGATCCAGAACAGCTCACTTCATAGACTGGTTTGTTTAGTAAGAATGCCCCATTTCACCAGGATAATGCACAAGATCATACACTTCACTTTGTAGTTCAGTTGGAAGGTATTGCCACCTTCTGGTTACAGACCAGACCTTGCTTTAAGCGAGTTCCACCTATTCACATCATTTATAAAATTTCTCAGAGATGAGCATTTAAGTACCAATAACAAAGTAAAGCAGGCTGTCCTAAGATAACCCAGGTATACTGATACAATTCCTGTGAAAAAACTTTCTTATTTTAGAAACTCAAAAATTCCTGTTTGACTGGAGGGAGGGTGCACACCGGTCTGATAAGACACAAGTGATACAACCACGACATAGACATGAACTGGTTTTTATCCAATTCATGTTGATGTCGTGATTATATTGCTGATGTAATTCAATCATTACACTTACTCACTTCACTTCTGAAATATAGATGGAAGCACTAAAAATCATACACAACATTAGATATGCACTCAGACTGTTAGGTACACACACTTACACTTCCAGCACAACTCACTAAATAGTAAATTGCTCACAATAAAAAAAAATAGATAGCGATAGACCTAAGTTGTGCTTGGTTCGAAAGAAAAGAAGGGCTGTAACTAGGCTGTGGCAACTGGGGTACTGCTCCAGGGTTCCAAGCTGAATAGGGTCCCTCAAAAAATTTAGTTATTTTGGATAATAACCCTTTCAAGAAGGGCCCCAAGAAAAAGTCAGTCCCGGGGACATACTACAGCCCCCTGAAGAAAATGTCATATCGTCCAGTGCGTTCCTTGTATATATATCAATCAGAAGATATAGATTTTCATGGAAATTGATGTACAGTATATAATCAAAGCTATACAAATCCATGTTAATTAAAAAAAATTTTCTTTCTCAAAATAAGAAACATTTTAATTATAAAATTACACAATTTATGTTAAAAATATCCTGCCTCCAATCAATATTGAAAATAGAAACTCTTGACAAGGTTTTTATTCGGTCATCATAATACAGTATCAATAAGAAAAAAATATTTTCTATGACAAATTATCATTTTGGAGTTTTATTAAGAAATCAAATGAAAATATTTTATTTTTGAATACGAAAACAGAAAAAAAAAATGAAAGGAGAAAAAGTGTGATATTACCTCAGTGACATCCATTATCTTTATCGCAGCCAGTTGGCCGGTTTTGGTATGACGACCCTGAAACATTTAATGAAAATAATTATACATCTATTTAGCCGATGAAATATAAAAATTACATGAGAAGCTCACTATTCAAGATATTTTTTTTGCAAAACTGTTTGCTGGAGTAAACTTAGCACTAGCTTCCACTATGAATAAAATTAAAACTATACAGTTGCATATAAATTAATTTTATATAAGTAATACACAGGGCTAGACAAATCCCAGGAGCCATGACAACAGGAAAATCTGTATTGGCAACTAAAATTTCCCCTAAATGATTGCTAAATTAGAGTCTATGGATAACACAAAATTTTCTGATTTCATGACAGTTTGTTAGTAAATAGTTTTTCTTTTCTTTTAAACTAAGCCATGAGCACTACTGAGCCAAACTTTCAAATTGCCATGGGCACTTTACTACCTAGTGAATGGCAGGTAAACATAGAGAAACATAGCTAAATATGAACCTAATATGTTGCCTAATGTATATTACCTAAGTAGTAACATAGGAAAGTAATATCAAGTTCCAGAAATAATAAAAGTTTATTTGGGACTGTTTTAGTTGAGCGAAAATCATAATTGGACCCTAAGAAATTTGCTTGGCGACAAAAGTTTTCTTTGATTTGTTACGCCTTGTAATATAGTGAGTAATTTGAATGCATATACTGCATTATTTTATTTCATTTTTATTATACCTTGTAAACTTGGCCATATGTGCCATTGCCTACAACTTCTATGAGTTCAAATATTCCAGCGGGGTCCTGTTGTAAAAAAATAAAATATTAATTACTTTTCAGACAATATACAGTTAAAATTAATTTACAGATCATGTGGACAGAGCAAAGAAAAAAAAATTATACTATTCATCTGCACAGCATCTGTAAGCAAATCATAAATCATAACTTCATGATCAGTATTCATGTACGATTCACAAATGACATCAGTTACATTTTTCTGTTGTTCTGGAATTAATATCACAATTTCTCGACACTTTTCAACCCTTAACTGGCATGTTGGGATGATATTGCCCCCCCTCCCCCGAAAAATGCATCTGGTCTATCCTGTTACTAAATTTTAAGCTGGTTGTTTACATGTGTTTGACAAATTTATGATATGTTCTACTCCCCCCCCCCTTTTTATATTATTGATCAAGCCGTCTGGCAGTCCAGTGGTTAGGGAGCTAGCCTCTGACTGTGCAGATATGGGTTCGAATCCTGGTTCGGGCATGAATGTCTACTAACAATAACAAATTCCCTGGACAGATCATAATGATCTCTTAGGAATACGTGATGATCACGTTATGTTTCCGTGGGAGGATGAAATGACTCACCACCACACCACTTACATAAGGCTTTCTTTGACTGATAGTTGAAGTATTCAGATCAGAATGACATCTATGAAGAGTGTTAATTTATATATTTTGATAATTTCAAATTGATAGTCCAATACTAGTGGTATTGTATGCTAGTGGCTTGTAAGCAAGACCTGTGAGCTCAATATACCGTGATGTTTTTGTAAGGACTGTGTTTCTGACTTGAATATAAAACTAACTTTGGTGCTTGTGAAAATATGGTAAATATTATTTGAATTTGTAAATTTTCTGGATATATTATGTACATTATGTTTACATTTTTAATCATGAAAATTGTGTTCTGAAAATTTAATATGAAATTTAAAAAAATTACCAAAGTCACATGCATTACTTCGAATGCATTTGAAATGAACACTCCATTTCCTATGAATGTGTCTTTGGCCGGCATTACACTTTATAAAAATTCTTTTATACAACTTGACAAATGCAACCAATAAGTTTCATTAACTTTATACTATGATTAGGCATTATCCCCACGATTCTGATTTTGACACAAGATATCCCCATGACCAATGCTCAGGCAGAGTAGTCTTAAGATCGGCATGAGTCTGGTCCAGGGCAAAGTGAATTTTTTCAAGGCCCCTAACTTGCAGGACTTGTCTGCCTACCAATTTAAATACTTAATCTTGAAAATTTTGAACCAAATCTCATTATTATGAAGCCTTCCACTACGCTTGAGACTCAAGATAGCACTGTGCTTGGTTAATAAGTACTTGCTACTTCAACTTTGGGACAGGCTCCACCAGCTCATGTAGAACTGTCTCTGAATCAGGCTGGACAAGTGCCAGGCCACATTAGCAATTAGAAAATCGGTATTGCCGCCCAGAATATTCTAAATGTGGATGCTAAATTGGAGTCTAAGGGTGATGAAACTTTCCGATTTCACTATGCTACATCTTTTAATGTGGGAAAAGTAAAAGAAAATATTATTTAGGCCCAGTTTTTCTGGAACAAAATACAGTTGACGCTCGATATAATGACCACCTTCCCATTGAAAACAGTTATAATATTGGGAGGATCGTTATATCGAAAGGAAAAACATATAAGAGTCATTATTGGGCCTTACCCTACCGGTCGCTATAATGCGAGATCGTTATAACGACCATCGACTGTACCATGTCTGGCTCTTAAGAAATTGAGCTGCAGCCTAAATATATATTTTTTTCATTTGTCAAGCCCTGCTCTGGATATCTCTGTATAATTTGAATCATTGATAATATTAATAAAAAAAAAAAAAAAGGTAGGCCAGAATAACCTATAAATACGCTCACAGTACCCTTTCCAACCAAATTCTTCAGGCTGGGTATGGTTCATCCCAGGTACACAACCTAAGACCCCCCATATTCATATTAGTAACCAATTTCAATGTTGGAAATAGTTATTTTTTTATGAGAGGAAGGGAGATAATTAGAAAACATATCCAAACACATTTCGGTCATGACATGCCATTGAAATATAAACATTTAACAATTAAAATATTTTGACAGTATTTCCCCATCACTTCTTCCCCCCCTCCCCCCTCCAAGTAGCCGCCCATATTTTTCAAATCGATCAGTTAAAGAAAAAAACATAGAAGTGGGTTTGTCTATCGGTCAATTGCTTTGTCAGCGCACAATTACATCACAACATACAACTAAAAGGCGACTCTTATGAATGTCCCTCAGCTTGATGCATAATTAATCATCATAAAAGTCTTTCCGGTCAAATTGAGATTCGTTTTCTCCTTGGTGAAGATGACATGAAGGCAAACAGATTTCCGCGAGTACGCCGGAACGGCGCCACACCATAACGAAAACTGCATTCAAAACGTGCACATGGATTTGTTATCTTGTTTGAAATTTCTCTCAAATCATGCTCAAAACATATTACCTTCAAACTATTTAGGTCTATATCATCGAGACTACAGTTAACACTCGGCTGAGGAGCCGCCATTGTCGCTGACAGCGTCCCTTTAATTTTTTAACGTCAGCTGATCAGCGGAGAGCGGAATCCCTTTTCTGTGTGACATTTTTGAACCAATCACAAAAGACTTCTTATTCATAAAAATGGACATTCTCATATGATTTGAATTCTTTGATACGCTGTTAATTGAACGTTGTCAAACATTTGATTTTAATCCGAAAAATTACACAATTTCAAAATTTTTATGTTGGGCTTCATTTCTGTGTCTCTTTTGCAGTGTGATAAAATGTTTTTAATTTTCAATAGTTTCTAACGGTACCGACATTGTGATGAAAATGTGGTTTTTCTAATGAAGGTTCATTCGATTTATTATCTTCAAATTAATTATTGATAAAGGTAAATTTAAAAAAGTTTATAACCAAAATATGAACTCTACACGTTTTTCGATGGAATGATTCACAATTCTCTGAGTAGTTGCTCCGTGGTTTTGCTGCAATGGAATTTATTTTCTACGGAATAATGGTTGTTTTGAAGACAGATGGAATATTTTTTTGATAAGTTTTAGAAACAATTGATGATTATTCTACATAAAATATACAATGCCCTATGCATCCACATTGGGCATCATAATGTCCCGTATTTATATCCATAAAATATAGTCTCAATAATGATCACTGTTTGAAGGGCCAAAGAAAAGACCAAAGTAGTCTAAATGAATGAGAATAATGTAAATTAGACAACTGCCTTGTTTCTATCTACCTTGAAAATTTATTCTGATGAACATTCACATGTTTTTCGTCAAATTTTTAATTTTTAGAACTTTTTCAATCAGTGCATCAACAAATGCTGAGGACAGTCAATGAAAATCCTTTTTTCTTTCCCTGAAAATATTCAGTTAGTAAAAATCACATCAAAATAAAATTTTCAGTTTTATTTTCATAGGAACGAAGTTCAAAAATTCACTAGAAAGTCTATCACTGGAATATCTCTAACGTGTTATCCAATTAAAATGCATGTAGTTTAAACTTGTACCACCCGGAAATAAAAAATGCCGTGTAATTGGTTCAATCTATTAAAGCACACATCAAAGCCGTACCTTTAAAAAGCAAGGCCAATGGAAGGAAACAACTCTTGGGTATGGTAAATCCTTGTTGTCGCTTGTTGGGTGAGTGTAAAAATCCTGTATTATATATTAATTTTTTAAAATTATTTAACACGAAATTTAATTTCCGTGAACGTATCATAAAGGCGTTTTAGTAAATTTTAATGTCAGTTCTCCCATGTTATACATGATTTATTTCCCGAAAGTGTTATTTCATGCCGATGGAAAAAGATGTAATGCACATGAATGTGAATAGCGAAGCTTATGCTTGAAATTCATTGTTTTTAAAGATCGTGTTTTGAATTTATGAAAATATTTTGAAGTCTATGGTGGGCTACGGGACATTTTAATGTTTAAGTAAATTGGTAACGCGTAGTGGCGTCAAAATTTCTTGATCAAAGCATTAATTCGAGGTCCATTGAAAGCAATGATGTTTCGGCGCTTGTACATATGATTATGGGGTTCGATATGTAAACGCAGGGCCCGTAGGCTGGGATCTTTTGTGCCCCCCCCCGACCACAGTTTCACGGGCCCCTTTATGATGAATTTATAGCGTGATAAAGCAAAAAGGTGAAAATCGTCCCGGCCCCAGGGCTGGAGCCTTGTCAGCCCACCCCTTGTGGGGGCCATGTGTAAACGAGTGCATTATAAGAATACAAATATATATAAACTTGAATTGGGAACGCGGGGCGCTACAGTCATTCTCCCGTAATATTTTCATGTCCATAAAGTTGTAGAAATAACTAATTTCCTCCAAAACATTTGTCTTCTCTGGTATTTTCAATAACTTGACACCTTTGTAAATACTCATTAGTTCTCTTGATCTGGTTTTAACCTGCTTTTTTTGCTTTGTTGATGCTTTTCGCAATAGGTGTTTGAATGTGATTGAGTCGTTTTGCCTTTGTGTAAGAACACTTAAAAGATGAATCGTTTATTTGTTTCAGCTTGGCGTGAAATATGACTGAGACAAAGCCATCTAAGAAAGAAAAGGCGGAGAAGAAAGCCGCAGCTGCTGCTGCCGCCGCCGCTCCTGCACCCGCAGAGCCTGTTGCCTCCAAGACCAAGAGTTCGGGTCTCAAGCCTGGAAGGTAATTTTTGTTTTTAAGGGTGTTGGGAAAAGCTATAATACAATGTTTTTTTGGGTTAGGGTGGTGATTTCTTTCTTTGCACGAGAACATCTGAAAGTATGACAAGAAGTTGCCAGGAGTGGAACTGAGCCATGCTTTTAGACATTATCTTGCTGAGGGAAAAAAATGGAACAGCTTCGATATAGGTCACCTCTTGGTTACTTTTTTGGGACCAAACACGTCCGACGGCTTAATAAAAAGATGACCGCCAAAAGTCCAGGCCAACGATGTGGAAGCCAGCATAGAAAGCAAATGTTAAAAATCAACAAGCATAAAGATAGAAACATCATTATTTAAATTTAACACGAAAACAACATAATGTGTTCACTCTTAAATGAATAACGGTTCTTCCTGTTGTGCAACTATATATTCTATGTGTAAAAAATGAAACCAGGACTCTTCTGGGTATTCAGACTATTTTAAATAAACGTTCTTGGATGTTCTATAAATAGAATAAATTTTCTCTGTATGAAAAAATAAAACTAGATTCTCTTTCTGGGTTTGTTTTTTTTAACTGAACAACAGTCCTTCATGTTGTAATAAATATTCTTTGTATAAAAGATGTAATCAGGGGATAAAGTTATAACAAATAGAATTATACCTGTCTATTAGAGAAAAAAATGATCCAAAAGAAATGACAAAATATAACGACTGTTGTTTGAAATTTCGAATAGGTGCCCTTGAACAAAAGATAGAATACGTGTGGTGGAATTAGTGCCACCTGGGATAAAAAATTAAGACACAACCTAGTGCCAGTATGTCGACTTTGACAGCTTATCGTCGGAAAAAAATCACCCAGGAAAATGGTGACAAATATCAAAGCTGTTCCAAAAAAAATATGTTGAGCCGAGATTATACACTAAAAATTTTTTTTATTAAAATGGAAACCAATAAGCTTATCACTTACATTCGAGGGAATGCAACCAATAGGGCTATTGGAATGGGGTTTTTTTTTCAAGTTTTGTAAAAAATCTTTTATCACTTTTATAGTGGAATTCCGGCATAATACTGATAACATTTTTAAAAATTCCTGCTCTATTTCCGAATATCAGAAGAAAAGATGGATAAAGCCATTAAAATTATGAGTGAAAAATTTTCAATTAGAATATGAATAATCTTTTTTTTTTGCTAGCCTGTTAACACAATCATGTAGAAAACTTCATTATGATTGGTTTTTCACAAGAAAATATTGACTAGTAAAAACCTGGTTGACATACTACCAGACCGTTTGTTTATCAAAATAAGGGAGGGCTTGAGATGGCATTCGAAATTTACGTGGGAACCAAATATTTTGGGTGTAGTAGCCTGGCTAAAATAAAATACTACTTTATATTACTATAGCTTGTTTAGAGCGGTCGCTCGATACCTCCGTCAGACACGGCCCAGGCTCTGTCCCTCCTGGCCCCAAAGTAGATTGTTTAGCACTGTTCTGCGACGAGCCCTCGGCTGACTGGAAATGTTCTGTGGTAAAAGTCCCCATACATGTAATAGTGTTTTTTGCTCTTTTTCTTAAAATTCTTCCGAACTGTTCTGCAGTAGCGCTAATTGTTCTGCGACGTACGTTGCAGATTTTGGGGCCACCTGGGATGTAAACCTTTTACAAATGTGGAGGCGCCGGGTATTGCTCGATACCTGGTTCATCCTTTCCTGGCACTGGATATAATAGAAACGGCAACATGGCCACAGGAAAAGATTGCTACTGCAGAGAGCCCTACACTAAGGTTTTTATAATACTAACCTCTCATTAGTATAAAAAGACTATTGAGAACAATGCCATTGAAAATCCTTATAGCCTGTACTTGTTTTTGCTTCTACCCCTTTATCAACATATGATAACACTATAATCTTCATGCCAAGAGAATTTATAAGAAATGAGGATATGTAGGCACTTTTTAATAGGCATGTTAGTAAGAATATAATTCTTGTTTTCTGTGTTTGCCCAATAATGGATTAAAATTATTCAGTTTGTTCAGAAAAAACAAAGGATGAGTTCAGACCTGCCAACTCTCCCGATTTTTCATCCTTCCTCCCGCTCTCTGAATTTGTTAAAATTTCTCTGGATTTTGGCAGAAAATTAGATTTTGCGCGAGCTTTCGCGTTGCCGTGGTGTCAATTATTACAGTCGTCGTTAGGGAAAACACCCGAAGAGAACAGCTATATTCCAGCTCATTTCCATGGAGCAGCTTTTAAAAAAGTCTGTGACCGCATTTATGCAACTGGCAAAGACACCACTTCGTTTTCGTAGCGTTTATCGGCAATCATTTATCAGGGGCATGACCTTGGTTGCCAAAATTCCTGTATAATCGTTATTGTATTCCATTAACAGCCGTGCGGTAAACACGTTTTTTTTCGTCGGCAACTTTGTAATTTGAATTTTTTTTTTAAATTTTTCCTTCCGATTAAACGTCTTCAGAAAGAAAATACAAAACTTTAAGCTATATAAAAAGCTTTTAAGAGTTCATATACCCAAAATAGAATCACTGATAGCATCCAAGAAAGGAAACTTATATTTTACCTGCCTGCCTTGGGGGGGGGGGGGGGAAAGGAATGTAACTTTTTCTTAATTGATGAAAAAAATAATTTTTTTTTTGATTGAGTCTATGAGTGTTGGGGGGGGGGGGGGGGGAGTCTCCCTCGGGAGTATTTCTAGATTTCAAAAGTTGGCACGTCTGCGAGTTGATAATTTTTTTAAATAATGGCAAAAACATTGATTTTTTTTCTCTGGTATTCCCATGTTTTCTATGGACAGTAAAAACCCATGATAAATATACCTGTAAAACTATCAATATGTAAATACAGTGCCAACCCTGCTAGAATGGGATAATACCATGGCTGTTAAAAAATTACATTCTTAGGCTAAATGAGGGATGAAGATTGAAGAAAATGTATAACATCCTTGGACCAGATATGGGAGTGAAAATAAAATAAAAACCAGGACTAAAACTCTGTGGGTTAATATATATATCATACTACAGTTAGCGCCCATCGAAAACAGACTAGTTATTGGGGGGACTTGTTGTATTGAAAATGAAACATATGCTAATCATTCTATGAAAATATTTGGGACTTGTCTTAGCGTTTATTGGGGATACAATTAGCATTCACTGTACACAGTACTGTAACTAGGCTGGTGCACCCACTTGAATCAGCATTGGGATGAATTCAGAGACCAGGGTTGTTGAATTCTATTTTTAGACAAAAATGCTAGACCATAAATAGCACAGGATGTTGTAGAATGTATTCATCATCTGCGACAGGAAATATTGATTCACTCAGCCTACTATTACCACTAAAACATATACACTAATTTAGTCAAGGTGCAGGGCAGAGTTATATGAGGAAGGATTCTTCTTGAACACGATTTTTTGCCCGGGACAACTGCATATGAAATTTGCCAAAGCATTATATTCTGGTATTGTATGGCTCTGTAATAAAATTTGCAACTTGTGAAAACAAAGATGTAAATCAGCATAAAAGCCCAGTGGTTCCCAATTTTGAGGTGCAAATGGGAGCCAATCTCCCCATTAAAAGTCTCGCCACAGAGAGCAACAGGCCTGCAGCGATAAATTATTCAATCATTACACTTCACACATAGTTAGAAAAACTGGTGACAGATGGCAGCACTACACATAAGCATTACACAGAAACAAACTTCACGTCAGGTTTCACTACATGTACACGCACGTTCCAACATGTACCAAGCCGTTAGAGGTTTCGCAAAGGAATATGGACGAGGTGCACATGTGTGGTTCAGTAGTAGTAGCATAAAAAAAACCCCTGTTTACATGAGCAAGATTGTTGAAAAATGGGGGGGGGGGGGATGAACATGCTTGGCAATTTTTTTCTCACAGGGAAAAAAGGATTTGCACCATCTTTGGTAGGATTTTGGATTTCACATCCCTTTCTCATAATCCTTTGTGTTTTTCCCCCATTTGCAGAGTGAAGAATGTAAGTTTTCTATTTCCCATGTGAACAGGGCAAAAGTTGGTTAATGTATTTTTTTCCATTCAACCCAGAGAGGACAAATTATTTATTTAATGGTTCTGTGATGCACATTTATAAAGAGTTGCAAAAACATTTTGGTTTAAAACCATGTCTCAACTATTTTTAATGATCTATGCTTTTGATTATAGCAGTGGTTCTCAACCTGGGGCCATATGGTCTCCTTGAGGTCCTGGGCTGTTCTAAGGGGGGCCACGGGAGAAAATCAGAAGTAAGGTGATCAACGGCAGGTGGTGAAGGGAGTCATAGAGAGCTGCGAAGAGAAAAGCTTTAAAAGTGAAACATGGTTGAAAAATATTACTACTTTCGAAATCCATCAAATCTGTCCATAGAAATGGGCATCTTAACCCTTGAGTCTATGTGGCCATGACCCGGGTCTTCATGTCTATAATTGAGGGAGGGGATATGGGATCTGGTACTATGATTTTCATATGTAAGCTGTTATTTCCAGCTAAGTATGGAGGGCCGCCAGAGCGACGGTTGATGTGTTGGGAGGGTTGAGTTATAGGGCAGGTTCGTTGGATCGTCCCGTATTTTACACACACCATTTTTTACCACATAATTTGACTCCTGGAACTCGCTCTTGGATTGGGGGGGGGGCCACGAGAAAAAAATGTGATCCATAGGGGGGGGGCATGAACTGAAAACGGTTAAGAAACACTGGATTATAGGACAGTTGAAGCTTGTTATTGTCCTTCTACTTTCCGCATAATGATTGCCATTGCATAAATTGCTGTTTGAGTTTTTGTCAAAATGAGCCACAAAGGGATTTTTTTTGACTGCATACTAATTTTAATATTGTATTAAATAATGTGGATATACATATGTAATTAATTACCTGATTTATTTACTTTTTGTTTTGCAGGTTGTATTGCAAAGCGGTTTTTGTAGGCTACAAAAGAGGTCTTCGTAACCAACATGAGAACACGTCACTGTTGAAAATTGATGGTGTGGTAGCACGGCGAGAAACAGAGTACTACCTTGGGAAGAAGTGTGTCTTTGTTTATAGGGCAAAAAAGTGAGTTTCTGCAATGTTAAAATTAGTTCAGTGGCAATGTTTTGTGGACATGTGTGCACTCAGGATTATACAATAAAACTTTGAGACTGTAATAAACTAGAAACACATACACATTCCTCAAATATATATCTATTATATTTACACATGCAAATAATGGGTTGAATAGTTTTTTTCAAAATTGGACAATATATCATCCACTTATATTAATATATTCTCAATCTCCCAGGTTCCTGGTATCCAGGTTTATGAAAGATGAGTCCAAACCCCCCCCCCCTCCTCTTCAGAGTAAAAGTTTACCATAGGATGTGGGAATTAAATTTTGACAATTTTTTTTCTCTTAAATTCTGGGTACTTTCCTATGTACTTGTGTTGGTGATTTCAGTGATCATCTCTCTTTGGGTTTGGGCTGTGTAAAAAGGTAAAATGTGGCATATTTTATAGGTTTGAACACAGAATTGCTTGGAAAATGTCTAGGAATGTTTACAAGATAGTACATGTGCACATTATAGAAATTATGAATGATAGTGTTTCAAAAAATTAGTCTTTAGGGTTTCTTGTAATTTGACTCTAATAGTGTTAAGATCAGGTCTAATGTCATTTTCTTTATTTACTATTTACTTTAGCCAATTTTAGCTACTGTCCCAATCAAAGGGGGCCGTTTTGGAGAATTCATCAACTGTGAGGGGTTTGTAATGTAATATTGCTGAACAGAAGGTGTGACATGTGGATGGGCGTTATTTTCATGTAGCATTTAATTTCCTACAAGTTCAGAGCACTTTCTTGATATGTTTTGCAAACTTTTCAAAACTGAAACAATATGTAGATGAAATATTAAAATTGAGCCACAATCCCCTTAGGATCCGTATCTCGTGCCGTATGATTTATGGCTGTTTCCAGTGTTGAAGAAGCTCTGTGGTGGAATATTTAATAAAGATGCTGACATTATTTCAGCCTTGTATGATTCATAGAGACAGCTTCCAAAAAAAAAGCCTGTACTTACTTTGAAACGTGGGTTGAGTGATGGGACTTCTGCATATCATCTGAAAAAAGATATTTTGAAAAGGAATAAGCTACTTTTTGCTGTACCTTAATTTCTTGGGTTTTTTTAACGATTTTACTCTCAAATCTTAAAATGGAATGCACCTTTTACAGTGAGCCATGTTGTCTAATTGTTATGTTTTTATGTCAGTTTAAAAATTGACCAGGACTGATACTTTAAAACAGAACATATGGTCGCCTTGTATAATAATAATCTCTAGTATTTGAAAAATTTTCATAAGTTGGTTTGAGAAGTATGTGATTGCTTACTGTGTAATTAATGTTTTTTTTGTTATTATTTCTTAGCAAAACAAGAGTACCAGGCAGAAAGGACAGATACACGAAGCTTAGGGCTATTTGGGGAAAAGTAACAAGGCCTCATGGTAACAGCGGAGTTGTGCGTGCAAAGTTCAGGAGGAATCTTCCAGCAAAGGCCATGGGTAGAAGAATACGAGTCATGATGTATCCATCTCGAATATAAGTGTGAAGGATGATTTGTAGAAAATTAATAAACGGATTGTGTTGTACATGCCATCATTATTTTAGTACATTAGTCCAAAAATTTTTTTTTTAATAAATTTAAAAATTTTTAAATATGTACAGTATGTGATCATCTTTTTACATTTTTTTTTTTATCAAATTAGAGATTAAAATATATCTTGGCATCGGTATTGGGTTTGAATGTGGATGGTTGCGGGAGAGTATTTTTGTAGCTATTGTCTTAAAACACTTCGAAATAGTAAGGCTGGAAATAATTTAATGTGGCTAGAGAAAAAAAAACGAAAAGCACTACTAGCGCGAAATCTTAAACCTTTGCAGTCCAAAGGTTTTTTTAAATCGTTCTAGCAAGCCCAAGTCATTTTAAGGGAATTTATATATTACGTTTATAGGACGTGACGCAGAATTTTTCCGAGGTAGTTTAATTTTTTTCCTTCTGAAGGGTTTGCGTTTCCTCCTGCGAAGTAACCAATTTCTGCTTGAGGGAATCCCCGCGTACGCTAATAGTTACGTTTCAAGGTGTAAAGCAGGGGTTGCAATAAAAAAAAAATGGGGATGTGATAGTATATGTATACACGTCTTAAAGAACAGGAATAAAACGCGATAATATACCAGTTGATTATTAATGGAAATATTTTCATGTTGGTTCATTAAACAAGCATTTACTCTTCGGAGTGAATTATAGAAAACTCATTCGTTAATTATTAAATGATAACTTGTGACTTAATTTGGTTGTAGTTGAACATGTGAATTTTAATGGGATGGAATGAACTGCACTTCAGTTGCGATGATATTCACTATAAAACGGTTAATGAGTTGGACTGGAAACGAAGGCACCATCTACCGGTGGCCGCCTCAATCTCGTTAGAAAAATATTTTATTTATATCCTTGTCGGGATTTGAACCATGTCGGCAACCTTCACGGTGGTAGACGAACACCTTACCACCACGCCACTCGGGCGCTCATGCGTGAGCTTACGTAGGCCTCATAATGAGATCCATAGTTAGCTACTATGTTCAAAAAATGATTTTGGTGAATATTTCTAGGCTGACCATATTTACTCGAGAGAAATACGGGAAATTAGAATTCCAAATACGGACATCGCTAAGAACAACGCCAAAAGTGCACAAAGTGCCAAATATTGCGAAAATTTGGAAAAAACGCAATGGCGGGAAACGAAGCGTTACTGCAAATTGCGTTGGATAAAAATGAACTCCACAAAATAAAAAGTTCAACAAGACAAATGTAGGATTAGCATTCTTATTTATAGTTCTAATTATCATAATATAATTTATGAGTTGAAAAATAGTTTCAATCTTTGACGAAATAGAATAAAAATAAATAATAGAATAAATAAAAAAAAGAATAAAAATCCAAGTAGGCGTCATGTAAAAACTGGGACTGTCCCGGGAAATGCGGGACGTATGGTCACTTATGGCACTACGAATAAATACAAATGAATTTACTCGTGAGGGAAAAGGGGGGGGGGGTGTTGTGATGCTCCAAAAACAATCATGATGAATAATTCAACTAAGGTGTAACAAAATTTCGTAGATTTGTGTCGTTTTCTAATTTTTGATATGCCAAGCTTTCTAAACCGACAAGGCAAGCTATCGCATTTTTCTGTATTATGCTATTGCGAAGACCGAAGTACAGCCAATTCGCGAAATGGCCTAGAGGCATAGGGGGAGATAAGACTTGGAAGTCTGGGGGCACGATGATGATGATGTCAATTCATATATAAATATACAAGCCAGATCACACAAGTCGACTTCACCTTTGACGCGGGGGGGGGGGGGGCAATGCCCCCGTATCTCCGCCCATTTTACTTCATACCGTGCACCGCCAACACCTTCTAGAGCAGAATATCGCCAATGCCTTCTGCTCTAGAAGGTATTTGCACCGCCCAGGCTCTATCGACCACTGTCAATTTTAGCCATTGCCCCGGATGACGGGGGCTGCACGGTGTCGGGTGCTTTATTATGCATATAAAATTCATGAATGTAAAAACACATTATTTAAAAAAGTGTATACAGATTTAAGTATTTATATTATACAATTTATTTCGATGAGCTCTTATGATGTTTTTGTAGTTCTATTGAGCTTGAGCCCTTTGTTGTTCTCTGCTGCCAAGCGTCAGGTCCTCAACCACGTTTTCCCTCGTTGGCTCGGTGAGCCCTCCGCCGTGGCCAGTCCAGGTTCTGGACCACGCGTCTTCTCTCTTTGGCTTGTTGGCCTGACCACGGCAGAGGGCTCACCCGAGCCTACAACTACTAAACCACAAATGTATCTCGTCCATATTCCTCTGCGGAACCTCTAACGAATTGGTACATGCGGGAATGTGCGTGTAGTGAAACTTGACGTGAAGTTTGTTTCTGTGTAATGCTTGTCATGTGTAGTGCTGCCATCAGTTTTTCTAACTATGATTGAATAATTAATCGTTGTAGGCCTGTTGCCCTCTGTGGCGATACTTTTTAATGGGGAGATCGGCTCGCATTTGCGATTCGAAGTTGGGAACCACAGGAAACCAACTTCAGCCGACCACCACTATGGCGACGGTGGGGTTCAAACCCGGATCCTCGCAATGCGAGTCCGTTATTATGACCACTCGACCACCACAGCGGCCACCCGAGCCTACAAGCCAACGAGAGAAGATGTGGTCCAGGACCTGACCTGGCCGCGGCGGAGGCTCACCCGTGTCTCCGCCCATGCCGAGAGGTTTGGCCAAAGAACGGTGTACAGAAATGATTCGGGCTTTGGTCGGCCAATTCACAAAGTGGCCTTAGACCTCTGGCCACGTTCGATGTGCTGATGTAAAACGGTCTAGCATTCGCCAATTTTTTTTTTTTTTTCATCGCCAACGTGTGATACGTGTTTGTATTTAGTAGCTGTATTGGATTAGCAGCATGTTGCTAATAAAAAAAAGAGAAATTTGAGAGGAAAAAAAACTCTAAAAATAACAAATATAAACGTAGTTTATCTGTCAAAATTTTGACCGCATCGTCACTGCGGTTTGATCAGGACCGTAACTAGTGGGGAGCAAGCGAGTCTTGTGCCCCGAACGCTGAGCGGAAGGGGTAGCCGAATGCACCCTTTAACTGCTTCTATATTACATGTGGGTGCCAAAATGCGTTCTTACCCTGGCTGAAAAAGTATCTAGTTGCGTCCCTGGGTGTGATAGATTGCCATAGCTAACGTGGACGGCATTATCACGAAAAAATAAGTTAACCTGGTGAACTTTAGCAGGAATCTCTGGCCACTTTGCGAACTGGCTGGCCAAAGGCCGAAATTCGGGCCTTTTCCGGGTCAATATTTAACGAAATTGGCTTATTCGCGGCAGGGTGGACAAAATTGAAATTCCCCTATTTCTGAGGTGTCTACAGTCTAACCATGCATTCAGAAAACTACGAAACCTGTAGGAAAAAAACCTGTTCTAAGAAAAACATAGAATTGTTTTTAAAATATTCCGATCTCTCTTAAAAAAGGGAACTATAGACGTAATTGCGCTAAGAAATGCGTAAAAAGTCTAGAAAAAATCTGCTAACCTCCGACTGTCGGTAACGTGTGAAGAAATCATACTACTAAACCATATATACACCTCGTCCATATTCTGCTGTATGGAATTTAAAATAATCGAACTAGTTCAATCGCACAATGCTTGTTATACCGTTTCTTCTAGGTGCAACACTGGCGCTTTTATTGCAACCCTGTCCAGTACAAGCAGGCAGGGGAGCAAGCGGGTCTCGTGCCCCGGGTGCTGGACCCGAGGGGACGCAAATTTCATTCTAAAATCTCTCGTTCAACATTACAAGGGGGCGTCAAAATGCGTGCTTGCCCCGGGTGACCAAGCATCTAGTTGCGGCCCTGCCTATATGTTAGAAGTTAAGAAATATTAACGTGGAGGTGCGTCCAGTTTTCCTGTATTCAAGGAAGGGTGCCGCAAGTTTTCGATGTTATTCCCAAGGGTGCCACGAACTTCAAAAAGTTGGTAAACGCTGGATTAAATAAAGGTTTTGCTGGATTAAACAAAACTAATTCTTGAAATTGTTGTAACATTTCTGCGAATTTTGTAATTTTATACAGTACGAACTTCTCCCTGCCTAACAATATGAAAGCATGGACTCACCCCTCCCCCCCCCCCAACACTTTTTTTGAAGGTAACTCAAAATTTCTCTCTTCGAGTTCTTGTGCTCCCCCTTCAAAAGTAGATTCTGTGTACGCGTACCTTATTCGGCCTATAGGCGTATATAGAAGGGCTCAAAAATATTGGAGGACGTGTTGGGCTTAAGCATTAAACTTTCATAAGCATTTTCAAATTTATACTTCTCGCCTTTCATAGGTAATGGTGGCAAATGCTGTTATTAGTTATACTCTTTATGATTTATGGAAGGATCATCCCTCTGGGTCAAATAGTGTTTGTTTTTGTAATTGTCTTGCTTGATTTTGCGTTGTTTTGTCTTGTCTAATAACAATAATAATAATAATAATAAACTTTTAGGTGGTGGGGGCCCATGGGTCCGGGCAAAAGTTTACGTCTATGCGTTCGTCCGCTTCTGGTCACAACACTATACTACGCTACAAAATAATACTCATGAGGTCAAACTTTAATTCCAATATGAAGCTTTTTGGGATAAATTATATATAGAGTAGGGGGCCCAATTATCGCCTACGTTCCTAATATCTCCTACCACGGTTTCTTCTTGATTAATGCTGGTAGCTATAGTGGCCACTACTGGAACTACGAAACTTTTCCCTTCAGTTGTTGTTTGTGGAAACTAGACGCACCTGCGTTATTTTTTATTTTATCTGGGAATGTTTTCTTATTTTCGTGTACGATGAGTTAATAACTTAGGATAATGGATGCAAAAGGGATGGAATTGAAACTTGCCATTAGAAATAATTTAGTCCACCCATTTTCTGAAGAAGAAAAAATTCAGGTAAGAAATGTCTTTTTTTTCAACAGATACCTTGACTTGTCTCTGGAAATAAAAAAAAAAAGGGAAAAGCACACTATCACTTGAAAGTTCGTCAACTTCTCGCGAGACACTTTCAAAAAACATCAGGCAAAGCTGTAAAGGAACCAGTTCCTAAAAAATGCAAATCGGAAAAACGGAAAGAAGAAGGATCTCTTAAGATGAAGAACCTCCATATTAGGGTGGATCGAAAAATCGAAATGTGGATAAAAAAATCGGCTTGCAAAAGTTGTCTTTCAAGCATACTAGAATAAATGCAAAATTTTTTCAATTTCAATTAATTTCTTCCCAAGACATTTAAATGTTTACCCAAAATCGATTTTTATGCAAATTTTGAATAAAAAATAAAAAAGTGAGTAAAAAAAATCTATTTTACAAGGAAAATAGTATAGGCAGAGAATGAAAAATCATTTATTGTATTTTATTAAATGTATAAAATTATTTAGTATAGTAAAAGTTGTAAGGAATGGTGAAAATATATTCATGCAGTTGAAAGATGCATTCGCCTAATGTCTGAGGCGTCGGAAAGTGTGTGTGGAGAAAGAAGAGAGACGGTTTCATATTGAATATGATAAAATCAAGAAGCCATATCAAACATTTTAATACCAAAAAGCATTACAACATTAAATATGTAAATCTTCAAATTAATACAATTAAAAAAAAGCCATTATATAAGTTCAATTTTTATAAGTTTTATGATTTATTACTTTGATTTTTAAATTTATACTTCATGTATTATTATAAAATTATTATTATTCATAAGTTTATACTTTAATACCAGAACACTCTGCAAAATTTATAAAATTTTTTATTAATTTACAATTTTTAATACATTTTCATAAAAGTGTGAATTTTTAACTAGTTTTGGGGCACTTGGCCACCAGAAGATATGAGTGGATTCCAATAAAAAAATTATGCAACATATATATATCCAAGACACAACTTTCCCACCCCACACCATAAGTAATTTTGAAAAAAATTCTTTTTTTATAAATTTTCATCAAAATGTCAATTTTTAACTATTTTTCGGGCACTTGGGGCACCGGAAGATACGAATGGATTTCAATTAAAAAAAATTATGGAATCTAATACACCCAAGACACAACTTTCTCCCACCCCCAAGCCAAAAGTAATTTCGAAAAAATAATAATTTTCCTATACTTTTCGATCCACCCTACTCCATATGTGTCAACTGACGACAACGACCAACACCTTCTAGAGCAGAAGGTGTGTTCTTCTATAGAAGGTGTTGCAACGACAGCAGTTGCGGCGAAGAAGATAATGATGCCCAATGCTCAATTTGTGGAGGACTTTACTCAAACGACTGTCCTGGAGAAGCATGGTTAAAATTTTTGATCCGTAACAAATGGTCCCACGAAAAATGCGATAAGAGGAAAGTAAAGAAAACAAAACGTTATGTTTGTGTAGAATTCTCCTAAGTTTTTTTTTATGTCGTATTTAGGAAAAGTGTTAAAAGGACACACACATTAATTATATTTCTAAAAATACAAAAAAACTGTCTTGCATTACTTTCGATTTTGTTGTGCCTTAATTTTCCCGTTTAATAAAGAAAGTATAATCATAACATAAATTAAACTTTATTTCAACCTACTTTAGACGTAGGCGATATTAGGAACATATATTGTGGGTGATACATATATTGAGAACACTTTTTTAATAGGGAAAATTCAACGGTCGCAAAAAAAAAAAATTTTAGGTGCATTAGAATTATCTGTTAGAGTTGTAATTTAGTTTATTTATAGATAACAGTCAAGACAATAGGATAGAACAATTTTTACACAAATTGCTCATGAATTAGTCATGTAATTAAAATAATGGTTTAAGTGGACGATATTTGGCCCCCCTACCCTATTATAATTTATCCCAATACAGCTTCGTAAAATAGTATCCCAATATTTAATATTGAGATAATATTTTAATTAGCACTAAAACAAACCACATGTGCGTAACTAGTTATGACACCTCGAATAAATCACTCTCATCGTTAAATCGTACCCGACAACATGCATTTATGCATGTCTAGAACGTCTTCGCGAGGCAGTATACTGTTGCAGAAACTTCAATATATTTCATCAGCAATCGACAACGTATCGGTGAACGAGCTGTTTCGGGTCAATGCTTTTAATCCTAGCCGAAAAAAAAAAAAAAAGTTATCCATAACCAGCTAACCGGAGTTGTCGGCCATCAATCTGGTCAATCGAATCAGAAATCGAAGACTAAAAAAAGAACATCAGGGAAAAAGTAAGGAAAACCAAGAACCGAGACATTGGGCAATAATTCCATAGCAGTTGATGCATCCGTCAAGGCATTATTATTACGCGAATTATGCGTATTACTCACCACTACCCCGAAGCTTTTTCACCTGAAGGGTAGTTTCCATTGCCTCTTCCTTCCGTGTCGTCTATAAGTCGTTTATATCAAAAGATTTTCCGCTGAACCTTGAGGCTAAGAGAAAAAAAAACAAAAAAGCAGCCATCGTCTTCGCCTTCGGGATTATAACAAGGTCACGCTTATGTGGAAAAAATAAAATGAAAAAAACCTGTTAACACACCAGGTTTAAAAAAAAAAAAAATCCTATAGAGAACAAATTTCACTTTATGTATTCATAAAACTCGATGTTTCTTCTCGGGTCGATATAAGCATACATTATACAATATTAGCATGCATGTCGCTACTGGAATCTTATGGCTCTGTTTTTCTTTTTACTTGAATTGATCTCGAAGACGAAAATCTGACTTGCACAATTGCTCTTTTTACCGAAAGAAATGAAAGTAGATGAAGAGAGCTTTAACTTCAAAAACCGATTAAATTCATTTAATAATCCTTATGGGAAATATGATAAATCCAGTTGTTTTACGTAATGAACCGTTTATTATACATAATCGCCGAGAATTTTGGTAAGTTTGATAAATTCCCCTAAATTTATCAATTTCACCGGCGATTACGCATAGTACCCAAGCGTCATTGGTAAATTTGATAAATTTCCCTAAATTAATCACTTTTACCGGTGATTATGCATAATATCCAAGCGTCGCGTCGTTGGTTAACATGATAAATCGCACTATATGATATACTATACATGATAATTCATTCACGTCATCACATCGGGACACGATCGTAAAATAAATAAAAAAATAAACTAGGGTCCGGAAGTTCAGGCAAAATGCTATGAATGCCCTCTTTTTGCCTATTTTTAAACGTTTTTCTAAAAATGCCTTTTTTGAAATTTTCCTGCCATAAATTCCGATTTCGATATGTTTTATTCGTGAATTTTAGAGGCCATATTCTGTAGGACTTCGATGTTCAAAATACGGGAACTTAAAAAGAATTTTTTTTTAAATTCTCAACCCTTAGTATTAAGGGCCTGAGTTGATCCCCCCCCCCCCCCACAGATAGAAGGGTTTGAATTTTAATTAAAATGTTTTGTTTTTTAAAGTCGATTGCCCCCAGTCTGATTTTCTTCATTGTAGGTGATGGAATGGGAATTTGACACTTCTCAAACATATTATTAAAGTAACGAATAACCATATGTAAAAATTATTTGTTATTTGATTGCGAAATTGAAAGTCATCACAAAAATGCGCTGATTGGCCAGCCAAAAGAGAAAAGGTTTTTACCCCAGCGTCCTCTGCTATCAATTTAAAACATTAATTTTTGAATCCAAAATAATTCAACACGATTTATTGCCGCCTGGCAGTCGAGTGGTTAGGGAACTAGCTTCTCACTGCGCAGGTCTGGGTTCGAATCCCGGTTCGGGCATGGATGTTTACTAACACTGACAAATTTCCTGGACGGATCATGCTGATCCCTTGGGAATACGTGAGGATCACGTTATTATTATTTACGTTTCGATTTTGTGTGCACCTGAATAAATTAGTTTTGTTTTCTCAGCGTCATCTACCTTTGATATTCAGTATTACTTTCTATAAGTTTATTTCTTATAGTTTAAACTATAAGAAGGTTATTCTTATTATTACTAGGTTACTTATTACTTAGGTTATTTCTTATAGTTTTACACGTTTAAATTTTGGTCCTATTTTTTCAGATTCTCTCTTTTTTTTTTCATCTGAGAAATCAATTGATTAATAATTTCCAATATAATCGATTATTTGGATAAGTTGTGCCCTTGCAAAATAATCGGATACAGTGACATAATGGTTAATATGATGTTTCTTCTACTTTCATAAGTTTACTGTGGTGTGAGTGGTCGTAGTGACGGACGCACATCGGGAAGATCCGGGTTCGAACCCCACCGGTGCCACAGTGGTCGTCGGCTGGAGTTGGTTTTCTGTGGTTCCCAACTTCAAGGCGCGAATGCGAGCCGACTCCCCGTTAAAAAAGTCTCGCCACAGAGAGCAACAGGCCTACAACGTTACAAATATTCAATTATTACACTTCACTCACAATTTGAAGTATAGATGGCAGCACTGAAATATCAGACACAACACTAGCTACACATTCAGACTGTTAGGTGCACTCACTTTGTTTCAGACTCTGCCACGGAGCTGGGCTGGAAGAGATCTCGGCAACGAGATAAGTCCGGTGGCAGAGCCCCTGGTGTTCATTCATGCTTTCACGAGTCTGAACCATTAAAATAACGTTGAAGAACTCAATTCCCATTGTCGTGGTGTGTTCATAAGTCGTGAAGTCATAGGTAGAAATAGTTCAAGGGTCCTGGGATCAAATCGACCAACAGGAAAGCTACAATTTTTTTTTCAATCACCTCGTGATGCACAGTATTTGAATTTGATTGCTTTCTCAAAATAATTTTTTAAGAAACTATTCTTATTTCTCTGTCTAAATTAGTGCTATAGAATGTTACCCATCTCAATGTTGATCATTGAAATTCTGTGGTTAGTAAGGCTACACTTGTTTCTAAGAGTATTACCAAAGACTCAAACCATACAACGTATTTGCCCCTACCGAAGTCATACGGAGATTACTAAAACTATCGCCGCGCCGTAATCTCGGTCTGTACTCAATTGTCTCAATCGAAAGATTGTGAATAAAACAAATAACTTTACGTCCACACACAGTATGATGCTTTAAATGAAATAAAATAAAAATACAAAAATTCATATTCAAACATTGTCTAACTTTCGTGTTTCTGATATGTTTAAAGTGAAATTGAGAACCATTTATATATTCTTGCTATACTAGTATTCGATGTACAGTATACAGAATTTGTTTTCTCTGAAACGTCTGCAATAAATCGTTTGATTCATCTTCTTTTGAGCAGCTCCAACATTCCCATCCTGCACACATCTGGCGTAAAGACTACTTGGCTCTGATGATTTTAGTAAGCACCAAAGGGCTAAATATGGTGAAGGCTTCCTCTGAGGGGCCGTTCAAGTATTACGTAAGCACATTCTTAGCCATTTTTGACCCCCCCCCTTGTCAGCAAACTTTCGTCATCAGCTCTGCCCCCCCCCCCGAATCCTAACTCATATTTTCATAATACAAATACAAATACAACGCCACAACAGGCAAACTGCCCAACGAGGTGGCTGACTTAAGAACATCATGGATCCCCGAGCCATTTTTTTGGAGGCACTACCTACTACTACTACACCGCACATGTGCCCCGCCCACACCCCCCCCCCCGGAACCCCCCAACAAATCGGTACATGCGGGAATGTGCGTGTACGTGTAGTGAAACCTGACGTGAAGTTTTGTTGTTTCTCTGTAATGCTTGTTATGTGTAGTGCTGCCATCTGCCACTAGTTTTTCTAACTATGAGTGAAGTGTTATGATTGAATGATTTATTGTTGTAGGACTGTTGCTCTCTGTGGCGAGACTTTTTAAGGGGTGGTTGATTACGTAAGCATTATCCAAACCCCCACCTTCCCCCCTTGTCATCAAAAGTCAGCAAATCGGAAACCCCTCCCCCCCCCCCCATTGATGATGACGTAATACTTAAACGGCCCCTGATCAATCAGGAGAAAAAATATCTAATGCGATGATAACATTATAGTCATGACTTTGTTTAAGGCAGAGTTTCCCAAACTTTCTGTTCCACGCCCCGTTAATCATTTTTTCCCTGCTCATCACCCCCTCTTTCCCACCAATTGAAGCCTACCCATAGAATCCAATGTTATATAGCCATGGTTTTCATCACCTCCGAACCCATTCCATAACCACCGGGGTGGGGGGCGATATTGCCCACTTTGGGAAACTTTGGTTTAAGGTGTCATATTGAAACCTACACCTTTATTTCATGTGCGAACGGATTTATGAATTTACAAAAGCTCCTAGAGTATAAATTCACCTCATCATTTGGAAGAGGCATCTTGTATGACCCTTAGACCATAATCATAGCACAGTCAAAGCCCGTTACAACGACAGTCCGTTATAATGTGACCAGTGCAACAGATCCAAAATATTTTTCTATTTCCGCAATGTTATTTTTTTTAATTTTTAATCCTATATGTATATAACGACCATTACAACTACCTACCGAACTCAGCTCGGCCCCCACAATTTTTCTGTTGTTATTTTGCTAAAAAACATGGGTGAAATCCGTTGTTTATTGTGTTTGAACTTTTTAGTTTTTATGCTTGGGAGGAAGAAAGGATATGAAACATAGGTAAATTAACCCTTTCACTAACAATGGAACATATATGCCCCCCCCCAAAAAAAAACCAAATGCTATGTCTGCCTCACTCGTGACCATTGGCGTACGCAGAGGGGTGGGGTTTGGTGTTCTAACCCCTCCCCCCAAGCCGAGTCGATAGTGTTATTTTGCCGGAAAAAACGTAAACCCCCCCCCCCTGAGAAGAAAAAAAAATTGAAACCCCCCCCCCCCCCCACTTTTGAGAAAATTCAGCGTACGCCTATGTTCGTGAACTACCTATTTTGTTCGTTTTCACAGAAAGCTGAGGTCATTTTTTTTAAATTCGTAGTCAAAGGGTTAAAGAGATAAAGCGGAAAATCCGTTGGTTGACTAGCGCCATCACAGGAAACTTTACTTACCATTTTTTTTATTTTCTTACATGGTGACTCACTGACACTTCCCATGTGGTTGATTTTCCATCTTATTCTAAATTGCATTGCGCAATTTCTCAATAGAAGAATATACAGACAAGTAAACTTATATTACTGTATTTTGTTACATGTAGCGAAGAATAAATGTAGGTTTTTTTTGTCATATACAGTATTTCCCTAAGTACAATGTTCATACTGAATTATGCATTAAAATTTCTTTTACTAGCAGACTACATTTTCATTTCAGCATTATAACAAAATGAAAGAATTTTTTTTACGTCAATAAAATATGCAATTTTCCGAAGAAGCTAAACTTTATAATTGTTAAACGTTCGATATAACGACCTCCCAATATAACGTCCATGTTGCATGGAACAAGGGGGGGGGAGGGTCGTTATAATGAGCTTCAACTGTATGATATTTCTTCTTAACGAAGCAGTTGACAAGTTACTGAAAAGCCAACCAGACTCACTTCCTTATTACTCCATTACAACGGAAGAATCAATTTAAAAAAATTTGATCGTAAAACAACATCAGTTCATTCAATATAAACGTGTTGTAAACACGCGGGAATTTGTGTCACATTAATATTATTAGTTACATATCCCAAAAATCTATTTAACTACATTCTGCAACTCGGAAAAATTCCATCGGTCAACCCGCTAACCCTTCTTATAGAATAACAATAGTAATAAAAAAAAAACTGAACTGGTCCTACAACTCACTAACATTTTCTCCTGGTAAAACGGTCAGTATGACGTAACCACGAGTAGAGCAAACTAATAAATTTCTTATTTATTTATTTTTTTTAATTTTTTTAGTTCCGTAGGTGATGATAGTAAACATACACACCGAGACATGCAGTCGGGCAACTATTTTAAGAGTTGGGAGAAGAAATATGACAAAAAAATAATAAAATTCACGCACAGCAACCGGTCTCATCATTACAGCACCTGACCAGAAAAGAAAAGCTACCGTTATCACATTACCTTTTTTTTTTTTTTTGGTACCGCATCCATTGGCTCGAGGCGAAATTCTTGAAGAACCCAGACCCAAATATATGAAAGAAAGAAGAGATATGAGTTTCGGGAATGTATATAGGGATGTTGAGAAGACATCGGATGACCGAGTGGCCGCTAAAGAAAAAAGAAATAATAAGCAATAACAACAACAACAGCAGCGCGCGAGTGGAATTTCATTGCCGGTGGCTCCATATTTAAAGACAGGATAAGCAGGATTATAGAGATCATTCACTTCGCGATCTTTCACCAACGAACGTAGGTAGTCCTCTTCTCTCTACCATCCAGGAAGAATATTTTCAAAAATAAAAGCTGTGTTTAGTTTTTCCGCGCTTTCAGTTTTTAAGCCAATTTCCGTGGAATATCGAAAGCAAAGGTTAGTTGAAATGATAATTTTTGGATTTTACTAAGATTATGAAAGTTTTAAAATTATGAATAAGACATTGAAGAGCTTAAACTTTTTCCAGTATTCTGTGTTTAGGAATATGGACGAGGTGCATGTGTGGTTTAGTAGTAGTAGTACTCTGCGTTTTTACAATACCCGAAATTAAAAATGCGCTACAATGTTTGACATTTTTGTCTGAGATAATAAATGTGTAGATGAGAAAGTGATCACGAAATTAGAATGAAATATATATGCTGTATTTCATGTTTTATACAGAGGACTCATTCCGTAACAAACTATTATGTTTATACATATATATCTATATATATATATATATATATATATAATATATAAATATGAAAATTCTGAATTATGAATAGAAAAGTTTAATCTTTTTCTACTATTCTTGGTTTTCACACTACCAGAAATTAAAATTGCAACGTCTTGAACGCCTTGCGCTATATGTTTGAAATTTTTGTCCGAGATGGAAAATATGTAGATGAGAACATTGTCGCGTAAAATCAGAAGGAAATACGCTTTGTTTTTTTAACAAAATTATTATGATTAATTTTATTAGTATATTAAATATTATTTATATATTATACATATATTACAAAAAATGTAACACCTTGAAAGCGTTGCGCTGTAAGTTTGGAAATTTTTACCAGACATGGGAACACGTAGATGAGAAAGTTATCACAAAATCAGAAGGAAATATGCTTTATTCCATGTCATACATAGGGCTCCTTGCATAACAAATCGACCAAAAACCATCGAAAGTCAGTTGCATGACATGACCGAATCGGATTTTCTTGAATTTCGGTACACGTAAAGGTACTGTCGAAAATATACCTAAAGTTTTCAACGACTTGCTCCACGTATTTGTGGAGCTACGTGAATTTAAATTTTCCGACAAAAAACAAACTAATTGTTTTTTCAATGGTTTTGTTTTTGTCAAAAAAAAACCATTTTTTTCGTCCCTCCAAAATTACGTGGAGCAAGTTCTTGAAAATCTTTCACACTTCGACAGTACCTGTACTTATACTGAATCTGAAGAAAATCCAAGTCGGTCATGTCATGCAATTGACTTTCGTTTCTTTTTTTGGTCGATTTGTTATGCAATGAGCCCTCTGCATAACATGAAATGAAGCATATTTCCTTTTGTGATAATTTTCTCATCCACATGTTTCCATGTCTGGTAAAAATTTAAAACATACTGTACAGCACAATGTGTTCAAGGTATTGCATTTTTAATTTCCGGTAATGTATTTATATATATACGTAATATGACGTAGCTTTTGGAAAAGGAGTGATATATACAGTATATATATATTTTAATTTAACAATATTTTATTATTT
The DNA here is from genome assembly GCF_987345545.1 of Pholcus phalangioides. Classification (NCBI taxonomy): domain Eukaryota; kingdom Metazoa; phylum Arthropoda; class Arachnida; order Araneae; family Pholcidae; genus Pholcus; species Pholcus phalangioides. The sequence continues at coordinate 13,147,613 of NW_028301594.1, forward strand.
TACATAACAATATTACAAATTGATAGTGCAAATTTTTTTAAATTATTATTTTTAATGTTACATAAAAATATTTTTGGCATATTTTTAGCTATTTTTAAATTACAATATTTCAAATTTTGCTTTTGAATCCCACATGTGGAAAAAAAAAATTCAGAATTGTAAAATTACTAGTATATATATACTGGTAAAATAAAAAAATATACAGGGTGCACATAGCTAATTTCTCGCACCACAAATTACTGGTGAACTGTTTATACTAGAGGTATACTTCCAGTTAGGAAAAAGTACCCAAATAACAAGAACTCAGATACGCCATTCATGTTGCAAGGGGTTGTATGGTTATTGAAATATAAAAATTAGCTTTTTATACGGACACCCTGTTTTCAAAAATCCAATTAGGAAGTTGTTGCCGTCTTTTGTTAGGCCAAGAAAGAAAAATACCACGTTTTTAAATGCAATATTCACTGAGATATTTGAATTCAAACAAAGGAGAAAAGATGGGGGGGGGGGACAGCATAAACGAGGGAAAAAAGCGTTGTCCATTAGTTTATGTTTTTTGTCCCCTCCTTTCTGACTTTTCTCCAATTTTTGAATTCAAATATCTAAGTGAATATTGCACTTAAAAACGTGGATTTTTTTGTTGGCCTCAGGCGAGACTGGGAAAACTTTGTAATTGGGTTTTTGAACGCAGGGTGTCCGTATAAAAAGCAAATTTTTATATTTTAATAACTACACACAAGGCTCTAGCGAGGAGGTGGGACTTGGGAATCTGGTTCGCCCCACTCGAAATGTGAGAAAATGATAGAAAAAAGGGAAAAAGATGGCCAAATCTATTGTTCTATCACCGTGGTTCCCCTCCCCGAAATGAAAGTGGTCCTCCCACCACGAACGAAATTTCTATATTATAAATACTAAAAAAAGCAATATTTAAATATTTTTAACTATTTTTAAATTATAATATATTAAACTTCGGGATTGAAAAGTAGTTTAATATATTATGATTTAAAAATAGTTAAAAATATTAAAATATTGTTACATAAAATGTACATCTCTGTTTTTCCAAAAACATAACCCTATTACGTATATACAGTGTGCATAGTTAACATTGATCTTTTTTCCCATATGTGAAAAAAAAAATTCAAAATTGTAAAATTTGAATTTTATGTTGTTATTAATTAGAATTGTATATACCGTGAAACCTCTTCATACAACGATACTCTTATATAACGATAATATTTAAATCACAACTCTCTCTCTCTCGGCAACGATATTTTTTCAAGTCTTGTTTCGAAATGTCCATACTCTAATCTTAAACTGACACTTTTTGTTGTAGGGTCCGTGATTTTTAAGAAATTTATAATATTTCATGTAATCGGGTTCATGTTTGTTTTATGATCGTCTATGCCCAAAATAGAAGTGAAAGCACTTTTTTGAAGGTGTTACGGGGAGGGACAGTAGGGCCCCCCTCCCCGCCTAATCGGTTAGGAAACAAAATATCCCCAGTAGAGACAAATGTTTTACACACAATAAGATTTCACAATTTTACACCGTTTTATTAAATGTTACGCTTAACTGTTAATACAAATCAACTACTATACACACAATGTTTTTATTGAATAAATGAATTGAAATTTAAAAAAAACATTTCAATAGATACTGATCTTCCAGGTATTCAAGTACATTTTCAATACATACATTTCATTATTTTATTTTTTTTCTCTGTTGAGCTAATAGAGGACGCTGACTTTGCTAATAAAAAGTAAAAATCTTAGGTATATTGCAAAGCCGCTTGAAAGACTCTTAATGCAGCTTTGGTATATTGTGATCATTGATTATAAATATAATTTTCATTTCATTTTTGATGTCTGATTTATTCGAAAATCTTTCACTGTACAAACTATACCAACATTGTATTGTTTCTCGCATAATCGGATACCCCGCTTAATCGGAGATATTGCAATCATTGATCGATGTAAGGAATCGGTGATATCCGATAAAGTGGGACCGACTGTATAATATTGAAAGACATCAGGACTTCACCATAGTATTTAGGCTAATGTTAACCCCGTTGTTAGATCTGTGCAATGCATACGTGCATGTCTTATGAAAATAAATCTTATCCATTTTTTTCTCTCTCTCTCTCTCAGGAAAATGAGAATCAGCACGAGAACCATCTTATTGCTACTCGTCCTCTTCATGGTTTGGCTTTGCCAGACGGTATCTTCCGAGGAATCAATCCAGTCTAAAGATCTTGAAGCCACCGGTCGGGCTCATTCCAAGACCGATAAAACAGATCTTTCTGTTAGACGGATATTCAGCCTTACAGGCTTCCGACCAATGATGCGATTTCTTGGTATGATGGGCATCCCGCTCATTCCGTTACTTTTAATACGTCAGCTGGTTGGAGGAGGAGCTGGAGGTGCCGGTGGTGCTGCCGCCGGTCTCGCTAACCAAGGTGGTATCGGCGGCGGTGCCGGCCTTGGAAGCATGGGAGCTCTTGGAATTCTTGCGCCGTTCGGTGTAGGAACAGGAATGGGAGGATTGAGACCATTCGGGGGCGGAGCTGCGGCTGGGTCAGGACTGAGACCCCTTCGTGGTGGTCTACGACCAGGCGGACTAGGACCACTTGGACAGCTACTGGGCAACGCTGCTGGACAAGGACCGGCCTCTTCAGCTGCCGCAACAACACTGTTCTTACAGAAGCGGTCGACGGAGGAGACTTCGAATTCCTTCCATAATTTCTTGAAGGCACTGGTCAAGTTAGAGAAGGTGTTCGACTTGTATGACCTAACTGTTCCGGATTGCCAACGACTGCTGGTGTGTGAAGTCCACAAGAGAGGCCTCAGTCCGAGTGTCGGATCCTTCACGGAAAAGCTCATTCAGGCATTCGGGTAAGGAAAATATTATAAGCATTTCACTTTTCGTAGCTTTACATTTAAAAGCCCTTCTAGATTTCATCAGTTCAGCATTTAGGGGGGAGGGGAGTCTCTAACGTACCCGTGTTCAGTCAAATATTTTTCGCCTTCATGCTCAACTTAATTTTTAAGAAGTTCAAACACAGCACCTATTTTATTTTTTAATCGAACCAGTGCAGCTACACAGTGCAGGTGCTTAAATATGCCGCTGTGATGGTCGAATGGTGACCGTCATAGTGATGGACTCGCATCGCGAGTATCCTGGTTCGAACCCCACTGTCGCCACTGCCATGGTTGGCTTTCTGTGGTTCCCAACTTGGCGCAAATGCGAGCCGATCTCCCCGTTAAAAAGTCTCTTTGCAGAGATCAACAGGCCTACAACGGTACAAATATTCACTCCCTTCACTTCTGAAGTACAGATGGCAGCACTGAAAAATCAGACACAACACTATATATATACCCCTCAGACTGTTAGGCACACTCACACTTCCTGCACAACTCACTCGGTAATAATTTGAAAGAAAGGTGCTTAAATACGAGCATAAGTATAATCAGTCACACGTCTATTTAAAAAATTGAGTTTTATCAATAGGCTTATCATCATATGAGGGTTAATCAAATGAAAACGGAATATTGGTTATAATTTCCGGGTTTATTTTTGCACGAGGGTGGCGACACTTTAGTGTAGAGATAGATCGGATGTAAGGATGGCAACCACTACTGGAGAATGAACGTGGCTTAGGCAGTCACTCGGAAGCACGTGATATGTGCTGGCGGTCGGTCAACAGTATCGTCCGGTAGGCTATGGTTTGTTTTTTTTCATTTATGTTTGCGAGTAAAGAAGACCAACGTGGTGTTATTCTTTCTTTAGTGGCGGAAGGAGTTGCAGTTCACGAACTGCATCGGCGAACGAAGACAGCGTAATGCAAATACGAACTGCCATTGACTCGTGTGCAGGATTAGCACAAGCGTTTTCACTGTGCAATCACTTTCCTGTAGTGGAGTTTCTCTGTAATGATAGCACGAACGGAACCGAAACTCACTCTCACCCTCTCGCTGATCTTCCTTATGGTAAGCCGTCTGTTCAAGCTGATTATCTGGTCGATTTCTTTCACCGAAGCATCCGTGTTAACGAGGTGAACTTGACAAGGTCGCGTATCATCGTTCACAGATTCCAATCCCTCGCGAAACGCTTGTGCCAGTTCTGCATACGAGTCAATGACAGTGCATGTTCTCCGTACACTGCCTCCATTAAACGGTGCACATTTCGTGAACTGCAACTCCTTTTGCTACGAAAAACATTGCTACATAACATTGCTCTTCGTTACTCGCAAACATTGCGCAGACGCAAATCTGTTGGACGACGACCAGCACATATCACGAGCGACTACCCAGGGAAAGTCCATTTCCTAGTAGGAGTTGTCTTCACTCTACCTTTACAAAAAAATGTCGCGACGCTCATATAAAAATACACCAAATTATGACCACCGTTCCGTCTTTCTGAAACAAAATATCTGCTCGTTCTTCATGATATATATGGGCTATGGAAATCTAAATTAATTTATTCTGTTTTCACAATATTGCATTCATAATTTCTCACTACACTAATGCATGTAGTATTTTAGTGTGATATTCAGCCTGAGTTGATTTTAATAACCTTTTATTGAACGCGGTTAAATTGCCCCTTATATTTGGAGGGTACATGGAAATGAAACATATTGTCCATTCAGTCCATCTCAAATTAGAACCAAAGCATAGGTTCCGGAACTATGTTGCTCAGACTATTCGAGCCTCTCTCCAATTATGTCACAGTGAAACTTCGATACAACAATACTCTGCAGACCCAGGAAAAAAACGTTGTATTGGGATTGTCGTTGTATCGAGAGGTAGCAGTTTTACATTAGAGTGTGGACATTTCCAAACAAGACTTGAAAAAATATCGTTGTAGACGGATTTACCATTATATCGAGTATCGTTGTAGCGAGGTTTCACTCAGAGGAGAGCCCCCTCCCCCAATAAAATTAATGAATATACAATAAAACGCACCCTCCTCCTCCTAAGTACTCGTTCGAGTCCCGTATATACAGGATGAATGTCAACTTTACCCCCCCCCCCCCCCCACTGCTATCTTCCTGCAGGTCACCAGAGTACTCGTCTCGTTTAAATTCAAGAAACTTCCATGATCGGAACATGTTGGTGATCGGAGGCGTAAGAGCTTTGGTTGCTGTGCGTACTCGAGCACGCCCCTCCCCCCCCCCACCCTCTCCCCCCCACCCCCCCACCCACCCAAGAATACATTCAGAAATCCAAATACTCCTGCACAAAGTTTAAGACCTAGAGGACTAAACACTTTTGTCGCCCAGATAGAAGTGATAACAGTTCATTGTTATTTTTATAATTAATCGTTTTAATGAAGATGAGTGTTAGCACAATTAAAATTTCTATTGCAAAGAGTAAATTGGGTGAATTTCATAATTACAGAACCAATTAATTTTTGAATGTTTGAGAATTTTGGGATGTTTCAAATTAAACACAAAAAGTGACAATTAATTGTTTTAGAAACGTGAAACTTCTGGCTGCCGATTTCAATAATTGCTTTCTCCTGCATGTTAATACAAAAAATACAAAATTGTATACCGTCCCCTGCATGCCAGAAGCACGAATGCGCAAATCCCCCCCCCCTCCCCTTCTCTTTATAAGCTGGTTGGATACCTTACTTTGCTATCTAATTTGTGCCTGAAACTCGAATGTGTATCTCGTACTGAAACACGTTACAAAACAATTTAAGAAAATAATTTCCGTAGAATAACATAGGTGTAGAGTAAACATTGAAATGTCATTTCCCAAGTTCTTCTTTTTCCAAGGACATTGCAAAATTCGTGCATCTGGCATAGAGGGACGACGATGATATACTATGCTTTTTTTATATTATGCATAATCCCGACAAAGGATTATCCAAGCATTGATTCAAGAAATTCGCTAAATTTGATGGATGGTCATAGATAGATAGAGCTATTTAGTGATGCGTTATCCCTAAAATTGCACACATTATACGATATTACATGACATTATACATACAGGGTGTCCTGTAAGTCCTAATTCGGCTTTTACCTAATAAACCGTTCGTCGTAGAGGTATGGTTTCAATTTAAAGAATGTCCAAAAATTACCCTGTGCCAGTTTTGAGAGTGAATACATCATGTCACAAAATAAAAAAAATCTAAATTTTTATACGGTTCTCTAACTACCAATTAGAAAGTTGTTGCCCAGTCTCTCTTTTGAGGCCAATAAAGAAAATTCCATGTTTTTAACTACAATATTCGCTGAGATGTTTAAATTCAAAAATCGAAGAAGACTTTGGAAAAAAAAAAAACATACACCAGTGTCTCCCAAAGTAGGCAATATCGCCCTCTGGTGGGAGATGGAAAGGACCCGGGGGGGGGCGATAAAAGCTACGGTTATAACATAGGATTCTATGGGCTTGTTTGAGTTAGATGGGGGGGATGATGAGAGAAACAAAATTTCTGAAGAAGGGGACGATGGAATAAAAAAGTTTGGAAAACTATGGTATTAACATAAACTAACAATCAACGCTCCTTTCCCTCATTAATGCAGTCCCCCCCCCCACACACACACACAACTTTTCTCCGATTTTTGAACTCAAATATCTCAGCAAATATTCCAGTTATAAACATGGGTGTTTTTAAATGGCCTCAGAAGAGACAGCGCAATAACTTTGTAATTGGAAGTTAGATAACAGGGAGGCCGTATAAAAATTTAGATTTTGTGGCACACTGTATTTTCTTTCATTCTCAAAACTGTGCAGGATAATTTCTGAACACATCATGATCATTTTTTAAATTAAAACCATACCTCGTGTACGACGAGTGGTTGATGATATAAAGGTCGAATTAGGACTCACAGAACACCTTTGTATATACAGGGTGTCCTGTAAGTGCTAGCGCGGCCTTCATCTTATCAACTGTTCGTTGTAGGGATATGATTGCAATTTAAAAAATGCTCAACAGGCGTTCCAAAATTACCCTGTACCAGTTTTGAGAGTGAAAAAACAATGACTCACAAAAGAAAAAACTAAATCTTTATACGATCCCGTTGTCCTCCAACTTCTAATTAGAAAGTTGTTGCTCTGTCTCTCCTATATATATATAAGATTAACAAAACAAATTTAAAGTTTCTAAGCGGAATATATATATATTAATAATAACGTGATTCTCAAGGGATCAGCGTGATCCATCCAGGGAATTAGTTAGATTTAGTAAACATATCCATGCCCGAACCGAGATTCGAAACCAGACCTTCACAGTCAGAGCCTATCTCCATAACCACTGGACTGCACAGCGGGAATATTCGCTGAGATATTCGAATTCAAAACTTCTTTGAAAAGTTGGGAAAAGGACAGCATAAATGGTAAATAGGGTAATTTCTGAACACATTTTGAGCAGCTCTTAAATTGGAACTATACGTCTATGACGAACGGTTGATGAGATGAAGGTCGCATTAGCACTTACAGGACACCCTGTATAGACGGTCTTCCTTTTAATTTTTCTCAATCAATAATGATCGATGGCAAACTAATTTTAATCGTAATTTATCTGAAATAATGATGAAAAATAAATTTATTATAACTCTATAATTACATAAATAATAATATACAATTTTTAACGATAACTGAAATAACCATCTGTAATCGATTAATTTTTAACGATGATTTATCTAAAAGTAACGATCTGAAATATAGACTAACTTCAGATCTTTATCGATCATTTAAGCTCACACATGCTCAACTCATGACCCGCTGACCAAATGTGGCCCTCGGAGTCGTTTTATGTGGCCCGCGAGCTCAAACCGAATTTTGTAAAAATGAACTAAATCATTGTTTGGTTAAACACAGCGCTCATCCACATTGCAGCCTTTCGCTGTGAATGCCAGTTTCAGATCATTTCCAGCGACCTCAGTTCCAGATCATTCAAGTGACTCGTGTCACATTTTAAGATCACTTTAGTAATCGGCGGTGCAGGTTTCAGATCACTCAAGCAGCCCGCTGCACGTTTAGAGATCTCTTGAGTGATACATGGCAGTTCCAGATCACAGAACGTGTCGCGGGACACTTAAGTACTCAAGACATATGCCGTGGACAGCTTAATTGCTTTTGAATTGTGCTGCGAGGCACTCAAGTGGCCTGGAACTGTGCTGCAGGTCACTAAAGTGATCTGTGAAAGTGCTGAGGGCCACTTAAGTAATGTGGAAATGTGACGTCGGCCGTTTGAGTGATGTGGAACTCTGTCGCGGGTCACTTAAGTTGTCTTTAAATGTGCCACCTAGTTCATTTTTCGTGTTCTGAAAAATGTGTCGGGGTGGTAACCTGGTGAAGTAACCTGGAAATGTGATATGGGTGACTTGAGTGATTTACCAGTTTGAAGCGGGTCACTAAACTGTCTGAGAAAATGTGTCGCGGGTTCCTTAAATGATTTGGGAAAATGTGTCGCGAGTGAGACTTAAGTGAGATGAAAATGTGCTGCGGATAAGGTGATTCAAGCGAACTGGGAATTTGAAGCTGGTCATTTAAGAGAGATATGGGGACATTGGCGGTGAATGACTTGAGTAAAGATAACAACTGTTTAAATAAACAATTATTAATTTTTATGGCTGGGAATTGATTAAAATTTTTAACTGTTTAATCAAAATTTTTTAATCGAATATATGAATATTTTTGTGACCAAATAATATTAATATAGATGCTATAAAAATATATTTTATCGCATATATATGCGGAAATAATATTTCCGCATAAAACATGATTTATAAGACAACTAATTGGTTTTTCAAGAAAAACAAATCAAGTCAATTCACGAACTTTTAATAAAAATTTTAATTGATCGGCTTGATTAACTCAACTAGTTTTTAACCCCGATTAAGAATTGTTCGATTAACCGACCCGATTAATCGATTAATCGGAGCCCAGCCCTATTAATTTTATGAACAATGATTTACACAGTGTGGATCTCGCTTATAACTTTCCCACATATAACCTTTGCTGCTTAATACGATTCTTTTTCGTGGTCCCATATCTTACTAATACTCATCAAGATTTCTCGTTAAAGCATTTTCCCGCTTATAACGTCTTTTCATGACGGCGTTCTTCATAATCATCATAAGTAGGATCTACCGTAGTTGACAAGATTAGGTTTGAGGTCACAGGCCACATCAGATGACTTCAAGGGCCAGATTTGCCCCGGCCATGTGGTTGAGCATGTATGATTTGAGTGGTTTGCAACACCCTCTACAAACCAATAAAGTGGCCCGTGACATGTTTCCAAACCGTTGAAGTAGCCAGCACTCTTCAAAAAGTTGAGCACCTTTGGTTCAGTTTAACAATGACTTGAAATGCCTCTCACAAAATTTTTTTTATTTATAATAACTTATTTTCTTCTCTCTTACAGGATCGAAGCTCGTCTGGAACGTTCCAGGTTCCGATCCAATACGAAGTCCGTGCTGAAAGATTTCTTGAAGGCCGCCCGGCTAGGGCTACAGCAGAAAAACTGCGACATGGTTTACCACAAGTGCCCAGCAGCAATGTCCAGAGCAAGCATCAAAAAAGATAAGACCTCACTCTGACGGTCACCTTTTTCAAAATGATCATCATCTTTGATGTCTTTGTCATCGCGCGTCAATTTTATATCTCGAACTGAAGAAAATGTCGTTTTGTGGTAAGCCCATTATTCACCTGCCACGGTCTGGATCTGTCACGTCAGAGTCAATTTGGCGATCTACTGATTTTTAGTGATAACACTCGGGGTATTTGTAACACAAGCATTATTTATACTTCCTCCTAAACGCACTGTTCGTTCTCTCCCTTTGTTATGGTTTCCCACTCATTTTCCTTTAAGTCGAGATGAGTCCTATATTCCTATTCCAGCCTAAGGGTACGCTGTATGTGAGCATAGTGTACGCGGGTTTCCGATTCTGCGAGTCGGTGCCGCTACGGATTGGTTAAAAAACTTGAAAATCAGGTTTTTTAGCCAACCAGCACCGGCAGAATCGTAAATCAGCATGCACTATGTTCGTACCCCTAACACTTCACTGGATACTTATGCTGTACAGAAGTCAATAGAAACGACAAAATTTTAGAATCAACTTCACTACCATATTCCCCCGCACTGGTCGGCATGCCGGGAAAAATCGAGGGAGACTATCCTGAAAATTCCAATCACTGATTCTGAAAAAATTTTAAATATCTTTATTATAAAATCCATTGAGAATTGGCTGAATTCATACTCTGATCCTTATTAAACCTCGATTTTCCCCCACATGCCGGGAACGGACCAGAACCCCGAAATTCAAAAAATCCGGTTTCCCTTGAGTTCGGTGGCATGCCGGCTAATGCGGGGGAATACGGAATATATATTTTTTTGGAATTTCTTCAAGTGCTTTTCTTATTCTCATCCGGGTTACTTATTTTCCTCCGAAAAAAAAAATATTGAGCCAAAGAATTCCATGGCACTCGATATCCAGAAATAGCAAATATTATATACACATCACGAATCGATCTTCTTTGACACAGTTGTGTAATTATTTAATCAGTCGGTCGGTATCACCGTCTGTGACGTCATTGACTTTCATTTCAAAACTCATATCTTGACTTTATTTATTTAATTTCGAATGGTATTACATTTAATATGGAGATTGTTTGTTTACTTTTCGAACTATTTGTCTGTGCATTTGTTGTTTTTAATTTATACGAGTGAGCATTCGTGCCCATGTTAATTTGTTTTTCACAAATGACATTTCTGGTTTATTTCCAGACTTTCATGTACATAGTTTTGTTGTGTAAGTGTTTGTTACGATACGAAATAAAAATCGAAAACAATTGAATTGCTGTCATTCTTTCAATTCATCAATTCACTGTTATTTGTTTAGTTGTATATACGATTATATAGATTTTATACAACTCTTCATTTTGCCCTTCAACTTCCTTAACAACTTTTACGTACAGGCTTTTGGCAACAAATCTTGACTATATGCAGTTGCACTAGTAGAGATAAATCTCAAAAAGTGGCATCATCGTTAACATATAGGAAACGAAACAAAAAAGATGAAAGGGAACAGGTTTTCCATTCTTTCTTTCTCTTCCACAGCTACCTTTTCCCTATGTTTGTAATACTATTTCCTTACTCGTCACACCATAGCGAAGGAGTAATGGAAAAAAGTTGTTGTTGAGGTAAGGAAAAAAAAACAATTTTTTTTCGTTTATAGGGTTGATCAATGAAGTGTCGAAGGAAGGGAGAGAATGTTGAGACTTCCATCTACACAGAGCCGAGTGTACGTTAAGGGACTAGGTATGTAATGTTAATTCAGCTTTGTGAGTTGCAGAGCAGTGCATGGGCTCATCAGTGCACGGCCTCGTAATAATGAGATATTTGGAACCATAATTTTTCAAAGTATTTGAATGAGTAAGTGAGTACTCTGAGGTAGGTGGGGGGCCCCCAGGACATCACTTGACCTGGTCACTCCTGGTGCTGTTGAGACGGCTCTGGTAGGTTGCTCTCCAAGAACGGAGATCAAGAACCGTTTCTTTCGTGATGTGGTCTTATCTGAATCTAAAGTCCTACAGGCCTTGTCAAATGAAGATAGATTAATTCCGCTTGGGAGGCCTAGACCTCTGTGCCTGCTCAGATTGACGAATATAACAATGAGTGCGTTGAAGTGGAGCCAAACCCTTAATTTCGTTTCAGAGAATGATAGGTGCCAGATAAAATAATTCAATAAGTAAAATGATACAATCTAGAAAGAAGAATAGAAGAAGTACAAGTCACCACCTTCTTTATAAAACTAATAATTAGGAGCGGACTCTGTATATCTGGATGAGCATCACTATAATGTTCTGGTTCTCGAACTTTTACCACCCGTGGCTCCTTCATCCACGACAAAATTTTCCCGTGGCTCCCCAGAATAGTTTAATAACAAATAATATTAGTCTAGAAAACTTCAAAGCACCGAACAGATACTCATCAATGTCGTCAGCTGTCATCAATGGCGCCCTTGACAAAGATTAGAGAGACACATACACACACATATCCGTAGAAGCTGCGATGCACATATTCAGAACTACTGCTCTGGCATAGTCCACTGATATAGATATTCTCCCATCCATCTCACAACGTCCTATGATATCAACCTTTGACGTCTTCGTTATGACGCGATTGCTTGGCGTTGCACATCTTCACCTTATTAGTGTTATGAAGAGTTTTTTATGTGTACTCTCGCGCTCTGGTCATGGGTAGAGATAATCTGTTATCTTGCCCTGCTCTCGATGCTATCCGTTGAACAGCGTATTTTTCTGTTGAATATTATTCATCGAATCGTGCAACTGCACTGAATATGTGGAAAAAATAATTATTATATCGTATATTTACAATGCCTCATAATTTAATAAAAATCAGTGAAAATAATTTCATCGAATACATTGGAAAGATTAGCTTCTTTATTAATAAAAAATGAAAACGTAATTTATTTTCACTTTTAGAGTACACTTTCACATTACACACTACACTTTCAATTATAAGAATACTGTATTTCAGGGCTGGACAAATCCCAGTCGTCAGGTCGCCATTGCGACTAAAAAGTTGATATCGGAGCCTAACTTATCTTTGTGTAATTACCAAATTGCAGGCTGAGAGCAGAAAAAAATGTCAGAAATTTGTAGCAGCATATCTGCCAACGTGAAAGAGGGTCGCTATGCCTTGAAAAAGTCAAAAGAAGCAATATTTTGGAACTTCATCTTCAGATAAAAAATTTTTATTGCTTAAAAAAACATAATTTTCTGGCACCTAGATTTTTCTAGAATTTGTCCAGCCCTGCTGCATTTAATATGCTCCCCCCCCCCAACCTCCTTCCGTAGTCACAATCTTGAATGGTTGCTTGAAAGATGTTTTCATCGCACTGACTATGCCGATGTCATCAGCCGTCAACCAAAGTTCCGTTTTTTCACTTAATTAACTGCGCACGATAAAGAAAAAACATACAAAAGATGAAATGCAGATTAACTGATATTGTGTATTGCTATTATTAAATTAAAATCTTCCATACAAATAATATTTATGCTGTATGCATATTTCTTTGTTCGGAATGTATACGTAGCGTATAAACATATACTAGAGATACTCATTTTTCCCATACACTTTCGATGGGATGACGGAAATTTCCAATCATCACGGGATCCCTGGGCACCCTGTCAGCACCCTGTAGCTGGGTCCTTCTCTGAGATCCCCCAGTTCTGCTCCCGACTCCCAAAGCTGAGAAGACGAATGGCACCAATAAAGAGACGGCTGCGACACCAGTGAGACCGGCCATTGCCAGACCAGCAACCGATGGAGTGATGGTTGCGAACTGCCGCGCAGATGCGTGACTCGAACCACGGACTCCGTGGCTTTCCAAAACTCCAGTGGCATTTTCGACTGGAATATTGAGTACTGGTGACAGGATTGTCGTTAAGATGATCCATAGCATCGTTATGTAGCCATCCATGGTAACTTTTGGGATCTGTACGAGTCTCGCAAATAGTTATAGCACGCTTAGTGAAAATTAGTGGACAGGGATTCTAGGTAAAAAAACAAAACAATATATAGTGAATATACACGGGTGAATAGTGAATCACATTATAGCGAATATACTGTAAAATCAACGAAAATTCAGCATTTAAAGCAATTAATTTTCTACGAAGATATCAACGTTGAGACGAGCATAACATACATACTGAAAACACACACACAAACTTCTCTTATTGATAAAATGAACGCATAAAATTTCAACCTCTTCATCAAATCGATGATGACTTGATTTTTAAGACTTGATAGAGATGATGAATTTCGTTGAAATTATGATAATTTAACTAGCGATCTAATGCGAAAATTACAAAAAAGCATCACCAACCAATTTAAGTCAGCATAAATGCTCTTAAAATGCAGTAACTAATATTGTTGGAGCTATGTTAATCGTGTTATTGGTTTTTTGACTAATCGAGTAGCATCCAATTAAATATTTTTTTTTTCGCTTCAGAGTAATTTTTACTTTAGTTTCAATTTTTTTTATTCACGTTAATTTCAAGTTATCATTATTTTTTATCTTTTATTATTATTATTATTTTTGTCTTTTACTTCACGACGACAGAGTCCTGGCGTTCATTCATTCAGCTAAAAAAACTGTCAACGGCCACTATAAAAGTTTCATAAAAGTTCATATATAAAACTTAAACAATGCAACTTATCGTCTATCGATTATATTTGCTAGAATGTAACCGATAACCTTATTAGTTGCATTTTTCCAAGTTTTATACATGAACTTTTATGAAACTTCTATGGTATAATCCATGCCAAAGTCAAGCTGCCAATTACGTCCCGTGAAATGCGGGTCATATGGTCACACACTATATTCAAGTTTCTGGCTGGCCAGTGGCGAAATTACCGCAAATCTAGCCAGAGCCGTCTATATTCTACCTGGTGGATCTAGTAGAATAGAGACATTCCTGATCTGGCCCGCGGACTGAGAAGGTTGTGCACTCCTGCAGTACTCGTAAACCAAGTTCCACTTGAAAATCAAGGAGTTTTTTTTGTAGTAAACTCCAGTATCATCCCATATTTAAAAAACAAAGGATGCACATTAGGTACGTACACACGAGAAACACTCAAAGAGGTACTGAGAAATTTAATTTTCTGGATGTTATGCCGAAACTGATATTTTGAAAGAAAAGTGATTTGTCTCCTCCTACTCCACCATACATGCACCTCGTTCATATTCCTCTGCGGAACCTCTAACGAATTGGTACATGTTGGAATGTGCGTGTACGTGTAGTGAAACCTAACGTGTGAAGTTTGTTTTTGTGTAATGCTTGTTATGTGTAGTGCTGCCATCTGCCAGATTTGTCTCCTCCGGGAATCGAACCCGGGTCCCCTTGCATACCAGGCAAGGAGTGCGTTAACGAATACACCAGAAACACACTTTTCGATTCCTTATAATACGCATTAGTAGCGTGAAGTGCTGAGTGGAGTTTTCATAACAGTCTCCCTTAACTACAGCAATTTTCGTCCCAGCTGGCGTTTTTGTTTTCTTCATACTCAAAGAGAGGAGATTTCCACTCTCTATATCAAAAACATCTGAAACAAAACCAATCCAAATGTATTCCGTGCAATTCAGGCATGACTATAGATTACATATTAGTGGTCCGTTCTCATGACCCTCATCTCGTCAGAGGTTTACGTCTCTCCATTTGCTGCAGAGTCCCAGATAACTCTAATAACTACCATAGAGGTTTTTTTTTTTTTAAATATCAGCCTCTATCTATAGTCCCAGGACTATTGGTAGTTTGGCTGCGCCTCATAAAACTCCCAAGAGGTACTACTTGTTTACTATTCCTATCCGAGGAAAGAAGAAACTAACTAGATAGGTTCTAAAAGAGAAGAAAAATTGTCGACTTGAATACTTGTTTGACCTATATTATGTACAGGCTTTTGAACATGCGCTTCTTGCTTCTTTTTTTTGTTACTTAATCGGGTACTGATGATTCTTTATGCAGTTCATGTGCATATTTTTTTGACTATTCGTGAGGGCAAGGTCGTACAGTCATTTGTTTTCTTTTTTCATATACATTATTATTTCCTTTCCTCCATGTTTTTATCATCAACCGCTAGAGCGACTCACTGATAGTATTACCGGACAGGCGAAATGACTTGTAAGAAAAAAGAAAAAGTTCGTGACCAATGTGACCGGTCGAGTAACATTCTTCTTTCAGCTTCTATACTTCCGTGAGTATGTGCCCGTGACCTCCTGAGAACTGAGACCATAAAAAAAAAAAAGTAGATTAATTTTTCTCTCCCCTGACTTAGAATATACTTTATTTTTCTTCGCCATCATCTATGCTATTCACGGTTTATTAGTTGGATAAGGGGAGAGAATTATGTAAAATAAATAAACACACACGCGCATGCGTATGTGGTGTATGTGTGTGTACCAGCGTTACTTGTAAGTAACAGGCGAACTTGGCTAACTGAGAAGAAACATTTCCATTTTTTCAACTGATTCTGAATCTTTGGGATGAACTCTTTCGGATTATGAAACAAGGTTTATTCCAATGGAAATATTTTTGGTAAAAATTACAAAGTAAAGTTAGTCGTTTCTACCAAAAGGGAAAATATCCGCCTCGTTCATTCACTTCGGTATTTTTTGGTAGAACCTCTCGATATAACGATCACCATGCATGCTACATAAAATTGTGTCAGCTAACGGGGAGGGTCCATTGATGGATATGGATAGTAAAATACATCGAGTCCCGTCAACGTAATTAAAAAAAAAAGTGTCTGTTAGTGGAGTGTCCGTCATGAGAGATTCAACTGTGGAGTGATGATGTTTCTTATGTTAATGACGAGAGGGCGGTAAAGATACCTTCTAGGTGGGCTAGGTAAAAAACTTCTCTGAAATCAATAGCTGACGTAGAAATTTAAAATTTTTCCGACTTGACCAGCTCTAATTTCCGACTTGAACCGCACTGGGGGGCCGCTTTAGTGCTCTAAAACGGTGCCACATGTCACTCAAGGGATCTTTAAATGCGCTACTGATCTCTTAAGTGTTCTGGAACTGTGTCGCGGGCCATTTAAGCAGTGGCGTCGGAGCCGGGGGTGCTGTGGGTGCTCAAGCACCCACGGTAATTTGTGACATGGATACGAGCACCCCCAGAATTGATGCAGAAATCAAAATTTCCGATATAAAACTAAAGACGAGCACCCACAGTTTCGAAACACTTCCGACGCCCCTGCATTTAAGTGATCAATGAATGTGCCACGAGCCTACTTGAGTCATCTGAAAATAAGCCACAGGCAGCTTAAATGATCTGGAATTGTGCCACGGGTCACTTGAGTGATCTGTAAATGTGTTCATTTTTACAAAATTAGGTTTGAGGTTTAAGGCCATATCAGATAACCGGCCACATTTGGTGCGCGGGCCAAGGGTTTGCCACATATGACTTGGAGGGAGGTGCGCAATGAACTTCTTAAAAAGAAATTTTGAGTTCTTAGCCTTTGAAATTAACAGAAGTTTGTTATAATAACATATAAAGGCATTTTCTTTCAAAATTTTAATATTAAAACAAAAATACTTTTTGCATTAAAAAAATAAATATTTGTTCGTCTGGGGAGGGTGGACACTCCCCCTCCCCCCACGTCTCTGATCCCACCAATATGCGTTAGGAGGTAGGGGGCAGAGCTGAAGAAAATTTTGCTGACGAGGGGGGGGGGGGAGGTCAAAATGCCAAAAAATTTGCTGACGCAATACTTGAATGGCCCTGCAGACTAGACATTGAAAATATGGCGTGTTTGGTAATCCTATCTATATACTAGGCAACCTCATTACTTCTCCTACTTAATCGTGCATGCAGTTCGTACACATTCTTCTGCGGAATTTCTAACGAATCGGTACACGTTCGGAATGTGTGTTCTGAGTGTATGTGTAGCCAGCGGCCCCCTAACGTATTCACGTTGGGAAAGATGCACTTGTTTCGTGTTCTTACGGGTGCAGCCACCTGCTTTCCATATTTTGAAGCGAAGATGGTAAATGCTTGAATTTTCATGTTGTGGATTTGATTGCTGTCTGCAGAGAGAATTTTTTCCAAGGAGGGGGGGGGGGGGAGACCGGCTCGCATTCGTTCCTCAAAAATTGGAATCATAACCTCAACCTCATTACAGACAAGTTCATAAAAAGAGACCACGAGATATTCATCAACAAGTCAAGACTTTTAAAAAATGCAAATAATAAGGGAAAATTCTTTAAATTACACACATCATATGGGTTTTTATATCGTATTTCTTATATAAAATGTATTTGTACATTTTTTTTCTCTCTCGAATTTACACAATGACGTCTCAAAACTTACCTCTGGAGCCAGTCGACAAAATATAACACACGAATTATTGAGGATGTAAAACTCGGATTATATTATGAAAAATAATGATCACAGATCAACTAGCCGTTGAAGTTAGGGACCTCTTGACTCTTCCAAAAATTCGCGATAAATGATAGTACTACCACAACAAGGTGGGGGGGCACAAACCGTCGTAAGACGAAAATACTTTTTACTACATTTTTGTTGTTTCCGTTTGACCTGTACAAGAGAAAACATCCACCCGTCCATAACGTCCATCAAGTGAAGAAAAAAAAGAAAACTTTTCTTTTAGGAAAACGTATATTTGTAAAATCGGTGAACTGAAAATGTGTGAACACCTCCTGAGATGTAAGAGAACAAAAGAAAAAGCCACCTCGAAATTCTTTTTAAACGATAGATAGTATTAGCCTATAATATTAGCATTCGATCAGGTTTTTTGTGCAGGCGAATAAGTGAGGCCTAGTAAAATACACAGTCAATTCGCGGCAAGTCGAACTCCGATAGCTCGAATATCTGTTTAATTCGAAGTTTTCACTCGGCTCCAGAACTTTTTCCGTATTTTAGTGTTAAAATTTTCCCTTATATAACTCGAAGGTTGCTTTCTCTAAGTTGAAGTTTTCCGGAATGAGAGAAATTTAAAAAATAGTATTTAGAAGTATTACACAGTATTTAGCTTTCTTTTTTTTACCAATACACTTTAGTATTTAGCAACCGAATTTAGCATTTAGCAATCGAATTTAGCATTTAGCAATAGAAATTAGCATTAAGCAATAGAAATTAGCATTTAGTAATCGAATTTAGCATTAAGCAATCGAATTTAGCATTTAGCATTAAGCAATCGAATTTAGCATTAAGCAATCGAATTTAGCATTAAGCAATCGAATTTAGCATTAAGCAATCGAATTTAGCATTAAGCAATCGAATTTAGCATTAAGCAATCGAATTTAGCATTAAGCAATCGAATTTAGCATTAAGCAATCGAATTTAGCATTTAGCATTAAGCAATCGAATTTAGCATTTAGCATTAAGCAATAGAAATTAGCATTAAGCAGTAGAAATTAGCATTAAGCAATCGAATTTAGCATTAAGCAATCGAATTTAGCATTAAGCAATCGAATTTAGCATTAAGCAATCGAAATTTAGCATTTAGCATTAAGCAATCGAATTTAGCATTAAGCAATCGAAATTTAGCATTTAGCATTAAGCAATAGAAATTAGCATCATTTCTGTTAGCATCATATTTGACAGAAAATAATCTTGTGTGTATAAACTTTATAGTTCATTTCATTTATATGTGTGTCATGTAAGTCATAGTTTCCCGAACTTATTGTTCTCCATCACCCCTTCTTCAAAATTTTTTTCTCTTGTGGCCGTTCCCCCAACTCAAGCGAACCCGTAGGATCCTATGATATACAGGTAGCTTCTATCCCACCCCCCCCCCCCACGAACCATCCCATCGTCCACCAGGGGGTGATATTTCCTACTTTGGGAAACACTGATGTAAGCATTCATTTCAATAATATAGTAAATATGTCTAGTTTATTTCTGAATACTCTCATTCAGTAGTTAAATATTAGGTTCCTTATACCCATGTATAAGGAATAGTATTATAGATACTATATATCTTTTAAACTTTTTTTCGAAATTTTAAGCCCCCAAGAAAAAGCGGGGGGGGGGGTTTCTTATACGCTATAAAATACTGTAATCTAGGTTTTATTGCAAAATATGTGTGGTGCATCCATCGCGTACGAGAGATACGCGAGATACTGATAAGTGGTTGAATTTAAGTGATATTTTCGCATGATTTCTCCCATATTTATCATACTTCATACTTATCAACTTCAATCGGGAATCATGCATAATTACCGGTAAAAGTGACAAATGTGGAAAAATGTATCAAACTTACCGAAACGATTGCTGGTTATGCATAATTGAGTTTATTTAATGTTAGCGTCCATTGGTTAATTCCCCCCCCCCCCCTTCAGAATTTCAGACCAGGCAGAAAGAGGAGTAGGATGATGACGGCCAAAAAGCTATGCAATATAGGTAGTAAAGGTTCAAGGATAAGGCAGTATGAGGTTCAAGTCCAGACTCTGCAGTCTTGGACTTGAAACGTCTCGATATTTTGACGTAAATGTCTAGCACAGACATTATGAATTGGGGCAAAAAAAAAAAAAAAATAATAATAACGATCTGTCTCCCTTCACTTTTAATGAATTGTGCCCCACCTTCTGGTCAGTTTTATTGATTCGCTTGGAACAAGGAGGGGGTTTTCTTTCTATACCCTCAGTAGGTTTTCTTCTTCCAGACGTGTTTTTCCGAATGTCTTCTTCCGTGTTATTTTGGAATAAGCGAAGCCCATAGTTAGAATAGCATCAGCCCTACTTGAAGGCAACTTGGATTCGTCTGGGAATTTCGCGAGATTTGGTCAAAGCATATGAAAATGTGTGGGGAGAAAAACACATACACGCAAACGCTCATGCCAACGAAGAGATACATGCGTTTCAGAGTGAAAAAAAGAAAAATTCCCCCGAAAAAGAAAAATATTCCAGAAACCTGTGAAAAGGAGGACAAAAGGACGAATTTTTTAAAACATTCGAGAGACGCTTGAAATGACACCGAAAGAAACAGAGGAAACCCTAGTTATGCCAGAGTATGTGTGCGTGTAACAAACAGTGTACGCGCTGCAATTTATATTTCAAAATATTCAATTGAATCGTCCCATTTCACTCAAGAGGGGCGTTCAAGTATTACGTCAGGACATTTTTAGCCATTTTTAACTCCCTCCCTCCCTCGTCAGCAAAAGTCAACAAAACTCCGACCCCCCTCCCCCTTGTCAGCAAAATTTCGTCATTTCTGCCCCCCCCCCGCCCACTTCCTAACACATATTGCTGGGATCAGAGACATACGCGGGGGGGGGGGGAAGGCATACGGTAGCTCGTGTTCCCCTCCAGACGATCAAAAGAAATATTTTTTTAATTAAAATTTCGAAAGAAAATACCTTTATATGTTGTTATAACCAATTTCTGTTGGTTTCAACGCAATTTGAAGGCCAAGAACTCACAATTTCTTTTTTAAGAAATTCATTGCGACACACCCTCTATTACATACATGCTAAACACTTGGCCCACGGACCAAATTTGGCCCGGAGGGCTATCTGATCTGGAATACCCCCTCAAACCTAATTTTATAAAAATGAACTAAGTGGCACATTTACAGATCGCTTAGGTGACCCATGGCACAATTCCAGAGCATTTAAGCGGGCCGTGGCACATTTTCAGATCACTCAAGTAAGCCCCTGGCACATTCACAGACCACTTAAGTGCTCCGCGGCATATTACGGATCACATGAATGATGCGTGGCACAGTTACAGAGCACTTGGATCCGTGAAACATTTAGAGATCACTAAAGTGGCTCTGTAGGGGACGTATTAATACGGACAATGTTACTTTAGTTGCCCACAAACTAGCGAAAGGTTTTTTCTCGTTTTTGGCGCACCGATTAAGATGCCATTAAGAATATTTCATATTTTCATGAAGGGTGGTTGATGACGTAAGCATTATCCAAACCCCCTCCCCTTGTCATCAAAAGTCAGCAAATTGAAACCCTCCCCCCCCCCCATCGATGCTGACGTAATACTTGAATGACCCCAAAGGGGTTGATTAAGAGCTTCAAGTTATCCTTGGAATCACTCGGAAATCATCAAATAATTATCGATGGGATAGCGGTTTTTGTTTATTTCCACTTCTATTTATCCATACTCAAATGAGCAGCTGTAAGGACAACTCATAATTGAACTAATAAATAGATTATTACTCCGTTGATATCGCCACATAGCAATTTACTACCAATTCAGTCGGGTTGGAAATCTTTCTCTCTGGAGAAAGTCATAGCATATTTCCGTACTCGTCTTGAGTGCGGAGATAACTTTGCAAAGGCTCCATCCCACGGGATCAAACCCCATGACCTGACGGTGACGAGCGTCTTACTACTGCGCAACTCTCACCCCATAATAAACAGACTGACCATATTTACCCGAGAAAAAATAGGTTCGTAAATACGAAGGTAGATCATCAGTTGTCGCCAAAAATGATGCCGAAAGTCAGCAAAATTGCCTATATCTGCTAAGATAATATAAAATCGCAGTGGCGGGAAATGAACCACTTTGCAGATGGCGTTAGATTGATATTAATCCTACCAGAAAAAAAGTTCAAGATGACAAACATACGTGTGGTGAACATTCACATTTATAGTCTTTATAAGTGGGGAAAAACAATTTTATCCTTGATTTCATTATAAAGAATAAAATGTTCACCACACGTCCTTATTGGCACACGGGGCTTGAGTTATGAAGAGAGACTTCATTTTTTGAATATGTTTACATTGGATGAACGCAGGTGTCGAGGAGATATGATCGAAGTTATCAAAATTTTCAATGGGATGGATAGGATGGACCATGAACTTTTAGTACACCGCCAATCGACTGCTTTTACAAGGGGACACCAGTATCGATTGGTGAGGGACAATGCAAGGCTATGGTGTCGCAGGGAATTTTTCTCTAATAGGGTTGTTAATAAATGGAATAGCTTACCCCCTGAGGTAGTAAATTGTAACACAATTGACACGTTTAAAAAGAAATACGATAAACATGTTGGGATAAATCGAGAAGCTATCCATTCTTAGAACAAGACAACCATAAGTATCCTTTATGGACGTTGTATAGTATGTTATCATGTGTATATATTGATTATAATTTTTGTTAATTGCATTTTTATTTCGGTTGCTATATTTTTTCGGAAATATATGACATCCATATTTTTATGGGCATCTTTTTCTCAGCCCCCTCGTTGGGCATTTTGCCTGTTGTATTTGTATAAAAAGTCAAATAGGTTTCGTTGAAAAACGAGATATTTTTACAAAATATGTCTGGACAGCAAAAATCACGAAGTATAACCGGTCATATGGTCATAACAAATGGCATATCAAAAAAAGAAATAAATGCATTTCCCTTTACAATGGTTTGTCCTCACAGGTACTTAGCGTTCAAGATTTAAAAGAAACAGCAGACACCGTATATATATGAATGGCCAGGTTGGTTCTGAACAAACATAGCAACGCGATATTTTTAATGAAAAATCCGTTTTATACTTACATTAGATAGGAAATCTTTGCAGCATCCATGGGTTGGTTTAGGCTTGGATTTCGTAGAGGCGCGTTTTCGGTGATTCTGAGCTTTTTTGGCATCGTAGTGGCTGCTAAACCTCAGCTGGACGAAGTTTTTTACCAACATAAAGTGACCGAATTGCACGTCACTGTGAACGAGAAACAAATCGATATCGGGTCGCCTGTTCAGTCAACGAGTAAGTTGCGATTGAATTTCGATTATTTCGGACATGAAGTGACAGTCTCAGCTCACAGGCTTCCGGATCATATCAGGAGAAGGACGACCGTAGAAATACACGCGTTCGGTAAAGTGCATTCGGGGCCTTTCCAAGGAAGATTTTACGAGTTTGAAGATGACACAACATCTGTGCTTGGATATCTAACTGACTATGGTGGTTTTGTCGGTACCATAGAACTATCCAACGTCACTTACAATTTTATACAGGCTTCCAAGTACCTAGACGGAAGCGACTATGAGTCAAAGACCATAATCTACAGAGACGTTGATGTCAAACCTCGAAAATTTCCATTTTGTTCCATGAAGCTGGGCAATTTTGCGGAAAATGGAAATAATGCGACACTTTTCAATGAATCTGTGAATATGTTTCATGGTCGTAATAACGAACACAGAAATCTTTCAGGCTTCGGATCCGGGCAGACGTCACGCCTGAATTTTCCAATGACTAAAAAGAAAGTAAAAAGCAAAGATGAATACGAGTATTTAGAATGCAAAATGGAGATAATTGGCGATGCACAGTTGTATAAAGAAGAGAAGGGCAAAGTTCCTGAATACATGTATCTCATGCTAAGGGCAGTAGACAAAGGATTCAGTGCCACGGATTTCGGCTCCAAAATCGTGCGAATCATACCTTGGAAACTGAAGGTTTACCAATCTGCTAATGAGAAAGGATACCCATTCGGCGTAGCTGATTTAAAAGGTTATTTGGAGAAATATTTGGACTCCTCTATAGAGGGATACAGGGCGAATAATTACAGCTACCTTCCCTGTTTGACGTTTTTTGCTACCGGATACTATTTTGCTGGAGTAGCAGCAGGGCTCGCGCAGATGAGTGGTCCTTGTTCATATTTTAACTATGGGATTGTGAGTGCTCTTGAGAACATACATATGAACCAAGCGGTGTACATGCACGAAATCGGTCATTGCTTCGGAGCACATCACGATCCAGATGACAATTACACATGCAACCCTCACGGGAAGTATGACTATGTTATGATCGGAGCATCGTGGAGAACACGACACCGTTTTTCTCCATGCAGCATCGAAGAAATAAAGGTCACGCTGAACAAGAAAGACGTCATAGAATGCATGCAGCCTTTTCCTTCAACGTGTGGAAACGCAGTTACGGAAAACGACGAAGAATGCGATTGTGGACAAAATGAGGAAATGTGTGACAAATTGGACGAGTGCTGCACCCCGAAAGGTGGTCTGACTGAGGATGAAGAATGCACCTATCGCCGGAGTAAGGGTTACTCATGCAGCGACGAAGAAGATGCATGTTGTACCAACTGCACAGTGCTACCAGCAGGAACTGACTGTTCGTCCGACAATGGCGGCTGCATCATTGGGCGGTGTGATGGAGTTTCCCCGAACTGCACTATAACATCAGTAGTTCCTGACCGGTCGCCGTGTGTGGACGAACGAGGGGGCTATAGAACTTGTTCCTCCGGAGTTTGCAACAGCACCTACTGCAGGGACCACAATTTGCAGGAGTGTAGATGTTACGGCAACGAATCGTGCAGTGTGTGTTGCTTATCACAAGGATATTGCAAGACGGCTAAAATGCTGGGATTTCTTCCTTCTGGAATGGAAATTGCCTCTTTGCCTCCAGGTACTATTTGCGGTTCAAACATGCAGCAATGCGATGGTTATGGGCAATGTGAAAGTGTCAGAGAGTCGGCAATAATTTGGCTATATATCGTGATCGTGTTAGCAGTTATGACTGCTGGATGTGCATACTACTATTATACACGTAAAAAGCATCTTCCTCTAAATTGGATCTGCACAAGGATATTGCAGAGGGGTAGAAAACACGGAGTTTCATATTCACGTCAACGGTTTGGACATCATGACCACAAGCAGCTCCAAAAACATCAAAAGACCAGGAAAGGAAGAAAATGATTTCGAAATCGTTTTGTACATTGTTTTTATAAAAATATACCTTTTGGTAATAAAAGAAATATCGATATAAAATGAAATCTTAGTGGCATGCCGCTCAACGATGAAGAACCAGAAATTGTTATCTTCTTAATATTTCGAAATAGTACAGGAAAGTTCCGTAATTTGTCACCAGGTGGGGGTTCCAAACAGTGTCATTATGTTGATTAGTACAATTATTTCCATACCGCTTTATTACTCTGGTGCAGTGATGGGCAAACTTTTTTAGAAGCGGACCAAAAAAGAAAACATTTTGGCGGGCCGGATATATTGGGATTGATTCATAGTTGGGAATATGAAGGAGCGGAATGTGTTGAATACTCTGAAGATTGTCACGGTTTCATTGCAAATGAGAGACAATGGTTCATCCTTTGCAACTGTGGTAAAATAAATAAGTATATTTTAGTAATTTTATGCATATTTATTGCATGAAAATATGTTCCATTTTTTTTCATATGCAAAAATTTTTAAATCAGCTTCTATTTAAACTGTCACAACTACATTTCCCATATGAGAAAAAAGGATCACCTCCTAAATGAATTTTTTTTAAAAGCTGAAATTAAAAATTTCTATATATACGATTATTTTGAAATCTTTTCGACGGGCCGTAGTTTGCTCATCACTACTCTAGTGAATTGGGAGTTTCAGAAATTAATGGGGAAATTTCTCACGCTGTACGAGATGTGGGTAAGACAGAAGAAACAGTTGTGTACATCCGTTTGAGGCAGAATAGTTGACCGTGTGGTGAATCTAGTAGCTGTAATTGCTGCTAGGTAACGTGAAAGTAAAAATATTAGAAATAAATCCTTCAGATTGGCGCTTGAAAACTCTGCCTCATATAAAATGAACTTCGGGATTGAACCCGAGGACGTGACGAAACCCTCCATAGTGGTAGAGGAGCATCTTACCACTCCATCACTCAATCGCGTGGCCGACCCTATTTACAGGAGGAAAATATGGGAAATTACGTTCCCAACGTGTAAATTACCAATTGTCACCAAAAATGACGCCAAAGCAAAACTGCCTATTATTGCTAACATAACCTAAAATTCGCCAATAACGGGAAAGGAAGCACATTGCAGTGGACTAAAATGAATCCCACGAAAAAACACAAAAAAAACCTTTCAACGTCACAAATATACGTGTGATGCACATTCATAGTTATAATTATCACAATCGTATTGAAAGTGAGAAAAAATAATTTTATCCTTTATTTTTCATTATATAGAATAAAAATTCCTGTGGATTTCGCTGAAAAACGAGTCGTATTCATTATGCAAGATATACAGAGAACTGGATGTTGAGAAGATGTTTACGTTTTGAGATGCTGATTTTTTTAAGGAAGGAATAAACTCATCTCCACCTCTACCGGAAGTCGAGCCTGGGTCCCGCGTTTGCCGGACGAGTGCTCTCACCACTAAGCTACAGAGGAGGTAGTGATTTCCCTTCATTGGAGCGTACATATATGCCGAACATACATATATGTGTGCCTCATACATATTCATTATATTCTATTTTCTTTTAGCCTACATAGCAAAAAT
The DNA here is from genome assembly GCF_987345545.1 of Pholcus phalangioides. Taxonomy (NCBI): domain Eukaryota; kingdom Metazoa; phylum Arthropoda; class Arachnida; order Araneae; family Pholcidae; genus Pholcus; species Pholcus phalangioides. Next base: position 13,174,355 of record NW_028301594.1, read on the forward strand.
CACCGAGAAATACGGGCATATGGTACCATACTGATGAAGTGTATACAAAAAAAAATTACCTTTATAATGGTTTGGCCTCCCCCTTTTTTATAGTCAAGATTAAAGGAAAACAACTCACGCCGAATATATCGATGGCCAGATTGGTTCTGAGCAAACATAACAACGATACCTTTAATGAAAAATCTGTTTTTTAAATACAGGGAGTTCGAACCCTTTGCTCAATCTATGGGCTATTTTAAGCTGGGATTTCGTAGAGGAGCGTTTTCGGTGATTCTGAGCTTTTTTGGGATCGTACTCGCTGCTAAACCTCAGCTGGACGAACTTTTTTACCAACACAAAGTGACCGAATTGCACGTCACTGTGAACGAGAAACAAATCGATGTCGGATCGCCTGTTCAGTCAACGAGTAAGTTGCGATTGAATTTCGATTATTTCGGACATGAAGTGACAGTATCAGCCCACGGGCTTCCGGATCATATCAGGAGAAGGACGACCGTAGAAATACACGCGTTCGGTAAAGTGCATTCGGGGCCTTTCCAAGGAAGATTTTACGAGTTTGAAGATGACACAACATCTGTGCTTGGATATCTAACTGACTATGGTGGTTTTGTCGGTACCATAGAACTAACCAACGTCACTTACAATTTCATACAGGCTTCCAAGTACCTAGAAGGAAGCGAATACGAATCTAAGACCATAATCTACAGAGACATTGATGTCAAACCTCGAAAATTTCCATTTTGTACCAAGAATCAGGAGGACTTCGCGGACTATTGGAGTAACGCCACCGTTTACAACAAATCTCAGGGTGTTATTCACGGTCGTGATGTCGAACACAGAAATCTTTCGAACTACGGGTCTGGGCAGATGTCGACCCAGAACTTTCCGATGAACAAAAAGAAAATATCGAGTACAGATGAATACGAGTATTTAGAATGTCAAATGGAGATAATTGGTGATGCACAGTTGTATAAAGAAGAGAAGGGCAAAGTTCCTGAATACATGTATCTCATGCTAAGGGCAGTAGACAAAGGATTCAGTGCCACGGATTTCGGCTCCAAAATCGTGCGAATCATACCTTGGAAACTGAAGGTTTACCAATCTGCTAATGAGAAGGGATATCCATTCGGCGTAGCTAATTTAAAAGGTTATTTGGGAGAATATTTCCACTCCTCTATAGAGGGATACAGGGCGAATAATTACAGCTACCTTCCCTGTTTGACGTTTTTTGCTACCGGATACTATTTTGCTGGGGTAGCAGCAGGGCTCGCGCAGATGAGTGGTCCTTGTTCATATTTTAACTATGGGATTGTGAGTGCTCTTGAGAACATACATATGAACCAAGCGGTGTACATGCACGAAATCGGTCATTGCTTCGGAGCAGGTCACGATCCATCTGACAATTACACATGCAACCCTCACGGAAAGTATGACTATGTTATGATCGGAGCATCGTGGAGAACACGACACCGTTTTTCTCCATGCAGCATCGAAGAAATAAAGGTTACGCTGAACAAGAAAGACGTCATAGAATGCATGCAGCCTTTTCCTTCAACGTGCGGGAACGCAGTTACGGAAAACGACGAAGAATGCGATTGTGGACAAAACGAGGAAATGTGTGACAAATTGGACGAGTGTTGCACCCCGAAAGGTGGTCTGAACGGGGATAAAGAATGCACCTATCGTCGGAGTAAGGGTTACTCATGCAGCGACGAAGAAGATCCTTGTTGCACCAACTGCACTGTGCTAGCGGCAGGAATTGAGTGTTCATCTGAAAATGGCGGCTGCATCATCGGGCGGTGTGATGGAGTTTTCCCGAACTGCACTGTAACATCAGTAGTTCCTGACCGGTCGCCGTGTGTGGACGAACGAGGGGGCTATAGAACTTGTTCCTCCGGAGTTTGCAACAGCACCTACTGCAGGGACCACAATTTGCAGGAGTGTAGATGTTACGGCAACGAATCGTGCAGTGTGTGTTGCTTATCAAAAGGATATTGCCAGACAGCCAAAGTGCTGGGATTTCTTCCTAAAGGGGTGGAAATCGTTTCTTTGCCTCCGGGTACTATTTGCGGTTCAAACATGATGCAATGCAATGGTTATGGACAATGCGTCCGAGAATCGGTGGTAATTTGGCCCTACATCTTGATCGCGTTAGCGTTTGCAACTGCTGGAGGTGTTTACTACTATTATACGCGTAAAAAGCATCTTCCTCTGAATTGGATCTGCACAAGGATGTTACAGCGGAGTAGGGAGCACTGCATTCCACATTCACGTCAACGGTTCGCACATCATGGTCAGCAGCACCTCCACAAACATGAGAAGTCACATGTGAAGACCAGAAAGGGCAGAAAATGATTTCGAAATTATTAAAGGACGAATAAATACGTTAAGTATGAACGCATCTCAGTTTGAATGTCGTATTTTCATTTCTAAATTTTTTTTTTTTTTGGGTGCTCATTTATAAAGAAATTCCCAGATTGAGTAACTTCTTAAACATGCCAATCACAATTAAAGCTTTGACATTATTTTGCAACAGTGTTTCTCAACGTACGGTCCGTAGGTGGAGTTGATAATTCAAAAACTTAATGAATAGTAATATTCTTCTGAGTTCAAATAAAAGATTCGACCTACACACTTTGAGTGACCATTTATCATCGTAAAAAAATACGGTTAATTGTGATTCTAAATTCTGTATATCACTAATTGTCACCAAAGCATGATATTCTCAACACGGATTGCAAATAAGACTTAAAATTACTGAAGCGAGTGCGGATGGGATAAACATGCTGCTGGACAAATCAAGCACATCATTAAAGTGATGTGTTTTTGCGCTGTCTTCGTGTTTGGCGACTGTTGGCCTGTCTTTTGGTGAACCCAAAATGGCTACTCCTACTTAAACCGTACATGCCTCTCATAAACATTCCTTTGCGGAATTTCTAACGAATCGACACATGCCGGAATGTGTGATATGAGTGTATATGTGTGGCCCTAACGCAGGGGCCTCTTCAGCCTTTCAGACACGGCGGGCCAAATCGAAACTGTCCACGGAGCCCGCGGTGCACCAGTTCTTGTAATTTAGTGATATCTTGATAGAACTGCGGGGCAATGGGGGCCCCGAGTTTAACAGGGACAGAAATAATTTACTCTCAAATTATTTCTTTTATTTATTATCAATTTTAATTAGTTCTGAAATCATTTTTGTCACTAATTGTGGAAAAGTTTTTGAGTGTGTGTGTGATTAATTGTTGATTGAATTAGTTAACTGCTGATTACACTAATTAATTCTTATACTAATTTTAATCTAAAATAATTTTTTTTAAATGGTTTTTTTAATTAATTATTTCTTTCGGTGATTCCGAAATTTTGTTTTCCTTCTCAATATATCTTGTAGTAATTTCTTTCATTAACCATGCAATTATTTTTTTATTGATTATGCATAATTTCTAACAGAAATCACGAAATTATTTCATTGATTTGAATGGTTTTTTTTCCTCTAATTCTGAAATTATTTGTTTCAAAAGTTATAAAATTATTCCTTTCAGTAATTCTGAATTTCCATCAACTCTGGAATTATTTCTTTCATATATTCCGAAAATAACATTCCAAAAAAATTATTTCTTTCATTAATTTTGAAATTATTTTTCTCATTAATTCTAGAATTAATAGGTTTTTTTCAGTGTTTTTAGTGTTTTTCTGAGAATGATCAGAGTGGGCCACAACAAAATGCTCCGGGGGGCCGAATGTGGCCCTCGGGCCCTGTGTTGAAGGCCCCTGCCTTAACGTATTTATGATGTCAAGTTGTGCTTGTTTCGGGATCTTGTTGGTGCCATCATCGGCCGTCCATATTTCTAAGTGAAGGTAGTGCATGTGCTTGAATTTTCAAATTGTGTAAGTATCATGTTGTGGGTCTGCCAAATTTCTGCAGGGAGACTTTTTCAAATGTAGACCGGCTCGCAATCGCACCTCGAAGTTTGAAAACCACAAAAAACTAACTTAAGCCGACTACCACTGTGCCGCCAATGGGGTAATGAATCTGAATTCTCAAGATGAGAGTCCGGTGTGATGCCTACACGTCCGCACAGCAGCAATGAATGGCTATTGCGAATCTTGTAAACAGGAATGTGTTTCATGTGTTTCACGAAAAATATTGGTCACGACCGGGTGTGGATATTATATATATTTCATATTTCATTGAGAAAAAATGAAACTGGCTTGCCACATGGCAGTCGAGGGGTTATGGCGCTAGCCTCTGACTGTGCAGCCCTGGGTTCGAATCCTGGTTCTGGCATTGATGTCTAATGACGCCTAACAACTTCCCTGGTCAGATCATACGGATGTCTTGAAAATACATGAGAATCACGTTACTGTTAAAGAAAATTCGGGAATCTTAAATACGGCGAAATATGGAAAATCTCCAATTGCCACTAAACCTTGTCAAGAGTCGTGGCAAAAACGCTAATTATATTGCTGAAATTAACAGTCTCACTCTATTTTCAATTCGTGGGTGAGAAGTGTGATTGATGATTGAATATTTGTATCGTTGTGGGGGTCTCGTTGCTCTCTGTGGCGAGGCTTTTTAACCAGAAAATCGAACGCCCTTTGAACCTCGAAGGTGGAAACCACAGAGATACAATTTCATCAGACCAATGTTCGTGCGGATGCATAGATTCAACCCCGGACACCGCGATACAGAGCCACTCGGTGTCAGTGAATAACCTACTGTGTGTCACGCGCAATAAAAACGTTTGCTAAAAAAACACTACATACAAAGAAAAAGATTGATACCCCCGATGACATTCTATCATTTACATGCATTTATTTAGAAAAGAACAAAGTGAAACATTTACACATCGACTCAATGAAAATGCCATAAAATATAGAGCCTGCGTCATGTATACGCAGTATATATGTTACGGTGAATGTGATAAGTCGTTATTATGCATACTTATAAATCATCTTGGCAGGTTTGCTAAATTTATCACTTTTACTGACGAATATGCATAATAAACCAGTCGTCGTTGGTAACTTTGATAAATACTTGAAATTTATTGCCTTTATCTATGATTATGCATGATACCCTAGTGTAATTGGTGAATTTGATATATATGAAAAAAATTCCAAATGAGTCTAGTGTGTGTGTGAGGAATATACTCGGACCCCGATATAATAACAACAACTTTTACGATCGTACTCCCCACTCCATATAATGATACAATATATGTATGAATTATCTTTAATAGTACATAACACGATTTATTATGTTTGCTAACGACGCGACGCTTGGGTCTTATGCATAATCGCTGGTAAAAGTGATAATTTTTTAGTCCTTATTTAATTTCCCAAAGACGCTTGGGAACTATGATGACGTGACAGTATAAAAGTGGAAAGCTATCGCATTGGTTTCCATTAAAAAAAATTGGTGAAGTCGTCGCATATTTTGTACGATGAAATCATTCGGGTACTTCATTTGAAAGCAAAAGGAAAGACTGTAAAAGGCATTGCTTTGAGCAGGTTGAAATCAAGTGTCTGACGTGTATTGACCCAACGTGTGTCCCGAAAGCCAAAACCTGGTGGTGGTAGGCAACGCAGTACAAGTTTATGCGAAAACAAAACCGTTCGAAGATTGGCTTCAACGGAAAAAATGATCCTGGAGTGAAAATTTCAACAGATTCAATTCATAGACAGATCAGAGAAGCTTGTATTTGATTTATAAAAGAGTGGTTGGGAAACTGCCTGCCACAAGGATGCGCCAAAGAGAGATGGAGAAGAGAAACTGAAATGGGCACGAAATCATGTTTTATGAAAACAAATAGCTTGGCATCATATTTACACAATCATATTCCACAATTTTAAATGAAAAAAAAAGAAAAATGGAATTCGCATGTTCTCCAAAAAGATGTTTACAGCAGACACTAAGGTGGAGCTTCGATGATGGTATGGGAAACATTTGTTTCTAATAGTCAGGCTTCCTTAACTTTTGAATTTGGTCGTCAAAACTCTGATGATTAAAAGAGATTCTCGAAAACAAATTACTACTGAGTGGAGAAGATTTAGGAGGACCAAACTTGACATTTCATCATTACAACAAGTCTGTTCAAAGATCTGCTGCCACAAAAAAGCTGTTTAATCGCTGAAATGTATCGATTTTAGACTGGCCATCTATGAGTCCTGACTTGAACCCTATTAGGAATGCATGGGGCATATTTACGATAAATGTGTTTGCAAATGAAATACAGTATTCGACTGTTAATGGCTTGAAGAACTCTATCGCGAAAGCATGGTACAGTTTTGATGTTGAAACCTACAGAATTTAATTAGATCCATGTGTGTTTGAGGTTGCCAGAAAAAGTCAATTAGCTATTAAAAGCCTGTAATTTTTGTAAATCTGAATTTTCTCTGAACTTTTGAGACAGCCATTTTTTGTATTTTCGATGTTATAAATATTCTAAATATGTTTTTTCGTAGAAATTTTTTTCTTCTATAAATGTGTAGAAATGCTTTAGGTATTACCCATTAAAAGGTGCTAATTTTACTCTCGCCGTATTTTTCTTGTAATTTCAAGAAAAATGCATGAAAAGTACCTTCGAGACACGGACTGTAATCATATTATTTTTTCTCTCTCTCAATCGTCGTATTAAAGAGAGATAGTAAAGCTAAAAACATTAACAGCTAAAAACATTAGTCTTAGAGCTTTAATGTTTTTAGCTGTTTTCTAAAAATGGCCGGCGAGCCGTAGCAAAAAACTCCGAGAGCCAAATGTGGCCCACTGGCCATACTTTGAAGATCCCCCGGCAGCGTAGTATAGATATGCAAAATTTGAAACAAATAATGTGCCACTGGTTTTTAATTTTTATACACACGTAAGTTTAGAGCTATCGGTGATTATTTAATAGCGCTTATAACGTCACTTTTCTTTTTTCTTTTTCGGCTCGTCGTGGAAAACATTTCTGGCTATAACGTCGTCCACTCTCCTCATAAGGTCCATGAAATCGGTCGAGTTGTTGCCGTTGTCGCTTCTCTTGCCGATCGTCGCAGTGGTAATAGATGTAGGCATGTTGCTGGCCGGCGCGACGTTGACCATCAGCGTGAGCAGCAGGGTCATTATCGGGATCAGTACCACCGCGAATCCACCGAGTATTACGGGTACCAGAAGCATGTTGTCGTGCTGATGATGATGACCCTTGTGGTGGTATTCGTACGGGTAATTTTTGTGATGGTGGGAGTCGTGACGCGAAGACCACGACGGTTCGTAGACGTGTCCTCCAATTTTGGGCGGAGGGTGTCTCCAGGACGGGTAATCCTTGTCGTAATTGTAGCCGTGGTAGCTGCTGGGTGATGTCGGTGACGGTGGTGGGGGTAGTGGCGCCGGCGGCGGCCCGTAATATGGCTCGTCTTCGTAGCCGTTGCTGCTCGTGCTGTGACTACTGCTGGATGTTTTGGTCAAGACCGTATCGTGAAACTTACTCTGTAATGCTGAATGCGGAAGAACCGTCTTCATCCGCTCTTTCGAAACTATCGACGGCTTCGGTAACGTAATCGAATGCAGAGGAGATGTACTCGCTGCAATGCAGTTCCTACTGAACGTCATCAAGCAGCATATTAGCAGAGCGAAAGTCCTGATGTGAAAAAAAAAGTCAAATGATTGTCAGTTACACAGAAAATCCATCAAATCATAAACATTAGCCCGGATTACACTATAAAAGTTTTATAAAAGTTATTTTATAAACTTGACGAATGTAACCAATGAGCTTATGATACGCTTACTGGTTGATGATACGCTTATTTGTTGCGTTTTCAAGTTTTATAAAATAAATTTTCTAAAACTTTTACAGTGTAATCCCGGCCTTAAACGCTTACAAAATCCTACAATTGCATGTTGTTGAATATACTGAATTTTTCAAGTAAAGAATCCTGAAAATATGTCTTCAACGCTAATTTTAGAATTCATTTATATATAATTTTGTTAATAATTATGAAGAAGTAGCAGAAAAATCAAATTGCTGTATATCCAGTACAGTGGACCCTGTTTATAACGTTATCACTTAGAACGTTTTCCTGGTTAGTACAACGACTTATTTTCGTGGTCCCAGCTCTTATAGTACTCATTGAAATTCCCCGTTTAAAGCGTCCCGTAAAAACCATCATGAAGAAAAGCGGGAAAAAAACGTTGTAAGCGGGAAAGCTTAGAACGTTTTTCCATGGAGGTTTTTTGAAAAATGTTTTAAGTGGGGTTCACACTGTATATGAAAATGAATTTATTCAAAAAGAAAAGATAGATAATTATATTAAGAATTGATTAACTAGAAATCGATATTTTTACATAACTTCACATATGCGTGTAATTTACCATTTAAATCCTATCAAATTACCATTAAATCATTGTACCATTAAAATCGATGGTTCATCTTGTAATATACTGTAATAGTATTTATGGATCAATTGATTTTGTTTCTCCCATTAAACTCAGTTTCAAAACTTATATTGTCTCCAACGTTTCAGAACGTGCATTTTATTCATGAATTTATGACTTCGTCCTATTAGTATATTTCATCTTCTCTTAGTTGCTATTTTGTTGTTTTACAATTATTTTGATTGTTATTTTGTTTTTTAATTATAATTAACTTACTTTTTGTACATTGTACTCATTTGTTTTTAATTATCCTTTTTTTTCAAACCAAGTTTAAGTATTTTAAAATCAAAAGAATTTGTCGAAAAAATTTCAAATGAAATAATTAATGCATTCCAATAATACGCAATCAAATAATAGAACATAATGATATGTAATTATAAAAACTTGTAGTGGAAACGGTGTAATCTTTATACAATGCGTAGTAAAAAATACAGTGAATTTTTCTATAGAAAACAACGCTAAAATTATTAGACATTCAAAATAATTTCCCTCTAATGAGTTTTATGGTTGACGTGATGTTTTTATATCAGAAGTTCTTAACCAGGGATCGTTGGAAAGATTTCAGAGTGTCCGTTAGCTTGGATGAGATATAAAAATTATACCGTATATACAGATATATAAATTATTATATCTGTATATACGGTATATATATAAAACTCACTGTTTCTCCACTGACTATTATTTCTTAAAGGGGTCCGTGGCGCTCATTTTATACAAATACAAACATAAACGCAAAGGCCACGACAGGCAAATTGCCCAACGAGGTGGCTGATGATCATAAAAAAAATATGGACGTCAAATATAACTAAAGTACAACAACCTAATTAAAAGCATATACTGCATCTCAAAAAAAGGAAAAAAAATACTAGCAAAGGAAGTCCATGGACTCCATCTTATTGGCAAAAATGAGGTTAAGAACCTCTACTTTATAATGAAGACTCAACTATATGACATTATGCATTGCTTTATGATGATTTATTTCTATTCAATCAATAGACAGACAAACAAAAAATTTTAGGGCTAAGCCAGCTTGTGAGCCCCGAAAAATAATAATTTTTATATGCATGTCGGTACAAATAATAACGGGAGAAAAAAAAACAGGAAAAATGAGAAAGAAAAAAAAAAGAAAAGATTTTCGAGGAAAAAAACAGATTCACTAAATAATGGTTATTATAACGATAATCATATTTGATTCGAATTTTGTAAGTTAAAAGGAAAAGATATAGATAATTAAATATCCAATAATATTGAAAAACATCGTAAATATAAGTTATTTTCGATTGAAATTTTTTTCAACAAAGATATATCTGATATACTTTCTCAACAAAAAATTGATGTTTCATTTATCATTACGAAAATTATTCTCATAAAATTATAAAAGGATTAGCATTTGCTAATAATCGTAAAAATTGGAAAATAAATTAAGAATTTCAGTCATTGATATCTATCATTATTCTTTTTCAAAAGTTACTTGTGATAAAGAAAGTCAAAAATCCTTATTATTTGCCATTTCTTGTTGGAGCTCTTATAAGCATTAGAATTTCGATATTTCTCACATTTTTTATTTTATTTTACAGGAGTGGAACTGTTACAGCTCGATTTTATGAGTTAAAAGGAAAAGATCTTGATAATTAATTAATTACCGTATTTACTCGTATATAGGACGAGGTATAATTTTAGAGATCAAAATAAGGAAAACATTAATACAACTCCTTAGTTCGTTTATTCACAGATAATAGCATAAGATTTTTTGGGCGAGACGGCGCAAATGCAGGTTAACGTAAGTCGAGGTATTATTGTATACGGGATTAATGAATAAATTTTGGGGGCCCCCAGAAGGGTTTTACAAATTACTGTGGGTGCTTCCCTAATGCCCCCTGACTCTGACGCCACTGTTGGGATCCCTGTGTCTGGCCCAAGGTCCGGAATCAAACAAGGAGCCCCAAAAGTATTGAAAACTTTGACGAATTCTGAAATTGTCTTTCATAAATTCTCAATTTTCATTAATTCTGGAATTTTTTCGAGTGTTCCATTCACAAATTTTTTTATTATTTTATTAATTAATTTTTCAATTATTTTACACCCGATTCTGACTAATTTTATCGTCAATATTGAATCTTTAATATAAATCACGAATTGTCATTTTCAATCAATAAAAATTATCATTAGCTCTGGAGTTATTTCTCAAATTAATCAAAATTTTTCATTAATTGTTTTTTCATTTAAGTTTTAGTTTAGATATTCGGTCGTGCATATAGGACGACCTAGGTTTTTGAAGCAGTGAAAATTGAGTAAAAACCTCTCGTCGTATACGCGAGTAAATACAGTGTCTGATAATGAGAAACATCGTAAATAAATTATTTTCTATTAAAATTTCTTCAATAAAAATATATCTGATATACTTCCTCAACAAAATTGATGTCTCTAGTCACATGACTACCCAAATTATTCTCATAAAATAATGATTCGCCGTTGGATAAGGCTATATTTATCAGTAAAACGGATAATAAAATATAGTGAAACCTCGATATAACGGTACTCTGCGTACAAAGAAAAAATATCGTTGTAGAGGGATTATCGTTATATATTAAGAGGCAACATTATCATCATGTCATCAAATTTATACTGTTGTTGTCATCTTTTCGAAACCTGCACTGTTAGTACCACTAGAAAATGTACTTTTATGCATTTATTCGCCGCAAAAAATTGTAATTGATTAGTTGATTAATAAAATTCTGTTAGAGGCATTGTCCAGTAAAGTTGTTCACTGCGTTGCACTGTCGTGTCATACACGAAAAGTAGCGATACCAATTAGCCTACTTCCTTGGTGATTTCGGTGATCCCGTGGTACAAAATACTGATGTAATACGACGCATTCAGCCGAACGAAAACAAGTGACGAAGTTAAGATCATATTGAAACAATTTTAAGCAAATTTTTAAAAAATCTCAAAAATACTGTTATAGGGGGATTTATCGTAGTAAAGGATTTCGTTGTTTTGAAAGGAGTTTAACATCAGACTACAGGCAATTCCAAACAAGATTTGAAAAAATATCGTTGTAAAGGGATTAATCGTTATATCGAGTATCGTTGTAGCGAGGTTTCATTGTATTATTCTTTGCTAATAGTTTCGAATAATATCAACCAAGTGAACTAACTATTCTATTAACATAAATACGATATTTCTATACTTACGGAAATAGATAAATATTAATATATCCCATCTTGATCCGAAGTAATAAAACCTCAAAATCTTAAGCCAATAATTCTTTTCACACACTCGTAAATAAATTCAATGGGAAAAACCCTAAAAAATCAAGCTTCTACCTGAATCGGTATTTTAACGCGTTATGAACAATTTTTTAGCTAGAAAATACTTTTTAAACGAGTCCCGACACGGATTTAGTTCTCTTTATCATCATCCTCTTATCATTATTATTATTATAACAATGTTTTCTGGCTGCTTACACTCATGGACAAGGTGCGTCATTGTTAATACAACAGAGAAAACATTCTTTTTTTTTTTCATGTATGCATACACTAACATTGTGTGACAAACCGTCGAATTCATACATGGATAACAGTAGACTAAAAAGAAAAAGAAAATTGCGTGTGAATTCCATCATGCACGAAACTGCGCCTATTTTTTGTGTACGTGAAATAGACCAACCAATAGGTGAAAAGTCAAAGAATAAGATTCTCCCTCTCAAAAAAAAACAGCTTCTCATTATCTTATCTCTTGAATTTGGGTCAAAATTTGGCTGAAATGAGACAAAAAATATATATACACCATATAAATATTTCGTGTCATTTAATAGAACGAATTATCAAGTTCGTTCGTGCTGAGTTCTGTTAATGTGAGACTGTATCTCATTTGAAAATGTTACTTTTCAGGATCAAGAACCATTTGTATAGAAGAATATATTCAGGGTCGGAGAATGGACATAAAAAGTCATCTCACTCGTTTTTCTCTACTTGATTCACAGATATTCATCTTTATTCGTGAAAGTGAAGAAAATGAATAATCTACGTGACGTAAAACACGAGATCGAGTTGTTTATTTCACATAATATTTGAAAGATTCCAATGTGTGCCCGTTGTGCGTGGTTCAAGTAGAATAATGTTTGACAATTTAAACCGATTGAAAGCTTGATTTTATCATAAAAATCAAATACAAAAATTATGAGTTTTTCCCCCCATTTGAATCTTGAATTTATAAGCGTGAAACATAAAAATTTGAGAACCGGTAAGTGCGTGTATTTCAGCTGACTTCATTACTACAGTCGAACTTGGTAGATTCGAAATACAAAGTCACTGGAAAAAGAGAAAGAGTTCGAATTATTTAAAATTCGAATCATCCAATCAATCTTTTGTCCCGGATATATTTGTTACATACACAAATTGATACATAATTGCTAAAAATTGCAACATAATCATCAACATTAACACATAATGATTATCAATTATTAAAATTTTATCGCCAAGTTACAAAACATTTTTTCCAAAATTTTAATAATTTATAATTATAATATATATAACTGATCTTAGCCGCTACATTTTTCCGCTGTTCTGGAATCAGCATCACTGTAGAAGTTGTTGACCATGTTCAAAGCCTGATTTACGTACAGTTCATGATCATCACTTACGAAACTTACAGACGTTTGGGAGATATTGGTCTATATGCTCGCAGGCCTGTCAGATGTGTTCCGCTCACGGCAACTCACTGTCGGCAGCGATTAGCCTGGAGTAGAGAACATGCAATGTGGACATCGTTACAGTGGGCTTGTGTGATGTTTTCCGACGAGTCCAGGTTTAGCTTGCAGTCTGATTCACGTCGGACTTTCATATGGAGAACGCCAGGTACCCGTTACCACCAAGACAACATCATTGAACGACACCGTTACGGTGGTGCAGCATTGCTCGTTTGGGGTGGAATTATATTGGGTTCCAGAACAGATCTGCATGTTCAAACCGGAACCACGAAAGCCCAAATTTATCGGGACATCATTCTGGAACAACATGTACGTTTGTTTAGGGGTGCCATGGGCGCAGAATTTGTGTTTATGGATGACAACGCCCGTCCTCACCGAGCAAACATCGTAAACGAATACCTTGAATCTGAGGATATAACCCGTATGGAATGGCTAGCATTCTCACCTGACTTGAATCCGATAGAGCATGTGTGGGACATGCTTGGCCAACGAGTTGCAGCCCGTCAACCACCTCCTACATGTATACCGGAACTTCGGAGAGCATTGCTTGCTGAGTGGAGTGATCTTCCCCAAGATCAGATCGATAATTTGATACTTAGCATGCCTAGGGAGACATACAATGTATTAACCATCATACCAACCATGTAATGGTAAGTTTTTATAAAGGAGATATTTTTTACAATTGCTCCAGGGAGCAAAAATCGCAGTTTTTATGAATGGTATCATACATACACCATCGTTTTTGTTTTTTATCTTTTGTTTAATAAATGGGCTTTATGAATAAGTAACGTTTGTTTTGTTTCTGAACCTTTATTTGCCGGCATTATCCTTAATTTATGGACATGAGTGTATTATCAAAAGTATATTTATACAAATATAGATATAAACGACATAAATATTTGTTATGGATATTTTTGTTTATTTCAGCCACCTTGTTGGACCAATTCTAACTTCTGCATTTTTATTTGCATAAAATCAACAACTCATATGTGGCAAATAAAAATAATCTAGGAAAATAATAAAGTAGTCCATGCAAAGGTTAATCCTCCAGTTTAAGGTATATACAAATGAATCCATTCGTTTTATAAATTCGTGTTTTTATTCGCATATTGGTTATTATGAATATCGCATATACATGAAGCCAATTACTTTTATCAATCAAGTATTTTTTATTTAATGAAGTAACCATGAAGCCATTATTTTTCAACGTTCCCGTATGACGTCATTTCATGCGAGCTCAACTACTAATACTTCTTACGCGTGCATGCACTTCGTAAATATTCCTCTGGGAAATTTTCAACGAATTAGTTAAGTGCTGGCATGTGTGGTGTGGGTGCATGTATGGCTCTAACCAATTTATGTTGACAGAAGTATGCGTATTTAGTGTTCTAGTGCTGCTGCTGCTATCTGTCCTCCATATTTTTAAGGAATTCAACCATTACCTCCTAGAGAGGTTGTATCTTGGAGGAAATGGCTCAACTGTGTATGAATATAAATCTACTGCAGTGGATCTTAACCTGGGATCCTTGGAGAGGTTTTAGGGGATCCGTGATCTTGAATGAGAAAATACTTAAGTTACTGTTTTTACATCATTGTTTATTGAATATTATTCTGTAAAAGGGTCTGGACTTCATCTTATTATTGACAAAGGGATAAGACTACCGCAAAATTGTTTTGTAAATACTAAACATTAAACATAGCAACCGGCATTATGCCGCATGAAATTTATACCAATATGTATCATATCACCTACTAGTTACTTTCACGCTGTACGCAGGTTTAAGACCAACAACCAAATTTACTTGAAGAATTATAGCAATTAGTTTCTCTTTCATAGGTAGCAGCCGAATTCTCAGTACCATTGTTTGTTTTGTTTTTTTTGCTATGCGTCAAATATGTCTGCATAGTAACTGGTATTATGACGCAAAAAATTTAACTCGTTTGCATCATATAAATAAAAAATTTGAAATACTGTATAATGAGCAATATATGAAATATAAATTAGTGTATGGTATGGTATCATACCATACACTACTAATTTTTATGTTGCACACCGATTTGAAATCAACCACCAATTTTGCTTCAAATAATTATAACAAATAGCTTTGTTTTTATTTGATAGATGGCAGCAGGGGTTTTTCCAGCACATATGATAGAATATAATGGGTAAAAAGGAAATTTTTCTTCCATTTTCTTTTCACTGATGCGCAAATTATTTCTCCCGTTTATACTGACCCGCAGAATTGTTCACTTACTCACCGGCCCACAAGTAGAAAAAGTTTGAAGAACGCTGGTAAGAGCCCCGTGTTATGTGCAAAATGTTACCTGCAGTTTTACCCTTAATAACTATAAGAAGGTCTATTTGGACACGATAGTCCAAGTCGATAAGATACACCGACTCAAGTCACAAATTCATTCCAAAATTAACGACTTGAGTCGTGGTAAACTTTTTCAATGGTAATGCTCTCCTCAGGAAAAGAGAATTTAGAAATTTGCAGACCATCTATTCCAGTGGTTCTCAACCTTTGGAAGCCCGCGGCCCGGTTGATTTCTTTTATGTGAGTGGAAGGCACTATCATACGCATGCCTAATAGGGTATAAATGGGTAAAAAGGAATCGGTTAACTATTTTCATGGCCCAGCGGTTGAGAAACACTGATCTATTCATATATAGACTTTGATACGACTCTCAGGGGAATCCTTTTCTCCAAGAACATGGCATCAAAGGCCTTCAAACTTTGCTCAAAGTGTGTCTAATTGAAGAAAAAAAAAATTTAAGATGGATGACGTAAATGCAGAGTGATGGAAGTCGGAGTATTACTCCACTCGCTTACAGTACCAATTATGATCAGAAGTGTCGCAAGTTCGATAACTGATCCGTCCTCGTCAGAATATTTCCTGACGCGGAGGTATATAAGGAACGGCGATAAAATGACCACAGAATACATTGATGCTGCAGGAAGTCCTCTTTCCCCCCCCCGGAGGGGTTAGAGCGCCCACCCCTCGGCAAGATATGTATAAATATATGAAAAAATAAAGTCGAATGCTGCCATTCAGATTCTGACATAAACTGTAGGCCCAGTCTAATTAGCCGTCGTGTGCAGAAAATGACTGTGGTGCGACAAAAAATGAATAACAACTCACACCGACTGACTTGGAGACACTATATTAGTTATTTATATGACACATTTAATGGCATTAAAAAATATAATACATTATGTTCTTATGCAATTATACATAAAAAACTAATTCCATGTCTGCCAAAATTTATTTTAATCATTAAAATTTAAAATCGGGACAAAAATGGTGACGAAACAAATCTTGTTCACTGAACAATATATAATCGTTCCCCTTAATGATTCTACTTTTAATTCTAATTTCTATTGGCAGGGAAAATAAGTGTCGTGCCCCCCCCCCCCCCACCGTATGAGAAATTGTGTGTAAGCGCAATAAATAACTGAGATTTTCATGAATAATATTTATTAGTATTCAAGAATTTTGAAGGTGGTGGGATGAAAACATTTTATGTACATTTGAATATTTTTATGACAACGAAATAAGAGACATGTTCGTAAAAAAAAAAAAATTCACACAAAATCTATTTGTTTTTCATTCATCACATTCATTTTACACGGATGTCAGTTTTCAAAAGACTAGAAAATATAAAATTATGTATAAAAAACATTTTCAAGTGCAGATTCTTTACCACTAACACTACTTCGTGTGGTTACCAGACCTGCAAAATCAATTTGATGAATTTTTATTGTCTCTTAATATTTAGTTAACATGATAGAAACATTGCATCATATTCCGGGTTTTGGGTTTAAATTAGTCATTCTTTGGAGAAAATTTTTCATTTTGGATGGTAATTATATCAATGGTCACTTCGAATTTTCACGGAAAGAGTCCGAAAGGAATAAACATTTTACTTTCGATTCCAAAATTAATGTTCAATGTTTCTTTCCAAATTCGACTTTTTCGTTGTTTTAAGTCCTTACTATTTGGAAATAAATGATCACATTGACTGAACCACTTACAACGAAGGGATGGTCAACAACATCCACCCAATCAGCAACTATTATTTACGATTGGATGTCTTTTAGTTTTTCGATGTTTTCTCGAGAGCTTTCGTTACCACGGTCAGCAGTTCGGCGATGTCCTTCCCCGTCTTCGAGAAGTCGATCTTACGCCCAAAAGCGCCGCTGAGGAAAACGTCTGGTACACCAGCGGGAGATCCTCCGCCGACAGAAAAGAACTGGACGGCCAGAAGAATCAAAGGTACGGCAAAAACACCAAGACCAAGCACGGCCATGATTGGCAGGAGACCTGGCAATATGTTGCTTCCTAAGTTAGCAAGCGTACCGGTATTCATGGCTGGTGGGAAAATAGTCGGCACAAGCATTTGCCGTTTTTCTGTCGGAGCTTTCGTGTTCACCACGGCCGCCAGACAGTAAGCTAACATAGAAGCGTAGATGACGGCCTTGAATGAGTTTTGGATTACGCTGACCATTTTTAGATTCTGAAAAAAAAATTGTAGACGGAAAAAATAAATTCGATTTTATATTTCTTCAAAAAATAAAATAAATAAATAACAAAACAAAAAAAGTAGTTCCAGTTTTCAACCAACTAAGCGCATTAGAAAACTGAAATACTTTTTTTCGGATACAAATTAACAATAATATTGAATGAAACCTTTCTATAATATGGAAACCCATCGGACCAAAAATTTTGTCCTCTAAAATTTGCGAAATATGTCGCTGGCTGTCCCAAACTGTTTGCACTGTGGATCTCTGCAAGAATATACTTTCAATTCCTAAAGTTTTCAAATGACACATCGAGTGCAGTTGCTCAAAATGTCTTAAATTTTCCAAGGGGTCATGTACATGAAAAAATAGAAAAATAAATTCTGTTATGTATAGACCCTGTGGGATAAAATTTTCAATTAATGAAATGTGTGAAACGGCTCTGTGTGAGAATTCATTTACAAAACAAAAATAAAAAAATATTTTAAATGCAATATTAATGGAGGTATTTGACTTTGAAGTTTTAAGCATTTATCGGAAATGATTGAGGGTGTGGTTCTCTCAAATTGCAAAACGCAAATTACATATATCAAAAGTTGTGAAATTTTGTAATTGTCAAAAAATGTAGCTGCAATTTATTGTGAATAAAAAAAATAAAATAGTTGAGTGCATTCCATTTGCGTTAAGTCCCTACAAATGGCAACTTTTGAGCTAATGAAAACTCGCCGTCACAATGATAAAATGCCAAAATATAATGATTTTATATATTTATCATCTCGATAAATATTGCATTTAAAAATATGAAATTTTTTGCAAATGACTTTTCAGAGCGGAACATTATATATTACAATAAACGGAAGTTTTAGCACAAGTTAACATAAAAAGTTAATTTCTTTATTATTATTTTTTATGTATACGATCTTTTAAACAAATTTTGAGCTTTTAAGCAACTCCGTGTAATTTGAAAACTTTTAATTAATTGAAAGTATGTTTCGAAAGTCAATGGTTGCAAAGATATCTGCTGTGCGAACAATTTGGGACAGCCTGTATAACGGAATTCAAATATCCGATAACGGGAGGAGTTCATTATCAGAGTTTCTATTATAATTATCCGAATCGAATTATATATATAATACCGAATAGACTTTCATAGCTCTAATCATCCATAATAAAGATTTATTTGAAAGAAGCAGAGATGCATGCTCGTAATTTTAATAAAGTTTTTCCCGGCACGGTCCCTCCCCTTGGCAGAGGCAATGGCTAAAATTGGCTAAAGCCGATTGAGCGTGGACTGTGTTCGGTTTGAAAGAAAGTGCTCGTATCCCCTGGTGTCTCTCCGCAAAGAGCATGCAGACCTTCAACACGGACGATACTTATTCATGAAAACTCAGACAATTGCTATTTCCACTTCGAATTTGGAAACAAGATGCAACACCAGCATAAAATTAGCAACATAAATGCGTTAGCACCACATACAACACGTTCTGGCATGTACCAATTCTTCAGAAATTCCCCAGAGGAATGTTCACGAGATGCATGTACGTACGGTTAAGTAGTTGTAGTAGTACTTGTAACTATTTTTTCCTTAGTAATAAGCAATGGAGCACCGAAACCTTTTCTTTAAGTATTATAATTGTGGAAACTGCTTTATAACATCTTCACGGAAAGACCTTTTTTTTTTCAGAAAAAATGCACCGCTTGTAACAAATTCTGATATTTAAGGAAATATGAAATGTAAAGCGGAACTTTATATACTAATGCTCTTAAACACATGACACTACAACCAAAGCCACTGCCAAACATAATTTGCAAAACATGTTTTTATCAAGGGAAAACTAATCCTCAACGTACTGGGCTGGCAAAAAAAACCCATTTTCCCACAACCTAGAGGAAAATAAAAGACGGCTTTTGGGGGTTTCCCTATTATTTTCCGGTAAATAAGCCGCTGGGATATACCTAGGTATGTCACATCCAGAAAAATTGACAGAGTGACAATAAAGAGTTTTCATAGAAACATTTCTGCTTTTCAAACCGCATGGAAACCCTCCGCCCCCGTTATCATTATTTTAGTAAGACCTAAAAAGTACAAAGATCTGAATAAAACTGAATTTTGTGCATTCAAATTACCTTGTTTTCTTTGAAAATTTTATAATGTGGTACAGATTTAGCATTAGACATTATCCTCGGTACAAATGTGCATAAAAATTTACTGGATTCCCTCGAAAGTAGAATACCATAAAAAAAAAACTATTGGATAGGCCGAGACTTTCAACCAGACAACTAGAGCTTAAAATTAATTTTAAATCCTTAAATGCATAGCTTTGCATACGCGAAAAGTGTTATTTAAACGTTGATTACTGCATCCAGTATGAAGATAAAAATTCAGTCACCTTTGTACCCACACAAGATGAGAAGATCACTTTCTTTCTATTACATATTTTTGATTTTCTGGTAGACGTCCCAATTAAAGACAATAACTCTTTGTTGAGAGCATATGGTGGCTGTGATTTCACTAATTTGTTAAAAGGTTTTGTTCGCATTTTTTTTGTACTTCGAAGTTTACAATCCGAACTTCTCTCTCATTATAATTAGAATCACAAAGGAGGCAGTTATATATTTCAAAAGTAATATTGCTTCGATACATTTAATTTATGGGTGATTTTTGAGGCTTTATACGACCTATTTAAGGCTCTCTATAAACAGTAAAATTCAAGATAGATTTTTTTTAAATGATTTTTCAGGCTTTCTATGCATTTTGTCAACTATAAAAAAATTATCAAAATTGAAAAAAAAAATCGAAAGCAATTTGTTTAAGTATCACAAAACTTAATTATATCGGAAAAAAAAATTGAGCATTTAAGGGTAAAAGCTACACAAACCACACCTTTATTAGGGAAAAATGACAAAATATATAATGTAAAATCTGAAAAAAAAATAAAAATCTGAATTCAATTGATTCCCGAGTTCTTGACTGGTCACTTTCATTGAATGAATGACTAGAGCACTGCTATCAGCTTCCGAATGCGAAAAGGCCATGAAAGCCGAAAGTCCAAAAAAAAAATGATGCACAGTCTACTAAAATAACTGCCAGGAAAATAGGATTCTGCGATGAAATTTCACTGAATTGCTTTCTTGGTAAATTCTCCTATTGATGCAGGAATGTGAAATCAAGGATTATAAATGTCTAAGTTTCACCAAATATTCCAGATTCGCGTAATGCTCACATAAATCCATATTTTTAAAATAAACTGCTTTCGATATTCAAATTGCACATTTTTGATATTCGTAGTGTGAGCATAAGGAAAATCAAACAGTTCTAAGTTTCATTAGATATATTGAACCAAATAACTCCAGATCCGATTCTAGTCGTAAGTCTACAGCCTACTTTAGAAATAAGTTAGTTGAACTTACCTCCTTGATATTCGTTATATGAGAGCCTAGATTCTGTAGTTTTCACTCAAGTGCTAGTAAATTAGATCTGAAGTAACTTCAATACATCATCTTATTTATATGAGCGTAAAATATGAATATTAAACTATGATAAAGTTGAAGAGATGAAGAGAAAAATTCCACGAGTCCCATTATTTTCCTTGATGAATGGTTTTCTTTCTTTAGGATGTCATCCTCGTTTACATTATTAAATGGTCCTAAATACTCAACGGGCTGTGATGGTTTCGGGACTCTGAATCCTTCAGTGGCTATTCCTAAAGTAAGAAAAAAATAAAATAGAGACCTCGGGTGCTTTTATCTGTCTATTTTGTACACGCTCGAGTCGGTGAGAAATTGAAAAAAACACCTTTTGTATGATATCCATGTTACAATACACGTCTGTGTAAACACCCTAGCTTTTTTTCCCCCCTTTTGAACGTTGACGTTCAGAGAGAGTAATGGGATCATCATTTTGCATTTATTTGCATTTTTTTTTTTAAATTGTGAAAGATACGGATATGTGGTCCCCGACCTAAGGAAACAATGAGATATATATATATTCCTTGAATATCGAAACATTATTTTTTTCTTTTGGATGAAAATATTTCAATAAAGCAATACCTGTCATTATGTATGGTATCTTTCAGAGTTCATTCGGCAGTGTACGTATTATTTACCGTAGAATATCGAATAACCGGCACGGGCCGAAGAAGAGAAACGCGTGTAACCGAAAACTTTGGTTAAACCCAGGGCCGGATTTTGAATCCTGCGAACAACGCTGCCGCAGAAGGCGCCAACTGAAACCGATTTTTTAAGGCACCAACTGAAAGGAGGTGATTTTTTAGGGCACCAACTGAAGGGGGAGCGATTTTTTTAGCACCAAACCGAAATATCATTCGCTTACACTTGAAAAACATCCAGAAGCAGCCTTGGTTAAACCGACAGAAAATTCTAAAATTACAAATATATATACAGAATATAAAAATATATATTATATATAGATTTTAATCTTTAAATACAGTAGTTTTCATAAATCGAAATTTTTGCCTTGGCATGTTTTCCTTTCTTACTAAAAATACAATAGGCAAAAATTTCGATTGATAAAAACTAAAAAATACCGTACTATATTTTACTACACATTAATGAAATAGTTGTACACAATCAATGATCAATCGCACTATATGCAAATACGTACACTAAAATACGTTCAAATTTTTTTTTTTTCCAATTCAATTTTATATATTTTTACATACCTTATTTAGAATAATTCGTAGTTGATGCATTTTTTTGCTCTTTGAGTCTTCACAATTTCATCTATACCAGCAAGAGCTGCAAATATTTCAGGCCCTATCTTTTCAGTTTGCTCCCGTAAGGGCGGTATTCACCGACATGGTTTAAAGTTTAAACTATAGTCACAATTTTTTGATAAGAGATCGACACGGATTGGTTAAATTCAGGTTTTTAACCAATCTACGTTGATCTCTTATCCAAAAATTGTGACTACAGTTTAAGTCATGTCGGTGAATACGGCCCTAAATGGCGCAGCGTTTTTATTGCATGTTTATCATTTTTCACTGCCACATTTTCCTAATTCCTCTGGAGCATCTTCTGCTGTACCGTAACCTACATCTACTCCACAATAAGACACGAGCTGCGGGATCAAGGGGACGGCATTCGCGCTCGGAGGACCCGTCTTACGAGACAACAAGAGAGGTGACACGGTTACCTATTAAAAAGTATAACTTACGGCCAAGAAGAAAAGCATCGGTTGTTTCACCGACACCTAATATTCGATACAATTTACGCCCAAGAAGACAAGTGTTGAACTGTTTCATCCTTTTCCGGCGGGTGTGAATGAAATGGAGATGCCGGACATATAGACGTCAATTTATATCTTATTACAGCTTGATTGCTGAGGTTGGTATATTCTAAATTGGATAAACTCACTTCCAGATTCTATCACATACAAGACAAAAAAATTATTCTTTGATTATTTATATAAGGACTATTACGATTACGGACTGATTATCTGTGGATGATGCTATATGATCACAATTTGTACGATTATTTATTCCAGATTATTTATTGTATATATGTATGTCATTGTTATTTTCACATAAGTTAATAAATTTCCGGATACACCCATCCGGGAAAGCTTCGATATCTCTCTGAGATGGGAAGCGGGGTGTGTCCGGTCCTTCAATGTTCAATGTATTTTCGTCATCAGATTCGGCCATGCATTCAGCAATAATTTCGGTATCAATCAAGGTTGTAGTGAACTGTCCATTTCCACGAAATCGGAAGGTGAAATTTTTAGCTTCAAGTGTTTTTTTTGGTAACGTCCTAATGTTTATGAAATTTCATTTTCAACATTCATTTGAGATTCGAGTGAACCACCATATGTGATCCTTAATCACTGAGACGACTGGTTCCCAAACCGGCAACTTTCTTAAAGCAATTTTGAATTATCTGCTGGCTGACTTTTTGCCATGCTCAACAAAGCAAAGGATGACTTAACTGCCATCCGTATGGCATCCACCCACTTCAATCATAGTATCGGCCTGTGATTGACAAGATCCCTCAACACAATGGGAATTGTGCTGTACGAATCTTTTCTTATCAGTTTCTTTCACCTCCGGAGAAAAGCCGGATTAACGCAAAAGAAAAGGGATTTCCCGTGTTTTCTTTTTACTATCATTATGCTTGGCCTTCATGATAGAATGTTTTTTGAAAATTACTTTAAGACAGAAAGATGAAAATACATTGATTTAGCACAGTATATGCAAATATTTTTTTATTTTTCGAGTTAGAGTTTTCGAGAAAGAAAGGTTTGACTGTACAGAGACGGACACTGTACGAAACGGAAACCTGCTTTCGACGCACTCAAAAATAGTCCATTCATTGATTAATGCTTTTATGAGCACCTTTATAAAACGGAAACCTGTCTAAAATGTAATATTATTTCAGTTTCTTGACGTTTAGTTTCGTACACGTTTCACTTCATTTATGAATTTCACCTGCTTGAAATGAATATTCATTGTATATCCTAATGTCATCATGACATTGCCATTCATGTCGAAATTGAAATTGAGAAAGCTAAAATATACTCAAAAAATATTGACAGTTTCGTAGTTATACAAGCCGGGTCTTATTTCAATATGGACAAGAAGCAGCATTCGCCCAGAGTCCCATACATTTATCCTCGAAATCTAAAAGGTATATACATTATTCGATAATAAACTAAACATCTTTAGCTATATTTAAGGGGAGGCCCTAAATCCCTGGGGCTCCCCGAAGTAGAAGATCGTTACTAAAAACGATAAGAAAAATCGAGCTTCAAAGACATCATTATAGATAATCATTATATTCTGTTTCATTTATTTATTTTTGTTTGTAATTAACCGTTGTTTACACAATAAATTTTGGCTAATCTCTAAATAATCACACCTTCAATGTCTCACAAATAAATCATTACGTTGGGCCTGTCTGTGCAATAACCTCGTGCTTGACGTGCTTTAATCTTCCCTTAGGATTTAGAAATTTTTGTATTTCGGTTAATCCGTTCTAAGGTTAATAATCTTGGTTCTACTGTATGTATTAAGATTTCACATAAATTATCGCATTCTGCCTCCTGCAACGTACCGTAACAATAAGCTCTGAAAAATCATTCTGATTTGAGCAGATCTTATTTATTTCAGTTGTGAATATGCAAGTCTCTTAAGTTGAGTATTATTATATTCATTGCGACATTATTGAAACTTGTTTTATACACGTTGTTGGAAGAGGTCTGGGAAGATGGATTGAAGTCATCACCACTCAATACGGCCCGGTGCCAAGAACAATTTTGCGGGTCTAAGTGAACAGGCTTTTAAAATTTAAATCTCCAAAAAGTTAGCGTTTCGAAACTATTTTAACAACTTCACGTACAGGCTTTTGGTAACAAATTTGGATTATCTCTATTTGACGAATCGGTGATAAATCTCGTGTCCTAACCTAACCGTACGTTAGAAAAGGAATGGAAAAGGAAAAAAAAATGTAAAAAGAAAAATTATAATAGATAAGACAGATAAGAGGGTTTAAGTCTTTCTTTAAAGTCTCTTTTTATCCTCACCCTACGTGTTCCTTTTTCGCTCTTACATGCATATGGTAGAAAGATTAATTATATGTAAGGAGAGGGTAAAATTTTTTAACAGGAGTACAGAAAGAAAAAGCAAATTCAGTTGATCGGGTTAGTATAAGGCTTTGCAATGATGGAGTGAGAAGAAAGAAAACAGTGAATTTATTTTAATTTATTCCACTGGCGTTTGGATGCAATATTACGTCCGTGATCGTAAAGGAGTTAAACGCTTATATCTCGAGAAGTAAATATTACAAAATGTGAACGTTTTTTGGAGTCTACGGATAGATCCTATTAAGAGATTCAACAGCACCTATTTAATGTTGATATGTTCTCTGGTTTGAGTACCGGGCACTGAATGGTGACGTAACGAAATTCTTTAAATGCTTATACCTCGAGAATTATGTACAATAGGGGAGAATTTTTTTGAAGGGGGGGGGTGTCTATGGATAGATCTTGCAAATACAAATTCAATGGTACTTAATAAATGATGATATGTCACCTGGTTTGCGTACCAGGCTTGCTGTTTTGAAAAAGGATGAGTGTGTCTATAAGGCAGGTTTAATACTGTCTTGTTTTTAAATTGAAAATTTTAAGTTAGTGGTCAGTCATTCGTTAAGTGTGTCAGGATGGAATCATCGTACAGTATTTTAGTTATGATCGACTTGTTTGAGCCATACACGATACACTCACACACACAACACTTTCCGACATGCGCCAATTCGTTAGAAAGTCCCCAGAGGAAAGTTTACGAGGTGCATATATGGTGTATTTTAATCCCGATTTTCAATGTCTGCTAATATTTTGTGATCTGTCAGGGCTGTAAGTTTTGCTACGGAGGAATCCAACTTTTCCATGGGCTCATTCCCCAGGACTCCAGCTGAAATGATTCTTATTATTTTCTGTACTTTCATAGATTAATAAATTAACTTTTGAGAAGCCCAGAGAAAATTCCTTGGGGCTCATCCAAGATCCCTTTTTAAGAAACCTCCTACAGGTTGGGGTGTCAGGGAATTCGGAAACCAACGGAAATCTTCACGGATAGTCTCTCTAGCTCATAGTTTTCCGACCTTTTTTGTCCCATCGCCCCCAACGCAATCTAACCCATGGGATCCTATGTTAAACCCGTAGCCTCTACCGCCCCCCCCGAGGGCATTAACGCCTACGTTGGGAATCACTGCTCTAGCTTGTGGCGAAACTGAACCAACGTTCCTCACAACAATACGTGCGTCGCATCCGTCTTGTGTGCCAACAGTAAAACACGCCTTATATGGATGAAGGAACATGAGGGAATTTACGGGAAGAAACAAGCCGACACATTGGCAAAATGCAACAGTGTCATTTCCGGAGAGGCTAGAACTACCCTTGCCAAGTAGTTTTGAGAAGCAAATTATTAATAAGGCCAATTTGGCAAGCACACTGGGATCTAAATACCGCAAAGGATGCATACAAGATCCAAAGAGTCCGTTGGAGTAACGAGGTTTGGCACAGAGAAGTGATCATAATTTTAACAGAGCACAATCCTTCATGGAATATCTCTTCGGAGATTTCGTATATCTAATAATGACTGGTGCGTCTGTAGAACTAAAGGTTCACTTCCTCATTATGCAAGTGTCCAAAAAACGTAACATCCACATTTTGGTCCAGTAGAGGCTTTCAGAGCATTCTTGTGGAAACAATGTTCTTTAAAAAGCCAAATAAACGCAAAAAAGTTGAAAGACCTCATCAGATAAGTAGAGAAAAAATCCCCATGAGATTCACAACAAGAAAAGCCGTTGCGCAAATGGCCACTCGCCCAGGAGTGTTTGTGTACCCATCATAGACGGAGATAGACCTGGAAGTCTGGGTGAGCACGATGATATCAATTCAGATATACGCTGGGGGGGGGGGCATCGCCGTCTCGTACCTCCGCCCATAGTACCCATAGGAGTAACTAAGAGAGTGTGTAAGCATAGGAGGGACCGTGTCAGTGAACAATCAAAAGAATGACAAAAAATGATCAAGAAAGTTTTTATGCATGGGAGTGACCGAAAGTTCACGTTTTTCTCATTAGTGATTTTTTGATACGTAATTTGATCGGTAATTAGCAATTCTGCTTATCTTTGGCATCATTTTCGTTGAGATTTCTTGTATTTTCCAGTATTTGGTATGCCATTTGTCTTTTTTTTCCTTTAGCAAATATGGTCAGCGCAGTTGTATTTATTTTCCATATCTTCTCTTAAACTACACAAAATTGAACAATTTTTTTAAAAAAGAAAACAAAAATTTTTTTACAATTTTTTACATTTTTTTTCATTGAAATCTCTAAATTTTGACAAGTATTTGTTGAACTGTAACTGCAAGGCTTATTTGCATGATCTTACGCTGCCACGCCAGTCGATACAAAGGCACACTTCATCCCCGCACATTGTAAACATGTGCATGAACGTAAACAAAAACCAGGTAGGCGTATTGTAGTATAATTTATTCCTCTATTTGCTGGAGAAAATGACCTTCGAGCTCATAAACAAAAGAAAGATAAGGAGAGGATTGATAAAGAAATAAGCTGAGCTCAGCTACTGATCCGGATAGTTTTGAGCTATAACGCCAAGATGTCGGATTGGATCGAATGGGACGTCCACAGCCTCCTAAAACCTGGGACGTCTTCGGCTGTGGCGCTGCTCATACTCAACCAGCCGCTGACCGATAGCATGCAGGTACTTTTAAGGAGAACTTGGGAGAAAGCTGCTTTAAAAGTCGCCGTAGACGGAGGTCTCAACGCTCTCACTGACGTCCAAGACAATGGACGTCCACTGGTCCCCGACGTCATCTGCGGCGACTTCGACTCGTTGTCTCAAGACACACTCACTAAATACTCCGGAATGGGTTCCAAGTTGATACGCACCCCAGACCAAGACGAAACGGATTTCACGAAGGCTCTTCGGGAATGCTCCAATGAACTCTCCGCTAGAAAGCTGGTCGTGGACGCTATCTTGGTGTTTGTGAACACTTCGGGACGCCTTGATCACGTGCTGGGCAATTTGGACACCCTCTACAAGGCCAGAGAAATATCTGATGTCCCGGTTTTTCTGTTGGGCGACAACTCTATATGCTGGTCGTTGGAGAAAGGTAGACACAGAATCGTTTACCACGAGGAGATGGCTAGAAGCCACGTCGGTTTGATACCGTTGGGGCATCCGTGTCCAAGGGTGACGACCAACGGTCTCGTGTGGAACTTGAAGGATGATGGGATGGAATTCGGGAAGCTTGTTAGCATATGCAATAGGTTTGATGGATCTGAATTTGTTTCGGTGGAAAGCGACGAGAAGCTCATATGGACTATGGAGTTCGAATTTGGTAGTAATGAATGATTATCTCATGTACAGTAGACTCTCTCTGATCAAAAGACCCGTGAACATGCATTAAGGGGTTAAGTAAATTTCAAGTCTCCAAAGTGCTCTATCCTGGCCTGCAAGTAGGCTAGGGCACCAGATTCAACCTGTTTCTTGCGATCACGTTGGTGCTTTCTGAAGCACCTAGAGTGCTCATGCTAGATTTTGTGTTCGCGAGCACTTGATCAACTTTTCAATTAAATACCCTGTAAGAATTTTATTCAAGTATTACAATTATGCAGATTTCAAGCATGTATGTAAACATTGCCGTAAATTGTACATGCTCAACTCGCGGGCCTAATGGGATTCCAAGTAACATGTCTTTGACTTCGAACCTTGATTTTGTGAAAATGAACTGAGAGTGGCCCAGCACTCTCCTAAAGGTCCTGAGCAGCCTTTCTGTTTGATAAGGTTAGGTAGTGCTCGTGACTTGAAAAAGGTTGCAGACTTCTGGGGTAAAGGTTTTGGCTCGGGACCCACAAAAAAATTTACTTTTTCATAATAATCCTTTCAAGGAAGACCTCAATGAAAAAGTCTGTCCTGAAAAGCTGGGTTTAAGCTGCGGTCGCATTTTTCACAAAATGCGAAAGAATTAGTAGCCACTTTCGCAAAAATACGTGCAGGAGGTACAAAACGAGTAGACATCGAACCATAGGCGTATGTAGAATTTTCGGGGGCTTTTTCAATGTTTTTTTATTCTCAATGGGGACGGGGGGGGGGGGGGGTACTTTTTTCCCTGCAAAATAACACTATAATCTCGGCTTCAAGAGGGGTTAGAACCCCAAAACCCCTCTTTGCGTACGCCAATGCATTCAACCATCAATCATTAGCATTGTAGCATTTTGCTAAAGCTTTTCCCCTCATTTTCGCTAAAGGAATTTTTTATCTAGCTTAAACCCTGCTGAGAAGGCATGTTACTGCCTTAGCTCTGTCCCAACATAAGTAATCGTCATAAATGATTATTGGGTAATATGAGGCCACCAAAAACTAACTTCATCCAACCACCACTGTAGCGACGTTAGGTTTGAACCCTGGGATGCAATCCTGACATTTTGACCACTACCCAGTGGCGAATAATATAAATTTCTACGCATAGAGATGCAGTGGCAAAGTTTTCTTCTTCTACGCTAAAAGAAAACCTGCCTAAAAATGGCTGATTAGCGCACGGCTGGATTATTGAGAGTCTACTGTACACCAAAAAAAAAAAATGTTTATTGCTATTAGCGCAGTATTACATGCTCGTATCTCAAACGGTATTAATATTAGTACTTATATTTATCAACCACAAATTTGTATTTACTCAGAATTACTTTTTTGTTATTTAACGTTTTTGCGTTGCAAGGAACCAGTATTTTATTACAAGTATTTCTATATTCAATTATATGATTGTTTTGTAGTTCTTTTTGTGTGTTTTTTTACATTCAAATACAATGTTCAGCATATACGTTAGCGAAATCCTTGATGGTAATTTAGAGTTTAAAAAAATCAGCATAAGTCAAAATTTATGAGATAAAGGTTATTCTCCGAGGAAAATGATTTTTTTTTACCTCTTTCCTTGCAAGTAAACATGCTGACATGAATTATTGAATTTTCTCAAAGTTGTCCTGACGTTAATTTAGCAATTGTACATAGAAAACTTGATGTATAATTCTATTTTTTTATTTTTTAGTCGGTATGGCGACCCTCAGGGCCGCAACTAGACGCTGGGGCAAGCATATGTTCTGCCCCCTTCTCATAATGTTAAAAAAGAGGTTAGAGGGTAAAATTTACACCCACTATGGTCTGGGGTACCAAACCCATCTGCTGTCCCCCCTAGTTGCGGCCCTGGTGATCCGTCACACGGAATTTTTCTGGCCCTCTGCTGTAGTTGATCTTTTTTCAAACTACATGCATTTGTTATCTAAAAAATATTTAATTCAGTGGTGGCTTGCAAACATATGCATCTTATCCGAGAATGATGTCACTCTCCATTGCCATACGAAGTTCTTTAACAGCTGGCTGATGCGAAGATGAATTTAGGAAGAAAGAAATTAGAAAGAAAATTCAACTGTCCTTGCGGGGTCTAGTAGTCTGGGGGCTCGAGTGGGAAGATGTGGGTTCAATTTTCCCGCAAGGGCAGTTGAAGAGCCTGCTGGAAATCAATGTTAGTCCACAGCTTTTGTTGTAAGACAACGAGCCATAATATGATGCTCTTGAGAAATTTGATGAAGCTGTGGTGGAGTTAATGAAGATTTGAGCAACTGTCTTCCTGGAAGATTGCAAGTGTTTCGAACCTGTGGGTGCTCGTCTTTTAGCTTTATGTTGAAAGGTTTGGTTTGATTTATAATTGATTTCGAGGGAAGGGGGGACTCTCTTAAACCCATGCAACAAGCAGCAGTGGTGCTGAGCACCCGATTCTGATGTCATTGAAAATGGCCATTCATTGTGGCAATCACTTAGATCTAAATCTACCAGATTTTTAAAAATTATAAAACACCAAACACATATTTCTCGGATATGTGACAACTTAAAACATAGATGGCAACACTGTACACCTCCAGGATATTGATAAACTTTAAATTTTGTTTTCAATAAGTTATCTGTTGTAGTAATAGCGTTGCTACAACCACTAAAAGTATGATATGAGGCCGTAGGGAGGGGTGACAGAACTTCAGGGTTCAGTCATCTCATAAGCGGAGATAAAACTTGATGACAAGAAGTTCTTGTTGGGCAGGATGATGTTTTTTAATACATTGATGGCCTCGACTTAGACAGCATGTTTTGAATAAATTTACTCAAAATTCCGTTTTGAAGATTCATTTTACGTGTGGAACTTAATAGGAGCCTGATTTAATTGCAGTGTACAAAGCGTATAATCAGAGTTGGGAGCTCTATGTCGGGGGATATGGCGAGGCATTTTCCACTGTTCTTATGGTGTTCATCACTAAAAAATTGAATTTTTAGATTTGTTGCCATTTTGAACTAGTCCTTGATATATATTAGATGACAGACACATTGATGTTAACAGAAAAGGTAGGGGGGGGGGGATATCTCCACTCATGGCTAAAAGGCATAAATAATGAGAAAGGATATGGAATATCTGCTGCCATCTTATATTTGTAAAAAAAAAATTAATAAAACACGTATCTAGTTTCATCCTCGAAAACTAGATGGCAGTAAAACCTTCGAATAAATATTTGTTCCCCTATGAAAAAGTTTGAACCGTTCATATTTATATCATAACAAATATCGATGTTTGTGGATTATTTTGTACTTATTCGTTATCTGAACCACCATAAATGCGTTCCCCCCGCCCCCAAAGCTGGCTCTGTATAGGTGAGAATTCGTTGCATCGATTGTAGCCTGTTCAGTAATACCGTCAGCGACATCACGGCTAAAAATTTAACATGCGGACCACCATGTTTATTGACATGAAAATTTGGACGGCTATGACCAAAGCGGCTAGAGATTCAATACAGCTTTGACTATGACCAGAGTTGCCAGGTCCTTAAAAAATTTCCAGCCAAAATCCTCTTCAAAAAGTAGCCCAAAATATTTGTACTTGTGCTGCTATCTATGAAGCAACAAGTGAGCTACAGTTTGACGATATTCTAGTCTGCAAAGGTGTGGTTTATAGCTTTTCTTGTTATAGTCCAGTAACTCCCCCTCCCGTTTTCCGTAAAAATATGGGTTTTATTTTACCGAATAAATTGATTTCTTTGAAAAGTTGCGAAAGTCAGGGCTACACATTCTCTCTCCTGGAAAAACGGCCCAGAGATGGACTGGAGTGGAGGCCGTCTTAAAAGCATCATGGGCAAGTTGATTTTGCTCAGCCCTCTATCCAGACTGCAAATAACATGCTTAATCTCACAAATCTTAACCATATCACATTATCCCCCCCCCCCACCCATTCAAGGCCTCCGTGACGTGCCCGGGTTGGCCCATGCGTCAAGACGGCATACTGCCTCAAATTGTGCATAGTTTTGCATAGATGCTCGTTTTAAGAGCATCATGGGCTCCGAGAGCCAAGTGA
This sequence comes from Pholcus phalangioides, assembly GCF_987345545.1. Lineage (NCBI taxonomy): Eukaryota > Metazoa > Arthropoda > Arachnida > Araneae > Pholcidae > Pholcus > Pholcus phalangioides. The sequence continues at coordinate 13,206,927 of NW_028301594.1, forward strand.
TTTTTCTGATTCCCTAAATGGAAAATCCCCGAAAAATACAACTACCTCTCGTTTTTCTGAGGCCCCCGGGCCATGCGTTAAGACAGAACTGGTTCCTGGGCTTGAGCCCTGCCAGCTCCTCGCTTGTGGAGGCTACGGTTTCTTTCACTGGCTTCTGTGGTCTAGATACTGTGTTTCCCAACCGTCGGGTCAGAGCACGACCTCCTATATCAAGGGCGTAGCGAGGGGGGGGGGGGACTTGAGGGTTTGGTCCCCCCCCCCCCCCGAAATGTGAGAAAATGACAGGAAAAAGATGGCCAAATCCATTGTTCTGTCACTTTGGTCCCCCCCCGAACGAAATTTCTGGCTACGCCCCTGTCCTATATAACCTTGGTTATCTAGGTGGTCGTGGTCAGAGCAACACCTTCTATAGAAGAAGGCTTCCGTAAGACGCCTTCATATGTATTAAGGAGTTCTAGGCTTCCGTGCGAAGCTCGTGACGTCACTGAAGTCTCCCATTCCCCTTATAGTAATTGGATACATACAACATACTACTTCCCTTATACTACATTGGATATATGATAACCGACCCGCCGCGGTATCATAAAGGTTGAAAACTACTATCTAGAGCCTAGGACAGTTCCGAAGTTTTTGTTTTACGGTCCCTTCAATTATTGGGTCGCAAAGGCATTATGGTTGAAAGTTCTGGCTTTCCATAGTTGGGTGAGATGCCCCCATATCCCCTCTGCCTTGTCAGGAAGAAAACACAACATAGGCGGGGACTGAAGTGAAAAAGAAAAACTTCTTTGCTCGCAAGTAAAGAAAAATTGGGAGAAAACCGCCACAGCCAAAATTTCCCGCTAAACCGTTTTCAAAATTTGGCCCAATTTGGCGGGAAAACCGCCAATCTGGCTATGACCTTTACCATTCAAATAGTATAATAATAATAAAAAAAATTCTCACTATGAAAATGCTGCTATCTATGATTCAAAAGTAGTACTAGTTAGTTCTTCGTTTGCTTTTTAAATAATAGATGACAGCATAAGTTCTATATTTGTTTCTTATATCTCATCAATGACGTTTTTAAATTCCCCAATAGATGGCAGCAAAAGGTACAGTACTGATACACGGACTTCTTCAAAACAATGGCGAAGGTGTACAAAACCGCTAATTGGGAAAAAAATCTCTCAAAAATTTCCAAATGGCAGGAATAAGTGCGTAAATCTAAAAAAAAAGCGTCTCGAAGTAATTTTTTGTGGTATTTCAAGAGTAAAAAAAAAAATTATTGATAATTATCGTTAAGTTTTAGCGATATGGCAACGAAACTTGTTTCTTTCCTCTTTGTATTTGTTTACATATGAAGTACCGGGTGTGAAGTAAAGATGTCTTTCAGATACTTTGCGTACGCTAGTAATTTACTCAGCGAACGGATGCGCATAAACTGCCCCTCGGCGGTAAAAGTATCCATTGCTTGTCTCAAAGTAATTCATTTTTTTTGTATTATAAATAATGTATTTTCAAATTTTTCTCCATATGCCTGATTCAATGATTTGAACACAAAAACTCAAATTTCACAAGCCCGTCTTAACAGCATCATGCTTCCCTGAGCAAACAGGGGAAGGGGAATTTACGGGCTGCATAAATCTTGCAGTCCTTTGCCCATTCTAGTCAGATTTTTTTACCCTAACCCTCTAATTTACTGCTCTGGGCTTTAACATATGCCGCCCTCTTTGCCTTTCCCCGTCCCGTTAATTCTCTTCACCCAGCTCATATGGAGCCATGTTCAACTCAACTGAGGAAATTAAGGAAGACTCTTCGGCATTCCTTAAGAAAATGCAGTCTACTGAGTTTCCCCCCCCCCCCCCATTAATATTCCTTTGTCTTTTGTGGTTGCTCACATGCATTCACACCTTGTGGTCTCTCTTTTGGCTCGCCCATGCTAACACTCTCTCAGGACAGGACCGTCTTAAGAGCAGCATGCCCCATCCCAAGCCAAGTGACTTTTCTGAGGACCTACCTGGCAAATTCCTAAAAAATTCAACTACGTCTAATTTTTCTGACGCCCTCGAGCATGTATTAAGACAGCATGGTCTTTAGGTCACTCTTTTGACCATTCCCATGTTTATACTCTCTCTAGGTCAGTGGTTCTCAAACTGGGCCATGGAGCCCCCTTTTATAGTCCTGGAGTAATCTATGGGAGTCGCGGTTGGAAAGAAAAGCCATGATTAGTGGGGGGGGGGGGAGATCACAAAGAGCTGTGAAGATATAAAGCTTTCAAGTGAAGCATAGTGATTAATAAAAAATAGTGCTTAAATATAGTGAAATATGTGACTGATTTTTGAAGCCTTCAGAGCTGTCCATACACCATACAACCAAGGCCAATGTGGGCATGGCCTGGAGCCTCATATCCATAGGGCTCCTACATACATGGGTGAAGATATGGAGCTGGGGGCGTTGCCAATATCATCATGCCCTGGACTTTATAGTCGAGTCTATCTACACGTGATAAGATTTGTAAATTGTTTTTCCCAGCTGAGTATGGGACCCTAGAACATCACTTTATCCAAGGACCCATGATATTGAGACTGCCATGCATGTCTTTGATAAGATGGAAGCTCACCAAACTCTACCCCAGGGTAGGTACAGGCCCCTAGATAGAAATTTTGTTTGGGGAAGGGCAAAGTCATAGAAACAGATTTGGCCATCTTTTCCGCCTTTTTTTTGGTAGTTTTCTCACATTTCGGGGGGGGGGGGGACACTCTCCCCAAGTCCTTATGGCCCTGGGTATGTGTATACCCAGGGAAATATATCAGGAAGGGGAGTTTATAGTGCAAGTTCGTTAGATTGACCCGTGTTTTACACAGAACTATTTTTATTAACTCACTGACATGGCCCTTCATCCTTTTATGCCACTTATGTAGTTGCTCACTTACATGGGCCTTGTTTTTGGTTACTCACATGCTTGCACACACGCTTCGTGTCACTCTTTCGGTCACTCAACTGGTCTCTTGCTCCCTAGGTAGAGGTGGATTTGTCACCCTTCTGGCATTTGTCTAACTTTCTTTACTACTCATTCCTGAAATTTGTGTCCTGGTTATATCCTGTTAAACCCCCAGAAAATAAGCTTTTGCGAGCAAAGTCTGGGGACCCTACCTTATGGGAAGTACCAGCCAAGCTAGAACTATGGGGGAGGGGGCACTCTTCATACCCCCACTTTATTCATTGCAAAATTATCTACATATAAAAAAAACATGAATGGTATTGGAACAGCATTTCTAGCACCATAAATTTGAAAGCAGACAAAGAAAGATCTCACCAAGGGGCTGGTGTACTAGATGCTGGGTCAGGGAATTTCTTCAAATCTGCAGAAGTCTCTGTCTGAGCATCTAGTGCACCAACCCCTTGGCGAGATCTTTGTCCAGCACACAAATTTATGGTGCTATAGGTGCTGTTCCAACGCCATCCATTTTTTTCAATATGCTGGCATGGGCGAAGATACAGAGGGGAGGCATCATCAAACATCCCAGCATCAAACTTGGAGTCGGCTGATCTAATGTATATGTGTATATATGAATTGATATCATCATCATCGTGCTCCAGACTTTCAAGTCTATCTCCGCCTATATATGCTGATCACTTTGCAATGTATAAAAGTGGGTGCTGCCATTCACATTTTTATAAATATTTTCATTGTGACTGAACCGCAAGAGCTGGGGCTTCACTTTTTTTTTCAGATCCTCCAGTGTATACTCTGAAATAGCTATATCTTGAATTTCATACAAATAAATTCGTTGATTTTTGTGGCCGTTAGGGGCTTGTATATTGGCAAAGTTATTTTATGATCACCCTGCATATGTAGGCAGGTCCTTAGACAAATTTATTTCAGAAGGGGACAACTTGTGTTTCAGGGGAAGGGGGAAACTGGATCAAAGTGATAGAACAACAGACTCTCACCCATATTATTTCTTACATTTCGGGGGTAACCGAACCATTATCTATAGGTGTTTACGAAAAATGTTTTCATAACATTGTTAAGAGGCCCTATTAACACTGACAGTGTCCAATTAGTTTCATGAAACGTGACTTTTTTTTTCCTTCTTTCACGAGTAAAGTAATATTTCAAAGCCTAGTAAGACTAGAGGGTGCTGATGAGATAGCCTACTGCTAATAACTGCTCATGCACCTCATACACATTTCCTTGCAGAATTTATAACGAATTGGTAGATGCTGGAATCTAAGTGTGTGGTTCCTAATGTATCTATGTTGTCCTTAGCACTGATAAGCCGTGAGACAGTAAATGTATGTATTGTATTTTTTTTAGAATTACCAGCTGACATTTACCGGTTTTGCTGATACGTGGCAAGGTGCGACTGCAACAGTCATAGAGAAGCCAGACAGTAGTGTTTGGGGTGTAGTATGGGAAATATCAAAAGAGCATGAGGAATGTCTTGATAGGTATTATATTTTATCATTATTACATACAAAGGTCATCCAGAAAGTAACGATCGATTGGCTGAAATATTTAAAAAAAATTTATAATCAAATAAATAACCTTACCTAAATGGTCTTTATTTTGTAATCACCTCCTTTATTTAAGCATTTATCGTATCTACCCACAAGCTTTTGGATTCCATCATTGTGCTCAGTAACTGCCAATTCATTGAGCCAGGTGTTAACTGCATAAGAATTCAAGTTAAGAGGTGATAATTACATGGAACAAGGCCTGAGCCATAATGGGTATGGGTAAAAGCTTCCCATTGGAACGTGTCCAGATCTTGTGCTATAACAGTAGTGTGAGGTTCATTATTATGTTTAGAATGGCACAAGAAAGCCTTCCTCTCCTCCGATTTCGGATGTCTTATTGCAGTTTCCTAAATGTCTCACAATAGCATTTAGCATTGATCGTAGTGCCTTTTCGCATGAAATCACCAAGATACCCTTTCGATCCCTTTCATTAGATGCGTTTTTCCTTTCATTTATTTTTGTATCACCGTACGCGTCCTTTAATTGATGACGATTTCCATGGGGTTAACTTTTTTGAGCATTCAAAAATATTTGAATAACTCCCACACTTCACAGTCATATAGGATTTTTAATCAGACAATTTCATTTTAAATTAACATGAAATCAGTAAAAATAAACTTTTGCAACCAATAATCACAGAAAACTAAATACTTGGGGAAACAGGAAAACTTTGAATGATGAAGATCATATGATCTGCGCGGTGGAAATATGCAATTGGTTGTTACTTTCTGGATAACCTATGTGTAATAAAAAAAATGTTTCGTATGTTAACTTGTCACAGATGTCATCTATGCATAAAGCGTGTGCTATAGCATTCAAATCAACTAAAAATTTGGAGGAAAAAGCCATCATAAATTTATATAGAAAAGAAGCAAGCTTTTAATATTTTTAAAAGTTTTCCAATAACTTTTGAGTCGTAAGTATTGATTTTTCGTCTACGCACGCATTCTTAGTTTTTCAAACTACAGTGAAACTTCAGTTAATGAACATAAGTTCATTCCGTGAACGTACTCATTATCTGAATCACTCATTACATCAAATTAAACTTCTCCACATGAAATAATAGAATGAGGAATATTTTTCTCTTCCAAAGACAAGATCCTGTCTTCAAACTGTTCCTGTGGAGGTCTATCAGTTTGTCTGTCATCAACTCCCTGCCGTGTCCCTCCACTAGTTCTTGAATGTCGTCCTCATTTAATTCTAGACCCATGTTCTTCCTGGAGGGCACAGTCTCTTCGACAACTGGGGACTTCTGTTCATGAGCTAACCCCTTAAAGTCACGCTCAGTTATGCAATCAACCCATAATTTTTTCCAAAACAGAACTGAGGGTTCTCTTGGTTCAGATGTGGTATACTATCTGTAAGCTTTGAGGACGTTATCAATGATCTTGAGCCAGTGCAAGATGTGGAAGTGGTGTTTCCAAAACTCTATAAAGGTCTGTTCCGTTTGGCACGCTGATTGAAGATTGCGCAGGAGAGGATTGCCCACAGTACATGTGTTGGCAAAAGTGAAGAACCATCAATTCAGTTGCTATTGCATGTAACTGAGTAAAGTTAAAAAATTTTTCTCGAATGTGAAAAGCCAAACTTTGTTCAAATTTTTTTTTTCTGTTAGAGTTAGGCTTGTTTTGTGTTCTTCTGGTGCTGCCATCTATGTTATATATTTTGAAGTGGAGATGGCAAATTACACTGCATACATAATCAAAACCAAGCATTGTCATGATTATTTCTTTATGGCAAGAAATGCTATTTAATTGCATGATAATTAAGTATGGCTTTACTACTTTTTACAGGCAAGAAGTGAATTACCGTTCATTCACAATAACAGTTCACACCCCAGAGAATGAACAGCTGAAATGCAAAGTTTACCAAAGGATCCCTCCGAAGCTTGAAGGTGACGCACTACCATCTGCCATATATAAAACTGTGATGATCAAAGGCGCATCTGAGCATGGACTGCCTCAAAACTACATAGAAGAATTCAGAAAATTTAAAGATAATGGGTATAAAGGTCCCATTAGTGTGCCCGTGAACGTAGAAGTTTGATTTTATTCACGTTGCAGCCAACACGTCTGAACTTTCTGTTTGTGGCCATAATGTAATATATTCATATGAGCCCCTCCTACGCCATAAAATAAAATGATAAAAACCAGTTTTGTTACAAACTAAGTCATGTTTTACAATTTGATGTGCTTACATAGGTAATGGATTACTGAAATATACAGACAAAAATAAAAGGTTAGGTAAAAAGGTTTTTTTTTTAATAGTGGCGATATTGCTGTAGAGATGTTGTTAGACAAACCCAAGCAGTGTCTTTTATACTAAGGATTATTACATACCCTGCCTTATAGCAAAAACACAGAATTTTCTTCCCACTTCATTCGTAGATGCGAGGCTAGGTGCATCTCAACAATTTCGGCACACCAAAAATGCTCAGAACCCCCTTGCCCCCAATTTTATATATCTTATGGAAGGGGCGGAATCGACATCCATTATTTCAGTCTATGCAGAAGAAATATCCATACAACAAATTTTAAACCCAATGCCGCTGTGGTGGTCGAGTGGTTATAGTGCCGGACTCGTGATGCGAGGATCCGGGTTCGAACCCCACAGTGGTGGTCAGCTGAAGTTGGTTTTCTGTGGTTCCCAACTTCAAGGCGCAAATGCGAGCCGATCTCCCCGTTAAAAAGTCTCGCCACAGAGAGCAACAGTCCTACAACGGTAAATCATTCAACCATAACACTTCACTCATAGTTAGTAAAACTGGGGGCAGATGACAGCACTACACATAACAAGCATTACACAGAAACAAACTTTACGCCAGGTTGCACTACACGTACACGCACATTCCCGCATATACCGATTCGTTGGGGGGTTCCGCGGGGGGGGGGCGGGGGGACGGGGGTGCATGTGTGGTGTAGTAGTAGTAGGTAGGGGCTCGGGGATCCATGATGTTCTTAAGTCAGCCGCCTCGTTGGGCAATTTGCCTGGTGTGGCGTTGTATTTGTATTTGTATAAATGTAGATTATCACAAAAAATGGAAGGAATTTAACACAGAAGATAATTTTAAACTAAGGACAGAATTTTCCCAAAACACTAATAAAAATTTTAGAATGGATGAATTGAAAATAACTGAAAGAAATAATTCCAGCACCAATAAAAATAATTCTAGAATTGATGGAAAATGTCCAGATTTAATGAATTTAATAATCCCGAAGTTGATGAAAATTCAGAATTAACAAAAAAAAATCCATTTCCATTATGAAAATTCAAAATCAAAAATTCATAATGAAAGGGGGAAAAATTCCAGAATTAATGGGGAGAAAAAAATTCCAGAATTAATGAATTTAATAATTCCAAAGTTGATTAAAATTCAGATTCAATGGAAGAAATAATTTAAGAACTGATGAAAGCCTCCAATAATTTGCCGTGAGTGCCGGACCCAGTGCGACCGCACCTGTCGCACACCCCTACCCGTGGCTCTTGTTCCAATTAGAAACAAAAATGTACTCTTTCTTCCCCCAAGCATTTATTTTGGCTTTCTAATAAGACACTTTCCCTCCCCTAATTGCAGCCCCAATAAGAACAGTATTGTGAGAAGTGAGGGGTTTAATTTAAGGGTTAACACTAGCTAAACCAGGGAGCTCTTGAACACTTTCCACAGTATGGAGCCACATTTTAATGAAGTCTGTGAGCCCCATATTAACAAAAAACTTGGTAGGTCATTCATTGCTGTTCTATGAGTTGAAGCATAAAATTTCTGAGCATGAAAAAAAAAAGACCAGAATTATTTTCAGCCATATGAAACTTTTTTACTCTTTTTAGATTCTTTCTTCGCAGGGATATAGGTGATGTTGATTTCTGAGTCATATTCAGGTCTAGTCTGAAAATACGCCGATTTAACTTTAGCACCTTTGATGGCTTCTTGAAATTTTTGACTATTAAAAGCCAAAGCTTTAGCACTCTCTGCATTCAGAGCATGAAAATCCTGTTTTGTCAATGGTACGAGATCAACTTCTTTGCCATTCAGCTGAAAAAGAGATGAAACTTCCATCACAATTATTTATCTATTTCAGAAATTAATGTGTGAATGGTTAAAATATGGTCATATTTCATGGGAAACAAATAATCAACATAGTTAAAAGATTGAGATGTTGCAGACACAAAATGCAAACATGATTGAAAAAAAGGAAACTTTTTGCCATAGCCTTTCAGAGAATAAGCAGATATGATTTTGTCGCCTATATTTCATTTTTCCTTCCTCCCTCTAAAAGTGAGCATATGAGAGCCTAACCGCCAAAAGCGATAGGGTTGTGGCTGATAGATTTTTCTCGAAATGGGTTATTTTGAGTTCATTCTTTTGTATCTGTAACACCTCAATTTTTCTATTAATTCCAGTCACCAATCAATCGTTACTGGGAATCTGAATTGTTGGGATCATGCATTTCTTTCAACTTATGTTGGTGGATATTCAAGAACAAAATTCAATCAATCTGCACTCACTGTACATAAAATATATATATTTGCTGTTTCTTGAGAGACTACAGATACATTTTATCAAAAAATCAAGATATGAAAAAAATCTCTCACGATTTTTTAAGTATAAATTGACTTGCTTATTAATTAAAACAAATCTTATTAATCATTAAAATAATGTATTACTTCATCTAAGCTCTCAAATTTAAAATTCAGCATTAATAAATAAATTAACAAACAATAAACAAACTACAAGCAAGAAATATGAATATTAAAAAACTTTATGTTGATGAAAGGTTGTTGAGGCCCAATTAACTTCATGAATTATTTTTTCTTGTACAGAAAAGTGATTATATTCATGAGAAGGGGTCCCTCCCTCCCATCTTTAAAGTAAATGGCAGATGGTGACTCTGTATCACCTATGGTGCAGTATCTCTCAATTCACTTGATGTATAACTAAAGAATCATTCAGCATCAACTAAATGTTAAACATTGTATTGACAAGATGTTTTTTGTGCAATTGGTGGATGCAATTATTATGAAATGTTTCTAACTTGCATTATGTTTATTATATAATTTACACATTTTTTACTCTTTCACGGGTATTAGTTTTGTTAAAAAACAAGTAAACACTAGATTTTTTTACTATTTGTATTAAAATTTCAAGTGAAATGGTTTTTATGTTGGTACAACATCTATTATTTTAAATAAACAATTAGGGCATATAGAATTCAATGTTTTATACAAAAACTAATTTCTCTGCTTTTTTTTATCAGGGGAACTCTAATGTCCCATTATAATGCATTGTAAAGACTGAGTGCGGTTATATCTAAGTTTAGCTATTCATATTTTTCTGCCATTTTTCCCATGCGCAAAATCTAGAAATAGAACAGCTATCTTTCTGCACTGTATCTAAAAATTAGGTCAAGGCCGTCATTTCAACTTTTTCCAGGGGAGGACAAAGAATATGTACTCAATGTATTTATAATTACAGTCAAATCCTGTTTTAACTCCATCAGACCGGAGAAATCACTTCGTTATAAAGGAAATTCAGGTTTATGCATTGTTCCTATGTAAACTTATCTGAGGAATCAGAAAAGTGTTTGTTAAAACAAGATTTTCGCTATAACGGTATTCGACTGTATATACATATATATTTGTATATATATACAATTTTTAGTGTATTTTCAACCCCTAACCCCCAAATGACAGACCTGGATTAGGTTCAAGTCTATATTTACCAGATCTTCTACATTTCTTTCAATCAAGAATTTAAACACATCTTAATAACACGCATACCATCATACTAGGTTACTTTTACTTCAATATCATTGAAGTTAAAGTGTGCTTTAAGTCAATGACGTTTTTTAAAATAACTTTTTTGATTTTGATTCGTGATTTAAATCAAGCTTATTTAAATTGGTATACCCTGTTGAAAATTACACAAAGTAATGTGGGTTAATGCCCAAGGTGAAATATGCATACAGTAAATAGTTTTGCTAATTTCAAACACTACAACTGGGATGCCAGTGATCATCACAATGGTGAAAAAAAAATGGGACCTAAAAGAGCAAGCCATAAAACAAATTTTTGTGTTGGCGGTTCGTTATAGCATTTTCTGCACTGAAATCCCATGGTTCATTTGTCACAATATTGCAATAGACACATTTCATCTGCACAAAAAAAAGTAAAATCATAAGATACAGGTTGGTTAAATCCAATTCAGAGCAGTTGATGGTATGTGTGAAACACCACAGAATGAATTTGGGAGTCTAAGAAACAAAGAAGGTGCTTGAAGCATACTATGGCCATTGATGAGACATGCATTATATAACGATTGATTGGTGAATGAGTTTAATCTGAGTGACATGATATTTAGGTCAGTAATGACAATCTCAGTTAATATTTTTGTTTTTCCTAAATTCAAAGTTAGAACTTATTGGTTCATCATTTAATTCTTAAATTTCAAGTGGTTTATGTAAATAAAAATATAAGACCACAACAGGCAAATGCCCAACGAGGTGGCTGAGAAAAAGATGCCCCTAACAAATATAGATGTCATATTTCTAAAATACAGCAACCCAATTAAAAATGCAATTATAAAACTCTCTATACATGATAAAATATTATACAATGCCCATAAAAAATTCTTATAGTCGTCTTATTCTAAGTATGGATAGCTTCTAGATTTACCCCAACATGTTTATCATATTTCTTTTTAAACATGTCAATTGTGTTACAATTTACTACCTCCGGGGGTAAGCTAATAAGCTATTGCATTTATTAAAAACCCTATTTGAGAAAAATTGTAACACCACAACCTAGAATTGTCCCTTACCAATCGATACTGATGTCCATGGCCCCCACGGGGGGGGGGGAGCTGCCAGGGCCCCAGGATAATCACAGTTTTTTTTTGTTTTTCCATGCCATAAATTCACTATAAAGGGGCCCATGAAAAGTCTGGTCTGAGGGCCCCACCAAAGGTCCCAACCTAGAGGCCCTGCTCCAGGATGTGGAGGGCCATGCTGGTGTCCCCTTGTCAAAGCAGTTGATTGACGACGTATTAATAATTCATGGTCCATTCTATCCATCCTGTTGAAAATTTTGAACATTTTGATCATATCTTCTCAACACCTGCATTCTTTCAATGTAAACATCTTCAAAAAATGAAGTCTTTCTTCGTAATTCAAGCCTCATGTGCCAACAAGGACATGTGTAGCTCTTCTCGGTTTTAAAATTTTTTCATATAAAAAAACCTCATCAAAATGCGTGCAAGCACAATAGTGATCGAATATATTATTCCCTTGTTATACTGTGCTTTATTATAATGCATGTTCAGATATTGCTCCCTTCATTGAATGTTGCTACCATTAAAAATTTAACATTCAAACTTAAATAAAGTTGTTGGCTATAATACCTCTATTTCTCTCCCAACGTGTGCAATATAATGAGAGGTTACGGTATGAAATTTAGTACATGAAATATTTTTCACTTTTAGAAAATTTAAGTTATATGAAAAAAAGAAATCTTTATAAAAGTATGAATACTAGCTATCTTTGGCTCTTGAATACATATCATATCTCATTCATCTACATTTTCGATCCAATAATGAAAATAATCTTACTTTGATACTCAGATTCATAGGATAATCATCATCACACTTAGGAAATTCTTGACACAAAACAGGCTTATTCTGTAAAATAGAAGATGAATTATCATCAAATCATCACAATCATTGCATTATAATTTGTTTCACAGATTAAACAAAATGAATAAGATCCATATATTGATAGAAGGAAAACTACCTCTTAATTTGAGAGGCCGATTTACTCCATGATGAGAAAAGAGTAGATCTTTAATTCTCTCCCCCCCCCCCCAAGGATTCATTTCGTCTATTACAAAAAAATATGATTTATAAAATGATCATATCACAATCAATGTTTATTCTTTGTTTTTTAAGTCAAGCTTTATAATGTTTTTGCATCAGAAAAATTAAATAACAGAATCGAGCTTAGACAGCTAATAATCTATTCATTACATCATAAGGATTCAATTTTTGGGACTCGATCATAAGATGAAATACAGTGAAACATCGATACAACAATACTCTGTGCACCAAGAAAAAATATTGCTGTAGAGCAGCGGCTCTCAACTGGAGCTCTTGGGGCTCTGTGTGAACTTACCAGAGGCTTCGCGGACGTTCAAGGGAAGTAAAAAAACAAATTTGAAAAAAATAATCATGAATATTTTTGAATGAAAATGAATTAGTAACTTTAATGACTAAATTTAAAAAGTAAGGTAGGCAGTGCAAAATACCCATGTCATTAATCATCCTCAACAGAACAAAAACTGGTGAGGAATTTGAAAATACACTGAAGTTGATTTTGAGTGAAATATGAAAATTATCATTGCAGCAGCTTTACAATCTCCTAAAAATATAGTCAAATCCCGTTATAATGAACTCCAAGAGACCGGAAAAATCACTTCATTATAAAGGAATTCCAGGTTTCTTGTATTGTTCCTATGTAAACTTATCTGGGGATTAGAAAAGTGTTCATTAAAATGAGATTTTTTTTCACTATAACGGTATTCACTAAAATGGGATTCGACTGTAGTTTTAGAGGGATTTATCGTAGTGAAGGATATTGTTATATCGCGAGGAGTTTAACATTAGACTATGGGCAATTGTCAAGCAAGATTCTGAAAAAATATCATTGTAGAGGGATTTATCATTACATCGAGTATCATTGCAGTGAGATTTCACTGTAATTTGTTTTTACATTTTTGTGAAAGTTTTGCACTAGAATGACTTCTGTTAAGTATTGTTCAATTTTCTTTCAGTTCAAAAACTGTCCATTTCCAATTGTTCAATGTTAAGAAAACTTTTCTCCTTCCTTGTTTTGTCAACCTTACAAGTCAATGATTACATGAGATTTACATTAGAAATTGTTTACTTAAAAATTTTGATCATTTTTGTTGCACCACTGTCATTTTTTTGCACGAGGGCTAATTAGACCAACGATGGAGCGGCACGGCCCCACCATGGACGACACGGAGAAACACATCTAATTAGACTGGGACCTACAATTTATTGCCAATTCCGAACAGCAGGTTTGTACTCATCGAGAGGTTGGTGTGCTAATCCCTAGATGGGGGACTCCCTGCAGTAGCAATTTTTTCTGCGGTCATGTCGCCATTTCTGTTGTACCAGTGACAGGAAAGGTTTCTGACAAGGACGAACCAGATATCGAACTCGTGACACCTCTAAACATCCTTTGGTACTTTAGGTGAGTATCTTATCGACCTGGGCTACCGCACCCAATTTACTTAAAATTATGTGCATATTATCAAGATCATCTTAGCTGTTTAAAGGCCAATGTTCCATAAATGGAACATAGTTTTTATTTGCAAAAATATCGGACAAATATTGATTCAAATATTCTGGGTTTATTATCGTATAAAGAGCAGAGTTCAAATAATTTTATGAAAGAAATTTGGAAAAAATTTCAGGGGTTAATATAATCTTTTTTTTCACAGGATTTTGAAACTTGACTTTTTTTTTTCAATTTTGATTAAAATTAGCCAAAATTTCAATTTTGAACTAAATTGAAAATTATTTTGTGTGTTTACTTAATATATCAATCAAAGTAAATTAATTAATTTTTTGTGCTGTTACACATAAACAAGCTATTCAAAAATGCATGTTCGATTTATGGAACATTGGCCTTTCAAGGGTGCAGGATATCTAATGTGAAATGCGCTGCTTCGATTTCCCGTTCGAACCACAAGGTTGTTGTCATCATTCACAATGCGTATAAGGGCTAATGCTGGGTAATATGACAGAGGAATGTACTTTCTGGGATGGATTGTTTCTAATGTCAGTGCTAACATTTTTGTGTTAAAAAACCAGTATGTGTTGTGAATTTGCAGTAGAAAATAGAAAATTTTGTGTTATAACTGTTCTCCAGAAATAAATAATCGTCAGAATATAGGTGATACCAGTTTCCGTTTTCACCTCTTCCTCATTTATGGAACATCGTAAAAAAAATATATTTTTTTGTTCAAATTTCAAAGTTGATCTACGTAGGCATGCAAAAAGATCAAATTCCAATTTTCAAAACAATAAGTGATGTATTTTACCATGAAAAATTATAAAAATAAATTTAATTTTTGAATTAATTCAATTAAAAAAATTGTAATATATATTCTCACCCATTCATTAAACATATTTAAATTTGTACTTCAAGAATAAAAAAACCCATTTGATTTCTTCGTACCACATTATACCATTTTCCACCAGTTGCTACACTGCAAAAACCTGTCCACAGTTCTGATGAGAAGTGTGGTGCTAAAGGCGCCAACATAATCAGAAGAGCCGCTAAAGTCTCTTCATAAACCAAACTGTCTTTAGCCAAGCATTCCGGAACTCTCTGAAAAACGAATGAAGGTGTTTAAATGGTTTTCTTCGGATTATGTTGAAATATATTTTATGGGAGGTTCCATTTCTCTTGATATGTGAATGACATAAAATAAAACTCACTCTCAAATCTCCAGTTAAGCCTTGTAGTTTTGAAATGACAACACTCAGCTGCTTTGTATTTAAGTAATTATGAAGTGACTAGAAAATAAAAACTTTTGTTCTCATTATATTCTTTAAATTCTATAGATTATAGATACAAGACAAGAATTTTTTGAATAGTACCTTTTTGATATAGTAATTCCTACCATTACGGAGAGCATGCTCAAATTTTTCGACTTGTTCTTCGCTCAGCTCCTGAGATGATTTGGGTTCCCCTTTTCTCTGAGCAATGAAATTAGACACTGTCAACCAGATGCGTCTTTGCCAGTTGAATATTCCTGGAAATACTTGTAAATTGAAGTTTAAATTAGATCCCCTATCAGTCACTGAACATCATAATTCATTTTTTATGCTAATTACAAAAAATGTACTAACAATAATAAAGGTTTTTAGGACCGGTTCATGTTGAGAAGATAGTTCCCAAGCTAAAGAGCCATGGTCCCGTGAAATTTGGACTTTTTCCGATGGCAAGAGCTGAGTTACCATGATCTCCTTGGCTGTCTAGAGATGACCAAGAGCTGCACCTGTATTTATATTATAGGGAGGCCAGGATTAGGCTGTTGAACAATCAGCAGAAGGCTGGGTAGTTTGGCTGCTTGGCAGGTATTTTTAAGTAACCAAGCTTGGTTGACTCGAAGTGGTTCCTTTTCTGTTAAAATACAGATGGTGTTTGTGGATTTCAATGGTCTCAATTCATCAGGGTGTAATACTGAGATGAGAGAGATATCTGGAATTTCAAATTGCATTGGACCAAGCCTCCTTATTACGGGAAGGGGGGGGGGGTGTGAAGGAAAAATACTTACATTCATCATTCCATTTTCTTGGGGATTCTGGAGCAACATTACCAAGAATGAATAAACGGGTTGTATCGATACCATGTTCTTTTAGAACTTCCTGTTATAATTATAATAATGAATTATCAGCTGTTAAATTCAGGACAGTAAAACATTTGGTGATCTGGATTTGCACCATGAATAACAGAATCAAGTAAATTAATATTTATAGGTTTTGTTCATATAAATAAGAATTTTTCTTTATATGTTTTAATTTTACTTGAAACTGGGTCTTTAAATTATGCTGGAAAAATTCAATAAGCATTCAATTTGAAGCAGAAAAATTTATAATATCTGTGAAATAGCATTTTTAGAGCTCAGAAATGTTTTTATCTGTTCAGAAAATTTGATTCTACTATAAATGTGTAACAATCAGTTATAGGAGAATTATATTCTAGATGCTTAGAGCATAACCAACCTCAGGATCTACTCCATTGAGCTTAGATTTACTCATTTTCTCCCATTCTACGATAACTGGAGAACCCGAGGTCTTCTCAGTGGGTTTCTTCCCTTGGAAAAACAAAAGTTATACATCATATACAAACCCATAAGCACATACCTAAAAAATACTTGAAGGCATTTCATTATAAGCTCAATAGATGGAGTTGTACATGATACAATTGATATTTGAATATTGATGAATTTAATGTGACAAAAACCATGTAAAAAATGAAGATTCAAACTAAAAAATGAATCAATGCAAGTTTGACTCATTTTAAATTAATTTTACTGTGTGTGGGATTTCTTGCTTGGTCACTTCGGGGTTCCTATAACTTTTGACTGAAATATATTCCTGACCATCAAATAACAAAATATTTTATAAAACATTGAATTGATACAGAACTATCCCTCTCAAAAATGGCATGGCATACAATAATACTTATTTAAAAAAAATTTTTTTATCAAGATTTTCATTTGATTAGGACAGCAAACTCTTTATATCTTTCATCCAAAACAATGAATACTCTTGAACAACAAACTGTTTAATCTTGAGATTAAAATTTTTTGATTACCTCATTAACCAGAATGCTGTAAATTTGAGTTACAGATTTCGAGAAATTGTTAAATATCTAGACTAAGAATTAATTGAAGTGGTCGACTTGAACCTTGTTCGTTTCTCTGCAGCATTTTAAAGCCCTATCTGTTTTATCAACTTCATTTAGATATGTATGCCAAGCTTCATTTTTTTTCCTACCACAATCTTGATTTCATGTTTATTCTCATAGCTATACTATAGCTTCTAAATTAGGGACTCAAATGCAATTTGACGAGCTAAACTGACATATGCATAGAACTGCAAAGTATTTTTCCCCTTGATCAAGTGAGCAAGATTGAATTGAGTAGTGTGATTTTTCAGCAAGCAAAAAATGTTTTAAAATACAGTATTCTGAAATGGAAAAATTTTAGCTGATCAGACAAAGAAAACAAACTTACAAATAAAACTGAGGACCAATGAGAAATACTAAGAACCCTGTGAAACAAATGCAAAATCAAACAATTATGGAGAGAACAGCTTGCAAATCAGATAGATTTCACAAAATCTAGAAAACGCTGATCTGCTCCATAGTTAACATGGCTGCTTTGGGGAATTATTTTGCTGACCTTGTGAGTTAAAAAAAAAGAGTGGGGGAGGGGGGTAAAAGATGATGACATTAACTACAACAAAAAATCTAGCCTAACTAGTGAAGGAAACTAATATAGTGAAATTAATTATTGTAATGAACATAGCACGATTTCTAAATTTGTGAAATAAGTGGGAGTGTTTGATTTTTATCAAATTTCTTGTGAAGTATGTTCAAAATATAATAATTTATTTGAAAAAACTTGCTTGTTTTATATTACTTGGTATTAATATATTGAATGCATTCAGTAATCTTCAATAAACCTTGCTCCAACATTTAAAAATCTGGTGTCTAAATTTTATGAAAGAAAGTAAGCAAAAGCAGATGGAAAAAACTAAAAATATAGCAGCAAAAACAGAGGGAGACAAATACAGTAAGGGATATCACTCAGTACAAAAAGACAGAAATAGTTTTACACAGAAACAAACTTCATGTTAGGTTCACAACACATTAGGTTCAACTTCACGTTAGGTTCACTTTGGCATGTACCAATTCGTTAGAAATTCTGTAGAGGAATGTGTACGAGGCGCATGAACAGATCACATAACATAATTTATTTGTCCCCAGTCAATTATGATAAAACTATATTAGAGTTTACAATCAAATTACATATTTTAAACTATTTTAAAGAATAAAAAGAGAAAGGAAAATTTTTTAATGAACACGGGAGAACAGTTAATTCACAATGTGATGAAGAAAGCTGGTACAGGGAAGAGAGCAGTAGCTAAAACTAGTGTTTTACAATCTCTTTGAAGAAATATTCCAGAGTTTAGAAATTTCCCTGACTTTCAATGACTGTCTGACATACGACTTTCCCAACCACAATTTTTTTTTGCTGACTTTAAAGGTTATTAAAACTTTGCACTTTCTCGCTATCTTTCCTCCACAAGTGGAAGTTGTATTTAAGTATTAGGAAAGATTCTGAAAAGGAGACAGCAATTTTTAACTCACAAAACCTTGGAATGTCCTGTGGTACATCAGACAGTTTTCTTATCAACCTCAGCTATCATATGCATTGTGTCTAAACCATGATTGTTTTAAATTATTTTGGCGACATATAAATTTCCACTAGCATTCACTGTTTTTTATACCTACAGTTCAACATAAATATCAAATGAATATAATAAAAACTATAATTATTACCTCAATTAAAAACATACCTGAGAAATCAACTTCAGTTTTGAGTAAGTATCTTCCTGTCCCTTTCACTCGATAGCTCTGCCCATGAATCATACCCTGCATGAGCAACTGTGTGAATGGTTCAGGATTTTCTAACATGCCAATGGAATGACAAAAATGAGCCATGAAACGGGCGTAAAACAAATGCAGACCAGCTGAAATGTATTGCATGAAAAACAGTGAATCTCTGAATGACAATTGAAAACATTCACTAACATGAGAAAAGGTTTCAAAAGGAAAAATTTTAGATAGTTCTGACTATTTTAAGATTACGTAAAAATCCAGGAAATATACAAAGCAAAGAGTTAAAAAGTCAAACTAGTGTATACACAAACCATGTTCTTTTCCTCCTATATATAGATCAACAGGCATCAAATTTTTAATTTTTCCCACATCAAATGGGGCACATTCATTATTGATGTCCAAATAACGCAGGAAATACCAACTACTGTCAACAAAAGTGTCCATTGTGTCAGTTTCTCTGGTTGCATCACCACCACATCTATCCATATAGAAAAAAAATAATAATTAATGCCATCAACTTCAAGTAAATACAGGGTTGAAAATATGCCATAAAAAATTTACATAAAGTAAGGCCACAACTATCCAAGCCTTGAATAACAGTTAAAAGTCACCTGAGATACTTCTCATAAGATACTTTAAAAAAAAGAAGACACATTTCAGTTGTGACAAACTGGTCACAGATACAGCCATCTTTTTTTTTATTGACAAATAATAATTTCCCTTGTGTGATAGAAGCATACATTTCAAACCCTTGATTATTTGTCAGTCCCATTTCACGGATGAATTTTTTTGTCCCATCAGTACCCACAAAAGAAGGGTTTTACTGTACTTTATACCTAAGTCTTACCACAGAGAGAAACAGGCCTACAATGGTACAAATATTCAATCAATATAGATGGTAGCACTGAGAAGTCAGACACAACACTAGATACTGGAACAAAGTGCATGTATCGGCAGTCTGAGTATGTACTCAGAAATTTTTTTTCATCTTTTGGGAGGTTTTTTTTTGCCAAAGGAATCAGCATTGTGTTGTTTGCATCCTATTTTATTTGTTTCTAAATGTATTAGGTTACCCTCCACATCAGTACACGACATTTGCTGTTGGTGAGCATTCAATGCTATTCTCAAAATATTGCGGTTTTCTTCTTTCAGAGGTGTTTTTATAACTTTTTTTTCATGTTATCCTGGAGCAAGCTGGACCATAGTTAGAATAGTATCTGCCTTACTAGGAGGCAACTGGGATTAGTTTGGGAATTTTTCTAGGGCATTTATCAAAGTGTGTAAAAATGAGTGGGCAAAACACACACACAAACACTTATGCCAATGAAGAGATATATGTTTCCGAGTAAAAAGGACAAATTTTCTAAAACGTAGGAAGATGCTTGAAATTACATCAAAAAGGAGGACGAATGTATTAACCCTGTAGACTCTATCACGAAGCTGGGCTGGAAGAGATCTTGGCAACAAGATAAGTCTGGTAGCCGAGTCCTGGAGTTCATTCATGTACTTATTACATCTAATAAATGTTAAATTAGTAATAAATAATGTTTTGATATAAAATAATTCCACTCACTTTGGACACTTCACTGAAAGCCATTCTGGGGCTGATTTCAAGGATGCACCTTTCTCAGAAATGTCTTCAATGTGTGGCAACACTACAGGAAGTTCACTGATGGGCACTGGTACAGCCTGTAAACATACATTAAAAAAGCACAATGAGTTTTGGCATTTTGTAATCAAACTAATAATATGTAAAAAGAAAAAAAAAACAAGAAATACTGAATAAATAATCAGTTGAAACAAATAATGTAATAATATATAATGAACAAACAGATAAAATAAGTGTACTCAAAAGTCTTGGATCACAAGAAAATGAGCAAATTTTTGGCTTGGGGGGGAAGGTAAAAATGCAATTTCAATTTGGCATAAAATGGATTAGTGATGATTCATGAGAAACACTAATATCATTAGTTACACAATTAGCTTAGTTTACGCATTAATTTTAATTGAAATTTTTCTGTAGAGAAAAAAAAAAAATTCATGTTATACAGATATGCAAAATAGGTAGTCAAGTACCCATACTTATGACAATTTTGAACTTTGCACTGAAAAATCAACCCCTCAATGAAACATTAAAATTAAAAAAGAACACATTCTGAATGGTGTCTAGGCCCTTTGTATTGAAAATTTTGTTTAGTACTTCTCTGTAATTTGAAAAATTTAGGTGTGCACATTTAGTACTTAGAAAAAATGGCATTAGTCCCAAGTTAGATGAGGGTACTTAACTTAGTATAGTTTTGTGTGTTATTTCATGTTTAAGTGGCTTAATTTTAATTTGAGATACCACATTAAAAACAATTGAGAGATCATTTTGTTCATCAAAAATAAGTCACAGCCTTTATGACAAAATCATAGATATTAAGTTCTCTCTGGTAAGAAAATATCACACACCATAGTACACATTCAAAAAAGAAACAAATGAACTTTGGAAGTAAAAATAACTTAAAAACTAGAAAAACTTGAACTAGAACAACTTGAACAAATTTGAAAAACGTTAATGTGTATAACAACTTTGGATAAAAAGAACGAACAAAGAACAAAACATTGAAATCAAGGAAACATTCTCTGGATGTTATGCTGAGGTGAACTTGAAAAGACAAGTAATCTTGTCTCTGCCGGGACTTGAACCCAGGCCTTTTTGCTTAGATTTTGCCTGTGCATGCTTGTCCGATATGCAAGAGAGCCTCTTGTTGAGTCCTGGCGGAGACAATATGACTTTTCTTTGTGAGTTCACCTCAGCATAATATCCAGAAAATATCTGTTTCTTTGATATCTTGGAATCATTATTATCATTATATCATTGTCTGGCAGCTGAGAAAAAAGCTGTCAAACAAATATTTGAAAAGATAGAGGACAAAAGTGTAGCAATCTCAGCAGCTGTTAAGAGGTTTCACAATTCTTTTTATCTCATTTATTGAAACTTCATCAATGTAATCACCATCAAGAAATGAGAACACATCTGTTTTACCCATGTAAGTTCTCAAAAAAACCAATTGTGAACAGCAGACAATCTGAACTAGAATCTATGACCATTCCTATGCAATTAATTTGTAATTCCCTGTAATGTGCCTAACACGGGACAGTGTTCCAGGTCAAGATAAACTTGATTTTTTTGCACTGAAGCCGACTGTAATGAAAAATAATGACAATAAAAAAGATTGAAACAGTATTTTATAGGAAGACATTGCCTAACATTGCCCTAAATCATAAAAATCTCCATTCCTAAATGTAACTGTGGTGCAAAAACCTTAGTAGTTCATCAAAAATATTCATGTTTTCAGGAAAACACATAAAAAAATGTTTTCTCAATTGAAACACATTCTACATTACTGAAACTATCATGAAATATTAACACAAGAAACAAACGTGATCACTTGCTTTAAATATAATCTGCAAGAACTGTCAGGGCTACCAACATTAAAACAAAAAGCCCCAAATCATCCCAAGTTAGGCCGTCCTAAGTATAGGCAGTTGACTGTATGGTTATCAAAAATAAAATTTAAAAATATATTACAAAAGACCAGACGTCTTCATGAGTGCTACCTATGTTTACAATTATCAAAAGAACAAACATCCATATGGCAACTTTGACAGATGCTGAAACTTGAATCCGCATAATTAAAACTCCCCAATAAAACTTACATGAGTTATGAATTTCAGAATTCATAAATTCCTTGAGTATGAAAATAAGCATAAAAATAGAACATTCTAGGGTGTTTCAGTGCGCAATTCAGTGCTTGCTAGCAAAAGGTTGAAGATGTTTGCTTTTAAGCCATGAAGAACTTATATGACACATACTTTACAAATCTGACAGTTTATGATAGGTATCGGAGTTCCCCAATAACGCTGCCGTGAAATCAACCAATCTCGAAGTTTTCCACTGCTAGGATAAACATTGATTCCACTATTTTTAACCTTGCAAATTATTCCACTTCTAGCTTCTTCGGGTTTCATTCCAGAGAACTAAAGATAAAGGAAAACATAAAATTAGAGAATGATTAATAATTACCGTATTTCTCAGTATTAGTGCTAGATGGTGTATATGCAGCAGAATGAAAAAACTCAGTATAATATATTTAGTAGCTTAATGCAAGCACAGAATTGCTATATTTGTCTTACTTAGAAGAAACAGGGCGGTGCAATAAAATGTTGCACTAGAATCAACTTTTAACTCTTTAAGCAACATGGACAAGAGATGTCTCAATATCTCACCTCCTTAAAAGCTTCTTATTTCAGCACTAACAAGTCAATATTTAGTAAAGTTGATTTCTCAACAAAGCACTTTCCCTCATACCCTTAGTTTTCGCCCGCTGGGAATTGGAAAAAAGCCAACTCATTAAAAAATTTCACATTTTAAAAAGGGGTTCAGTGATTTCTACTGTGCTGCTTAATGGGTTAATTCAATGTCATTTTGAAAATAGGAGCATAATGGCAAATAAGGCAAGAAATATGATATGTTAATAATTACTGTATGAACAAATAATACATCCATTGCGGAAACTCGAAAATCAAATAAAACACAATGATCAAAAATTTAAGTTATTCATACAAAAATTCCTTATTACTGTATTCACTTAAATCTAATGCACGCCTGAATCTAAACGTGTATTTTATTCTTTGGCTGCAAATATGCATATAATTTTTCAATATTGCTCCAATTCTAGCACACACATCATATAAACAGGTTCAATTCTGAAGGGGGGGGGGAAGAGTTTTGTTAAATTTAAGTACAGCAATTCCCTGCAGATTTTGCTAGCAGTAACTTTCACTGCAAGGGAATTGAAGAAAAAATTTTTTGGTGTCCAATGCTATAAAAACACTAATTTTATCAAATCTACTACTACTACTATTTGGCTATACATGCATTTCGTAGACATTCCTGAGTGGAATTTCAAACGAAATGATTGATTTCAATGAGATTGTATACGCCCGAATGTACTGTGTGTGTGTGTATAAATGACCCTTAATGTAATTACTGTATGTTGTTGAGTCCCCAAAGCAGAATGGTTTGCAATGTTTTGCAATGAACCCTTGGCTGACTAAGAAATATTCTGCAGTAAAAATTCTCATAATAGTGTTTTCTACACTTTTCTTTAACTTCTTCCAGATTGTTCTGCAGTAGCACTGGTTATTCTTTGACATACATTACAGATTTCAGCATATTCTGCTTTGGGGGTCAAAGACATGCTTTATCATGTTACACTGGCGCTGCCATCTGTCCTGCATATTTTTAGATGATCACGACAAATGCCTGAATTTTTCATATTAAGTATCATGTTGAAGATCAATTTCATCAAAGCTGAAACAAACTTGGATATAAAGACATGAAAAACAAACTTCACTTTTTCAAAAAGGGCACAGAACCAGGACAGGTTACTTCCACACTTACTTCTTCAGAATTTATCAATGACTTAGTGATCTTGTTATACACTGGTATAATATCAAGATCATGCTTCATGGCAAAACCAAACACACATTCATCTCCTTCACTTGGAATGCCTAAAATAAAAAAAATTATAACACTATAAACTACACCATCAGCTACTTTAGTCTATCTAAAATTATTTCTTGCACATATCTGTGTGTGACTATGAATATACAGTAAAACCTCCTCTAATGGTCACAATTCACTAGACGTGTAAATGCATACCAGACTTAACATTACAGGTAACCTCTGAACAACGGCCACTTTGGACATGGAGTCAGAAAAAAAAGGTTCATAGAGCTATGAGGAAAATAATTTCCAAGTTGATTTTCCAGTGAGTTTTTTTCCCTTGAACTCTATGGGGGGGGGATTATTTGAAAGCAGTGGAGAGGGGAGAAAAGGCCACTTAACTAATCCATAAATGTAACGCGGATCACTTACAGCATTTGAAATTGTGATGCAAACCATTTAGTTGGAGTGGGAATGTGATGCCTCTGACTTAAGTGATCTGGAGCAGCGCCCCTGGTCATTTAAGTGATCTGAGAATGTGTCACTTTAATTCATTTTCACAAAATTAGGTTTGAGATCGCTGGCCACATCTGGGACATGTGTCATGGGTTACTACTCTAGTCGATCATAGGTGTGAATAAAGAACTATTTGGGGTTTGCTGGTACACCGTTTTGGTTCATGAGTTTTTCTCACTAAGTCATTTCTGTTGTGATCTCAGAACTGCAAGCCTAAATTGTAGGGGGAAGCACACATTTTGACGTACCCTTGTAATGCTAAAGGAGAGTTTAAAATTTTTATTCGCATCCCTCTCAGGTCTGAGGCCTGGGTCACCAGATCTGCTTGATTACCTTCTAGTTGTAGCCCTGCCAATTAATCAATTATTATAATATCAAAGTATTAATATAATCATATATTCTAATATAATCAATTATATAATTATCATAATCAATTACAGAATGAATTATTTTGCATCTTGTATAGATCACAAATTTTAGTTTGTCTTTTTTTTTCAGGAATAAAGTGTTAGTTCCCAATAGCGGCCACATTTCCACGGTCCTGATAGTAACAGTTGTTGAGAGGTTTTACTGTATTTTTTGTTTGGTCCGAGTATATGACTAAAACAATAAAGTTATGGTTATAACTTTCTAAATTAACTCCCCTCCATCATTTTGTTTGGCATATGACTTGCAAAAAATGTGTAAATGTAAACTGAATAGATTTAATAACTACAAGGTTCAATGCTTCGTTTCAGTATCACATGAGAATTGGGGTTTCATTTGAAAAGAAAAAGAGTTGCATTGTACCCCACAAACAGGCTTTAACATATGTTTTCTGCACATGTGAAGAGCATATTTTCAAAAGGGAACATTTCCACTTTTTCTAAATTTACAGTATAAGTAAAAAACTTTTCTTCTCCAGAATGAACTACTCTAGAAAAAGTAAGAAAATAGTGCAACAGATAGCATAAGTGGTATAAGAATATTTAAATATTATGTTTCTTGATCGAAATTAAAGGGAGTTATGTTCAAATTTTGGAAATGTTCCCTTTTGAAAGAAAATTAGTGGAAGTGTTACTTCTTGATCAAAATTAGAGCTGATTAAGTCTGAAAAATCTGAATTTTTCACTTAGCCATGTAAGGTACCCTTACTTTTCTCTCATGAATAACATAAACACTACCATCCTACAGAGCAACTTTTCTCGTAACAGACATTCTCGTTAGAGGACACCTCCACCAACAAACACTTTTTTGAATAATGGCAATGAGACTCAATGTATTTTGCTATTCATTAACAGACACTCCTCGTTACAGAAAACATTTTTTGGTCCTTATGGGTGTCCGTTAGTGAGAGGTTTTACTGTAGAATGCGACTTTCAAAGTGCTTCTGAAAAATGTGCTGTTTTGAAAAAATCCTTTAACCCCAATAGGACAACTGCTTTGTTATGTTGAAAATTTTGTAATTCTATTTCTTTAGGTTTAATTAATCTAATAATCCAAACTAAAGGATAAATGAATTTACAATCTTATGTAATTCATGTTCGATTCTTAATTTCACAAACAATTTATGTTGGTATTTTCCAAGGCTGCAACTAGTTATGAAAATGTACTTGAGACCTGATGGACCAAGCATGCAATTTATCACTCACCCACTAATGTTGACTAAGGATAGAAGTACGGGGTAGGTTATTGAAGGAAAGAAAAATTTGGGGTCTCCTGGTCCAGTGCCTGAGCTACTGGCCCCGTCTGTTCCGCCATCCCCAAGTTCTGTCCCTTAACCAAACACAATTCTTAGCCATCGCCATAGGCAATTCACTACCAAATAAGTTGTGATAGAAGTGTGTGTGCCTAACAATCTGAATGCAGGTCTAGTGTTGTGCATGAATTTTAGTGCAGCCATCTATTAATCAAACTATGAGTGAAGTGAAAAGATTGAATTTTTGCACCATTGTAGAACTCTCTGTAGCAAGACTTTTGTGACAGAAATCGGCTCACATTGATGTCTCAAAGGTGGTAACCACAAAAAATCAACTTCAACTGACCACCACTGTGCTGCCAATAGGGTTCAAATTCAGGTCCTTGCCTTACAAGCCTGTCACTATGACCATGCAACCACAAAGTAGCTATTAAGACTACTATCAAAACTTAAGAAAAATGCAAAACTGAACAAAAATAGAACCACAAAGGCAAATATAATTTTTGTTAAAACTTCAATACAAACCCAAAATGGAATCTGTAGCTGATGCACACTCCAGTTCTTCTGTAGCAATGACAGGTAGGAGATTTCCAGTGAGCGGATGGACGACTTCAATATTTAACACATGGTTACCAGGTGAAACTGACCCACCATATCGGTCACAATTGAAATGATTTCCATGGGAAACAGCAACAAATGTAGCCCCAAAGAGATGCTCTGGTACAGCCGTCCATACTGCTAAAGTCTCAGTTAATTCAACATCATTATTCATAATTTTCAAGTGTATCGTGAAACCATTACATTCCCCAATCCAATGCTTTTGAATTTTTGTTACATCTCTCCAATCCACAAGATCAGCGCTACTCAGACCATCGTACAAAGCCTGAATAAGTCAGAGAAATAAATTTTTTGTGAATAGAAATCATTATATGAATAAATAATACCAAAAATGTATAATTTTAGGATTTAATTTCTAGTGTTCAATGAAACTGCATGTATTTCATTTAACCAATATCATTATCATAACATCAAGAACTAAAATCATGATTACAGAGGAAATATTGTGTTCTACAGTGTTTTCTATAATTTTGCAACTGCACCATTCCTCAATGATCAGCATGACAGATTGCTCCCATCATCTATTGACGATTCAAAGTGTGGAACTTTGAAAAAAGTGACAAAAGTTAGTGGAAACTTAATGTCAAGAGATTGTAGGTGCTTCCACAATTTTTACACAAAGAAAACCTACCAATAAGGCAAAGACTTTTTTTTTTTTGCCTCAGCAGAGTTGTTAAAATTTCTGAACTGCAATTAAAGGGTTTGAAAAAAAATTTTTAGATACATAAAACAAACAGGTATAAACATAATTTTTTTATATATTTCGCATAGAGATTATAAAATTTGAGCATGATCAATGATGGCACATATCATGTAAAAATGTAGAGGTGCTATTTCATGTTATGAAATCTGACTATTTCTGTATAAATCTGGAAACATTTTTGATTTATTTGCAGTAATGTATTAGAATTGAAGAGCTATTCGAGAAAAAAAGTGTTTAATAACTTTAAAAAAAAGATGCTGTTCCTAACGCACCTTACCATACTGAGATGTACGAAAAAACCACTGCTCAAGTCTACGCTTTTCAACTTTGCAACCTGATCGCCACGAACATCCATTTTCATCTACTTGCTCATCAGCTAATACAGTTTGATCACCTGGATCCCAGTTTACTAAAGCCTGAAACACAAATCAATAAATTAGATTCTATTATATATTTCAATATTGATATAATCAACCTTAAAATAATTAGTTGCACAACTCAGTTAAATAAGCACTTAAAAAAATAATTACTTCACTCTTATCATTACTTTATTCACACTTACTAAGGGCGTTTTGCCTTTAAAAAATTTTCTAAGTAACTTAGAATTCCTTCTGAATACTTGAAATTGGGAATCATAATTTAGCTTCAATAACAAAAATACTTAGGTTTTTAACAGATTTAAAACCTGGATAACAAAGTGAAGTACAACTCGTTAATTTCACAGGTGTTGGAGGAATATGGTTTACTCCCTGCATTATATAACTGGGTATACAAGAAAACATAAAGGAACTCCAAGGCTCTATGGTGCTGATGACCCAAGACAGTGGAACTTTCAACTTCCCTTCATCGCCAGTTTCTTTTGAAACGGACAACATGCTTCATAGGCATATAATACAAAAATCCCTCCTATTCCGTGGCTATTTCTGTATGCAGTCAGCAGACACTTCCTTATAGATAAGAGTTTAAAAAAAACGAAGTTTTGTGAGTTTTTTCTTCCAAATGTATTCAGAGCTGGTAGTTCTTTTTGTATATTATCTTTATACATCAGCACAAATGCATATTCAGATCAATCAGATTTTCTGTTCATGTGTGACACTATCAGGTTAGAAACATTCGTAAATAGGATGGCAAAGGCTAATGCTATATGGTAGCTGCAAGCTGATAAAACAGTTTAAAAATTTGCTCCTGGGGTGACAGGGTAAACCAGACAAATAATATATGATCTTTACTGAATAGGTAAAGGATGTATAAGTTTGGGGACTTTGTCAACACTTATTTCACTTTTTAGCACATAGAGATTCAGTAGCAGAACAACAGTGAGGGAGTAAAAGAAATGTGAGGAAAGAACATATACAGTGCTCGCTATAAAGAACAGATCCAGACTAGTACAGATTAAGGAATTGATTGAATGATCTGGCATTTCAAGTTCTGCATAATACAATAAAATCTAAATATACATAATGATACCAGACCAAGAAAAATACCTTTATAGAGGAATTATCGTTATATCGAGAGGCAACATTATCATCACTTATCAAATTGCTGTTGAAGGCAATTTCCTTAAATCAATGTTCTTAGTATTACCAAAAAATACTTTTCAGTATTTATTTGCTGCAAAATATTTTAATCGATCAGCTGATAAAAGAAATTTAATTTGATGTATTGCCCTGTAAAGGGGTTTATGGCAATACACTTTGGTATGTAACACAAAAAAGTAGAATTTTTTATATGAAAAGCAAAGCTTTTTGTGTAGCAAACCAAACGCTTTTGGTGATTACGTGGTGCCCAATACCGATATTATTAGATGTCCTCAGAAGAACTGAAACATGCAAGACGAGTTCAAAAAAATATAATGGATATTTTGAGAGAAAAATAATAAATGTTGTAGCGATTTCAAAATCCTCCTAAAAATATTGATATAGAGGGTGTTTATCATAGTAAAGAATATCATAGTATCGAGAGGTTTAACATTATAGACTATAGCAGCGTTTCTCGACCGGTGCTCCTTGTGCACCCCTCAGGGGCTTTGCGGCATCTCGAGGAAAATAAAATGAATCAGTAAATTTGATAGATAAGTAAATAAGAGAGGCCCTACAAGATTCTGCCATAAAAATTATGTACATAAAAGAGCTCAAGTCAAACAGGGCTCCGCCACAGAAATTATATCCTAAAAAGAGCTTCGCGAGTCAAAAAAGGTTGAAAACCGCTGGACTATAGTATAGTATTATTCCCAAACAAGATTTGAAAAAATACCGTAAGAGATTTATCATTATATCGAGTACTGTTGTAGCGAGGTTTCACTGCGTATTTATCTGTTCTTTTAGCATTGTAAATAAAATGAGCATAAGATTATTTCGTGACATTGGAAACTTATTTTGACATGGCCCCTCTCTGAAATGTGTTTTTCCTGTCATACAACCTCTAGTTGATAGTCACTCCAGCAGACAGCTACTTTTTACAGAACGCAGAGAAGTTTCACTGTATTTGATTTTGCAATTTATCAAGGCATGGTATGTAACCACTTCATATCTATTCTTTTCTAATAACCCAAAAGATAATGCTGCATTTCACATTCACTTTTTCAATCAAAGGCTATCAAACTTAAACAAATTAATGATAGTTATGCATAAAATATAACTATCACTATCTATAAAAATAACTACAGTATGTTCAAATTGACTTTATCAATATTTTTCACCCAATTTTAGTTCACACAGCAGTGACTCTTAACTAGGAGTCCACAGACCGGTTGGGCGTCTTTGGAGGGCTTTCAATGAACAGTGAACTTGAATGAGAAAACAATTATGTGATGAATACTGTAAAAGGGTTTGTGGAATTCATCTTATAAGCAAAGAGGGACCCTAGCCTGCATCCTATTGGCACAAAGCATCTTCAAAACATAAAAGGTTCAGAACCCATCATACAGGAAAATTAATTCTGAATGAAATGTGGTTGGTCTGCAAGTCAAAAAATGTGTGTATCCATGACGTGTAGACAAAAAAATGGATTTATTTACACCTATGGTTTTACTATTACTCTTATTTTCATATATGGTATTCAATCATAAAATTACACTTAAAAAATTTACTTGTTTCTTGTAAGCAAGACCTTTTTCATACAAGAGCAGGAAAAGATACTGCGTCCATCTATAATATGAAGTATCGCATGTTGATAGCTCCTGAAATAACAAGAAAATACTGAATCAAAAAGTATTTAAAATTTTTCATCATGATTAATTGATTGATCCATTAGCTCCAAAATAATCAGAAATAAAAAAATTAAAAAAAAAATTTTCAAAAGTATTTTCACTGCACAAAACTTAGAACTTTTTTTTACTGTAAGAATTTATCGGCGAACAACACCTAATATTTAAAATAATGTGCTTAAATTTAAATGGGTTACATTCTACACATAAGTCACTTAAATTTTATTAAACTAAATATTTGGCCAAATAAAATACTTACTCTATCCCAATCGAAACTGATGTTCATCATTTGAAGTTGTGCTCTCATAGCATCAATATTTCTATTTGAAAAAAAAAATCGGAACAAAAAAAATTTATTACACAGGAAATATTAAAAAATTTTTAAAACAACTGAAATTAAACTGCTACTTTTTTTCACTGTAGCTGCAAAAAAAAAAAAAAAAAACACTACAAATTACATATTCAGCACATCATTATCATATTTATATAGAAAACTTTTCAATCTGTACATTAGCTTAATAGCAATACTTTCAATAAAAACAAATGCAGAGCAGGTCTATTTCATGTTACCAAAGATTTAAGTTGTTTAAAACAAACTAATAATATTTTCCTGTATATAATTCATGGATTACACATTAAAAATCATAGGAATTTCTTAGTGTAGATTATATACTGTTGTGTGTATTATATCTTAAGATTTTATTTCTGAAAGGTTGGACTAGGAATGACATTTTTTTTAAAGTTGTTTATTGAAAATAGTTTTTTAAAAAAATGTTCAGATGGCAGCAGACAAAACAAATCAGCATTTTTTCTATACAAATGTTACAACCAACTCCTCCCATTCCTTAGGATTTCTCACATTGCAGGCAATTAAAATTACATAAGCTGCAGCGGCATACTTGAGGATATTTTTCCTTAAAGTAGCTAAATTTGCACCTGCGGATAATTATATGCAGAAAATTATGGTAGTCATGAACACACATTGAAGTATTTATTATTTTCAACCTACTTTGCTGTCCAAGTAGCAGGATGAATTTTTTTCTCGATAGCAGCATTTTCTGCAGGGAGACCAAATGCATCCCATCCAATTGGATGAATTACCTGAAACAATAATTGCGAGCCAATAACATACATAGATGAATCACATTTGCACTGTGGAAATGTGTGTGTGTGTGGGTGCTTGAGCACCCATGGCAATTTGAGATATGATTTTCACCAACAGAATTGATCCAGAAATAGAAAAATTCCCTAAATATTACAAAAGACAGACTCCCACAGGTTTAAAACACTCCTGACGCCACAGCATTTGCAACATTTTACAGGTTTAACTATATCATATCCCACTGTAATATAAAAACTTTGTAAAAAAAACGGCCACTACTTTGGATCAGAATGTAAAGTTTAATAATATTGGACAGAATAATAAGCAGAAATTTACCTCTTTACTTCTCATTCTATGGAATCTTGCTATAGTGTCACTTATAGCATAAACTCGTACGTGACCCATGTGAAGAAAGCCAGATGGATATGGAAACATTGACAGCACATAATATTTTGGTAGAGATTTCTAGTTGTTAAAAAAATAAAAATTATTAGCAAAAGAAAGATATAGTCAAATTCCAAAACTCAAAAACTCAAATTTTCGATATCTTGAAATACTTTAATCATTTGTGTAATGCAAGCTACTTCCAGCAAATTGAAACTCTAATTTTAAAAAAAATCGATATTTTTAAGAAATACTGATTGCCAGAAGCATTTCAAGATATCGAGAACTTCAGCTGCAATGATATCAGGCCAGCAACATAATTGATTCATTTGTACTGTATAACAAACTACAACATATTGCTGTAAATAAAAACATTAATTGTAATTCTTGGTAATTTAACTGAAACTTGGTAATTTTCATTGAACTGATATTTACTATTATATGTAAAAAAAGAATAGAATATAAAAATCACACATTGCTAAAATACATTACAATCTAACCTGCTCACTGTCTTTCACGTTGATTTTATTTTTCCAATAATCTTCTATCTTTTTCTTGATGTCATCTGTCAGTTCCGGACTCTATCACATAAAAATAAAATTGATTTAAGCATCATTCAACAGCTACCTTTCATGGCTAGCATTATTAATTGCTGATTAATCTAATTTCTTTCCATACCATAAATTTAACGCTCTCAAAAATGCATGGTGGCCTCATTTAAAGTGAATGAATTTTTCCTTACAATAATTATTCAGCCATAATTATGCATTATCTTTGAACATAAACCTTATTTGTGGGAACATCAAATTAGTTCCAGAAACTAGTTCAAAAAGTTGAGAGTTTCAACAGACTTGGAATTGCATCATGCTTCAATACTACCTGAATGAATCAATATAAAAAAACCTTACATGCGAGGGTTAAAAATCATAGTTTAAAATAACTTACCGTAAATTCCAATAACTAATTCTCAATACAATAAAAAAATTTTAACACAAAAAAAAACCTGTTTTATAAATTTTTTGAAAAAAAATAAAATGTGTATATTATATAGTGGTGATTACAATTCAAGTTCCTGTATTCTGATCTCATCCGAACTCAGCCAAATTTTTAGGATATCTTAATGAGACCATGGAAGAGAGATTTATGCAATAAAAAAATAGTTAAATTTTTGACTACCAGGTGAAAAAGTGTTTTTTTCTTACTTTTTTTCCATGGTCCATAAAGTGTATGAACCACGTTTCAATGGAATGCGTCCATCAGAATGAGTGCAACAAAGGTCTGAGCAGTTTCAATATATTGACACTGCTCAGACCTATGTATTGCCATTGCCTGTTCTGGTGGATGCATTTCATTGAGAAGCTTGGTATAGGGCCTATATACTATACCAAGGGAAAAAAACGCAAAAAAAGAAATGCCAATTTTTCATCTGGTGGCCAAAAATTGAACTATTTTTTTACTACACAAATCTCTCCTGTGGTCTCATTAAGCTATCCTGAAAATTTGGCTCAGTTCGAATGAGCAGTTTTTAGGAAAAACTATTTAGAGTATGGGAACTTTAATTATAATCACCCTGTATATTTAAAATGAGAATGCTGCATAGTATTATTTCAGCTTACCTGGGACAGCGACTAAACTCACTTCTACTAACTGAAGACTGTTCATGCATTTCATACACCTTCCTCTTTGGAGAATTTCTAACCTACATGTGGAACATGTTGCATGCAGCCTATATCCATGACCCTAATATATTTATGTTGTCAGAGTTGTGGTTATTTCATGCCCTTGCTGATGCCACCATCTAACTTCCATATTTTTAAGTGGTGGATTCTCGTGTTATGCAAGTATTATGCTGAAGTTGTTGCTGCTCTCTGCGGGGAGACTATCAAATGAGACCTAGGAAGACTGAAGTTTAATGTTTAAGTTATTTTTTTAGACAGTTGATTTCGATTTTGGAGAACAAGTAACATTCACGTAAAAGTTTGAAGAAACTGGAAAAAAATCCTTTAGCAAGTTTTTATGGGCCCAGTTTTAAAATATAAACCAAGCTATATACCAGCGATTCCCCACTTCTCATGATTCAAGTATTCCCCAGGCCAGGAAGGCACACATACTACTGGAAATTCAAGTGTGCAAGGTAGTTGAACATACTTCTAGAAATATGCAAAAAGCTTTTGTTATTCCCCGAGGGCATGCATAAATGACATATATACCCATTAAAATGTGCAAGAGACTAGTGTGTTTTCGGAAATTCATAATTTAGAAAGCTTGCAAAGCACTAGAAATGTGTGAGGCTTGAGCATCAATAAATGGTGCAGTTAGATATACATCATACTCCAGGAAAGCCATAGGAAGCTTGCATTCTACCATGTAGACTATATCGGGACATAACTAATTCGTTGCATTTTTATAGAGTACTACAAA
This sequence comes from Pholcus phalangioides, assembly GCF_987345545.1. Taxonomy (NCBI): domain Eukaryota; kingdom Metazoa; phylum Arthropoda; class Arachnida; order Araneae; family Pholcidae; genus Pholcus; species Pholcus phalangioides. Next base: position 13,241,764 of record NW_028301594.1, read on the forward strand.
AACTGGTTTTTTATTACATATACTATAGCTGTTCCCTGAAAATTTGAGGAACTGCTTTATTCATCCCAACTTTGCTGGGAAAAAAATTAAATAGCCTACTACCGCAGCTAGTTAGCACGCACTCTGCCACTCATTAGGTTGCTCATTCTGACCATAGGTCACTCACTCACTCATCTACACCTTATTTTCTCTCTCACTGACTCGGTCACACACTCATTAGTGACGAATTATTCACCTTTGCAAATATTTCCAACACGTCATGAAATGACACGCACACAAGCTAGGAAATTTACATATAAAATTATGAAACAGAATAAAGCCGGTGTTTTCATATACTTCTTTTACATATAAATATATAATTATTTCATTAAATACATTTAATAAAATCATAGAGAAACTAAAATGAAAGAACTAACCCAACACCCTGTGATACTGAATATTTTACGGTAAAATTGAATTGAATATTTAAAAGGACAGATGTAAGAAATCTTCAGAGCCATGTTAATCGCGAGGAGCACATTTCCTGACCAAAAAAAAAGGTGTAAATAATCAAGCTCTAGTTCGGGGGAAACGGGGACGTACATTCTCTTCGTGAAACCAAATATAAATATAAATGCTTGATTTTTCCATGATGAAAAAAATCAATAATAACACAAAGAAATTGAATAAACACAAAAAATACATATTATATTCACTTATTTCATTGAAAATTTATTTCATGAATTTATTGGGAAAATTTGTTGTGGCTTGATATAAATAATGTGGTTTAAGCCGTCCGTATCAGGATACGTCAATTTTGTTTGCTATTGGCGATTTGCTGGATGATCACTTGTTAGCTGGGTGAGGTGTCTCTATAGATGATAAGTATTTGTAAGTTTTTATTCAAATGAATTATAATTGATCCTATTTTAATGAAAATAATGTCTATATCCATTGTTATAAAAATAATATTGCAGTTGTGGATGATGTTACGCTCATCAGTCCCTGGAAAGACGTCCAAAGTCCTGGTCTGTGGTTACCAGAGCTGCGGGAAAACCACGATTTTAAAACAGCTCATCTATGGAAATTATCCTTGTGACGTTGTAAGTACATCAAGGATTTTTTTCTCCCATTTTTTTTAATGAATATAATAGATTTTTGAAGAAAATATTGACTTGAAATCAGGGCTATGACTGATTTATTGCATCCATATCAAAAATGTCTCGAGTCATACATTTGACTGTTTTTATGAAAGAGATGAAATGGTTTAAGTATTGTCACTAAATTGAAGTTATGATTTCTAAGACTACGGACACACAAAATTGTCGCTAAACCATAGGAGTTCCCTCTCAGCAATCTCACATGTTCCTTAAGACAACATACTCTCAATTTTTTGAATCGAGTTTATTGCCATGAGCAGTTTACTAGCTCATGAGTTATGCAGGATTTGTGCATAGGCTTAATGCCGGAATGTGTACCTAACAGTCTGAGTGCGTATCTAGCTTTATGCATGAATTTTTAGCATTGTCATTCTATATTTCATATTGTGAGTTAAGTGCAATGATTGGAATATATGTACTGTTTTTGGCCTAATGCTCTGTGCGGAAAGACTTTTTAACGAAGTAATCACCTTGTGCTCATACCTCAAAGCCGGGAACGACAGAAAATCAGCTTGTCTACCACTAGTGAGGTTCAAACTGGGTTCTCATGATGCCAGTTCATCACTCCAATCACACAATTGCACAGCGATAGAGACAACATAACCTAATGGCTAAATGTTACAAATATTTTTGGGGTGGTTTGAACATTGAGACTGGTGAAATTGGACATTTTATGCTGTGGCAACATCACACTGTTTGCATGCAGAGCAATTGTATGATATTCCTTGAAGAGTTTGGACCTGAGCAAATGAGTAGGCCTACACTTTCAAAGCAGTTTGTCTACATATCTGTTGGTGTGATTTGTTAATAAAATCCATTGATTTTAAATGTTTGTAATTCTATTTCCTTGAAAAAGGTGATTTCCTTCAATACATCTTAATAATAATTAATCCAATATATATAAGTTTAATCTTTTTCAATAAGTTTTCCATTACTGTTTAAGTGGCAGGCATCTTCAGGAGTGATGGGAAGTTATTAATTCCGGTGTCTGTATTTCACTTTTTTTTCCTGCTTAGCTTACACCGATCCATCATGAATAGTCCATATTGTTGTTATTATATGACTGGCTGCTGTCATTGTTATTTCTTGGCTGAAATGAGACATGATTTTTTGTAATGCTGGAATTCTAAGTTATGTATTTTATTCTATTTTATTGAAACAACTATTAATGTAGCTTTTGACACCATAATCACTGCAATAGAAAAAGAAGAATGAATAAAGATAAAAAACGTGTGGATTCCAGCACTTCAAAAATAGAAATCATACGTCAGTTCAACCAAGAAATAAATAATGCAACAACTACCATTTTCATAGCTATTTCATTCGTGTGGGAGAGGGCAATGTAATCCAACTGGAAAAAATGTAAATATGGGCACCATTGATGAATTCACAGAATTCAATGACACACACACAATCTGATTCACAGAATTCACCTGATCAATGACAAAAAAAACTTAATGAATGAATTCACAGAATTCATTAAGTTTTTTTGTCATTGATCAGGTGAAAGGTTTTGTAAAATTTACTGATATCAGGCTTACAATCTAATTACAGTCAATGGTCATTTTTATAAACTCAATGGACTTGAACTATTGCAGTTCATGAAAACAGGTTGGTTCATAAAATTGAAAGGCTATGCTATAATGAATGTCTGAAGAAGTCTCATACGATCCTGTTTATAATGTTTTTTTTTTTTTTAATGTCTTGAAAAAAACTTTGTAAGTGGGAAAATGCTTTAAACAGGAAATTTCAATTGGTAGGCCTATTCGCAATAATTGAGACTATAAAAATGAGTAGTACTAAGCGGGAATATTATAAGCAGGATCCACTGTATATATTTGATACTTTGGCTATTTTCTGTTTTGTATGTTTTCTAATATTGATTACTATATCTAAAATAACAGTTTCCAAATTTAAAAAAAAAATTCCATCAATCAGTATTTTTTAATATTGAAATTTTCAATTGGGTAAGCCTAGATCACATATGAAATTTTTCATTGTGAAATTTGAAATTTCACTGTTTAAGAACCTGGTGATAGGATCTATGCTCAATGCCAAAGGCTTTCATATTAATCTCATGATATAAGTTAGCTATCTTGTACGAGTTTTGTTAAAGAAATGTATTTTTATCGCACTAGTTGGCGATGCTGCTGCTGCATTGATTGAAGATAATGTCATTGGTTAAGAATAATCACTATTTAATTTGCCTTGTTTCCTATCAACTGCTTCCAATATTTTTCCTTCTTTTGTGGAAATTTGCATGAATGAAATGTAAATTACATGTATAGTAAAACAAATATAACTTCATTTATCATTCAGAAATAGCTATGAGCATTAATAAATATGTTTTATTACAGTATCCGACAATAGAAGATATATATTGTGCATATGTTAGTACAGATCGTGGTGTGAAGGAAAAATTGAGATTTTACGATACTGCTGGTACTGTAAGTTATCAGTTCTAATAATTTTCTTTAATTTTTAGTAATAATGATATCAAGAGATCTATTCCATATTGAAAAATATATGCACTAAAACCCCTCTTAATGGTTACCCTCTCTTTTATGGTCAAATAATGATTACCCTTTTCTTAAATTTCTTCAATATTATCCCTTTATTTACTCTTTTACGAATGAGATTTGAGTTTTTTGTCTTGCCAGTATCCACAAAAGAGTGGTTTTATCATCTGATATTATATGTTAGTCAGTTGGCTTGTATGTTAGACACATATATAAATTGTATTAAATGTAATTGCATTCAATCTCATTTGTCTGATTTATATTGTAAAGTATGATTAATCAAGCTAAGATTGCATCTGAGTTGAGTGCTCCATGTGATAATCATATCTTCATATCTTTCATTTTTATTACTTTAGGTACCTGGGCAATCATCCGATTTCTTCAAGACACATTTACCATATGCTGAGGTAAACTATAGAAATAACATACAACATTTGTCATCATGTATTTTCAATTACCATATAACCTTATTTATTAGAATTATATACAGTGCATTGCTCCCCTTAGAAACATATTTGAAAGATTAATAAACTGTCCAACCATACTTCAGCTTTGTTTCTGATTTCATGCACTTACTTGATAAACAGTATAAAATTGTTGTGAAATAAAAACTTCCACTGTTAAATTTTAATAAAATGTGCATGTTGTATCCAACAAACTACTAATTTTAAACTTACCAGTTAGTTGTTTTTTTTTTTCAGTTTTATGTTCATTGTTTTAAGGTGAAGGAAATGTAAAACAATTTCTCTTTGCTTTATCACAAATTTCCAGATATTGATATTTATTTCTTCATATACATTAACACTTGACAAACAGTATAATCAGAAATTTGAGTCCATTTTCTGGGCTCTTCACAAAATTCTACATCTCAAAAATTGAACCTTCACAAACTATACCAATTAACAAAACCATAAATTGGCATTTCTTTTGTGATAAAATTAATTAGATTATTTCCTTCCCACAAAATTACTTTTCATAAAATTAATCACCATTTTCACAAAAATAAGGAAAATGTTCATAAAAACAGGACCCTACAAAAAAGTTTGGACAGACCCCTTCAATAATTTATTTGCAAAAGTCTTAATGATCAATCATTTGAATTTCCTAAATTTTGTTGAATTTTTTGAAAGAGGAAGGCATTTTCAAAGAATTCACTGTCAATGTTTGAAACAAATGGCTTATAAATAAACCAGCTCCTCAAAAAAAATTTTCTCCCTGAAATCTTTCCCCAACTTTCATTTTCTATGTATGAGCAATAATACCAATTTTTGAGATTTATCTCTGCTAGCTCAACTGCACTTTGTCCAAATTTATTACCAAAAGCTTGTATGTAAAGGGGTTAAGCTATTTAATTTTTGTGAGGGAAAAAAAATTAAAATATGAATATATATATATATATATATATATATATATATTTTTTTTTTTTTTTCGAAATTACTTTTTAGGGTGTAGTTCTTGTTTATGCTATCAACAGTAGAGAGTCATTTCAGTTGCTTGACCAAGTCAAGAAAGAATACGACAGATGTAGAGAAAAAAAAGAAGTAAGGTTTTTGCCCGTTTAATTACAGTTTTGTCTTTTTCTTGAATATCATATCGTCTTCCTCATGCTAGAGGCATGAATGTGCACTGTCCTTGGGGAGAAAAAATCCATGGGGGGGGGGAAATAGCATTTGAATGTCATGTTACTCTATGGAATTATTTTCTAAAATGTTTTTAACATGTTTCAATAAAGATATGCATTTGCATTTCAGGTAGAACTTAGATAGCTATATAAGGGATCCAACCAGTTGATTAAAAAAAGTGAAACTTTGTACATTCATGCTTATAGCATGCAGCTGATGATATACCATATGCCGATTGGTTTGATTTATGTTTTTCTCATTAACTTAATAATTGTTCAAGTATTATGATTCCTTTTTTAATTGTGAATTCTGTTATTTTTTGTAAGTGCATTGAAAGTTTTGATTGTTATTGTTGATGTTATAATAAAACATTGTGTTACCATTCATTTCTATACAGTAAAAAAAAAAATTGTTACACACATATTCCCCATGTATGGCAAATAATGACTAAAAAATACTAGACAGTTTTTGTCATCCTTAGAGTTTTCACTTTTTCTCATGAGTTGAATCCAGAATGATTGGTACTTCGTTGTTATGTTTGAGTTCTAATGTTTAAAACACACATCTTTTTAAAACAATCAACCTGAGTTATAATGCCTTAGCCTTTTTCTTGGTCCAACACTTATTGGCTTGTGTTTATCTCTACCATTGTCTCTTCTTGTATTATTATTTAGCCACAGCTCATTTTTTTAAACGTGATCATTACCAAGAGATCTTTACGATCTGCCCAAGGAATTTGTTAGCGTTTTAGTAGACATCCATGCCCGAACCGGGATTCGAATCCAGACCTGCACAGTCAAAAGCTAGCTCCCTAACCACTGGACTGCCAGGTGGCAATCATTTTATTTATTAAATCTGAAAATAATAACCAACTCCAGATTTCTTATACTTTTGGTACATTTTCAAGTTAGATTTTCTCCACTCAAATCCATTCGTCTGGATTCCTCTAATTTTTTTTATACACATTCCCTACCAGCTTCACATGTACAGAAAGCCCCGATTTTTTTTATTCACCAATATGTGGCATATTCTTTTAGCAGTTTATGATGACTGTTTACATCAGATTGTGTGCTATAATCAATAATTTAATAATAATTTAGAAATAATTCTGGGCTCATTCTATAAATGTTGGAAAAATAATTTAAAAAAACTGGGATAATGCAATGAAATGTATAAGTGTAATTAAATATTTTAAATTCATAGTGTATTTTTTGTGAGACAAGTACACTTTATTTAAAGAACATTTTTTTCCCCTAGGGCAGCGGTTCTCAACCTTTCTTGACTCGCGGAGCCCTTTTAAGTAAAAAAATTCTATGGTAGAGCCCCATGTATTATAGGCCAATTTTTTAATTATTCATCATAGTTACTGATTTATTTTTACTATTTAAAAATGTTTTAAATTATTTTTTTAAATTTTACTGTTTTTTTTTTTATTTTCCCCGAGCGTCCGTGGAGCCCCTGGAAAGTGCACAAGGAGCCCCAGTTGAGAACCGCTGCCCTAGGGAACCGAAGTCGTTCATGCTTAGTTATGCTTTATTAATATTTCTCTATGCCAGAGGTAAAAGGCATTATGTGTAGTTTTTTAAATATTAGGATAACATTATTAGTTTGCTCTACTTTTGTTACACTACACAGAGGTATAAGACACTAAGTCCTATTTCAATATATAAGATACATTCACTTTATAAAAAGTATCATTCCTATAAAAAAAAACACTTACAAAAAAAACTTCAAATTGCTCTTCTGTTGAATGTCATTTTCGTGACATGGTGTCCTTTACCTAGTTGTGGTTCTTCTCTTTATTTTCCTAACTTGATATTTTTTCATGTTGGAGTATATTTAAATCTCTGTATTCTTATATGAATTTCGTTTTTACACATTTTACAGGTTCCTATAATAGTTTTAGGCAATAAGCTTGATTTGCATAATGAGAGGCAAGTTGATCTTTGTTTAGCTCATGCATGGTCTCAAAAAGAAAAGGGTAAGCATATTGTTTATATTATAGAGAGTCACGAAATTACTCTGAATTTATTTTTAAGAAATGCAATTTTTTTCATTGTAGTGTTTTCTATGTTGTTTCGGCCTTACTTATCCTGAAATGTTACTTATGCTATTGTACTCGTACTTTGAAAATTTTTTTTATCAGTATTACAAAAATCATATGCGATGGAGTTAAAAAATAACATATAATAACAGTAACATTTCAAAATAATGTGATAAATAAAATTTCTGTGCCTAGTGATCATATTAATCTAAATTATTTCTTTTTTTCAGTGAAACTCTTTGAAGTGACAGCAGCTGACAGACGCACATTGATTGAACCTTTTGTGTATTTGGCATCAAAAATGAATCCCCCTCCAAGTGAGTTAAAAGTTGATGAATTTTCGATCAGTTCCATGTTTTTGAATGTGGTTTTATTCTTTCAAACATGATTGGTAGATATTTCAGAATTTTATTATTTTCTACTTGTGCTTGAAGGTAAATCAACATTCCCACAATTGGTTGGAAAAAAAGGAAAAGCTGCCAACATCACATTGGAATTATAGTTTCATGGAAAAAGCAAATATAATTAATAAATTATATTTGAATATGAAGAATTATAGCAATATGTAAATAAGTTCTCTCCTTTAGATGTTTCATAATATGCATCACTCTCTCTGAGCCATCTTATTGTAATTATATGAGGACATATTATACCGGTTTGTGATATAATGTTCTGTGATCATTTTCAAGGTTTGAAATAAAAATTATAATTTCATATTGAAATCTCTTCTCTTTTGAGTGAAATTTTTTTTTTTTGAGACCTGAGTTTGGGTCATTACTAAAAACAAAGATGTATTTTAGTAACTCTGTGTGCCATGAAAATCCTTATCATAGTATGGAAAAGAACACTCGTGTTGAAATATCACTTCACAGAATTTAGAAGTTAACCACTTTGCAATCAAGGGCATAATGTTGCATCCAAATGCCAGTGGAATAAGTTAAAACAAGCTCTCTGTTTTCTTTCCTCATCATCACAAAGGTTTGTTGTAACCCTATGTATTTTTTTCCTCTTTGTTTTTTCTATGCCCTGATAGTGATTTCCCCCCCCCCCCTCACATATGATGTATCTTTGTACTATATATATCTAAGAGTAAAAAAGAACGGGTAGGGTAAGGAGAAAAAGAGAAATGTACTTTGTACCTACTTTCTTATCTATTATACTGTTTTACTCTTCATTTTTTTTCCTTCCTTTTCTCTTCTTTTTTTTTCTTTTTTCTAACATGTGGTTAGGTTAAGACGAGGTTACCATGTTTATCACTGATTTGTCAAATAGAAATCATTCGAATTAGTTGCCAATTGTTTGTAAGCAAAGGGGTTAAATATCGATCTTTGATTTTATGTTACAATTTATTCTTCAAATATTTCAAGACCAAAGAATAAAGACCACATTACAGCTTAGTTTTTCTTCATCAAATTTCTGTTTCATCTACATTACATGCCCATAATACAGTGCCACAGTATACACAACTTTTTCAACATGCTGTAATACTCAAACACATATGACTTGCATATGACATGTTTGTGCTAGAAAAAAGCACAATATACATGATTTCAATATGTCCAACAAAGATTGACTTATTTTTAAAACAGTGCACAACATTACATAATTTTTTTTTCCTCACATATTTATACTGATTACAACAACCATCACTGTGTTCATAAAATTTGCACCTTTGTGAATCACTATCGCAACATTTCATACAGGTTCTGATGAATAACAACACTGAAACAGCATGCATTTAACAAAGTATACATACGTTTCAAATGACAACATAATAAATTTCAATCTATGTGTGATATGTTTGACATCAATCATCAACCTTACAATTTTTCTCTTCAAAAGCTCAGATTGAAATTACAAATGTTCAAAGTTCTACATACAATATAATCAAAACAAATGATCTTCACATTATTCTCATTGGACATTTGAAAGAACAATGCAATCGCTCTTGCATCAAAAATGAAACAATTACATTAAATTATTTCATCTTCCATTTATCTAAATATAAAAACCTGGCTACACTACCTACACCTCATTTGACATTTTAAGGAAAAGAAACATGCTTTTATAGAACTACTGTTTTATAAACTAACTTGATTAGATACAATACCAGAAATTATCTGTTGCCAAAAACTATAAAAAACGTCTTACTCCTGGTATAAATGGCTTTAGTGGGGTCCCCACAAATGAGAATGTGAATATGAAATTCATATACAAATTGCATACAACATGCAAATCCATCCCACGAAATGTGCTTTATTAGATTTGATTAGCTCATAAAAGATGCTTCATATAAACATGCAAATAACTACTTCACCAGAAGACTCAGTAGGCTCTTGAATCATTTTACTATGACTTCCTATAAACCGAATAAGTTAAATCTTCACGAAGACCCATATTCTTATAGGTGTAACCATCTTATTTCAAAAAGAAAGATGAAAAAAGAAAAAAATTTGTGCACAACGTTCATTAATAAAAATTACTGAATGTTACTCATACCACAATGAAAACATGTTTTTATAATCACCCAGGTATAGATATTATATGCATTGAGAACCACTATTCTCACAAAATATGCATGAACATGAAAATTTTTTAACCAGTCATTTGACTTCGATGGAATAGGATATTGTGTCAATTTTTGGTCTAATCATTTCAATTTTAAAAAATTAGTAATTACTTTAATTATTATATCATTTTTTTTTGTCAATGACTTAAAAACACAGTTAAGAACATGAAGTTAGTTTCAATTTTTTTATAAAAAATTTTAATCAGGAAAGTATATTTTATTAACTTCAAACTCTCTTTTAAAAAAGGAGAAATTAATTGTCCAGATGACTGGTTAAAAAAATTTATATATTAGGCTGTTGTTGCAACCATGTTTTTTTCCATCCTTGCATAACTTGCAAATGGTATTTACTCAAATATCTGTGTTGTGCTCGAAATTTTAAACACAGTGCAACAAATGCATACAGTTCTCTGTAATTATGTGTTTTGGTGATTATTACCACTCCTCACTAATTCCTGCTGTGATTACCTGTTAAAGGTGTATGTATATTCACCATAAGAATGTGCATGCATGTTTATAATGCCCTTTTAATCAAATGTATTTCTCACAATATGGATCATATGTGAATACTCTCAAAGCATTTCAGGAAAAAAAATGATGCTACATATTTTTATTGCACAAAAGCATAGGTTTTTCCTTATCTTAACTTTGAAAAAGTTTTTATGACTCGAGAATTCTCTTTATTTATCTTTGTATTAAAAAAAAAAATCAAAAATCATTAAAAGTAATTGGTGTTGTGTAGCATATAGAATAGTCAATTGTAGCGCATTCACCTATATGATAAAGTTTTTAGTGATACTATTCAGTCAAATTATAGTGTATTTTAAATAAACCCATATATATATTTTTCATTAAAACTTCTGACAGTTTTGAAAAAACAAAAAATGAACAAGAACAGTGGTATATCTCAAGCTAGGAAAATTAATTCACAGTTTGAGCAATATTTGTGCAATGATGATAAAACTTTCTTAGGGTTTATCTTTACTCACGTATTTCAAATCTTCTTCATAATTTCACATGCCTTTTCATGTATTCAATGATGGAGACATTTAATGAGATTACAGGCAAGCCTATCATATGATAATTGTTTATTCATATCTGAGAAAGATCAAATCATTGATTGCATTTGTTTGTCATCACAAAATATGTTTGCAAAACATCGTAACTGTAGCGTTCTGAAAGGAATGATATAATATGATCCAGCCCACATCTTGTCCCTTTTCTATAATATGATTTTTGGTGAATTCGAAAGTACCATTCATCTTATTTCATTGGCCTTCCATAACAATGAACTAGAGAAGTAAGTATTCACTTCTTGTACATTCATTTCACACACATTGAAAATTCTGAGTTTACTTATTTGTTGACATGGATCTTTATCACAATTGTGCTTTTCTTCCATCAAAATTTCCAAAAAGAAATAGGTCTTTTGATGAAAATTGTTTTTTTTTTCAATGGGATCGCTTGCATGCACTATATATAATACAGTACAGCTTATCACTGGTTGTCCAAAGATGACTAACCATTTCCATTGAAAATCTTATTCAGAAAAAAACCGAAAATATTTCATGCCAAACTGATCTAGAAATTTTAGAAACCCCAAGCATCAGTGTATCTCACGTCACACTCTTGAAGTACTGGTAACGTTTTCTAAAAGGGGAAAAAATGTGGTTTTGTATTATACATGCTATTATTACCTATCTTTAGATAATATACATATAATGTGTAATGTAATATAATTATATTGAGTTTGTATCAAACACAGATAACCTTATTCGAACTGAGAAAAATGAATTTTTTACCTTTATCTTTTCAAACGTATCAGCTGTTAAATCTGTGCTATTCAAATTCAGTTTTCTCAAGTTTTTCAATGCTGGAAATATAAATATGCATTTGACAGTATTGTATTATTTACAAGTGTGATATCCTCAGTGAAAATGTTTAATCAAAGATAAAGTCTTCAATTTCATTCTAGCATGGCACATATAATTTTGTAGAACTGTTAAAACAGTTGGAAAAAAATTTGGAAAATTGATTAAGTCACTTGGATATTATTGGAAATATAGATTATGCAAGTATTTTTTGTGTTCATAAACACATTTTTTCAAATTGATCATTGTCTTCATAATATTAGAAATAATATCAAATATTTTTCTTTCATAAAATTCTTATATACAATATTTTCTGCATTTTTTTCTTTTCGGTTCACAGTGGCTACCTTTACCTGGAGCAAAAGCATAAACTTAGCTGTAAAATTTGATTTGGAAAATAAGGAAGAATGATTTACAGCAGTAAAAATCCTATTAAAAAAATCAATATACATAATTTTTTTTGCTGAAAGTAAAATTCCCTAACATTTTTCTTTATTCATTTACATACATCTCAACTGAAGGTACTTGATAGGGATGGGAAAAGACAGGGCGCTGTAGCCCTGTCGATAAGATGCTCGCCTAAAGTACCAAAGGATGTTTAGAGGTGTCGCGAGTTCGATACCCAGTTCGTCCTTGTTAGAAAACTTTCCTGACACAGGGGTACAACAAAATACGGCGACTTGACCGCAGCAAAAATTGCTACCGCAGGGAGTCCCCCATCGAGGGGTTAGCGCACCAACCTCTCGATGAGTATGAAAAACAAGCCTGCCGTTCGGAATCGACAATAAATTGTAGGTCCCGGTCTAATTAGCCCTCGTGTGCAGAAAATGACCGTGGTGCGACAAAAATGATCAAATGAGAAAAGACACTCACACAGTGTATTTTAATATATTTTAAATTACATGATGTTAATCTCAAGTTCACCTTAAGATAGGGGAGGCGAATACTAAATGATACGTTTCCTGTCTTGTAAATGGTGTTACAAAATTGTGAAGGGCCAGCACCCATAAGAATTCTGTAGTAGGTGGTGGAAGGGCGCGATAGCCAGGTCGATAAGATATTATGGTCGAAACAAATGTTTTTAAAAAATAAGACGATTATTGCTAACTTCGAATTTGATTATAACTTTTCAGGTAAAGATGATGCTTAACTATTTTTCTACTGACACTTGTGTGATACGATTTCAACAAACTGAGGTAGAGAGTTTTTCCCTTTGAATTCTTACCAGTTAACGATGCCAGACCCTGATCAGTGACCCTTGTTTCACATAAATTCAACACTTGCAGCTTCGGGAGGTGCTCAGAAATTAGTTGCAGGCCAGAGTCACCAAACTGGAATTGAGTATATATATATATAATCACTGAAGATATCGATATGAAAATATAATTTTTTAATATAATATTTATTAATAATTATCTTATATATATATATACGCTATGCTATTTTTGATAATGATGCTATTTGATAAATGATGCTATTTTTTCCCACAAATATACATAAATACCTGTGTGGACCATAAGTTCAAGTATCTCAATGAAGGCAATTTTATGAGCTCTTCCGCGCATGCGCTAGTCACTTGGGTGAAGGCTAAAGAAAGGCACTCCAGATCTCCAAATGAACCACTGCTGAGTAACCGAGACAAATCTGCATCCTATCGGGTAGAAAATTTAACATTTAAATGCACTTTTCTTTTCGACCTCTCTCTGATAGTTTTTTCATAGTTAATGACACGTATAGAAAGCCTGAAAAATCTATCTCGAATTGTACTGCTTATACAGGGCCTTTAACAGTCCGTATAGAGCATAATTTGACCAAACTTTTTATTCTATCGCTCCCAACTCAAGGGCCAACCCATAGGATCCTGTATTAAACCTAAAGCTTCGACCTCCCCCTCGACCATTCCATCGCCCCTGCGGGACGATACTGCCCACTCTGGAAAAAACTGGCATAGAGCCTCAAAAGTCGCCCATAAAATAAATGTATTGAAGTAATATTGCATTTAAAATTTATATACCTACCTTCTTTGTGATTCAATCAAGAAAAAAAATTCGGGTTGCAAACTTCAAGGTAAAAAGAGGAATGCAAATGAAACATTTTAACAAATTAGCGAAATCACAGTCACACATGCTCTGTAACAAACTAAGAGAGTTGCTGTTGTTAATTGGGACATCCACCAGCCAATTAAAATTATAAAATTTAAAGAAAATTACCTCAGCTTATATGCAATGTTGATTTTGAATTTTTATCTACGTGAAGCCCTGCTGCCACAATTCACAATTCAACCAAGACTTTACTTCACCTCGGGAACGTACGCGGGATCGACCTTTTGCAAGGGGGGGGGGGGAGCACAAGAAACATCTGTCTGCGAAATTTTGAGTTACTAATCTTCAAAAAGCAGTTTTAGATATAAATCAGTTGAGATACCACATGAAGATGTGTTCTTTCTATGTTTTAATTTTTTTTCGCAGAAATATTTAAAAATATTAGTAATTTTTAATTGTCTTGAGAGGTCAGGGTCTCCTGTTGCTTCACCCTAAAATTTGCATCCCCCGAACTTTATTCTGTAAAGTTTGTTTCATTTCACGTATCTATATAATGCAAATAAACAAACTTTCAGGGTTGTGTGTTGCTGCTTTCACCATTTTCGCGCGTGCATACTTATAAAAATAAACTGCGAAAAGTTTTTCTTTTAAAATCTCAGTGTACAGTACACGTGTAAAAATATCTGCACATAAAATAAATAATTTTATGAAATGTTCACTTCTCTAATTACATTCAATCTCTTCCATGGAATTTGTCTCGAGTTCAAAATTACGGGTTTCGCTAAGAAAAAAATATCGAGATAAGACTTATTAGCTGCCAGGACGCTGCTTGGTAAAACAAAAGCCAGTGGAAAGATTTTCATCGATTAGAACGATCCAAAAAAGTTTTCAAACTGATTTATTGACGAGGTGATCGAACATAAAATGTCTACCGTAGCATATTTACAGTTTTAACCCTCTATGTGGTCCGTGTATATTTGAATATACATAGTCAAAAAACCCATTGTATCAGCGTTTCTAAACCTAAGGACCAGTAAAATGGTTCAAACAATTCGACGAACCACTTGCATCCCGTATTACGGGGCATTCCTGTATTTTTTGGTTACTCCGACTTTTTTTAAAATTAATTTATCCCGTTTTTTCAATAATGCTTACTTGAATTTCTAATACATTGTATTTGCTAAAATCATGAACGAAGATAATTTTCATTACTCGTAAATTATGATAAATGGCTATATATATATTCATCTCACACGTTTGGCAGGTAATGAAAATTCAACGTTTTTTCCCGTGCAAACTATTTTTCAATTTACTGTGATTTCCAGTAGCCTTGCCTTTCTCTTTCATCAATTTCAACAAAAATTGGTGATTTTGCCAATACATGGTAACGTTTTTGATAACGATTATATCAGTATTTTACTGTACTTGAGATCCTAGTTTCCCGGATTTTTCTCAATGGAATATGGTCACCAGTTCATTTAATTGTTTTTTAGGGAAATTTTTTTTTTGGTTACTGCGTTTTTGTAACAGTCATTTATTTCTCCATGTTTCAGCAATTTTACCTGTAATTATCAAATTTTTCGTAAATGTCATTTTATTTTTTGGCATTATCAGTGATATTCCGTGTTCAAGATGGGACAATATCCTGCATTTTGTGAGTGCCGTCTTAACTCATGGCCCTTGGGCCTCAAGAGAAGAGAATTGCCTCACAAAAATGAAATCTAGTTGAAATTTTCGAGAATTTACCAGGTAGGGCCTCGGGGAAGTCACTTGGCCCGGGAGCCCATAATACTTTTAGGGAGGCCCTGCATGATGATGATACACCTATAAGATAGTCTCGAACGCAGGGTCCCCTTTTGACTTGGGGGGGGGAGGGGCTTAACTTGGGAAAAAATGTCTGGTTTTTTAACAAAGATGATTGGTTTAAATTTGAAGCTCCAAAAAATCAGTGAGGCTCATTTAGTAATCGGGTCCAGCTTGAACAGTCCCTAACATTTCAAGAACTTCTGTTTTATTGTCGGCAAATGAACTTCCCCTGCGTAACTTTTATTGCTTGAGCTGTTCCGTCTTGGTACATAAATAAGGCTTTCACGGTCACTCTCGAACACATAGCAATGCTGTTATCAAGCTCGTTCTTGAAAGGACGTCATAGATGATTTCTATTACGAAAATTTTCCATAGTGACAAGTTAACCGAAATTGGCGACAAGCAAACGAGTGTTTATAAACGTTGTTGTCTGTAAAAGCTAGACAGGACAAGAAAAACGACGACTTAACCAGAGTGACGACTTATTAGGGTGACAACGTGGTTTTACTGTACTTTAGAAAGTCTTTAGTGTCATTTTAATACAAAATAAGACTATATAAGCATATGCAAAACATTTTTTCTAGAAAGAGTTGATTCCTTGCTAGTGTGATTTTTTTTGAGAGCTGAAACTTTGCGTGTTCAGATATTTAAAATTGAGGGAATCGGAAATAAGATTGAAGAAAAAACTATTTAATTTTGCCAAATAAGATTTTGTCTATTTATAGAAAACAGTAAAATTAAGTAAGAAAAAACTGCTTTAATCAAACTATTTAGCAATTAAGAACTCACTGTAAAATTTCGATGCTGATGTGTTATTTCAATTAAAAATATGCTAACTGCACCAATGTACATCCGTTTTTGTAAAAAAAAAATTCAATACGTTTTTATGGGGGTGAACCATAGTGGGTTAATATTAAGTCGATACAATATTTTTCATTAAGCACTAAAATAATCAATTGTACAATGCATTCAAATTTCAAAGAATTCAATTAAGTTAAAATTTTACCGTTGACCGAGACGGCAGCGCCAACTTCTTGGGACCACCTTTCTGTTGCTGCAAAAAAGAAAAAAGAAAAAAAATATATTAATGTAAAAACTATTGCAAAATTTTAAATTTCGAAGCTGTTGTAATAGTAATTTTTTTGTGTAAAAGATCCAAATTAAAAAAAATTAACTCTCAGATAATGTTTAAATATAATTGGGGCGTATATTTACCAGCTGTCGGAGATGCATCTGCCGTAAGCACAAGTCGGCATAGTGACGCTTCCCACTGGTCGTACTCTGCAACGTCGTTATTAGCTGTAGCTGCATGTCCGGACTTTCGACGGCTTCGAACTCTAACATTGCACACAGTGTTTTCTGGCAGGTCTCGTCATCGCGCAGGGCTCTCAGCATACAAGGGCCAAGGCTCTTGGCCAAAGACTGCAGGAACTTCCTCCGTCGACAGCAACATGACAGAAGCTTATCCAGCTGTAACAACGAAATAACATCAACATGATGAAAAAAAAAAGAAGTAAAGAATCAATTTAAAAATGAAATTTCCAAGTGGAGATTAAATAATAATCATCCAGATATTTGTAGCCTCGACAACTGTGACTTTCGTGATTATTCTCATTGGATCATCTCTCGATATGTATCGCTTAAATTTTCTAAATTACATATATCTTAACGTTATTTAAATACGTGGAAGTTACTATCTGGCGTTACCATGGTGCTCCAGAGCTCTCCGTCATCATCACAACCCGCACCAGCACCACCTGGGCAATACAGATTGAACCATCCGCCTTTCTCATCCCGGACACCGAGGATCATCTGGTGTACGGAGCAACGTTCGTCTTCGGAAAATTTCGTGATAACTTCCCTAAATTTTCTGAGTAAGTAGACGTACAAATAAACATTTAGTTTAACGAGCGTATAACACACAAACAAGCATTGAAACTATTTTGATATCTTTCATCATTTAGAATTGAAAAAGTTAAAACAATATAAATAATTAAAAAATTTTCAAACACGATTATACAGGGTGCATAGCAAACAGCACGCACCGCATTTTACTGGCGAACCGTTGATCTTAGACGCATACTTGTAATTATAAAAAGTATCCAAATAACTCAGATACGGCACTCATGTTGTAAGGGGCTGTATAGTTATTTAAAAATGTTTTTTATTCGGACACACTGTGCTCAAAACTCCAATTAGAAAGTTATTGCCTTGTCTCTCCTGGTGCCAACAAAAACAATTTCACGTTTCTAAATGCAATATTAACTACGATATTTGAATTTAAAAAATGAGTGTAAAAATAGTATTTTCCGTTAGTTTTTGCTGTTTTCCCCCAATTTTTTCCTTTTTTTTAAAGTCAAATATCTCAGTGAATATTGCATTTTTAAACGTAAAATATTTTTTGTTGGCATCAGGAGAGACAGGGCAACAACTTTCTAATTGGGTTTTTGAGGACAGTGTGTCCGTATAAAAAGACAGTTTTTGTATTTTAATAACTATACAACCCCTTGCATGAATGACATATCTGAGCTCTACATGTTGTTTGGATACTTTTACTAATTGGGAGAATGCCTCCAGGACACTAGGATCAACGATTCACCAGTGAAATGCATTATGTGCTGTCAGCTATGGACCCTGTATATTGGCCTAATTATTGAATATTATACGTAGTAGTTTCAATATACAGATAGTATAAGAGGAAACCTTTTTTATTACTTACGAAGTGAACAAATGGCAAGCAAGAGCACTAGTAAAGAAAGAGAAAAATAATTTTAATGAAAATATATTACTATGTGATGATTTCCAAAATGCATGCATTTATTACATTATCTCAAACGAGATTGGTAAATTAGAATTAATGAATTTTATTGTGTTTTTTGTGAATTGGTGTTCAATCCTATGAAAATAATAATAAATTTTCCTATATGATAATCACGAAACACTCCGACTGTAAAGGAATAAAAATATAATTTATCATATTGATTTTTTATAACAGTATTTTAATGCTGTCAGACGGAATGAGAATCGTCAGACATGGATATAAAATTCAAATTATGCTCCAAAACATTCCCCGAAATTTTTTTTGTCATTTTTCTGGTCTTTTAAGTTTTCCAGCATGGCTCAAGACCTCTTCGATCACCTGCTTGTATCTTTTCCCTGAGACGGAACGGCTGATCTGGTAAAAAGGAGGAGGTTTTTTACGTTTGCTTAAATCATAGTTTCCCAAACTTTTTGTTCCATTAAGCGAACTTAAATGTATGCCAACACATTTACACTCATTTGAATTTTTTTTTGGAAAAATTTATCCATTCTGCTCAGTCTTTTTTTTACGTTGGCATTACTTTTACGATAGCTGTTCCCTCCATTATCGGATGATGTTGACAACGTGAGTGGCGCTCGAGCTACTGTTGCCGTGAGCGAAAAAATGAGCGTTTTTCTTTCATGTCAATTGATCAAATTAAGATTATCACGAGTGTTAGAGAAATAGTGAAATTTTTCTTGATTTTGGGGATGGGTATTGCTCTGGAAGTTTCCTCTGGTGAATATTGCTCTCACTGGGATTTTTGCTGCGGAAGATTACACCAGCTTAACTGTGCTAGAAAATTCTGTTGTTTAAATACAAGGGTAAAAGTTGCTGCAATTTTTTTTTTTTTTTGGGGGGGGGGAAGTAATGAAGAATGAAAGCAAATATCATCATGAAAACAATGTTCCTGACAGATTATTGAAGAAAATTTAAAAATTAATTTTTTTCTCAAATTGCTGCTGTATGAATCAAAAATGCTGTTATGTTGTTAATGGGGTAACTTCTTTGAAACAAGATAGAAAAGGACACATGGCATTTAAATTGGTCAAATTTGAAAACTTTTTAGAAAATATTTTTCCAATAATGTGTTTTCCAATTTTTTTTCTTTTCTACTTCCAAATCAATATTCTAAGTTTGAAAAATATTTGTTTACGCTTGAAATGTCATTTGAATTTGTTGGAAGCTGCTTCTTCTGTTTTTTTTTGTTTTTTTTGGGTTATTTGACTGTTATCTTTGTTGTGTTAAGAAAAAATTATTTTAAAAATTTATTTTAAAATACATGATTCGTTAAGTGCGAAATCTTCTCTTTCTAGCAATTTACTGTGGCTATAGCAAGACAATTCTCATTCCAAACACGGGATTAATATTGCCATCGACAATTTCTACTTTCACACATGCACATATATTCCTTGAAATTATAAAAGATAATTACATGCTAGGGGCTGTTCTACAGTGATATAATATTACATGCTTTATGTATAAGCTAACACAACAAAATAAGTAAAATTTTTGCCATTCTTAACCCTTCTGACGGAAATCATCTATTTGAATTCATTCATTCCAATATTGATAAGCATGCCACACACTGAATAGTTATCCATAGCGTTTCTCTCTGACTGATTTCACCCAAATTTCATGAACGATTCTCTTAGGAATGCTTGTGTAAAATTTATATTAAACTTAAAGTAGTCGCAGACTATATAAATTGAGTGCTCAATTTCAAATATATGCCGGCTTCGTCCACCCTGATCAATTTTTATTCAAAAAAATCCATCGGTTTTTCCCTTTTAGTTTTTCATACAAATACGTGTTTTATACGAAAGTTTTTAACAGCTGGCTAATAAGATGTATTTAGGAAAGAGAGAAAATTCAATGCTCTTGTGGGAAATCGAACCACCATTAGATTACAAAGGCAATGAATATCTCAATCTTTTCTTAAAATTCGTGTGCACTGAACGGGACCGTACATGGACGGTCGGTCCTAATTAAGGCCAAAAGCTCACAATTGCCGACACTGCAACCAGATGACGACTTATCCGAGGACTGTATGTCACTCTCCGCTATCTCACAATTCATCAATCCATAATAAATACAGCTTCTCATTAGCCCAGCTGTTAAAAACCTTCGTATGGATAACAGAGAGTGTGATATCATCCTCAAATATGTTTTTATTAAAATAATTAATGTAAGTACGGCATATACTGCTCATACGAATTGAGATAACAAGATCGCATACTTACTCGTCGTGGAAAGGCATAGGCTGTAATAGTTCCGATAGAGCCGGTCTCCAGTCGTCGTAACTCGACCTGAGCAAGATTTTGATGCAAACGAATAAAATAAACTCCGTATTCATGATAAAAAAAAAGTCACTTGATTGTCAGTAGTGTTCAAATGTATCAGTTATGCTTAATGTATGTTAATGACGGGAAAAAAATTGAAGCATGGAAACATGCACTTACAAAATTACAAAAAGAGAAGTGAAGCAGTCTAATCTCGATTCCCAACTAAAAAGGTTAGCTGTTGTGCTCGTGGTCGCATCGTTTCGTGTCTCTAACATTGCCCTGCGAATAAAAGTCATAATTCTGAACTATTTAGGAGAGAAGAAACACGATATTATTTACACTAAATTAATTTTACATAAAATTAATTCAATTCTAAAAATTCTTACTACATAAAATTCATATTTGAACTCATTTTTTCCTCAAAATAAAAATTTTAAAACCAAAACCACCATAATTTTTTTAGACCTATCTACGGATGGTGGTGGTGCAATTTTAACCCCAGACCCAATGGAATACATAGTGGAAAATACGATGGTAGAGCCCAATGTTGGATAACCACTTTTTAGCATCAGCACATAAAGAAGACCTAATAATACTAGTTTAAACAATCATTCAATTTAATTTTTACCAAAATTAGGTTCGAGGCTGCTATCCATATCAAAGGGCTCCGGGAACCGCATTTCGCCCGTGGACCATAGGTTAAGCATGTATGGTGTTTAACAAAACTCGAAACCATATAGTGGTTATACAACATCGCAAAGCGCAGATATAATGTATAGTAGTGAACTTATTATACACTGTAGTAATACAAACTAGAAATCACACTATTTATTAATACTATTTTTTAGTCCTTACGTTCGTTTTTCCTCGAAGATACTGTGTACTGCAGCAACGCTGATAGCTACGAGATTATGTAACACTCTCGAATGAGGGCAGGTACTTGCTGGACCATGTACGCTGAAAAAAAAATAAATAAAAGTACCGTTATATATGTATAAACATGGGCTAAATAACATTAAGTTTAAATTTTCGCTGTAGAGTCTTAGACGAGTGATTCCCAAATTGTACTCCACAGAGCACCAAATGCTTCACCACAGAAAAACCTCATCATGTTCGAATGGAGCACAAGGCAAATACGAAATGGATATATTTACATTAAACTTTTGTTGGTACTGTTCCAAACACAAACTACATACTTTTAATTTATTCTCATTTAATTTTTGTGTATATATTCATATATATGTTTCACATTTTTTCAAAGCAGTTCACTCGGCTAGCATCAATGCACTTTTTGCATTTATTCAAACCACTTCACACAAGCATTTTGGAGCTCTTCAACTGTTATACTGTTCAAAATGTTATTTAGCCCATGGGCTGAGTTTCCAAATCTGTTTCCATAAAGACACATTATTCATGACCCACACAAGTATGTTTTTCATTGACTAAATGCCTTTCTACTATCTGGTTGTTGAAATTTTTTTGCCTAACTTGCTTAGATTTCAAGATAACACAAAAAGTTCCTAAATTTCCCACCAGGTGGTGTTCTCACCATTCTTATCATTCGGCGCGTACTCGTATTGCTATACCACTGTGCTACTTTCATGATTCTATCTGCCATATTTCAGGAGCTATTCAAGATAATGTGAGATTTCCAAAATGTTCTTTATTTCTCTCAAATACTTATCTTTTTTGCTCCCGGGAATCCCAAAACGATTCTTAAAGGTTGAAAATGATTGTAAGAGGCTGCACATGAATTTTGCTGTTTATCTTCAAGTGGTCACAAATTTTGATCGGATGAAGATATAGCGATGGAAGAAGTGTTAAGATACACTAAATCAAACATACGCTATACAATGACAACGAGCAAAACGCCCCCGGTGGAAAGTTCTTGAACATTTTTAACCTTGTCTTGATAAATCAACAGGCATTAAACGAAATTACACCTCAAATTTGCGAAATTCTATTTAATGGGATGATAAGGTATATAAATCTTACTCAGGATATGTACACTATCTGTCAAAATTTTCAACCTGTAATACCATCTACTACTAATACTACTTTCAACCATCGATGTCCGGAAAATTTTCTTCAAATGTTACGGGGGGCATTTCTTTTAGTATAAAATTGAGTGCTGTAAATTTGACCAACTTCTATTTTTTGACTGAAAATCACATAAAAAAAATCTTTGAATTTCACGTTTCTTCAGATTATAATTTTGAAGAAGTAAGGCAATTCCAGCTGAATTAAAGCTGATAATTTTCCGTATGTAACTTCAACTCTGAAATGCTCCAAAATTTTTAACTATTTTTGGATAGTCTCTGAAGAAGGAATCTAGCTGTTATATCTAACAAAAGCTAGATATAACAGCCTATAGTAGATGATAGAAATCCACATTCGAGCTCTCTATCTGTTCTCTCCCTCATCGAGACGCTTTATTGGTAACCCTTATATAAACGGGAATTAATTTTTTTCTTTAACTTAGCATTTTTGGCTGAAAAAGGCTGAGAAAGAGGCAATGGAAAAACTGGTCTTCTCATCCTTCACCCCCCCCCCCATGGTTTCCTAAATGTTGAATAAAGATTCCAGTTTCAGAGATTGGTACAACTATTTATCCATCAGCTTTGTCGGACGTAAGAGCACGTAAAGAGATTGACATATTTACACATGCAGGTGAGTAGTGCTACAAGATATTCATATTTTCGTATATTCCTAATTCTGGGCACTTCGGTGTATCAGGATCATTTAAATGTTTTCCAAATTAGTGCTCCGTGAAGAAACTGACGTAAAAAGCTTGAGAAATACTGTCTTAGATTATGGCTCTTAATATCGATGTCTTAATTTACTGTGCTTATATGAATGCGCAATAACATAGGAAAAAGAAGCATGTTCAAGGAAGACATGTTCTTCATCACACTGAATTTGTTTTACTTGATTTTTCACTCGTACCTCTGAACAAAACCTTTGATGGTATTTTCTCCGTCATTGTGGCAGCGTATGGCCAGTAGATAGGCTTGGACAAAAGCTCGGGCCTGTAAATGCCTCCCAAAGTCCTAATGAAAAATTTATAAGATAAATAATAATGTGATAACAAAATAATTAATGTAATTATAAGATTTAATTACATTATACATCAAACATATATCAAACGACCATAAAAACAAGAGTGAAGATTTTAGGATAGATTAAATAAAGTTTATTACCATGTTATGCTTCAAAATCCGTTGAACTATCGGCGTACAAATATCCACAACTACTATAGATCTCGGGTTTGCCCTGCAATGCTGAACATAAACACGAAAATTTAATTGGAAATTATATTCGATTTATTTCTGGAGCTGGTTGCATCAGATTAATTTTTTAAATGCTAATAAAACACGTATGAAATCCTATATTTTTAGTGATAACGAGAAGACATTTATGAAACACTTTTGAAGACACTTTACACATTGAATCATAGGGTGTTCATCTGAGTTGTCGGTGAATATCTCCCAAGTACGAAATCGAGCATCTATCCTGAATGGTTAAAGTGAGCACCACCCATACAAGGGTAATGCTGGCAGGGCTCTAGCATGGGAATGGGGGCCGTGACAAACCTTATTATTATTTTTTATTTACTTTTTACATTATAAATTCGCTATATGGGGGCGGCCTGGCTCCAGGATGTGGGGGGCCATGATTAGTACTGAAATACTCACGGGGGAGAGGAAAGGAAAATTTTTATTCTTAAACGAAATGTGCCCTCTAACTTTGTTTCTTTAGATAAGAGGCATGTTGTCTTTTATTTCGCCTGCACAGACCTGTTGTTTTTCACAGAATTTTGGTATCTGTGCGGAACGGCAAAGTAATACGCTACCTTATAGAATAAGTGGGATTTTTTTTTCGCGCAAAAGAAAAAAAAAACTGTACACGGAGAAACATTCTCAGACCCTATAAATGTTTATATTTTGTAAACTTATTCCTCAAGAAGAAAATGGTGCCTTTCTCAGTTACGTTTGTCCATAACCAATAAACGGGTAAAAATAAAATTTCGTCAACAAGAATATTTCTTCTAGATAATATTGAAAGCAACTATACAGTACAGCAGTGGTTCTTAAAATTTGCGTCGCGGTGAGCTGGGGCGATATTGACATGTGTCTGTTCGATGCTTTGGAGGTTTCTGTGGTAAATTTTCCTGTGAAGCTACGGGGCGTCGACCAAGGCAAGGGAGCCGCAGGTAACAAAAGTTTAAGAACCATTGCAGTACAGTATTGTATTTGACATCATTAAACCGTAACCACCTATCAAATAAAACTGTTATAAATTCTTTGAGTGAAATCAGTGGCCCGTTTTGATTAATGCACCGCGTAGAAAAAAATCATTACGGTATGACATTATAAATATTGTGTGAGTAATAATATTCATTAAATTCTTATATTTGTTTCAAAATAACAGTTGTTATTTGTATGAGTTAAATTAAAGTTAGTGTAATCCGCTTAGTGAGGTCCTCCGAGGCTCGTACGGAACGGCATCGAACAAAGAAACTTATGGGAGTCTACAGACTCGGTACGCCTTGATAAAATGCTTCTACCTCAATTAGTCACTCAGGTCCTACTAGGCTTTACGTAATTTAAATCAAACTGCTTCTGGTCCATAACCTTTTTAATTTTTGATTACAATTGTAAGGAGGAAGGACACTTTGAAGGTTTTTACTAATGTTAATTTACTGCACATAAACAACAACTGTGTCAATTCCGGAAAAATTAATTTAATAAAATTACTTAATAGTTTTACTGATGTTACTGATTGGATAATATTTCATAATATCATGCATACTACATTGTTTTTTCTATGCTGCGCATTAATTAAAAACCAGTTATCGATTTCAGTCGGAGAATTATAACAGTTTCATTTGATAGGTGGCAGCACGAGATTCAGTTTAATGATGTTATATGTAATTAATGCAGTACTGGGATATTGTTGCTGATAAAATTAAATATTTTACCCGTTTATTATTTAGAGAGAAAAGTAACTAGGAAAGGCAGTATATTTTTCATGGTGAATAAATTTACAAAATACCGTCGTTTGGAGTCTGAGAGTAACTGAGAGTGCTTCCGTGTACGAAGAGTTTTTGGCTGTGCAGAAAACATTCTACATATTGTACATGCTATTTTGTCATTCCGCACACTGTGCGCAGAGAAACAACAGGTCTGTGTTGGGGAAATGAAAGAGAATGTGCCTCCTATCACACACACACACATGGAAAAAAAGGACCCCTGGCACCACCGAAACAAAAATTTTTATTCAGCTCAGCAGGATCTTTTAAACAGGCTGATGTTTATTTTTTATATTTCATAGATGCTAACAGGAGTAACATAGATGGTAACAGTTTTTTCTTCCAATGTCTGTGACGCTATTATTTATCATTTACGTACTCGAAATGTGAGACAAAGCGTTGAAGTAGTGTTACCAGAAATTCCTAAACTTAGCGATGAGGACGCATGCTCACGTATTCTTGACTATGATCCTTACGTATGTTTACACCATCACCAAACATACTCGCCTTCATGGGAGATATAAGCTGCTTACCCCAAGGTGTGTGAGTATGCTGGAAGAACTGGGCGATGTAAAGGCCCAGAGAGCATTTCAATCAGGGTACGCAGATTTACAACAGATGGCGCCACTTAACCAACAACGAACAGTAATTATTTTTCCCCCAAAACAGACCCGCTTTTAATATGTATACATTTTTATAACGGTGCTTTTCAACGGGAGGTATTTATTAATTATCGAGTATTGAGTGTTATTTCACTCATTTTGTTTGTTTCTGAATTGAAGGAGGAAGATATTGCCTGATTCTTTAATAAATTATCCCAGGCTCGTCTTAACGCATAGACCCAAAAAGCACCATCCGGAGTGGGGGGCTTCGCGGATGCATAGTGCACTCCACGATAATGGGGTTAGGTACTATGATAAATAGCAGATGCAGGGCTTGGGCCTCATTCTTTCACGCGGAAATTCGAGCAATTGAGAAGGGCCACATAATTTTAGGGCCCTTCGATGAGAGCCTTGCTGGGTATCCCGTAAAGTACGCGTAAATTCTGCATTTCAAGGACCCTCCCTTCTGAAGGATGAAAAATTTACCCCAAAAAAAACTATCGTTCCTACAACTTGTAATTTCCTGATGAAACGTAAAATCACGTTCATGAACTTCTGGTTTAAAAATTCGACGTGACAAAAAAAAAATGTCATGATAATATTTCCAAACTGTGTCCGTGTGGTCTGATTTTTTTAAACGACACCCAAAATGAAGAGCAGCTTTGCGAGTGTTAGTAACGAGAAAGTTTTCTCCTTTGAAAGCTCTCCAGATTCAAGGATTTTTGAGGATTACCATGGCGTTTGATCATGCGGAGTCCCAAAAAAGCTGTTAATGGGAACACCAATTGGTAACCCATGATGTAAAGCAGTGATTCCCAACGTAGGCGATGGAATGTTCCAGGGGGCGGTAGAAGCTACGGGTATAACATAGGATCCTATGGGTTAGATTGCGTTGGGGGCGATGGGAGAAAAAAGGTTGGGAAAATCTATGATGTAAAGTAACATACCCAGGTCAAGAAATCACAGATGGCGGACGTCGGAGTGTTTCTTTCCAGTAATGGTGATATAGTAAAGATAACCTCTTCGGCGACGCAACATGGCATCCAAGATTTGCTCTGCGGAAACAGAAATGTGTGGGGGGTGAAAAAATAGCTCATATCTCTTTGCGTAACATGGACTAACAATTCATAAAATGCATTTTTTTAATGTATTTTATATGAATTTCGAGTCACCTTACCTTAGATATGACATCAGATACTACATCTAGAGGATATAAAAGCACTTCCTCGTCCTGGAGTGGCGTAGATAAGGCCAAATCCACTAGACTCTGAAAAAAATATATATATATGCGACCATTGAATATTCTGCATGCAGTTTATTAAATACATTTCAAATATAAATACTACCTATATAAAGCTATGACTGACATTCGCCTTACCCTAAGCTCTTTGAGCAAGATTTCGGGTCTCGTACATGAACCCAAGATCTTCTGGAACCTCATCATGTTTTTCTACATCAAATAAAGATGTATTTTAAAGTGAATTTTTTACATAAATTTACAGTAGAATCAACACCAATTTCAAATTTAGCTTTTTTTAATTTCATTAATTTACAGTTCAATTTAATAATATTCGTATTTAAAGGGGGGTGACCAGTTTTTTATCGGATTGATTAGAACAGTCCACTTTTATGGACCAGTTCCGGTTGTCGGAACCAATTTTTTTAGTTGTCCCAGGAAAAAATAGGTGGTATGCTTTTCGGAGAAAAAAAAATCAGAACAGACTCTATCACCCCTCCCTGCTGAACTAACCCTTAGGATTGTACAAGGCCCCACGCTGGGATATTTAGTGGACCCCATATAGTGTATTTATAGCGTGCAAAAACAAAAAAAAGGAAGAATCGTCCCGGAAGTCTCAGAAACTCCAGGTTTAGAGCCCTGTCAGCCCCACTCTGTTGGGGGCCTGCAATTAGAATCCCATTTTGCGTCTGTAACTTCTATCTCTCCCCCACCCTGAGAAGCGATACTGCCCACTTCTGGAAACACTGCGCTAAACTTTGATATGCATAGGATGAGCGAAGTCTTATACACATTTTAAGAATTAATAAAAAAATCATCCTTATTGACATAAAAAGTGCGGTTTGCACTAAAATATTTATCAGACTGGCCTAGATAGGGTTTCTCTTGATGAATTGAAAAAAGTTCAAAATTTCCACCACACGAATGCAACACAAACTGTGCATAACTAAGTTTATGAAGATTTGCACACATTTTGCATAAAAACTATCACATTTCAATATGAGCCTCCCTTCATTCGTACAAATGTAGCCCGACCTACAAAGGATACTCATATTAAAATGTCGTAGTTTTACGCACATCTGGGCACCCTATTTAAATTCAATATCAATATAGTATGAATTATTTTAGTACTACACTGTTTCATATCTTACCTTCCACAGCAACGAATGTAACCATTGGTCTCTAATGTAGCTATTCGTAACCTAATCAAAGAAATATCTCAATTAAAAACCTTGCTATTCGTTGAACACTCGCCTCTAGTAAATACACATTACGTATACCAAAAATCCATTAGGCATGTTAGAAAAATAACACGATATCATCTACTAAAAATTTAGAATTCTTTTCTTTTTTTCTGATTTTCATGCTAAATGCAACCGAGAATAAGTTTGCTATCACCTGTATCAAAAGGGAGCCATCAGGTACTACGATTCGGATACAAAATTTGCCACAGCTATCCCACCTGGCAACTGGATAGATATCTTGAATGCAACGGTAAGCTATTGGCTCTTCCATGAATCCGGAAGGCTGAAAGGAGTTAGACATGGTCAGTTTAATTCTATTATTTATCAGTGAATATGTTACGGTAAATGTGAGAAATCAGTTATTATACATAAATAATCGGTTGTTATGCATGCTTATACCAATCGTCTTGGTATATATAAGTTAGATAAATTTATCACTTTTATCGGAGATTATGCATAATACCCAAGTGTTGTTGGTAAATTTGATAAATATCTGAAATTAAACCTTTATCTGCGATTATGCATAATATTCTATTTGGTGAATTTGATAAATATGAAAAAAAAATCCAAATGAGAGTCTAGTATGTGTGATGAATATAGCCAAACCATGATATAATGATAAATTTTACGATTAAACCTTGATATAATGATACAATACATGTATTAATTATCATGTATAGTATACCGATACAGTACGATTAATCATGTTTACAAACGACGCAACGCTTGGGTTATTATACATAAAATTTTTGGAAATTTATCAAACTTACCAAAATGCTTACCGATTAGGTACAACAAACGGTTTTATGCATAATAATTAAATTTATCACATTTACCGTAGTACATCTTAAAATAACAAAATAAACTTTGTTTTGTTTCATGTCGAATTAGTTTGGTTGATAGTGGTAGGTTCACATGCAGGCTTCTCTAGAGGGGGAAAAAACCTCAACAGGCCTACAATATTCCGAAAAGACGTTTATATCAACTTGATGATTACCAACTAGTAATTTAAAAAGAAGATGGCAGCAACCGTAAATACAGTAAAACCTTGATAAGTCGTCACCTCAAGTCATCCAAAAATTATGACGGCTTAAGCGGAGTTCCGTCAGTTTTAATGTGTAATGTTATGAAAATCGTATAAATTTAAAGTAATATGACATTTATTAAAGTATGAATCAAAATAACAATATATTAATAAAATTTATAGATTGCGAAAGAAAAAATAATAGCAATTTTTTTTATCTTTTTTATCTCTTAGTACTTAAATTATTGTGGTGAAATATACTGTACACTTTGATTTATACTAGTAATTTTTAATTTAGAATAACAGCACAACTGTTTAATAGGTAGCTTTTCTTTATAACAGAACTTATTGCACATTAATTTTACATATACATCAGTAGTGGGAAAAGGGGGTTACTGGAACAAAGGACTTAGTACAGTCAAGGCTAGGACCGGAAAAAGGCGCAAAAGGCGTTCGATGTACGCATGCGCGTCAGGTGCTTCTTGGGGGGGATTATTCATAGGGTCCTTGAACTTCGGGAATATATTCTACAGGACTTTTTTTCATACGAAAATTATAATTGATCCGTTATAAAAGAATACCCAATATGATGTTCTCAAAAAAATCGCACCTGTCCCCTACTTTCACTTTCGGAGAAGATCGTTATGCACCTGTTCACCCGGGGGACGTTCTCAAGAAGGTGCACCTTGCTCGACCTACTTTTACTTTCGATATTGAACACCTGTTAACCTGTGGGAATATGGGATATACTTTTTTTCAAGGGGGGCGTTCTCAGAAGATGCACCTTGCTCGACCTACTTTTGCTGGCCTTTCCTTTGGATATAGAACACCTGTTAACCTGTGGGAATATAGCATATACTTTTTTTCCAAGAAAACTTTCACCGCTGACAAAAAGCCACTTTTACTTTCGGTCCGAACACCTGCTAACGCACTAGCATTCTCATATTAAATCACTGCATTTTCTTCCGCAAGCGGATAACGCCAACTACCTATTTATACAGGTGCTACCCTCATTTTCAGTTGCTTCATCTGCTGCTCCTGAAGTAGTTCCACGTCTTCACGAACTCTCGTGTAAGTAAAAATTTAATATTTCTTATATTCTATTTTATTTTCGTTTTAAATAATTATAGATAGACGATAAAATATTTTTCATTATATTTTCAGTTATCTGCCATGGAAACAACATCCAGCAAGGATACTATGAACGCCGTAAAACGTGTTCAGAAGGAAGATGAGACCAACTCGATGAAACGTCCGAAAATAGCACCCAGCGAAGTGAGCATGTTTCCCGTATGTGATGGCGTACACCTATCGGTAGTCATCTTCAAAAATACTTTAAAAGTTCACTTACGAATGTTTGAATCTGGTGGAGATGGATCCCTTATCCCTACAAAGAAAGGGATATCGATGACGCCCTACGTATTTGAGACCTTACGGGAGATGATGTCGAATGAACCCCGAAAAGTATTCTTTTTTGTGGTATGCGAAGATCTGTTGGTGAAGTCAGACGGAGAAAAGGTGTTGCTTCAACCGATTTACAAAAAAGAAGACGGTACATTCAATACGGCTAAGAACTATATAACAATCTACCGCGATTGTTTCATGAAGTTAGCTGATCCGGCAGCGAAGTGCTCGTCGTATTTAAGACGTGTGAAGTGCATCGACTTCATGCAGGATTGCATGAAGAAAAACGGATCATTTTCAGAGACCGCGGATCCTGAAATTGTATATGCTGAAAAACTCAGTGACATGCTCGAGGAATGTATCAACGACATCTTCCAGTGTGATGGATGCGATCTTGATGCTCCGGGTCAGAGTTCTCATGATTGTTTAAGCCAATCTTTTGACATACGACTCGTGCGATATTTCAACCGGGCGTTCGCTAAAATTAACATGAAGAGTATTGCTAGGGATTTGAATGTTCATCCGAACTTTTTAAACAAGTTAGATTTTGAAAACTTTATTTTACGCGTGAAGGACCTCTATTCACGTAAAGATCCCCTACCCTGTTGGATGCTATGAGGGAAATAGCCCCATCAACTTTCTTCTTCCCCCCCCCCTTAGGTGAATAAAAACCCCATCCGCTTGATGAACTCTCCTCACTTGAAAGATGTCGGATCTTAACGAAGATTTTCTGGACTTTGGCATACCTCTTGACGAACTGAACGCGTTGTGCGACTTCTACGAAATCGAAGAACATTTTAGCGAAGTGCAACCAGACTTCTTCGATACACCGTCTTCTCCGAAAAAGCAGAAAGTTACTGTAAGTACTTTTGATATTATTACTTCAAATTTATTTTACAATTAATTCTAATTAGTATTACTTATTAGTATATGTTATGTTTGGGTTTGAAGAAAGACTTGATTTTGAAATGTTTAAATTTTCCGGTTCAAATACAGGGATTTTTCTCTAATACTGGATTACACGTTACCCATATGGAAGACTGGTTGAACTCTAAACATTAGATCCAACCCAGTAACATTTTAACTTTCACAAATCAGAGTTCAAATAATAGGAAGAAAAAAAAATTTTCGTAGAATTTATGAAATTCTGTCATTGTGCATTTGAATCAAAATATTTTAATAGACAATGAATTCCCAAGTTTCTAGAACATTGCAAAGCATTGACGGTTACTATATTATGTATCCAACTGAGTATAAATTCTCTTATATTTTATTGAACAATAAATATTTATCAACACCGAAAAAAGGGTTTTATAATGGGGAGGGGGCTAGTTTGATTCAAAATAATCATACTTTGGTCACATGAGATCTGAAGTATTTGGGGGGATATCATTATATATAAATTGATTTTGTGTGTGTATATATTCTCTATGGAAATCTACAATTTTAGATCGATCGTCGTCAAATTTTGCATATGTACCAAATGGGACCCGACTTAAACAATAGGCTACTTTTGTCAGACCTGGGTAAATGGGTGAAAAACTGTCTGGCAACAAATGGGTTTTGGGTCTCAACAATTACTTTCAGAACGTTTGCTTTGGTTACCGTGGTTCCCTAACAATACGTTTCAGATATGCCTTTATTAATGGTTTGTCACTTCTGTCAGTGTATGTATAATAGTTTATGCCTTTATAATGGTTTGCTACATTTTCAATACTCCCAGTAATGAGGCTTTTCGAATAGACGTTATAATCATCATCGCTTTGAGGACCTGGAAAATGGTGATCCTCATTGAAATCAGTGTTAAAATTGCTGATTTTACTATAGAAATGCAGAAATTTAGTGGGGTTTTACACCACATAATTCATTTAAAAAATTGTATTGAATTCTCAAGTTTTGAAATATTGAGTCCGTTTAGAGATACGAAGCCCAAAAAAAATTAAATACGAAGTAATTAGTCGGGACTATTTTCGAGTTGGATATTCATGCAATAACATTGCTTTCAACTTTTCATTTATATCTTCTCAAGCATGAAAATTAATGTCTCCGTTAATATTCAACTGCATAAATTCATATAGTTTAAGTTGTTTTTAAAATTAATTATGGACCCATAAAGTGCATCGAAGAAATTCCACAGCTTTAACCAAGCATTTGCGGAAGCTGAAATAGGCAGATGGATAACTTGAAGGGTCGAAATACCTAGCTCTCTTTAAGAAAGGAAAAAAAAAATATATACATTTCTACGTTTCTGAGTCATCATATTGGTTAACTTAGACACGGTTTGCATGTCCCTCAAAGAAAGAGGGAGATATCAAGTGATCCAAAAAGCTTCATTGAAGAAAACCCGGGCAACGTCGGGTATTATAGCTAGTATTTTATGAAGCGCAAAACTTTTCCGGATTGACGTTTGTTAGCGTTAGATTTTTCTACTCGTTTAATCAAATCTATTAGACATATTTTCAAAATTCGTATTTACCCATTAACGGAGAATAACAAAAATAATGAGGATACCACTTCAGCCATTTATTGACAAAGGAAAAAATTAAAATTTCGAATGGCAAATTTCCATACCAACCGGCGTTAATGGGTTAAGAAACGAAGTAAAAGTTTTATAAAAAAGGACCGGTATTTTCTGGTAAACCAAGATCTGATCTTGGAGAATGAACTCCAATGTTTCCCTAAGAGTTTTCCTGTGAATATTACTTCAAAGTCGCTTATATACTCAGTGACTCAAATCGATGTGCTATATGAGAGATGTGAACAACTTAAGAGTTACATTAATTGAGAACAGGTCAGAAATATTTTTTTCCCAGAAGAGAAAAAACTTAAAAACCATAAATCAAAATTCCACATTTTTATGCATATTAAACAGATAATAATTAACCATGTCTGCACAAGGCAACTTCAGTATGGATAGTCAATGATATGTCTGACATAAGAATCGATTGAGATAAAAATCACATAACGATAAAATTAATGTCTTTCTCCCATATCGTCAACCATGACCGTTTCTTTCATTATAGTGTTTGATGTTGCCATTTAATCTTATGGGTACCTGATGTTTACGTATTTTGTTTTTCCATAAGACAACTATTTTTATTTATATGAATAGTGTATTATTTTAGATAAAATGAATAGATTTTTTGTACCCACTTCGTCAGGTATTTTATCTGTTTGTATTATTATTTCTCAGACGTTGTTGCATTTCTACTTTCAGGATGCGCAATCGAACTCTCATGAACAAGATGGTTGCTTGCCAGGCACATCGAAACAGACGGTAAGTAATCAAATTTATAGATTACTGAGGAAAAAACTTAAACACATGAAAGGATTCGAGAATTTTATTATTATTTCTCAGACGTTGTTGCATTTCTGCTTTCAGGATGCGCAACCGAACTCTTGCAAGACTTGTGGTAAGGTGTTTAAAAGGCTACATGATTTACGTCGACATACAAGAATCCACTCAAAAGAAAAAATTTTTACTTGTAGAAAATGCAGCAGACGCTTTTCCCGAGGCGATAACAGACGAAATCACGAGCGGCAATGCTTTCATGGGGCGGGTGCTCCCCCAAACCAACAGGAAGATGCGTTGAACACTTTCACAGTTATAGTGATAGAACCAACTTCCGATAACGCATATGACCCCATTCTTTTCTTTAACGAGGTTCGAGTCGAAATACAAAACATCATACTCCGGGAAGTAGGTGTGAAAAAGGCTCTTAAATTTTATATTGTGCTGAACGTTCTCTTCTCAAGAAGAACAGAATCCAATGAAATTGAATTTATACAACCTTTTTTCCGCTCGAGAGTGGAACTCATACATTCTGAGGATGAACTCGGTGATAAGATAGATTCAGCTATCAAAAAAATTCTGTCTTCGCTCGACGAGTTTACAAGAATGGGCAGCGGGTGGGTCTTTGATAAGGTTTTAAAATTAGACCTGAATATAGCTGCCTACAACCCATTAGCAGCAGCTTCTTACTTACCCATACCTCCATCAATCGTGAACAGAAAAGCGATTATAAACATCTCAAACACGGATAATAAATGTTTTATTTGGAGTGTATTAGCAGCCCTTCACCCCCAAGACGAGAATCCGCAACGAGTATCAAAATATCTACAGTTCGAGCATGAGTTGAACATGGGTGGGATAGAGCTCCCAGTCAAAATAACCCAAATAAATCGCTTTGAAGAACAGAACCCACACATTTCTGTCAATGTCTATGGGTTAGCGGATAATGAAATCTTCACGATGAGGGTGACAGAGGCAACCCAACGTCTTCACCACGTTGACTTGCTATACATATGTAACGAAAATACCAGTCATTACAGTCTAATAAAAAACATGAGTAGGTTGTTATCCCCTCTAACTAAGCATAAAGGTGCTCGGTTCTATTGTCCTTACTGTCTACACAGGTTTTCTAGAGAAAATTTGTTGGTCGAACATAAAGAGTATTGCAAACCTCACGGTCTACAACGAATATGTATGCCTAATGAAGATGAAAAATGGCTTAGATTCACTCAGCACCAGTATCAGCTACGTGTTCCTTTCACGATTTACGCTGACTTTGAGTGTATCTTAGAGAAAATTTCTTGCTGTACTCCGAACCCAACACACTCATCCACTACCCACACAGAAAAACATGTACCAAGTGGTTTCAGTTATATTATAGTAGGCCCTGACACCACACTTTATAAACCCCCAGTGGTGTATAGAGGAGAAGATTGTGTGCAGGTATTCCTTCACATGCTGGTGAAGGAGAACGCTAGCATTCAAAACATTCTTAACACCGTGAAGCCCCTTAACATATCCCAAGAAGACGAGAAAAAATTTCAGGATGCTGTTGTATGTATGACGTGTGAGAAACCGTTGGGTGGTGATAGAGTTCGACACCATGACCACATATCGGGTGAGTTCGTTGCAGCGTTGCATAACGCGTGCAATTTACAGCTGAAATATTCTAACCATGTACCTGTAATAATACATAATTTGAGAGGGTATGACAGTCATCTAGTCATGCAGGCGGCAGGGCTCTTCAAAGATCAGGATATCTCAGTCATCCCTAATAATTTGGAGAAATACATTTCTTTCTCGATTGGGGATTTACGTTTCTTAGACTCATTTCAATTCCTACCGGCTTCTTTAGATAAGTTGGTTGGCAATCTTACCCGTTCAGATTTTCGATTCACTGACAGCATTTTCGAAGATGCTGACCTACTTGTGAGGAAAGGGGTGTACCCGTACGAGTACATCGACTCGTTCTCTCGATTTTCAGAGACTGAATTACCACCCCGCGAAGCTTTCTTCAGCAGTCTAACTGGAACCGATATAAGTGTGGATGATTACACTCATGCACAACTCGTATGGGAAAAATTCGGCATTCAACATCTCGGTGATTATCATGACCTTTACGTAAAATCAGACGTGCTTTTACTAGCAGACGTGTTCGAACGTTTCAGGAACCTTAGCATGAGCTATTACAAAATTGACCCTGCGCATATGTATACAGGCCCTGGTTTGGCTTTTTCGGCATGTCTGAGGATGACCGATATTAATTTGGAACTTCTCACAGACATAGACATGCATTTGTTTTTTGAATCCGGTATTAGAGGAGGTGTTTCTATGATCACCCATCGTTACGCTGAGGCTAACAGCCGATACAGCGAA
This sequence comes from Pholcus phalangioides, assembly GCF_987345545.1. Taxonomy (NCBI): domain Eukaryota; kingdom Metazoa; phylum Arthropoda; class Arachnida; order Araneae; family Pholcidae; genus Pholcus; species Pholcus phalangioides. The sequence continues at coordinate 13,278,672 of NW_028301594.1, forward strand.
CAGTTTGAACCCAATCAACCGACCAAAGAAATAGTGTATTGGGATGCAAATAACCTTTATGGTTACGCTATGTCCCAATACCTACCATATTCAGGTTTCCGATGGTTGAGCACAGAGGAAATATCTAACATAGACATCGCAAACGTTCCCGAGGACTCTCCGAAAGGATATGTCTTGGAAGTCGGGCTAGAATACCCCAAAGAACTTCACAATGACCATAACGATTATCCGCTAGCACCTGAAAACATGGTGATAACAGAAAAGTTGTTTTCAAACCATATGAAGAGCGTGTGGGGGAAAATTAACCCGGAGGGGAAACCGTCCGAATGCACAAAGCTAGTTCCCAATTTATACGACAAAGAAAACTATGTAGTACATTATCGCAACCTCCAACTCTACCTCACCCTCGGTCTCAAAATAAAATATATAAAAAGGGTTATAGAGTTCAATCAAAAACCGTGGCTGAAACCGTACATTGACTTTAATACCGAACGCCGTCAATCAGCTTCGAACGATTTCGAAAAATCGTTCTTCAAACTGATGAACAATGCAGTATTCGGGAAAACCATGGAAAACCAGCGGAAGCATGTTAACGTAAAAATTGTGCATAAGGAGAAAAAAGCTAAAAAATTAATTGCATCCCCAGCCTTTGAAGCCTTCAGAATTTTTAGCAATGGATTGGTTGCCATAAAAATGAAAAGGTTAAAACTGAAATTAGTTCGTCCTATGTATGTGGGTTTCGTAGTTCTGGACGTGAGTAAAATCAAAATTTATGATTTTCACTATCGGTGGGTTAAATCACGGTTCGGAGAAAAAGCGCAACTTCTCTTCACCGACACAGATTCGCTAACGTATGCAATCGAAACCCAAAATCTACACCGCGTGATAAAATCCAACATGGACGAATTCGACACTTCAAATTTTCCTCCAAATCACACCCTTTACAACCCTCATAACAAAGCAGTGCTCGGGTTGATGAAGGACGAATGCCCCGGTGACCCCATTCTATCGTTTGTCGGTCTTCGTTCAAAAATGTACAGCATTGTTACGGCTAAGGAAAACAAGAAAACGGCCAAGGGAGTCAGCAAAACCGTTTCCCGCAATCAACTGCATCATGAGCTGTACAAGTCTTCGCTTTTCGATCAAGTGCGGTACAGACATACGATGGTAAAAATCACGAACACTAAGCACCAACTCCACACAACCATGGTACGAAAAGTAAGTCTTTGTCCCCTTGATGACAAACGCTATATATTAGATGATGGGGTCTCAACATTAGCTTATGGACACCACGCGATTAATCCCCACGGAGAAGAAGAAAGTTGATGTAACCAACAGAAAAATAAATGCTTATTGTACATGTTTCTAAACGATTGTGTGTGTGTGTTTTTTTTTTAACAACAGGAGACACAATTCAGAGAAGAAAATCTTTATTTCCAGTACGTTTTTTACAACTCAAGCCATCTTTTCATATATTTTTTATTTCTTATGTAATAATGCGGTAAACTTATCTCGTATAAACCTTGAAGAAACTCTTTCTCACCCGGAACAGGTTTCTTTTTTTGAATGCTCACGACACTGGATAACAGTTCGGAAATATTTGTATTATCTATCTCCACCCCTTTATACACAAGCTGACCGCTCGGTGACCATTTGATAACATTTGGGTAATCTTTAAGGTGACTTATAATTTTTCCCGATATTTCACGGTGAGATTTCGGTAAATTTAACAATATATCAGATGATGCACTTTTCTTCAACGGCGGTTTACTGAGATCGCGCATTTTAGGTTCTTCTTCTTCTTCATCGAAACGGTCGAGTGGCGAATTGTTTCCTAAGGCAGTATTCCTCTTGTTCAAAATCTGTTGATAAAACTTTATTTTAACCTCGTTCGGTAATTCACTGTTCAGTATCTTCGCCATTTCAGTATCTAGTTCCGTAAGCTGCGGCTCTTTAATAACATGGCGGTTCATTCTATCTTCTGGAACAAGTACCATAACTTTTTTAGCGAATTCCATGTCCTATCAGACTTGAAATCAAACCGATTGCAGCGGGTAAAAGAACTTGAAGGAAACCACCTTTTTGTATGAGGATCTTTCTCTTTTTATAAAGAGGTGTTTTCCTCTTTGCTAACGTACGGAGCAAACCTTTATACTTTTGAAGTTTAGCTTTTTGGAGGGTGGATATTGGGATATTACCATGCAGTAAATTCAATGCACATTCACAAACGGTTTTGATGTCAGAATTTGGTAACCGCTTCAATAATTCTTTACGTTGTCTTTGAGGACATCCGCTTAACAATCTCAGCACTTGTTGCTTCCTCGCGGACATATCGTTGAATAAATAGTGTCGCTGACGTACCCAGTCTTTTAACGTCTCGGTTGATAGACATACTGCGTTTGCGTGGGTAACACGTTGGTGCGTAAACGCATTTTTTCATCCGTTTCTTGCCTAAGATCGATCGATAAATATGAATACGGAGATTTCGTTGCATCTGCGTAACTTTCTTCGAAAAAATTTAATTTCGTAGGATACAACTGTCTCCCCAAATGGGTGATTTGGTTCAAATCCCTCCGGTTTTTAAACAGGAAAATATAATGCGCGTTTAGCGTTATTTCCCGCAGTTTCTTATGAAAGAAATTCTGAGTTACAAAGATAACCGATAAATTTCGATGGTGGCTATACTTAGTAAATAGCTTAACCATTTTCTCTTCTCCCGATAACTCTGACATAAAATCATCGAAAATCAGTAAGGCATTGGAGACTCCCTCGAAATTACAATCGTCTCGGAATTCAACATCTCTAATTTCCTCGTGCAGTGGCTGAGATTCTCCGTAAAACCATATCACGCGTTTCGGTAAAGGTTTGATAAGCCTTTCACGATGTTCGAGCAGACCCTTTAAAAAATATGTTTTCCCGCTACCGCTTGCACCTGCACAGACGGCAGTGAATGGATGGTGTAACGTTAACGGTTCCATCGTGAAAAATGATGAGACATGAGTTGTGCAAATCAATTTTATTAAAAAGAAAAGTATTTTCTTACAAAGTTAAACACACGTAAATCGTTGTTCACATTGAAGCGAGATACAATAGAATTCATACTTTCACCCATACATTTACAGTACACGTAATAAATAACATAATAGCCACAAACTTGGGTATCAGCTGACTGCAGCGCCACGTCATTGTAGGTGAGTCGTTGATATCTTCTCAGGAATTTCGTGATATTACCTTTCTGAAAGTTTGAAGGATGTCTTCCGAATGAGTCAAAAAACTCCGCGGTCAAATTGTCATGAAGATATATAGCCAACCAATGTGTTCCAGACTCTGCACTGGTATCTGTGTTAACGATCAGAGCTGTAGGATAATTTCGTATTCTCGAAGGCAACGCGTCACTAGCGTAAACGTTCCTGAAAACTTTTTTCGTTTTCGGGTCTCTGCGGAGTGCTCGACGAATCTGTTCGGAATCCATCAGCCAGAGAAATCGCACAATACACTTCTCGATTTTGTTATCTCTATAAGGTTCTGAAACTCACCATATATGATTACCGAGATGGTTTTAGGTAGTGCTTTCGCAAACTTTAGTTCCACACGTAGATTACTATGTTTCACCAAGTGTAAGTGTCCGCAGTCGCTCTGGTCGGGGAGTAGGGAGAAACAAAATAGAGTGTAACCACTATGAAATTCTTCTCTGGTTATGTCTATGCCACGATCTTCCTCGACTCGAAACAGGTTATTGTAGGCTCTTACGGTGTTTCCGGTCTCAAAGTTAGGCTCTAGGGGTTTGTGGGGGACTGGTCGACCATCAACATATACGGAGACGAAGTTGAGATCGTAATGCTTGAAATCGAACGGGTTGCTTCTAAATGTACCGTTGAAAGATTCATTGTCAACTAGGCCGATGATAACTCGTTGAGGCATTGCACCCAGATACACATTGTCTTGGACGAATGACATGCTTCCCTGTGCCACAGAGTAAACCTTACAAAGTACTCTATTGATAGGGTATTTCGCAGTGGTCTTCTCCAATGCTTTAGCATGCCCGATGGCAACAGCTGGGTTAACTCTCACCTTCCTTACAAAGAGGCTGGCATGATCTATGTGCACGTTATAATCAGCTGTCGAGGATATTAGAAAAAACGATGGTTTCGAACGCACTAATCTAAGTTTAACATCTACCAAGTTGAGTAACAGTCTTTGTTGAAAAAAAAGTGAACAGTGTACTCTTCCCAATAGGTCGTAAGATCTGCTGTTTGCAATGTGTTTTGACCGCTCTTTCATACCTTCGTTATTTTCGTGGTCGGCCATGGAACCTGCAGTGTCCTTGTGAAAACCTTCCATAGTGAGGGGACCCATCTTCGCATCTCGACCATAGTTCAGCAAAGTTTCGATATAGGCTCTGTAAGGGTAGGTGTGAGACGAATTCGTGATATTCCTACCATTGAGAGAGACGTCCACTTGGGAGAAGAGGGAATGTAGCGGTAGATTCGCAGGAGAAACTAGGTCGGTATCAAGAAGTGGTTTACCGTCCTTCTTTGTGACCCTCAACTTGACGTGTAGTTGTGTGGAAGATAGGTCTATGTAATCTTCGGTGCTACCTGTAATGTTGAACTCAATCGGACCGTCTTTAATACTGGAAAGTGGGAGAAATTCAATCCATTCTCCACCTTCTATGGCGGTTTGAGTAGGGGGTAAAGCGAACAAATCTACTTCGCTTTTGAGACACTCGGGTGAGTTTGTCATGATGAGAGCCATCTTCTCATTCGAAAATATCGGGTGCTGTTGCCTTCCTAGCTTTCTTACGAATGACGTTTTTTCTCGCTAAGCGTTTCCTTTTATGTCCTCCGAGCATTGTTTTAACTTTCGTAGAAGCTTTATCACTCAGCAAGCGACCAGCCTCTTTTGCTCTTTCCACCGCAGCTGTTTTCAAATCTCTACCTTGTACGACGTCATTGGCAAAATCTACACCTGACCTGAGAACCTGACGGCCAAGAGCCTTCGCTCCTTTTTTGAACAAAGGCATAGCCGATCGGAAAAGGGAGCTGAATATTGAACCGAAACCGTAACCCCGTTGCAGTGGTATACCCTGATAATATCCAAGACCTTGACCCGCTTGGTTGACGTAATAATCAGTTACGCTGTCTATACAACAGCGATACGGGCGGTAAGACATCATAAATGTTTCAGTCGGAAGTGGAGTTTAACTATCACCTTCCCACGTTCAAATGACACGAGATGACCTGTGTGCGTCCTTATATGAATGTGAACTGTTTCAAAACTCCTTCGGGCTAGAGGGATGTAGTGACCCCTCTCGAAGGCTGCGTTGACGATGTCGCCATCGTGTCCTTCGGTTTTTACGATTCTTAATAACGGGGCAAAGGTGTTGCCGACAATCTGCGGTTCGACTATATCACAATAAACGTACAACAGATGAAAGTCTAGTTTCGGATCAGCCGTGAAAGGCCCCTCTATCATCATTCCTTTTATCTCACCGGGTTCAAAACCTAGATTCTCTGCTATTCCTGTATGTAGAATTAACTTAGCACCTTTCCTCGTAGCCACCTTCACTTTTTTCGTGGTTTTGTTGAAAATCAAATCAATATCTTCCTTTCTAAAATTTCTCGTCATCACCTTAATCAGGTCTGTGGTACTCTCGTAGAAACCACAAGGGATGACACCTTTTTTTATCACTCCATCTCCAGAATTAAATTCAAAGCTGTTAGACCGTTCCGTTATGTTGTGGAAAGAATGGGGAAATATCAGCTCTGATAGAGCTACTTCCATATCCGAATCAAACTCTAACGCGCTGGGGAGTTTTGTGACGAAGTTGGAAAGGGTGTTATCAGGAAAGAAATTCATGCTCGAATCGCTTGGGAGCGTTAAGTAGAACGAAGCCATCTTGTTGAAATGAGTAAAGATGGATTGAGTCGCTGTATTTATATCCATGATATAAACTTTTCTGGATAATGCATCCACTTTACGAGTAGCTCTGTTTTACCTTGCCTCTTCCTTTTTCTTAGAATTTTTTCTATAGGAAAGGTGTCTTCTAGTGTGGTCTTCGTCATTTCATGTTCGTAAAATGTCCCTTTAATTTTTTCACCCATCAAATCTTTTAGTCTGTAGACGGGTATCTCCCTCGGTATGTATTCATCCACCACGAAAACTTCATGTGTAAAATTAGACTCGTATCCCTTTTCAAAAGGGTGTTTCGTACGAGAAATACGAACCTGGTCACCGATAAAAAACCTTTGTTTTACTTTTTTAACCTTTTTCTTCCCATAGAGGTTGTCCCACACCCTCTTTTCGTTTTCTTTATTAACTTCGGTAGGACTCATCATTATACTCCTGTGAAACTTATTATTATACCCAAAAACCAGATCTTGTAACACGTCTATGTATCTATGCGTGTTATTTTCTGTGAAGTATCGCCACATCCTCGATTTCAGCGTTTTATTGAACCTTTCTGCTATCGCAGCCTTTGTGACGTCATCCTCTGTCGTAAAGAACTTGACCCCTTTTTCCTTCAGAAACTTTTGGAAGACCTTATTCTTGAATTCGGTGCCTTTATCCGTTTGCAGAACATGTGGTTGCCTTTCGACAAATATTTGATCAAACGCTTTCACCACGCTCCGCCCCGTTTTGTCTTTGAGCGGGATGGCCCAAGCATATTTAGACAACACATCAATACACGTTAAGATATACTGATAACCGTCGTTGTATTTTACCAGGTTTCTCATGTCAACTAAATCAGCCTGGAATTGTTGATTCATTGCACCAACTATAATACGGTTCCTGGGGAACTTTTTTCTTCTTTCACGATGGAGTGTGTAAGATTTTTCCCCTTCTAACCACTTTCTTATTTTTGTTCGAGAAAATTCCCCTTTTAGAGCTCGATATAATGGTTCGACACCACCATAACTACCCTCACTCTTCGGATTTCGGTATACATCTTCCATTTTTTTTTTTTTAATCGGAGTGAAAGTGGAACACGGGTTCATTCCTCTTTTATAATGGGGGGGGGGGGGGATAAAACCGGGACCTCCTGACGCGCATGCGTACATCGAACGCCTTTTGCGCCTTTTTCCGGTCCTAGCCTTGACTGTACTAAGTCCTTTGTTCCAGTAACCCCCTTTTCCCACTACTTACATCAAATTTAATTTTAGTGTTTGAATTCTTCATCAGTAGTTCATGATGCATCTACAAAGTAATCTCGAACACTTTTCACTTTGTGGAGGAGCCCTGGGCAGGGAAAAGTAAACAAAAGACCTCAACTTGGGGAAGAATGTCTAATTTTTTTCAACAAAGATATTTTGTTTAAATTTCAAGCCCTAAATTAGTAGAGTTCATGCTTTCTATGATTATTTATTATCCGCGCCCGCGTTGCACTTTGACTTCAACTTGATTAATTTGATTATTCGATTTACATAACTTTTGATTTCCTTGCACTGTACATACATATGTATTCTTTGACATATCAATAAATTTTGGTTTTGCCGGAGATGCCCCCTACCCCCGGGGGCGAAGTGCTTACGTTGCTTCTTGCGGCAGAGCTTGGGTGTCTCGCGGTTTGTCCAGTTTCTCCAATGGAGCCCAGGCAGAAATGAGATCTAGCTTGAACAGTTCCCAACGTTCCAAAAACCTTAGTCGGCAAATGAACTTCCGCAGCGTAACTTTCGTTACTTAAACTGTTCCGTTTGGGTATATGGGATTTTATGGTGACTTTTAAGCATATGGCAATGCTGTTAACAAGCTCGTTTTTTAATGGGAGCCATAAAAATAGTCTGTTCCTCTTTCTCAAACTTTTTCATAGTGACGACTTAACCGAAATTAGCGACGAGTAAACGACGGTTTAATAACATTGTGGTCTATGAGAGCTGGAAAGGTCTGAAGAAAAATGACGACTTAACCGAAGTGACGACTTATTAGGGTGACGACTTAACGAAGTTTTACTGTATTTGTATCCTAGCACCAAAGTCGGCAATAACCTAATAACTTTAGAAACTAGGAGTGGTAATTCAAGTCGATGAAATTCACCTACAGTACCAAAGGATATTCTAGAGGTGTAAAGTTCGATACCCCCTCTCAGTCTTTGCCAAAAGCTTTCCTGACAAAAACGCTATCTGGCAATAAAATGATAAAAAGATAAAATTTACACTTCTTGAGCATGTGCAATTAATAACTGATCAAAAAATTCTTTTTTATTATTTAATTTTTTGTCGGTTCCCTTAACGCACTCCTAGGGGGCCGTTCAAGTATTACGTCAGCAAATTTTCAGCCATTTTTGACCCCTCCCTCCCCTTGTCAGGAAAATTTCATCATCTCTGCCCCCTACCTCCTTTCACATATTGGTGGGATCAGAGATTGTACTGAGGAGGGCTCGTGCCCCCCCCCCCCACAATCAAACGATCAAAAAATCATTTTTAAATGCAAAAAATATTTTTTAAAACCAAAATTGCGAAAGAAAATACCTTTATATGTTATTATAATCAATTTCTGTTAATTTCAATGCTATTCGAAGGCTAAGAAAATTCATTGTGACCCACCCTCTAAGCCATATAACGATAAATCCTTCGCCCGTTTACCAAATGTGGCCCGGGGGGTTATCTGATGTGGTCTGCCCCCTCAAACCTAATTTTGTAAAAATGAACTGAGCGGCACATTTACAGACCGCTTAGGTGACCCATGGCACAATTCCAGAGTATCTAGGCAGCCCGTGGCACAATTCCAGAGTATCTAGGCAGCCCGTGGCACATTTTCAGATCACTCAAGTAGGCCCGTTGCACATTTTTCAGATCACACAAGTAGGCCTGTCGCACATTCACAGATCAATTAGCTGACTCGCGACACAGTTCCAGAACACTTGAGCGATCCGTGGCACATTTAGAAATCCCTTGAGTGACAGTTGGTACAGTTTCAGAGCACTTAAGCGACCCTCAGTGCGGCTCTACATCACTCAAGTTACCCCCGGCACATTTTCAGATTACTTGAGTGATCCGTGGCATAATTACGGATCACTTGATTGATGCGTGATATAGTTCGAGAGTATTTAAGCGGCTCAAACACATTTCTAAATCACTTGAAGGATCCACGAAACATTTAGAGATTACTAAAGTGGCTCTCTAGAAGACTTATCAATAGGGAGATTGTTAGTTTAGGTGCCCATAAACCACAGTTCAGGATGTCATTAAGAATATTTCATACTTTTATAAAGGGTGGTTGATGACGTAAGCATCATCCAAACTCTCCCTCCTCCCTTGTCATCAAAAGACAGCAAATCGGAAACCCCCATCGATGTTGGCGTAATACTTGAATGGCCCCTAACTAAATTTTCACTGGAAATAATGAGTGCTGATATGGGGTCGTACACCATACGAGTGAAGTTTCAGAACGATTCGCCCAGTATTTTTCTAGAAATTCGAGAAAAAATGTCTAAACTCCAAAAAGGACATCAGACTTTTCGAAATATAGTGTATATTGGAGCCCGTAGACTTTTTAATATAAAAAAAAAAAACCTGTCCGTCAACGAGAGGTGTCCGCTAACGGGAAGTGTCCGTTATGGGAGGTTCCACTGCATGTTATTTCATGGGTAAAATATCAATACATAGATTATGAACGGCACACACATTATCTATCGTTTACCGATAACGAAGGATAGACATTCGCGGATCTAATAAATATTAATGGACAGATTCCCACTGAATAACGAAAATGAATTATTATTATTCTCTTTCAGATATAAGTTATTTTTAAACAAAATAAATTCCACCCGTGTGAACAGAATACCGTATTTAGAGTTGTTTGATGCACAGCAGAATATTGTCATTCGTGATACACAACCAACCGTGTTCCGTCTCTACGCTGCAGAAACGATCCGAAAATATACAGAAATCGTTACGAATTCAATCAGTGACAGAAAATAAGAGTCTATTTATAGACGTCGCTTCCTATTATTTTTGTATGTGCGTGTGGGGTAGGGGGGGGGGGTCTGTTTATCGATAAAATGTCTTTATAGATTAATGGGAGGGGGATACGGTGGAAACGTTTTCCGTTGATCGAATAAAAATATATATGTAAGTATTGGCAATTTTTTGAATTGATTTCGTAATGATGAGTGAATTTATAATAACAGGTATAACCTAGAGCGGTGGTTCCCAATCAGGGGTGCGAGATGGTAAAAAAAAGTTGCATGTTGACCGATTATTTAGGAAAATTAAAATTATGATAAAAATTGAATTCCTAGTAAAATATGAATCATACCAATATTTTAACGCCTGATTTTCCAAGTTCTGTTCATAGAAATGTGTCATAAAAATTTTGTGTCATATTGTGTCTTTTTCGATTAGCGATCGTACTTGTTTTCCAATTTCGATTGATAAAAAAAATAATTATTTACATAAACTCTTTCGCTTCCTGGTGTGTTTACTTTAGTACCTCGTGGTATTAGCATGCTGTGCTTAAATTTGATATTGCCGTTGAACACATGACTCAAGAAAAACGTCAAAAAATTTAGACAAGTGTCAAAGAAATATTAGTTTATAGTTGCTGCGGCTGGAATCAATGGGCGAATATTATAACGGGCGATTATATTCAACTAATCTTTTTTTTCCAAATCTCAAAAAAAATGTCAAAAAAATAGTGAGTTTTTTTAGTTTTAATTTTTGAATTAATTTTAAAAAAATTAAGTCAAAATTAAATGTTACCCGTATCACGGAAAATAAATTAAGCAATAAATAAAAGAATGCATAGAAATTGATTATTGGATAATTCATATTATAAATATTACAGAAGAAAAACCTGAATCAAGGAAACAGTTATTTTCTGGATATTATGCTGAGGTGAGCTCGGAAAGAAAAGTCATCACGTCTCCGCCGGGACTCGAACCCAGGCCCTCGTGCATACCGGGCAAGCATGCTACCATCTACCCCACTGGCGACACATGAATCTGCCTTCCTAATTTCAGGCATGCCTCTACTTCAGCGCTTCACGACACTGCGTGAAATTAGGAAGGCAGATTCATGTGTCTCCAGTGGTGTAGATGGTAGCATGCTTGCCCGGTATGCAAGAGGGCCTGGGTTCGAGTCCCGGCGGAGACGTGATGACTTTTCTTTCCGAGCTCACCTCAGCATAATATCCAGAAAATAACTGTTTCCTTGATATCTCTGGCTGAGAAAAAAGCCATCTATATCTCTCTAAAAACCTGAATATTCTAACAGATAAAAGACCAGGGGCGTAGCCAGAAATTTCGTTCGGGGGGGGGACCACTTTCATTTCGGGGGGGGGGACCAAAGTGACAGAACAATATATTTGGCCATCTTTTTCCCTTTTTTCGGTCATTTTCTCACATTTCGGGGGGGGGGGGACCAGACCCCCAAGTCCCCCCCCCCCTGGCTACGCCCTTGTAAAAGACGTATTATCCAAGGGGGTTCGGGAAGGAAAAAAGGTTGAGAACCACTGATCTAGAGAGAGAGAGAGAGAAAGATAACATTATGAATTTTCTAACTCACTATATGCAACAAAATGTCATATAGGGTAGGTGGTCTTGAACACATTTTAAAGATTTTAAAAAAAAAAAATCAACTAGTTGACGTAAAAAGATGCGGTATGTTATTAAATACATAGTGGTTTTTTTTTTCTTTTGAATAATAAAACTATCACATTTCAATATGATCACCTTTCCACCCGTTTAGATGTAATCCAAGCTAGAAGAGGTGATCATATTGGAATGTGGTAGTTTTGTGTAACGCAAATCGTAATAAACACACATTTACCCCTACACTTACAAGCAATTGGCGAGAAATTCTGATGAAGTCAATTTGACGAATAGGCTATAAATATGGTAACCTTGTACTAACCTAACCGCACGTTAGAAAAAGGGAAAGAAGGTGAAGGGGCAGTGCCGGCTTAACGCATGGACCCACCCGGGCACGGTCCGGGGGCCTCAAGAGAAGAGGGATCTCACAAAAACGAGAACCGATTGAAATTTTGGCAAGGCAGGCCCTCCGAAAAATTTATTTTTCCCGGGGACCCATGATGCCATGACGAGTAGTAAGTAAGTAGAAGAAAAGATAGGGGAAAGAAACAAATGAAATGAAAACAGTATAATAGATAAGTACAGATAAGATATAAGGGTAGGTATACGAATTAGATTTCTGTTTTCACCCTCTACCTACCCGTTCTCTTTTGCTCTTATATGTATATAGTAGAAGGATACATCACACGTGGGTAATACGAGAATAGTAATAGACGGAGGAAAAAAAAAATTTTTTTTTTTCATTCATATGGTTACAACAAAATTTCGCGATGATGAAAGCGGAAAGAAAACAAAGAGAACAGATTGGATTTTTTCCACTCGTGTATGGAAGCAATATTACGTCCTTGATCGTCAAGTGGTTAATTATACACTGTTTGTGCATTTCACGTGTGAGGTGGAATTTTCGTGATATAGCGTCATCTGTGAGTGAAATTTTGAACATTTTTATTATTCATAAAAAAAAAAAATCAACGCCTTGATAAGTATTCTGGCGCAAACCGCACTTTTTTATGTCAAAAATGGTTGATTTTTCATTAATTTTTAAAATGTGTCCAAAACTTTTAGCCCAACCTACTATTACTAGTGCCGCCAAAAACCTAGGCCTATCGCTTGGGCGATATTAAGGGGTGATACCGTTAATACTGATATCGCTTGGCCTGTTACCGTGCATGCCCCGCCCAATCGGCATCCATCCAACGCCAGAGAGCAGGACGGAAGTCACATCGTTCATTCTACCAGACCATCCTGCATAATAAAAATCAAACTCGGCTTTTACGACCTCGGCTACAATGCCAAAAAGTGACGGTTCCTATTCCTATAGAACAGTCAGTAGCTCACAACCTGTGGTACGCTCCCCTCCGAAGGGTGGGCCATTTCAAGGGTATATGAAAAATAATCAGCAATGGTGTAAAGCCGGGATTCCCAAACTCCGCCAAGAATTTCTTCGGTTATTAAATGCCAGAATTTTTTTTAAGACCTCCATACGATTGAATGGAGCACAGGGTGAATAAGAATCGTCCAATAGGACCACTGGAACCACACTCTATCTATCTCGAGATGTATGTAATAGAAGAGAATGGTAGCCCAGGGTGATGAGATACTCGCCTAAAGTACCAAACGATTTTTACAGCTATCGCGAATTCGATACCCGATTTGTCCTTGTCAGAAACTTTCCTGACACGGAGGTACAACAGATATGGCGACAACATGACCACAGAAAAAGATTGCTACCGTCGGGAGTCCCTCACCGAGGCGTTAGAACACCAATCCCTCGGTGAGTATATAAAAAAAAAATGTCGAAGGCTGCCGTTCGGAATCGGCAATAAATTATGTACCGGTTTGTGCAGCAGATAACTGTGGTACCACAAAAATAATCAAATAATCGACCACGAGAATCATACTCTATGTATCACGAGATGTACATAGCAGAAGGACCACCCACATACTCTATCGTGAAACGTACACATCAGAAGGACCACAGGAACTATACTCTCGCGAGATTTTTACGTTTTTACGTGATTAATATGTGGTATGTGAAATGATCGCGTCATGAAAAACCTCGTAAAGTGAGATCGCGTAAAGCGGAAAATACCTATGACACAAAAACTCGACATGGGAACAAAATTTCACATAAGCGAAAGACCGGCATCCGTAACAAAGTGAAGATCGATCTGAAACGATTCTCGGAAACTAAAAAAGAGGGGTGGTGGAGGAGTGACAGAGAATCCGAATAGATGATGATACGAACTTCGAAAGTAGTTATGGGGCGGCGTGTCAATAGAGAGGAGTGTAAGAGAGCGCACGAAGTAGTGCTAAGCGACTCGAAGTTGTACACGGCCGACTTGTGCTAGCAAAAAGTGCGTATTGGTAACCTATCACTTCTAAAGGTAGGATAGTGTCTGCCAACTCCACAAACCAGAACGAAAGTGGCATGCCGGCCCTGCAAACCAGAACGAAAGTGGCATGCCTACCCCGCAAACCAGAACGAAATTAATGCCCTCAGGCACTCGCACGAACGTAAGTGACTGTGCAAACAAGAACGGAAGCGGCTGTTCAAGCCCTTCAAAGCAGAACGAAAGTGCAAATGAGAGCGGAAGCGGCTGTTCAAGCCCTAAAAAACAGAACGAAAGGGCGGAAGCGGTTGCCCAAGACCTTCGAAACAGAACGAAAGTGCAAACAAGAGCGGAAGCGGCTGTCCAAACCCTTAGAAACAGAACGAAAGTGCAAACGAGAGCGGAAGCGGCTGTCCAAGCCCTTAGAAACAGAACGAAAGTGCAAACGAGAGCGGAAGCGGCTGTCCAAGCCCTTAGAAACAGAACGAAAGTGCAAACGAGAGCGGAAGCGGCTGTCCAAGCCCTTAGAAACAGAACGAAAGTGCAAACAAGAACGGAAGTGCAAACGAGAGCGGAAGCGGCTGTCCAAGCCCTTAGAAACAGAACGAAAGTGCAAACAAGAACGGAAGTGCAAACGAGAGCGGAAGCGGCTGTCCAAGTCCTTAGAAACAGAACGGAAGTGCAAACGAGAGCGGAAGCGGCTGTCCAAGCTCTTCAATCTAGAAACCAAGACTGTTCCACTTTTGCTGCAACTCATTGGTTACCGTGGGGCTCTGTTACTTTTAAAAAAAATTAAGAAAGCTCGTTGACATGGTTTCCAGAAACCCTACGAAAACTAGAACAATCTTTTAACTTTAATGGGATTTTTTTTTTCAAACCGAAAAAAAAAGCATTGAAAAAAGAACTTAGACATGAATGTTTTCAGTGTTTTTTCAATGCATGTAAATATAAAAACTTAATAGTTATGCTGTCTCTGGAAGCTACTGAAGCCTTTCAGAGTGGCCCTCGCACATGTATGAGGTGTTTTACTTTCAGGCCCAATTGAGAGGTGAAGTTGAATATAGCAAAAGCAAATCGCCGGCTAAAATTCAGTTGTGATAGGTTCATCTTTAATGATTTTTTTTTTTTTTGAGTGAGAAATACGAAAATTAAATAATTTTTACACATAAATTGCAATATAAAAATTAGTAAAAAGTTTCCCCCTTTTTTTTTCAACTGAAATTTTTGTGGAAATGTCAGCAGTTGGAACTTCCGCTTTCATTTGAAAATAATGACAAGCACTGAGTAGTAAGTCTTGAGTTTTTACAGAACTGGTCACACATTTTATCACGTGAAAAGGGGTAAAAATTGAAAATTTTAATCATCGATATCTGAATAAAATTTTCTTCAAATGTTTCGTTATAAATTTTCCTCAATGTTACAAATTTAACTGTTCTGCATTTTTTGATTGGGAACCGTGTAAAAACTCTTACTTTTATACTTCTCCCAATCATTATTTAAAAAAAACGTATTGCAACTGAATTCAAGTTGGTGATTTTCCATATGGAATATCAACCCTTAAACGGACACAGAATTTTTTTCACTTTCCAACGCTTTTCGTGGAACAGACTATATGTTACGGTAGATGTGATAAATCAGTGATTATGCATTATCACCAGATTCATCACATTTACCGTAACATATATATATGGCACCAACGTATAAGTGCTGTTGAAATTAGTGCTTTATGATATAGTTTTCTTCTGAAGTGCTTTGCGGCGTAAAACGTTTGGGAACCACTGGTGTAAAGCAATGGAAAAATTCAAAATTCTACTTCAAAGATTATGAAAAAAACTTAAACTTAAAGAAATAAACTGAAACCTTGATATGACGAAACTCTGTGGACCAAGAAAAATATCGTTGCAGAGGAGTTATCGTTATATCAAGAGGTAGCATTATAATCAGGTGTCGCCAAATTTATGCTGCTAGAATTCAGGTTAGTACACCCTGTAAAGTAGTTTACCACATAATACGGGGGGGGGGGGGTGCTACACAGAAAGTAGCTCTTCCCTGCAACTTCATTAACATTTTTCGTAGGGTAGATAGTGCCAAATATCGATGTTATCAAACAACCTCGAAAGAAGAAACTCCGGTGAGAGGAATTTAAAAATATATTGAAGGTAAAAATTTTGAGTGAAATACAAAGAATACCATTTTGGCGGTTTGAAATTTCCTAAAAAAAAGTATTATTGTAGAGAGAGATTTAGCGTAGTAAACGATATCGTTGTATCGAGAGGAGTTTAGCATTAGGCTAAAGTCACTTCGAAACCAAGATTCGAAAAAATATCGTTGTAGAGGGATTTATCGTTATATCGAGTAACGTTGCAGAGAGGTTTCACTGTAGTTTCACAATTGATGAAAGAAATAGTTTCATGACTAATGAAAGAAATAGTTTCATGATTAATGAAAGAAATAGTTTCATGATTAATGAAAGAAGTAATTTAAATATATATTTACCATTTAAAGAATTCACGAGAATTCAGATTTAATAAAGATTTAGAATCAACGAAAATCAAAATCAATAGAAGAAAGGGTTTCAGAATTAATGGAAGAAATTGTTTCATAATTAAAGAAAGAAATGGTACCAGAATTAATAAAAATTCAGAATTGGTGATAGAAATAATTTTAAAACTAACAAATCAAAAGCTGATAAAAATTCGAAATAAATGAAAGAAATAGTTTTTGTAATATATTAATGGAAGAAGTAATATGATATAAATAATCAAAATTCATAATTAATAAAAACAATTTCTTATTCAATGAAATGAATAGTTTCAAAATTAATGAAAATTCAAAGAATTGAAAATTTTTCTCAGAATTAATAAAAAAAATATTCAGAATTAAGAAAAGAAAAACAATCTCGGAATTAATTGAAGTTCCCAGAATTTGGAAAAAGTGAACAATTAAGAGGAACGTAATTTCAATATTATTAAAAATTCTCAGACTCAAAGATTAATTTTGGAAATAATTGAATTTTCAGAAGGAAGAAAAAAATTTTAGACTTAATTATACTTTTGGACCACCCAGTTTGACTTAGGGCCCTGTGCCCTGATCCCATTGGCTCACCCGTTATTGGCAGAGGAAACCAATGTTGTTGTTTTTTTTAATTTAATCAGGCTTAATTGCCTAAAATCGCTGTTTCGTAAACGGCCTTGCCGTCCTGTCTATCGCGCTTTCTTGTATCTGGTGATGCATATCGTATAATAACAAAAAGGCTATAAAACTATAGCATAAAATTATATTCTTTTATATTTACTCGTTCAAGAACACGCTGGAATCGAGAAAGGAAAAATTCTAAGGCATTCTTTTTTTTAATAGGAGTGGAAATCCGCTTCCCGCTTGTTAAAAATGAAAGCAAAAAAAGGGGCCAAGGAATGTCAGAAACTGGTGTAAATCACTCCATAAAAAATAATAATAATAATAGCAACTGTACAAGAAAACCCTTTCTAAATATCTCTCAAAAAAGACTGAGAAAGGCTGCGTTGTTAGTGATGACGGGGCTTCCGAGGAAGCCGGATTCACGGCCCATAAACATAGTAGTTATGGCAGTGTTTTTTCCCCCCTTGGACAGGAGCCAGTATCTATCCACATGACGTGGCCTTATTGACCCTTTCCTTGAAAAAAAAAAAACTGAGGGAGAAATGCTTGTTCTCATTTGCGATTCATGGACGGCTGGGATCATTAAAATGATCTAATATATCTAAGTAATAATAACAATACTACGTGCTGATAAACTGACATATATATGACAAGGTTTTTATTGCCTGACGATTCTCATTGGAGCTGCCAAACAACAGTAGCTAAAATAGCTCCTTTGTATACATAAAGTCTATGGGGAGGAAGGAATAACATACAAAATATATAACTCTTTTGCTATCTCTCTTCTCTTTACAACTTACTTATCCTGGGTTTTATTTTTGCGGCTGTTCCAAGAACTGTGCTTAGTCACTCGACGGGAATCAGTTTCTTAAAAGTTTTAACTCATCTCATTTACCAGGTAAAGTTCATGGCTCCCACATAGGGAGAAACCGACCCTCTTTCCTAGGGGAATTAGATAGCCATTTTGTGTACAACTATTTACACCATACATCGGTGTTTCCTGAAACTTGTGTTACCCGTGGCTGCCTTTCGCAAGTCATCATCTGCGGCTTCCCGAAATAGTTTAATAGATATTTGTATTTTCACACTTATAAAGGAACCATTTCGAAGCGTAAATAGGCGCACGAATCAATATCTCAATCTCGTCGTGACACCCATGCAGTGTTGCCAACTTGGTTATTCTCCAACTAGATCTGGTCTTTTTTTTCGGCCATTTAGTTAGAAAAAAATACCATCTGGTTGTTTTTCCTGTTGTTTTGTTAGTTGTTTTTCTATTCTTTTTCAAACAAAATTTCCCGTGTAGTAAATAAGTCTATTATTAAATTACGGGGAAAATACGGGACGCATGGTCATCTAAATAATGGCTAAAATTAATTCTGGTTGTTTTAAGCCCAGTTTCTAGTTGTTTTTGTTGAAGAATCTAGTTGGAAATTTCTGTGACTGTTAGAAACACTGCGCCAACGACAAAAGATGGCGAAGCCCTTATGATCCGCGACGCACACTGCTATACATTCTTAACCCATGGCCCACGTGACAGTCATCTGATGTAGCCCGCGACCTCAAATCTAATTTTGTAAAAATGAACTCACCAAACCACTTGAGTGACCCGTGGCTTATCAGATGTACTTAAGTGAGAAAAGAATGGAAAATAAAATTTTGAGAGTAAATACTTGTCATTTGTGATTCATTTGACGGTTGAAATCATTAAAATGATCCACTTCATCTAAGTAATTAATAATAATAATATATATATGTATATATAATAATAATATAATAATAATATATATATGTCAGTTTATTAGCACGTAATGCTAATAAACTGACATATATATGACAAGGTTCTTATTGCTTGCCGATTCGTATTGGAGCTGCAAACAACAGTTGCTGAAATAGCTTCTTTGTAAACATAAAAGTAAAGTGTATGGGGAGGAGGGAATAACACACACAAAATAACTCGTTGCTCTCTCTCTTCTCTTCGCAACTCACTTGTCCCGACTTTTATTTTTGCGGCTGTTCCAAGAACTGTGCTTAGTCAATCACTCGACGGGAACCCATTTCTAAAAAATTTTAACTCGTCTCATTTTCCAGGTAAATAATGACTAGTGATACGTAAATTTCGTATTTGCGAAATAGATATGACAAATGCTAAATTCGCGAATTTTGAAGAATAAATAAGTGCGAAAAGTAGTAAAAAATTTGATTTTTTTACTACTTTTCCCACGAAGTATCAATAATTTGCAGTTTTGAAAACGGAAATTGTTCATAATTTTGCTCAATACTTGCGTTTTACGTCCTATTATGTGCTTGAAAAGCCAATATTCTCTTGCACCTAAAATATTCTCAAAACTAGATCACCTTGTTCCATGCGACTGTTTTGCCAAAAAAGGAACCCGGCTCCTCCATCTTTCTTCATTAATTTTTAAAATGAAGTTCTAGGTAATAAAATATGAGTTCAGTTAATTTTCGGTTTTGAGTTCTGCAAGAAAATTATGGGATTAATCGACAATTCGACAAACTATCCATTCGCTCAAGTTTTGTGGAGAATGTCTGGAAATTTTTTGAGCACCAAAGTAAGGACATTTTGGAAAAAAAGAAAATTTTTGACAAATGAGAATGATGAATTGAAGAAGGGAACAATATTATGCATATAATTATTCAAATAAATTGACTCTACACATGACATCAAATGCAACAAATGAAGTTTAATCCAGCATATAGATATTTTGGCCATTTGAACGTGCAACACCACCTATCCTACATCCAGGGAAGCCTTTGGGGGTTCTGGTTCCCCCCTGAAATGTGAGAAAATGACCGAAAAAAGGGAAAAAGAGAGCTAAAGCTATTGTTCTATAACTTTGGGTCCCCCTCCAAACAAAATTTCTGGCTACGGGCCTGTCATCCAGTAATGAATTTGTAAACAAATTTATTACTGGAAGAAGCTTTCTCAAAAAAAAAAAATTCTTTCAAGGACATGAGAGAGACTAAACGATCATGTTAACAGACAGTTACTTCTAATTATACACCAACAGACTTTTGGTTATGTCATGCAGATTTAAAATGTCACCAGTATAACCTGAAACATGCATAGCTTCGGCAACACAAGTATTGTAGGGTCACGCATATAAAAACGCCATGTTCCTACATGGCCGATTCGTTAGAAATTCCCCAAAGAAATGTTTATACGAGGTTGCATGTGCGGTTAAGTAGCAGTAATGGACTTCAAGTGTAAGAGAAAGAAATGTTGTGTGTGCTCCAAACTTTTCACACACACACACACACACACACACACAAGGGCAGCTATTAATTCAGATTTAAAAACATGTCATAATTAAAAAACAGCCGTTATTATGCTAAAAAAAATTGTGTCGTTTATAATGAACAGAATAAAGTTTTTTTTGCAAATGAATGTGAAATTTCCGATTTCAAAAAGTTCTTTTTTGCGAAATTTTGATTCTTTGTTTTTGCGAAATTTACGCATCTCTATAACAATGATACAACAGTGCGCGGCCCAGACTGAAACTTCGAAAACTGAAACTTCGAGGCACGAATGCGAGCCGATTTTCCCCCAGAGAGCAACAGGCCTGCCTACGCAACGATACAGTTATTCAAACATTACACTTCACTCATAGTTAGAAAAATTGAAGGCAGGTGGCAGCACTGCACATGCCAAGTATTACACTGAAAAAGATTTCACGTTAGGTTCACAACACATACATACGTAGCTTACAGCATGGTCCAGGTCTTCTTCGACCACCTGCTAAAATCTCTTCATCGAGACGGAGCGAAATCAAAGAGCCGAGTTCTCATATCAGGAGAAACCGCTGCGACTGATTTTCAATTCCAAAGACTGGCACTTATCTGGTGCGGGTGAAGGAACGATGACGGAGAAGCTCTTTTCAGGGGGGGGGGGGTTATGGTGCTGTTAAGACTATGGCCCACTCCTGGGATGGGGTTCTAATAAGGATTTTTAAAAAATCAAACCAGGGAGAAGCCTGCTTGTAATCATATATCTACTACTTTCGAAAAAATCAAGATTTCATTCTGGGGGGGGGGGGGGGTTCATGGTTTCGTGTCAATAATGCGTAAGGCACATACATATTTTATGTGAAAAATCTACAAATCGAAATGTCTTTCTTCAAGTTAAAATGCAATATACAATTGATGGTTTATTTGAATCAGCTCTTTTACGGCACCTAATACAATATAACCCCCCCGTTTTGCGGACATCGGAAGAATAAAAACATTCGTCCGTAGGATGACCACATCTGTGATGGTAATCGTTAAGAGGAGTTTCACTGTATTCTGCGACCTGGTACAATCACACCCTTTCGCAAGCGTATCGTCTAAAGGACGCTACACACTATTCTGACGTGACGTGGTCGCACGTAGCGTCAGTGACATGGGTGAATTCTGATTCTTGGGAACGTCTTCGACTCAGTTGTATAGGATCTCTGCCCCCCCCCCCCCGTAGTTTCGACGAACGAACAGGGCCGTCTCAAGAAAATCATCAGGGTTGTAACTAGAAGGGTGGGGGGAGCGGGGCAAAGCTTAAGAGAAAATAAAAACACCTTTATAAAATCAGCGGAGGCTTCGGCAAAATCATGTTTGCCCTTATCCAAAATCCTAGTTATGGACCCGGCCCAGAGCAAGTGATTTTCAGAACCGCTGCTCTCCAGAAATTACCAGCCCCTGCAACTAAAACACTTTCCCTCGAAAATCCAGTGTATGTACCAGTTTATTCACCATGAAGCCCTCCTGTGCATCTGATGGCCGTGTCCGGGTGTGGATGTGCGTTAATAGAGGGCTCTGTGACCGAATATTTATAACCGTAATGAAATTTTAAACAAAATTCTAAAAATTTTTTAAACTGAAATTTCTTTACTCGAATCTTTGACCCAGCGCTGGAATTTATAAAAAGGATGAGAGAGAGACAAAATTCAATTCGATTCCGTAAATCGGTTTGTATTCAAAAATGCCCTTATGTATCACAAATGTTTGTTTGCTGTTGCATCTCCCTCTCTTCCCCTCCCCCTTCATCATACATACACACAGAACACGCTAAAACTCTCGACTCCTTTCATCTTTCAAAGAATGCGAATGTGTGTTTGCGCATGTTGCTAAATTTAGTTGCCTGGTGCCGGGGAAAACCTTTATGAACACACACACGCAGAGAAGAGCATTGGCTTCGCGAGCATTCATTCGTTGGTGGCGGTGGTTGTCGATGATAGGAGGGGTTGAGGGGTGCTCGAATCGTCATCATCACCACCACCACTACCATCATCATCATCGTGGCTGCTGCAGGAGTTGGGCAACAGATGGAAGGAAGTTGGAAAGATATACGGTGGGTGCCGAGTTCTCAGTGCTGCCATCACACGTGGACTCGGTGAGAGAGAGAGAGAGAGAGAGAGCTTTTCTGGAGGGAAAAAGAGATTTTCAAAGGCTTGCTGTCATGGAAACCGCTGGAGCAGCCAGGTAAGGCAAAAACTTGAAAGCCAGGCTTTCCCTTGGTTTTTGCTGCTGCATCAATGGTATATATTACTGATGGGAAAAAAATCCTGATGATATATCAACGCTTTTTCTTAACATGTTAACCAGAGGGGTTCTCAACCTTTTTCAGCCACGACCCAAAATCAGCGATAAGATTAGCTTTGCGACCCATGGGATTATTCGTTCTTCGAAATTAGTGGAACCAGTGATGCAATAAGTGCATTTATACGGATTTAGTAAATGGATTCATACGACTCCTGCCGGAAGCCCCCTGCGAATCAAGTTGTGGTCGCAACCAATAACTCGAGAATCCCTGCCTTTAAGTGCATTTGTACGACCCGTTTGGAACGCCTATGCGAATCAAATTTGGATCGGGACTTATAGCTCAAGAATCCATGGCTTAAGTGGATTTGAACGACCCATCTCGGATGCCCTGCGGATCACATCTGGGTCGTAACCTGTAGCTGAAGAGTCCCTAGCTGTGTGAGTGAATTTGTACGACGGATCTCAGAAGTTCCTGAAAACTAAATTTGGGTCGGAACACATAGCTCAAAACCCCTCGACTGTAAGTGGATTTGTACGACCGATTTAAGCCCCCTGGGAATCAAGTTGTGGAAGTGACCCATAGCGCAAGAGTCCTTGCCAGTAAGTAGATTTGTACGACTCATATCCGAAGCACCTGCGAATCAAGTTTGGCCCGGGACTCATAGCTTAAGAAACCCCGGCACCTTGGCTGTAAGTAGATTCGTACGATCATTCTTGGAAGTCTCTGCGAATCAAGTCTGGGTCATGATCCATTGCTGAAGAGTCCCTGACTGTAAGTGGATCTGTACGACCTATATCGGAAGGACCCCCCCCCCCCCACAAGTTTCTGTCATAACCCGTAGTTCAAGAATCACTGTAAGTGTATTTGCACGAACCATCTAGGAAGTCCCTGCGATATAATTTTAAGGAGTTGGGTCAAAAGTTTGGTTAAGTTTATTGGTTCACGACCCGTATTTTAAGAACCCCTGTGTTAACTGGTGAGCTTTGTAGCTAACCATTGAAGATAATAAAAAATAATTATTACAGGTGGGTCTTTTCTGTCACTGATTATGACTCCCGCAGCACTACATAGTAACTACCGGGCAGGGCCACACCGGACTGCTACATTATAGAAGCTACTACTTACTTAACCGTATATGCACCTCGTAAACATTCCTCTGCGGAATTTCTAACGAATCGGTACATGTCGGAAAACGTGTGTTCTGAGTGTATGTTTGGCCCCTAACGTATTTATGTTGTGAGAGTTGCGCTTGTTTCTCGTTCTTGCTGATGCAGAGATCTGACCAGTGCCGCCTTAACGCATGGGGCCACCCGGACACGACCCGGGAGCCTTAAGAGTAGAGGGACCTCAGAAAAATGAAAATTAGTTGAATTTTTCGAGAATTTTCCAGGTAGGACTCAGAATAATCACTTGGTAAAGGGAGCCCACATGATGCTCTTAAGACGGCCCTGCAACTCTCTCTCCCATATTTTGAAGTAAAGATGGTAAATGCTTGAGTTTTCATGTTATGTAAGTATCACGTTGTAGGTCTGCCTACTCTCTGCAGAGAGAGTTTTCCAAATGGAAGATCGGATCGCATTTGCTCTTCGAAGTTGGCAAACCGCAGAAACCCAACTTCAGCCTACCGCCACTGTGCTACCCCAACGGAGTTCGAATCTCCTCACGATGCCCACACAACCTCAGAGCGGCAATTTATGAGCTGCAAAATGGGATGAAAATGCTTTGATTACATTTTGACTTCAACTTCTTAACAAAATAATAGCTTAAAATTCAGTCCAAGACAGGGAACCCATTAATATGTAAACACTGAACCCTCAGGCCTATGGTTTTGACAGACCCCCACCTTCCTCTGCCTGGGGGGGGGGGAGGAGGAGGTGTGCAGGTATATGTGGTGTCCCGGATGGTGGACCAAATGGGACGCTAAATTCTTTCTTTAATCAATTATCCGAAATTACAAGTGGGAGGCAAGATGCTTGCTCTGGCAGAAAGAATATCTAGTTGCGGCCCTGGGTAGATGATCGGTTCTCCAGTCAAGACAGCTCTTATTTTCTTGCAGACATTGTCAAGCAATGGTCACTAGGGCGGGCCTGAAACTTTTCTGATAGGCAGTGGGCACTATTTACCAAATTTATTGCTAAATGGCTTTTTATTACCATGATATAGTAGTTCAATAGTCATTCTTGAAATGGACCGCATGTAGTATTGGCCTATACAACACCTTCTAGAGCAGAAAGCCTCCGCGTAAAGCTATGACGTCACTGAAGTCGTCCATTTCACCTGTAGCCATTGGATACAGCAGTCCGACATGTGTGAAATCTTTACCTTTTTTTGCAGTATATCCAGTGACTATAGGTGAAATGGATGACTTCGGTGACGTCACGAGCTTCGCGCGGAGGCTTTCTGTTATAGAAGGTGTTGGCCCATATGGCCCCACGTTGAGAAACACTGTCCTAGAGAGTATAGTGATGGACAAACAACGGCCCGCGAGCCAGATGCAAACCCGCTTAAAGGTTTTATCCCGCCCACCACAGATTTCAAAATAACAGTAAATTTTTTTTTAATTTCAGAGTTTAAAAAAATTCATTTAAGTTGGGGGAGGGAGGGGGGTTGTTCCTCTTTTTTGCAAATGTAAAATACAGTTGTGAGAATTGTGAGATGTTCCTTTAGACCATATTCCCTTCTTGTGGAACAAAAAATATCATAACTAAGTCCCATGTAGGATAGGGACCCTTTCACATTATTAAAAAGTTAATGTTGAGTAGCTTTATTTCTGGACCCTCCCCCCAGTCCCAGGACTAGACTTCCTACTTGCGTAAGCGGTGCCGTTATATTCACAACAGGTAAGTAATCATAGTATGCATGCATTTTTTTTTCATAAATGAAATTTCAAATGGAATATATAATGTAAATTAAATTAAAAACAACATTCGACTTTGAAAGGCTCATTAAAAAAAGCTAAAAATCCATTTCATCATATTAGAAAAAATTCCTGATAAATTTCAGATGATATGGAATCGTTAATGGAGGCTTACCTTACTATACGCGAGTCAATATTTGTTGAGTAAAGATACCACAGGCGGGGGTGCTTAAATGTTTTTTTTTTTCCTTTATAAAAAAAAGTAGTAAAGAGCTTTTAGCGCTGAAGACGTCAGACTCGAGTGTTTGATAATCTCCACCGCTGGATGGAGAGGCTCTCGAAACAGATATATGGCCTAAAATGTTTCCCAGAAAACAATAATGTCTTCATAATGTCAAAAAAAAAACGCTGTAGAAGATACTTTGCAGGAAGAAAACCCCAATACAGAGAAATCTCTCGATAACGGAGGACACCCACAGGACCGAAAAATTTTGTCCGCTAATTGGGGAGTGTCCTTTATGAAGGGATATACGTATTTACATTTTGAAAATGAGACCCTTTACTAACCATCTGCAAGAAAAAAATATCCTAGAACCGGGTCGATGTGTCAGGATCTTTGCCAACTCCGTAGTATAGAATCTTCATTAGGCGCTCCCGTCCAGGATCTTTGATAGGACCCCATTTAGCAAATTTAAAATAGAAAAAAAATAATTATAAGTGATATAGGAGAGGGCTCTCGAAACTGATATATGACCCTAAAGATTTCTTTTCAAAAACATATCGTCTTTATAATGTCAAACTCTATAAAAGGTGTTTTGCCGGGAAGAAAATCAAACCCCCAATACAGTGGAATCGCTCGATAACGGACACCTACGGGATCGAAAACTTTGTCCGCTAAAGGGGAGTGTCCGTTATGAGGGGTTACACTGAATTAATTTTTAAACATGATCGTTTATATTAACCATCTATAGGAAAGAAATATTCTAGAACCGGGTCGTTTTTTTTTAATACGTCAGGATCTTTGCTAAGTTCCTGGTTCGAGATCGTTAAGCTTCCCCACCCAGGATCTTCGTTAGAACCCCATTGAAGAATTTTTCATGGGACTCCCCTGTGGCAAATTTAAAATTGAAAAAAAAAATTATTATAAAATTTGTTTTGGGCGCCATGTTTGATCGCTCTCAGTTAGAGAAGTAGAAAAGTTTCTCAAAATCGGTAGGGGTGCCACAATATTTTTATAGGATTCTATTCTCATGTTAAAGAGCCGGGGTCCCATGGGCCGTGTTCTTTAGTGGGCACCCGGGGAAGGGGAATTATTTTTTACAGACCACTTTGTAATTAATTTATAGTTTAAATAAAATAAAATGCATTAAAAGACACGTTTAAAGATGCCTGTCTAACAGTTGTTCCCAAACTGTGCTCTGCCAAAGATTTCTTGGCGTTCCGTAAAAATATAGGGGCTTGAATGGCAGAACTTTTTTCAGAAACCTCAATATATTCGAATGAAGCACAAGGTTATTACGAAATCGAACGTAAAACACTTGTTTGTGCTTCTCAAAATCTCTTCTCTCTCTAAACTACATTTAATTAATTCTCTTTTAATTTTTGTGTATGTATTCAAAGACATTTCACATTTTTTTTTGAAGTAGTTCACCCTACCTTTACAGTTCACTCAACTTTAGCATCAATGCACTTTTGTATTCCTCCCCACCCCCAACCCTTTATGCAAGCATTTTGGAGCCCTTCAACTGTTATACAGTTCAAAATGTCATTTAGCCCATGGGCTGCTGCTTTTGCGTCCCCAAATCTCTTGCCATTGAGATAAATTATTTTATAACCAAATATGTTTTTCATTAACTAAATACTTTTCTACGAACTTATTGTTGAAATTTTTTTTCTATCTTGCTTAGATTTCAAAATAACACAAAAAGTTCCTGAGTTTTCCACCACATGACGTTCTAGCCTTATAATTTGGCGTGTACTCGTATCGCGCGCTATACCAACTACGCTACTTTCATGATTCTATCTTCCATATTTCAGGAGTTATTCAATATTATGTGAATTTTCCAATCTTCTTTATTTCTCTGAAATACTTATCCTTTTTTTGTTCCCAGGCATCCGAAAATGATTCTTAGATGCTGAAAATGATTGTGAGAGGCTGCGCATATGTCACTGTGCACGCGATCTTCAAGTGGTCATAACTTTTGAATGGATGAAGATAGAGTGATGGGAGAAGTGCCATGACATAATTAAATAGGACATGGGCTACACGATGACGTTAACCAAAATGCCCCCTTGGGAGAATGTTCTTGAACTTTTTACTTTGGCTTGATAAATCGGTTTGAACAAAAATACATCTTAAATTTGTGAAATTCTATTTAATGAGAGAATAATATATAAAGTCTACTCAGAATATATCTATATATATATGTACGCTGACTGTGAAAACTTTTAAAATTTAATGCCTTCTAATACTACTGCTTTATACCATCGAATGTCTCGGAAAATTTTCCTCAAATATTTTCGGGTGAATTTCTTTCAGTTTAAAATTGAGAGTTGCAAATTTTACCAATTTTCATTTTTTGAATGTATAAAATCACATAAAATCTTTCATTTTCACGTTTCTTCACGGTTCATAATTTTAAAGAGGTAACGACTATTAAAACTGAATTAAAGTTGATAATTTCCCATACGTAACTTCAACTCTTAAACGTTCTAAAAAATTTTAGACACTCCCTAAACCTCTTCCCGTACAAGAGCGAGATATGACAGCCTAGAGTGGATGATAGAAATACATTCGAGCTCCCTCTCTATTGTTTCCCTCATCGAGACTTTTTCTTTGGTAACCCTATGAACAGGAACTGATTTTTTTCTTTATCTCAGCATTCTTTTCTCCCTCGCTACGGTTTGACGAGTAAAAAAAATGTTTGGTATGAAATATATGTAAGAGAGAAGAGTAGCTGGGGGACAGAGAAGAGAAGGCAATGGAAAATCTGTTCTTCTCATCCTTTTTTCCCATGGTTTCGTAATTATTGAATAAGGATAACAGTTTCAGAGATTTATAGCTGGTGCAACTATATATAGTTAAAATTTGTCAGAAACTCCTTTACGTAAAGGGGTTGACATGTTTACACATGCAGGTGAGTAGTGCTACAAGATATGCATAATATTGTCCGTCCCTAATGCTTTGACATTTTAGCGCATCAAGATCGTTTAAGTGTTTTCAAAATTGGTGCTCCGTTATGACATTTTCTCCTAAAAAGTGCTCCTTGGCGTAAAATGTTTTGGAAACTACCGATCTATAATAACAATATAATATATTAGCTATATTACCCGGTGCTGCCCAGGTTTTCTTCAATGATTTTTTTTGATCACGTGATATCTCCCTCTCTTTGAGGGGCATGCAAACCGTGTCCAAGTTAACCAATATGGCGACTTCCTGCGGGACTCATGAAAGAAACAAATCTAGATTAAAGAAACATAGAAATGGATAGTTTTTTTTTTTCTTTTTTAAGGGGGCACAAGGTACTTCGAATCCCCCTCCCCTTGAACTTCAAGTTATCCATTTGCCTGTTCCAGCTTCCAAAAATAATTTGTTAAAGCTGTTGAATTTTTTCGATGTACTTTTCACGGGCCCATAATTAATTTTAAAACAACCTAACCCATGAGTTTATGCAGTTGAATATCAAAAGTAATACGGAGACATTAATTTTTATGCTTGGAAAGATATAAATAAAAAGTTTAAATCAATGTGTGTTATTCCATGGATATCCAACTCAAAAGTAAGTCCGTCAAATTAGTTCTTATTTATTTTTTTGGGCTTATTATCTGTAAGCAAACTCAATATGTATTTCAAAAATCGAGAATTCATTACAATTTTGAAAGTTATTGATGAGGCAGGAAACCCTCACTAAATTTCCGCATTTCTACGGCAAAACCGGCAATTTTAACACTGATTTCTATGAGGATCATCCTTTGCCTTAACCTCAAAGTGATGCTGATGAGGGTGTCTATTCAAAAAGGTCTCATTACTGGGAGGATTGAAAAAAGTGGCAAACCATTATATATAAAGGCATAAACTATTATACATATATATATATACGTACAGCATTGAACAAGTGACAAACCATTGTAAAAGCATATGCGTATCTGAAACGTTCCCTAGAGAACCACGGTAACCAAAGTAAACGTTCCAAAAGTGATTGTTGAGGCCCAAAAACCATTGTTGCCCGACAGTTTTTTGCCCATTTGGGGCATTCCCCTGCTCTGACGGAATTTTAAAGTAACCTATCGTTCAAGTTAAGTCCCATTTGGTATATATGCAAAATTTGATGACGATCGATCTAAAATTGTAGACTTGTATAGAGAACATACACACACACAGTCAGAAAATCAATTATATATATAGACTAGCTATAATACCCGGCGTTGCCCGGGTTTTCTTCAATGAGGCTTTTTTGGATCACGTGATATCTCCCTCTTTCTTTGAGGGACATGCAAACCAAGTCTTAAGTTAACCAATATGGCGACTTCCTGCGCGACTTCATGAAATAAACAAATCTAGATTTAAAGGAACATAGAAACGAATATATATATTTTTCTTTTTTAAGGGGTGCTAGGTATTTCGATCCCCCCCCCTCCCCCGAACTTCAAGTTATCCATCTCTGCCTGTTTCTGCTTCCAACAATGCTTAATTAAAGCTGTGGAATTTCTTCGATGTACTTTACGGGCCCATAATTAATTTTAAAACATCCTAAACTATGAATTTATGCAGTTGAATATCAAAAGACAATACGGAGACATTAATTTTTGCTTGAGAAGATATAAATAAAAAGTTAAAATCAATGTTATTGCATGAATGTCCAACTCAAAAGTAGGTCCGGCTAATTACTTCATATTTGATCTCCTGGGCTTCGTATATCTCTAATCGAACTCAATATTTCAGAAATCTAGAATTCAATACAATTTTTAAAATTATGTATGTGACAGAAAACTCCACAAAATTTCAGCATTTCTACAGTAAAATCGGCAATTTTAACACTGATTTCTATGGGGCATCATCCTTTGCCTTACCCTCAAAGTGATGCTGATGATGGTGTCTATTCAAAAATCTCTCATTACTGGGAGGATTGAATAAAGTGGCAAACCATTATAAAGGCATAAATATTATACATATACGTACAGCATTAAAGAAACGACAAACCATTGTAAAGGCATATACACGTCTTAAACGCATTGCTAGGGAACCACGGTAACCAAAGTAAACGTTCGGAAAGTGATTGTTGAGGCCAAAAACCATTGTTGCCCTTCGGTTTTTTGCCCATTTGGGGCATTTGCCCTGGTCTGACGAACTTTTAAAGTAGCCTATCGTTCAAGTCGGGTCCCATTTGGTATATATGCAAAATTTGGCGACGATCGATCTAAAATTGTAGATTTGTATAGAGAACACACACACGCACACACACACACACACACACACACACAGACACACACACAGAAAATCAATTTTATATATATATAGATAACGATATATTACTTTCTGTCCCGATGCACTCTTTTCATAGTATTAATATATTCCTCTGTAGATACATATCTGAAGAATTCCTTCATAACGTACATTTCTGCGGTTCCTTGAGAATCGTTGCACGCATTAATAAAGGCTGTTTCAAATTGTTTGCACAGCGGATATCTCTGTAACCGTTGACTTTAGAAACATACTTTCAATTACAGAAAGTTTTTAAATATGGCGTGCAGTTACTTAAAATCTCAAAATTTGTTTGTGGGGTGGTATAAATAAAAAATAATAACGAAATTAACTTTTTATACAGTTCCCGTATGCTAAAAGTTCCCACTATGGAAATGTAGATCCTGCTCTGAAAAGTAATTTGTAAAAAAAACATGTATTTTTAAATGCAATATTTATCCAGATATTAAATAGATATATAAAACCGCTACGTTTTGGCAACTTCATCACAGTGTTAGCAAGTTTTCATTGGCTCAACAAAATGCCATTTTTAGGGACTGCACACAAATAGAATGAACACTCAACCAATATATATATATATATATATATTTTTTTTTTTTTTATTTAATTAATTTTTTTTTTTTACAATAAGTAACGATTGCATTTTTGACAATTACAGAATTTTTACAACCTTGAATTTATTTTAGGTTTTCCAATTTGTAGATTGTTGTACCACGATAACGATTGAGGGTGTTTCGGCAATAAATTCTGAAAACGCCGAAGTCAAATATCCCCGTTAATATTGCATTTAAAAAATATGATTATTATTGTTTTTTTTTAAAAATGACTTCTTGGAGCCGTATTCACATTTCACCAACATGTAGTTTTACAAATATAGTCTACATAAAAAGTATGGAAAACTTAAGCCACACATTTTAAGTAGCAACACTTCGTTTGAAAACTTTTTGTATTTAAAAGTATATCTCTAAAATCAACGGTGATAGAGATATTCGCTGTGCGAATAACTTGGTACAGCCTGTATAATATGACTTTCTGCCCCGATGCATGGTGTTAATATATTTCATGTATAACGATAATTCTTTCCTAACGATACGTTTCTCTGGTCCATTGAGTATCGCTATACAGGCGTTTCAATTGACATGATTTGATTCGAGCTTCACGAAATGTCCTGAACAAAAAGGGAGGGATCTTTTATCTTAGAGCGTTTCAAGTGTATTCTGTGTAAAAACAGAAAAAAAAATTATTTTCATGCTCAAGTGACTGGTCACATGAGTCGTATCTTTTTGCACAACCCCCCCCCCCCGCCCTCCCCGGGAAAAGTTTTTGCACAGGCAATTCTGTAATTATTTTATAGTTTAAATTCAAAAAATATGATTAAATTCAAGCCTCAGGGGGTGGTGTGAAATATTCAGAGAAGAGTGGGGGGGGGGGTGTCCGTTTTTTATCATAGCCGTGTTTGAAGTCGATAAACTGTGTAAAAAGAAAATATAAGTTTAACCCCTGTCAGATGGGAGCTAAAAAAAGTTCCTTAAGATCAATGTTTCCAGCATAGTATGGCCGTTGGTGCTCCCTTAAGATCAGCAGGGGTACCGCGATATTTTTGTAGGACTTTATCCTGATCTCAAGAGCCGTGTCCCATGGGCCGTGCCTTTGATACCCAGCCCTGAGCAATGATTTTTCAAAGCCCCCTCCCCCCCCCACTTAATTTACAGTGCGAAATGACAAAAAATACAATTCAATTCAGACCTCAGGGATGTAATAAGAAGTGTTTTCTACCAACTGTTTCCTGGTGGGCCCCAGGAGCTGTCACATCCCCTTGAAGTTGCTCTTGTCTCCTTGGCTCAGTGGACGTGGTCTCGGAGCAGGGGCGTGACGCCACTGCTTTATTACTTTTTAACTAAGGGCACCCTACTCCGAGGTAAAGAATTTTCATAGCCCTCTCTGCAATTAATTTATAGTGTAATGGTCGCGTTGTAAGTCAGTGTTATAGTATAAATAATAAAAATGCGATATAATCCAGGCCTCAGGAGCGTCACGAGAATAGACATTTTTTGGGATGCGTGGTATAGAAAATATCTATTATTAAGGTTATTCTGTTCCAAGAAATCGATATATCCTCAGTGTTAATGCACAAAAATCAGTGAATTAATGAATGCATTTTACTTACATTTTTAGCTGTTATGAATGAATCGGTGAGAACGAGATGGTGGAGCTCCCACCTCCGAAGGAACCTAGAACTGAGAATTTTGCTGACCAGCGTCCTTGTATGGTTCAACCGACACACGTGAACCGAACCTTCCTTCATGAGTTTGAGTCTCGGACCCAGGAGGAGAGGACTACCCGGGACGGACCTCGATGGTGAGCAGGTCAGGGATCTCTGCCCGCTCGGACTGAGGTCAGAAGAATTGATCACCGAGGCAGCCAACGTGGTGTCCACCGACAACAGCAGTCTCTTCGGCTCGTCCGGACCACCGGATGATAGGCTCGTGTCCGAGTCATGGAACTGGTGTCGAACCGGAGACGGGAAAGGAACGGGATGATGGTTCGACTTACTGCTACTACTACCACTCGAATTCAGTGGGGGTGAGCTCGAGCCTCTGTCGGAACCCCCGACAACCGCCGTGACTTCAAGCTTGATCGACTGAAGGGTGTTGTTATTATTCGAAGTTCCACTGCAGTCCGCCATATATGTATATATATATTTTTCAATAAAAATATTGCCTCGGAGATTCAAGAGATCTTAATGAATATCTCTAATATCTGATATTTTTTTATCATGAGTGATATCATTCATGTCAAATATTTCGAAATTACCCAAAAAACATGGCACCTGTCATTTTCGTATGCCGTTCATATAAAACAGGAGACACAACACGGAACATGTACTGCATTTTCTGATGAAATCGAGCAATATCTTATAATGCTAGTGGCAGCCAAATCATGACCTTAAGACCAAAGACCTCTCTCTAGAATCTAGTATTTTATCCATGTTAAATATTTCGATAGTACCTACAGTGAATGGGACCTGTTATTTTCCCATGCCGTCCATATGTACTGCATTTGCTGACGAAATTAGACAATCACCAATGGTACTAGCGGCAGCTAAATCATGAGTCACCAAAGCATGAAATTTCGAACAACTGGAATAGTTTGAACTACGAGAACAACATCGCGGTATTCTTCTTGATACAGTGCATGATTCAATGCAAATATTATTCTACCAACCATTCAAATCACTCTCCGTACTACATGGTAAATTCCTTTCGGTCCATTCACATCTGTCAGCATATTTTAGTAATTGATTAAGCCTAATGAGTTATCACTCACTCATTCTCTCATCACGGCACGGATATGCCTCAAATCCCAATCAATTCAGGATCAATTCCTCACATATCACCTACATCACTTCACAAAATAGAATAAAATTCAATCTTTAAACAACACGAAGCACAGCATAAATACGTATCACAGCGGCGCTCCGGTTCTCTCGCTCTTTGACACAGCTCAGCACACAAATTTCACAGCCTCCATAACTTCTTCGAGCTTCCTTGGGGGAAAAACACACACACACATAAAATCACATTTTTTTCCGATTTAATGTCCGAAATTCACTGTTCAACCTTTTTTTTCACTTCTCGATGCAAATAAATCTGCAATGAAATAACTGTTTAGGATTTACGTTAAGATGAACCTCCCTCCATCGAAAAATAATGAATACACATTTCCTCTATTGAAACAACAACTCTGAGCTTGATCTTAATGGACATCAGACCCGTTAGAGAATCAGAGAGCATCTGGAGCAGTGGAGAGAGAAAGAGACGGAGAGGATGCGTGTGAGAGAGAAGATGTTGGCGAGTTTTTGCTACCGGGAGCTGAAACATATCGCCAAAACGCTTGGTACCAATTTTGAATTTCACTTCCATCGCAATATTATGATAATTTCATGTTTAGGGCAGGGCTGTCTGTACAGCATCATGTGACCCAGGGCTGCCCTTACCGGACGCTGTCCCTTAGTCCCTTATGTATCGTGCTGTCTTCTTTCTGCAAAAAAACCATCAGTAATCACTCATCTTGAAAGGTCCCACCTGCCTTGATGAAAAAAAAGGAAATGAAAATCACGAAAATTCAGAATAAATGAGAGAAATATTTTCAGAATTGATGAAAGTTCAGAATTGTCAGAATTGATGGAAGAGAGTTACAAAAATGTAGAAAGTTCAGAATATTCCAGAGTTGAGGAAATTTTAAAATTTATTAAAAAAGCAATTCCAGGCATTAGAAATTATGAATTAATGAAAGAAATAATAATTCCCGAATTATTTCTTTCATTAACCCCTAAGTGCCGCTCTGATAAGGCCCCCGGGCAAAGTGATTTTTTTGAGGGATTTTTTCCTACTCCGGCTAGAAATTTCCTGCCCACCAATTTACATGCTTACTCTCGGAAATTTTAACTAGATCTCATTTTCATGAGCACGGCCAGGATTTGACTTAAAGCCCCCCCCCCCCCTCCACTATGGTGAAAGATGCACTGTACATCAGAAAATACTTGTTATTTGCGTAGACATTACAAAAGGATAAAAATAAATTTTCAATGAAGATTTTATATAAACTTTCTTCATTAAAATGCCTTAAAATGAATTCTTTTTTTCCGCACTCTCATATTACCGAAAGCATTTATAATATCTAGAATACAGTGGATCCCGCTTATATTTTATAAGCGAGATCCACTGTATATAATGACTTCAAAATAAAAGAGGTAGAAAATCATTTAAATACAATAGAAATCAGTGCTTGTCGTCACATTCCGAAAATATCATCTTTAAAGATTGGGAATATAGAGTGTTTTTGGAAAATTTTTGTATATCAAAAGAAGCGAACGTATAAACATATAAAAAAATTTATTCCCTGTCGAAATTTTTACATGCTCTGGGAATTTCAGGAAATTTGTCCAGCCCTACATTCAAACCATAATATAAATAACCACTAATAAAATAACACTAGTCTACATGGAAAAATTTAGCTTAATTTTGGGGTGCTGATTCCAGATCCGACCTTAAAAAATGGTCATCACATCTAGTTTTTTTGTTATATGGTATTTAATTTCGAATCGATTTCAAAATTCACATATTTAGTCTATACTTGTGAAATGATACTAGAAATCACGTTTCTATTTACTGTGATCAAAACATGGCGAATGGCAACACTGGTTTTATCTCTAATTGCAACCCGATTCCCCATTTTTTAAATTGAAAGAAAAGCACAGGCTTTATGTTTATGTATAACCCTTTAGTCAAAAAATGGAGCTAAGTCAACGTCGCAGATGCATCAATGTTCCAAACTTCACATTAAATTGGGGCTGATCAGAAGTGTACTCAGGGGCGGGGGACAGGGCCGTCTTAAGAACACCATGGGCCCCCGGGTCAAGTGATGTTTTGAGGCCTTTTACCTGGAAAACTCTCGAAAATTTCAACCACTTCTCATTTTTGTGAGGCCTCTCTCCTCTTAAGGCCCCCGGGCCGTGCCCGGGTGGGGACCCACCATAACGCATGGTGGGCCCATGCGTTAAGACGGCAGTGGCGGGGGAGGGGGTTATGCCCCTCCCACGACGATCAAAAATTAGACATATTTTTTGATAAAGACTAAATAGGACTAATAAAATACCTTTATCGGCTATTTTAATCAAGTTCTGTTTACTTGAATGTTTTCTGAAGGTTCTGGAAGAAAATGTTTCTGAATCCCCTCCCCAAATTTGTGACGCCTCCTATGGCTGATGGAAAACATTATGAAGGCGCTATGGACAAATCTTGCCCAGGTTTCGAGTGCTTAACAGAAAATTTTTTCGAAAATAAATGAGACACAAAGAAATATTAATTGTAAGTCCTCAAATAAGGAAACTATCGAGGGTTTTTTTTACTACATAGAACTCGCTACATGACAGTCATTCGCATCTGCAATAAAGGAGTTTTTAGGGAATATCAAGGCAGGTGTGTGGGACCTTTCAAGATGAGTGATTACTGATGGGGTTTTTTTTGCAGAAAGAAGACAGCAAGATACATAAGAGAAAGCAATGAACTGTTTTTATGAAATACTGGAAAAATGAGTATAAATTTCGTGTTTTGTGTATATGCATGTGCATTCTGGATATTATATGTATGCGTATGAGGAAAAAAATTTTTTTTTGCTATTTCATATATGTAACGATGTATGAATATGATAAAATAGCTATCGTAATTTAATCATTTTCGTCGCACCACGGTCATTTTCTGCACACGAGCGCTAATTAGACCGGGACCTACAATTTATTGCCGATTTCGAACGGCAGTTTTTTTTATACTCAACGATAGGTTGGTGCGCTAACCCCTCGGTGTCGGACGCCCTAGCAATCTTTTCTGTGGTCACGTCGTCGTTTCTGATGTACCCCTGCATGAGGAAAGTTTCTGACAAGGACGAACCGGGGGTATCGAACTCGCGACACATCTACACATCCTTTGGTACTTTAGGCGAGTTATCTTATCGACCTCGGCTACCACACCCAGCTATCGCAATAAATATATTATAATTTTTTATTAAGAATATACCAATTTCTCTCCATTTTCAAGATGTGTAAGTTTTTCATAGTGTATGCGTATTTCAAAAAATGACCGTCATGCAAACAGAAAAAACTACGTCATGTTGATTTTTTTTACATTCATATTGAATTCAGTACCCCAAACTTAGTCTAGAAAAACTTATTTCATTCGTGATTTAAATAAAGGCAAAATTTATTGACCAGTGCAATCAGACCATTACGTTTTTTCAGTGGTTCTGGCTCATGGAAGCAGAAGAAGCATCGTATTAACCGATATTTCACTGTATCCGATTCCTTTATAAATGGACGCAACTTAACAAAATAATAAACTATTCTGTAAATTATTGACAAATTGATATCTCGGATAAAAGAAACGATAAAAATTGGAAGAGAATATATCCAAAATTTATACGTGTGAAATTATAAAGTGATATTTAAAGTCAAAGATAGATGTCGCTAGAAAACGAAACTAATTTATTTTGACACGTACAAAATCGAAACTTAAACTGTTTCGAAACGTAATAATAGTTTCCCACCACAATAAAATAAGACAAAAATAAATTAATCGATATTTGACTGCATTGAATTCCGCTGTGATTCAGCTCAATTACAATAAATTTTATTGATATAATAACTTATGATGTAATTTTTTCCAAAAAAATTAGATAAATATTTCTATAATATGCATAATTAATTCGTACTTAGGCCGGGATTACATTATAAAAGTTTGATAAAAGATCTTTTACAAAAGTTGAAACAACAACCTATTGGTTCTTTCACATTCACTCGAATGTGACCGATACGCTCATTAGTTGCATTTTCCAAGTTTTATAAAAAAACATTTTAAAACTTTATTAAGAGGCCGGTTATTACAATTCAACCATTTTCTGATAATGATCGACGGGTCACGAAAAAAAGCTCTGAGGGCTAAATGTGGCCCGCGGGCCATGCGTGGAAGTCCCCTAAATTACATTTCGAATTCTTATCATTTGGCGACATTTTTTTCTACTGAAATATTGCCAAAGTCGGGTTTCCGGAACCGTCCCCGGATCCTAGGGAAAAAAAGCTTTTGTTTGGTGACTGAGCAGCCGCCGTGCGCAACTATTTCGTCATTGACGATAGATAGATAGATACTCCCTCACGTCTTATCCCCTCTTCTGGATAAACAATTCTTTTGTGGATGAGTGGTTTTTTTTTTATTCAAATCGAGGGGATCATCGCTACGAATTTATCAAAGTCCAAGGGTTGAATTTTAGAAAATTTTCTATAGAAGTTAGTCATTAATTATAACAATGGTCAGGGCCGCAACTAGATGTTTGGTCACCCGGGGCAAGTGATCATTTTGGCGCCCACTTGCAATGTTGAAGGAGAGGTTTGAGAATAAAATTTGTGCCCCCTCTGGTCCATCACCCGGGGCACGAGACCCGCCTGCTCCTCCCGAGGTGCGGCAATATATGACAAGGGTTCTCTCTCTCAATCTTAACCTATAGGTCTCGAACCACACTTGGGTCAGAACGGCTTCTGAGATGGATCGTACGAATTCACATACAATCCAGTTATAAATCCATTTGTTGCGTCACTGGTTTCAGGGGTGTCTTTCACGATTTCAGCTTCTCCTGCGCTGAGATCCAAGTATTCTTTTGGGGCTCTCGTGAACACTGATTTTATGTATCGTTAACTTACAATGAAGAAAAGCCTCGTATATAAATTTTTTCGAAAATGACTGATAGTTTAAGATTGAGAACATCGTATCTCACCTATTACAGCTTTTGGAGGAAAAAAAAGGGGGCAATCGCTTCTCTGTAGAGAAAAAAATGAACCTCTTTTGTGTGTTATTCGTAATGGGACGTCCCACTTTTTTGCTCTTCCTGTGAAGTTGAAATAATTTGAAAATTAATCTTTGAAATAATTTGAAAATTAATCTTTGAAATAATTTGAAAATTAATCTTTGAAATAATTTGAAAATTAATCTTTGAAATAATTTGAAAATTAATCTTTGAAATAATTTGAAAATTAATCTTTGAAATAATTTGAAAATTAATCTTTGAAATAATTTGAAAATTAATCTTTGAAATAATTTGAAAATTAATCTTTGAAATAATTTGAAAATTAATCTTTGAAATAATTGAAAATTAATTTATGAAATAATTTAAATTAATATTTGAAATTAATAATTGGAATATAAATTTCTTTTAGCAGCTCAATACGTATCTTGTCTATATAGGTACATCCTTCAGTTAGTGAACTCGTGTATAATTCATACTCACACACACACTTACTTCCACATTATTCCTTATTATCTTCAGTTTCGTGTTTTCCTTATCCTGGAAATTCACTCTGACATAGCCTCTTTCACAGAAAGAGAAACACACACCACACAATAAAATATATTAAGAAGTCACCAAAAAATAAGGCAAATGCACGATTTATTTGCCTTACATTGGTGACTTATTAATATCCTTGAGCAAAATCGATCTACTCTTCCAATAAAATATAATCAGTAAATTTTTAATTTATGGAATTTTTAAATTAGTTTATTCTTCTTAGGTTTACACAAATATTCTGTCGAATACCTAAGCATTATTCGTTCAAACCATTCGGCAAAAAGGCCGAATACCGAATAGCAGCCGAATATTTGTCCCATCCCTAGTTTAATGTTTACTCTACCCATGCTACTCTATGGATGTCATTTTCCTAAAATGTTTTACAACGTGTTTTTCAATAGGGGATACAAATTCACGTTTCTTGGAAAAAACTTGCAAAATAAGTTATGCAAACCAACTGATGAACACAAAAACTTTAAAAAAAATTGTACATTCATATCTCTGGTATAAGAGTAACGATATACACACAGCATGAAGAGGAAAATTACAAAGTTCTTGTGATCACTTTGTTAACTTTACTCGTTAGAAGTGTCGCATGCAATCTTTTCACACTATTTAGATTTTTAGTAAAACTTTAGTATAAATTTAGAGAACTTTTCTACCTACATCCCGGTTAAAAACACGCGTGTCCGTCACTGAAGATATTTCACATTCACAGAGGCGGATTCAGTTTTGCCGCTTGTAGGCTACACGAATTTTGCCGCCCTTCTCCCATTCTAGTCTAGTTTTCTTGGCAATTCGTTTCTCGTATTCGCCCCCCACTCCTGTATTACGCTGTGTCTGACACTTTTTCGGTCACATTGTCGCACAATGTCTTTTGTTCTCTCACTGATCTAGTCCCTCTCTATATAGGTCACCCTTTTTATTTTTCACATGCTTGCACTCTCTGGGTCACCCTTTTTATCTTTCAAATGCTTGCACACTCTCTGGGTCACCCTTTTTATCTTTCAAATGCTTGCACACTCTCTTGGTCACCCTTTTTATCTTTCAAATGCTTGCACACGCTCTAGGCCACCCTTTTTATCTTTCACATGCTGTAGGCCCCACTTTTGTTCATTCATTTGCTTGCACAATCTATGTGACTCTTTCGATCGCTTACGGACCTGATCCCTCACTTTCTAGGTCACTCGCTGATCATTCACATATTTGAAAATTCTCTGGGTCACTCTTTCGATCATTCGCATGCTTGCAAATTCTTTGGGTTACTTATTTGGTCACTCACTGGCCATCTCACCGTGTAGGCGGAGGTGGCTTTATGGCGGGATAGAAAATTTTGCCGCTCTTCTCCCCTCCAATACATTCATTTTATAATAATAATGTGATCCTCACGTATTCCCAAGGGATCATGCTGATCCGTCCAGGGAATTTGTTAGTGTTAGTAAACATCCATGCCCGGACCGGGATTCGAACCCAGACCTGCACAGTGAGAAGCTAGTTCCCTAACCACTCGACTGCCAGGCGGTAAATTTCTTCACTATCTATTCATTCCTCAAATTTGCCACCCCTCTGAACTTGGTGCCAGGGCTATGGCCCACTAAGCTGCTCCCCTTCCCTCCCCCTTAAACACGGCATTATATATTTATATATTTTATTTATTTACAATAACCCCAGAAGGCATGAAATGCACTTATACTGGAAGAAAATAATAATAATAATAGTCAGTACGGGAAGCACTTCGCATACGGAGTCAGGTCGAAATCCCCAATAGTG
The DNA here is from genome assembly GCF_987345545.1 of Pholcus phalangioides. Taxonomy (NCBI): domain Eukaryota; kingdom Metazoa; phylum Arthropoda; class Arachnida; order Araneae; family Pholcidae; genus Pholcus; species Pholcus phalangioides. The sequence goes on from NW_028301594.1 coordinate 13,320,204, forward strand.
GAAGCAAATCTTGCGTAGGAGGCACATACAAGTTCTGATGGAAGACTGTTCCATATTCTTGCCACACGGCATCTATATCCGTGGAAAAAGCAATCCCTTCTAGCCGTTGGTATTCTTATTTGGAAGCGATGCCTACGTAGGTTAACTCGCCTGTCTATGATCTCAAAGAAAGGCTCTCTCGATGGTCAATTTACAGTAAATAAAGATCGAAGGATACCGTTAAACGTGGGGAAATTAAAATTTTGCTTCAAAATATTTCTAGAGAATATTTTTTTTCAATTTTTCTGGTATATTATGCTTGCTTAAATGTATACCAACACATTTATACGATATTTGCGATTCTATTTCGTAAATTTTATGCAGAAATTATTTTACTGAATTTAGACATTCTGCTCAGTTTTTGTTACGTTGGTATTACTTCTAGAATAGTTGTCAGATGATGTTGACAACTCGTCTAATGCTCGAGCTACTTTTTCTCATGTTTCATTGCTCAAATTAATGTGATCTCGAATTTTCAAAAATTAAAATTCTGCTTGATTTTGAGGAGTCAGCATTATCATAAGAGTTTCTGTATACTGGAAGAGCATTGCACAAAAATAGGTATGCTAGAAATTTTGTTGTTGTTTAAATAAGGAAAAAAGATGCTACAAACATTTTATTACGCAATTGATAAAGGATGAAGCAGATCATTTGTGAAGTTAATTTCCCCTAAGAACACGAAAATTGTTGCTGTAGGAAACAAAAATATTCTTGGAACTTAATAACTTACCGCAAACTAAATACAGTCGAACCTCCCGACAACGGTACTAACGGGACCGAGCAAATGCGGCCCTTATTGGGAGGTAAGCGATCAACATTTCTAAACAAATGTTTTTTGGTTGTATGTGTAAAATTATGACAACCTATACTGTAATTAATTAGAAGAATCTATTTTGTAGCACGACATTTATTTTGCATTGAAAAGATACGTGAATTTTTCATGAAAAACTTTTTATTTGAGGTTTTCTATAGTGTGTCAATTTCATTCAAAAATTTCATGAAGAAAAATGCATGTGCTGTGCTGTAATCCTTGTATTCTCGCACATGCATTCTTTTCATAGGGATCAGATTCCTCCTCCGATGCAATCAGCTTATTTTTTTGTTGTTATCGGGGAAGTATCTTCCATCAGAGCTTACATGAGCTCCCTTGATCAAACAGCATGGTAAACAAGGGGTCCCAAGTCTATGACATAGCCTCTCCTTAAACTTTAACCCTAATTTCTGTTTTGTTCTTTTCCGAAACGCGTCTAGCCAACAACCCCATAGATAAGATCTTATCTGTGGATGGGGGGGGGGGGAGAGGTTGGTCCAGCGCACCCATTGTTAGCATCTACTTGAGGAACACCTCCGTGTCCGCGGGCCATATTTTGAGAGCTACTGACGTAGAGAAGAACCTATAGTTATTTTCGGGCTCAAGGAAGGAAAAACTCTTTCAAAGCAATCTTGAGGGATATTTTTCTTAAGTGATGATGCATTTTTTTTGTACATTTTAATTTCCAAAAGCGGTCATTATTCGGAAATCCTTGTTTGGAGGTTAATCCATTAGGATGCGTTCTGTTCCAAGAAATGTTGTTCAGAGGTTACCATTATGGGATGTTTTACTGTATTCAAAGGTGGAAGACATTTTACCATGTTTACAGGGCAAATTCAAAGATTTGGATTTTTTCCAATTTTGTTCATTTTGCTTTTTTTCTACTCTAGTCTGAACCATTATTCAAAATTATTTCTTTACACTCGAAACGTTATTTGAATTCATTTAAAGCAAATTACTACGTTTTTCAGCAACACTTCATTTTTATTTTTATTGCGTTAAGAAAATACATGATTCTCGAAAACTGAAATCAGAGGAAATTTAAATTTTTTCGATTTTCTGGCAATTTTCACCTTGCCCCAAAAATGTGTGAATTAGCTTTAACTCGTAATTTTTTTTTTATGAATTAAAGCCAATTCTCACAAACGCAGGGTGAGTTCTGTCACCGACAATGCCTACTCTCATGTGCAGAGACATTTCTTTTCTTTGAAATTCTAAATTCCAAGAAATCATTCACTTTGGCCAACAATGGCGCAAAATCACGTTGCTCCAAGTTGAAAGGCATGGGTACCACAGCAAAATACGTGAAATTTTGGCATTCTCATCCCATCTAATAGTACCAAAAAAGGGTCAGTACAACAAAAAAAGTCTTGATAACACTATAAGTTGTTCTATTGTTTTATATACAGTGAAACACTTGTATAACGATACTCAAGGGACCGTAAAAACATTGTTATAAAGGTGAAATCATAATAGATGAGGTTATGAAAAGTGCATTGGGACCAGAGAGTAATATCGTTAAAGCAGGGCTTGAAAAATTGAAGGCGCTAGGTCACCATGGTGACTAGAAAATCGGTACCAGTACCAAATATTTTTATACCTTATTGCTAAATTGGAGTCTAGAAATGACGCAAAATTTTCTGATTTCCTTTCATCATGACATGGAAAGAGATCCAAAAAAGTCAGAAAGAGGAAAAAAACCATAAGTTAGGACCACGTCTCTTCAGGAAAAACCATGTGCTTTGGGCATTTACAATCAAATCTTGATAAGTCGAATGTGCAGTAGCTGACTGAAAACTTCATGTTATCGCAGTTCGACTTATTGTAAATTCTGAGACTTAAGAGTGAAGAAAAAAAAGATTTACTAAAATAATGCTATTTACGAACATTGCGTTAGTAAAACATATCAAACTACTGGAGATAAATAAAATCTAAAAGATAAGATTATTCTAATTTAATCATATTTCAATTACTGTGAGTGATAATATATACAGTCAAACCTCGTTAATGAGTCGCTCTTGGGAGAGCAAAAATATGGCTTAGTAAGCGGAGTGTCTTGTTAAACAGAGTAAGACATAGCTGTGCCAATTCCTAACCGAGAACAATTGGGACTTCCAAAAAGTGACCCAGTAAGCGGAGTGACGTGTTAACCGGGTGACGCACTAACGAGGTTTGACTGTATTTAGAAACAAACTACACGTACATACTGTGTTATGGTAACAGACTCGTATATGATACACGTATAAATGAAACGAATTATAAAGTGTATAAAAGATTATTTTCTGTCAAAAAGTGCAGCGACGAATGAATCCGCTAAATTAATCTGTTAAATTCTATTGCTAAATGCTTCTACTGCTAAATAGAATTTTTATAGCTGAATAGAATGTTTCTATTGCTAAATACTAAATTTGAATATTCTTTGAATTTAGTTCCTTTATAAGAGGAAGGAAGATTTGTCTACATCGGCATTACTATTAGCCAATTTGAATGACACTTATCAAGAAATTTAATACCAAAGGCATTTCATTACATTTTAGCAATGAAAAGAAGAAAACATTTTAAAAAGAAGAAAAAAACATTATATACATAAGTTATGTCCTTTTATTGATAAGTTAGCAAAATATTGATGAACACAGCAAAGTCATTGAATATAGAGTGGTTTATACAACAAACCGCACAAAAAAGCACTAAAAAATTTTAACAAACATATAATAAAGAGTTTCAATCTTCATCAGAATCCAAACCAGCTCTTCGCCTGTCATACTGAAAAAAAAAATTATATTGCTCACAAAATTCAATCCCAAACTCTATTTGCGTCACTCTAAAAAATTATTCTTCATGAAGTAATATTACAGGGTGATCATGACATTGCTCATGCAACTGTTTAGAAAAAGATTAGAGGGATGACAGTACTCATCAAGACTAACAATATTTACAATGGAACTTGTTTGGTTTGCAAATCCACTGAATGTTAGACAAACAAAGTGACTTGTACACGTTGAAATTTCAACAGTGACAAAAAGTAGGCATAATAAAATCATAAATTGCACAATCTTGTGCAGATCAGAGAAAGACTGATGCTCAAACTGACGTCCAAGGTCCATGTTTCACATCAGCGAACTGAAAGACTGCACACCCTTTCTTTAGATCCTGATGTCTTGTAGCAATAAGGGTTCTTGTGATGCGATCTTCCACAGAGTCTACAGGCATCTTGTAGATGTTCTGAAGAAGTGCTGCTTCCCTGACAGAGCAGAAATGACATAAGCAATGAAGACTTATGCTTATTGGACATGTTTCTAAGTTTAGCTTTTCTGACATTCTCAGTGGATTGTGATCATAGGTTCCAGTGTACAATTTTTTTGTCTCAATGGGTGCTCTCACCCCTCCCAAATTTTTCTAAATAGTTTACAAACACCCTGTGTATTCATATAATTTTAATAATTTTCAATAAGCTCAAAGACTTCTACTGCTTCAACTAAACATTTTTGCAGTAACACACAACCCTCTAATACAGAGTTCGAGAATGAAAACTTCAATTGGACATATACTTTATGGCTTTCTCACTTACTACGAAATGACTTCGATGTATGATGCAAGTGAGCCCTTGATATATATATCTTTAAGATAGTCACCAAATTTATCTAAAAGTTGTGCTTTGTCTTTTATAAGATTATGACCAAACTTTTGAGCTCAACAGCAGATGAAAATAATAAACTATGATTTAAAAATTTCACCTTAAACCTTACAAACTATGATTTCAGAATTTTTATCGCAAGTTGCAGAGTTTTTCTAAAAAGAGTAAATAAAAAATTGTCCTGCGCTTGTATAAAACAAAAGCGGCAACAAACTGATTGATCGTGATTGATAGGTTGCCAATAGCTGCAAAATAACTTCTCTTCAATATTGCCATTTTGGAGAGTTTCTCTCTTTAATTTGTAATGATTCAACACAAAATTCACATGGGAATGAACATTCCTCATTTTTCTCTTTCTAAGTACAGGGTGGGCAAAAAGTCCATAGAAACTTTAAAAATTCATAAAAACTGGAAAAATAACCAAAATAAAAAACCGTTTGCAGGGTTAGCATCGCTAGGTCATGAGAATTTTTAATACAGGGAAAAAACAGCCAATAGGTGGAGCTGGTATGAGCGACTTCAGTGGAAATATGAAAATGAGACAGTCATAAGAACTTGTACTCCTAATCCACAATTAGTTCACAGTTATAAACTGTGTATGTAGACCTGCTGCACTCTGCCGTTGCTGGATATGTGATTTGATTGCAATGTGTTATCCCCTGTGGTAGTGGTCATGTGGAACAGATACTGCTGTAATAAACGATTGGGGGCATTGTTTGTTATTTACATATCTTTTCCTTGACTTGTGTATGTCAGCGCCATGTATCGGCTGCTTATGAGTTGTTTTTTCCATCTTAAAAAAAAATTCCTGTGACCTAGCGATGCTAACCCTGCAAACCATTTTTTATTTCGGTTATTTTTCCGGTTTTTAGGAATTTATGAAGTTTCTACTGACTTTCTGCCCATCCTGTACTATAACGTCATGGCTTAAAGGTTAAAATATAACCAGACATTTTCATCCCCACCTACGGCAACTCTGGTCACTACTTGAAAGATTACATTTCTCTTGCTTATATTTTCGGAATAAAAAGCTTCAATAGAAGCTGAAAAACCAGTTCTAACAACTGACTAAGAGGAAAAAATATCACCTTTCAGTTAGTGATCGGTATGCTTATAAACTTCCAGGTTTCTTGACCTTTTTCTAACACACATATCAGAGAAGTTTTATACACACACACATTAGAAAATGTATCTATTACCTTTACAGTGGGTGCTTTTTGCTGTATTCGCTGGTTAACCTGTTCCAGCAATCCAATAAATTCTTGTTCACTCAGCTGTGTGTGAGAAATTAAATATTTCTGAATCAAAATATAAGGTTCATGTAGAATTTAAAAAAAATAAGAATGTTAACTTGTAATATTTTTGAAATGTTCAATGAAATATTTTTCAGAACAGCTTCAATATTTAAATTTTAGTTTATGATAAACTTGTTTTAAAAATTATTTTAACAACACAAACACACTTTTAACACAACATAGATGTTAATCATCAATTCTATTTTGCTATAGAGAAATTCAATTATTTAGTATGCTGTATTTTTCTAAACCTATGACAATGACTACTACTTTTGGCACAAACACAGTGCACAATTAGGGATCAAATGCATCTGCATACAGGGTGATTCGAAATTGAACGTACAAACTTTTAGGGGCGGTAGAAAACACACACAAAAAAAAATTTTAAAAAAATAGAATCACATAGGAATGTATGACCGGAAATCCAAACCTGATCAGCTGGAGGATAAATGAAGATGCAGAAATGACAAGCAAATAATGGGCAGAAAAACTCTTTATCTAACGTGGAGTTCTCATTGTGGGAAACCCAAAAAGCCATGTCTCCCACAAGGGCGGGGCTGACGCTATAAAGTAACTACGGAAGGACCCGTGAAAAGTCTGACCGGAGACCTTAAAAGATTCCAGTCTAAGAGCCTTGCTTCGAGGATGTGGGAGCCATGCTGAAAGCCATGGTCTACAAGGCACCCATTGACTCTGACCTTGGAGCATGAATCTCTGTTGCAGCTGCAAATGTCTGTGAAATGCTCTGTATTTTTGAAAGGGTTCAACAATCAATGCATTGCTGTTGTGAAGCGTGCATAACAGTGGACACTGGATGGCAATAACTTTGAGCAGTTGTTGTGTGAAATTTAATGTGTACACATACTGTCCTCGTGTAAAGTATAGCTAAATAAAGAGTTTTTCCACCCATTATTAGCTAATAATGGGTGGAAATCGTTGGTGGATGTTGTTTGTGCATCTTTGTTTATCCTCCAGCCCTAAAAGCAGAATGTTTTGCCTTGTTTTGCAACGAGCCCCAGACTGACTGGAAATGTTCTACGATAAAAATCCCCCCATAGTGATGTTTTCTTCATTTTTTCTTAAAATTCTTCCAGATTGTTCTGCAGTAGCAATGATTGTTCAGTGGCATACATAGCAGATTTCGGCACATTCTGCTTAGGGATCCTCCAGCTGATTAGGTTGGGGGTTTCCGGTCATACATTCCTATGTGATTCTGTTTTGTTTCTGTGTTCTCTACTTCCGCTAAAAGTTTGCATGATGAGTTTTGAATCACCCTGTACATATAAAATTGATTTTCTGTGTATATGTTCTCTATGCAAATCTACAATTTTGGACTGATCGTTGCTAAATTTTGAGTATATATATATATATATATATATATACATACATATATATGAAACAGCACCTGGCTTGAACAATATAGGCTACTTTAAAAGTTCATTAGAGCAGGGCAAATGCCTGAAATGGGCCAAAAACCATTGGACACCAGCAGTTCGTGGGCCTAAACAATGGCTTTTGGAATTTTTATCTTGGTTACCATGGTTCCTTAATAACACGCCTCAAACATGTTTATTCCTTTACAATGATTTATCACTTCTTCAATGCTCCCAGTAAATTAAGAAAACCCGACAGCACTGGGTAGTATAGTTGGAATTTAGTATTGTTATAAAGTTAACATCAGCTATATAAGCATCTGACAAATCAATTAAATGAAATTTTCCTTCTTGTTACAAAAATAATAGTGCCAAACGAAGGAATGGCAACATTCCAAAACAGCTGTTTCAAATGGGTTGATTCGTAACACATGAAATTTTCTCTGCTTGCTCTCATGACCTCCAGAAATGGTGGCAGAAAAGCACAGATAGCCAAGGGGACTACTTTCAAAGGCCTATCACCATTAGTTCCTAAGCCTGGTTGGTAGGTCAAATTGATAAAAATTCAGGTGCCGACCAAATTTTTTAGAAGTCAAAATTTTTTAAAGAAAAATGTTCAAAAATAATCTTTTTCGACTTTTCTAGGACTTAATGACTCCTTTCGAAATTGGAACACACAGCCAAATAAATTTTGTGATTTCCCTCAGATTCCAATTAAGTAATTATGCATAGGAACTTTTAAGCACTCATATTAAATTTTTGATCACCATTAAACCTGTCCCCTCCCCCAGATTTGTTAAGCCCTGTCAGTTTGCAAGTTGAACAATTAATTTTTTTATGAGCCCGATTTCGGAACTTTTCCGATAAAGGTTGTGTTTTGGCTATTTAAGGTTATGGTCATTGACAAAAAAATTTTATTTTAGAGAATTGGATATGTGAACATTTTAATTAAAAGATATAAGTGTGTACAAATTTAAAGATGTGTTTTGAAACAGGTATCGCTTACTTTACACAATTTTGAAAGGTTCGTTTAAAAAATTTCAATCTGCAAAATTTGCAGAGTTTAATTTCATGCTAATTTTCATAACTAAAATAAAAAAATATGACTGTTAAAATGACGAAATATGTTTAATTTGTGGATGTAGATGAGTCAAATATGGATAAAATGCTCAAATCCAACTCACTGGTGAACATCTTTTGGTTATACTTTGATGATGCCAAAAGTATTTTAATTGAAGACAAATTATCCAAATGGGACTCAAATTGTTGAATTTGCAAAGGACATTCAGAATTCTCTGGTTTTGATGAAAAAAAAGTTTTTGTAAAAAGACAAAGAAAGCTGTTTGCCAGCTAGATCTCGACTGCTACATTAAAACAGTTATCAGTCTATCATACCAGGTGCTCTAAGGAAGAGAAAAGATCCACAACCACCAGAACAAGTCCATTCATCATCCGATTGAGAACAGAAGTAAAAATTACTTTTTTTAAAATAGAGTCAGACATTCATTCGCATTTTTTACAAGTTTGAATATACTTCATTCTCATTCCTAAAAATTTGTTTCTCTCTTGAGTCGAGTGCATTTTTTATCGTTCGAGAGTAACTTCCCCATTGCTGTCTTATCCAAGTTAAATTTCGCTCTACATGATTATTTTGCAGAACCAATTAATCACATAAAAAGAGGGGACACATTTGTATTCTAAAAGCCTGTATATCATAATAAAAAGTAATTTTTTTATGCAATACTGCTCCACCTGACTACAAATGTAAATAAATAAAATATAAATCAAATAGACTTAAAGCAAATGCACTAGAAATTATACATGAAAAATAACTTTGTCATCATTAACCTCAATATCACACAAATAGAAAAATGCTAGATGAATTACACATACCTTAGTCCTAATCTGGCCTGTTCGGGCCATAGTGATTATCATATTCTCAAGCATTTTTCCATTTTCAGGTTTAGCAATTGATATTGTGCTCACTAAATAAACAAACAAATATTCAAGAAAAATAAAATAAATGAACAAATGAATGATCTACAATTAATGATATCATATATAATTTTCAATACAAACTTGATATCAAAACTTTTTTCGGCTGTTGAGAAGGGGATTTCATGTTAAAGAACATATTAGAGACAAAAATCAATAAAGGGCAAACATTGAATTGTGAAATCCTGTAACCCTCATCTGCAAATGCCAATATCTGCAATAGGGTTTCTAAATTACTGACATTTTGAAATCGTCAGGAATCTGGAAATCACTTATTTACAGTGGAACCCTGTTTATACGACCTTCTCGTTTATAGGACGTTTAGGTTCGGTTTTGATTATTCTCTATACTTTTCAATGTTAAAATATTTTATTTATCCACCACATAATTTCAATTACACGTCGTTTTCATTTTGATCCAAATCTCAAATTTTCAGAAAACTATCATTTCTCTCAATTGACGACCCCCTCTTTTTTGTAGGCAGCATAATTAGAAAACTGCAATCATGTTTTATGGATATTGTAGTTGCAAGAGTCATAAATATTAGGGTGCTTGTTAATGGACCATAAAAGATGTAAGCTTTCAGTAGGCTGACGACAACTTTAAAGTAGGCACCAAAGCGATTGGTTTATGATAATTCTGAAAATATGCTAAGCCAGAGCAAAAAGTCAGCACACAAAATTTTTGGTCACATGGGTGTCCCTTATCAAGAGGTTCTACTGTACTGAAAAAATAATGGCTCTCCTGTGAAATATCCCTTTTGTGATATGGTGCCTTTACCTCCAGCATACTAAAATTTAGACCGAGCAAATTAAAAAACAGACACATCTTACCCTTTCTATAGCTTCGATTCCACATATGCTTCATACTAATATTTTCATAACTATGCTGATCAAATTGTTACACATCACTTCAACAAAAACTATCCATACATTTTTTGCACCAAACAACAAATAGAGAATTTCTCCAGATTTTATTTTCAAATATTCAAGTCCCCAATTTTCATATTGGATCATATTCACCCTCTGAACTATTAGACCCTTCTTCAAAGGGGTTGAATTCTCTTTCCATAAAATCCTGAATCATGATAAATAATTTTGACAGTGTTGATTCCTAACCATCAGCTAATCTCCTTAAAAAAGTTGCATTCTCTAAAATATCTCCTCAAAGACAGACAGCTCCCCCTATTCTTTTTAACAGATATTTCAGATTTGTAGTACAACTGTGAAAAAATTATCCTCCCACTTATAATATAGTGTTTTCGGCATTTGAAAAGACAAGGGTCACTCCATTATAAAAAAAAAAGTACAGTAAATGAAAAGTACCTGAATCACTCTGTCCTCCTAAAGTGGGGGTGTTGCTTCAGACCTTGTCCAGCAGTGGATACATCCTGTACTGATCGTTATCTGTCTTGACGATTGCTCAAAAATAGGGTGCTGTTTTATATCAGGGATACTTTTGGCTTCTCTACTTACAATTGCAAAATAGCCTGTCATTGTGATGCCAAAGGGAAAGTAAAAATAATTCTAGAGATTGCAAAAGAGGTTGGATTGGAATCGTAACCTGCTACATGCTTTCTAGGAGAGAATCTACCAAATTCTTTCAACTTGAAACGCAATGCTTCTTTTCAGATATTATCTCATGTTCATCTGTCGTGTTTCTCAAACAGGGTCATAAAATGGAAGTAGTAAGAGGGCTTCTTTTGTTTCACACTCTTTGTATAGTTCTCTCAGTATTAGAATTTTAAATAGGCACAAGGTTGCTAGTACAGTTTATAGAATTGGAAACTGGAAAAAAAAGGGCTCTCCCATCTTTCCTCTATTTCTTTCCCAAGCAATGCTAGAGAAAATTTTTCAACTAATATTTCCCATTAATTTTTTTTGAAAACTTTTTATACTCCATTGTAAATATTAATATGTTGCAATAGTATTTTCCCTGATCTCCTGTGAATTTTTCTCGGGATTTCGGGAACAGGAAATCATAAAAAATTCCAGAGAACGGGCAGGCAGGAAACTTCAATCTGCGCTTTATATGCAGAAAGTTATGGTTCATGTAAAAAGATTCCAAAAATTACAATTTAATTAGCTATAGGCTACAATTTTTGAAAGCTACCTAAAATAAGCTTTTTTAAGCACTACTTAAAATAAGAAAAAGTCATTGGTTGGCACATGCAGATTCTGGAGGCTAGGGATCAAGCATCAATGGATGGTTGGTAAAGTTCAGGGAAGCTTCTACATCAATGAGTTTGAAAGCTTGGAGCCAGAGACATATGCAGAAGGGAAAGGTCATAATGTGCATGCCCCCTCCCCCCAACCAACTGAAAATTAGAAAAAAAGTTTATAGTTCTGTGAAAAAAAATTAAAATTTTGAAAGAAAATACCTTTATATATTATAGTATTTTAACCGAATTCTGCTAATTTAAGTGGTTTTTGAAAGATGGTACACAAAATATCTTTTTGTGACCCCTACAATGGTCGATCCTGCATACACTCCTATGTGGAGCATCCAGTTTTGGGAGTTTTTACTGTGTTTTTCACTATAAACACAGTGAATTGTAACCCTGTTCAAGGGTTAACTTTTGAGGGGAGGGGGGATGGTTTGACAAATATAAACCGGCTTGGCCACACTTTTTCTCCTTGTAGGAAGGAAAACTGGAGGAAGTAAAATTTTTACCATCCTCTTTGGTGGATTTTTGTGGTTCCATGTTTCAAAAGCAGAGTTTTGAAGAGCCCTATGGACTTAGCACGAGTGCAGAGGATTATATTGTTCCTAGATAACAACCTACACTACATACGTATTAAGAACATACGCAGTGCGTATCTGAGCAGTAGGAACGATGACGAATTCAAGTCGGCAAGAGTCCGAATAATTGATCATACGAGAAAATATTATCTCTAACCACGTCGGCATCAACAAAGGAACCAGTGAATGGGAAATCTAAGCACATTCACCTGTAGAGACAAATTAGATCATTGACGACAATTACGTATTAAGTGTGATTACTCGGCTGTAATCATGTTTATAATTTTGATTGCATATTGTCTTAGATTGTTTATATATATTTATCTGTTATATGATTCCAGATTGACAATTGCTGATGTTCCAAGATGATTGTATCAATTTATTTACTTTATATTTTGTTGCCTTTGACTGAGGTGACTGTTCAGGGGCATTACTAGGATTTTTGCCGCACCCACAACTTCAATGTTTGATAATTTTGTAATGGTGTTCTTTGTTCCCACCTAAAACTGTCACCCCCTAAATTTTGCTGCCTGGGGAGTTGCCCCCATCCCCCTCTAGTTACAGCCCCGTTTTGTTTCTTTGATTTTAATAAAACTTTCTGGATACACCCATCCTTTGGGAATGCTCCGATATCTCTCAGTGATGGGAAGCGGGGTTGTGTCCGGTCTTCAAAGGTCAAAGGTTCCATGTCCTATCCCATAATCCTTTGTAATTTATCTCTTTTGCCTGAGTGAAAGACACCAGTTTTCATAAAGAAATATAAGTATTTCACACATGTAAACAGGGCTCTTGTAGAACGTGCAAAATGAAACATTTATGAGGAGAATAGCTCGCAAACATGGCGTAAAATTCCACAAAGTGTAAAAGAACTATCTAACGAATGATAACTCAGAACCATATCTAACTAATGATACGTAGGCTAAAAAAGGACTGTGAGAAAGTTTTTGAGTTATACAGTGATACCTCAGTTTACAAATTTTTTTGGCTAACAAAATTTTTTTTCATGATTTCTCTGCCCAAGCTAATGAATACAAATTCAGCTAACGAACATTTTTGTTGATATGGATGTAGACATTAGTATAAAGCAGCTGTGTTGTGAGCTAAATTTTAGCAGCAATCGTCATCAGAGAGAGAGAATTACTGTCACTCAAGCCTGATTAACTTATGTCGACCTCAAAATCTCTTTCAGAAATTTTTTTGAATCACGTAAAATAAAAGATAAAGTTGATAAAAAACACATTAAAAAAAAAAAAAATTATATTTTCAGATCACGTTTTTTCAAAGCAATATTCTAAGTAGCATCAAACTGATCAGTCTGAACATTATCTAGGAGCTCATTTTTTCCATCTGCATGTAACAGTCACAGAAATGAGCTGACCAAAACACAAATGGATGGGAAGACCTATGAACTTCAATGTATCAACACCAGCTTTTGTCTACTAAAGCTGGTGTTGGTTATATACACACTACACAGTGTAAAATAAAATGATTTTCAATATCCCATCTTGCAGTGAATTCTAATTTATCCAGTTTCAAAACTGTTCGTTTTAGCATTCTGTCAGTTCATTTCTCAGTATTTTTTATTGAGCTCCTTTAGTGTTTCATAAATCTAATCTACAAATTTTGGGTCGTACCTGGAATGAATTGAATGATTTTCCATAGAAATCCATGAGAAATCATATTCCAGTTTACAAAGATTCCAGCAAATGAACATGGTTTTGGAATGAATTACCTTTATTAGCAGAGGAAAAACAACATTCTGTGAGAAAATTGTTGAATTTCTGGGCGAAGCATGTTTAAAAGGGTAAAAACATTATTTCATTTCTTTCTTCAGTTATTTTCTTAGTTAAATATCTGTCTACTGAACTATACATTTTTCTTTGATAAAATTTACTTTTACCAGCATGCAGTAAAAAAAAAAACCTTCAACATCTAAAAATTAGTTATTACAATGAATGAAGGCCAAAACAGAAGGAAGAGAAGTACAATAATTTTTATCAAAACATTACCAACATAAGCATATTAAATGGCCCAAGATGAAAAAGAGTGAAAAGATATGATATAATACTGCTGAGAATTATATGCTCTGTAATTTCAATATATATTTAACGAAATTGTTCTCGCTAAAATTCAGTAAATAAGTGACTGGAAGAAGAGAAAAAAACTAACAGCGACTTCGAGCCTCCTGTGAGAGAACTTGAGAAAGGATATGGTTCTTGAATTCAGCTTCCCTCTGCTTTTGTTCTTCCTCTGCAGCTGCTTGATTCTGAGGACCTCCCTGGAAGAACAAAAAAATAATTAAAGACAAAAATATTGTGACATGCGATACACACTTGGGAAGAGAAAAAAGCTTGTTCCCTTCGAACTGGGAGTAAGGCGAATCACGAAGGCTGTGTATAGTGAGTGGGAGTGGCGATTGTCCGCCTCTGCCCATGCCAATATATTTTTAGTGAACTACCCTTATTGCTCTTTCCCGTATCCCTCCCGGAAGATTAACCACGAATTTAAAGCTGCTTGAAAGGTGGAAGCCCTCTGAAGATTCTGTACCACATAAAAAACGGGAGGGGGGGGGAAGAGGAGGATTTATAACAATCCGTGTGGCGATCTACTTTGCTAGGAACAAAAAAGACAGATAAAAGCAAGATTAAGTGCACTCGTTACATTAAGAATCAGAACCAAAGATGTAACAAATTGACTATCGCTTCACACAACTGGTAGGAAAAAGTAAGGTAAATTCAAATTTGATAAAGTGGACCTTTTGCAAAGAGAGAAGTCACCTGCTTACATAGACTTTCGGCCCATTTACGCGGGTTAAATAGTTACTTAAATTTTAAGTTTTCAAGTATTTTATAAAATCTATCCAAACATCAAGTAATTTAGTTGCATATATAATGAAGAAACCATTGGATAATATGAAGACACACCCACTGACGCATATGCATAGCATCTACTTAATTGGATTCTATTACACTTGCCCACTTCAAAACTTGACAAATTGAGAAAAAAGGTGTAAATCAAATATTTTAGGAACCAAGCATACTTCTTTCACCTGGGCTATTAATAACTCATAGAAAAAAAATGTAGGCACTACTACAATTTTTTTAGTTGCTGTTACGACCTTACACCTGGGATTTGCTCAAGCCCTGGTCCACTTAACAACTAAATCACTTGATTACTTAACAGCTTAAACACGCTGCTTACACACTTAAAACTAACTTAAAATCTAGTTCACTACTAAATTACTTTACCCATGTGAACAGGAGATATCCTTGAAGGCTCATATTTTCAGACTTTCAGAAATATGTTATTCAATAACAAAGTAACACTAACGAAGAGGCTATGGATTGGGTGGATTTTGAGCAGGAATTTCTAGATAACTCCAATAAACCACTCAAACAATTCGATTTTGCAATCAACCAATCAGTTTGGACATCACTGCTCCCACTCAGCACTGAGAAATCTCTAAAGCCAGGTATTCCTAGGAGCAGGTTTTCTGTGCAACATGAATCGCACAGTGCGACACACCATCTACTCACAAATAAGAGATGCACGACTGTTTTCCTACAAAGTGCAACAAGCCTTGCAACAGCAGTTTATACATCGGCGTGATTGGCCGACTGCTTCTGGAGGGGTCAAGTGTGTCATGCGTTGAACGTTTCACCAATGTTCTCTTCATTTCTGTTGCGTTTTTCTTTCCCTTCAAACCTGAGCATACAGATGGCAGAATATTTGATGCTAGTGCCATATACAAAAAGGCCACCCTGAGCTGATGCTCCAAGCTAAGAAAACAAAATGCGTAGTGTGATTATGTAACATGTTTCTGCCAAAGCGAAATGGTTCAATTCAGTTCACACGATGCAAAAAAACCTACATCTAGGAAACCCCGGCTTAAGGACACTGCTTAAAAAGGTGAAGTTATAAGTTAATTTAGAGACCATGTACATCAAATGAATTTTTAGACATTGTTTTTGTCATTTTATATATCTGTAACATCACAATTCCCCCCACCCCCATATACCTCAGGGCGTTAAATTTAAAACCGCACCAATGGAGGGGGGGGGGACCATTACATAATGCCGTATAATTTCAAAACGAATCCACTGTAACACAAATATTTTTTATTTTGTGCTGTATTATAAGAAATCGATCTAATGGGACATGGGTTGAAGGCAGTTTTACTAAAGGGTAAATAATAGAGATTATTATTCCGATAGTCAGTGACAATACGTTACTGTTCAACAATAATTAATAATTACAGCTTTTTGTTGCTGCAGTTCCCGGAGCCTCTGGGCTCTCAAGATTTCCAACTCCTCATCGGCCATCGGTACCAAAACACGCTGCTCTTACACTGCTTTTCTCACCCTGTTTTCAAAACATTCTGCAGAAATGATTTTGCGAAAAATGAAACCTTTGGTCTTTCCACCGTATATGCTCTTGAATCGAGAGTTGAATCAAGAGTCTTGATTCAACACCACACTAGAAATATTTATATATTTATATATTATTATATATATTTAGTGTGGTGTTGCTTGATTCCATTTTTTTCAAACTGAGGACTTGATCGAAATACACGAAATTGGAATGAGGGAAAATACATAGATTGGCAATCATAGCAAAAAAGATTGCTAAAGATAAGAAAAGTTGCCAATTATCTCTAAAATAGTACGAAAAATGAAGCGAATCAAAATTGTACTGTTACACTGTGCGGAATGCGAGAATGTAACACCGAGTCCTGCCCTCAGGGCTATTACAGTGGCTTACAAAAGGCCTCTGTACACTGTCGCAATGCGAGTGCGGAATGCAAGGATTTTCACGCCGAGTCCTGCCCTCAGGGCTATTACAGCGGCTTACGAAAGGCCTGGCAGCTAAATGTCAATGGGCCAAGAAATAAATTTCCTGACCCAAGGGCCATGGTCAAAGTTGGGTCGAATCCGCTAATGAAGTTTAAATTTTCGTAATTTTTTGCAGTGTTGCACAATAGTGCAATGCGAGTGGATCACCCATCGAGCTTATATTACTCAAAATTATAAATGTATATAGTAATATAAGCTCGATGAGATCACCCTCTGAGCTATAAGTAAACTTTCCTTATATAGCTCAGTGGGATCACCATCCACTTTGTATGTTGTTTCATAGATGGCAGAACAAGTTCGAATACTTTAGGCTACTTTCACTGAGCTATAAGTAAACCTTAGCGTTTACTTATAATGAAATAGATCAGTGGCTATAAGTAAAGTTTACTAGCCACTGAGATATAAGGAAAGTTTGCTTCTAGCTCAGTGCTTATAGCTCAGTGGCAGTGTCTTTTGCACTTCTGCAGGTGGCAATACCACCAAGTGATGAAAAGTCCCAATCGCCACGAGTGACCTGAAACTTTTTGACTTGTAGAATAGATGTAAACAAACATCTCTCAGATTTCACTTGTTTTTGTCTATTTTGAATGCCTTTATAGCTATGGGTGTTTTAGGATTATGGCAGTTATTAGGTCCCGTAGGCCGACCCGTCACTTTGGAGTCATTGGAAAACAAGATTCTAGCCGTTGATATAAGTATATGGCTTAATCAAGCCATCAAAGGATATCGAGATGCTCAAGGTGGATCCGTCGCTAACGCCCATCTATTGAGTTTATTTAGCCGACTTTGTAAGTTGTTATATTATAAGATTCGCCCCATCATAGTATTCGATGGGGCGGTCCCGGAACTCAAGAGACAAACTGTCATCAACCGGCGCAAAACTCGGTCCGCGATGAAATCCATATCCAGAGACGCGGCGTTGAAGATGATGGCCAGCTATCTAGCCAGTAAGCAAGTGAACACGAACTCTAGAAGCCCCGTGAAAAAGGCCGTGCTGACGAAAATCGCGGCGAGAGACGATATATTTGTGTTGCCTCCACTGGAGAAAAGCTTGAAAAGTGACGAAGGGAACGGTATCGGCGGTCGGTTCGAATTACGTTACGATCACTTGACAAAAGAGGACATCAAATACCTCGACGAAATGGACATCGAGTCCAATGACTTCCAGGAGCTGCCAGCGCACGTTAAACAAGAGTTATTGGCTACTCTCCAAGAGATAAGGAGACATAGGAACTGGGATTACTACGAACGACTGCCCAAAGAATCGGACGAGTTCTCGTCCTATCAAATGCAGAGCCTATTGAAGCGTAGGCAAGTTAAAAACAAGATCGAGGAAGTGAATAAAGATGCTAACAAAACATTTTGCACTGACATCATTAGCATGTATACGGATGACCATATAGTTGGTGAGCCGACAAAAATCATGTCTGAGGAAAACTCCCATTATGTATATTTGAAGAGAAAATTAACTGATTCCGAGACCAGTAAGAAATCTGTTATTAAGAATAAAAATTACGAGGAAGAGAGAAATTCTACTCACGAAGAAAGTGCTGGAAAAAAGGATGAAGTTAATGAGATATTGTCTAACAGTGTTGGAAAATTTGAGGACATCGATGAAACTCAAAATGATTCTGAAGTATCGAAGATAAATGAGAAAAAAGAAAAGGTGAGAACCAGTAATGTTTCTATTGATGAATCAAAACCTTCAGCTGAAAGTCAGCTTCCACGTTTGTCTCAGACTCAGAAAATTAACAGTGAGGAAGTTATGGTCCCCGCTAGCAGTGGAACAACAACACATTTATCATTAGATGTAAAAGGTGATATTAAGGATAAGGATGTTGTTGTTACATCTTGTAGTCCAAAAAAACTTAAAATTGGAAACGTATCTGCTGATATGCACAGTGACATTTGTGACTCAAATTATTATCCATCAAAAGAAAAAATAATGAAATCTACTGAATGTAAAATTAACGATTATTCTGATAGGGACATTGAGGTCTACCAGAAACCTGTGATGGAGGAAAGTCATGATGAACGTGAAGAAATATCAACACCTCTTTCTCCAGTCATGCCTGGAACATCAAGAAGCAATGATAGTGATCAGTCGATGAGCTTTCTTGAAGTTTCCGCGAATCAATCGGCATCTGATAACGAGATGTCCGATTCCGATTCTGAAGTGGATCAGAGCAAAGAGCATGACTTCATCAGCGAAATTCTTAATAATTCAAAAGATGATGAGACAAAGAACCTCAATACAAATGTTAGTCTGAATTCACAGCATTCTCGTAAAGGTTTTAAGATTTTCAGCAGAACAGTACATGACGGTGCACAAAAATCAACTGAAAGCATTTCTTTAGAAGATGAGATTTCTGCAGTGAATGCTCAAATTTTGAAAGAGATGGAGGCTGAATCTTCAGTCCTTATGACCGAACAAGCTAAGAAGGAACGTCAAGCAAGTACAGTTCAAGAGCACATGTATGAAGAATGCCAAGAACTTCTAAGGCATTTTGGTGTCCCATATGTCATCAGTGCTATGGAAGCTGAAGCGCAGTGTGCTTTCTTCGATGCAAATGGTGTCACAGATGGGACCGTGACAGATGACAGTGATGTATGGCTTTTCGGCGGCACAAAAGTGTACAAAAACTTTTTTAACCATGATAGGTTTGTTGAGTTTTATAAAGACAGAGAAATACAATCTCATTTCAATTTGAATAGAAATAAGCTCATCGCTTTTGCTATGTTGACTGGTAGTGATTATACCGAAGGAATAGAAGGTGTCGGACCAGTAACAGCTACAGAGATCATCAGTGAATTCCGAGGAGAAGGTTTTGATATTTTGGAGAAATTTAAAACCTGGTGGACGCTTGTTAATAAGCAGGCAAGTCCTCCAAAAAACAAAGTCCGGTCAAAGTTACAGAAACTTCCGATTCCAAATGGCTTTCCAAATAAAGTCGTTTTTGATGCATATTTAAATCCAGTTGTGGATGATTCCTTAGAAACATTTTCTTGGGGTCTACCAGATCTAGATGCTTTGAGGGACTATACAAAGTCTAAGTTTGGATGGAATAAGGTTAAAGTCGATGCGGTTCTACTGCCGGTTATAAAACGTCTGAGTGAGAGGACTAGACAAACACATCTGGACAGCTTTTTTACGATTTCCCTTAGAAAAGAAGAAAACCTTTTTCCAAGCAAGAGAATGATGTCGGCATTGCAAAAAATGAACTCGGCAGATTGTGACAGTGAAAAATGTGATGACCCTAAGAAGACAAAAAACAAAAAGACCAAGACAAATGCCGGCAAGAACAAGGCTGTAAGCAAGGGGAAAGGCAAGGCTGTCTCTGGCCAGCCTAAAAAAGTGAATGTGAGGAAGGTTTTGAATTTGAGTGAAGGAAGTTCGGATGAAAACTAACATTTCTGTGATTTATTATTTAACCATATTACATGTTTAATTATATGTTAGGCTTTGATTCAAATTTGCTTTGCATTTAGTTTAATATCAATTACACCATTTTAATTGATTTGTTTCACACTATTTCATCGATTACTTTCTATAACATGTTTTAAGTGGAATGATCTTTGTGGTGGCTTGCTATATTGGACAGAAAACATTTGGGACTTATCGTATCTGTAGTTATAATGGGACAGTTGCTATGATACATGGTTGTCATAACTGAAGTCTCCCAGATTTCTACACCAATCTCCAAGACTCCCGAAAAGTTCATATGATTCCAAAATCTTAACCGTTATTGTAAAAAAAATTGTTTCAAAAGAATTTACTAGGAAAAAATACTATTTTTTTTTCCATTTGTAATCCCTGAAATACCATCACAAGCATGATGTAAGTTGTTGCCATTTCATCAAATCACAAAAAAAAAAAATTGGGGGTAAAGACACAATTAGCCAATCAGCCAGTATCAATTCAGCCTTTTAACATCCGAAATTGCAAGATTACCTGTAATTGATTTGGCCATATGTCCCATAAAGTCTACGTCTATTGTGGGCCTGATGAGAATTTTTTTGAGTCGTTATGATAGGTAATTTAACCTCATTTTTGGTGAATTTGATGCTATTTGATGATGGTCTGCAGTATGTCACATTCTTGCAAAGGGAAAAAATCCTTACAATTGTACCAAAGTTAATGAAAAATCCCTTTTATATTTATTTTTGCATAGAATTGGATCCTCGCAAAAAGCTCCTTAATTTTCATTCTCCAAAGTTGGCAACCATGGGTTGTTATATTGAGCATCAACAGTATAATATTGATTTATTAAAGATATATATATATATATATAATTCATGAAATATGTGTATATTCAAAGAAGGAAGCAAAGATAAAGTCCAATTCCAAGGAAAAAGTCATGATTTTCTAATGTGTTTTGATACACTGTTTGTCGTCTCTAGACAATAATTTTGATTACTATTAATCAGAACTTAAAAAATACCAGGTCACTGGTGACCTGGAAAAATCTGTTTTGGCACCTAGATTTTTCTGTGTGTAATAGTTGAAGTGGAGTCATAAAGATGAGACAAAATTTTCTGATTTCGTTTTGGCATCCTCCAACATGAGAACAAGTAATCAAATACTGGAAATATAGAAATTGTTGAGGAAAAAAAATCTGCAATATGATCTGAAGACAGAACCCATAAGGTGTTGAAACATGTTAAGAATTCATGACTTTCTCTTTATTTTCCTTTATCATCAGTTCCTTATTTGCATCAGGTAAAATATTATCATTCCTCCATGTGTATATTCATTTTCACAGCCATACTATAGTTTTTAAATTTGAAATTATTTATTGAACAATTTGATGAGCTAAACAGAATCACGAAACATTCTTGTATTCCTTAATCATGTGTGCAAGAAAAATAAGCAGCTTGAAAAACCAAAGAATTACTGGCAGAACATGGTGTTCAAATGTAAAAACCGTGGTGATATATTTCATCAGTTTTTCACCATGCAAAAAAAAAAATCTTGTATTATCATAAAATTAAAAAAAAGAAAATTACTCGCGAATATGCAAAAAAAATAAATAAACTTCAGGGGCCAATGAAATATTGAAAACCCTATGAAACAAATGTCAAATTGAATGTTATACAGGATGCCCTGCAAGTTCTATAATGTGGCTTATATCTCACTAATCATTCCTCGAAGTATGGTACCAATTTAAAAATGCTTAAAATGTGTTCAGGAATCACTCTGTACAGTTTCGAGACTGAAAATACTATGTCACAAAATTGAAAATCTAAATTTTTATATGGTACTCCCTGTCCTCTAATTTCCAATAAGAAAGTGGTGGCCCATGTCTTCTGAACCTAAAATAAATCCCATTTTTGTAACTGCAATGTTCAATAAAATATTTGAGCTCAAAAATCAGAGAAAAGTTGTAGAACAGCATAAAATAACAGACAGTGTTCCCCCATTTATGCTGTCCTTTCCCAAATTTTCTCAGATTTCTGAATTTGAATATCTAAGTGAATATTGCACTTGTTCAGGTGGAATTTTTTGTTGGACTCAGAAGAAAGAGAGCAGCAACTTTCTAATTGGAAGTTAGAGTAGAGGAGGACTGTATGAAAGTTTAGATTTTTTTTATTTTGTGACAAATGTTCACTCTTGAACCTGGTATAGGATTATTTCTGAACCCATTTTGAGTATTTTTTGAATTAGAACCATACCGCTACGACAAATGATTAATGAGATAAAGACAGCATCAGAACTTACAGGACTCCCTGCATAGGAAATGGCTTGTAAATGAGATACATCTATTCCACAGTTAATGATAGCCCAAGGCTTTGAAAAGAGTGTTTCTGATAATTGAAATCTGCTGATTGAAAACACTCCCTAGCCATAAATATCTGAATTTTTTTTGTTCCCCAACCTTCATTGAAATGTAGCAAAAGTTTCGTACTTTTTTGATGGGTAGTTAAGGCTGCAGAAAAAACTTTATTTTAGTAAAAACAATTTCTTTAGTTTATTTTTCCATATTAAACTCAGTGTTTCAATGTATTAGCTGAGTACAAAATGTTTTTATGGGAAGGACTTTGGTTATTTTTGAATGGATTTAGTTATTTTAATATGGCAATATCTGATCTAACCAATTTTTGAAGAGAGAAAAATTGGTTAATTCAAGAAAAAAGACAAAAATTTCTCAACTGTATGTTTCTGCTGAATTCTATTTTTGTGGTTAGATTAATTATAAGGTTGATAATTTTATTTACAGCAGAGATTATACCAAGAAATAAGGTCAATCCAAAAATAGAATAATAGTTTTTTTTGGTGTAGCATAGAGTATCATAAAATATTTCAAGTGTGCTTTGAGATAGATGTTGATAAGTGCTGATATTAACCCTTAACTGGCGTTGTGGGTTCAAATCCCATGAATTTTTCATCTCCACCCTTTGAGAAAGAAATGCATCTGAACCATCTTATTTTCAGCTCCTTTCAAGGTAGTTGTTTACATGTGTTTCACAAATTTATGATGTTTTTCGACTTTTTTTCCCTCATTGATCAAAGTTTCCATGGGGTCAAAATGACCCCCACCACGGTACCTGCGAGTCTTTTTTTGTCTGACGGGTGGAGTGTTCATATCAAAATAGTGTATTGGAAGAGCACCAGTTTTCTCGATAATGGTTTCAAATTAATGGGTGAAATATCGGGTGATCATGAGGATTCTGTTGTTAGTGAATTGCATGCAAGATCTGTGTGATCAATATGTCATAGTATTGTGTTACCGACTTAGAATGAGACTAATTTTAATGCTTGTGAAAATATAGCAAATATTTTAATTCATAAATTTTATTTTCTGAGTATATTTTAATCATACCTGTTCATTTTTTAAATCATGAAAATTGCATTCAAAAAGTTTTAAGTGATGTATCCGTCCAATTTTTTTGAATGTGTCTTAATGAGACCATTTTTGAAAAAATAATTAAAGAAATTTGAAAAATTATTTAGTGATTTGATTGTTAGATGAATAGAGTCATTTAAAAAACCCATTGCTTTTACGAAAATTTCTTTTGTTGATATTTAAAATGCATTAATATTTGCTGATTTCAAAATGACCCCAAGACGCCAGTTACACACAGAATTTCCACACCAGTTAACAAAGAAACTTACTATGATTCTGTGTTATGCATGAAAATATCTCTCTTACCAAAATGTTGTTAAAATGATGGAATTTTTTTTTCTAACTTGTTAGGCAGTGGTTTTGCTGCATTGTTTATTGTTAGCTATAATAACCGCAATATAAATATATTGCACAGCCTCTGTACAGTTTTTGATAATCAACATTCATTTTCATAAAAATATTGATGTGAAATTGTATTGATAATTTCTGAATGCAATAAACATTTTTAACCATATATTTTCTGGTTGTGCATTTTTTTAAAATTAATAAGTAAAGAGACCACCTTCTACCATTCAGAAAACTGGCCCCTTTTAGAAAAAGAAGTGAACGACAGCAGAACAAGAACCTTGGCTAATAAAGAAAATCTTTAACGATATCAAGAATAACATCTCCCAGATCAAAAGCAAATTTGCTTAGATGACAGTTTTCCTCTGGAGATATCCAACTACCTAATCTTGTTCTGCAGCTTTGATTTGTCAAACCAACTCTGGTCTGCAGGATGACTTGCCACCAAG
The DNA here is from genome assembly GCF_987345545.1 of Pholcus phalangioides. Lineage (NCBI taxonomy): Eukaryota > Metazoa > Arthropoda > Arachnida > Araneae > Pholcidae > Pholcus > Pholcus phalangioides. The sequence continues at coordinate 13,344,585 of NW_028301594.1, forward strand.
TCTTTTATTAGAGTCAATTGAATCCTCTTACAAAATTAATTCATTAGAATTTCCGCAGAGGAATGTGAATGAGGTGCATATGCTGGTTTAGTAGTAGCTGAAACAAGTCTATAGTTTTAATATATACACAATGAAACTTCTCAATAAGAGACCCTTGGGTCATGGAACCAGACTTTTTACACAGACAACAGAAGTGTCTCCCCTATTCAGAGTTAAATGAGTTTCTATTCAAAGAGAAACAGATCAGGACATCTGTTCCTTAACCTCCATGTACAGGGTTATGGCAATAAATCTGGATGATGTGCAGTTGAACTAGCAAAGAAAAATCTCAAAAACTGGCATTTTTTATACATGGAAATGGGGGGGGGGGATGAGAATAGGTTTTACTTCTTTCTTCCTCTCTCAGCTATCCTTCCATACAAATAAATACTGAGGTAGAAGAAGAAAAAATTAATTTTTTTTCACAGGATTACCAACGAGAGTCTGAAGGAAGAAGCTCTATTTCTTCCATTTACTCAGGAACAAGATATCTAGTCCCTGATTGTTAAGGAGTTAAATAGAAGTATCCCCTTATTTAGAGTGTGCCTTAAACAGAGGGTTGTCTATGTATGTGCAACTTTTTTTTTTTCAGTCTTTTTTGAGCACAAAACTAATTTTCTGCTTGGCATCAATTCCAGTCTTTGACATTTGTTTCACATATTTCACTGCAATTCACTTGATGGATAACCATTTTTCAAGTCTTCCCCCCCCCCTCCCCCCACTGACATTACATTTCTCTTCTATTTTGCTACTGAAACTTGTCAGGTTACAGCTGTAAGAAGGGCATATAAACAGCCACCTTAGTCTGGGCTATGCATAATCATAATCATAATATCAGTTGATCAAGGCTATACTTCAATACGTAGGAGGCTCTACCGGATGGTGGCTCTTCAGAGAGATTTTATTTTATATTTTTTTTAAGGAAAATAAAGTTAAAAAATTTCATGCATTGTTTGAAATAGCTTTACTTTTTTTTTCTCCTTCTTAAATTAATTTTTGTATAGAGTCCAAAATAATGTTATTTATTCAGATCAGTGTAGTTAATTTACTTCATTTTCTGCTTCCACAAATTAATTACTTTAAGAAGTATTATATCAAGTATTTTTGAAGGGATTCATTTAAAGTCGTCTTCTCATCTGTTTACATTTATCTTTTCTTTTTTCCCCCCTTGTGAGGAAAACTATCTTGTTTATATTATGGCCTTGATTCTCATTTTGATAACACTGCTTTTGGCCTCAGTCAAGGGAGCACGAAGAAAGATCAATGCCTTTCATGAATATGACACAATCACCCCAAGGTCTCTCTCATGCATCAATTTTTTTTCCCTCATCAGTATTGGGTAATATGAATGCATAAAAATAATGAGTGAATATTAATTATTTGATCTTTGAAAATGGCTAAATTGAAATAGACTAATAATATTCTTGTTCCAAAGAATGTAGAGATTGAACATAAATATTTGAGATGAATGTTTGAAACATGAAAATACATCTGTTTATCATGGCATTAAGCTTCATTGATTTTGCTGGCTGCTTTGACTTCGAAGGAAGTGGTGATGAGGTGAGTCAGAAAAATATTTTAATCTGAATAATCATATTTGTGGATTCATTTAAAAACTTGAGGTGTGTATCACTTTATTTATCTGTTATAGCAAAACCTCCTGTAACCAGAACAACCGAAATAAAGTTTTTATGTGAGTAAATTATCAGATATACATGTGGACAGATGGAATATGCAAGGTCAATGACCACAGAAATAGCACAAATAATTTGTGTGAGCTAATTCTGTTTAAGTAAAACAAATATCTACTATTGATTAATACGTTTTTGCAGTGGGTGTCAACTGAAAAATCTATGTTTTGCTCTTTATTAGCTTCAAAGACGCCCATTATCCATTTTTACAGCTCTACAGAGATATTTAACCATAGCCTAACAAGTTTGTTGAGCTCCCTTTATTTTAGATATGGGAGATTCTCTAGTGTGCGAGTTAAATTGTGCAGACGTTTTAAATATTAACTCGTTCAAAAATGACAGTTTGTTTGTATGTATTAAAATTTTGATTGGTAAAATTATATTAGCCTTTCAAATTTATAATTATTTCAGCACCTTTGTTAGGAAAACTGAGCTGAACATTTCGTTCAAGATCAACAAACAGTTTATTTTTCCGTATTTTATTCTTCTATAACACAGTGTGATTCAGAAAAAATCATATTTAAAAATTATACGGAACATTCTCGCAAAATTGGACAAAAATTACAAACTAAATGTAGACCTAAAAATCAAATTCTTATGTTACTTCTTTACCTGCTGATAAATAAAATACAGTTAGCAACAAAGAGTTTGTTCAAAATTTAATTTAAGTTTAGCAATGTTAAGAGCTGCATTTTACCTATTCCAGCACTAATTTGATATTTATACTTGACACTTGCAACATGTTCCATCTATTTTGGTTGCTCATTTTCATTTTGGACAAGCACTGATACTCTGAATAATTATTTTTGTCAATCACATTTTTATTCCATTTTTTATTTGTGTTTCTCACTCCTCTTTTTGTCAATTTTATGGGGAAGCACAGATTTATAATTTGTTTTTGTTTTGTGAGAGAATGAGTTGAATTCTTAAAGCCAAGTCTTTAGATAAAACATTACTGCAGCTTGATTTTCCAACCAAGAAATCTGGATTCTTTAGGTTTCTGACTCCCTCATATTATGATCAACCCTTCCTCTGATTACCTAATGCTAGGAGGAAGACATTTTTATACGTTTTGAAATACTGATAAAGAACTATACATGTTGAGAACATGTATTTTTCAGAAATATTAGAAGTCTCACTGGAAGGACATTTAATAAAAACATTCATCTTTTTTTTCCGAGAATAAATCTAACTTGTGGATTAATTTACGATTCCAATTGATTTGAAAGAAAATTCATGTGATAGCTATATTTTCCCTTTTTCAACAAAAAATTTGATTGGTTCAAGTCCTACAACCACAGTAGCCACCTGTTTTTTCCAAATGTCACAAATGTAAAAGAAAATTTGGGGAAAATTTTCATTTAATTATAAAAAATATTGGTAAAAAATATTTTAAGATAAGTTTTTCATCATTTGAAATGTGATACTTAGTCAGCAGATAGCTTTCTGTGTTTTTTCATTTTCATGATGTCAGCCGGAGCAGACTTTTTGGTGCATCATGAGAAAACAAATGTGTTACAAAGCATTGAAATAGTATAACCTACAAGCACCGAAGTGTAGAGATAAGTTAAAATGACTGAAATTCTGTCTTTACATGCAATATGGTATACTTACTGTCATTTATAATGCAATGGTTTTCCAATTGAAGCTGTATCTAAACATGCAAAACATTGCTTTGGGTATCAAGTCCTGCAAGCTCTGCTTTGATTGAAAATACTCTATAAACCTCTGGATTTTTACAACCTGAGCTAAGACATTTTTAGGTGAAAATAAATGAGTTTAATTAGTTTATTAACAGATGCTGCAAGAGAATTTTTATATGGAATAACATTTTGGACAGATCAGAAAATTTAAAATATCAAAATAGTTTTTATTTTCCCAGTAATTATAATTCAAAATATAAAGCACTTTAATCTGTATAAAAATAAGTGTTTTGGTATTTTATACATGTAGCAGGTTAAAAAAACTATTCTACAACACTGACAATAAGTTTTTGACTGTTTTAATACTGAGTTGGTTTCTTTAATTTGGCAGTGCTGGCTTACATATATAATGCTTCAAGTAAAACTCCTGTAACTTATTCTTAGTGCAAAAGTAAGAATGAAAACTTAACCCAGATTCTCTATCACACAAATTTTGAATATAAACAGGTATATTTCATTTAGAAAATCCAACAAAGTTACTGAAGGGCCGTTCAAGTATTACGTCATCATCGATGGGGAGGAGGGGGTTTCCGATTCGCTGACTTTTGATGACAAGGGGGAAGGGGGTTTGGATAATGCTTACGTCATCAACCACCCCTTATGAAAATATGAGTTAGGATTCAGAGGGGCACAGCTGATGATGAAATTTGCTTACGTAAGACTTGAACGGCCCCTGAGTAGTTTACATAAATAAACCACAAAATTATGTTTTATATGTTCTAAACTCTTTTTATGTTGAAAAATTAGAAGTTTGAAATTGTAATTCATATAATTTTTAATTGTTGTAATAAATTAATGTTCAAAAATAAAACACTGTAATATGCAAAAAAGTAAGTTTTTCATCATGTTATATACCCATTGTGTTCAAAGCATTATCCAAAAGCATTGATTTAGGTTTTTGACGGTTTAATCCAGTTTTTGACGATTGTCATGTCAAAACCCCAACTTTTGTTACGCCCATATCTGCCTCTCTTTGGTACAGTATTATTTCTATTATTCATTTTCGATAATTGTTAAAAATCATTGTTCGAATAGAATACACAAAGATTAAACCTGAATCTGTATTTGCAGAGCTCATTCAATTTAACTGCAGAAGAACTCATACCCTTCGTAACTGAGCCTCCATCCAGACTTATCATACCCAAAAGAAGAATTGGTAAGAACAAACCAAAGAAGAAGAAAGATAAATCAAAATCTGCTGGAAAAAGTGGCCGATCCCCACATCACAAGAAATTGATGGACCCTTGCAAATTTGCTTTCTGTAGCCAACTGTGCTATGTCAAAGGGAACCAAACACAATGTGGATGTCACAGAGGCTTCATGCTTGATACAGATTCAAAAACATGCATTGGTTGGTAATTTTTGGTTTTTTATATATATCCAAAATTCGAAGTTATATGTATTTGTACTACCACATATTTGAGTATAATTATTAAATTATCATTTATTTAGGTTCATATTTTCTACCGATATAAATTATAATTGCTACTAATAATTATAACTCTTATAATTAATAACAGGTATATAATTACCGATAAATAATATCTCTGTTATTTCTGTCAGATATAAATGAATGCTCTGAATTGAAAGACCAATGCAATCACATGTGTGTCAATACACCAGGAAGTTTTCATTGTGCATGCCATCAGCATTACAGGCTCCAAGAGGGAAGTAATAGAACATGTGAAGGTAATCAAAGCATAAGTATGGCGTACGTCTATTTTGTATGATTAATTTTACTAATCATCTCTGCGATCCTAAATTTTTTTTTATCTGAACAGATGATTGAAAAAAAAAAAACAATTGTGAAATTTTTGCACATTCAATTTGTTTGTATATTCCTCATTGACAAAGTACAATTTTTTTTAACAGCAGTTTGTGACCCACCTTGTTTGAATAATGGCGAGTGCGTTGGGCCAAATAAGTGCCAATGTCCAGATGGATATTCAGAGCCAGGATGTACTCGTAAGCATATATTTTATTCACCAGTATATAGAAGGATAGAAAATATTTTAAGCATACAGTTAATTTCAGTCAAAATCTATAGCTCTGGCATGGGTTTACTAACATTAACAATTTCCCTGGACAGATTACACAGATCTCTTGGGGAAAAAGTAAGGGATTGTGTTATTAATTAAACAATACACATTTTGGGGCTCAATACTGTGTCTGTCTGTTTCATTATATTTTGTTAAGATGAGTATGTTTATCAAGAAAGACGTTTACTAGCAAATGTATCTTTACAAATAATTTTCATATCAAGACTCAGTGTTTCCCCTCCAAGAACAGTCTCTGCCGAACAAGATTCCCAATTTACCAAAAACTAACATTTATATTAATTCATACCTATACACCATCATGTTCACACACATTTTAATTAAAATACTTGAGCGATTCAGTGCAACTGGTCAACTGAACTTTTGGGACATGACCAATGCTTAGTAAAGTCACAAGAAAACTCATCAATGAAGGCTGACACTCAAAAAACCAACAACTGAAGCCAGAAATCTGAAGGAACCTGATTATTGATGGCTGTATTTTTACACATCAACTTGCATAAACAACTGCAAAATTTGTTAAAAAATGTTAAGGTATCAACTGAAAATTCAGCAGAATATTTATTTATGCACAAATATATAGAGTATATTTTTCTTTCAGCATTATGCGACCCACCATGTGCGAATGGAGGAATATGTAAACGTTGGAATATGTGCAAGTGCATGCCTAATTTTTATGGCCCCACCTGTCTCAACGGTAAGTCTGTACTAGTTTGAAATTCCAATCAGCATTTTTCAACATCACGGCGCACGTGTGCTTTAAGATATAATATTATAACTACAATATAATTCTTTAGCCTATCTAAGGGCCTATTTGAAATATTACTAGTAATTTCAACACAGTGCATACTGTGAACTAAAATAAGGGAAAAGTGGACAAAAAATTATTCAGATTTTTCTTAATAGCCCTGGATATGATAATCAATCAAAAACTTTTTATCCCTGCAGAGACATGAAATAAAGAATTAGAAAAATACCTGCAATAAGCTGAGTTTATTTTACTTTTTCCCCAATTCGGTACAAAGTTGAATACAGATAAATATTCCACATCACTTTACTATCAGTGATGCTTCCCAATGCAGCTACACATGTTTAAAAAAAGTGTTTTGAAGAGATTTTTTTTTCCCCCCCACAATATACTGTATTCCTAATGGGGGATCTTGCAGAACTGAAACTTATAATTCATGCATTTATTTTTTCTAACTTCATTACAGACCACATCACCTAATGTGATCATATCTAGACTCTGGGTTTCTGATAACAATATAATCCTGAATGATAACTAAGTGCAGTGACCATACATTCATCAGACTGCATTATCAAACTTATGGACCATTAATTGGCCAATTAATATCACAATTGACTTTGGTTTCAAGTCAATGATATTTTATTTTTAAATAATAACTGATTTACATCCCAGTGACTTAAGTCACTCCACATTTACATCATCTCATCCTAAAAATACCTTTTGTTTCAATTAGACGCACTCTGAGCAAATCTTGAAGGCTTTTGATGCCACATTCTTAGAATGGAAAGAGTTGCTTAAAAGAAAGTTCCATGAGAGTCGCATCAAAAAGATGAATAAAAAAAACCTGCATATATATCTTTCTTCATCTCTCCTCCTAATGAGGAAGAAATGGGGCATTATCAGGGAAAAATATACCTCCACTAAAGTTGTTAGTCTTGGAGCAAATTGCTGGCATTAAGTTGGGGTACTATTGTATGTCTTTAATATATTTTCTTATATATTTTGCAGCTATTTGCACACCACAATGTCTTAATGGTGGTAGTTGTATTGCTCCGAATGTTTGCCACTGCAGGAATGGTTATCACGGAAGAAGATGTGAAAAAGGTACATATATATTCATCTCTGAGTTATCTCTTTTAGAGATGCTAAAATATTAATCCTATTCTATCAGTTTGTACAACAGGGTTTCTCAGTTTTAAAACAAGTTTTGAGCATTTTTTTCTAAATGTGATCATATAAAAAAAGGCCTCAGATAGAGATTCTGTAATTTTTTTTTAAAGATATACAAGAGAACTTGGTTAATTTAAATTTTAAGAATTCCCTTGAGTTTCATATCCTATTTAATGTAAAAATTAGCTGTTTTAATTTGATCTTTTCCCTTAATGTTTTGGATAATTCTAAGTTTGATTCAGTTGTGTCACTAGTAAAATGTCTTTTTTTTTCAGATTTCCTGGCTAACTTATAGTCCTTTATTCTTTCTTTATTTCATCATTCTGATTTTTTTCAGAAACTAACATGTAGCCTATGTTAAAACATCAGTGGCTTGACGTAAGAAGCAGTAATTTCATAACCAGTTTCACAGACTGGATTTTGTCTATCCTAGGGCAGGTGAAGTTTCACAGAATCTTCATTGACCTCATTAGAACCTGCCAATGGCAGATACAAATGCTACTACTCAGGGAGATACAAAAGCTTGTGTGTATGGGTGGTAATCAACTTCTCCACAAATGAAATGTTTAAAATCTGGATTGCTGAAATCCAAGTTTAATGTTGGGTAATATGTGTTGGAGATTCATGTCTCTAACATTATTGTTCATTTATTTTTGAATGTAAATGTAGTTGACACCATTTTTCAACACATCCAAACGAGGTTCTTACACTTGTTCAACTGTAAAAAAAAAAAGAATTGTGGTGGACTTTACAGATGCAGACATCAGTGCAGAAGTAGGGAATAAAGTCGTGTGTGTGTGTATATGTTAAATCTATATTCCAAAACTTGCAGAAGCTATGGACATATTAGATAAAATAAGGCTATTCAAGCTTAAAAATAAATTGCATCTTTCATTCATTGCATCAACTTGCAGATTTTATACAATGTTTAAGATCATCCAGAAGGAAAAAAATTAAAATTATGTATTTGCTAATGAAATACACTGCTAGCCACCCAAATTGCAACACCAAGAAAGACAAGAGATATCGCAACAATATTTATTTTGTAGATAACATGTTGACCAAGCATCAAATGATTAAATTTATAGACTTCTGTGAAGTGTGGTTCCTGCCAAAATCAGTAGCCAGAGTAGCCGCCATTGTTGGAGATCACCACTGCCACACGCCTCGGCATTGATTCAAAGAAACTTTGAATGTGTTCTTGGGGTACAGCAGACCAAGCAGCTTCCACACGTTGCCAGAGTTGATCTGGTGTGGCAGCTGGGGGATGTAATCTGGGTCAATCGTTGAGCAACCATGGACCACATGTTTTCTATCGGCGAAAGATCCGGAGAGCAGAGCGAGCTGGCCAGGGAAGCAATTCAATCTGGCGATTGACAAAGAACCTTCGGACAATGCGTGCCACGTGTGGTCGCGCATTATCCTGTTGAAATATGGCTGTGGGCAAGCCCTGAAGGTAAGGAAGGACAACTGGCTCCAACACCTCAGAGATGTAGCGCTGGCTTTTTAAAGTACCAGCAATGCGCACTAGAGGAGTGCGAGAGTGATATCCAATACCGCCCCATACCATAATACCCGGTGCAGGACCAGTGTGGCGGTGCATAACGCAGCTGTTCAGCATCCTCTCTCCACGGTGTCTCCAGACTCGAATCCGACCATCGTGGTATTGCAGACAGAAGCGTGACTCGTCAGTAAAGACAATTTCATTCCATTGTGCTGTCCACATCCTTCTTCCATCGCACCATTGGCGGCGGAGACGTCTGTGGTTCTGCGTCAAGGGTAGGCGAAGCAATGGACGTCTTGCGGACAGACCACTCTGCTGTAAACGGCGTCGAATGGTACGCCCAGACACTGGATGATGCGGTACAGACTGAATGTGCTGTGCTATGGTTCGTGATGTGGCTGAGTGATCCGTCACTGCCATACGCACAATACGCCTGTCATCACGTGAAGTGGTGCACTGAGGTGGATGCGATCGAACACGTCGGTCCATCGTACCCTCCTGCATCCAACGATCACATATCCGCATTACAGTTGTTTGGTTTCGTCCAACACGACTACCGATTTCCCTGAAAGATAATCTACAATCTCGGTAGGCCACTATCCTTCCTCTGTCGAACTCGGATACTTGATCAAAAGATGATCGCTGTTTTCTACGAGGCATAATTGATCGTTTTTTTGAAAAAAACACAATTGCCATACTTCTAATCGTCGAAATCTCCAAGACTTAAATAGCGCTTTGAAGTGGCGCCACAGGCGCACGTGATGTGCGTCTGCGCTGAAATTCTAATCATTTGCATATCTCACCTCCGCTAATGCATGTTGTAAATTTCATATTATTTGCATGCTTCCCTCAGGGTGTTGCATTTACGGTGGCCAGCAGTGTATATAGTTTTCAATATTTTTTACTTTCTATACAAAACACTAGTTGTAATAACGAGAAAACTGACATGGTAATGTGGTAGTATTCAACACATTTTTTATAATTATTGAGAGTTTTTGATTTTTTGTGAACTTATTTAATTATCCTATAATTAGGAATTGGATAATTAAAACTTTTTTGCTGTCCCCTTGAGCTTTGAATCAACCAAGTTCGACTGTATATAACTGAGAATGCAAATACAAGGTCACAACAGGCAAAATGCTCAATGACGAGGTGGCTGAGAAAAAGATGCTCATAACAAATAAGGATGTCATATATTTCTAAAATACAGCCACCCAAATGCAATCACAAAAACTAGAAACAATATATATACATGGTAAAATATAGTACAATGCCCATAAAAAATATTTATGGTTGTCTTATTCTAAGTATGGATCCCATTATTTTATGAAGCAAAATCGTTATATACTGTTCAGTAATGAATATTGTAAATAGTCAAAATTATATATTTTGCACGAACTGACTCCTTACTTTTCAGTGAAATGTAATCCGCCATGCCAGAATGATGGCCAGTGTGTGGAAGGAAATGTTTGTCTCTGTCCTCCCGAGTATACAGGATCAAGATGTCACATAGGTACTTGGTATTTATGAAATTATAATAAAATATAAGTTGATAATTTTTCAACATAATTTCTCAAATATCTAATAATTTTCTTCACACATGTCCTAAAGCATTGAAAATGTCTCACAACTCTTCAACGGAAGGGAAATGTAATCCCCATTGCAAAGCAGACAGAGCTCTACATGGAAATTATTTTAAATCAGAAGGAAGTGATACGCAAATGGATCAGTCAGATTGTTCAGACAAGATGACTCACAACTCCGACGGCCCCATCTGCCAAAGGAAGTATGCATCACACATCTTGGAATTTTATTAAAAAATGAAATCATGAAAATATTTCGAAATCATAATACATGAGCTTTATCTAGTTCTATATTAATATGTAAAATAATGCGAAACGTATAGTCCAGGAGATTTTCATTTTTTTCATTTTTCATTTGCATATTAACAAGGCTGAACTAGTTGGGGGGGGGGCAGCCCAGAGCGACAAACTTTAGGGGGGGGGAGAACAAACAGTTATGAAATGATCTAGTTTCACAATGAAGGGTCAGCAAAATTATGTCTGTGCCTCTACTCCCAACAAAAAATCTTGTTACAACCCACCATAATGAATATAATTGTGTAACTTATTTGTGGCAAAGAGAAGGAAGAAGAAACAGAAATTTCATCTATAGCATATCTGGGCCCACATGAACATAAATACTGAAATCTGAAAAATAAATATTGAAAAAAAAATCTCCATTCTAAGTGCTGCATCTGCGTATCCTCTGCACCTTTTTAGGATTAAATTTAACTTGTGTTATCACTATTTTTTCTTATTCTAAAAAAAAATTACGAAAGGCTAATGTTTGGAATCAATCCTGAGCAGTTGTGTGTGAAATGTTGTTTATTTAGTTGATATTTGAAAGATATGATTTTCATATTAAATTTTTTTAAGACTGTTTTCGGAAATGAAAATTGAGGTAGGTATACTCTGTATCAGTGTTTGCAAAGCAAATCTGCAAAATTATGTTTTAAAAAATAAGTGATACCCCACAGTATTTGCTAAGAAATATGGTGTTTTGCAATGTAATACAGTGGAACTTGGTTAATTCAAAATCGGTTAATTCCACTTTTGGATAATTCAAACTTTTACAAATTCCCCTTGAGTTTTCTACTTAATTTAATGTTAAAATTTCTTGTTTAATTCCAATTTTTTTGAATAATCCAAAGTTGGAGGGGGAAAAAATCATGGTTTTTGCATGAGGAAATTTACGATGGAAAAATTCTACAAGAAGCTAAACTTTGCTTTTCTTGATCAAGTTGGAAAACAATAAATTTTTGAACATGAATAAAAGTTTGAAAAAATTCTCTTTTTCCTCTACTCTTCTTTTTGATAGTTTAATGCCCATTTTAACATTGTTCAGCTGGAGTGCTTAGAGACAGTGTACCACTTAAGATCCAATTATTTTTTCCAACCTATAAATCAAGGTGTAACATTCAAAATCTGAATCTTTTGTCACCGTTACGAATATGGAAAATATTGGAAAGTTCAGATTGTAATATGTTAATGAAAGTATATTTCCTTGATAGCATAAGAATGACAAGCAAAATTTGGAAAACAGTTTCATAATGGATGATCACGAACTGAAGTACAAAAGCCTGGATAACCAAGAGGAGATGGTCAGAAAGAAAATTCACATTCCTCTGCGGGGAATCGAACCACCAACCTCTGGCTGTCCGGGTGAGTGCTCTACTGTTGAGCTACAGAGGACAGATATTTTCTTTTCTTAGAGCATGTGTATGAATGCTGAACAAGACTGCGCATGGACAGCTAAAAGCTAACGTTATAAGAGCTATTAGCTGAGCTAGGAGGCTGCCGATGCACAGTCCCGTTCAACATTCATTCATATGCTCCAAGGCAGAGGTTCTCAAACGGTGCTCCGCGGAGCTCTTGGGGCCTCTTTGTGCAACCTACAGGGGCTCCGTGGCTGCTCGAGAAAAATAAAAAAACAGTAAAATTAAGAAAGAGAAAATTATAAATATTTTTAAAAAGTAAAAATAAATCAGTAACTATGATGAGTAATCAAAAAATTAGCCTACTGGGTTCCGCCATAGAATTTTTTAATTAAAAATGGGCTCGGTGAGTCAAAAAAGGTTGAGAACCGCTTGCTCTAAGGGAAAAAAAAAATATTTCTCCTCTGTAGCTCAATAAGCAGAGCACTCGCCTGGAGAGTGAGAGGTTGGTGGTTTGATTCCCCACAGAGGAATGTGAATTTTCTTTTCGAACTTCATCTGCATCTCCACTTGGTTATAAAGGATTTTGTACTCTGTATAAACAGCAGAGATTCCAGAAAGTGGAATAATTTAGCGGCTAAGATCAATGATATTATAATTATTAAAATTTGGGAAAATTTTTTATAAATGATGATAAAATTTTAATAATTGATGATTATTACCTTATGTGAATGTTGATGATTAAGTTGCGATTTGTTGCCATTTTGTGGATTAAGGATAGATTAACTGGGTAATTAAATTAAATTTTGGATAATTAGAACTTTTTCCCAGTGACTTTATACTTCGAATTAACCAAGTTTGACTGTATAAGAGGAGGAAGGGAGGGAGAACTTTCAAACTTGAACTGAAATCAAATCTATTCATTTGGTTAAATGCACACAAAAATATGTAGTAAATTAACTCCAAGTAAATGAATAAAATATAACATAGATCTGTAATTATGAACTTTGCAGGATTTCAATCATGAAGGTAAAGTGATATGTATTGAGTTACATCTTCATAAAATAAGAGTTATTCAAAAATGAACTGAAACTTACATCGACTTTTCAATGATGCACCTGTCTTCCATGCAGGCAGACTTTCACTTGATATGTAACAATTTTCAATTCACTTCCAGGAAATGCTCGTTGCTCTCATCGCAAATAAGAACTACAAAATTAGTACGAATGCATGTGCCAGAGAATTATGTGTCCCGTTGTGGCACTGCCAGTAACAGAAGATGTTTACGCACAAGGTTGGTCACAAAGTTCTTGTCTTTTCTTTTTTAAAATTTATGTGCAGAAAATTTGGAAAACCTTGAAAAATATGATTAAGTCACGTTTAAGATTTTTGCATCAGATTAAATTAATATTTGTAAAAGTAATAAAAATAAAATTTTTTATGTATACTTTTTATCATGTTAAGAAAGAAAAGTGGTGATTATTCATTTGCTAACCTTATGTGTAACCTTAGAGATGAGGCTTTAGTTCTATGGCTATTACAAAGTTAATCATTTCTCGCTTAAAGAATGAATTTAAAAAAATGTGTTTCAATTTTTTTTTTCTCGCAGATTGGACGAAACAATAATTGAAAAAGGTTTTTTTGTTTTTCCCTTTCTCCAACGTGATCCAACAATAGCGTGTAGATCCCCTGCTCAGATGATCAAGGTGTCTCTCTCACAGCTGTAAACATTGGAGAATGAAAATCAGGGAGAGAAAATGTGGATCCAAATTCCATACAAAAACTGCACACAGGAAAACATAAAAGGGATTTCTGAGAAAAAAAAAGTTGGGCAGTGGTTCAAACCTTTTTTCCATGGCTCCCTTGCCCCTGTCAATGTTCATCCGCGACTCAGAGTACTTTAATAAAAAAATACTTTTTAGCATTGAACAGGCACACAAGCTGTATAAACAGCTTGCTTCTGACATAGATTGACGACACCCCTAGGAGTTCCAGTGCACACTTTGAAGAAACACTGAAATAGGGATTAACCCCCCCCCCTCCCTCCTGAAAAAAACCTGATATCAGCAATTGGCATAAAATCACCAGCCATCACCTAACACAGGAGGTTTGATGATTTTTCATTACTACACTCAAGTCAAAAAAACATTGCCATCGTACAGTAGCCTAAAAGCAGGGGGGAGACAGATCTATAATGAGACGCATATACATAGTCACACAATACATATCTCATTTCATTGATTTTACTACCAAGATGGTGACAGTTTACTTTAAATATATGACGTTATTTGAGGAAACACAAGCAACAGACTTTTTCCTGGTAAATTGTTTAGGAATAATTTTTTTTAAGTATAGTTTCCAATTACTGTGAAAATTCAGGAGATTTTGAAATTTTTTTTTGGGAATTTTGAAGACCGAATTGAAATTTTGGAGATGACCTTGAAAATTCAGTAGACTTGGCAGCTATGGGTTCTAAAGTACTGACAAACAAAAACTAGAAAATCTTAGAACATAGCTTGGTTTATTTTTCTTCTTATTCGAATCTGCTGAGAAATTGTCTTTTCATAGAAATTTTGCTTCCAGTATTTAATGAGATGTACACATTAAATAATAATTCTTTACATTAATTGTCTATAAAGATGTGGGGGGGGGGGGAATTATCTGTACTATGAAAATGTTTGAATCATAAAAACACAGTAATGAGTGTACTGTATTCAGCGAAGGAAATATTTAAAATTGTGATCGTATTTCTACACCCACAGTTCTGTTCAAAAATGTTTCTGAGGTTTGGCCGAAACAAGTTTTTGCACGCACGGTTTGCCATATTGTAACTAGGAGGTTACTTTAAAACCCAGGTTTTAAAGCAGGGGTCTTTAACCTTTTAGACACTGTGGAGCAAAAAAATTTCCATGAAACCTGAAGGCCAACAAGTCATATTGCAGTATTCAGATCCACACGGCGACATCTTAACTGGTGAACCTAATAAGACCAATGGCTCCTATTAAAACAGGGAGTCATATTTAAGAATTTTATTTAGTCCGAAACTATTTTTTCATTGCATATGAATTTTCATTCATCCTGAATTTTTTAAAATTAAATAAGAGTTTTCATCAAAAAATTCTGAAATTATTTTTCTATAAAATATGAATATTTCAGAATTAATATTTTTTCAGAATTAATTGTTATTAATTCTGAAAAAACTTCAAGTACTCTGAAAATATTTTTTTCAATAGTTTTGGAAATATTTTTCGAAGAATGAATTTTCAGGAATCTGGAAATATTTTTGCCACTAAATCTGAAATTATTTCTCATTGATTCTGGAATTATATTTTCCAATTATTCCAAAATCATTTCTCATTAATTCCGAAATTATTTCTCTCATGTTTTCTGAAAGTGAATTTGAAATTATTTCTTTCACCAATTCTGGAACATATTTCTTGATATTGAGGTTTTTTCCCCAGCATTTATTCAAATTCTGTAACTATGTAAGCCCTCGGCAGGCCACTGCAAAAAACTTCAAGGGCCACACGTGGCCTGCGAACCATATGTTGAAGACCCGTTTTAGACCATTTTTTTTTCCAGTTTCCACTGAATTGCGAAGTTGAATGAAAACTGTGTTAGTTCCTTTGTATAAAAATATACTTTGAGAAGTTTTTTTAAAAAGTAAAAAGAGGCTAATGTACATTGATAATTGTTTTTGAATATAGGTTAGTGCAGAAAATTGTACCAAGAACAGTTTATCAACGAGCTTATAGAATAAGGTGTGTCTAGTTTTGTTTTTTTCTCACATTTCATCTATTAGAGTCATGTGATTAACAGTTACCTATGTTGAATACTGTATGCGAATCATTGATATAGTTTCACTTATTCATTTTTATTTTACAAATAAAGAAAAAATTGATAATTGGTTTTCTATTGGTCACATTCATGATTATTTTTTGCATTAATTCAATTATATTCAATGAAATTAATTATGATTAATAAAGTATAGTACTGTCGTACCTTCACCTACAAATGCCTCTTCTAGCAAGGACCTAAAGCAAGTTAAAAGTTGTGAACTAATATCCAACTAATAAACATTCAAGGAAAGGTTCATCTAATGTGAAAAACTTTGGTACCTTGCGGAGATATCGCTCCTTTGAGGAAGGGGGGGGGCAATAAAATTTACCTGAGAGGCAGTAAAAAAGTTAGATACAACATAGGATCATATGAGTTGGCTCAGGGAGGGAATTAAAGGAATTCATTTTTTTCTGAAAAAGGGGTTGATGAGGAAATTGAGGATGAAAGACTTAGTATCAAACATCTTAAACCAGTTGCTCAGGAGCACCATGGTGTTCCCTGAAGGTCCCCTGTGTATACCAAAGTGTAAATATACTGCTTAGTTCAAAATTAAATTAAAATTCGCTGACCACATCATATGACGCCATGGGTTGAGCATGTATGATGCAAAGTAATTTTCGAAATTTTTGATAAACTGTAAGTACATTAAGACCACTACACGTCTCGATATAGTGTCCACCAAGCACGTGAGAGTGGGTCAACACAATTTCTATGTATTTCTGGGGGTATTTGAAAAATGAAAAGCTGTAAAATTGCTTTAAAAGTAAATGAAATAGATTTGACCAGTATTGTGTTTAAAGTATAATAAAATTTTTTTTCTCAAACTTTGAGGTATTCTTAGAAATTAAGTCTTTGTAGAATTCAGCTGGATTTTGGCAGCGAAACAAGTCTATTTGGTTTTTGACAGCATAGAGAACAATTTTTCACGTCAAGAAATTTGATGGTGACATGATGTGATTTCTGACCAGTACAGGAGAAGCAATAAATCCTTCCAATCTACCTCTTGGAATTTGTTTTGGTTGAGGCAGTCAGGCTTCAAAAAAATTTTTTTTTCTAATCCAGAAGCGTGTCACACACTTAATACCATTTTACAAACGTGGTATTTTCAAATTTTTATCCCAGGGTCCCCACTTTTTGGCTACATTATGCCAGACAATTAGTTTTTTTCTTCTTTGTTTTAGATAAAATGCTTGCACATCTATAATCACTATTCAGCGACAGAGCTTTCAGGTTTAGCTCCTCCTTCAAGAAACAATAGAATCATCCGACACGATGTAGCAAAGTCTCACCTCCTGCTTGGAGAACTACGTTTGACACGTAGGCCTGCACATGCATACTTATCATGTATACAGCACATTTTGGAGGTAACATTGTCAATAAGTAACCCATCGACTAAAGATAATGGGGACTATCATCCAATAATAGAGTATCCTATGGGTACAACAAAAAATGTATTCTCTAAATCAGAGGTGGCCAACCCTTTTCCTAGCTGTAACACACTTAGAATCATTTTCACTACGAGTGCCATTCTCTGAATTTCACCACACACCATACATCCTGTATTATGGGACACAATCGTTCCTTCTTAACATAGTTGACTGCCCTCATATTTGTGCAAATATTCGTTTGATAGCCCACAAGACTATCACTCATAAGAAAAATATTGTTTAAAAACTGAAGAGAATTTCTCTCATTTTTGAAAAAAGCTTTCGTGTGCAACTCCTGATGCTATGGTGTGTCACAGGTTGACCATCCCTGCTTTAAATGACATATTTGAATACTGAGGCACACAATGAAACTTTCAATTATCTAAAACAGTAAATAAAATCTGTAAAACAGTAAAAGTAAATCAAATTGAGCATTTGATTGACAGGAAATTAATTAAAAACTCATGGCATAGCTGCCAACATTGGAGAAAGGGAATTGGGAAAATTTTGCATGGATTTAAATTTCGTACAAAAATAGATATAAAAGGGATTTTTGAAAAATAAAATGCATTTTTCATTAAAAAAAATATAGGATTTTTCCAAATGTTAGGGATTTTTCTAAAAATGTAACATGGTACAAGCATCTCCAATAAGTGTCAACCAGTACATTAAATTACCTGTCACTACTTCTCTCAAATTGAATCATGCTAACAAAAAACCACAATCGGACATGGAATGGGATATAGACTTAATGGGACATATGGCCAAAGCAGATACAAATCATCTGCCCCCTATTTCAGATGTCGAAAGGCTGAATTGACGTTGGCTGTTTGACGAATTTTGTTTTTTTCCACGAAAATGAAGTATTCCGTTTTTTGTTATTTAATGCAACAAAGACAATTTACACTACACTTATGACCTCATTTCGGGGAATAATACAAAAGCAACAGTCTTTTTTGCCAGGTAAATTGTTTAAGAATAATTTTTTCCCCAATAGTAAGGATTTTTTATAATCATTATCAAAATACAGGACATACGAATTTTTCGGGAATCTGGGAGATGGAGTAGAAATTTGAAGACTTAGCAGCTATGTCACGGTCACACAAAATTTAAATAAACCAAGTTCAACTGTATTTGAAGAAATTCATACAAGTTTGAAACTCAACCGCATTTTTAATATATTTTCAGTTTTAATTACAGTTTATATAACAACAAAAAACAAATAATGATCACCATTTTCTGTCTTAAAAATATTCGGAAAACTCAATACTAAAAATACTGTTCTAAGTCTAGCTCATTAAAAAATGTAGAAAATCATTTTAAGGCTTAAAGAACTTGCTTAAAAACTGCTTACTATATTTCTTGGCATAAGTGATGCAGTCAAAAGAATCTAAAAATGTAAGTGCAACAACTTTCTACGACTGAATTTAAACTTTCACATAATTTCTAGTTTCATATAATTTGCAAGAAAATATTTGTTGGGAAAAAATGTTCTGAGTAGTTAAAATGCTATTTAATCACTTTATTCCTCAGCATTAGCTGACATGCCAGCAAATTTGAGTCACAGATTCTGGATAATTCTTAAATATCTATACTCTAAAGGTGGTCATACTATTCGTCAGTAACATGGCTAATTCTGATTCGTGGGAATTCATCACAGCACTAGTGTGAATTTGTATATGTCATAGTAGTGTGTAGCTGCTTTAAGGATAATAGATTGAATAGGCTGATTTGAACATCAAGGAAAAATACCTTTTCTGGATATTAGGCCAAGGTTAACTCTGAAAGAAAAGTCATCTGGTCGAAACCAGCTCTTGTGCAAACTGTAATATAATTACCATACATACAAGTGGCGTACTTGCCTAGTTTGCAAGGGGACCCTTTCGATTCCTGGCAAAGACCAGATGATCTTCTTCTGAGTTCACCGTAGCATAATATCCAGAAAAAAATCTATTTCCTTGATGCAGTCCATGTGAAAAAAAAAAACCCATCTCACTCTCTAAACCTTGTTTGTTTTTTGGATTTTATGATCCTTTGTTTAAGAAACTATGTTCTGATAGTTTGAGCTTTATATTTGCTTTCGTTTCGCCACCACAAATTTGGATCAATTGGGTATGTCAGATATTATAAACATATTTGTTTGCATAGATCAGATGAATTAAATGGAAACAGACTGCAAAATATTTTGGTAATTCCTTATCATGACTTGAAATAAGCAAAGCGAAAAATTAAGGAATCACAATGATGCCTCAATACAAAAGCCAAAGCATATTTCTTCAATCTCCGAATATACAGGAAAAAGTGCAAAATACGGTATACGCTGTTCACATTAGGTTGATGAAAATTAAATTAGAGTAAATATGTAAATCTTAATTCTCATAACAAATTCCTGGGTTAAAACAACATTGCTTCAGTGAAAAACTGCTATTCCATTCATAGATTCACTTGATACAAATTTAAATCTGTCTTCTGAATGTAACTGTTATTAACCGAGATGGTAGGATAGGCAGTCCAAGGAGCACTGGTTCAAAACCAGCTCATAATTTTCGCTTTATTTTTCAGCCATCTCACTTGGCATTTTGTCAGTTGTGGCCTTTGTGTATATATTCTGTGATTCTTGTTAAACCTTGATTTTTCTGAGATGCTGAGTAGATTACACTCCAAAAAAAAAAGTGCTCCTAAATTTTACAGCCTGCCGGCTAATGCAGGGGGAATATGGTATTTGATAATTGAATTTTAAGCAAAATAGTATTTATAGTCAATGTCCTAGAGACTGGTTTTTTATGTTTTTTTCAAATAAAAAACTTAACATAAGTACAGCAGCCCATGAATCAAGACTACAAAATTATGTTTATAAAAATGTGAGTGGTGCATATAATAAGCCAAGAAATACAGTAATAGTGACATTTAATTTTCAACAGACTTTGGGAGATTTCATGTAAAAAAATAGATGGAAAATAAGCAACTAAAGCTTACAAGTGAGCGTACATGTCATGTTAAAAGCCCGAAGACAGCTTGGTTTTACCAGCGCAAGTTGGTAGAAGTTTGAAAATCATTTGTAAATGTTTTCATTTCAGTTTTACCAAGTCAAAGCCTGTTTTTAATGAATCAATTAACAATCATGAGCTTGTTAGTTCCTGAAACTAAGTGATGAATCATTAACTAATTAATTTACTCCAAACAGTTTAAGCCTGGTTTTTGATGAATCAACTAACCATCTCAAATCTATTAGTTTCTGACTCTTACTAATTAATAATTACAATTATTTAATAACAAAAAATTAATAATTAATGAACTAATTAATAACCTTGACATTATTTCCTGGCACTAATAAATTAATAATTATCATGAATTAATTAAATGCTGGCACTCAGCCAAGTGTAGCTTCATTTGTAGCATACCAACATCCTTTGCAATGCAATTAATTAATTTTTAATTAATAAGCATTATGAACTGCAGTAAAACCTACCTACAATGATACTGTAAGGACCTTTAAAAAATATTGTTGGAGACAGGTTATTGTTGTGAACAGTTTGAGCATTTGCGCTATTTCCTATTGAATAAGATTTCCATTGGGACATAGGAAAAGATCAGTATAGGCAAGTATATCGTTATAGACAGTATCGTTATACACAGGATTCACTGTAAAAGTTCATGATGGTTTATTAATTCATTAAAAACAGGCTTAAGCATCAGGAACTAGTAGGAACTAACATAGTAGTTAATCCATCAGTTAATTATTAAATAACTGTAATTACTAATTAATAAATATCAGAAAGTTCATGATGATTAATCCATTCATTAAAAATGGACTTTGACTTTGTAAAAGTCCAAAATGAAGACATTCACAAGCGCTTTTCAGACTTTCATGAAGTTGCTTTGGTGTATCAGTCTCTTCAGGATTTTATCGCAACACACACACATATATATATATAACAAAACATTATCATATGCATACTTTACATAACTGTTATGAAAGTAATGTATACAGAAAAAGAATCCATTACATTTGCTGCTCTCGTAGCAGAGTTCTTTTTTTAATTTCTTTAAAAACCTTCAAATTCATTATATTATTTCAACATGCGCGGATGAAACATTATACTGATGAGACAGCTTTGTATTTATATATATATCATATCGACAACTTGCATATAACTACACACATCAGTACAAAGGTGGCCGCCACCTTCTACCCCTACCTCTTGGTGGGAAATGTGGAAAGTTCTTGTGCATCGATCCTCTGTTATAATTATTACCAAATGGTCTGGCGCGTCCTCGCCAGTTGTTAACACGTGGATTAATTGGACTCTGATGATGATAATTATGCACCACAGCCCCAGTCGGGTATGATTTTGGGTCAGGTGGATAATATTCATGAAACTGTTCTTGTGGATAACGTGCAGCATCATTACGAAACCATCGATTTTCTGCTGGATTCCTGGTTCGCGGTGATTGCACGGTTTCGATTTTCGAAGCTTGCCAAGAATTGTGTGGGTCTTCCTCCAGACCGAATATCGAATCAGGCAAATTACCATTGTCTATAGGCATAGCCTCAGGTATATTAAAAACCGAGTTGACTTCCTGAGGTTCTGGAAATGCTTTGGCTGTATCCGAAGGAGATGGCCATAACATTGTCTGTGGTACTTGGGACATAGAATTTTCTGGTGCCATGGGGACCTGGTCGTTTTCCTCTTGATTATCCAAAATTCCTGATTGTGTATTGCTCACAAGTGTAATCAAAGTGCTCTGGCGAGACATATTAATGCTGTCTTCTAGCTCTCCACCAGACAAAACTTCATCTGGTGATGACGGAGACTCAGAAAGTGGAGTTGGATTTGACTCTCCTCCAATGCTGATGGCATCATCATCTTTGAAGCTTACAGAACGTGGATCATATTCTTCAAAATCAGCATCAGACTGGTAGCCAAAATGTGTTTTTGGAGCAGAAGGCACAATACTGGGTATATACGAGAGGCTCCCTTGTGATGTCAGAGTTGATGTTGGGGCTGTAATGAAGTTTGACAAAGCAACAGATGACTCCTCTGAATTATTAGCTATCGTATGAGAAGAGAAAAATAATGGAGATGATAGTGATGAAGGTGCAGTGACTGGCTCAATAGATGTTTGGTTTGAAGATAAAGCATCTAGTCTACTACATGTTTCATAAGGACTTGATGAGCCCATCGACCAACTGCTCGCTGGCTTTTGCGTCTTGTCTTTAGTTGCTGCTGTTTGTATCAAATTTGTCAGGCCTTTCAGCATATCTCGTGGACTTTGTGAAGCTTTTGCAGAGGCAATTCGATTACCGAAAGATGTACTAGTGGTAGGACTCTCTTCATCTTGCAAAGGAGTATTTTGTCCACTGAGATCATCTTTACTGGGTTCATAAAAACTGACATTCCTACCAGTCAGTCCAGAACTCTGGATGCTGCTGTCAGAAATCGATGTACCTATCATTGAGTCACGAAGTCCACTAGACATGTTGGGTATATTTTGGAACAAAGATGAAAGTCTGCTATCAAGGCTGCTCGAGTCATTGGTTGGTGTTGCTACTGCTGATGTGCTGACAGGAGTTTGGGCAAGCGAAGTGAACCATGAAGCTGTTTTACCTTGATTCACTAAAATTAAAATAATAATAATAATTAAGCTATTAAACATTTTATTATCATGTTTTTAACATGCGTAAGCCAGATTCATATTATCTTGCAGGTTACACAATCATGTAGAGACCATTAATATTTCAGAAAATGGGAGAGAAAAATATCTTCAGTAGGTGTTCTCAAATCAAGAAAAATCTATTCTAATTCTGAAAAGATCAGTTATATGGCTAATACTATATAACAATAATATAAATTATTCTTACACACTACACATTTTTTTTTTATGGTAATGAAGAGAACTATTTTACATCATATATATTTTTACATACATTCCATTCCTCTAGGTTAAGTTTGGCATGCCCCACGGTTCAGTCCTCTCCCCATTGTTATTTTTTATTTATATAAACGACCTATTTTTCAATGCAATCAATTGCCATATATCAGACTCTTTATAGACAATTGCCTTATTTACCAAACAGTGCATAACGAATCCAAAAATCTCTTAAACATAACCTCAACATTATATCCAAATGGTGTTTGTCCTGGCAATTGCCCCTAAACTTTTCAAAATCAGTTTTTTAGAAACTTATTCACAAACGACTTCCCCTTGAATTATCTAACTCTATCAACAATTCTATAATTACCAAGGTTTCTCATTATAAATATCTGGATGTAATAATTTCTGCCGACCTCTATTGGAACCTCTGTGTCGATTACATCTTTCATAAGTGACTCCAAAAATTTTTTTTCTTTGGAAACCTTAAGAACCCCCACCCCCGTCACCTCCAACATCTCTGCGTCCAAACCTATATTCTTCCAATACTCTCATTTACCTGTAAAATCTTTGAACCTCAATATGCTCTCCCATATACAGAAGCTAGAATCCATTCAAATAAATGCACCCACTTCATTTTAAACTTCTGGTCTTCTTCTGTTACTGAACTTAAGAGCCAACTCAATATATACAACTAATTTTCACCTATAGACATATCTCTCGATTAACTTTCTTTTTCTAAAATCCACCATGGCCTTTTCATATCGATACTTAACATATTCTAAAACACTTCCGACCTTCACACTTTTCCAACAGAATTCTATCATTCCCAAAAATTGAGTGTTATCTTTGAATCTACAAATTGTTCAAAATTCAGTTTCTTTCCGCAAACAATAACTGATTGGAACAACATCTCATCAAACACTATTGATTGTGCTCTAGCTTCCGAATTAATTTTGTAACATACACCGTTACCATTCAAATTTTGTCACCACATTCTATTGTATAAGCCTTGGCCAAGCAATATTGAATAAATCACCGAAACTATATTTTTTCACAGCTGAAAATACACAAATCTAGCATTTTTTCAAAAATAAGCATCCACCTAGGTATATTTCCTTCTGCATTCACACTTACTTTTGTGATGCATAAGCACAATTTTTTTTTACTGATAACTATTTTAGTGTTCATAGATAATGGGCTTAATAAGGTGCTTAAATGATTACTGATGATTTGTGATTAAAGAGAAAAAATACAGTTTTCTGGTTTGTGCCATTCTGAGAGGATTCCAACTCTTCCTTTTACACAGGTAAAAGGTTAAACTACAAGGAAACTTTTCTTCACAGTTAAAATTATCAATTAGAATCATTTAGCAATAGATTCACTTCAGCAACAGAATTATGTTTGCATTACTCATACAGCCATTATTTTATCCAGCCAATAGATCACATTTGAAAGTGTTTACTTCTGAAAGGCCTAAATAAAATAAATGATTCAACATTATCTGTCATATCATCACAGAAAAACCAGTCTTTAAAACACCTACCCAATATCTACCGACCTAACATACTTAATGACATGAAACGCGGGTAAATTCTATTATACACTTATTTTTTAAAAAGGAAAATATGATAGAACTGAAAATCAAAAGCTCTCCATGAGGGAAAAAATCGCATTCTCAAATACAGGGTATCCAGGCTAAATGTATCGAAGTATAATTATTTATACTGAGCAAACCAAACATGCTTAGAGAGAGTTATGAACGTGCTGCAACGTCAATAGATAATTGCTCCAAGTTTCTTACTTAGGTTGCACATGTGCGCTGCCGACAGATACTTTACACACATTTTACAGTAGTAGAGCCTGACTGCCAGTCAGTATGTAAAGCTTTGAAGCAAATGCAAGCCAGTATACCATTTGAAAAAAAGTCTCCAGAGCAGGCAAATTTTTAACATGATACTGCATAACATGGAAAATTCAGGCACTTGTCATTTTCACTTCAAAATATGAAAGACAGATGAGAGCATCAGTACAACACAAAGCAAGCAGAACTCTGACAACATAAATGCGTTAGGGCCATATATTTAAACACACACAACATATTCTTACATGCACCAGTTTGTTATAAATCCTCCAGAGGAATGTTTACTAGGTGCATGAATGGTTGAGCAGTAGAACAAGCCAAGGAGGGAAGATGTGGAGCCAACAAGCCCAGGAGCGACGGCATGGAACCAATAAGCCAAGAAGGGAAAGCGTGGAGCCAACGAGGGAAGACGTGGTCCAAGACCTCGCCAAAGAGCTCAATAGAGCTACAAAGACATCATAAGCGCACATCAAAATAAATTGTATAATAGAAATATTTAAATCTGTATATACTTTTGTTTTAACGTGTTCATATATTCATGTATTTTATATGCATAATAAAGCACCCGACACCGTCCAGCCCCCTCATCCAGGGCAATGGCTAAAATTGACAAGGGTCGATAGAGCCTGGGCGGATGACATGAAATGGTTGAGCAGTAGTAGTAGTAGTCAGCCTGTGGATGCCACAATTTGCTGTGGCTCATCAAAGTTCAGTTATTACTTTGGCTAGCCGGATTCGAATCAGTGATGTTTTGGAATGAATGGAATGTAAAGCTTACCAAATTCATATCAAAAGCATATTTCTCTCTGAAGCTGTTGATTTAATAACACCTTTACTGAACACTTAGGAAGAAATTGAATACCATTTGCACATCAGCAGAACCACTAAAGGTGCTCACACTGAACTTTATTAACCCGTAAATAAACTAGAGAAGTTACCTTCTTTAATGCAACTAAAACTTATAAGGAATCATGGGCATATAAATCATTACTATTGGAAACTTTTAGCCCTGTATTTTGACTACACAATTCGAAGCATTTTAAAGAACAAACTATACAACCACTCATGAAATTCAGAGCATTATGAAATATAAAAATACTGCAAAAAACTTTCAGAACTAAGAAAAGAAATTTAAAGTACTAGAAATTGCCTTTAAAAATTACCATTCACTTTACAGAAAAATGAACAAATAATGAGACTATTCTGGGGGAAAATAAATTGCATTACCATAAAAAAATGCAAAATCTCATGCATAATTAGATTCTCACACTAAGCTATGTCAAGTGAAATAAGGAAAAATGAAACTGCTTCATCTAGAAAGCAATTTGAAAAAAAAATTGAAAAAAAAAAAAAAAATCTTTTCAACTCAAATCGTAAATTTACCTGGAGGGAAAAGGTTTGACAGAGTTGGTATTGGATTACCAACACATGTTGTTAAAGAGGGTGTGAAGCTAATGGTTGCAGCAGGTGCTGATGTTTCAGGCACACTGGCAGCGACCTCCTTTTTATCGTCAGCTTCCTCCTCTGGAGGTGTTGCTTGAAACAGCAAGAAAACAACAAATAGGAATCACAAATACCCAAAATTAAAAAAAAAAAAAAACACAAGTCCCATTAAATGTGATTACAGTGATACCTTGTCTAATAAATGCCTCGCTTAAAACCTTTTTAGCTGAGGAAGATTTTTTTAAAGTTTTTTCTTTTTAATGAATATGTATTCTGCAAAAAACATTTTAGTTGATATGACTGCATGCACTAATATAAAACAGCTGTGTCGTGAGCTACATTTTCATGCAAATCAAAATAAATCCAATGATTAACTGTTACTTGAGCAAAATTAATTTACTTCCACCTTGGAATCACTTTCCAGATATGTCTTTCTTTAACAAATACATTTAACAAAAATTTAAAAGAAGCCTCATGCTTGAATGATTTCAGTGGACATGGTAAGATTCTTAGTACAAAACTGAACAGTCTGGATATTCCAGAAACTTATTTTTGTTATCTGCATGTGTGTGAGAGAGAAATGAGTCGACTATATCACCATATAGCATACCCCCCACCTCTCTCACTTTTTTTCTAACTATGGCTCACAAATCTGACTGACTACATAGCATATCTGGTGTAAACTAAAGAGATAACTGTTGAATTTTTTATACATTTCTTTAAATTTACCTTCATCCAATTGTGTTATTTATCACTGCTTTCAGTCAGTATTTTTAGTTTTTTATAGTGCTTTTAATGTTTTCTGAAACTTTTCTTCAAATTTTTGGGCCTATGGAAAATTGCATTTTAGCTAACGAACGTGATTCCAGAATCAATAAATTACTTTCATTATAAGGTATCACTGTACTTAAAAAAGATGATTCACTTGTTAATATTCTTACATTGTGCAACCTGAAATGCACATAAAAATATCTTACCATTTTCTCCAGGGAGTTCCAGCTCCATGTCTGAATTAGTCGGTGATGGTGCATCAGGGGTTGGAGAAGGTATGGGGCTACTAAAATTCGGCATCATTTCCTTTAATTTCTTTTGTACTGAGTTGATTCGAGCTGCGAAATTCTTATAAGCCTATATAATGGTTTTAAAAAATATATGTATATAAAAACAAGACAATATTATGAAAAAAATAAACAAAAAATTACATAATAGCTACTCAGCATTGTATAAACATAGCCTTATTTACTTACTGTATAAGAAATGCTCAATAATCTTTAACGAGAATATTCTGCATTTTAACATGTATTAAGAACCTCCTAGTACTAAGAATTCTTGAGTTGGGGGTTTCTTATACATAAATAGTATTAAAGATGATAACAAATTACTTAATTACAGCTTATATATCAACAAATAAAAATCACAAACATGGTTTCCTTATACACATTAAAATACCGGAATCTAAACAATCAATCTTTGAACCTCTATATATATATATATATATAGGGTGCATAGGTAACAGGGTGTATGACAATTTACTGGTGAATCGTTGATCCCACAGGTATACTTCCAATTAGGAAAAGTGTTCAAATAACATTTATTACTCAGATATGTCATTCATGTTGTAAAAGGTTGCGTAGTTGTTCAAGTAAAAAAATTAATACTGTCTCCATGTGCCCAAAAACCTGATTAAAAGTTGTTGCACTTCCCTGATGCTAAACATAATAATTCCACATTTTCAAGTGCGATATTTACCGAGATATTTGAATTAAAAAAACAGAGGGAAGCAGTGTGATGCCGCATAAGAGTCTTCGAAGAGAGGGAACAAAATGAAGTTGTGGTGAGAGGGTAAGTAAAAACAAGTTTTGTTGGTCCCCGATTGGACAAAGGATGATATAGGTTTTGAAAAGGAAAATAGAGTGAGGGAGTGTGTGTGTGTACCCAAACAAGGGGGATAAAAAAAAAAAAAGTAAATTTCTTTGTATTTTATATATATATATATATTAAGCTCTGAGTTTACAATTAATTGAAAAGAATCTTACATTTGACACTATCTTGGCCTCTCCTCTTTGAGTGTCATAATATATCTCACTTTGTTCCAGCAAAATGATAAGTTCATTTCTCTCTTTGATTTCTTTGTTCGTAGCTTTTATCAAATCTTCAATACATCTCACATTTTCATCAAATTCAAGGGAAAACTGTTGTCCATGCATTTTATCTAAACATTGTACGATAACACAAGATATATATAAATTTTTTCTGAAAATATATTTCATTAGTAAAAAAAAGGAAAAAGAATAAAAATGTAATACAGTTGATGCTTGTTACAACCACTATGCATTAAAGCGATCACTTCATTAGAACGACTGGTAAGTCTCAAATGTTTTCCTATGCATACTATGTTATTTCCTATCTAATGTAATGAGCTACAAAATCCAAAACGTCTGAACTTAGCTCCACCTCACCTTTTTTTTCTCAAAGAAATTAACAAAATCTGTCTTATTTTAGCATATTTGACCTTGACTTTGGATATCAGAGAATTCAGTATATAAGTGTGTACACTGTACATGCAATGAATTATATTATATTATTAATATATTCTAACTAACATATTTTCATCGCAACAGCTTATGTCAAAACAAAATGAAAATCTTATTTTTTATCCCATCCAAATATGAAGTTCTGTTAAAAGGTTAATTCTTTTCAAGCTTTTTTGATACATCACTACCTCTCAATATAACACCCATTCTCTGTGAAATGATGGGGGAAGGGTTGGTCCTTATAACAAGCATTGATTGCAGTAAGGAAATAAGGAATATAAGTTATGAATGTCAAATGATATATTTTTTTAACAGATGAGCATTTTTCTCACAGGTGAGAGAGAAGCATTCATTGATTCACTCATCATTCGAGTCTACAATGTAGAGAAAAATAAAGAAATAAAAATAAATGCAAAAAAATATATATTTATATATATATTTTTACTGAAAATCAACCAAATAGCCCTTTAACATCGAGCGATGTACTCAGTATTTCAGGCCTGGACTCCACACGCTGTCAAAGTACTAAGTATGTCGCGGCGGTCAACTACATATCTTAATTATTTAACCCATTATATTATTTCATGATCTCTGCATGTTTAATACCATTTGAAAGAGGAATAATATGTCTTTGTACAATCATAACTATTTAAATATTTTCACATTTATCATATTTTATTGTGAGAATTGCTGTTTAACATGTGGGGATCTGAGACATTATTGTTAAGAACATGTTATTGTCTATTGAGCTAAAACGTCCTGTATAATTGAGTTAGAAGATATCTGTTGCAGTCATGAGCTGAATTATAAATTCAATTTTCGGCAGTGGTAGAAGAGAAAAAAACAAACAATTTGCCAAAGATAACATCATACACATTTTTAGACAATACAAGTGATACCATAAAATATGATAGACAAGACATTAGTTTATGAAAAAAAAATTTGAAATTAATTCAATGATTAGTTAAAATTTTTTATTATTTTTTTTCTAAACATCTGTGAAAACCAGCGATTCCATTTAAATCTCCTCTGACCTTAAGGGGTTAATGAGACATATCACTTCACTGATTTACTGCAATTTTCTTAGGGCGGTATTCACCGACATGGTTTAAGCTAGAGTCACAATTTTTTTGATAAGAGATTGACACGGATTGGTTAAATTCAGGGTTTTAACCAATCTATGTTGATCTCTTATCCAAAAATTGTAACTACAGGTTTAAACCATGTCGGTGAATACAGCCCTTAATCCTTTGATTTCACATGCCACAACACAAACTGATATGAACTGAAAAGGAAGAACTGCAAGATATTGATGTTTGATAGTGGGTCACATGCAGCATCAATTAAAACAATTACAGCAATGTGAATCATGTATATGAAATTTTATATTGACGCAATAACAAAAAATGTACAGATGTCCATATACTATACCTCACACATTAAAGAAAAATATAAGCGTAGCCCTCAGATGGACTGTTTTGTTTATCTTGGCGTCAAATACAGTGAAACTCCTCTAAGACAGTTACTCAGCATTTTGGAAAAAATTATCTATTTGCGGAGGTGACGGCTGAATAGAGGTTGAATAACAGGAAGAACACATTTCAGGGGCATATCAAAAGAATGGCTTTTTCTCATCACAAAAAAAATCGTATGCTCAATTCATTTACAATGCCCTAACAGAATATACAGTGGAACTTTGCTAAAATGATACTCGATATAACTATAAATCCCCCTACAATGGTTTTTTTTTTCAAATCTTGTTTGGAATAACCTATAGTCTGTAATGTTAAACTTCTCTAGATACAATGATATTCTTTACTATGATAAACCATTTTATAACAATATTTATCAGGAGGATTTTGAAACAGCTACAATGTTTATTACTTTTTATGAATTTTTCGCTCCAAATATTCTTCAGTATATTTTTTAACTCATTCTCACATGTTTCAGTTGTTCCAAGAACGTCTAATAATATCGGTATTGGGCATCACCTAATCACTGAAACTTTTTGTGATACACAAAAGTGTATTGCTATAAACCCCTTCACAGGGGCAATACACATCTGAGTTTCTTTTATCAGCGAATCATAAATAAATCGTGAATAAAATATTTTGCAGCAAATAAGTACTCAAGAGCACATTTTTTGGTGGTGATACTAAGAACGTTGATTTAGAAAAGTTTTCAAAAGCAGCATAAATTTGATGACATGTAATGATACTGTTTCCTCTCAGTATAAAGATAATTCTTCCAATTTTGTCTTAGTCTGGAATCGTTATGTATATTGAGGTTTCACTGTATTTTATGCAGAACTTAAAATATCAGATCATCCAATCAATTCCTTAATCTGTATTATTTGGGATCTGTCCCTTCTTCATACAGAAGCAAGTACTGTACATGTTTTTCCCTCACTTTTCTTTTACTCTCTCACTGAATCTCACTGTTCTACTGAATCTGTGTGTTAAAACATGAAGAAAGTATCTGCAAAGTTAAAACTTTCACATCCTCTACCTATTCAGTGAAGATCATAGGCTATTTGGCAGGAGTTAATTTTTAAACTGTCTTTTCAGCTAGCAGCAACTATATAGCATTAAGCTTTGTCATCCTATTTACAAATGCTTTCAACCGGATAGTGTCATACATGAAAAGAAAATATGATTGATCCAAAAAGGTATTTATGCTGATGTATAAAGATTGTATAAAGGTTATACAAAGAGAACTACCAGCTCTGAATGCATAGGGAAGCAAAAGACTCGCAAAAACTTGTTTTTGTTTTTTTTTTAATTTCTTAATCTATAAGGGAAAGGCCACAGACAGGTTGACCGCTGACCACATATAGAGATGGCTGCGGAATAGGGATGATTTTTGTATTATGTCTACGGAGCCTATTGTCCATGCTGAGGAAAACTGGGCATGAAGGGAAGTTGGCCAAGGAATCGAGGTAGCTGTCTATGGAAGTTTCACTGTAATAACATAATTCCAGGCAAAAATTTGATCCTTCATTCATTCAGTGGCATGATAATTATTTTATCGACACAATATTCCATTGCATGTGTTTCTATGAATTTGAATCATTAAACAGATTCAATAATGCATCACAGAACAGATTGTTGTGTTTTTGGCAAACACACTGAAGTGAAAAAAATAAATTAATGCAACCGAAGTAGCTTATGGTACTGCCAAGTTGAAAAGCAAAATGAAATAACAGTAGCAACTATCTAATGATGAAAAGTAGAAGAAAGAAGTTTAGATATGCAGGGATCTGTCCAGCCAAAATTTGGGTATTTTTTTCTGGACCCTTCACAAAAAGCTGGATCTGAAAAACAGACCTTTTCACATACAAACAATGAAGTTATAAATTTGGCATTTCATTTCTTTTCTGATAAACTAACTAGATTATTTTACTTTCTACAAAATTACTTATTCTTCAAAGAATTAATGACCTTTTCACAAAAATAAGTAAAATTTTCACAAAAACAGGACCCTATAAAAAAAGTCTGGACAGACCTGATATGAAAAAAAAAAAAATTAAAAATTCCACATAAAAATTTTCTTTTCAACTTACCTTTTAGTTTCTGAACAATTTCTGAGTTGGTGGCATTGAACTTCTTGATATTTACAGTGGCTACCTTGTTAGCAACATCTTGCTGTAATTTGGAAACAGCTTTCAACTTGTCTATGACATTCTCACACTGAGTAAACAGAAAAGAATTAGAAATGCATAAAAATTAAATCATATTAAATAATGATATATGTACCATACAAACAAACATGTAGACAAGTTATTTCAAAAGAAGTTCAGGACTTTTAATTGAGGTATTTTTCTATTTAAACTGAATAAAGTAAAAGTAATTACCTAACACATGCCTACACTATAAGAAAGCCATTTCGAAAGTATATAGGGAAAAATGAATCTGGGTATTAGGCAACCTTAGTTAGGAATATGGATGAGGTGCATGTGTAGTTTACATAGTAGTAGTAGTAGCCAACCTTAGCTTCAAAATATGCAAAAAGAAAAACTTTTGATAAAAAAAAATTAACACATAAACCAAAAAATCCTGGTAACTATAAACAAATTTTTCCCATGCTATGATATTGGTTCATTTCCTACTTTGCAATAGTGATAACAATTCTGAAATGATAGCATTCCCCATTGATTCTTTTATAAGCAACATCTACTGTGCTTCAGTTTTTCAACTATTCAAATTGAAAAACACTTCCACCATGTGTTTATGGATCAATACAAGATAATACTATTTTAATGCTTAGATAGATATACACAAATATATTTCTATAAATATATGCACATTTCTAAAAACACAATCAATTACCTTGAACTCTGCTAATGCTTTAATTGGTGCTGTTCCAGGAACCTTAGCATTTGCTTAATACAAAAAAGAAAAATATAATGGATTACAATAAGATTTTTAGCAATAAAATCAAAATTATAATTGTCACAAGTCAAAGTATAGTGAATTTCACATAATATGTAATGGTCAGAACCACACAGTATAAACATATTAAATGAGAAAACTTTTTAAACAGGAACTTTTCCTCTTTGCGAAAGAAAATAAACTCTTTGGAAATTAGAATTCTTAAACAGGATCCACTTAAAGACCAACCTAAACTGCTGTAAATTATTACCTTTTGTAATAAAGTTTACTGGATCCAATCATAAAATATTCCTAAATATAAATTTTCAACCCATAAGTGTACACAGGATTGATCTTTGTAGAGGAAAGATAGACAAAAAGTTTGGATAGGGGTGCATAAGGATTCTATTCCATAGAAATTTTGAGTTACTGACGTTCAATAAACCTTTTAAGTTGACCGAAATTGATCCAGATCTATGAATATTTTTTATAGTATATCCTTTTAATATTTTAATTTTTTTACAAAAATATTTTAAATTTTTCATTGTGTTGAGGGAAGGGTAGGAATATTTCCCTCCCTTCACACACGCTTCTGGGTGTTTCTTGAGTTTGAAAATAAGTGTTTCAAGAAAAATATTTCAGCATCCACACCGTCTCCCTGTGTGTGGGGGACTCAATTTCAGATTTATGGTTGTTTTTAAAACTGCCCAGAGGGCAAATAATGTTGACTAATTTTTAAAAAAAGAGCAAAAAATATACCAAGAATTCCCTGGAGGTCAGTAATAAAATCAGAGTCATAAACACTCCTTTCATTCCAGATGTTGAAAACCCTGTTGACTGAGTTACGAATATGCTCATCCCTAGAATAAAAAATAAAAGGACATAACGAAAAAGCTTTAGGAAATTCACTTTTCACAAATAGCTAAGTAGGTTAGAACAAAATCTTAAACCCTAAAATCACTGATCATAATCCTTTTCCAGCCTCATTTGAATAAAAAATTCTTAGCAAATAAGTACTAATCAAACAATGATAAATATCTATATATATAAAAATTGATTGTCTGTTTGTGTGTGCCTATGTTCTCTATACAAATCTACAATTTTATATCGATTGTTGCCACAAATTTTGCATATATACCAAACAGGACCCGACCTGAACGATATAGGCTACTTTAAAAGTTCATCAGAGCAGGGAAAATGCCTGAAATAGGCAAAAAACTGTCGGCAACAATGGGCATCATTCTGGACCTCAAGTCACTTTCGGAATGTTTATTTTAGTTACGTGGTTCCCTAGCAATGCATTTCAGATGTGTATATGCCTTCACAATGGTTTGTCACTTCTTTAATGCTGTCAGTATATGTATAATAGTTTATGCCTTTAAATTTACAACTTTTTCAATCCTCCCAGTAATGAGGCTTTTTGAATAGATCATCATCGGCATCACTTTGAGGGACAGGCAAAGGATGATACCCATAGAAATCAGTGTTAAAATTGCCAATTTTACTGTAAAAAAGCAGGAATTTAGGGGTTTCCTGCCACATCAATAATTTTAAAAAATTGTATTTAATTCTCAATTTTTGAAACATTGAGATTGCTTAGAGATATATATATGAAGCCCAGAAAATTAAATATGAAGTACTTAGCCAGACCTACTTTTGAGTTGGATATCCATGCAATAACATTGATTTCAACTTTTTATTTATATCTTCTCAAGCATGAAAATTAAATTCTCTGTATGGTCTTTTAATATTCAACTGCATAAATTTATGTAGTTTAGGATGTTTTAAAATTAATTATGGGCACGTAAAGTAAATCAAAGAAATTCCACACCTTTAATTAAACATTTTTTAAAGCAGAAACAGGCAGATGGATAACTTGAAGTTCAGGGGGAAAGAATCGAAATATCTAGTGACCTTTAAAAAAAGGAAAAAAACTATATTCATTTTTACGTTTCTTTAAATATAGATTTGTTTCTTTCATGAATCACGCAGGAAGTCGCCATATTGGTTAGCTTAGACATGTTTGTATGTCCCTTAAAGAAAGAGGGAGATATCAAGTGATCCAAAGAGCATCATTGAAGAAATAAACTACAATACCCGGGCTGGGCAACGCCGGGTATTGTAACTAGTATAAATATATTTTAGAAATTGAAGGAACACCAGAACATCTTATTATTTCTTATTATATTAACCATCTTATGTTAAAAGGTGGGAAAGAACATGAACAATATTTCTTTTTCCCCCATTTATGCTTCTCTTTCCCAACTTTTTTCCAATTTCTGATATACACCAATGAACCACCCACTTAGAAACGCTGAATGTTTTTTTGGTGGCTTCAGAAGACACAGTGCAACAACTTTTTATTTGAGTTTTTGAGTACAGAATGTCCATGTAAACAATTAATTAATTTTATTTTATTAACTGTACAACTCCTTTCAACATTTATGACACTTTTGAGTTTTACAAGTTATTTGGCTACTTTTTATAATGGGAAGTATGTCTGCAGGACCAACAGCTCCCCAGTAAATTGCAGTGCCAGCTGTTAGCTATGCACTCTGTATATATAGAAGAGCAGATTTTTTTTTGCTTCTAAAAAGGCCCTGTACAAACATGCACACAGAATAAAGACTAGTTGTTTGTATAGGAAAGAGGTCTGCAAAAAGAACTACAACCATTTTTGAAATAACCTTTACTCAAGAGATAAAGCATTTTCAAGTAGTTCTGTAATAATACACAGAACACTTTTTGAAGGTGACTACGATCAATGCTCCTTAAAACAACTATGCTTTTATTATAACCCATTCCATTACAACAACTTTTTTTATTTCAATGCACACAAACTCCAGTCACACCACCATACAGCAATTTACTACCGATCAAGTTGAGTCAGAAATCTTTCTTTCTCTCTAGAGAAAGTCAGAGCCATACTTCCATCCTCATCTTGAGAATTAGGGGAATTTCATAAGACATATTGAGAAGGCTACATCTATCATGGTTGCTTTAGGTTTGATAGGTAAAAAGCAGTTCTTTGCCAATCCATCATAACAACTGGTACGACAAGTCCCAAATGTTTTCCTATGCATCTCACGTTCTTTTTCATCTAATATTAAAACCTACAAAGACCATTCAACTCAATACACTGTCTGAACTCAGCTCTTTTCTCTTTTTTATGTAAAGAAATGAAATTTTTCAGTGTGTTAAACATTAAATATTAAAGAATTGGGTTCATAAGTGTGCATGCAATTACTTATACAAATTTTGATATTATTTTCTAACCTGACCCATCGCAACATTGAAAACAAAATATTTTTTTAATTTGTCAAAATATGGAATTCTTTATAATTTGTTTAAAAAACTTCAATATAACATCTGTTTTCCATGAAAATATATGGGTTGTTCTAAACAGCGTCAACTGCATTATCAGACTTATGAATCATCAATTGGCTAATTAATATCACAATTGACTTTGGTTTAAAGTAAATGGTATTTTATTTTTAAATAATAACTGATTTACATCCCAGTGACTTGAGCCACTCTACATTTACATCACCTCATCTTAAAAATACCTTTTGTTTCAATTAGATGCACTTCGATCAAATCGCCGGTAAATTGTGGAAAGGGGAATTATGGAATCACCCTGTATATTGAGAATCTTGTAACAAAATATGACAAAATTCACTTACATTTTATTATTGTGAGTTTGGAATCCTATTAGTTGAAGAACAAAGTGACTGGCAGAAGTATGACATATGATAATTAGTTGTACATACCATATTTTTGACGCTGAACATAGGCAGAGGTTTGTCCAACCAAAATTTGGGTCTGCTTTCAGGGAGGGCCCTTCATGAGATTCCAAAAATTGACCCTTTACAAAATATTAATTAATGAAACCATAAATTTGACAATTTCATTTCTTTTCTACAGAATCCATCTAAATTATTTTACTTCCCACAAAATTACTTGGTGTTTACAAAATCATGGATTGTTTTCAACAAAATGATAAATTTGCCTAACAAAAAAGTCCAGACAGACCCCTGTCATACATCAAAAGCAAAGCGATAGCGATTTACTCCGGACCAACCTAAACAGGATTGCAGCATGGGCAAATGAATGGAGCTTTTTTTTTTAGCATTGACAAGTGCAAGTTCGCTCATTTTGGTTCGAACAACCTAAGTTTTACTTGCAAGTTGAATTGTGTTATTATTCAGGATGCAACTAGGATCACAGATCTGGGTATTCTTACTGATGAGCGCCTTAGGTTTTCTGAACACTGTTCAGCAGTGGTCAAAAGAATTGAATACAATGATCGGTTTCATTCTCAAAGAGGTCTCGTCGTGTTCTCCTAAAGTTATCCTTCCACTTTTCCAGGACTTAGTTGATCCTGGATTGCAGTATGCCATCAGGTTTTAGAGACCATACTTACAGAGGGACATTGACTTGGTCAACAGAGTGTAGAGAAGAGTCATAAATATTCTTGATGGCACACAAGGCTTAAACTATGACGAGAGACTTGATTTTTTTTTTAAATGTTTACATTGGAAGAGTGCAGATGTCGGGGGGGGGGGGGGGGGAGG
Source organism: Pholcus phalangioides (assembly GCF_987345545.1). Taxonomy (NCBI): domain Eukaryota; kingdom Metazoa; phylum Arthropoda; class Arachnida; order Araneae; family Pholcidae; genus Pholcus; species Pholcus phalangioides. Next base: position 13,382,640 of record NW_028301594.1, read on the forward strand.
AAAGATATGATTGAAGTGTTTAAAATTTTCAAAGGGATGGATAAAATGAATCATGAGTTATTAATACATTGTCAATCAAATGCTTCAACAAGGGGGCACCAGTAAAGATTGGTAAGGGACAATTGTACGTTGTAATGTCGCAGGGAGTTTTTCCTCTCATAGGGTTGTGAATAAATGGAATAGCTTATCTCTGGAAGTCATGAATTCTAACAAGACTGACACATATTTTTTTTTTATGGGCATCTTTTTTCAGCCGCATCAGGTATTTTGTCTGTTGTGACATTTGTATTTATATAATACTAGCTACAATACCCGGCACTACCTGGGTTTTCTCCATGCACTGGCACCATAAGAAAAGTGACAAACCATTACAAAGGAATAAACATGCTTGAAAGGCATTGTTTGAGATCCCAAAATAAAGTAAACATTCCAAAAGTCTTGTTGCGGCCCACAAACCATTATTGCCTGACAGTTTTTTGTACATTTTGGGCATTTGCCCAGCCCAAACAAACTTTTAAAGTAGTTTATCGTTTAAGTTGGGTCCCATTTAGTATATATGCCAAATCTGGGAACAAAAGGTTTAAAATTACAGATTTGTGTAGAGAACACACACACAGAAAATCAATTTCATATATACAGATAAAACAATATTCAATGTGTGACCTCAGAGTAAGTACATAACAAAAACTTTGCTGAGATAATTTAGAACAACCACCAACGAGACAAACATAATTATAATAGAAAAAATATGTGTATACCTGACAAAAAGAGTTGCCTCCCGAAGGACCTCAGCAAATGATTCTTTAAAAAATGGAACCCCTTTCCTTTTGCTGTTCTGTATAACGTCATTTGCAAGGTAAAATAGGGCTAGTCTTTGACTGATCTTAGCTACAAACATGAAACAGTATCAAATTAAGAAAGAAAATAATAATAATATGGAAGAATACAAGTCTGGTGAATTTAAATAATTTCATATTGATGATTTATCCATCATGCAACAACTACATTGTGTTGTTTTTTGTCATTACAAGCAGAAAATACCAAATTCTCCTATATCAAAGATCAGGGTCAAATGCATTTTCAGTCAAGTTTTGTTTATTTCTTTGTAAAAAAAATAAGAGGAGGCAGACCCAAGTTTGGACACTGTATTGGATTGAATGACCTGAACAGGTCATTCATCATATTGGATGAAAAAAGTATGGAATGGAATCGAAAACATCTGGGCTTTATCACATGCCATGAATGAATGAATGCCAGGGGCTCTGCCACCGGACTTATCCCATTGCCGAGATCTCTTCCAGCCCAGCTTCCTGGCAGAGTCTGGGACAAAGTGAGTGCACCTAACAATCTGAGTGTGTAGCTAGTGTTGTGTTTGATATTTCAGTGCTGCCATCTATACTTCAAATCATGAGTGAAGTGTAATGATTGAACGTTGTAGGCCTGTTGCTCTCTGTGGCGAGGCTTTCTAACAGGGAGATCGGCTCGCATTCGCGCCTCGAAGTTGGAAACCACAGAAAACCAACTTCAGTCGACCACCACTGCGGCACCGGTGGGGGTCGAACCCGGATCCTTGCGATGCGAGTCTGTCACTATGACCACTCGACCACCACGTCAGCTTTATCACATGCTAGTCATTATAATGGTAAGGTCCCAGTGGAGAAGTGGTAAGAAGCTCGTCTTCCACTTTGAAGGCTACTGTCAAGGTCCACGGGTTTGAATTCAGGGAAGAACATCAAAAACAAGTTCTTTACCTACTCAGCTTGGGACGACCACTGGTAGATGACACCTTAACGTTCCACCCAACTCCACTGGTTGGAAATTGCCACATGACGATATATGACCGGAGTTGATGTGTGGCAAAGTAATAATTAGAATGGTATGATTGGATGTGGGGGGAGACCGCTATACATAAGGACAGTTGCGCCTACATACATTCCATCCAGTAGTTGAACACAATGCATTCTTTGCACACACTGAAAACTTACTGTTGGCTATGATCGTTTATGATCGATAACACATTCAACAGAGCTTGGATATAAAAAAAATTTAAATACTAGATAATCCTCCTCTTTCTCCTCTAAAGGAAAAACTACTGGCCTGTTATATTCTCCCTTAATGCTATGGGAAATATGTGATGATAAAATATTATACTATTCCGACACTAACCATATCAGAGGAATCAAAAAGTTTTCCTCACACTCAGATAGTTGAGAGATGTGTCAAACTTGTTATAGAGGCCTCAACTAAAGTATGTGGACATGAAGCTAGAGATGGCTACATCAGATCTATGCTATTATCAAGATGCCTGATTTCTCACAGAAGTCAGATTTTGAACTTGCCAATTTTGATAACTAGTTTTGAAACATAATGTAAATTACATACTCTCTCCTTTGCATGGTTGATTGGGTAGGGTGTGGGTGAAAGTCAACCTGCAGCCTCTTCGTAATGAGTTTTGGGTGATTTTGTTCTGACAAAACAGGCGAAGACCTGCACATGAAACGAACTTTTTTTTGTCAATTCTCGTTTTTTGAACACATTGCATGACCGATAAACATTGAAATATTAATATTGTTTTAATTTATTTTACAAAACCACAAAATAAGCATTACAAAGTTTTGTGTGTCGATCTTAGAATTTTAAGTAATATTAAAAAATTCAAGAAAAGCATTAAATTTTGTCAATTTCCATAACCTTGAAGTATGATGCGTGAACGGAAGATGTCAACCGATTTTAAATGCTGTTTTTTCTCATTACTAAAGGCACCAACTTTTCCGCACTATAGCAATTTTGAAATAAAAACCTTTTATTTTTTTTCGACCCACCCTAATGTAAAAGCCACCAACCTTTTTTCAAAACTTTCATCCAGGTACTGACTATTTTTTTATGATGTGCCTTATGATGCAGGAGCCACAGCGATAGTGTCTGAATACTGTCCTGCGTGTTCGACACTCCTTGAAACTTCCTCTCCAGATTCGCTTCAGTCGGTGAGCTCGACATTTTTCTTCAGCACCTTTACTTGATTACATGATGTGTATGCAATGAGTTCATAAGTTGATATTGTTCACCGGAATGGCTGTATAGAAACTCAAATACTTGAATAAGCTAGCAATTACACATGGTTCATACTCTTTGAAATTAAAAAAATTTCAAGGACTACAAGCATTTTTCCAGGCAAAAATCTAAAAATTCAAGGACATTAATATCACGGTTGATAAAAATCAATTTTGGCAAAAAAAAAAAATTATATCAATCGTGTGATTTTCTTAATTTATATTCAACATTTAGGTCATTTTCAATTTAGTGTTTGAAAATGCAAATTTATTAAGTATATATAATATTTAAAACAATTACAGTCTTCATTTCAACTTGCATGCAACATTAAGTTCTAAAGATCTTGCTTTGAAAAAACAAAACAAAGAGCATTGTATAGTTTAGTATACAACAAACTATTTACCCCTTAATGATCGCATAATTTTCAAGAAAACAGTAATAAAAGTGCGTATTTTTTTATTCAAGAGAATGTATAGAAATAAGTGTATGAACAATATATGTATTCATTTTTAATTTTTCGAATTTCTTTTAGCTTGAAATCAAGAAAATTTAAATTTTAATTAAAAACCAACAATCAGGGTCATTGTTAATGAATGTTGGTTTCCCAGTAACCAGGGAAATATAAAAAATATGTGTCTTAAAGAAAGATTATTAAAAGAAAATTTTAGGAAACTAGCACATAATACAAATAAATATCAATGATTTTTTCTTGTATGATAAATTTCAAAGCATGAGATGCATTAGGGTTATTCTCCAAGCTTATATTCTTTCTTTTATTAATGCTGAATTCTTTTATTGATTCTGGAATTATCTTCCATTAATTCTGAAATAACTTTTCATTTATTCTGAAATAACTTTTCATTTATTCTGGAATAATCTTTCATTAATTTTGGAATTATCCCTTTCATCAATGCAGAAACTGTCTTGTATTAATTCTGGAATTATTACTTTCAGCAATGCTGAAATTCTCTTTCATTAATTCTGGAATCATATCATCGATACTGAAATTATTTCTTTCATTTATTGTTTTAAACTCCTTTAAACGATTATGGATGCCATAAGAAAATAACAGAGATCACGCCGACATTCAACACGTCACATGATCTTCCAAGGAATGATGTAGACCGTTGGCATCATACCAGTGCCGGAACTGGGGGGGGGGACATCGCAATACAGTGAATTTAGGCGCAATGGCGCCTCAGATTTGTCCAGCCCTGCTGTAGAGAATCTTAAGACTCTGCCATGTAGCTGGGCTGGAAGAGATCTCAGCAACGGGATAAGTCTGCCATTCATGCCAAGACTCTTGCCCAGGGCAGAAACTATTAGCCCGGTCATCCACTGGATGTGACAGCAAGCTGCGCAAGCGGCAACAGCCAACAGTAGGTCCCACGACAAAGAGTCTAACGTTGTCTGCTGAAACAACTTCTACACGCTACTCAGTTTGCGATGGCTCTGTTCCTGAGGAAACATTGAAAAACTAAAAATTTTGAGGAAATTAATTCTATATTTAATGAGACATCTGTCACAAACTCTGTGTTCTTGCTGTAAATAAATAATTGTACTTAAAACCCATGAACGACAATTATCAATTTTTTTACCTTTCATGCTCAAGTGGGGGAAAGAAGAAAGAAGGAGGGAGATTGGTCTACATGGAGAGAGAGAGAGAGAGAGAGAGAGAGAGACTGACCGAAGTAGAGAAAATACGGAGCAATGACATAGAGAAATTCTCTTGCTACTACTTCTTGTGCTTGCTTGTGATTCTCACTCTTGATCCAGGAAATGTGGCAGCGTGGTCAGTCACAAAATAAACAACCGTAATTCACATGCGTGGATAATACAAAAAACAAAAACCTCAATCTTAGGGGTGGAAAGTGACAAAGTCCATTTTGGAGCAACAAAATTCAGGATTCGGAGCAAATATTTATAAATTGAAACAGCGAAATTAACTTACAAGAATATTTCGTTAACCCCATCTTCTTTTCAAAATAAAACAAATGTACAGTCTTTTGTTATCAAACATCTTTCCATCAGCTTGTTTTTTTTTTGTTTTTGGTGTTTCAGGCTTTTGACACCTTGTTTGAAAGAGCGGCTGTCATAAAATTTTTCACACCAGTCTATTTAAGATGACTTTTGCTTACTGAGGGCACTATTTGCTGTCTGGAACAGCAGCAGTTTAAATGGGATAAAAATTCTCGCCCCCAAGCCCCCCACAAGTTTTCGTTTCAACATTTTATACTCGAAAAACATTGCTGCAAAATTGGAGAATTTTAAAAGAATCAACACAATGTTTGGCAATTCAGCACTAATTATTTGGCGAGATTGGCAACACGACAATCGTTAATAGGGGATTTAACACTCGTTATTTGGCAAACATTGGCGATTTAACACTCGTTATTTGGCAAACATTGGCGATTTAACACTCGTTATTTGGCAAACATTGGCAATTTAACACTCGTTATTTGGCAAACATTGGCGATTTAACACTCATTCTTCAGTTCTTTATTAGTTTCTAAATTGGCATTTGTAAATCAGCGGACAGGCTCTTTTACTACCGGAATGAAATTTTTTTCACAAAACATCGGGATTTGATGCAATGAAAATCGACTTCAGTAACTTCTGCTTCTTTTCTTTTTGAAAACAAAAACTGACTCACGTCTACACTTTAAAGCTGAAAGACCATTGCAAACCATCTTCTGTTTCACGATCATGGATATTATCGGGGGTTTCGCGATGAAAAGCTGGATAGTTTAAAGAACAAAAAACTTTTGCCGTCCTCTCCGAAATTCCAGGCATACTGAAGCAAATTCACTATGTTGGCTATTTAGCGCAGAAAAATACAAAAATACACAATTGGAGCAAGATATTAATTTTGGCGCAGAGCTCCCACCCCTGCAATCTAAGCAGATTCATTGAGATTCCTCGCTTGCCTGCTGATGTCGCTTGTTCAAGATTGTTTGCAGTGGATGATGCTCTGTTATTTTCTGTGCTATGGGTTTTCCTAGAAGCAGGTTTTTAACACCACGTGCAACATGAATCGCCCAGTGTGACAAACCGTCCACTCACCAATAGGAAAAGCAGTGACCATTTTCCGACAAAGCGCACACGCCCCACTGCAGCGCTTTACTTCGGACATGGTTGGCCGACTGCTTCTGGAAGAGACAAATGCACCATGCATTTCACGGATATTCTCTTCACTTTTGTTGCGTTTCTTTTCCCTTCCTGTATCCCACTTTTATTGTGAAAAGATACGTTTATGTGCAGACAACATAACAGTTGATGCACCCCGCACGAATCACAAATGCATGGGGTGATAAAGTTACACGTTTCTGCCCATGTAAATGGTCCATGCAGCACAAAAATAAAACCTGCACCTAGGAAAACCTTGCGTTACAAATACAAACAGCTGAGCATGACTAATTTATCATTTCAAGTCGCTTCCAGTGAACGACCAGCCTTAGGGCAAGAAATTAACAGTTAAACCACTCTTCTAACATTACGCAGGGTCTCCAAACAGTGCGCTTGACACAAATGACTAAATATCTAGTTGGTTTTGAAATGCTCCGATAGTGAGAAACAAACACGCATACAGAAAAAAAGCACATAAATTTCTCAAATATTTCACCTTTGAATTGAAAATGTGCACTGAGATTCTTTCTGAATGAATAAAAGAATTGAACACAACATAGAGAGAGAGAGAGAGAGAGAGAGAGAACAGTTCTAATCAAAGATCACTATAGTTCAGCGCGGTACTGTCCTGCCATTTTCAAAAACATTTATAAAACAATGATTCATAGCAACAAAACTGCGTGATATAACTGTACTATCTCGCCGATAATCTAAGTGAAATGACAATAACTTCTCGAGAGGTCATTCATATGTTACACTATACCACTCTTAAAAAAGGTGAATATAATCAAGCTATCTAATGTTGAGTAATTGTACTTTACTCGTAAATGAATACCCGTTTATGAGCAACTTGTGTAGCTTACTTACATGGATTGAGCATTGTTCGCGCTGCTTGAAGAAACCAGATTGTTTATTATTATCAACCTCCAATCAGTTAGGCATATACTTATGAATGATCGGCGCCGAAATCGATCGAGTTGCTCAACACGTGTTAGAGCTCTTGGCAATTATTTCGTGGCCATATTCACATTCGGGACTCTTCGTGCTGCAGAAAAGGACGAAGTACACAAAAGTAAATAAAGATGGACTCATACGTTCTCATCAAATTGATCAAAATTTTTCAACAACACCACACGCACATTCGTATGGGCGGCAACGAGTCCTGACATCCTTCCGTCTCGCGAAATCCGTAGCGTGATAATTGTGTGACCATATTTTGAAAATTCGGGACATATCGCCTTAGAGGAGAAATATAATTCTTCTCGATGCATATCGCAGCTTGAAATTATTTTCCCTATTCATAAATTATGTTGGAATGATTACGCCAAAAAAATGAGAATATATTCACTCACATTTACCATTTCAACGTTTTTATTCGTTAAACATATTTTAATTCGTTGCATTTTCAGCGACTATAGCACTAAAGTAATGCCATCTATATTTGCATTTGTGAAACGATAATTGACTATTTCTGCCATTGTTAATATGGTTACCAAATTCCGAAACTTCGTTATGAGGACAGGGCGCGCATCCTTGGCAATGTAATTTATGTGTGTTTGCAACAGATGGTGCCACAAAAAACAGGGTAGCAATTTGATGTTGGTCAAATTGAATTCCCGAGAATAGAGATACCAGATTCAAAAATTGAGAAAAGAGGACACCAGCGCAAACAACCTTAGTGAAGGCACTTTCCCTAATTTTCACAACAGATATGGCGTCGCTATTCTGATCGATAAAACCTAGGGTTACAAGCATCGAGCTTTGTCGTTAAAGAGGACGTCTGCGCATGCCCCCTCCCCCCCGACAAGTAATTTTTCCCAACTCTAAAACAGAACCAGAAAAAATTCTGGGAATTTCGACGGCTATTGGTGAATGTGTGTGGGAAAGAACACTCAATATTAATGAAAAGAAATGTTTCAAAGTGGAGAAAAAAAAATTTCCGCAGAAAAAATGATAGAAACCTGAAAAATAGAACAAAAAGATAAATTTTCCAAAACGTAGGAGGACCCGTGAAGTGACATAAAAAATGAGGATGTCCTCCTAAAAGAGGAACGGTTGGTAAGCCTAGATAAAACCAGCCTAGACTAATTTTTCTTGACAAAAGTAGAACCGCGAAAAGAAATTCTGGGAATTTCGACGGCTATCAATCAATGGTGAAGAAACACTCATATTAATGATATATGTTTCGAAGTAGGAAACAATTTTTTTTCATAAGAAAAACCCGTAAACCTGAACAGTGCAAAAGGGCGAATTTTCCAAAACAGGACGACACTTGAAATGACATCAAAAAGGAGTACATCTGGTAACCCTGCTAGAGAGTAATGTGCAGGGCTTTCTCTAGCCAACAGCCCTGGGATGTTATTCCCTGAAAAAAAAAATTCCAATCGAAAATAAAACCGCTTATGAGTATACAATAATTCTTTTTGACAGTTAATTGTAAGAATATGGGTGCTACCTAGGCTGACCATATTTCTTCGAGAGAAATACGGGACATCGGGATTCCAAATACGGGACATCGCCAAAAACGACGCCAAAACCAAACAAAGTTGCCAAATATTGTTGAGATTACGGAAAATCACAATGGCGGGAAATGATGCATTACCACAAGTAGCAGTGGATTAAAATGTATTCCACGAAAAAAAAAACGTTCACCATGGCAAATGTGGGAGATTAATATTCTCATATATAGTAGTAATTATCATAAAATAATTTCTGAGTTGAAAAATAATGTCAATCTTTGACTTCAATAGAGAATAAAAATTCAAGTAGGCTTAGTGTAAAATACGGGAAAAACCGGGACACTTTTGCCAAAAAGTCGGGACGGCCAAAAAAACAGAAAATACCGGGACTGTCCCGGGAAATACGGGACGTATGGTCACCCTAGTGCTACCAATTTATATATTAATTTTGCTCCATGGCCAGCGGAATGAAAGAAAAGTAGACGGTGGTCGATATATAAAGCGTTTATATAAGATAGGTTGGAGCTAAGCTTGTTCCTGACCTGAATAAAACGTTCTACCACACTTATCAAGCGGGCCAATGGGTTTTTAAAAGCTTGTAACTACAACTGCTAAAGGTACGAACATAGTGCGCTCGTTTCCGATTCTGCATCGTTCCTAATTGGTTAAAAGCCTGATGAATTTAAAATTTTACAACCAATCCATAACTGCGCAGACTTGGGAACCAGCATGCATTATGTTTGTACCCCAAGTCTAGAAATTTATGGATGTCACCAAGTTATTTCAAAACTGTCCTGTGCTCTATCTAGGAGGCTTTGGCAGTCTCTCTCCCTCTCCTGGAACCAAATGATTTTCCCATCGAAAGCTATTGGCAATCACATTTTATCTATTGTGATACTGAATCAAATTATCATTAGCCCAGTTTCACTGTATTTTTTTAAGTACTATAAATTTATTGGAGGTTATAAATTCATTGATTGGGGAGGGGGAAATTATCCATACAGGCTACAGTCATTTTGTCCGCCTTTATAACCTTGAGTTTTCTCAGTGCATGATTACAATACTAATTCTTCTCTTATATATATGTACTACTTTCTACTATATACTAAGAACACACATTGGGAATTGAATAAAAAACACCAGCAAAAAACTATATTTGTTTATTAAAACACAAGTTCTTTTGAACATCATTTACAAATCATATGAAAAGAGGCAAGACATCTCAAAATATCACAGAGTAAGAGAATTTTATAATTATATAATGAATCAAGAATGTCCTTCAAAAGAAAAAATGTACTTGTCAGATGCCAAAAAGATGCATGGGATTTATCATGGAATATATATATGTCTAGGCACAAGAGAGCCATTCCAAATCTTTCATTTATTTATGCACAAAGTTAGGACATGTTTTTATAAAATGGTATAGCTATCAATGATTTAGAAGTACAAAGTAAAAACAACAATACAATAATTACTGTAGAAAACAATTTCTTCCCATACAGGACATGATGGATTGTGAGATGTAACAAAAAACAATGAAAAGTAACTTGCTGTTTGAATCAGTACCAAATGTTCAATCAATGACTTTCGCTGTTGGGCTAGAGGAAAAAAAAAAGAATGAAATCGGTAAAAAAACTATTTTTTTCAAAATTACTTATAAAAATAGAGGGTGAAACGCATCACATATGCAAAAAAAAAACATTCAACACCAGGAATTCATAAGGAAGAGAATAAAACGAAAACAACGAAGCTATGGAAGGGCTATCAAAACAGAACAAAATGAATGGGCCCGGCAAAATTCTTCATCCACACTCAGTTGGGACTCTTATTTTCGGTTCTTCTCAGATGACTGGTGTAATTGACATTCTGATAGAAGAGGATATGATCCATTCCACTGTGATAAGAGACATTCGGTAAAAATGGGACATCTGGCAGACTCTGAGGCTGAAAAAAATATTCAGCGGTTTACTTCACACATCAATGTTTATACACCTTTCAAATAACAGAATGCAAAATGTCAATATCAAAACTGAAAAACCTTCTTGCAAATTATTATCATAAAGTCTCTACCTTACAAACTTTCAACTTATTTTTTTTTCCAAGTTATATTACAAAATGAAACATGTGGTGCTTCAGATAAATCATATTGATTTTGATGATAATTGGAAAAATGTTTTTACCAGACCCAGCAACTGAACTGATTACTGAATGTGGGTATTATAAGCAAGGGATATAATATTTATTCATGTACATTGTGCACAATTATGCACATCCAATTATGTAAGTTCTATGATTTATGTACATTTAATTTATGAATTTAGAGAAGCATGCTATCTTTAAAATATCCTTGGAATGGCTATAGCAGAAACTGAAAATGATAAACAAGTATCATGCCAAAGCAGACATTTATTTCTACTTTGACAGAATCATTAAATGCAATCTACAACATTTGTAATATTTGGCAATATATCGATAATTCCCTGCTCAATTAAAATCAATCCCAGAATTTTGTTCATAGAATTTGGTAAATAAGTAGGAAAAGTGGGACAAAACTGAGAAAGTAAGACATTTTACCAAAAGAGTAGGAAAAGTAGGAAGAGTGGAAGCCCTGTAGACAGAAGTCGAATGATTTGACTGAGGGGGAAAACAGAAGAATAAGACAGAAATAAGCATCTCGATAACATGAACATGTTTTGTGTAGCTTTACAAAAACCATAGATTTCAAATTTAATCACATATTTTAAGTTTCATATAGAACCTTATTTCAATTTTCTTTTAACCTTTCCATTTCGGAAATATCAGCAAATTATTGTTATTACTTTTTACACTCTAACTTTACAATATTATACAAACAAGCAGGAGAGCAATATATTCCATAGTAAGATGACAAAGTTTTATGGTAATTTCATCTTTGAGTTGACCCAGTCTTGCATCAATAACAGCAAGATACAGCATGACTATAATATTTGAGATATTTAATAACTATCTCAGTGATTAACTAAATTAAAATAGTATTTTAATTTTGCGGACACGATGGCATGCTGATGAGCTTATTTTCTATGGAAAAGAAAATGTAGTTAACAACCTTTTGATGTATACACAGCAAAATCACTTATTATTAATGATACCTAGCGTAAAATAGAATCAGAAATAAGGATGGAGCAAAATTTTGTGAAAATTTCCTAGCGCTTCATTAGTTTGCTTTTGAAGATGAAAAATAATAATAAATACAAAACATTTGCAATTTTAATTTAAAAAGAAAAGGCTTTTTGCATACCTGTTCAAGATACGGTAATTGTTTTAATGGAAGTTCCATGTTCTTCGCAAACGGACGTAAGGCTTCAGGAAAAGCATATGCTAGAATGCAATTGGAGAACTTGAGGAGATAATCTCTGGTATATTTCACTTGAGTGACGTTATCGAGGTTCAACTCTGGGGACCCATCTCTATTCATTGAGCTGTCTGAAAACACCTAAATACCAAAAAAGATTATGTCAGTTGTAGTAAAAAAGACATTGCTCATTATTGAAAATCAATGAAGCAGAAAGATAATAAGAGATTAAAAAAAACCAACTGGTTATATAGAAGTACATTTCGAGAAATTAGAACAATGTTTATTAACCATTTCATAAGGTGCAAAGATTATAATAAAATAATTTTTAAATATGTAACCAGCTGATGTTTTTAATTCTTATTCAAACTTACTGCAGTTGATTTGATTAAAAAGTTATATGTAATAATGTGCGTTTATTGTAGAGTTGGTTCCTTTTTTTTTGAATAGAGAAGAAAACTAGTGTTTCCCCAAAAATAAGACCTAGCATGATTTTTCAGGATGCTTCTGATGATATAAATCCTACCCCCAAAAATAAGCCATAGTTAAAATCCTCATTCAGATACATTTAATATGTGGTTGCAACACATGACTAATGTATTGACCTGTCTGAAACGATAATGTCTTTATTATTATTTATTATCAAACAAAAATATAAGTAAATGATATTTAAATTAATACTTGAAACAAATTATAATACAAACTATAATTAGATTTTCGTTAATTCCCAAGCAGGAATCCTTGAATGAGAGGTGAACGCCTACGTAAACATGAATTTGAGACTTTGGCTTTTATCAAAGGAAATACAGAAAATTAACGCTCACAGCAATTCTGATAAATAAAAAAACAACGTATGACATATTTTAGCTACTAAAATATGTAAATGGCTACAATAAATGCTGCTGTCATAAGCAAACAACTATTACAGTTTAGCGCAAAGTACTTTCTGCCAGCATGGACAAGTCGCTCGTCTAGTCCTGAAAATGTGAACTTATTGTTTACTTTACATTTTATGAAGTTCAATATTTGCAATTTTTGGTTGATTTTTATGTAACCACCATTCAAAAATGTCTTCAAAAAGAAAGAGCGATTGTACCAAAAAATAAGCCTTAATATGATCTTTCAGGATGTTTGTAATATAAGCCCTATCCCAAAAATAAACCCCAATGTATTTTTAAAGCAAAAATTAATGCAAGACCAGGTCTTATTTGTGGGGGGACATACAGTATAAACATTTCATGTGACATCACATATGTGCCCCTATATATCCTAAGTACTTTGCGAAAGTGTTTCACCACTGATATCCTTGAGAATTGCCCTGACGCAGAAGACAAGCTAACAACAGACATACTACAAAATTGAACACACTCAAATTTGATAACTTTATAAAATATGCTTGCAAGTTTTATTGAATGTTCTAATTTTTTGAAGTGTACATGCATATAACCATGTCTGCCAAGCTCAAAATATATCATTGCAAATATCAGTGACACACCTCACTTTTGTCAAAAACCAAGTATTTTTTTTAAAACAAAAGTTGATGAAACTGCAATGTTAAAATGTGTTCAACATTTTGTTTTAAAAAGAACCATGATTTTTTTTATATGAAATTGATAAAACTTGAAAAATTAACATTTTTTAAAATGATTAAAATGCAAAATTTCAAAGCCTGCACTACTTTTTAACCCATTAAATGTTTGATTCTAAATCCTTTTTTGGACAAGAAAGTGACGCTGTAGATAAAGCACACATATATACAGTAAAACCCACATGAACAGTCAACCCTTAGATGATCACCCGTTTTATGGTTAAATAAAAATTTCCTGGCAAAAAGCCTATTGAATGATGTATTTTGAACCCCTGTTTAATGGTCATCCCTCGAGTAGATATGATCTCACACTACAGATGGTTATCTAAGAAATATGAAGACAATTTTCTTTCCTCCTAACAAGATATTGAAATATCAACTGTTGGATCTTGGCATTATAAAATTATTCAAAGTCCAGTACCGTAAACTACTTCTGAAGCATCTTATCTGTATTATGGAAGAATTCAGGTGTGTCATGAAATTGGCTAAAATGATCAATGTTTTGGATGCCATCAAGTTAGATAAAGCATGCATGGAACAATGCAAAATATCCAACAATCATAGAATGTTTACAGAAAGTCTGGCATGAAAGGACCTGAAGTTGATTCAGACGTAGATGAAGAACCAAAAAATTTTCAGGGACTGAGAGGAAATGCTGGATTTACGATGACAGTGTATATTGAAGATTATGCTCCTATATATAGGACCATCTTTAGAGCATCATGGGGGGGGGGGGGGGGTCCTGGGCTAAGTGATTTTTCTGAAAACCTATCAGGCAAATTTACATGCTTACACTTGAAAATTTCAACCAGACCTCATTTTTATGAGGTCCCCATTTTCTGTGGAAGTTCCGGATTGTGCTCAGATGAGCCCATGTGTTATAAGAAAACACTGCCTATAGATGACAATATGAAAGAAGTAGAGTGTGAGAAGCAAGAAAGCTTTGTAAAAAACTATTTGGACATTTTAAAGCACTGGGTGAATTAATATTTTAATGTAAACACAATGATGAAAAGGCAAAGATATAAATTCTATATGTGAACTTTGTATAACATTTTCTTCTGTAATTTTAATTGCATTTATCTGTCTAATAATTACAGTGAAATCTTAATATAACAATACTCTGAAGGATATTGAAAAATATTGTTTTAGAAGAATCATTGTTATATTGAAAGGTAGTATTAATAGGGTGCCAACAAATTTATGCTCTTGTTAATGTCTCTTTCAAATTGGTATTGTTAGTACCACATGACAAAATGCATTTATAAGTATTTATTTGCAGCAAAAAATTCTAATTTATTATTTTTTGAACAATATTCAATTAGTTGTTTCACCATGTATGGTTAGTTTCAATACTTTTGTGCACTACACAAAACAGACTACTAATTGTGTATTACAAAAATAGATTCACAGTAATTTCACCTAGCACTGTAAGAGAGTACACAATGCAGAATATTGATGTTATTAAAAATCCTCGAAAGAACCAAAACAGGTTAAGAATTTAAAAATATATTAATGATTTTGAGTGAAATATAAAGAATATAGTTGTGGTGGTTTCGTAATGTTTCGAAAAAAAGATTGTTATATAAAAGAATTTATCGTAGTAAAGGACATTGTCGTATCGAGAGTTTGAAATTAGGCTATAGTAGACAATTCCAAACTAGATCTGAAAAAAATATCATAGTTCAGGAATTTATCATTATATCGAGTATCGTTGTAGTGAAGTTTCACTGTATATACACCTTTATGACTTTAAACATATCTTATATTGCCAGAATTTTGCTCATTTTAAAATAATCATTTTAGTTACTGTTCATACTGTATTTTAGTTTCAACAAGAACCCTCTAATATGATTACCCCCTCTTTTATGGATGAATTTTTTTTGTCCTGCAAATGTCCGTAATAAAAGGGTTTTACTGTTTTTTTGTTTTGTCCATACAGGAAGACATAGTATTAACACTGTGAAGAAACACTTGAATGTTTTAAAAAATCTAGAGGTCTAAATTTCTATTCCGAAGAGAGAACCTACACTCTTTACTTACCAAATTCTCTTTTTCTGTTTTCTCATCAGTTTCTACTGCCCATGGATGGTACTTGTATTCAAAACATCCTTCATGATTATTTTGTCCTGTGTTGATAAACAAAAAATACACCTATACAAAACATTTGATAGGATTTATACAAACATTTGATTTAAAATTCTCCAAACATTTGATATATACTACAGCTGGACCAGCTAAAAATGAAGCATTCGTTTTTAGTGAAAATACCCGCTGAATCTGTTATTAAGTAAAAAAAAAATTGATTTTAGAAATCAAGCATTTACATCAAAATTTGATGCATAAAATAATTCTGTATCTTTCTTTTTTGTAGAAACTTGATTTCTATTCAACTTTGATTTTCAAATTTTTCTTCAACAAATGAACACAACACACATGAAAGGAAAAATTCAACTGCAGATTCTCACACTCAAACATATTGAGTCTGTATCAGACGCTGAGCAAGGGCTGAATTAGTCACTTTTTAAAACTCTGATTGGTCAGTTTCTTATCTTCATTTTCCTGCTAATACTCCTCCCATCTAGACAAAGCTACATTAAGATTCTTCCAACCAGCTTTGCTTTCAAACAAAGTGTTGCTGTTCATGCTGCAACAAAACAAACAACTGATAGCAAACTCAAAGGGGTGATAAACCTTTTGTCAAAACATTCGATTGGCAGCCTTTAAATGCATTACAAAGTCCAAAATATTTTTGGTTCTTGTACAGTGAAACCTGTCTAAGACAGACACTATGAGATGGAAACCGAATAAACAGAATCAAAATATAGTCTGTTCAATGATTAGTGCTTTGACTTGCACCTTTATAAACCAGAAATCTGCCTAAAACGGAATATTATTTCAGTCCCTTCATGCTCTGTCTCGTACAGGTTTCGCTGTGTATTTAGTTTTCATTTTTTCAAGATTTTCCTTTTAAATACTTCATTAAATCCTAGTTACCATGAAGAAACTGCTTGGTACAAGTGACAAAATGCCTACACATTGAGCATTGCATCACACCAAATGCATTAATCTTCTCACTAAATTCAGACTCTGGCTAAAAGCAGGCTCATCATAAGCGGGTCCAACTTCATATTGAACTTGAGGCAACTTTGCATACCAGATGAGAGAGAAAAGACAAAGAATAAAAATAGAAGCTAGCTTATTTTATTGCTGGCTTTTTGCCAGAGTTTCGAGCCTTGGCTGTAACATATACATATATAGACTGCTGTCATACACATTATGATAGCTATAATTGTAAATTTAACAACAAAAAATGCAGTGGTACACCAGCTCACAAGTGCGGATTGCAGTAATTGGGTAAACCTGGAAGCAAATACTAAATTACTGCACATTAAACATACAAAAAAAAAGATTAACACACAAAACCTGGGTATCATGAATAAGTCTAGCGGATGCAACAATCTGTATTATGCTGCCTGAAAAATGCACTGCCTCAGCAATGACAGAAAACTAAACAATATACAAGAACTCCTATCATCCATTTTAAATTTGTTCTATTTGATCAAAAAATATATTTTGGAAACAATGGTTTCAATTTCTATTATTATGAAAAACACTGTGGTAATCTTATATATAAATGTGAAAGTATGTATGCTCTTTATACAAATCTAGTTTTAGACCGATCGTTGCCAGATTTTGCACATATACCAAACAGGTCTGGGATTGAGCCGTAGGCTACTTAAAAACTTTGTCAGAGCTGGGCAAATGCCTGAAATGGGCGAAAAACTGTTGGGCAACAGTGGTTTTGGGACCTCAACAATCACTTTCGGAACGTTTACTTCAGTTACCGTGGTTCCCAATAATGCGTTTCAGACGTTTATGTCTTTACAATGGTTTGTCATATCTTTAACGCTGCCATTATAACAGTTTATTCCTTTATAATGGTTTGGCTCTTTTCTAATACTCCCAGTAATTGAAGAAAACCCTGGAAGCGCCGGGTATTTTTGCTAACTTATATACAGGGTGGCCTGTAAGTGCTAATGTGGCCTTTATCTCATCAACCGCCCATCGTAGAGGTATAGTTTCAATTTAGAAAATGCTTAAAAGGCGTTTGAATAATATTCGCTGCACAAGCTGGACATATGACGTCACTAACAACACAGAACTACTACGACGACAAAACTGAGAACAATACTGTTCAACGCCAGCTGATGAACTCAATGCTTGCCCCAAATCATCAACACTCTGACATGAAGTTAAAAAAATATTATTATCGAGTTTCAACTGCAAAATTACTCAGCACTGCTATCGTTTCCACATCAAATGTGGCAATGAAAGAATTCCCTTAGATCCAAACACTGGACTGATTACGCTCCCAAATAGATTTTGCCAGTTGTTAAACTCAGTTCCAGAACTTGCAGACAAAGTCTTCACCAACATTCAACAAAATCCCCGAAACCATGAGTGGCTTTGTGAGAGAATTGAATAATATTTGTTGCACAAGCTGGACGTATGACGTTGCTAACAACAGAGAACAACAACTACGACGACAAAACTGGGAATAAAAATGTTCAACGTCAACTGATGGACTCAATGCTTGCCTCAAATCATCAACACCCTGGCACGAAGCTAAAAAAATATCATTATACACCAACATGCGAGTTCAACTACAAAATGACTCAGCACTGCTATCATTTTCACATCAGTTGATCAAACTTGGCAATGGAAGAATTCCCGTAGACCCAAGCACTGGACTTATAACGTTCCCGAATGGATTTTGCCAGTTCTGATATATATAAGTTCAAGAAGCTCTGTTTTCACACGGACACCTTTTCGTCACCTGTTCGCTTGTTGGTAATCTCAAAAATTTGTACATCTACACACCAGATGAACAAACAAAAACATTGTGTATCCACAAGCAATTGCCTGAAATTTTAATTAAAATATTTAAAAATAAAAGTAATTTTTTTCTTACTTCATGCAGAAATTTTTTTGATTAAGAAATAATTAATAAGGTATATATATATGCAAACTTTTTACAGGGCGGGCAACGTCGCAGGGTATCAGCTAGTATCAATATATAAAGTATTTTGCACTCACCTGATACTTCAATGCTCCAGTCAGATGTTGGTTGATTCACCACTTTATTCTAAAATAAAATTTTAGGGCAGAAACTTGTAATGCATTCTGTCGCAAATTTCAAAATTTCTAATAATAAAAAACGAAATGAACACCATGAAAAAAAATGTCAAAACACTGCTTGATTCATCTCCAACATTTTTTTGGAAAAATATAATGTACTAAATTTGAGATTTTAATGTTCTGCAGCATATAACCCCTGCAGATTCAAAAATTTCCCTAGTTTGAAAAAAACAACAACTGCCATCACGTAGTCCACAACGGTATATAATCCACATTTCATTCAAGAAAATTTCATTTATGAACAATGAAATATTAAGAAGTGGAAAGGAGTTGTTTGTCATGTTTTGTTGAAAACATGTTAATTTTTCTACTGATATCCCCACATGCTATCTATAAATCTTAAAAGAATTATTTTTCACCAATTAATTTTTCAAGTATTTATTTTTAGTCTAACCTCTCAGAAGAAAAGTTGCAGATAAGATGCTATGGGACATAATCCGAAAAATTTCAATGTTTCCCTTCAACTCAATCCATACATTAAAATATGGTACACAGAGCAACCCAAAAATTAACTAAAAAAAATAATAAAATGCACTGTTTATAAAAATATGGTTGCCATCAACAAAGAATAAATAGCTTTTTGATTTTTCTGAATGTGTGCCTCAAGCTCACATTGCAATTGTCCACCCAGAATTTTATTTGCTTTTCTGATACCTGCAGAACAATGTTAATAAAACGTAAGCCATTCATAAACAAGAATTCCTGAATCAAAAAGATCAGTCATATTAGGAATGACTTTACCATTCAACTTGTAAAGCAAGAGTTATTTGAACCAAAGTGAGCAACCACACACTTGTTAATGTTAAGAAAATCCTGCTTTATTCATCTGCTCCTGGTGAGAAGGCATTTAAGTTTATCTAAAGCGACTTCCCACAATTATTAATTCCTATTTAAGTTTCAAAAATAAGACTTACTTTTACTGGATCAATATGAGCTTCCTCGTCTAAGAACTTGTCAAGCCTGAAAGTATTAAAAAAAAACCAAAAAAAAACCAGAATTATTATCACATAACCACACAATATGGCTTCTAGCAATGGGAGAATGTCCATGTGTAAATATGAAAAACTGAAACAAAGAACTTTATTCTCACCTGAATGGATATTTTGAAGAATCATCACTTTTATAATACTCTGGTGGTAGAAACTGTTTTAGCCAATCACTTAATCCTTCAGCCTATAAGGAACAAATATCAAAGGAATATTCTTTATAATGTATAATTTATGTTAATGCACAGATATTTAGGGAAATTCTTATCCTCAAAAATCATTGCAATACTAAAACATAATCAGTTTTCGAAATTGTTCAACAAAAAAGAAGCTGCTGCTGTTACACTAACCTTGATTTAATATCCCACATCTTTTGAATAATCAATACATAGTTTTCGGAATTACATATTCAAAATTTAAAGAGTTTGCCAAAAAATTTTTATCAGGATCTCTCGTTCATGAACACATTTTTCATGTTGTCAACTTTAGAGAATAGGTTAGGGAGATTTTTTACACGGAACCAAATTTCTTACAGTCAAATATGAAAGGTAATTTTTTTTTAAAAACAAAAAAAGAATTTTTCATTAATGAAAGTAAAATCGTAGGGATTTTTTGGAAAACTTGACACTGAGATAGACATTACAGTTATTGCCATACAATAGGGAAAATTATTAAATGATTATCAATTACCCGTGATAACTACACTCAAATCGAATTCCACTCACCAACCAACAAAATATCGCCATCTAACCAAACAAAACTCTACTGAGGCTGAACTGGTGCTGGCTGTTTGTAAATTTTGCCTTCTCCCTTGCCAAAATGAAAAAAATTTGATAAACACTTCAGGATTTGGTGAATTTTAGAAAAAATGTAATTGATGCATGTGAAAATTTCTTTGAGGGGACAAAAAAAGAGCTACAAACTCTTTGGGAATAATTTTTGCCTGCCCCCTCCCCGAAAAGTACGAATCTTTTTCAACAGTGGCCAAAATTCAGGCGATATAATTCTTCATCAGTTCAAAGGATGCAGTAGAAACTCATGAGCCTCCCAAAAAATTTGGGAGGCTTGGCAGCTATGTATGTAATTTTAATATTACAATACAACTAAGATTTAATACTGAAATATTCATAAGTAGATAAATTTGAATAGAAGCTTTGATATTTCTGAGATTACCCAGGAAATAAAGTTTTGTTTTTAAAAGTTATATTCATTGAAACAAAGAGATTGTGTCTCTTGTTTCTTAGATCAATTACCTACATCAGGGGTGGCCAACAGCATGCGCATGAGGTGGTTTTGCGCAGTCTCAATCGAGTAAAAATACTGTGCATTAAATGTTAATTTGTGATCATTATTTGAGCTTTTGATTTCAACAGCAGACTTCCTAACTAACAAAATACTTAAATAATCATTTTTAATGACAAAAATTACTTACTACATTCTCACCACTCTTTTTTGAACACGCAAATGTGTGTTAAATAACTGTTATGACCATTGTTTCCCATTCTCTCCCCCCATTTCATGGGACAAGTTTCCCATTGTGGCCTCTGAATTTGTGTTTGAATTCATATTTGGTGTTCTGCTCATTGTGATGAAACTTTTTCAAAGTGCATTCCAACTCACATTGGAACCTCGAAACTTCAATCGACTAGGCTACGTAGATCCCAATAATTTCAAAGAATCAAAATGTGTTATATTTGATAGTGGGTTGATATTGTGTCTAAAACAGAGAAACATTCCTCTCTGCACTTTGAACTGGCAAGTTGGTAGCATTCCGTGTTTCACCACTTGGGCATTTCTTGAAACCGAATCACTAATATTATGGTTAAAGAAGGTAGCTTACGTAACAAGAATACATGCATCAAAAATCTGGTTCTGTATAATTTTATGGACATACAAGAGCATCGGGTGATGGTGTGAGAATCCAATTACATATATAGGCAGTCTGCCTGGTCTATGCGAAGCTGTTCTATCTTATCTTGGTACCATCATGTGTTTGCCCAATTCGAACACCCTCAAAGCAGATGGTCAATGTAATCCACATGAAACAATTTTCATCCCAATGATAAAATTTCACTTGGAAGCAATCCGCAATTGTGCTTTAGGAAGGGGCGCCAAATAAGGGGTAAGGAATAAAAATTGTAGAAAAACTTAGAAAAAAAAATGTTTTGTCTGGGAAATTAAAACCGTGGATTTATTAGATGGAATGATTTGCAGAATTAACTCTAATTTTTGATGCATTGCATCGAGCCGAGAACACAACCAGATAAACAACAAATATGTGTCAGTTTACAGAAAGTATAGGTATACAAACTCCCAGGGTAAAATTTTAATAGCTGAATTGCCAGTGTTTGACCACATCACTTATGCCAAGCCTGGGGCCCGGCAAATCTCTTTTGCGTAAGTGAAAAGCCAGATCATGCACACAACTAACAAGAAATTAATGAAAAATGAAACCATGAATCACTCACAACCTGGTGTGGTTAGAGTTGTGGCCCAGTGGTTGAGAAACACTGATATATATATGGTGAATACAAAACTGTTTGTTTTCTGGGTCATTTTACTGGTGCAGCTTATATACTGGAGAGCGCAGTCAGCGATGCTGTAGCTGATCTGTTGCCCCTCGAGGAAAGAAATAGCCAAAGTTGGCCACCCTTGCAGATACATGACAGTGATTAAATATAAAAACATTATCACAAGAATGATTAAATTTATTAATTTTCTCACCTGGAAATATAGCTGATGTTTGATAATATCCATTACTGTTACATCAGATGTATCATTTCTACCGTAATTCCAACTAGATTTGTATGAAGACGATTCCAAACTTGGATCAGATGTTGATTGGAATGGTGACTGGTAATTAGAAATTCCATCAGCTGTTTCAGTCAGTTGTATATCAGATGATTTTTCATAACGCTCCTTAGCCTTACCCATAGCTCTCAGACTCTTTAAATCTGTGAGTTTACCAAAATCAAGGTCTGCATTCAATCGGCTCTGTTGATGATGAACACCCCCAACCAGCACTTGACTATTTTCTGAAGTTTCACCACCAAAAGAATTTTCACTGGGCATAATATTTGTTGCAACTGATTTTTTCCTGATAGAATGCCAACACATTTCTTCCAAAGATCGCCTTGACATGGTGGAGTCATTTTTTCCATGCACAGAAAAACAGTTCTCATGGTTTATATCGGTTGCGTCAGAAGTTTCATAGCAAGACCATCTGCATGGCATTCTGTTATTTCTTTTCATTTCAAGTTCACGACAATTCAGAACTGAAGCATTGTCCAGATCACTCTTATTTGGATCCCAAAAAACATTTTCTTCACCATCTTCACCAAAGTGTTTCTCAGAATTTTCTGCAGCAATATCATCCCTGTGTTTGTTGTTTTTTCCTGATGCTTTACCAACAGGTTTCCACCACAGATTTTCATCATAGTTCCCTGATGACACGCCCAAACCTAAAGTGCCATCAGATTTATGTAACGAGTCAACTTTTTCAACTTCTGCTGTATCTATATCTGCATAAAGATATACATATTGTGCTAATTCCTTCAATGTTGGTACACGATTCAAATTACTCATGTTTTTATATGAAGCACGGTTCATTTGTTCTAGCTTCTTGAATTGTGGTTTGTTCAGATCTGTTCTTGGGGCCTCGTTTCTGATAGAGTTCCACTTTCTGTCAGAAATAAATCCAGTGTTAACAGATTGAAAATCTTGAGAACTGTTATGTAGATTTTGAGAGAAAAAAACAGGAGCTTCTTGCATCGTTTGATTCTCACCAGCATCAAAAGCTATGACCTTTTCTGGTTGATGTTGAACCATCAAATAATCCCCTTGTTCATCAAATTCACAAATAATACGGGATCTATCCTCAGACTCCATAGAAATACCAACTGTTTGTGTTTGTCTAAGATCTCCATTAGTTGTACCTGTATATTTAACATGCTCCCTATTTGAATCAGAACCATGTGATTCATAGAATGGAGTAATGACTTCTAATTGTTCAGACAAAGGCATTTTAGCTCTTGCTGCAGCTATTGTTTCTTCATGAATATTATACTTTGCATTGCCATACCATTTTTCATTAATACCTTGTAGTGCAGATGTTTGCGTAGAACCTTTTCTGAGTACATTTTTAGCAATAGTGGATAGTTTAAGAAGCTTTGCACAATAGCTCTGATGATTTTGTAGTGAGATTCTGCATTGCATGTCAGGCGCACTATCAATTAACTTTGAATTCTTGGCTTGCAAAGTATGGACTTTGCTTCCTTCTACAATATGGTTAGAATCCAAAACCTTTCCATGCGAATCTTCACCATTAAGAAATAAGTTATCTTTCATGACAGAATGGAAACATTCTATGACATCAACATCTGTTAATCCTGCCATTTTCACGTCCGTCGAAAACAAATGTTTCTTTGAATCACCATAATTACCATCGCTCTCATCCTAAAACCAATGGAAAATTTTTACAAAATTAATATAAATTTTAAATTTTTTATTGATATTAAAAAAACAAGGGGGAAAAATGTTCCTAATTCCCTTATTAAGAACAGGAGGTCTGCAATCTTTTGATTTGCAAGCAGTCTTTGTCCATTATCAAAAGAAGAGTGCCCACATGGGAAACTCTGACATATGCTGCACTTTTTCAAATCAGTATATTGCTAATCCTTGAAGAGATTGTTTCACAGAGGTGTCTTGATCAATAGCACTATATAATATTAATATATTACAATAGTGCGAATATAAAAAATCTGGCTTAAGCATTAGGAAAAAAAACTTTAGTCAAAACTTAAATACGATTTTAATGACCTTCCTTGGTGCATACAAGCAACAAGTCAAAGATGCCTGTGTTAGAGTATCACTTGCTTCTAAATAAAAATATTTAGTGAAGAATAAAAAAAAAATGGATAAAAAATATATATCAGAAATCTGTAAATGAATGTAGGATAACAGGTTGAGAGAGAGAACTGGTTAAATGGATATTATTTTCAATAAAATTAAACTCCCACATATTCACAAAAGAAAAATTGAACAATAAATCAACAGTTGATGAAACCACATAACTGGTGCTTCTAAAAATGTTTCTATAAGACTGGAGTTTAAATGCTTCTAAAAGTGAAAAACTTGCAAAGAAAATTTGAAATATTACAAAGGTTATCGCTACTATTATTAGCTTCATTGTTGTTGTTTTCCATTATTAAGGCATCAATGAGTCTACAGTAAAATATATCAAGAAATAACATAAAATTTGATCATCCATTGCCATAGCTACACCTGCTACTATATAGCCCTGGATCCACATCTCTTATGTAGAAAGTGCTGTTTTTCTATGGGTGCGATAAAAAAAAGGATGCAAGCTATGTATTGCATGAATTGCACACTATAACCGTCATTATTTAATCTGCAAAATGTCTTCCAGCATTTTGTATGAAAAATATAAAAGCTTTGACTAAGAAATTACTTTTCCTGAATTGTTAATGGAGAAGGGTTCCCAAATGTAAAGATAAAATAAATTAGAGAATTAATTATTAGGAATTCAGAAATTGGCAGGGATTAATCGAGTTGAGTGCTTCTGAAACCAAAACAATGCCTTATGAAGATGATCAGGATAGAAAATTAGAAGAAAAGTACATTATGAGCAACATAGCAAAGGCTCCATAAGTTTAAAACGAAAATGGATTGTTTCCATGAAATAGGCCATCTGTGGTTCATTTTTCACATTAGTACAGGAAGCCTTGTTACAATACTCTAACAAATTAACAGTAATTCAGAAAAAACGACTAACAGACCTTGTTGTTCTTTCCAGAAAGCATTGCCATTAATCACTAGTGCATACCCCCACCCTTCAAATTTTTCCACACAAAGCAGATACTGTAAAAACCAGATGCTTAAAGAACAAAATTTTAGGGTTCGGGTTATTCACAGATTTTCCGTATTCACGGTGATCTCTCGAATGTAATCCCTGTGAATGCAGAGGAAGATGAGTGTACATAAAAAGAGTTAAAACGTCCACCAAATTCACCAATTTGCAGAATAACTTAGATAATTCTTTTACCTCAGATAAAGTGGACTTCTCCTAATAACATGCTATATTGAATAAATAGTTCAGATTATACATATAAAAGATACATCATAGCACACTAACATCAACTCTACACAAACACAATAATTATGCCGATGATGGAATTTCAACATTTGCAATATCTCCCTTCAAAGACATCTCGCTTATATACATATATATATCAATACTATTTATATAGCAAATTTCCTTGGTAGCCATCATGTGGAATAATTTGATAATTTGATCATGATCAATTTATATTAGTCAATAATTTCTTGATACAATTTTACAAATTGAAAAACATAATCATCAGAAAATTAGATTAAATAAATCTAACTCACATTAATAGCCATTTTCTTGGGAACATCAAAACATTTCTCATCATATGAACAACCAGGCAAGTAAGAATCTGAACCAACCACTATCTGACTAGAATCGGCATAACTCTCCTGCTCTCGCTTTTGTATGATTTTTCGAGAAATTATATCTCCTTGCTCATCAAACAGAAGCTACCATATTCAGAAAAGAAAGACATTTTTAATGTCACTAAGAATACACACATCATGTTCAAAATGTTAAAATATATAGAAAGATTACATACATTTATAAAAAAAACCAGTATGTAAGTGACAGACTCAGATTACAGAGGGTGTTTAGACATATTGGGAGCAACTTTGATTTTGAATTTAGAAGAGAACTAGAAGAAAAATCTGGCAATATGTTATTCTGTGATATATATCTACTATAGAAAATTTAGTTTGGAATATGAAGAAAACTGTCATTTGAAGGCTATATATAAGTGCTTACTTCTTTCTGTATAAAAATAACCATATCCAATGATTAAAACAGATGAGAAAAGGTATGTTTTTCAAGTCTCTAAGCACATAATAAGTGATACTCTTAATTTAGGCCTATAAAAAAATTATCAGGTTTTGAACAAATTCCACATTTGCCAACATTTCTAGAATGCAGCCAGGTTTTACAACTGCACTCAAAATCTTCGAAATTTATTTTCAAAAAGAATCACTACACCTAAATCTAATCTACACCTAACCTTTGATAAAGATTTAACTATTGAAAAAAAAAGAACAGTTTATTCCATGCTACTTTGGCATATTGCGGTGCCAAGACTACAAGCAGACTGTAATATGAAATCCTTTAGCAAGAATTAGATGAAAAAATATTGTTCGGGTTGATGGAATTTTATTTAAATTATTGTAATTTTTTAAAAAATCAATTTTTTTATTGAAAAAATATGCCAAAAATATTAATAGTTTGGTTCAAAGAATGCAATGAAACATCCATTTAAGATCATTGCCAGCATCTCTTATAACAAAAAATTAAAGATGAGAAAAAGTTTAAAGAGAATATAAAAATCAACTATTAAAATACAATCTTGACTCACATTTTTGAAAATGTTTTAAAACTTTATCCTAATGAGCCTGTCAAGCTCTATTACGTCAAAATGACCCTGTAAAGAGGTTTATCACAATAGACTTTAATGTCAACCAAAAAAGTAGCGAAAGTCAACACTTTTGGTGATTAGGTGGTGCCAAAAATTGATATTATTAGACGTCCTTGGAAGAACTAAATATGTGACAAGTTTGAAAATATATTGAAGAGTTTATACGGTTATTGAAGAGCTATATGAGAGAGTATGATACAAGTACAATTAAAAGTGTATTTTGAGCAGAATATAAAAAAAGATTGTTGTGATCGTTTCACATAAAATCTCAAAAAATATCACCATAGTAGTTTATCATAGTAAAAGACATCGTTATATTAAGAGGAGTTTAACATTAGACTAAAGGTGATTCCAAACAAGATTTAAAAAAAATATCATTGTAGAGGGATTTATCTTAATATGAATCCAAGTATCACTGCAGCAAGATTTCACTGTAATTTCAATTGTGGTAATGAGAAAATCAACTACAAAAATATAAGGTATCAAGGTAATTCTACATTTGAAATGTACATGAAATGTCTTACCAGGTTCTTTTGTTGCAGCACAGATGATTTTGGAAAATCGATTTTAGATTCATTTCCCGCACAGATGAAGGACATCATACTTTCACTTTGCAAGATCTCTTCATTATATTCTGCATGAATTCCTGGATCCATTCCTAGCTCCTTAGAGTTCTGTACAGAATGTTCAAGATTTTAATTCACATGCAATTGTACTGCATATTTCCTTTTTTGAAACATATTCATTATTCATCATTCTCACATTATTTGAATAGAATTTCAGAATAAGATAAATGAAATGAACAAGCTTGAATAAATGACAACCAGGGTTGTAGTGATTTAAATCAGTTGATTAGAATCAGCGATTTAAATAATGAAAATGACATGAAATAATGATATTTGAAATCATATATTCAAGAAATGTAAGGTTTTTTCCTCTTTTTCTTAATAAAATGTTTTGGTATATCTCTGAAGTATATGATTCTTTATCTTTAGTTTGCAAATGTTTTTTAAATAGTCATTATGTTTATAAATTAAAATTTCTTCAATTATAAGTTCTACAAAAATATAAATTAATGACTAGTGTGTTAGTAATATATATGGTTTCTTTAAATATATATAATTTGTTTAAAAAAAATCATGATTTAAATAAAAAAAATCTGATTTAAATAAAAAAAAACAAAAAATTTTCTTAAAAATAAAAAAAATCAACAACCCTGATGACAACACACAGCTCCAGAATTCTTTAGGCCTATAATAACAAGGCAACAAATTAAGTAGAATCATTTTACTCTAATTTGTAGAGAGCCAGTCAAATTTCTTAAGAGCCAATAGGTTTTTGTAGAGTAAAATGGTCCAAAAACATTTAGCTATATAATTTTTTCTACCTTTCTTTCTGAGTTAGTATTTTGGTATTATGGGCAATCAAAGCGAAAATGTCACTTCCTGTATGTATATCCCATTTACACATACCACCTAGTCTAGTACACATATAGTCTGAAAATATGCATGTACCATTCATTAAAACAGCTAATACCAGGGCTTAACAAATCAGGAGAAAAATTTAGTGGCATCCAAATTTTCTACGAGCTAAAAAATTTTTTTTTCAGAAAAAAAGAACAGCCTGAAATAATTTTAATACTTTTTCTAGATTTTTCCCAGCTGATCTTTTGTCATGTTGGTTGAAACAATCACACAAATTCGAAAAAATTTAGCCATCACAAATAGAAAATTCCAGGCTCTCTAATCCCATTTATTTTTTGTCACCACAGCTCCCGGGATTTGCGAAGCCCAGGAAAATAGCATCAACATCTTAAATCTCTTGAAAATTTGAGGCACAACAAGCTCGAGGATCAGCACATCAATAGCAACCAGTTGTTCCAATAATTTTGATCTTGAAAACTAAATTTACAGTTTCATTTCAAACATTCCTATTAAAAAAATAAGTGCTAATTTATACTGAAAAAACATAGTCAAATTAACAGCGTTTAATTTATACCTGCAAAAACTGTTCAAAACATAAACAGAAATGTTATGTACAAAATGTAAGAGGTGGTTCTTAGTGAATTCTAAAAATTAAAATGATGTAACACATTGCAAATGATATTCAATGGTTCATAACTGGAACTTTTAGGGGGCTTTTATTACGGATGATCACCAGGGGAATCAACCCCAATGAATGAACGCCAGGGGCTCTGCCACCGGACTTATCCCATTGCAGAGACCTCTTCCAGCCCAGCTTCGTGGTAGAGTCTGGGACAAAGTGCACCTAACAGTCTGAGCGTGTAACTAGTGTTGTGTTTGATATTTCAGCGCTGCCATCTATACTTCAAATTGTGAGTGAAGTGTAATGATTTAATATTTGTAACATTGCAGGCCTGTTGCTCTCTGTGGCGAGACTTTTTAACGGGAAGATCGGCTCGCATTCGCGCCTTGAAGTTGAAAACCACAGAAAACCAACTTCAGCCCACCACCACTGTGGGGTTCGAATCCAGATCCTCGCGATGCGAGTCCGTCACTATAACCACTCAACCACCACAGCGGCGGGAATCAACCCCAGAAAAACATTGGGGTGCAAATAAAAAAAAACCAACTACTGGGTTTTTTTTTTAGGTTTTTTCATGGTTTTGGTATTGAGCATGAAGAAAGGATGTTATATATGCCAGGGCTGGACAAATCCCAGGTGCCAGCTGTTAAAAAATTAGTACTGGTGTGTAAAATTTTCTTTGTGTAGTTACTATATTACAGGCTGAGAACAGCACAAAATGTTTGAAATTCACAGCACACAGTTCGTCCTTGTCAGACAACTTTCCTGACACAGGGATACAACAAAAAACAGCGACTTGACTGCAGCAAAAGAATTTCTACAGCAGGGAGTTCCCCCATCAAGGGGTTAGCACACCAACCTCTCGATGAGTATAAAAAACAAGCCTGCCATTCAGAATCAACAATAAATTGTAGGTCTCAGTTTAATTAGCCCTCGTGTGCAGAAAATGACCGTGGTGTGACAAAAATGATCAAATTCACAGTAGCATATCTGCCAACCTGAAAGAGGATCACTATGCCCTGAAAAGTCAAAGGAAGCATTATTACAGAACTTTTTCTCTGGGTAAAAAATTTTGGGCACCTAAAAAATTGTTACTGGCACCTTTTTTTTTTTTTGCAATTTGTCCAGCCTTGATATATATTGTAGCCTGCTTAAATATAATGAAATGAGCAATTGAATAACAACTAGGCTATTATATAAATATTATATCAGTGGTGGCTCATAACAGAAAATTCATGTGTTCATGTGGGGAAGGGGATCTGAAAAAAAAAAATGGTTTTGCATATTATGATAAAAAAAAAAAGGCCCAATTAACTCATGGACAAGTATGTAATTGGCAAAGATTCTTTATTGTGTCGAAACTTTTGTGAACACAAAATTCCACCTTTTCGCAAAAACTTATTTTTTATTACGCATTACAGCATTGTTTTTCATATTTTCATGTTTGAAAAAATATTTTTAGAGAGAAGATTTATCTGTTAGTCTTTATTATATATTCAATAATAGTTGCCAAGGGGCCAAACCCATTGTGCAATTGGAAATAGACAATTTGGCTGTAATCTCACTTATGGGATCTTAGCTACAGACTCAAAGGCATATTTATGGCTTTACTGCCTGTGGGCTTCATTGATTTGGCTGCCTTATTCCCACTATACTCTTATTTTCTTGCCCACTCATTCCTCAAATTTGCCGCCGAGGTAATATTTACAATGGTGGAGGATAGCCCTGCTTACTTCTCTAAGTCACTGTTTAGGTCACTCACAAGCTTGCAAATAACTGCAAACTTTCTTGGTCACTCACTAATCTGGTCCTTTGTTTTTTAGGTCACTCATTCGGGGTCACCTTGTACTCAGTTTGTCTCCATGAAGGTAAAAATGAGACGCCAACCCCGTCTTCTTTGGCATGAAAAATGTCTGAAAACATGGCTCCGTTTCACTCTTGGCGATTTCTCATCATGCTTTTGGACTTTTTCTCATCAAAGATAGAAAAATCACCAACACATCACCAAAAAGGGCATACAGTACTATAGCTATTCCAGTTTTGGAGAACTAACATCTAAGCTGCCGCCGCCAAGGTGTACCGCAGACCTTGCTTGAACCACCCTCAGCATCAAGATATGAATTGGGACACATTAAGAATTATTGCGATACAAATACAGTCGGCGTTCGTTATAAAAGACCCCATGTTATTGCGGTCATTTCATTACAATGACCGGTAGTCATAGAACGACTACCATACGTTTCACTTTCGATATAACGGCCCTCCCACTATAACGTGCAATTTCAACGAGACGGGGTTCATTACATCGGGCGTATAATGTATTATTTAATATTGAAACGAAGCGATTTCGTTGAGTTTTTAATGTGAATTCATGAGAGAAATGTTAAGTAGCGCGGATCGATACGAAAAATGTGAACTCACAAATTCCAGCTTTTCTCTATTTTTTTCCATTTCCATCGATAGATACAGGTCGGCAATATCTGAACGGAAGCATGTATTCGGAGTGTTACATTCGATAATAAACAAAGCGACGGAAATTGTCTCGTTCTGTTCCTTGAAGGGATCGATTTAGACATCTTCAGACTTTTCATCTTTTCAGCGCAATTTCTAACGCCAGTCATGGACGGCCTGGACTTTGATACCGTCTTCTCGTTGCCAAATGTTTTTCTCTCTATCATTTTCAAAAACAATAGAACTCACATTAGTGACTTCTATGAAAAAAAAGAATGGATTGTAAAAAAAAAAAATTTTTTTTGTAGTATATGATTTTTAAATCTTCGAAAAAAAAAAAGAGAATATTTTTTGAGCTCCGGGAACAGCTTTGGTATAAGGGACAGGTTGGCGATTTTTTTTCCCGGCGCCGGATATGTCCGACGGCCCGAGAAAAAGCCGCCAGACACTACGTGCGCCAGAAGAAAAAATCGCCAGCATAGAAAACAGTAAAAACAAATGGTATAAACAAAAATAAGCTCTAGATTGTTTAAAAAATAAATGAATCAAGTTTTAAATAAAATCGCTAATTTGGCGTGTCCCTTTATACCAAAGCTGTTCCGATTTGCAGTAGCTCAAAATGTCATTTGATAATTTTTGTCGTACCACGGTTAGTTTCTGCATACGAGGGCTAATTAGACCGGGAGCTATAACTTATTGCCGATTCCGAACGGCAGCCTTTTGTTATACTCACCAAGAGGTTGGTGCTCTAACCCCTCGATGTGGGACTCTCTGCGGTAGCAATCTTTTTTCGGTAATCATGTCGCCGTTTCTGTAGTACCCCTGTGTCAGGAAAGTTTCTGACAAGGACGAACCGGGTATCAAAGTTAGTGATTAACCGATACAACCGGTGATTGATTAGTTATAAACCGGTACCGTCTCTGAAAACGGGACATCTGGCCACCTTTCAGGAGTCTGTAACAAAAACGTCTGTTTTGCACTGGATGATACGAGCGTTTAAAATTCGGCCAATTCAGTCAGGCATCTAATATTTGACTTATTTACTCAGAAAATTAAATTCACTTGGCACTCTGTGAATGTGCTCGGCATTCTTCACGAGCTTCCACAAAATTGAAATGTAGGAATTCCTTTTCAAATTAGAACTTTTTTCTGTTTCTTTCTTCTTAAAATTAAAAAAACAAAAATCAATAATGCTCACATATATAGGTGAATATTAAATAATTTCAATTGAGTGGACATTTTACTATGGTTTGAAATAGTCATATTTATGTTAAGTTTTCACAAAACTGTAACGACTGTTAATTGTAATGACTAGTTTTTCTACGTTATGTTATCTAAGGTAAAATGGCTTATGGCGAAAGCGTTTGTGAAACACTGAACTAGTCATCATCTCATTGAAATTGTCATATATGATCATATTTTAAATATAATGCATAACAAATTTTCGACTTATTTTTCTACTAATTTTCATCAAGTTCTTATACTACCAAAATTGTCTTTGGAGTCTAGTGCGAGAACAGCTTGTCAAACGATGCGATGGGCTGAGTTTTAAATATCGTGTTCTATACAGGAACTTTTTGGTGTGTGAAAATTCTAAGTTATGAAAAGAATATCTGATTAAATCAGTGACAACCCTTTATGATCTCTAAGTACCCTAACGTCATTAATTTGTATACCAGCGATTAAACTGGTATACAAATTTATACATATGCATGTAAATAAAAATAATGTATCTCACTTACACACATGTGCAAGCAAAAAAGGGGTTTCAATTTTCAAGTAAGAGGGCATATCAAATGTGTTATTCACATGGTTATGTTTTATATTTTTTTAAACAATATATAAACTGCCCCGCTTATATTTTTCTGTTCCCCTGTTCTGTAACCGCTCCATGCTTTTTATGTAACTGCCAAAAGTAAAGGTGATCATCAAGTGATCTAATTATTACCCAGAATTTAATAAATCAATGCCTTAACTTAGATGCTGCCATAATTTATAACAATACTCACATCGGTTTTGGACATATGTGTGTGTGTGAGACCTATAAAAAGTTAAAACTAAATTTATATGAGATTAACAACTTTTCGTGCCAATATTACAATTTGATAACTCAATTCCATATGTTATGAGCAGAATGTTTTTAAACATGAATGAAGTGTATATTTAACATTGCATTATATGGAAACAAACAAGAGTAACTTTTCTTAAACTTGTTGTTACAGATTGTTTAGTAGAAGCATATCAAAGCGCATGCTATGACATGCCATTTTTTGTACTTACCAAAACATCATGAATTTTCGAATTATCAAGTTGTGATATTGAGGTGACGAACTGACAGAAAATACATAAAATTTGTAATTTTTTTCTTTAATTGAACATCTAGAGATTCATATACTCCACATCACATCATTTCCCACAAGTCTCGAACATTTAAGAGTTAATAAACACATTCATATTTGGTGCATATATCACAGTATACTGGACCCACTACAAATTACAGAAGTTTTGAATTTGATTGTCAAATTTACAATTAAAAGAAAAAAATATATAAACTCCTTTTCCCAAACCAAAAGCGTATCAATCACTTGATACTTGTGATTCATACTCATACATCAACAGATATACCTGGATATATGTAAAAACACACAACAAAATACAATATTCACACATATACTGGGAAATCGGTTCTCAAACATTTGATACTCATCTCCCTAATAATGATATACAAAGCTCTTATAACAAATTAATAAGAAGCCAGATACTCTTGTAAGTTCTTTCCATATACAGATAAAGTTGAGCACTACTACTTAACCATTCATGCACCTCGTACACATCCCTCTACAGAATTTCTAACGAACTGGCACATGCCAGAATGTGCACGTATGTGTTGTGAACATAACCTGAAGATTGTTTCTGTGTAATGCTTGTCATGTGTAGTGTTGCCATGTGCCATCAATTCTTCTAAATATGAGTGAGAAGAATTGATGGCATCACTACACATAACAAGCATTACACAGAAACACTCTTCACGTTGTGCTCACAACACTTACATGCACATTCCGTCATGTACCAGTTCGTTAGAAACGTACTCAAACAAAAAAACTGAATACTGCAATTGTGAATCCGGCTTATATAACAAGCCTCAGATATAACAAACAACATTTTGGTCCCATACCATAGGATGATTTATTAGATTCCGAATTATGAAACAAGATTCTTGATCCCTAGCAGTTTTTTATAACAGGGTTATACCCCCCACCCCACATCCTACAGCAGAGCCCTTAGGCCACAGGCGGAGATAGACTTGGAGGTCTGGGGGGGGGGGGGGCACGTGATGATGATGTCAATCCATATATGCATATATACATTAGATCAGTCAACTTCACCTTTCACGCTGGGGGGGGGGGCGTATCTTCGCCCATGCCTTAGGCTGGTATATTTGACAAGCCTTTAGACCACACTTTCCATTGGCCTCTATATATGAAATTTATATTCTAAAAAAACCAAAAAATGATGAGAATCATCCTCAGGGCTGAATCACTGTTAAGTCCACTCTTGAGGGGTGGGGGTAAAAGAGACATGAACAGGGTTTCACTGTATAACTCAGATAACTGCCATTGGATCATTGTAATGTCCTTAACAAAGTTTGGCAAATACTCAAGGTCAAAAACTATTAAACCAAATAAATAGATGAATGATCACAAGTAATTCATAAAAAATATGCTAGACTTTACCCTAGCTGTGGTGCATACACATTGGGGGGATCACTAGAATAAAATAAATAGACAAACATTCAATAATTGATAAAAATACATTAAACTGATTCCCATAGTTTTATCTGGGATAATAAATGCATTTAAATAAAAATAATTTTCATGCCGTGGCCTTCAAAATATATATATATAGATGCCTCTTATCGATACACAGAAAATGCTTTCCTCATGTTTTTCTTTTTTGCTTCCTATGCTAGATGTATGGGGAAAGTTATTTATACCTGAAATAACTTGCAAGCAGAGAAAGTTAAAACAATGCAACTTGTATTACGATATCGCGAAGTGACTACAAACGATTAGATGACAAACAGCAGTATGTAATATAACTAGAGGGAAAAATAAAACCAAATACTTACATATAGACATCTCCCTGATAGAGAAAAATTTCTATTGAGAAAATTTGTCCCTCCTTTATCCCTTCCAGACTCTGGTGACATAAACGTGGGTTGCTTTTTATGAATGTAGATTTTTTTCTTGTGAGCTGAGGGAGTTAAACCCTGACTTAAAAGATTGTGTAAAATTCGAGTTAAAAATATGGTGAGCCTGAACTTTAAAGGCTTTCATCTTAGACGGCAGCATTCAAAGTTGAACTTTGCAGGGGTTTGGGAGATGATTTCCAGGAGAAAGTGCCTTAGAAAACAGTGTGATTTATTACATAAAATTTGACAATAACATTTTGGAAAAACTTTCATGTGAAGATGAATATACGTTGCATCATCTTGTCAGAAAAAATTTGAACAGTATTTCTTTACAAAGAAAAAAATTGAAAAAATAAAGATTTGCTGTGTGTCTGATGCATTTTTTACATACCAAAACGGCACAAAAACATTTTGAAAATTCCCAAAAATGAACACTTGTTTTATTATACCAAAAGAAATTTACCCCATAAAATTTTGATAAAATTGCACCCAAAATATTGGAATCATTGAAATTTCAAGTGCTAAAATTGTCTAAAACTGTCTTTAAAGGAATACAGAGATGATCATGAAAAGTAAAAATCAAGAGATTGATGATCAATATTTCTGGGAATAATCATTCAAATGCTACAAAGTAAATTTCAGAGACAGAGGGGAATAAATTTCATTAAATAGAATTTTTGGGACAGTGGACAGTATATGAATATTTATTTTTGCATCTTTTCTAATTAATATTTTATGTGCTGCTGATTGTTGTCCCTGATTGCGTAACACTTAACTATATCACTACCTGCGTTGCATAGCTGTAACTCTAAAATTGCAAGTGATTCCCAGTGAGAAGGACTTTCCTTTAAATTCTGTATATTTTGTTGTATTGAGTACATGATTGTAACATCAGCCTCTAAAACTTTATGTATAAACTTTGATCTCAATCTTTTCATACATATGCAACCATTTCTTAGCATTCAAAATTTTGAGTTCATGAAATCAGTCTAAGCATAGAAAATCCATTATACAACGTGTTCGAGAAAGATATTTATTATTCTAAACATTAATAACAAAAATACAAAAAGGTGAAATGAAATGCAGTTTGTGGCAGCAGAATGAAGAAATTAAGGGTTTTCTAGTATCGATTGCTTGAGGTATATGGCGCTAGTTGCTTGGCAGCTGTAATAAGAAATGAAAATGGAGACCAGGCAGGAGAAAAAAGCAGTTTGTATTGTGGTTAGCGAAAACAAAATCAACAAAAACTGTGCAAAGAAAGTTTAGCTGATGTACCATAAAAATTCACCAAGTATGCCTTCAATATATGCATGGATGTAAAAGTTTGAAGACACAGGAAATGTTAAGCATGTGAAACATTGTGGCTGACTATCGATATCGAAAGGAAGTGTCAAGCAAATCAGAGAATCATTCACTCAGAATTCCAGGAAATCGGTGAGAGGTGCTGTGCAAGAACTAGCATTACCAAAATCCACTATTCACGATGTCTTCCACAAAAAATTAAGGTTGCATTGGTATAAAATACAATTACTAAAAGCTTTAAAAGCAGATGATAAGCCATGCCGATATCATTTTGCATGCACTTTGCTGAAGAAGATTGAAGAACATGAAAATTACCTAAATAGAGTGCTTCGTTGATGAATTCACAGTCCATGTGTCTGGAAAGGCTCAATGCCATAACGTTAGGATATGGAGCCCTGAAAATCTACACATTTCAGTCAAACATTCGAGAGAGACAGCCCAAACTTAATGCTTGGTGTGGTCTTTTACATGATGGGTAAATTTTGGTAAATTTTTCTTGGTTGAGAAGACGATTAATGGTGATGTCTACTGGGATTTTCTTGAGTTGCCCATTATTCCACAATTGGTATTATTTACAGTCAAATGTTTTATTTTAGCAGGATGGTGTCCACCTCACTGGACATGTACACATGAATTACTTGGTAGAGTGTTTCTCAAATGATGGATTGGTCACGGAGGTTCAATACATTGAACTCCATGATTGCCCGACATAACTTTACCTGATTTCTTTTTGTGTGATTATATTAAAGACATTGTTTATCAAACACCTGTGTTTCTGATATTTTCATTTTAAAGGATGCAATTAGCACTCATCACTGTTACATTGCAAATGTTAAAAAAACACTCGGCGGGAAAAAGTAAAGACTGAACATTCTCTGTGTCATGAAAGGAGTTCACATAGAGCTATATTGAAGGCACTGTAAAAAAACTGTTAGATTTTTTTCATTCCTTTGCCACAAACTGCATTCCATTTCGCCTTTCGTATTTTTGTTATTAATGTTTAGAATAATAAAGATCTTTATTGGACATGTTTTATTTATATATAAAAAAGTAGAAAAGTTTTCAATTATTGCCATTCAAAGATTCATCAATTAAATTTGACAAATGATTGGCATAAATAAAAATCAACGAAAAATTGAAAGGCTTTTTTTGCGTACTCAGGAAAAAGCTTTTTTAGTCATGTTAATGACAGTAATAACTGCAGTAACAACTCCCGTAATAGTGTGTTTTCTACACTTTTCTTAAAATTCTTCTAGATTGTTCAGCATCAGCACTGATTGTTCTGCGACATACGCCACATATTTCAGCACAATCTGCTTTAGGGGTTATTATCATCAATAAAAAAGAAGAAACTCTGAAACTATTTTTCAAATATATAGGATATCTTAAAAATTCAATGCAAATAGATTTAAAATTTTTTAAATATAAAACTTATAGAAATAAGTGTGAAGAATTTTGCAGTCAGAAGATATCTCTGAAGTTAAAAGAATAAAATATTAAACTAGACAGTGTTTAACAAATTTCTTAAACTCTCTAACAATATACAATTCTTATGTAAATAACAGATCTAGTATTGGTCCCAAAATACTGAGAAATAGACTATGTTTAATGATCCAACGGGTCCTCATATCTAAAGCAAGCTGCAAAATTTAAAGTTTATCAAGACGTGCATGCATTTGAATAGAAAATGGTTAATGCTACAAACACTTGATGAACCAAACCTTTAAGATATAATATATATCCTATAAAAATGCCTAGGTTTCTCCAAGAACAGGAAACATTATTATACACACAAATGTATAAATTAAAAATGCATGTATCACTGATGCAACAACGCATATTTTTTTTGTGCGGGAATATAAATCACAGACCATTCTAATGCTATGACCGGCAGTAAATCAGCTATGTTTGTATTTCCATTTGTCTGACAGTTTTTTCCAATGACTTCAAGAGGATTTCAGAGACTCTGCCACAGTTGGTGTTGGCTGTCTCAGCCGTAGATGTTTTCATATTCTTCAACAAATTTACAGCAATGTCCGAACCAAGGTTGTACTGTGAAAAATTAAGCACATTTTAAATACATATAAATAGCAATAAAAATTTCCAATTTCCATCAATACTTAATAATGGTAATTGCAGTAAAATATTAATCATCTAACCCCTGTGACCAAAACTCTACTAACTCACCAGTTTTCTCACTATAATGCTCCTAATTTGCCTAATAACAAAGTTATTGCATCAGTTCAAAATTTTCTGATTGATGAAAAAGAAGACATTGAAAAGAAGCACGGTGACTTCACAAATACAAATAAGAAACAACAATGCTCTTGAGGAATTCCTTGGGAACAGTATTGACATTGCTACTCATCAGAAATGTTAAAAAAATTTGCAAGTCTGTTAGCAGAAAATGATCATCTCGTCTTCATGTATGTCAAATGTACAGTCAATTATAATCAGTTTTGATGATACTGGACCTCAAGATTGATGTATATTTGATTATCCACCAAGGGTGAGTTCCAATTACTTTGGATAGTCAAGGATTTACTGCACCCTCAATGAGCTGAATCGAATAGAGAGGGAATCAATAAAATTCTAATCACTGAAAATTTGAAAAGGCAAGAATAGTCACTAATAATGTTCTTGATGTATATTTTTAATTTGGTGATATTAACTTCTATAAAACATTTATGGCATGCAGAATTTGATAAACTCCTATACTAAACCCGAAGCTTTTACCGCCCCGGGGCGATATTGCCTACTTTGGGACACATTGGTCAGTTGGTTTAGCGAAATTGTTCTTCAAAATATAGGTCAAACTGGAAATCTGAAAATTATATGGAACAAATTGGGAAAACATCTCTGACTCATCTTAGCACAATTAGTATAATAGAAGGGTCGCAATAGAGCGTTTCCTGTCATATCAAGCATTGACTGTATAACTGCACAAAAAAGTTACTTGGTTGCTTTTAGTCTCATTGTGCATGTTTTTTTTGGTTTTCATTAAAGGATATGATAATCATGAACATTTTTCAGAGAAACCATCATCTCAAAACGAGTTACAGAACATAAATGTTCAAGAAATCCAATTTTTTACTTTAGGAAACTTAATTTTTATCACAACAAAAATTATACTGAATTAATAATTTATAGTCAAAGGAAACAGTTGGAGGGATGAATAATATACAAAACAAACTCACTTGCTCTAAGACACCATAAATAGCTTTAAAAACTGGTTGTTTGTCATTTTGGTACACACCACGATTACCATGGAGGGCTTTAACACCATTTTCTTCGGCTGTTTTACATACGCTTGAATACATGCAGTGATCAGGACGATAGTTCCACTCACAGGGAAGTATAAGTAGCTTCTCTAAAAATGAAACACAGTAGTTAAAAAATGAACTATAATATAACGATTATGCAACCACCAAAATTGACCATCCTATATTTTAAAACACCAAGTTCGACTCGAAAACATAATTTTTTCCACACATTTATCAAATCAAACCTTCCAATAATCATTATTTGGAGGAAAATGAAGTACAGTGGTACCTCTCTATAATGAGCACAGCACCATGGGAGCAAACGTTTTGTCTGCTAACAAGTAGTGTCAATTAATATATAGCAAATTACATTGAGGCCCTGTTTCACAGACATCATGTTCAATACGAAGGTTTCACTTTACAGTTGTGTGGACTATAGAAAGAATGAACATCACTGTTTGGCATGGATTTTTTTGACTAAAGCCTTTTTAACGAGTCATCTGGCGACGACGTGTTATTCCATTACAGTACCATAAAGGGAAATTAATTGATGAGATACAAGATTGGTCAGCAATACTTATTTGTTTAATACCAATAATCAGGAAATAGAGAAAATATTTCATAGTTTTAAAGCAGGTTCTCATTTTCCAATGTTCAAGTATATTTATAGATGACTGAGACACACCCATGTTTCTAAAATTTGCATATTTATTCTTTTGTAAAGACATTTATAAACAAACTCATGCAAGAAAGTAATAAAAGTAAATAACTCAATTTTTTGGAGTTAATCAGCTCAAAGATAAAATTAATAAGGTAAAATGACACAATGATAATGGAATTTTTCATCCAAGTAGAGGTGCTATGAAAATAAAAAGATAAAAATAACTGAGAATTTCAAAAATGTTCAAACAAATTCAGCAAACCAGAAGCATACATGAGTATTCGTAATTCATTCTGATATGATTAAAGAAGGGAAGTGAAAAATATAAATGAACATTTACACTTAGCATTTTGTAAAAAATTTAGATATTATGTGAAATTCTTTTTTACAACTTATTTTTCTTATAAACTGTGTGTGAGTGTATAATTAAATTTTAAACTAAATTACAAAAAAGAAATATTTGATTGATGATAATGAAGAATAAAATATAAATGAATTAATATAGTAGCATTTTTCAACATGCATACATTATTTCCACAGCATATTTGATGTCGCCCACACAAAACTCAGTATTATAAAAATGATAAATTGATACAGGATACATAAGAAAGTCCTTCTTTCTTTTAATAACTTGTGAACAGTTCATCCTGGAAGCATACTTCCAATTAGATAAAGCATCCAAATGATGTGTAACTTCAGATACGTCATTCATATCGCTTATATAATTATTAATAAAAAAAATTATTTTTTTAATTTGGTCACCCTGTTTGAGAAAATCCAAATTAGTAAGTTGTTGATGTAGTTTTCAATGATCATTTTCTGAAAAAAAAATTCACGTTTTTAGGTGCAATAGGGATATCTAAGGGATATATATATTAAGGTGAATAACTGAATTCAAAAGTTTCTGAAAATGAAAGTAAAACTGTATAACAGGCATACCCACATATTCCGTCTCTTCACATGCTATTCTTTCTCTCATTTTCAATGAATTTCAAATTCAAATATCTAAGTGAATATAGCATTTAAAAACATGTTTTTTTTTTCTTTTCTGTTGGGCTTACGAAAAACTGGGCAGTAACTTTCTAATTTGTTTTTTTGGGACAAGGTGTTTAATAACTATACAACTCCTTGCATTATGAATGAAATATCTGAGGTTTAAATATTATTTGGACACTTTTTCCAATTGGAAGTATGCTTCTAGGATCAACAGTTTGTGAGCAGGGCTGTCTTAAGAGCATCATGGTTCCTTGGGCAAAGTAATTTTTCTGAGGCCCTACCAGGCAAATTCTCAAAAATTTCAATCATATCACAATTTTTTGAGAGCCCCCCCCCCCACTTTTTTCTTGAGGTGCTTGGGTGGCCCCATGTCTAAAGACAGCAGTGTTTGCAAATTATTCCAGGATAATGGGGCTTTCCTATGCACCCTGTATGTTGCATAAATAAAAATAGGAGTAATTTTTACCAGGATGAAAATGAAAGATGATATTAATCATGTCTTGATCTCCCCAAACAATCTTGAATTTGAACTCTATCAGTATTGGTTCTAGGTACTTTTCCCAGCCGAATGACCGCATTTTCGTGAGATTCATGAGCATAACACCAGAATTGACACCTGTGAAAAACAAAGGGCAAAAAAATAATATTCAATTAAATAAAATGATAAAAAAATCTTTAGGCCTACATCATCTCTTTACAAACAATATATAATTTCATTTCAATAATTTCAATTCAAACAGCAGAGCAAGTAAAACTATTACAAAGTGTACTCAAAAAGTTCAGTGAA
The DNA here is from genome assembly GCF_987345545.1 of Pholcus phalangioides. Taxonomy (NCBI): domain Eukaryota; kingdom Metazoa; phylum Arthropoda; class Arachnida; order Araneae; family Pholcidae; genus Pholcus; species Pholcus phalangioides. The sequence goes on from NW_028301594.1 coordinate 13,425,616, forward strand.
TGGCTCAATATTTAAAGAACGCAGGTTAAAAACTTGCACCCACGCATGCACTTTGAGAGATGAATAGAATTGCCACCAGTGTCAAAAATACTAAGATGATGCAGAGTGGCTTGGTCCAACCAATATAATGCACTGAGTGCGATAGTTGATGAAACAATGCAATGAAATGATGAGCAAACACAGTTTTGGTTGCAAAATGGGAAAACTGCGACAGTGACCTACAAAATGTTCATGAAAGTGTATGGAACAGAAGCAGTGAGTAAAAAATGCGTTTACGACTGGTTTAAAGTCTTCCGCGATGGAAAGAAAACTGTTGGTGATGAGCTGTGTTCGGGTCAAACATTAACAAGCAGAAAACCAGTGATCATTGAACAAGTGTGGCAAACATTTGCGGATGATTGGCGGCTGACTTTAATAATTATAGCAGATAAATTGGGGATTAGGCTGTAGACTTCTCTTCATTCCCCAGCTCAAGGGAGCACTGAAAGGCCTATAATTTGTAGACATTTTGGAAAATTCAGTAGGAACGACTATACGGTAAGAATGACATCATTGCTTTGGGCGATTCCAAAGAACGCTTTTGTTGGAAGTTTTCAGCAACTCTACAATTGTTGTCAAAAGTATATTGTAGTTAATAGACATTGCTGCTGTGGTGGTCGAGCGATCTGGCATCACAAGGATCTGGATTAGAACTCCACTGTCCCCACAGTGGTGATTGACTGAAGTTGGTTTTCTATGGTTCCCAACTTCGAGGCTCGAATGTGAGCCAATCTCCTCTTTAAAATGTTTCGCCACAGAGTACAACATTCCTACAAATGGTACAAATACTTGATCATTCACTTCACTTCTGAAATATAGATAGCAGCACTGAAAAAACAGACACAACACCAGATATACACTCAGACTGTTAGGTGCACACACTTACACTTCTGGCACAACTCACTAGGTAGTAAATTGTCCATGGGAAAAATCTGAGTCGTGATCAGTTTGAAAGCTAATGGAGATTACTTCGAATGCTAATAAAGGTATGGTATTTTGTGTGTTTGTACCTTCCATTTGTTTTACTTTCTGAGACCATTCACCAAACTTTCTGAATGCACATTGTACACCCGCCAATCATATATGGAAAGAAATTTTGATAGTGTTATGTATCAATAACACATAATTCATAGGTAGGGAAAAAACACACACTAATGATAAAAATAGGGGTGTGAATTGGGGGAAAAAATTCAATTTGCATGAAGCTTTTTACCTGATAAAAAATTTTCAAACACCAATTAATTTAAATTAATAGAAACTATTTCTTAACCTCATGGAATATATTTAAAAAAAGCAGGGCATTCAAAATACAATGTGGTCCAAAAGTCCTGACACAATTTGAAAAAATCATTAAAACAAGCTATTAAAAATAGAGACAAATTTTAATGCACTTTTAAAGGTAAGGCTTCAAACTTTTTCCCTATTTACTACAAAATTTCTACAATTTCACTTTCAGTGACAAGGAAGACTTCAAGCCTATACAGGATTTCTTGCCATGTTATTTGTAACAGGGGCATCACGAAGAATAGAAGATATAAGTAAAATGGATAGGGGATGAAAAACCTTTTCTTTTAAATACATTAAACTATTTGTCTTCATCTTTAACCGCTCTTTTTAAAATATTTTATCAAAACAGGTCAGGACTTCTAAATCACCCTGTTATTGGAGAAGCTTTTAGATTTTAATCTTAAAAACATGACGTGTCTTATGTTTGTTATAAACAATTTCTTTGTTAATGACCAACTGCAACATTTTTTGTTACAAAGAACAAATTGAAGTTGGTTTTACTTATATGATGATTATAAGACTTGTTAAAAGAATGATTTTATGTGACAAAAACTCTTTAGTACTTCTCTAATAATGTTTTTAATATGTTTTATAATAACTTGTGAATGTTATATTAAATTAAAAAAAACCCTTTCAATTATATTCATAGGAAGAGAAAAAATTAATTCTCCCCCAAATTTGATTTGAAAAACAGACATTTTTCATCAAGTTGAATATACAATGAATTTATTCTATTATTCAACAATACCAACCCAAAGGCTCATAATATGGATGTCTCGCAAATCTATTATACCATCCAGTGGCAAAATCTTCATGTTCAGGTACTAAGGCAGCAATCTGGCTCGAATTCATTTGATTAAAATATTTCCATAAATCTTCTACAGGATGCATAAATATCACATCTGTGTCAATATAAATTAAGGAGTCTATGTGTTGCAGCAATGTCTAAAAAAAATTATAAGCATGAAATAAGTAAACAAAAAAAGGCATAATCATGTATATAATGACATAATAAATGTTTGAAGACAGTTTTAATTAATTATTTAACTGTGATATTCAGGAAAGGTCATACTGCCTTGGAAAAGCTTTCAGGTACAGTCACTAGGTGGGAGAGCAGTAAAAACCATTAATGTGCAGTAAAACCAGTGTTCAATGGAAGATAAAGGGACCAAGAGTTTTTCCTTTTGAATACAGGTTTCCACTTAATAAAGGTTCAATTGACATAAAGTGTAAAATTATTTCACAAAATCTCATATGTAATTGAAATAAAATAAAAATGAATTGAAAATAAATATTTTAAAAATAGATAAAATAAAGTAATGTATACACATTTTTATAGTCTATAATTATACTATATATATTTAGGTTTTAATAGCATTGGTATAAAATGTTTTCCTACACTTTTGTTACTCTGAAATGTCAAAAAAAAAAAAAACCACACACACACACATTTATATTCATTTTTACTTTCCCTAAAATTTAAAATGACTGTCAACATCTGTTGTCAGGTTCAGTTTGTACATTGCATCTATGTTTATGTAATCCTCAGCACCAGGGTAATAACTAGGATTTTTAGGAATCAGAGAGCATGATTTTGTTGAACAGAAAAATTAGATGATGGTGTTTTTGTTTCATCTTAAAATTTGCCGCCGCCCTATAATTTGCATCCTGGGCAATTGTCCCCCCCCCCCAAATTATCGGCTTTGCTTAGCACAGCGATCATGGAAAAGCAGTTTGCATACAATTTTGATAGTCTTGATAAATCTTTTGAAAAGTCTTGCATATCGGAAATCCAACTCTCTTACACTGAATCTCCCATAGAAACGCTTGATTTTCTGAAAAATTTTGTTACAGTTTCAGAAAGCAACTGCTTCACTACACATGACTTATCAAATATAGAAACAGTTTTTGCTAATCTAAGGATGGATGATGTAGAACTCACATTGGCAATCACAAAGGTTCCATAAAAAATTTGGGTAAAGCACTAACATTTTGTATCATCCCTTGCTCGTGAAACATTCAGTGTTTTTGTGAAATTTTCTGTTTAGAAGGTACAATCTTTTTGTTTCAACATTAAACAGGTTGCACTTAATTCAGGTTTTTAACATTTTGGACCAAGACATTTTGCCATTGAAGACAGGTTTCTGCATAAAACACAGGTTTTACCGTATTTAGTTCAAAGTTATATTACTTATGTCATGGATGCTGCTGTTGAACTGTTGAAATGGGCCAGAATCGATCCCACATTTGTGTTAAATGTTATTGAAGCATTTAGAACTTGGTACAGAACTGTAAGCAACCTTCAAACTCCCCTCGTCATCAAAAGTCAGCAAATTCACCCTTCCCCTCCAATGGTGATGTAATACCTGAATGATTGCTAAAGAGTCTGGAATATATAAGAAATAATTTTATGGTCCATTTTATCTATGCTACTCATTACCTGTGTTCAATTTACTTAGCAAAATAGATCTGCTTATTCAAAATATATGTGATAGATCAGGGATAGGTTTCTGACCTCAGAAATCAGCTTAGTATTATAACAGTCAAAAACACTACTACTACTACTGCTAAACCACACATGTACCTCCTCCATATTCCTATGCGGAACCTCTAACAAACTGGTACATGCGGGAATGTGTGTGTACGTGTAGTGAAACCTGACGTGAAGTTTGTTTCTGCGTAATGCTTGCTATGTGTAGTGCTGCCATCTGCCACCAGTTTTTCTAACTATGAGTGAAGTGTAATGATTGAATAATTAATCGTTGTAGGCCTGTTGCTCTCTGTGGCGAGACTTTTTAATGGGGAGATCGGCTCGCATTTGCGCCTCGAAGTTGGGAACCACAGGAAACCAACTTCAGCCGACCACCACTATGGCGACAGTGGGGTTCGAACCCGGATCCTCGCGATGTGAGTCCGTCATTATGACCACTCGACCGCCACAGCGGCTAGTCAAAAACACTGTCAATGATGTGAAATAGATAATAAATTTCATACCTTTCGGGCTGTTATGTTGTGTTGCAAACTACAGTGTGTAAACTACCATGTGTTATGCTGCTGTGTTCAAATAGATTTGGTTAACCTGATAGATATGCTAAATAACAGAACACTTTTGTGTAGATTAAAGTGTTTTATATTTTGAATTATATAATTACTGAGCATTAAATAATTATATATTTTGATATTTTATATAAATTTATCAATCTGCAAAAAATTTTATTCCCTATTAAAAATTCTCTCTCACAGCATCTCTTAATACACTTATTAAACTTATTTCTTCTCACATAAAAATTTCTTAGTTTAGGTCGTATAAATCTAGAGCTTTAACAAGTATTTTTAATCAAAGCAGAGCTGGCAGAACTTGATACCCATAGCACTGTTTTGCATATTTTGACACAGCTTCAATCAGAAAACCATTGTATTATAAATGATAATAAATATACCTTATCGTAGTCAAACTTAGTGATCCTTACTTTTACACTAAGATTAAGTTACAGGAGTTTCTTAAGCATCATATACAAGCCAGCCTTGTCAAATTAAAGGACATTTTAATTTGACGGTGTAAAAAACTGAATTGTAAAAAAATATTTTTTTTTTACAATTTAGATTATGATCATTAGATATATTCTAATTTTTTGCACATAATAAGGATATTGCTTTAAGTATGACTGATTATCTAGATAATTTAATAACAGAAATCAGCATTACATATATGGTGTGAAAGAACTTTTTAAACACATGTGCTATAAAGAGAGTTCAGTAGATGTTTATATCTACACACATATACAAGCAGTTAAAGAAATTTTGGAAGGTCAAGAATAATCTTGGATTGAAGAAAATTAATTCATTCCATAGTTATTTCCAAAAATAATTCTGTAGAGAGTAGGAAATTATTTTACAATCATTATTAAGTATTTATTCTTTGTATAACATAGTCACTGTAAACATTACATGCAATTTAGTGTGTATTTACAATGGGAATTTTTATATTGAAAAGCAATATTTGAGGTTTTTTTGACGTGACAGTTTGAACTGTCAAAAACTCTCATGCGTCAAAAACTTTCCAACCCTGCCTGCTACCAAGCAGGAGGCTGGGATTAGGGGTGCACCCATACAGGCATTTTGTCATGAAAAAGAAATTGCCTATATAGCAAAGCTCGAAAATACATAAGCACCAAATTGCCATAATGATTAAGAAATTGGCATTAAAGTATAAAACTTACTATGTATGGTGTTCACGATCTTGTGGCCTGACTTTCAGATCAATTGAAAGTAACTAAAATTGCATGTTTTGCTGAACAAACCATCAATAAATAAAGGGACAATTCAAGATACAATGAAATTTATTGAAATTTGAGCAGGAAATGGCAAGAGACACATGTTGTCAGCTTGGTCACTAAGATGATACTGAGTTGCGTGTGCAGCCACCCAAGTTGATGGCTGCTCGCCAACGGTCAGGCCTGTCATTTAGGGCCCCCCGGGCCGTTGAAAATACACTAAAAATGGTATATATATATATATATATATATACATACATTGAGTACATGTGCTCTGACCACCCCCTTGGAAAAAGTTGAAATGACGGCCCTACCAACGGTACCCTACTGCCATCTCATGGCCTCAACATAGGGTTACAAAAGAATTGGAAGAAAACTCAAAAATTTTAAAATTTATGTGCTCTACGAAAAGTAACGTTTCTTCCCCCTGAATTTGTGTGAAAGTCAAACCTGGTAAGATAAAGTAAGAGATAAAAAAAATTAAAAATATTTCGTTCTAACCAAATTTCATATAAATCCACAAAACGATGTCATTATGTTGGAAATAAATGTTTTATATTTATCTCTCTCATACTGAAGTACATGCATGTTAAAAAACATTCTTCATATTCTAATACATAAACTCACGGGAAGAAATAGTCGCTGACAGGCACAAGGTTTGAAAAGGTTCCTCCATTCTTTGCCGCTAACTCCTTTGGGGAATGAAATGGGATGAATTTCAAATGAAAGTCTTTCTAAAACATCTTTGGGCCATTCCAAAAGCTAATGAACAACACAAAATGAAAAAATAGAAAAAGATTTAACTGATCAGTCATAATCTTCATCAAAAATACTCAATTATGCACTCTTTTAATTACGATACTTTAGTAAAACCATTCAAACCAGAGGTGCACATTCAGGCCATTCCCTTTCAAATGCAGTGTGCGAAAGGTGTTCTTTAAAAAATACTAATCTGCCCAGAATAATAAGTACAGTGATATCTGACTCACGTCAGTAATTTGTTCCAAGACTAATGATCAAGTCTAGGCATCATTTCCACTTCTAAGAACGTGATGCTAATAGCCTTTGACGTCTTTGTTGAAATGAGGTATACATATGTGTATATTTGGGTCCATACTTGGGGCGATTTAGGACTTTTTTTAATAAAACGGTAGCAATAACCGTTGTTGCAAGTTAAGTTTAAATCAGGTCATTGTGTTTGTTTGTTGTTACATTAACTTTCATGATTAGTTTCAGTAGTGTAGAACATGTTTTGGTTCAAAAAATATTTTCAATGCATTTTTCCCAAAAAATCAGGAAGTTTTTTTAAAAAGCTTATCAAGGTTTGCACGCAAGCACGCACGCACGCATGCGCGCGCACACACACACACACCACAGTTACGTTTAGACATGGGGGGGGGGGTTTCTGATTTACAGAAATGTCAGGTAAGGTTTTCCCCTATAGACTGTCTTTTTTTATTGCCATTATTGTTAAGTACAGCCCAGGTTGAGTAGGTAAAAAAAAATCACATTTGCCTAAACTTTAAACATTATCTCATGTTAGGGCCAATTAGGCACTGTTTTTTGAAGTTATAAAAGGTATTTTCTCATTGTTGCTTTTGAATGCTTACATATGGTATATCATGTACAATCCAATTCCTCGATATAAACAAATTTTATGAGAACTTACATGTGTAAAATACATGTTTTTTTTTCTGGTGTTGATCACATTGATGAAGTTTCAATAAATGAGATAAAAATTGTCAAACCTCTTAGAGTCTGTTGAAGATTGCTACACTTTTGTCCACTAACTTTAACATTTTCTACTTAAGTTAATTGTTTTCTTTTTTTTGAACGTGTGTGTTGTGTGATATTTTCTTGCCAGAGAACTTTGTGATTTTGTCGTAAAGGTTGTGATGCTATTTTTGATCAATTTAGTGATTTCTGAAATGTTTTTAGTCTGATATTTTTGTCTGAATTTTTTTTTTTAAAAAGATTTTTGCTATCTCAAATATAAACTAAGGCATGTAAACATGAGACAACACTCAAAAACTAAACTGTCCCCAAGTTAGGGTAACCGTGCCTAACTTGAGACAAACACCATTTTATTTATTTTTTTAAGTATAAAATGCACACCTGAAATTTTCAAATTATCAGTAAAAAGAGCCTAGACACCCTTCAGAATGTACGTATTTTTTTTAAAAATTTTAATGTCTTATTGAGGAATTGATTTTTCAGTGCAAAGATCAAAATTGTCACAAATATGGGTGCTTGACTGTACCTCATTTTTTACAGCTTTAAAGGGTTTTAAATGATTCTTTTTTAAAGTTAAGAGTTGAGATACACATATGTGTGCTTAACTCAAATGGTTTTAGTAAAGATATTGACCCAAATTCATCCTAAAAAATCATATTTTTTAGGATGACTCGACATAAATTAAGTCAACGTAGTAGGCTACTGTACAAATGTTTGTAATCCACAAGTGGTAGCAGTCTTTCATTTCTCGCCAGAAGACCAAACATTTTGTATCCCCACTGATTTATACTGTACTGAATGTTTTGTAAAAAAAATTCTTATACATTTTCAAGGTGTGTCGAGTTTTTAGCTTTCATTTAAATACAAAAACTGCATACAGGTATGTATTCCATTGAAATGTGAAAAAGAAAAACTAGTGCACATAATGGGTATTCAATAGGCCTACTTACCTTATTTTTTACATTTTCACGGTTTTCTTTGTCTGCCATGATGATGAAATGTAGATGATGTCTTGTTAGAATAGCGGCAGATTTCAAAGCAACCACCGTCAAGTTCAGGCGCTCACCACAGGAAACTATCCCAATAATAATTTTCCCTTTTGCTCTACCAAACCTTGAAAAAATTAGATTATTTACGTTAAACTTGACGAAAAAGTACAGATTACAATACAGGAAAGTTAATCCATGAGAGGGTCTAGCTAATGTTAGAAAAGGGGGAATCACATATTTCTTTCAAACAGTGTAGGCCCTATAACTTTGGTCTATTGCCATGGGAAATTTACCACAGAGTTCTCCCAGAAGTGTATGTACCAAATACTCTGAGTGCTTACATAGTGCTTGTATAGAGTTGTGTCTGATTTCTCAGTGCTGCCATCTACATTTCAAATCATGAGTGAAATGTTATGATCAAGTATTTGTAGGCCTGTTGCTCCCAGTGTCTGAACTTTTAAAAGGGAAGATTGGCTCCAATTTAAGCCTCTAAGAAAGGGATAACCAAAAAAAAAACCACAAAAAAGTTGAACACCAAAGGGGTTCGAACCCAGAGCATTAGACGATAACTGCAACTACTACTAAACCAAACATGCACTTCGTCCACCAGGGTTTAAGCTAGGTAAAAAATTCCTTCAGCAAAAAAAGCAAAAATGAGAAGAAAAGCTTAACAAAATGCTAATGATTGATGGATGGATGTCTACTCATTTTGTACTTCCTGTACATATTTTTTGTGAAAGTGACTATTACTTTCGCATTTGTGAAAAATGCATCCATAGCTTAAACCCTGTTGTCCACATTCCTCTACGGAATTTCTAACTAATTGGTATACGTTGGTATGTGTGTGTGTGCATTCTGTGAACCTAATGTGAAGTTTGTTACTGTGTAATGCTTGTTATGTGTAGTGCTTTCTTTCTTTCAAACTAAAGCACAACTCTGGTCTATATATCATCATGAACAATCTATAACCAAGTGAGTTGTGCTGGAAGTGTGAGTGTCTATCTAACAGTTTGAGTGTGCATCTAGTGTTGTGTCCGATTTTTTAGTGCCGCCACCAATACTTCAAATTATGAGTGAAGTGCAATGATAAAATATTTGTAGGCCTGTTGCTCCCAGTGGTAGAACTTTTAATGGGGAGACACGCTAGCATTTGCACCTCGATAGAACCACAGAGAACCAACTTTAGCTGACCATCACTAGTGCCATCAACTTTTCTAACTATGGGTGAGTAATTGTACCTTTGTAGGCCTGTTGCTCTCTGTGGTGAGACCTTTTAATGGGGAGATTGACTCGTATTTGTGCCTCAAAGCTGGGAACCACAAAAAGCCAACTTTTGCAGACCACAGAAAATGAGCGAAAGACTATATTAGACCAGTAACTATACGATAATGGGAAAAAGGGTGGCAAAATTTGTGTAGTCCACAAGCAACAAAAACCACCTCTGCCTGCAACATTAGTCGAGTGATGCCAGGATTAACCCATAATTTAAATTACTGTGCGTCTTCTATGCCAGATACATAAAGTTTGTGGATTACACATTTTTTTTTAATTCACACTCTAGTTCTTTTCTTTTTAGGAAAAACTCTTAAAGGAGAGAAAATAATTATTTTTCCATCTCACCTCAGCACATCATCCTTGATAACTGCCTTTGCATCATTTGCAGAGGATAAAAACGTTGAGCTCGTCACATAATTTATATCAATACTCTCCAGAGTCTTTTCGGAGTTGGTGATAAAATTTTGCTTGGAGGTTGGTTTATAACTTTTATAAACTAAAAATACACTAAAGAGAAATGATGTAATTAAAAATAAAGATCGAGGTCCGAACTTCATGCCTGGGAAAAACCGCATGACTATTCCTCGGGCGGCGAGTCAATATCATCACCGGGCTTGAAAAACGAATTCCCCGAGGCCTACAGTAAAACTTGAACTCGCGTAAAATGCAGTATTAAAGTCTAAATTCTTCATTACGAGCCTAGTACAAAGAGATTAAAAGAATGTCATGTAAATACTTTGTGTAAACATCAACAAATCAACATATTAGACAGCGTTGACTGGATGGTCTTTTTACCAAGGAGGCCAACAATATTTATTAAGTGACCACGCACTTGCCCCCCCCCCCCAAAGATGAAGTCTCGTATCTCTTGGGACAGAATTATTTTTTCATATTATTTGACTAACTCATCGTTTTAGTGAAAATGTTTAGTTTTTCAAGTGCACTTTAGATAGTTCTCTTTGAAAATTTTCAATTGTGAATTCGTAATTTAACATAAGTTGCACATCAACCGGTTGTTCCCATTCCTTTAAATATAATCACATTAGAAAAAACAATCAAAATTATCAAACTACACTTTAAAAATACATTAAAAATTTTAACAGTTACTGACATTACTGACAATTAGGTACGAAAGGCTTTATGAAACTAAAATTGTAGAGAAAGCTGATATAAAATGTGAGTTTATAGTCGTCACTGAACAGGAAATAAAACACAATGTGCTAAAAAGTGCTGTATAATATTTGTTATTGTAGAGCTGATGATGACGTACCATTCTTTTGACCAATGATAGCTTGTTTCGGTTACGATACCTCTTTCGTCATCCTTGTGATCCTTGAACTGCATAATTTTAAAAATTACTTATTGTTTGTGTATGTGATGGGGAAATGAGCGTGTTTACAATACCTGGTTCACCTTGTCATTATTAATTGATCGAGGTTAGATTCAGATCTTAAGATGACTCAATATTCAAGAGAAAAAAATTTTCACTTTGTCATTGTGATCTAAGAGGATCTGAGGAGTGTACAAGTAAATATTATCCTCTAGATGATTTACTTAAAACTTACTAATAGTCTTTTAAATGCAATCTCACTATATTAATTCTTTCCTCATATCAACTTCAAACCGCATGTATTTGAATCTATGAATGTGTATAGATGTATATTTAATTACAATTAACATACAAAAACCTACTTATACCTACTTATTTCCACTGAAACTTCAGTGAAAAGATAATCTTGATCAACTTATACAATGATATTACTATTTAGAGATTTCCTATGGTATCAATGTATGCCAAATTATATTTCATCTGCATGATATATTTCTCATGTAGGCAAGGACCCAGGATGATGGGACTGGGGGAAGGGCAAATTGTGCTTGTTTGTTTGTTTCCTCATCTTGTATTTTATAGGAAAGAATTTTTTTTATATTATTCAGCTCTTGAGAGTGGTGGTCGTTCCCACTGCCTCCCTGCGCTTTAGTGAAAGCAGGCATCTTCAGCTACGAATGGAGCAGAAGCAGGCATTTTCAGCTAAAAATGGAGCGGAGGCAGGCATTTTCAGCTATTGATGGAGCGGAGGCAGACATCTGACATCTTCAGCCGCGTATGAACTTAGGCAGATATCTTCACCAGCAAATAAAGTGGAACCAGACATATTCAGTTATAAATGATGCAGAGGCGGAAATCTTCTGCTTGGAATGGAGCAGAGGCAGTCGGATCCCCTGGGCGATGTGCTGGAGAAGCGACTAATTGTGTTGGTGCATTGCATCATCCCATATTTTCAGGATGGGGGAAAGAAGAGACAACTTTTGGCCATATAATTTGGCTTTTGGGAGAAGCAATCTTCCCAATTGTCCCCAGAATCCATGCTTTCCCTCATGCTTGAAGCATGAAACTGTAAATTTTCACATTTTTTTCTGGATACCTTAGTTTTGCTATTTAAGTTTTGTTGGAAACACGAATGTGTGTCTCATTGAAACACATGTTACAAAACATTTTAGGAAAATAACTTCCATAGACAGGACCATCTTAAGAGCATCTTTACCTGACAAAAAAAATATTGCTTACCAATTTACATGTTTACTGTCAAAAATCTTAATGGAATCTCATTATCATGAGGCCTTTTTCTCTGCACTTGAGGCCTATAGGTTAAGACAGCACAGTCAATAGAGTAACACGGGTAGCGTAAACATTCAAACGTCATTTCTCTCATTTTTTCCCCAAGAACATTGCACATTCATGCTTCTAGCATGGGGGGAACAACATGATCTGTAGTAAACAATAAATCCCCCTTAAAACGATTACTTTCTCTAGTTCTATTAAAATTGTTTTGTAGAGATTTCATTGTATACAAAATATTATTTTACGCATACACACTTTAGCAAAAGAAGGCTTTTTATTGTGTTGAATGCAAATGTAATCGCATATATAACAGGGCTGTATAAATTCCCGGTGCCATGATGCCTAAAAAATTGGTAATGGCACCTAAAATTTTCTTTGCGTAGTTATAAAATTGCAGGCTGAGGTCAGCACAGAATGCGCCTAAAAAATTATTCTGGTGCCTTGAATTTTTTGCGATTTGTCCAGTCTGTAAATGGTGTCCTGTAAATAAAAGTACTAACTTTAAGGGGGAGGTAAAGAACATCAAAAGGGTTGAAAATTGCATTGACACCTATGACTAAAAACATCATCATACCTCGCTGTTCATGGCAGAAAATATTTCTACAGTGCTGGTGTGGAAATATTTTTTTATATTCTGGCAGTGATCATAGTAGGAGAAGCATGCAACGATATATGGACAGGGAGGTGGTGAAAAAAAAGGAAAACTCACACATTTTTCCTCTTTTGTTGTCATGAACAGCGCCGCCTATTAAAATACAATGACATTTCCAGTCATGGGGTCCATGTAATTCTCAATCCTTTGATGCTCTCTACCTCCCCTTAAAGTTTGTATCTCTATTTATGGGACACCCTGCATGTACAACTAATTAAATCCAAATCTATATGAAGGAAAATCAGATACGGAATCAATGCAATTTTTTAAAGTTTTTTCTTTGATTACCTTGATATTAAATTTATTTAATTTTTATCTATTTATAGGAGGGAATCAGCTATTATATACAGTGGCAACTAGTACTCTTCAAAGAGTTATGGCAGAATCTCAAAAAATTGCAGAAAAATGTATTCTACGTAGCAGAAATTATAAATATAGAGATGTCAATCTTTTGCACAAAACGCCAGTAGTTATTGGCAGAGGTCCACAAACAAAAATTAGAGAGAGAAGATGTTCAAAAACTCAACGTAAGTTTTTCAAAGTTTTATTGTAAATAGGAAGGCTGTGTGGAACATAGAGCCTGTGCGATGACGTTGCTCAATCAACACAAATCATTTGTGGTAAATTATTTACATATGTAGGCTTACAAATGTGATGACAAAACATCAGTGAAACGTTTTACACAGTTCATTCACAAGTGTCATCGACCATTTGGAATTGTCTGTGATCTTGATTGTAAAAATATATTAGGCTCTAAGAGTGAAACTAAAGTCAAAGCAGGCATAAATAAAATGCTACGAAAATAAATTTTTAATGCTTATATGTTTTACTTGGGTAGCTGTAAAAATTTATTTGAGGAAATGAAAAGACGTTGTAGTTAATCAATTGTCTCATACACTACATCATCAAAAGTTTGTGTCTTTTTAAGAGTTTAGTCATTTTCTCCAATTTCTAGAAAAATACCGGGCAAATTTCTTTTGGCTTTCTGAAATTTCTGTCATGTGAACCCCATACTTGTACTCACAATTTCCAGTAAAAAAATTTAGTCACAAGTGCATTTAAGAGACAGAAAAAAAATTAAATAAGGAAATAAGAAGGTTTTTGATCTACCCTGTATGATAAAAAAATGAAAATTATTTGTAACTTTCACAAAATATTGTACTAACTTTGTACAATACTTGCGTGTATTTTTGTGAGAATAGCACACATATTCACAACGATATAGATATTTTCTATAAAAAATTCCAATTTGCATCACATATTTTTTGCTTGTAACATGCAGAGTTTTCAATTAATTTTTATGAAATTTACATAAAAATTTGCACGACACATAAAATATCCTATGGTAGGCGTTTAGAATGTGGCAATTTACTATTTAATGAGATATTAGCGTTTTTACTAAATGATTTTTAAATGTGTATTTGCAGAAAAAATATATTTCATTTTTTGTTAAGTAGGTTTCCAGATATATACAGTGCAACTTATATAAAACTTCCAGTTGAATGTCGTGAAAATTCAGAAAGACATACATGATATCGCGAGCTATAATTTAAGTTACTGCATAATTAGACCTGTGTGGATGATAAATGATTTTCCACAAATTGGTATTTAGATTATTTTATATCATTTTATTTTTATTTTTGAAAAACAAGCCTGGGTGTGGTAGCCCAGGTTGATAAGATACTCGTCTAAAGTACCAAAGGATGTTTAGAGGTGTCGGGAGTTTGATACCCAGTTTGTCTTCATCAGACACTTTCCTGACACGGGGTACAACAGGAATGGTGGCATGACCACAGAAAAGGATTGCTACTGCAGGGAGTCCCACAGCAAGTGAGGTGTTAGCACACCAACCTTTTGGTGAGTAGGAAAAAGGCTACCATTCGAAATAAGCAATAAATTGTAGGTCCCGTCTAACTTGCTCTCGTGTGCAGAAAATGACAGTGGTGTGACAAAAGCTTTATGCGAATGAGCGAAGACGTATCTAATGCTATGTGAGATAAATGCTTGAGTGTAACGCACATGTATGATGTCAAAATGACAGAATTTTCATAACGTTCAACTTTTATAATTGGAATTTTTATATAAGTTGTATAATGTATCTGCCAACCAAATTATGAAAAAATGAAATATATATTTGCTACTAGCATGCACGATTAATAATTACTTACTAAAAAATTTATATCTCATTGAATACAGAATTATGAAATTCTAAATTTATGTGCATGGTATCTCATGTATAATGTGCCAGATTTCCTATGAATTTTATGAAAAAATTAGTTGAAATGAAAAAAAAAAAAAAAAAAAAAAGCAATGAAAATTGGGATTTTCATATTGTCATGAATATATGTGCTATTCTCATGAAAACACATAGAAAAATTTCACAAACTTAGTACAATATTTTGTGAAAGTTACAAATCATTTTGCTTTTTATCATACAGGATTGATCAAAAACCTTTTCTTTCTTATTTGATTTTTTGTTGGTCCCCCGAATGCACTTATGACTACATTTTTACTAGAAATTGTGAGTACAAGCATAGGGTTCACATGACAAATTTCAGCGATTTGCCCAGTATTTCTCTAGAAATTTGAAAAAAATGTCTAAACCTCAAAAAGGACACAGACTCTTGAAATATAGTGCACATCATGATAATAGGAGGTGCCTTATAATGTAAAAGAAAGCCTTTAATAATATAAAGGAAATGCCGAAGGAAACACGATATTATTGTTTCCTTAGGCATCATAAAATTTACAGTTATCTAGTAAGCCTGATAATAACCTTAGTAAGTCTTTGTTTTAGACATTTGATCAAAAGTTTTTATGACCGCAATAATAATTTTCAATGAATTTATCATTTCTGAAATTCATGCCTTCAAAAATAACTAAGTTTCATTGCTTTATGAAAATGCATTTCATTTCTAATCTACATTTTTCTGTGTATCCATTTAGTTCAAATAATAGTTGATTATGAGCAACGCACAGCAAAAGTTTTTCAGCTTGGAGCCAATTCTTCAGAAGTTGGAGGAAGGCTGTTGATCCAGAATGAATCTGTCGAAGTTTCTGAAGGTGAAAGTATTAATCTCCTGAATGATGACCTTAAATATACACTCGAGTTTATTCCATCCAAACAGAAGCAAACCAACTCTCAGAGTGAGAACAATCATGTTGATACATTGGTGCCAGCAACATCATCTCTTTACCCTACATTACCAGATTTTGAAGAGGCAGTTGCAGAATTTCCATCATTAGACAGTCTTAAGCGAGAATGTGAATCTGGACTAGGTTCGAGTAAGAAAGCCAAGCATGATAAAGGTATTGCTTTAATAACATTTTAGAGAAATTTTCAAAAAAAGTTATATATCAAGAAGATGGCTTCTAGACTAATGGAAAAATATCCAATATTCTTGATAAAAATTTCATTATCCTTCCAACCATGTACAATATGGTAACTGATATCAGAAGAGTATCATGGGCTCCTGGGCCAATTGATTTTTCAGAGGCCCTACCAAACAAATTCTCGAAAATTTCAACCAAATCTCATTTTTGTGAGGCCCCCAGGCCGTGCCCGGGTGGGCCCATGCCTTTGAGACGGCACTGACTGATATTAATGACAATATGGTATCTGATTGATGACTATGGATTATAGTTTATAGTTCCATAAAGGGTGTGGAGAATAAAACGTTGCTTTGCATTTCTACTAATTGGTGTTTATAAATTAAGTTTGCTGAACTGATTTGGCAAAATCCCAAATTTGAAACATTTTGCATGAAGTTTTTGACTTTCACCAGTTTGCTTTGCTCCTGCTAGGGACAGGAGTGCTTACGTTGCTTCTTGCGACAGAGCCGATATATTTGCCCTTTTTGTAATTTTTGTCAGAACATTTACCAAAGTTACTAGCTAGGTTTTTGCTGTTTCTTTCTTTTTGCCATTATTTTACATTTTTCTGTAACAGGCTCACATTGATTTTGTGCTTTGTAATTGTTTTTGTTATGAGTTAATCCCCGCGGGTGCTCAAACTATTTTCGCCTGCTGTGCCCCTTTCTCTAATCAACTCTTATCTGCAGCTCCCCAAGCAGTTTAACAAAGACATTGGTTGGCTGCTCCTAGTTTGAGAACCCCTGCATTAATCCATGAACAAACAATAATTGATGTGCTACAAGCCTCTATATATTTTTGGATTTTAGATTATTTCAATGATATTGTGATGACTTGTTTGAAAAATTTACTAAAGGTTTTGGTTAAGTTTTCTTCCAATTAAAGCCTTTCGTTAAAGTTAATTTTTATATTTTGCGAATCAAACTGTTTAGTCATGGCTTTTTTTAAATTTATTTTTTCATATGATTTGGGGATAGTTGCATATTATCATATTTATGTTAATCCTCTATCTGCCTTTTTACATAAAATAGAATAATTATCATGTAAATTTTTTGGTGGGTCATTTTAGTTCTAATGAAAGCCTAAAAATGTACATGTACGTATATTTTTAAAAATATTGTTTAGTGCACAACAATTTAATTAACATGATACTTGAAAGTTTCATCAGCACTATATGCTTACAATAAAAAAAAATTTCAAATATGTTGAATAAAACACAATAATGAATATATTTATTTGTTTTACCACAAAGAATACCATAATTTGTTTTATACATTTGTTAGGAAATATTTTGTGGGAAGTAGTCTTTTATTGCATTACACGGAAGTGTAATGAAGTAAACACTTTCACACAGGGTTGGGTTTTTGACATGACAAACGTCAAAAACAGATAGTTCAAAATATTAATTTGTCACAATTATTTAGAAATACAGCATGGGCCAACGGTTGGAGCATGAATTTTACCGTTTACAAATGCACAGTAACTCATTTTGGTTCGAACAACCTGTATTTCATTGTATCCTCATTGACATGCGGCTTAGGTTTTCTGAACATTGTTCATCAGTGGTTAAAAAATTATAGAAAGAAAATATTGAAAGCTCGATTTCATTCTCAAAAAGACCTCTTTGCGTTCTCTTAAAGTGATTTTTCAATTTTTTCGGGGCTCAGTTCAGCCTGGATTGGAGTATGCCATTAGATTTTTAATATCATACTTACAGAGGGACATTGACTTGGTCGGGGGAATCCAGAGAAGAGCCACATGTGCTGTTGATTGCACAGGACTTAAGCTATGAAGAAAGAATTGATGTTTTGAAAATGTTTACATTGGAAGAGCGTAGATGTTAGGGGGGGATATGATTGAAGTGTTTAAAATTTTTAATTGGATGGATGAATTGGACTATGACTTGTCCAGTACACCATCAATTAACTACTTGAACAAGGGGATACCAGTATTGATTGATGAAGGATAATTCTAGGTTGTGGTGTTGCAGGAAATAGCTTACCTCTAGGAAGGGGTTCCACGAGTTCCAACATGATTGACACATTTAAAAAGAATACGATAAATGAAGTGAGAAGCTATCCATATTTTTATCAGACAACCATAATTTTTTGCGTGGGCAGTATATTTATACATTTTATTGTAATTATTGTTTTTTTATCACTCTTATTGGGTTGCTGTATTTTTTATGTATTTTAGATGTATATTCAACATCCATATTTTTATGAGCATCTTTTTTCAGCCACCTCATGGACCTTTGTCTCTTTTTTTCATGCTGTGTATTTGTATATGCAAAATATTAATGTTCATACTCAAAATTTTGCAGTCTTCACAAGTTTATATTCTGTAGCAAAATTGTTATGGCATAGCTTCTGATAAGAGCAATGCATAACTAAGTTGACTCATTTATTCACATTCTCAGAGATTTTTCAGTACAAATACAAAGTTTGAAAATGCTATTTTGATTGAAGCTTAGCTGGCAGGACTCGTTAGCCAAAGTATCCTTAGTTTTGCAAGGTGAGGTGCAGCATCAATCAAAAAACAATCCCCTTCCACTAAATCATAGGATTAGACATTGTTACTGTCGTACTAAAAAGGTAGGGAGTTTCTTCAGAGCTTCATGTCCCATTGGCACTGACAAGCATCTGCTGTGCCCTTTAAAAACATTGTTTTAAATATCTAGAGTTTTCCAGATTATTTAGCAATAACAAAAATTCAACGTTATGTATTTATAACACAAAAAAAATTTCAGGCATTTGCTAAAAAAATAGTACCATAGATAAGTATAATAATAATAATTAGATTGTTTAAGATAATTTATGGAGTGGAAAATTATTTGAATATCATATCAAGCTGTATTATAATAATAAATTGATTACTTTAATTAATTTATTAAAGATGTAATCTAATTTTAGAAATTACATGCAATTAAAGTATTTATTTTCAAAGGAATTTTTTTATATTAAAATGCAGTATTTAAGGTGTATGACAGTTTTTGATGTGACTGTTTAAACCATAATCTCCCAACCTTTTTTGTCCCCCATCGCCCCCTTCTTAAGAAATTTTTTTCTCCCATCGCCCTCAGTGCAATCTAACCCATAGGATCCTATGTCCTAGGAATTCTGGTTTTATTTATTTTGTGAATGTGAAATATATATGAAGTAATTTATGAAAAAAAAAAGACTTTTGTGTTATAAATTTGGGAATCTGTGTACATAAAAAGAAAGGTAAGGCAACATTTCAGTTTTAGTAATATTTTATTAAGTTTATTTATCTTATGACCAAATTTTTACAGTGTAGTATAAATCACCCATAGCAGTATAAAACAATAGTTATGAAAACAAATGGTTTAGAATCCGAAAATGATTAGAATTTTATCATATAAACTATTTATATTACTATACACTTGTACAATTGAAATGATAACATTGAAGTAGGAGTTGATATAATTCAGAGTAGAGCTTTTAATCAATTAAATACTCTTTTTTTTGTTATTTCTGTTTTTTTACTCTTGAATTATGTTTGCTTTTACAGTATTGGCTGAGGCTTTCATGGCCAGCATTCGATGAGTTACAGGCGGTTTCTGGGCTATTAGGCCATGTGACGAAAAACGTCACTTTCCATTGTTAATACGTCAGATATGGAAAACTGGCTGAGTGAGGAGATATCAATGTTTCAGGAAAGGAAAATTAATCTCTGCCCTCACGGGGACTCGGACCCCGGGCTTTGTTTGCTGGATGAGTGCTGTATCAACTAAGCTATGAAGACAGACAGAATTTCCCCTCCTTGGAACGTATGTATATGCTAAATGGTTCCGCGCAAGGATGGTGACAACATTCTGCTAATAGCTTGCAGAAGACATCAGAACCACCAGATGGCAGTATATGACGAAAGATGTCATATTAACAAGGGAGAGTGATGTCTTTCGTCATATACCTCCATCTGGTGCCCCTGATGTCATCTGTGAGCTATTAGCATAATACAAGGATGACGTCACTCTCTGCTACCATACGAAGGTTTTTAACAACTGGCTGTTGCGAAATATATCTTCGCAACAGCCAGTTGTTAAAAACCTTCGTATTAGCATAATGTTGCCACCATCCATTGCATGGAGCCGTTCAGCATATACATATGCTCCAAGGAGGGAAAATTCTGTCTGTCTTCATAGCTTTGGTAGAGCACTCGTCCGGCAAACGGAAGACCAAGGTTTGAGTCCCCATGAGGGCAGAGATTAATTTTCCTTTTTCCTGAAACTGATATCTCCTCACTCAACTAGTTTTCCATATGGTCTAACAAAGAGGCCTGAAGGTCTATTAGCTGTTCTTGTCATTTGATATTTTTCATAGCAAAACAATTTGTGATGCTGTTTCTACTTTTCAGCAAATGATGATGAAGCATCAGTGAGAAATATTCAGTCTAAACTTAATGCGTTGCAGAAATCGGTGGTTAAAGACATGCAATCTCTTTCAACGAAAGATCAGTGGGAAGAATATGACCACAGCAAGCTGTTAATGTTTAACTCTGCTGGAGTGAAATCAAGACCACGGGTGAGTACGTGTAGCCTATGTGCTATTGAATGCTGTTAAAGAAACTTCCAGGCTGCAAAATATCTGGCAGCTATATTCAATACTATGGGCTAGGACATGAAATTTTATTATGTCATTATGTTTGTTATAAGCTGGGCCCCATATAACAGGATCTAACTTTTTTTATCTGTACAGATTTTTATCTATCTATATACTGGATATATCCTTATATAAAACAGTTGAATAAATGAGTAATTTTATCAGACAAAAAAAATATTGATAACTATAAGATAAAACTTATAAAATTGCACGCTGATTGAATTGCTTTTAATTGTCCAAGAGAATTAAGCAAACAATGGTTTATTTATATGTGTATGCATGAGTTAGTCTCAAGTTCATTTCTTTTGTAGATAGCAGCATTTGACCTTGACCACACATTGATATGCACTAAGTCTGGAAAGGTGTTTCCTGCAAATTGTGATGACTGGAGGTAAATAAACTTGCGATGTTAAATTTAATTTTTATAAATATTGTTTTCATTTGTGAGACAACAGGTACTAGAAACATTACTTGTATTGATTTGGTTATTTGTTTACATGTGTATGTAATGAGCTGCAAAATGAGCTTGATCTATATGAATCCAGGACTGCAACTAGAGAAATAAAATTTACTTCATAATTTGAGACATGCATAAGTATGGGAAAATGAGACAAAATTGGACACATTTGTGTACATCGCTGAATCTGACTGGCTTAAATTGAACAACACATTGTCATTTTACAAATAACAGTTTATTACAGATGACCATAAGATGTATTTTAATTGCTTATCACTTAAAATACGATCAAAGGGTTTAAAAATATATAGCAAATAACAAAACAGCACTTACCTCTGAATCAAGTTCTTTAGGCATTAGGAAAAAGTGATGAAAAATAGCAATAAGTAACTGTAACAAAGATAATGTGTAATCATATCAAAACAAAATTGAATTGAGAATGTCAAATATTCGTTACGCACATTTATTCAGTAGCCTTGCCTTCTGGTATCAAGTAAATGTACTAATCACCTCCTGTTTTTAAGAATAAGAGGTCCAAATTTGACTACTTTTCCCCTACGTATTAGTGCCCCACCTCCCAGTAATTTTTAACAAACAATGAGTAAACTCTATGCCATCTTGGTCCAGCTCCAGGGGCAGCAGACCCTACCTGTCCTCCTCTAATTGCAGTCCTGTGTGCATCATGAAGCATTCCTCATTATTATTGCTTGTAATTTTCTATTGTACAATATTTTTTATACAGATATAAATTGTGATTTTGTAAGTAGTTTTTTCCTTATCTCTAATTATGTTATAGTGCTTGAGCAGTTTATCAAGTTACAATGGTTATTGCAAATAGTGAACTCTTTTTGAAAAATATTACTTATGTTATGTTATCATATACATTCAATAATATAAACTTATTATATCATAGAAGTACAGTGAAACCTTGATACAATTATACTCCATACTGTGATGAATCCCTCTACAATGATATTTTTTCAAATTATGTTTGGAAATGTCTATACTCTGGCATTAAACTGTTGCTTCTTAATATAACGATAATTCCTCCACAACAATATTTTTTCTTGGTCCACAGAGTAACGATATATTGAGGTTTCACTGTATACATATATATATATTCAAATATTTATTTGCCATGGATATACATTCTAGACATTAGTATGATGCGAATTTTACTAGTGTGAGACATAAAAGCTTGATTATCTCATGTGATCATAGAATTCCTCAGATTGCTAAAATGAGAAACTAAACCCAAACACCATAATAAATCAAACTTGAATATGAGTATAATGCATCAATTGAATGTATGAGTAACTTTTCACATAATTAGTTTAATTTTGTTTTATTCTATTTTGTATAGAATTATGCTTGCTGAAATTCCAGGAAAATTGAAAGAACTTCATGCAAAAGATTATAAAATTATTATATTCACAAACCAGGTAGGATTTGTCATCTGAAAATAAATTCATACACTAAAAAAATTTTTTTTGCATAGTAATTATTTTGATCTCAGATATACTCTCATCTATAATCCAACTAGTGATTCTATTTTTTTCCAAGGTTAGTGATCAAAATAATTCAGTGAACTAAAATCCAGGCATATTGTCTCCCCCTCATGCCAGAAGCACGAATGTGAATTCCCTTTTTTTTATCAGCTGGTTGAATACTTTATTTTATTATCTAAGTTTTGCCTGAAACACCAAAATTTGTATCCCTATTGAAACATATGTTACAAAACATTTTAAGAAAATAACTTCCATAGAGTAACATGGGTAGAGTAAACATTCAAATGTCATTTTCCACATTCTTTTTTTTTTGAGGACATTACCCATTCATGCTTCTGGCATGTGGGAGGGGGGGGGGGAGTACAATATATAATGATTTGGGGTCATTCAAGTATTACGTCAGCATCGAGGGTGGGGAGGGGGTTTTGGATTTGTTGACTTTTGATGAGGGGGGGGGGGTTTGAAGGTTGCTTACGTCATCAACCACCCTTTTTGAATATATGAAATATTCTAAGCTGCTGACGAAATTTTGCTGACAAGGGGGGGGGGATCAGTGTTTTGCTGACTTTTGCTGGCAAAGGGGGGTCAAAAATGGCTAAAAATCTGCTTACGTAATACTTGAATGGCCCCTTTGTAAAATTTGCAATGCTGGTTTGTTTGTCTGCTGCTATTTTTTAATTTGTAAATGCTGTTGTTGTCCACAAAATTTATATTAACCAGCCAATTCTAATTTAATTTTCATTAAGCCTTTATTTTATAAAGTGTGATAAGGATTTGTATACAGAGTTATATGCAATTCATTTCATTCATTATCATGAGGATATTTGTGAAGCTAACTCTTTATAAGATGAATTTATGTGTATTATTTTTCATTTATTGTTTATTTCTATCATTATTATTTTGATTGTAAAGAAAGGCATCTCTAGAGGTAAAACCCATGTACCAGATTTCAAGAGAAAAGTAGAAGCAATAGTTTGTCGCCTTGGTGTTCCTGCCCAAGTTTTTGTGTCAACTGGTTCTGGAAAATATCGCAAACCAAACACTGGCATGTGGGACTATTTCATTCATAAGGGAAATGATGATGTAGAAGTGAATATGGATGAATCAGTTTATATTGGAGGTACTTTCTATTACTAAGCATCCGATAAAAATCACATTGCCTGCAAAATTTAATATAACAAAGTTTCAAAGCACAATTGCACAGCATATGACCTCAACATACCTTTAACAATAATCAGCGTAACATTTCTATTAGCAAATAATAATGCGAGCTGTCAGTTGATATACTTCAAACAGCACATTCAACGCACACACACACATGATCATTCTTGTGATTTTTACAATGCATATAATGTTAAAGAAAACTTAAAAATGAGTTTTGTTTTTGCTTTGGCTGAAACAAAAAGACCTGCAAATTTTGCTTATAAAGAGAAATATTTGATGTATTTTGTGGTGTTCAATGTTGTTTTCATAAGCTATTTATAAAACAAGAATAACTAAAATTCATTTCTTTGATTAAAGTCTACTGAATGTTAGAAAATAATTTTAGAGATTTTTTATTAGTTATTAATTATTTAAAAAATTTGGTCGGAAAGTAGTCATTGCACTAACAAATGTGAAAATGTTTTCTGATTAGCACACGAATGTTGTACATATTGAAATGAAGGTAATTCTAAAATTTCCTTTTGAATTGAAAAAACCTCATTAAATTGTTTCAGAATGACAGTTTAATGATTTTTTCTTCACATGAAGACTTTAGAAGTTAGCAATGATTTTTTTTAAGGTTTTTGTAGTAGCCCCTTATTCTTATAGCGCATATGGTAATACTAACGTTTATAGGTTTCACAGTATATAAAAATGCTTCATTTTTTGTCTCTTGGAGTAAATCTCAAGATTATCCAAGATCTGAAGTTCCACTTTTGTGTGAATTTAAATGAACCTTGGGGTTTTTTTGCATCGATTGTTTTCATTTGAGTTATAACTTTTGTGTTATTATGTACCAAAAATTTTGATTGGAAAAACCAAAAGTGTTATGATTATTAGTGGTTTTTGGAATTTTCAAATTTAGATGCTGCTGGCCGTATAGAAAACTGGGCGCCAAAGAAAAAGAAAGATTTTTCATGTGCTGATAGACTTGTAAGTATTTGATTTGCTAGTATTCACATATCATTTATTTATATATACATTACCCATTGGTAATAAAAAATTTAAAACCCATTAATAAAAAAATTGTACATAATTTTGAGTATAAGTTTCATCCTTCAGCCAATCTTTATTTCTAAAGTTGTACACTATTTTTATTTTTTCAGTTTGCTTTGAATCTTGGTCTGAAGTTTCAAACACCTGAAGAATTCTTCCTCGGACTAAAGCCAGCAGAATACTGTATGCCAAATTTTGATCCAGTAAGGTTTTCAAGTCATATATATATTCAGTATATTTGACACAAAAGTGTGTTGTTAAAAGTTTTTCCTCGAATTCTAAAATAACACTTTTTTCAAGACATTAACTGTAAAAACTACTGATAGTGCTTCTGGCAGTTGATATCGCTTCAAATAATAAAAATATATAGAACTTTAAACTACACACGTCGGCATTCAAGCAAAAGTCACTAACTTCACAAAATTTTTTGATGGGTTACTGCAGAGTTTCATTTGATTAGAATTTCCAATTAATTTTTTTATGATATGAACAGTTAGGAACCACGAACCAGTTATTTAAATATCAGTAAGTTTACTGTAGGAGTTAGAGATCTTTAAATTGAATTTTACTATTTTTCATAACGACTCAAAAGTTTAAATTGACAAAATCTCAAAACTGGAACTGGTGACTTCTGCTTGAATGCAGACTATATATCACATTGCAGATCAAAATTACTTTGAGATTTCAAAAATTCTCAAGCCATGGAAGTTTGACTGCATGTATCTTCACAAAAACTATGTGTTTTCCATAATTAATAGTTGCAAATATATTTTTGGTTTTCCTTGGTTTAGCGATCAGTCGATGGAAAGACACTAGCAATTGGTTATAAACCATCTTCTATACAAAATAAATTATTCAACGAAACCAGTATTGTTTCTTCTTCATCTGAGGTAAGTCAAATAAGATTTAAGGAGAATATTGTATGAAATAGTTTTATTGTTTGTCTTTCACTGCATATGCCTCCCACACATACTTTGTTTTTAAAATATTTTCAAATCATTTAAAACAAAGTACTGTCAATAAAATTGTGTATATTGAATTAATATTTTGCATTACTTTCTCAAATTCGTAATTCATCAACTATATTCTCATTCTACAACATTGAAATAATGGTTTGTGGTGATAAAATGACTAATATCTTAATCTTGTTTTATGAAATACATTGAAGAATTTACAAAATAAACTGACAAATTGTTAGTTTTTACAATCTACAACAGCTTTATCTCACATAAGTATTTAGCAATATAACTGATTATTATTTATACTGATCCGTATACACATACTGTATAAGTACTAATTTTTTCATTATCACAAATATTCATTAAATGCTCTATCCCTAGACTAGACTAAGTCACCATTATAATGCCCTGTCACCATATATCGGAGTCATAGGCATCTTAACCTAGAGCTGAGGACATTTGAACTCCCCCCCCCCAATAAATTTTTTAGGGGGGTTGAGCCCCCAATAATTTCTGAAAAAAAAATGCAATGCACTCCCCCTCTCCTGCATATGTGTTTGAGTCCCGTTTATATGGGAAGACCAGCAACTTTCAGCTACATTGGTAGTCAGCTGCAGTTGGTTTTCTTTGGTGCCAACTTCAAGATACAAATGCAAGCTGATCTCTCCATTAAAAAGTCTTGTCACAGAGAACAACAGGCTTACAACCATACAATCATTAGAATTCACCCATATTTAGAGAAATTTATGGCAGATGGCAGTATTACATAGAAACAAACTTCACATATGTGCATATTCCAGCATGTGACAGTTCATTAGAAGTTCTGCAGAGGAATATGGATGAGGTGCATGTGTGGTTTAGTAGTATCAGCCCAGTCCCATCCAAAGTATTCTTCATGTCGGCCCCTCTGCTGTCAATAAGTGTTACAGTGCTCATTTTTTCAAATATGCAATATTATATACAACTTGTGGGTTGCTTATGATGATTTGACACATTGATTTTTGTTGTTAAAATTATGTTTTCAAGAAATTCAGTAGCACATATCCATGCATAGCTTACTTTGCGATATATAACTGAACCACTTCATGCAAAAAGGGCATTTTTTAGCCACAAAAACTAGTTTTTTTTCCACTGTTTTCTAAAAAATGTCCGAGATTGTAACCTTTCCGTTATGAATTTTGAGACTGTAGCTATGGATATCTTTTAGCAGACACCTCTAATTTGTTTTAATTTTTTACTTTTGACATAAAATATGTAGAAGCTTGCACTGAAATGTGGGAAATGTCTAAAGTAAATTTTGCAAAAAATGAACTTGTGCCTGTTTTGTGCGAAGAGCAATTCCTATATTTTTCTATGCTCTAATTCTATTAGAGTTTTTGCATCCAGTATAATACAAAATATATGTCCCGAAGTAAGTAGTGATTATCATATGGTGATATAATTTCCATCTACAAATCTGAGTGTAACTTAAACCTTCATTATATAAAGTTGATGAAGGCCAGCTGATTGTTCAATTCATTCTTCCTTTTCATGTTACACTTTCATTCATCATAAGCTACATGTTTATGTGTTTGAAATATTTTATATATTTTTATGTGTGTGAAAATGCATAGTTCATGATTTTTTAAATGTATAATTTAAACTATTCTTATTCTTTTTCAGGTTATCATATGTGTTGGATTTCCTGCAGGTAATTATTACTTATTCTTAGTTTTTGGGAAATTTTTTCATTATGAATCTCTCATCCATATCTATTTTTTTTAACTTGTAGGTAATGTTTGCTTGAATGTAATGCTTGAAAATGATTCAAAAGTAAACACTACTCACTTCTAGTTGAAAAAAAATTTGGTATAGACATCAGTTGAAAAGCTGGATTCGTCAAAAATTTTTAAAAAATATTTGTAATAAATACAGTGAAACCTAAGACGGACACTATGAGACAGAAACCAGTCTTAAACAGAATCAAAAAATGGTCTGTTTGATCATCATAGTGCTTTGATGTGCATCTTTATAAAATGAAAATTTGTCTGAAATGGAATATTATTTCTGTCTCTTGACATTGTTTTGTACAGGTTCCACTGTATAAAATTTTATATTTTTTAAATTTTTCTTGTAGCTGGAAAATCTCATTTTGTGCAGTCATATCTTGTACCAAAAGGATATGTTCATATAAATAGAGTAAGTTATTTTATAAAATTACATCATACTTACAGTTTTCTCCAGCATTAGCCTACATGCTAGGAAACAGCAAGGGAGAGCCTGCCGGGAATACCCGTATTCCCCCCCCCCTCCCCTGCTGGGAGATTGCAGTCACAGATCCTGAAAAATTCTTAAATATCTTTATAAAAATTCATTGGTTGAATATATACCATGATCTTAACTTATCACGATCTTATTAAACCTTGCATTTCCCCACATGCCTAGAACAGACCAGACCACAAGATTCAAAAAGCTGGTGTTTTATAGCATGCGGGGAAAGGGGAAGATGATATCATATACTTGGATTTTAATATTTGAATTTAAATTTTTAACTAATGTGTAGCAGAAAGTATGTCTTTTTTGTTTCCCTATAAATGAGTTAAATTCCTTAACCCATTAAGAGGCATTGACAAGACATCTTGCCTCCTTAAAAGACTCATATTTTAGTGATGGCAATACCAGATATTTTGTAAAGTTGATTTCTCAATGGAACATTTTTCCGTATACCCCCTTAGTTTGCATCTGCTGAAAATTGGAAAAAAGGCTTATTCATTAAGAAGCATACTTCATTTTGAAGGGGTTTTGATTTCTGCTGTGCCGCTCAAAGGGCTTTAAGACTTGTGATAATTTAGATAGACTAATTTCCAATGAGTATGATTAAATCCAATTTTTTGCATTTATCATATAAGTCACTATTAATGTAATACATTTTAATTATAAAATTGTGCAGGACAATTGAAAAAAAAAAACTTTATTCATTAATGTGACCCACAGTTTTGGAACCACTGATTTAGATGAATTTTTTTTTGTATGTGGCCAGTTTATAATATTTTGTTTTCTCAGATAGCTGTTCTCTTAAGAAAGATCTATTAGTTGCCATAAGCTTATTGTATAACAAATATTTGTGCTACTCACATTATGTTGAATTGAAGAAAAATCATGTAATACAGTTTGACCCGATTAAGAAAGTATATGAAAACATTTTGTATGACTAATTCAAATTCCACTTTTCTTAAGTTTTTCAGTCTGTTCTATTCAAACAAGTTACCTTGTACAATATTATTGTATATTTAAGGACACTTTGGGGTCATGGCAGAAATGTGTGTCTGAATGCGCAAAAGCTTTAAATTTGAAAAAGTCTGTGGTTATTGATAATACAAATCCTGATAAGGAAAGCAGAGCTAGGTGAGACTTTGAAAAATTAGTTTTTTTTTTCATATAATTATGATATCTATAGAATTCTATGAATATTAGCCTATCTTGATTGTCATTGTGTGTAAACAAATCATCTACCAAATAACATTCTAGCTTTCTGCTATTATTTTAGCGAGGATTTTCTCAGAGAGGGACTAAATTTTTGAAAATGTGAGCTTGAACATGCTAAAAAAATTACAGCTGTCATTGTTTTCTTTTTTTCCATTTTGTGTGGGGGCACTCAATTTTTTTCTGCATGTTCAATTTCCTTAAATATTTTTAAAAAACCAGACATATTCAGAATCTTTTAGAATTTGTGATCTTTTCTTCAGTGAAGCTGGGCTGGAGAAATCTATCGCCCGAGACATAAAAAATCCTCAAAAATAGAGGACAATTTTTTTTAAGGTTTATACGAAATTTTGAGAGTGCAAACAATATATATATATATAGTTAGTTAGTTAGTTAGTTAGTATGCATCAAAGAGAAAATTAAAATTAACAAATCAGCTTTCAGTGAAAACTTTTTCAAAAACAGACTTCAATGAAAAATTTCCAAAAGTTAGTGTATCGTGCCACAAAAGGCTGCTTTATACACATAACCCAAAATTAAATATTATGAAAAGGTGAAAGATGAGAAGTTATTGAAAAATTGTAAAAAGGAAGAATATGGATCAATGAGGAGGTCGTTCTCAAGGGGGAACCCCCCCCCCCCCCACATTGCTCCAAACTGCAAAAATGTTTCTAATGATGGTAAGCCTAATAGGCAAAAAATTACCATCAGTTCCCCCGACATTTTTGCGAGAAACAAGCTTTGTAAGTCAAACAGCAAAAATGACAAAATATAAAAATCAAAATATGAAATAACAAATGAGTTAAAAACACAAAATATACATACACAAAGTGTGTTAAAAATTGAAAAATTAGAAAACTTGAAAAAAAAACATACCAAGAGTAAGAATCTTTTTTGAGCATATCGCTCGAACCGACCATTAGAAGTTCCTGGGTGAAATCGTGAAACCCAGAAAAGAAGATAGAAATCCGTTGCCACTCAAGATATTAAAAAATTCAGAATAAGCTTCTAAATATTCTTTAACATTATTGCAAGTTTTTTTAATTCTTGAAATTTGTCCAAAAAATATATTTTTCAAAATTCTAATACTAATATTAGAATTGAAATTAGTTAGAAAATTGACTTTAAATTGAAATTCTTTCCTTTTGTCGAAAATACTGAAAAAGCCATGTTATTAGATAAGCAAATTTTAAGATCTAGGAAGCCCCTAGATAGGGGGCTGTGATTGGACTTATTATTAGACAAAGTCGTCTGCACTTTCAACAGATATTTTAAAATTAATAAATTCATCAACCTTGAAATTCTAGCAGCGAGTCCATTGCATATTTTTTCCCCTTATAATGAAAATAATTTTAGTTTTGGTTACTTCAACTTGTAATCAAACATTATGTTGATTGAGTAATCATTATTTACTGACCTTATTTAGGTACATTGAGTGTGCCAAGCAGCATAAAGTGCCCTGTAGATGCTTCCTCTTCAACTGTACCCTTGAGCAAGCAAAGCACAATAATATGGTTAGTTGTTTATGATCAGAATTTTTCATATTTGTCAGTTTGAATGCCATACTAATGAATTCGAATGTTTTGTTTAGGAAGGAGACATGTTTGAATAACTCATTAATTGAACTATTTATATCGTAACTGAAACTTTCCACATTTCTCTGTAGTGCTTATCTGTTAAATTTTTTCAAAAATTAAAATTGAATCTATTACTTCGGTATTTATATACCTATGATAAGGATGCAATGAATTCAATAAGTTATTTTACACAAATCTATTTATATAGAGTAAGTATTTTCTTAAATAAAAGTAGACCATGGGTGCACAAATTTTTAAACTTGCTGGCTAAAAGAGCTAAAATTTATCCATACCCCTCAATCTCCTGTGTGCAATTCGCAAATGAAAATTTTGATGCTTTGAAAAAAATGTTACCCACATATTAAGTAATGGAAGTATTTTTTTTTAACAAAATTTGATTTTTCTACTTGCATCCATACATATCATGTGTACATTTTTAAATATTTATTTCAATTCTACTCTCTTGGGGGAAAAAAATCAGAAGGTAATTAACTCTCCATAACACACTATTCACTAAGAAATTCAGATATTTTTGATATGGATCCATGGATTGCGCGCAGGCACATTTTCTTGAAAATTTAATCCAACTTGATTTTTTCTCTAACCTGAAGTCTTAATTCTTTTTCAGTTCAGAGAGCTTCAGAATAGAGATGACAAACATGCAGGTGTCAATGATATGGTTCTTAATAGCTACAAGTGAGTTAACATATTTATACTTGTATTTAATCAAATAGAATTAAAAAACTTTCTACAATTAATCTCTTGCCTGGCCTCCCCACACTATGAAAATTTTATTAAAATTCTTTTTTAAAACTTGAAAATGCAACTAATAAGCATAAGGTTACATTTGAGTGAACGTAACCAATATGCTTATGGGTTGCTTTTCAAGTTTCATAAGACCTTTTTTCTGTGTGATAAAAGACCTTTTACAGTGTAATCCTGGCCTTAGAATAGCTTTTTGTATTACTGAGAACAATTTGTTTCATGTAACAAAATATCTCAATTTGGGTAGCATTTTTTATCATTAACTGAAGGCGGAAAAAAAAAAAATCAGATTTCTTATTAGTGATAGAGTGAATGCACTGATGCAAAGAGAATAACTTACAAAACAATTTTAATTGTTTTGCCATTATATTAGAAAACTTTCAACTTAACATGATACTTGTGTTTCTATCGTTTTTTGTTCATTACGATTTATTTTTCTCTAAGTATTAGAATTGATTATTTTACAATCATAAACAATTCTGAGATAACTATTTTTATCTTCAAGAGTATTGTAACTTTGTTATAGGTCTAAATATCAGGAACCAGATTTGAAAGAAGGTTTTACAGAAATTCTTCATGTTAACTTCATTCCTAAATTCAAAACAAGGCATGAAGAAAAACTGTATAGAAAGTTTCTCCTCGAAAAATGATGTATAATTTATGCTGATGAGAAGACTGTGATGTTTTTTATAATCTCAGTATATTTCTTGGTTATGGATGGAATAAAATTTCTCAAATTTATATAACCATGTGTTTATTTCTCTGCTGTATTTATAATGGCAAACTTAGTGATTGTTTTACATAAACGAACATGTTTATCTATGTAAAACAAAGTCCAGATGATCACTGTGTTAGTGAATGGAAAGTCTTTTCCTGTGACTGGCATATTGCGTAATGAGAGACATTGTAACATGTTTTTTATACTCGTTAAAACACTTTTCACCAATGTCAAAAGGCAAATGTTTTTCATCTGAAGAGTTGAAAAAAAAAAAAATGTAACATTCTGCCAAATATAGAATTTCACGATCCTGTAGCATCAGTTCTCGAAATTATCATTCCCAAGTTATAACCTATTCATTACACCCACATGGATATTGCTTTGCATAGCATTTTTTTGTGCTCAAAGCTAATTATGGTGATTGCAGCTATAAAATACAGGGGTGCATGAGCTGCGCCGAAACCCTGCGTATTTGCCCCAATTCTTGTTTGTGGTTCGCGGATGTACTGCTAATGTATTGTAGTGCGTCAAATATCCGGAATTTAGGAAAAAGCATGAAAATTTTGTTCACGGGACGCGTTCTTTCCGAGATACGGAGGGAGAAACTTCAATATTTTTTTTTTCACTTTCTACCACAGTAGCGTTATCTCGTGACCTTGGGAAGTAGCTCTACTACCTTGAAGTATAAAGTCCTATACTGTTATTGGTTAACCGGCGGGCTATCAAAGTCCCTGAATAAATATGCCGAATTTTCCGATTTATCTCCTGTGGGTTATATACTGAAAATAACGGTAATTTCGCGGCTGCCAACCTGCGTTCAAAAACGGCATACATCGGAAAGGGGATTGGTTTACACGTTTAAATTACCGACATTTTTCGAAGATCGTTGGGAAAAAATGGGATCTCTAAAAACTCCAGCTAAAATATTCATAGTTTTGTCATCTAGCCCACTATGCGGTCGTGTGGTTATCGTCGGCGGTTGCCGATCGTGACAATTTCACATTGCGAAAATCCGGATTTGGTGAACACACAGAAGCGGCTTGAGAAAAAAAATTCTACCCATGCGGAATCTATTTTTGGCGCTACTGACGACTTTTTTTTTGGTCAACAAAGTTTTTTCACCCTTTCAACTCTATTTTGCACCCCTCCTAGAGCGGCGCCCAATATGGCCGCACGGCCCATTGGTGGGGGAGAGGCATGCTCTTAACAATAGTCAAAGGAAGGAGTTTGTACTAGGAGCATGCTCATTTTACATAACTTCTGAGAGACCTTTTTTATTTTACCATTCCATTGCTGGGATGGTACATTACTCCCTCACGTATTGCTGGGATATTGCTTCACATTGTAGCACCAACAGAACTATTAATTATGTGTGATGAATGGGTTGCACTACAATGCAAAGAATTACAAGAAATGAAATCAGTTCAGAGAATAGATAGATATTGGGCAGACATATTCAAACTTCGTAACTTTGCAAGCAGCCCAATTTTGTCAGTTTTGGTGAAGGCTTTTTTATCTTTCGCACGTGGTAACGCTGACAGTGAAAGAGAGTTCATTGTTAACAAATAAATAAAAATCTGTTCGAACATTTAAAAATTTGTCCATCCAATGCTTTAATGGAATCAGACATACAAAATCTTATGTTCAAGGGCATGAAAAATTTGAAAAAAATTGTTATTGAGATGCGGAACTTCTGAAAGCGACTCGTGATTCGTAATCTATTAACATGCTATTAAGTTGAGAAATTGTTTATTAAGTAAATAAGGTACTTTTTTATATTTCTCTCGTTTTTTGCATTTTGCTTTTAAATTTAATAATTCCTTTAAATTCTGTGAGAAGTTAATTTTTTTTCACGGAAACCCTTATTATATTCTGCACGCAATTTTTTGCTATATCAGGATGAATAAGATTTTGGTGTTCAAGCAGCAGAAATTCTTGCTGCCTAGGTTTTTAGTATGCATGTTGCTTAATTTGAAAAGTTTTAATAATTTTTATTCATTTCAGTAATGCATGTTATGGTAGTGACAGATGAGATACTTCAGAAAAAATTTAAATGGATTTTAATTTGTGAAGGAAATTTATTTAGAATTATTTGTTTCAACCATTTTTGGCAAAACTTTAATTTAATGGCATTTCACAGAAAAATTACTCCTTAGATATAGTTCGTTTTTAGTTCTGCTCCATTTTCAAAATTTGTGCTCCAAAAATAAAATTTGCTGCTCCAAAATAGACGAGGGGCGCTTGCACCCCTGAAAATATCAAAGAACAAAACCTCAAACGTATTTAATTGAAATTTATGCATAACATTCTAATTTAAAAGTACTAAAAATATATAACTAAACATTTTTTCATAAATTTGACATGGAAAAAAAATCATTCAACATGTACAATAGATTTTCACGTCTAATGAATCCTCACCACTCTTTTGATGAAAAATATGGTTTTCATAAAAAATTAAAAACTGACGGCGGAAGATCGACTCACAGTTTCCAACTGAATAAGCTGTATAAAAAGAGGGATAAACTGCTGCTGCTCGAAACTGATAACTTTGAGAATGGTATCGACAGAATGTGTTTTTTCAGAAACATCTTCCCATGCATTTGACATTGTGTGATATATGTCATCAAATTGTTTCTTACCGAATACTTTCATCAGCTGCTTCTTCAACCTAGTCCTTTCAGTCTCACTGCTGCTTCTCTCACTGGTTATGCGGTTTCTCCAAAAAGTATTTATTACACAATGGAAACATTGGAATACATGAGGGCACTGTGGTATCGATGGTACTCTAGGCGATAAAAGTTCTGCATCAACAAATACTTCATCTAAATTTTCTTCAACCTCTGAGATATCTCCGTTTTGTAATTTTTCCGTGGATTCAACATGTTTGTCGCACTCTGTCACGAGTTCTGTATCGTGACGAGATTCACAGCAGCATTGCAAACTATTTTTGGTCTCTCTATCAGTGCAAATACAAGTGATACTTTTATTACTCACGGGTGATTTGTTCGATCGGCTGATGACTTGTTCGCTTTTTTCTACTGCTTTTTTGAATAGAGTATAGGTGCGCAATATGGGATTTTTAACGGCATTGCTTTTATTCTGTATATCAATGTTCTTTGGTATTAGAGATTCCCTTTGCGGACTCGAGGCTCTTCTTTTATTTAACTTAGATTCATTTTTTGGCATGTTGAACGAATAATTCTGCTTTTTATGGATTGAGTTTGTATGGCTTAAAAACTAAAAGAAAAAAAAATTCAAGAAATATAAAGATCAGTAGAAAATAACATTCCATGTCTACATGTATAGAAAAAAATTATATGTTATTGCCAAAGTCCGAATTGCAGAAATGATTCAGATTTTGGCCGGAGATCCCTGGCTAAAGCTCGATGTGCTAATGTAAGACGGCTCGGTAGAGCCAAATCCATTTTTTTAAATCGCCAACGTGATACATGTCTATATATAGCAGCTGTATTGGATTAGCTCCATGTAACGAGGGAAAAAAGTGAAATTTAGGGGAAAAAACTAACAACAATTATATTCTGCTACACATAGCTTTTTCTGCCAAGTTTTGGAGGAAAAATGATTAACGCATCGTGACTGCGGTTTGATGGGGTGCCATAACTAACGTGGACATAATTACCACAAAAAAAATACGCCAACTTGACAATGAGCACGAATCATGTCTTTTGTCATCTGACATTGGCCGGGCCAATATTTAACTAAATTGGCTAATTCGTGGAGTAGCCGGCCAGTCGCGAATTGACCAATTTCGGGCTTTGGCAGTAAGATATGCATAAACGGTAACAGGCTAAGGAAGCCTGTTAAAGGATTTCAAAACAATTTCAACTTGAAGTTACATTAAAATGAGCTTACATTTGGTATCTTGAGGACCCCATTTTTGATCCTGTTATATCCTAAGGAATATGGAAACTAATTATTAGTTTTACTAAGTACTATAAAGTATTTCAACGTATGTATTGTGCATGGCTCCCACAAGTGTACCACCCGCCGATTCCATTTATTTTTTGTTTATTCACGCTGTAAATTTTCTATAGCGGTTCCAGTGAAACATTGGCTAAGACTCCCACCAAAGACCCTAGCCTGGAACGCCCTTCTGCAGGATGCGGGGAGCCGTGACAGTGTGTAAGTAGTATTGTACCAATAAGTGAGCTAAAAGAAAGTTT
Source organism: Pholcus phalangioides (assembly GCF_987345545.1). Taxonomy (NCBI): domain Eukaryota; kingdom Metazoa; phylum Arthropoda; class Arachnida; order Araneae; family Pholcidae; genus Pholcus; species Pholcus phalangioides. The sequence goes on from NW_028301594.1 coordinate 13,462,312, forward strand.
CTAAGTTCTGTGTACAATTTTCCTATACACGCAATGTATTAGCGAATGATAACGTGCATGCGAGTTTATCTAAACTCTTCAAATTTAAAATATCTTATTCAAAATTATTTTTCTCCTCATGTAGCCAGTTTTCCGTATATATGGTATTAATAAAGGGGCGGGGGGACGCATACATCTTTCTACATATACGCTGCCTTCTGGTGGCCCTGATGCCATTTGCGAGCTGTTAGCAGAATGTTGCCGCCGTTCATCGCACTAAGCCAGTTTGCATATACATACGCTCCAAGGAGGAAATATTCTGTCTTCACAGCTTAGGTGGAAGACCACTCGTCCGGCAAACGAGAGACCGGGCTTTGGGTCCCTGCGAGTTCAGAAATAAATTTTCTTTTCCTGAAACATCAATATTTCTTCAGTTTTCCGTATAAATTGTCTTCAAATTTAGTGTTGCACGTTTTCTATTTCTGTTACAGAATTTAATATAAATGCAAATATTTTCATCCATCAAAATATCTTACTATTTGCTTGAACTATTATGTTCTCACCTTTTTGAGGTATAGAAACTGATGGCCGCCTTCTGTCATTCGATTGTGGAAAATGAACATTTAAAATATCATCGGCAGAAAATCTGCGAAAACCATCATACTAAACAATAAGAAAAATTTCACATTGATTAGTTATCACTTACTATTAATTACACATATTCCATAATTTTGAACAAAACCATAAGATGTAATAACTTTCATATAAAATCCTTTTTGAATAATTTTATTTGCTTAAATTCCAAATGTAGCCTATATGAGCATATATCTGCAAAAGTAATAAATTCTGAGTCCGAGTCTTTTTCAATAAGTTTGAGCTCTTTTAGACTTAATTTATTCTAGGTTTGAGAGTCAGAAAGTATTTTTAATACTGCATTTATTTTTACCAACAGAAAAATTTTTGAGCACATTTATAGTACAGTCAACATGCGTGTGTGGCTCTTCCATCTCTTAGCCTAAACAGGATCACATATGCACGAGCTCAGACCATTACGCTGATCATTACAGGATGGGGTTAATTATGCTAATTTTTTTCTTCAAAATATTAAATGACTATTATTTTACCTTTGAAGAAGAGCCAACTTCTGCATATCTTTTTAGGATCTCTTTTGGAGGCGAAGTGTGTGTGTCAATATATCTGTATAAATGCGACTGTAAGGCAGGAATGGACAGGATTTCATCAGCTGAAGGTCGTTTTTCGGGATCAACAGACAAAAGAAGTGCTATCAGGTCTTGGATCAGTTGACTAGTATGACTGAAAATTTAAACAAAATACAACTAAAAATCCATGTTTCGAACTATAACATTGCAATAAATATTATACACCTTTTTTTAACAGCATTCTTTGGCAGAAATGAATGTGAATCATTGAGATGAATCATCAACCCTTCGATGCATGAGTTTCAGTGGCAATGACGAGATATCTCACATAACTTGATGCCTTTTATTTCGGCAATCCCGAAATATCTCGCCTCCTTAAAACCCTCTGATTTCGGCAACGACGAGCCCACACAGCCTTGTAAAAGCCTCTCGTCTGTAAACGTATTTTCATGTTTTCCTTCCCTAACCTGTCAATCAACTGCCAGTGGGCGGAGTCAGCTTTTGTTCAAAGTGTGATAACAGAATGAGAAAGACTGGTTTTCCTTTCCGTTCAAGGAAATATAAGATTATTCGTACAGCATAAATATTGGAAAAGGTGAAGTTTTTCCCTTCCTTGTTTTTTTTAATTATTTTCGGTGTCGTGGGCATTTGATAGCTCATGCAATCGGGAAAAAAATATTGAAAATAGGAATCTCTTTGGAGGCGAAGGTATGCCGAAGGAGGAATGATATTGAAAAAAATCTTGAAAATAGGTGACAATTTTTCTAGAAGGTTTAGTGATTTCTACTGTAGCGGTTATAATGCGGATCAGGAAAATTTTAATAACACAGAGGGCGAAACGAGTATAACATAGGATCTTATGGGTTGGTTTGATTCGGGGAGAGATGAGCGAAAAACAATTCTGAAGAAGGGGCGATGGAACAAAAAGGTTTGGGAAACTGAACTAGATAATGAATTGAAGTAACCCTTCAATTCAAGTTAGTTAGTTACTCAGTTAAAAAGACTGTTTATCGTTTACAAAAGGCATACATCACAATATTTCTACCACAGAACAGCAATCTATTTGCTAATCTTTTTCTTTGAACAAATTTCTACTTTGAAAGTATTATGTTAATTATATTTTATAACTTCCTATTATTAAACTACAGCGAAACCTTGATATAACGATACTCTACGAAAAAATATAGTTATTGAGGGCAACAATTTAACAGAGTATGTAGATTGCCAAATAAAATTTGAAAAAATATCATTGTACAGGGGATTCATCGTTGTATCGAGTATCTTTGTAACAAGGTTTCACATGCTGTCCCATAAGTTCGTAAATACTGCAGTTTAAAAATTCATCAAAATTGAAGAAATCGGTATATTTGGATGCGGTTTGCGAAAAAGTTATTTTCACGAAGAGGTATTTTCTTTGGGTAAAGAAAAAAAGCAGTTCAAAATTTTTTCGATAGAAGGCTCTACACAAAAGCAAGACATTGGAAATATACAAATCGGGGTCTATAAAATACAGGGTGTACTATCAAAAGCTTGTTTCTGAATTTTCCTGTTACTGGTGCTTACATAAGGTTTTCATTGTGTTGTTGACATTAGCTGGTGATACTGCTTTATCCAACAAAGCTTTACGAACGTTTCGGACGTAGAAAAAAATTGAAGGAAGGTTCAGGTCCAGAATCCTGCGATTCGTTTCTGTGCAACGACTTTTATCGACAAAAAGTTGTACTAAATTTTTTTTGTACTAAAAAAAACCCCTTCAGAACATAACTTTTTCGTATATTGCATTCAAATATACCAATTTTTTCAATTTTCATGAATTTTTAAACTATTTATGAATTTGTGGGATACCCTGTACTTATATATTAAAAATTACGTAATTTTATAAAAAAAAAACGTTAAAAGACATTCTAATTAAAAAAATCTGTTCTCTCTCATAACGTGCAGAGGTGAAGATAAAATTCATGTGTATGGAAACCTTGGTAACTCCTTGTGTTGAACTGTGAGTATCGCACATACAAGTTGATGAAAATTTTGTCCGTGGAAAGGATGAACAAGAGCAGTTATTTCAAAAAGAATACAACCTAAGGCCCACATATCACTTTTACAGTTGTAACTGAATAATAGTCAAGAGAAATAATGATTAAAAATCAAGTTCAAATTCAAACACTGCTACAGTAAAACCCCTCTTAACGCTTACCCCTCTTTTACGGCAAAGTAATATTTTTTCTTGTATAATAAACGCATGCATTTTCAACCACTGATTGAAGGTCACCCCTCTTTTACAGAAAAATTTCTTTTTTGTCCCGCCAGTGTTGCAAAATAGGGGTTTAAGGGTACGTCTCCAAAATTAACTATTTTCAGTATTAAATCATAATTTCTTTTAAAATCATATTTTCAATATTCTTCAAATTAAATAGCCACTATCGATAGACAAGATAAAAAAAAAATAAAAATGAAAAAAAAATAGAAATTCAAAAACATTTTCCCCAGTATTATTCATTTAGCCGCTGTAATGGTCGACTGGTCATAGTGACGGACTCGCATCACGAGGTCCCGGGTTCGAACCCCACCGTCGCCTTAGTGGTGGTCGGCTGAAGTTGGTTTTCTGTGGTTCCCAACTTCGAGATGCGAGTGCAAGCCAATCTCCCCATTAAAAAGTCTCGCCGCAGACCTACAATGGTAAAATCATCAAACGTTAAACTTCACTCATAGTTCGAAAAATATATGGTAGATGGCAGCACTATAACAAGCATTGCACAGAAACAAGCTTCACGTTAGGTTCACAACACGGACACGCACATTGCAACATGTACCAATTCGTTACAAGTTCCGCAGAGGAATATGCACAAGGTACATGTGTGGCTTAGTAGTAGTAGTATTCATTTAAGGGTTGTCACGAAACACTTGTGAAGTCGAATTTTCAAAAATGACTTCAAAAATATTTCATTCGATTTCAAATAAAATGTTAAAAATTTCGTGTCAATCGGTTAATTTGTTCTTTCACACTTAAAGAAAGAAATACTGGATTATACAGTGTAAATGTATACTGGAAAAAACACTTTGAACGCGATTTTCTCAGATTGCAGTTCTTGAGCTCATCCGTAAGATTTGAAGAAAACTGCTCCAAAAATTCTGAATTTTCGCAGAAAAGTTTAGTCAACATATGTTAGTAGAATAGACCTCGGACTTTGATATCTGACCATTTTTTAGAATTTTATGAGTTAAAATAAATAATAAACAAAAAATATATAAATTTCAAAAATCTAAATTCAACGTTTTTTTTAAAAAATACTTCCCATTAGTCAATTGCTAAATCCGAGGTCTATTCTACTAACACATATCAAATAAACTTTTCTCCAAAAATTCAGAATTGTTGGGACAGTGGGGTTTTTTTTTAAATCTTACGGATGAGCTCAAAAACTGCAATCTCGAAAAATCGCGTTCAAAGTATTTTTTCTAAAAAACATACGTTCACACTATAATTCAGTATTTCTTTCTCTTTAATTATGAAAGAAAAAATTAACCGATTGACAAAAATTTTTTAGTATTTTATTTGCAATCGAATGAAATTTTTTCGAAGTCATTTTTGAAAATTCGACTTCAAGAGTCATGACGCCACTTTGAAAAAAAAACGAATAATCATAAGTATACTGAATTAAAAGACAATTATTGCAACAATATATAATTTCAGCATGATTTGAATATGATGAAGGATACGGTTTCCTTTGACAAATTTCTGGAGATAGGTAGTATGGAGTTCCTATTGCTGTTGTTGCCAACTCCTTGTCCTCTTTCAACACCCGTGCTATACCAAAGTCACCTACTTTTATCAGCTTGTTAGAAGTTAGAAACAGATTTTGAGTTTTCAGATCTGAATCAAAATAAAACTTTTTTTTTAAGAGCTCATAGTATAAACATATAGATCGCTTTCGCAGTGATGAGGAACTCTGATATCAAACTTCAGCCTTTGTTTTCATTATTTTTATTTGATATATTATGTGCCATTCCTAAGTTTTAATATAAAAATGTAATCATAAAATTTTTATGTTCAACAATCAAAGTATCATCACTGAGAATGCACAAAAATTATATAAACACAATACATTCACAACTGTTTCAGAATTTGTGTGTGCCCGCGATGAAAATTCCTTCACTCACAAAATATGTGGGTCTAAATTTACACTTAAAAATTAAATCAATTGAATTGATAACATACAAGCATAATTAACATTTCAAGATAAAATTTCAAAGCTTCATTTTTTAGGAAAATTAAGCAGCTTGAGTTTGGAAATTATAATATGGAAATGGACAAAATGTTTGTTTCAAATCATGTATGATCTCAATTGATTTTTTGCACGGTTATCATTTTATGTGCTTCATCTTAGGCAAAAATCTCACCTCTGTGTAAAATGTTGCGACCGTGGATGTATTCTAATGCCAGAGTTATCTGGATAAACCAGCTTATGACATCCTGTAACAGAAATATTTTATTATATGTAACAGAAATACTTTATTATATGAAACATCAATGCACATCGAAGGGATTTCAGAAAACAAATATTTTATGTGCGTCTGCTTATGAATGACTGCTACTCACACATTCCTTGAAATAAACTCCTTGCTGCCTTTTGATCGCTGTATACATGTCTCCTGCAGGAAGTTAAACAAAAACATTCAAAGGTAGTGTAAATAATTTTTATAACAATGAAAATCGAGCAGTTAACATTTGTTGAAATAAATTCAATCAAAAAGGTTCATAACGAGTTAAAAACATCAATTACAGAGGCTGCTAGTTCCGTAATAAGTAAGATTCACAAAAATGGGGGACAGTTTTTCTCTTAAAGAAAATGTGGATAATTTTTGCGATTTGTCAAACTATGGTAATCAGGTTAAAAAAATGAAAAACAGAAAAAAACATTTTGTTTTGAATTTGCACATTCCATATAAATCTAATACTGTGAAAAATAAAAATTAAGTTGGTTTGATTGAACGCAACATGTTCGTTAGACATCAGTGAACAAACTCATACACAATAAATCTCGTTGATAAAGAGAGTTTTTTGAATGTTTCAGCATGAGAATAATTTTTCGCAATGCCAGAGATATCAGAAATTCAGAAACACAATTTTCAATCAGAAAGCCTTCATGATTGAGCATTTGCACCTTCAGTATGTGTGTCTGTACTTACCACACTCTGCATATTCCATCACTATACTAAGTACACCTCTATCTTTGCCAATGGTAGCCTCTTTATATCGTATTATATTTCTATGATGGCATCTTTTCAGGACAGCAACTTCAGTCAGTGCTTGTTGCCGTTCCGCGGGACTCATATTACTAATGCGCACTTCCTTCAAGACGTAAGGATTTCCACTCAATTTGCAATGAACCAAATACACATTTCCGAAAGTTCCACAACCTATGAGTTCTTGTAGATCGTAATTGCAAAGCATGGCACGAGAACTGTAGAATTGAGGACGTTAAATTGTTTCCTTAAGCACGTACTAGGTTGAGATCACACACTTGGACGATACTTATTTCGACCCTTCATCTGCTGAATAAAATATCGAATAAAAATATTTGCACGTTCAATGAATGCTGAACCAAAAAGGCTACGTATTTTATTGTTATTATTTCTCCCAGCTTTGTGATTCTCGTCACCCTTTCTTAGATAGTACGTCGGTCAAGCATGCGTGATTCAAATTGTGATTCTCAGCGGTTTTGACTACTGATACGTCTTTGACTTCCTGCGTTTAGACTACATTTGTTGGGGAAAATAAAAAACAATCATAATTCAAACAAATTATTTTTTATATCATGGAACATTAACAAAGAAAAAAAGTGTTTGGATGATAAATGAAGTGAAATAAAACCAGAATTTTTTTTTCTCATATATGTATGTTTGCTTGTTCGTCGCACACGATTTATGATCTCTCTAGCTACAAACATTCTATTCAGAAAAAAATAGAAAGTCGACGTTATATGATGGGTGAGTGGTTAGCGCACCAATTTACTATTCAGAAGGCCTCGGTTCAAACCCGTCCAAGAAATGTACTTCTACTATAGATTATTATATCCCTTTGAACTTCAAGTCTAGGCAGTGGAAAATGAATGTTGTGTGTGTGTACGCCAGTGACAAAAATCTAGAAAATCCTTTAATTTCGCCTAAAGATGGTGGCGGATTCATTTTCCACCTTAGAGCGGCTCTGAAACTGTATTATAATTTTTTTCAAATTGACGTGTAATCGTCTTTAGAGAAAGAATTGTTCTTTTTAATTTTTTCCAACTCTCAGTACATTAACTATCATCAGAAAGCTCTCTCCTCCAGCCCCCCCATTCGATCTCGAATTAATGATCTGAGAGATTGGTGTTGCCATGCATTAACTTTGTTTTAACCGGATGGTGTTAGACGTGACTAAAACAAAATCATTCGCTGAGAAATCATTTGGTTTCTCCAAATGATTCTCCAGCTTCACATAATATGTCTCACGTTATATATGTATAGTGGGCCGATGATTGTCCCAAGAGGTCATGAATTGACGTCACGGCTCACACAAGGCAGGCAAGGAGCAGACAGGGCTCTGGGACCCATATTGTTTTGATTTTATTTTTTGTACCATAAATACACTACAAACAACCATGGCTATTTATTAAACATACGTATTTAGTATTCGATTAAACTGACCAGAGTCGCCCCTAGGGGTCGACGGCAGATACGGCTACACAGGAAAACGCGCTTGAAGGAGTCCCGCATACGTGATAATATTTCACAAAAATAGAACGAGATAGCCGTGCTTCCACTTCAGAAATGATAATAATTATTCCAAATAATACAACAAATAAACGATAATTATTAGCAACTCAAGGGAGCCGCACAGACCATTTTCTCTACCTGCTCTGCGTCTGGTAATGGTGGCCCTGGAATTGGCCTAATTCTGAGGATCTACTAATATTTTACAATATATTTTGGGCTTCAAATCAATTTAACTTGGATAATAATTCAATTATATATTATAAAACATGATTAAAACAATAGACGGATTAAGTGGAAAAAAATTTTCAGCTATAGAGTTTTTGGATCCTTAATACCTTTATTTTTAGATTTTTTTCTTTAAAAATTATAAATGCCTTTTTTTGTGCCTATTTTAGGCATTTTTAGTGCCTTTTTGCCTGCTTAGTTCGACCATTTTTAGTGCCTAAACTTCCGGGTTCTGGTTATAACCTAGTTTGACGGTATTTTTCGTAATCTGTGCAAAATACAGTTGGCGCCGCTTATCAGAATCACGTGTAATGTTATGATTCGGGTATTGTTAGCACGTTTGCAAAGAACGTAACAGACCAATATCATAGCTGGGGAAAAAATTCGTTTGTAGTTATCTCGGGACTTCGGGTATAATGTTTTAATTCCGTCGAAAGTTTTTTTCTGCGCATTCCGAAAAAAGCTAAGGTCCAACAAACTTATTTTTTCCCGTAAAGATATCGTCATCAGGCTGCAAGACTGTGTGGGAGGCTAGAAGGCGTTCTCCTCCCTCCACCCCTTGTTGACAAAAATTTCCGTACTCAATGTCCTAATCAGTCCATAGCATTCGCGGTGATCCATGTACGTGTGGAGCTGCTTTTTCAATGGCCTCCCCATACCGAAGGGAAAGTTCCGAGAAACTTTCTCAAGAGAATCCATGAGACGCGTACAGTATTGTACATTGAGAAAATATCGTGATTCGTGATGTACATTAGACGATTCCATTTTAACGCCTCACACAATGGCTGAATAACAAAAATACGGGATTTTAGAGTTCAAAGAAAAAAATAACCCGTTTTAGAATAGAATTGAAGAAATGGAAAACGATTGAATAATTAGCAACCAATTATGTGCGAAAGAAAACCAGTTGTCCGGTTTACCATACGTCCCGTTCAACCAGACGGGATATATGGTCACCGTACTTGTAAATGGGACTTTCGGATATAGTAATCATTCAAGAGACCATTCGTTAGAATACGGTACAGTAGACTCTCGCTAATCTGGCACATATCAGGCCAGGGTGTGCTGGATTATCGAAATCGCCCGATGTTACTGGAGGGTAGTTGAAGACTCAATTCATTAGCTTAAGCGAATGATGCAGTAGACGCATCTTAACAGAATCGGGAATAATCTTATCATTCGGATATTTTTATGCAAACGGACCAATAACATGACACGAGAAAAATTCGTTTATAGTTATAAAGATTTCAGCTTATGTTATCGATTCTTTTTTCTGTCAAACGCCTTTTTGCTTATTTGCACGCCTGAGGTTGAATCAGACATTTTTCTTCCTATAAATTATTGTTATCAATCTGCAAGACTGTGTAGGAGGTCAGAAGGTATATCCTTTATTTATATAGACAATTGTTTCTAGACTCCAAGAGTGCTCAACCTTTAGGAGAGTGCAGGCCACTTCATTGGTTTGAAAACGAGTCGTGGGCCACTTAAGTGATCAGTAAATATGTCACGGGCCACTTAAATGACCCGGAAACGTGCTGCGAGCCGATTCAGTGACCCGAAACTGTCCCACGGGTTACTTAACAGCTCTGGAGCTGTCCCATGAGCCACTCAAAAAATCTGTAAATGTGCCGTGGGCCACTTGAGTGATGCATACCTGTACTACGGACCAATTAAGTGTTGGGGAACTGCGTCGCGGGTCACTCAATGATCTGTAAACATGCCGCGGGTCCTTTAACTGATGTGGAAATGCCCCGCGGGTCACTCAATGATCTGTAAATATGTCATGGGTCACTTAAGTGATGTGGAACTGCAGAGCGGGTCACTGCAGATCACCAGTTCATATACTGGTGATTTGTGAATGAGCCACGGGCCACTTAAATGCATCGGGGCTCCCTTATTTGATCTGTGCATCCCGTTCAATTAAAATGGAGGTATGGTCATCATATTTGCTTCTGGATTTCTGTCGGATATAGTTATCAATCGGTTATTGTTATTAGAAACCCCCCCCCGAGTGCCCATGCGATTACATTAAGTGGCGTGCACTGTATAAACTTCTGCGCACGGACATGCAGTGGCCTATTTTCTTCCATGGCTTGAAGAGAAAACGCCGGATTACTGGACGGGCCGGATTATCGAGAGTCTACTGTATTTGAGAGTAACGTGAAACCGAACCGAACATGCGGTATATCGAAGATATTATAACCCACCCGCAGCTTATTTACGGATTTGATTTGTATTTTTGTTCGAGGTATATATAAATGATGAACGAGGAGGAGATGATGTAGAAGACGAAATACATGAAGAGCAAATTCAATGCATTATTTATTGAAAACTTTTCTTCTAGAAATTTTGAGAAAATAAGGAAAAAAAAAAATAATTTTTTTTCCTATCTTCTCTCATATACCTCGTACTTTTCAATAGTAGAGAGATGCATCTGATCATCCTCCAGACTGGTATATACTGGTTCTGTATTTGACAGCTGATTTTGAATTCGTTGTTGTTCTTCTACCGACTCGCTTTCAAGAGAGAGGATGAAAAAAAAAAAAAAAAATTCCTCCCTGTGCTCTTGTACCCTGTACTGAAGAAAAGAGAGCTTTTGAATTTACCCAGTGAGATTCACATGAGAAATGGGAATTCAAAAGAGCATGGGTCTCAATACGAATTCTATTATGCATATGCTCTCAAAGGAAATCGTTTCGTCGTTGCATTCGCTTCTAAAATGAGAAAAAAGAAAAAAAAGTGAATTATATAACATACTATTATGTGCTCGGGCGTATCCAGAACTGAAATAAAAACGTATTCATAGAATACCCTGACAAATCCTCGGCGATGTTGCAATCGAGATATCTTTAGTCTATGTTTTTTGGTATCTTCAATTTGCCGTAGAGAAAAAGGTTTCTTACTCTATTAGATACGAGGTTTTTTTTTTTTTTTTATGCAGAATTTTACTGAAAAAAAGGAAATTTTAGTTTTATAGTTCAAGAATTCGTTTCTATTTCGCAAATTTTTCGATTGAATTTGTAGATTATATTACTTCAGATGTGGTTGGTCGTGAGAAAGATGCGTTGCACTCAAATTTATAAGTATCACTGATAAGCGTTATTGAGATAGAACGGTTATTATGGATCTGCAATGCGGTGGAATGAAAAACAGCTCGAATTTCGAATCGAATTTTCTTGAAATCATACAAAGACCCTTGCGGTCGTGGAATATTCTGGGGGAGGGCACGGGTGGAAATCAGATGAAGAGGAGCGATTACCAGTGGGACTACAGAGATTCTTGGAGAAATAGAAGCTTTCATATGAAATATGATAGGAAAAAACGGGACTATTTTCAGAAAACAGGAGAGCTGTCCATAGAACCAGGGACCATATTAACCCATGGGCTCAGATGGGCATGGTTCGGTTTCTCATATCCATAGTATCCACATGGGGGCCTGGTCTAAAACCTTTCCCCCATACGTTAAGGGTCACACATATAGGCTACTCATAATACACATTTCGGCATGTACCGATTCATTAAAAATTCCCTTGAGAAATGTCTACGGAAAGGATCGCTCAACCTTCTGGAGAGTGAGGGTCAATTCATTAGTTTGAAAAAGTGTCACGGGCCACTTCAGTGATCTGTAAATTGTCTGCGGCCACTTAAGCGATCTGGAACTGTGCCGAAAGTCATTTAAGTATTTTTTAAATGTGCTGCGGATCACTCAAGTGATTTGTGAATATGCCGCGGGCCACTTTGTTGATGTGGAACTGCATTGTGTACCGTTAAGTGCTATGGAATTGCACTTAATTATTATATTGCTAAATATTTGCCCCAGGTCACTTAAGTCATCTGTAAATGTGCCACAAATGATTTAAGTGACTACAGTGATTGTGGAAATTAAGTGATCTGTAAATGAGACGCGGGTCACTTAGGTGATCTGTAAATGAGACGCGGGTCACTTAGGTGATCGGAAAATGTGCCAAGGGTGACTCAAGTTATATGTAAATGTGCCAAGGGTGACTCAAGTTATGTGTAAATGTGCCAAGGGTGACTCAAGTTATATGTAAATGTGCCACGGGTCAATTTGTTAATGTGTAACTGCACTGCAGGTTGCTTAAGTGCTCCGAAATTGTGCCGCAGATCACTTAAGTCATCTGTAAATGTGCCGTGGGTCATGTAAATGATTCGTGAACTTGTCACCGGCCACATGAGTGATCGGGAACTGCACGGAGGATCACTCGAGGAATTTGTAAATATGCCGCGGGTCACTTAAGTCATGTGAAATTGCACCGTGGGTCACTTAAGTGACGTGAAATTGCACCGCTGGTCACTTAAGTAATATGTAAATGCAACGCATACTTCAAAATGTTTACAAAATTAGATTAGAGGTTCCGGGCCACATCAGATGACTCCAAGAGCCACATTTGGCCCGCGGGCCCCGGATTGAGCATATATGGTTTACAGGAGCGGTTCTCAACCTTTTTTGACTCGCTGAGCCCTTTATAGCAAAAAAGTTCTATGGCGGAGCCCCGTAGACCAATTTTTTAATTATTCATCAAAGTTAATGATGTATTTTTACTATTTAAAAATATAATTTAATAATTTTTTTAAATTTTACTGTTTTTTTATTTTCCTCGAGCGGCCGCGGAGCACCGGTTGAGAACCACTGTTCTACAGAATGCATGTATGGTTAAGTAGTAGTGGTGGTCACACACCGTAGACAATTTTCTTCATCGAAGACATATTGAAACGTTTCAATACGAAATATGTTCAAAGAAGTTACAAATTTAGAAATTACGATTTACTAAGCTCGAGACAGGCTTTACATACAGTGCCTTCAGATGAATTTAAAAGAAAGAAAAAGCTTTTTCTCAAATACGATTTTGCATCTTTCGGGAAATAAATTCCAAATTGAAAGAAACAATCAAAACATGGGAAAAGGGTGGCAGAATTAGTGAGAATCTGGAAGAATTCAATTTTCTAAAAGAAATTGGAAAATGAAATTTCCATCTTTTCCTATTACATAATTTATTGAACTGAAATGTGATGGAAATGCGTTCGCATTTCAAAGAGAAACAACAATTTTTGCATTAAGTTTTCACTTTTTTGTTTAAGGGGGTTAAAAAAAAACTTTTGAATTGAACTATTACTTGAATGTATTTCATTTATTTCTTTTCTATGGACGTAATCCTATTGTGATTGATTCTTCAAGATTTTATTTTTAAACTCTTTTTAATAAAATGAGAGCGAATTCACCTTTAAGAATGATTCGATTTGCGAGAAATCGATTTTTTTCTTAAACACTGAGTGCAAGTGAATGCGTTTTACTTGATAAATAATGAACAAACAACCAGTTGACCCTCCTTTTTCATTCTTCCCATAACTATATCACCTAACACTTTTGTCTTTTTTTTATTAAACAAGGAATAGAAATTCGGTTCAGCTAAAATTATGGGATTTTCCGTAAAATGCGGGCCATATGGTCACTCCATGTATAAAAGTTAATAGCCGCGAGCGGTATCAATATTGCTTAACTGGCAGCGGACTGAAAAGGTTGTAAACCGGTGGTATAGATCAGGGGGTTCTTAACATTTCAACAGCGACCCAAAATCAACAGTAAGATTAGCTTTGTGACCGATAGGACTATTTGTACTTCCAAATTAGTGAAACCAGTGACGCAATAAGTGCATTTATAACAGAGTGTAAGTGCATTCGTACGACTATCCTAGAAAACTACTGCAAATTAAGTTTGGGTCATGACTCATAGCTCAACAATCCGTGGCTGTAAGTTGATTTGTACGACCCATTTCCCAAGCCTCTGTGAATCAAGTTTTGGTCATGACCCATAGCTAACAAAAAACTCTTTTCTGTAAGTAGATTAGTACGAACCTTCTTGGAAGCCCCTGCTACCCGAATTTGGGTCGTGGTTCATAGGTTAAGAACCTCTGGTATAGACAAATGATTTTCTACCTTTTTTACAGCTGCGGACCGGTGAAGATAGATTAAAAATTCCGCGACAGGCGGAAATGTGAGTAAAAATTTGTGAACCAGATTTGTTTTTCGGCAAAAAAAAAATAAATAAATTATAAATAAATGATAGAAATTATTTACAACCGGCAATATTTCGCTAATTCATATATATACATATAAAATTGTAAATAATTTCTATCATTTATTTATAATTTATTTATTTATTTTTTGCCGACAAACAAATCTGGTTCACAAATTTCTATATATATATATATATATAAACTGGCAAAAGCAAAAATCCAGAGAAATGAAGGGTACAGATATTTTCTGGATATAATGCCGAGGTGATTTAGGAAAGAAAAGTTACGTGATTTCCACCGGGACTCAAACTCAGGCCCTCTTGCAAACCGGGCAAGCACGCTACCATCTACAACCCTAGAGACACGATTTCACACCTCCTTCCTTATTTCACGCACTGCGAAGTGAGGCGCTGAAGCAGAGGCATTAGTATATAGCCTCTCTTAAATTCAGCAAATGACCCATAGGTGGGACGCTCGAGAGAGATAGAGGGCATTTTTTTTTTCTCAGCCCAAGATATTTACATATATAGATATAATTACATATATAGATGGATAGAGAGATAGATATATATAGAGAGGGATGACTTTTCTTTCCGAGTTCAACTCGGCATAATTTTTCTCGGATGTTTTTTCTAAGTTTTCTTGATATATCGGGCTGAGAAAAAAAGCCGTCTATCTCTTATCTCTCACTACCGTCCCAGTTAAGGGAGGGGGGGGGGGCACGTGCTGAAAGTTAAGAGACTGTCTTTACTTCAACTCGTCACGCCACAGTGCGTGAAATTAGGAAGGCTGGGTCGTGTCTTCAGTGGTGTAGAGAGCTTACGTTGCTTCTTGCGACAGAGCCTGGGTGTCTCGCGGTTTCTCCAGTGGTGTAGATGGTAACATATTTTCCTGGTTTGCAGGATGTCTTGGGTTGGAGACCTGGTGACTTTACTTTATTCGAGTTTACCTCGGCTAAAAATCCAGAAAAACATGTTTTCTTGATATCTTGAGCTGAGAAAAAAGTCGTCAATTAGAGAAATGATTTGTGGAATAGCAAACAATGAATAAATATAATTCGCACTCCTGCTGACAAGAGACGCGCGTAGGAGGGGACAGGCATAGGGATATCTCCCGCCCAAGCCAACCAAAAAATTAGAATATTTAATATTTCGATTTAAAAAAATTGAGGGCGCAGTAGCCCGGTCGATAAGATGCTCGCCTAAAGTACCAAAGGATGTTTAGAGGTGTCGCGAGTTCGATACCCAGTTCGTCCTTGTCAGAAAACTTTCCTGACACAGGGGTACAACAAAAAAGGCGACTTGACCACAGCAAAAATTGCTACCGCAGGGAGTCCCCCATCGAGGTTTTAGCGCACCAATCTCTCGATGAGTATGAAAAACAAGCCTGCCGTTCGGAATCGGCAATAAATTGTAGGTCCCGGTCTAATTAGCCCTCGTGTGCAGAAAATGACCGTGGTGCGACAAAAATGATCAAATGATAAAAAAATTGATATATCGGAAGAAAATGTTTTTTATATGCTTTTTTTGACGGGTGGTAATAAAATTTATCTTTTAAGAAAATTTTTGTGTCCCACCCCCCCTTTCCAAGCCTTTTGTACCCCTCCAAAAATTGATCCTAAATTCGTCTCTGCTGTTGACAAGTAAGACAGAATTAGAAAACTATACGGAGACGGTATTTAAATAAATCTGAATTTATGTAGCGGCTATATGAATTGGTCGAAACATTTCACGGACCGGAACCGGTTCAAGGACCAGCGGTTGAAGAACACCGGTGTAGATCATTTTGGAATTTCTGCATAAATTTGTAAAATTAATACGTTAGGGAAGTTTTTGGTATTATGAATTAGGCTAAATGCATCTACGTCAATATGTTTTTTTGCGATGCTAATCTGTATGTAAAGAATTTGAGAGAAAAAAAGAAACCTTTTTTTTTGTTTGAATAAAACAACTCGAAAAAGGCAAAATTTAGTTACGTGGTCTGAAGTCGACTCGAATGATTGATGGGTCTGTTTCCCGAACTCTTTTGTTTGAAAGCACATAAGATTGATCAATTTTAGAAGCTAACCAGGCTTCATGTGTTATAGGTCCCGGCAAAACAAACATCTCTTACGGTGATGTTTGATTTTTGAAAAAATAAATTATTTGGTTTTGCATATTTTTCCATATGAACTATAATTTTCATTGGCAAAATGAAATCAAGCGATCATTTACAGGTTTCACAGCAAAACATGCTTAATCATTTCCCTGACAAACTCCAGTGAAAAATAAATATGATTAAAAATCTTAACCTTCCAAATTTTGAATTTTTGCTTTTCGAGTTTGTTCTTTTTCCCCTTTACAAAACGTTTCCCTGGCTTTTATAAAATACTTGTATATTTCCCTGGCTTTTATAAAATTATTTTTAATATACAATACCCAATTTAATTTCCCGAAATTTATCCAAAAATTAAATGCCTTTTCAAAGTTAAAAATATCAAAAAATGTTAAATATCAATTCAATTTTTGATGGTGGAATTTCTTTGCGGAAAGATTTTCCTGTCATTAATTATTCCTTCAGACCAAAGTTCCTAACAGAATTTCCTTTTAGTCACGAATTAATTAAATATACAGAGTTTTCTTTATTACACTTTTCCCTTAAGAAAAAAAGGGGAGTGAAATATGCCAAGTCTTGCGAATAACCATCATTATACAAGTGTATTTAAATCGATGATTGCACACAGTCATATCGAAACCATCATTTCATGGACGATGTCCAGGGACCCCAGAGGGAGAAAATTAACGAGATTGAAATAATTTGTCATCGTTATTCTTCGTTTTCAAAGAAATCTGCTCACATTCATCCGTTATTAGAGAGAAAAAAAGTACATTGAAATATCTTTAAGGATAATATATAATTAAAAAAACACATTTATATGTTCTGTGAAGAGAACTGTAGTTGATACTATTTAAATGGACCGTGTTAATTTTAAGAATTCACCCTTATCAGCGGCTTTTGAAGTTAATTACTTTTTGATTCATATGGTAATTAGTAAATTCACTGGAATTTGATTTCTGGAAAACGAGAAAAATTCCAGGAATCATTCTACATTGTATACTGAAGTAACAAAAATAAATGACTATAATAATTAGTTAGTTTGAAAGTTAGCATAAAAACAACAATGTTAGACAGCTATATACAAACTTATAAAATACTATATCACAAAGCTTAAATTTTTTTTCTAAGTTCAAAAAAGAACTAAATACAGATAAAAATGACTTGAAGATTTTGTGTGATATCAATAACGACAACAAAAACTGCCGAAACATTATCATATCGCTCCAAAAAAGCAAGTAATAAAGATAAATGCGTGAAAATGCCAATGTTTAGAAGAAGACAGAAAATCTTGTTGGCACCATGCTCTCAGATTTATAATAGAAATACACAACACATATAAAAAGGCCACAACAGACAAACTGCCCAACGAGGTGGCTGAAAAAAAAGCCATGAAAATTATGGATGGGGGAAAAATACAGAAACCTAAAATAAGAAGCAATTTTCAAGAAAAAACTAAAAGTAAAATACAAAACGTATGTTGCCCATAAAAAATTATGATTGTCTTCATCGAAGTATGGATAGCTTTTCAATTTATCCCACTATGGATATCGTATTTCTTTTCAAACGTGTCCAAAATTGTGGTAGAATTCTTGACTCCCGAGGTAATTCCATTTTTTCACAATCCTGTCAGAAAAAATTACCTGCGGCGCCACAAACTGGAGTGGTGTGCTTACTAATTGGTACTGATGTCCCCTTGTCGAAACACTACGATTGGCGGTGTATAGTAACTCTCATGGTCCATCCTATCCATTCGGTTGAAAATTTTAAAAACTTCAATCATATCTCCTGACACCTGCGTTCTTCCAATGTAAACATATTTAGAAAATCTCCAGTCTCACTTCATAGCTCAAGCCCCGTGTGCCAAGACGAGTGCTCGTGGCTCTTCTCTCAACACCCCTCCCCTAACCAAGTCGTCCCTCTGTAAGTATGGTTTCCTAAACCTTACGGCGCACTCCAGTTCAGAACGAACTAAGAGCCTGAAAAAGAGAGAAAGACCACTTTAGAACATGAAGACACTTTTTCAAGAATGAAACCGAACATTTTATTCGATTTTCTGACCATTGTGGAACAACATTCTGAAAACCTGAGTTGCTCGTCAATGAGAATTCCCAAACTGGTGATCCTGTACAGTTGCACTGGGAATAATTTTACAATTCAACTTCCAGGTGAAGCGCAGGTTGTTCAAACCAAAATGAGCGACCATGGATTTGTCACCTCATGCCCCATACATTTACCCACGCTGCAATCATATTTAACCCGTCTAGTGTTACTGATGTAATATTACTACGGAAGTTTTCTACGGAAGAAATATAAACACTATTTGTTTGCTTGCCAAGTATTTGCGCCAATTTGAGATAAGAATGCAACCTTGAGAATTTTTTGTGTAAGTAGATAAAAACTCATTTTTTTTTCACTCGAAATCTTCTTTTCCCTTTTTTTTATGCTTGTCTTTGCTTGAGGGATCATACGTAAGGAATTTTTCGCAAGGATTTAAAACTAACTAGTGCATTATCCAATTGGAAATGATCAGTGCCGGACTTAGGCAGATGCGGAGGGTACGGTCGCACCGGGCCGCTAAATTTTTGGGGCCGCAAAAGCGGATAAAAATGTTTTGATTACATTTTGACTTCAACTTCTTAGCAAGCGATAGCTTAAAATTCAGTCCAAGATAGAGGACCACTAAGGTTGAGGATCTGGGTAAATAATCGGTTTTCTATCCCTGAGAGCCCCTAAACCTTCAAGTGCCTGGGGGCGCATTCGCAATTTTTTCACTGGGAAGCAGACATTTTGTCCATATTTATTTGCCAAATGACAATTTTTTATGACTACGAAGTAGTTTTACAATCGTTCTCGGGCACCAGCGTGAACCTGGCGGGCACCAGAGTACCCATGGACACCCTGGGGTATTGGAAAACCCCTGTTCAGAGGGGCCGCAATTTTTTTTTTGTACCGGGCCGCAAAATACTTAAGCCCGTCCCTGGAAATGATATCATGTACAATATGCAAAAGCGTGAAGTTATTGGAAATATTGTTGGAAGGGCTCAAAAATATTGTGGGGCGAGGGGGCTAAACCTAATCTTTTTATTGGTGTTATATCGAGATCGTGGCAAATATTGAGTGGGCTCATGGACCAGATACAAGTCCACGCCTACGATAATTCGGCACTATAGAGTTCACTAGCAATTTATTTAGCATCATATATTATTATCTGCCCATTATATTATATCTAATGCTGTAGTTTTCTTTCGATAAGATATGCTTGAGAATCAATTTCTAATTTTTTATTTGCTATATGTTTTATTCCGCGTCTGATTTACGCATGGTGATAGAATGTAAAAACTTGTGTTTAATTATTTGCAACCAGTTATTATCGTAAATTAATGATAACTGACGATTACAACTAATTACCGGATTATTACTTTCACCGTGACATGTACATAATATTTTATATTTATATAATATAATAGTGTATATATATATACATATGTTGTATATAGCATAAATGATTGAATTATTTTTCGCATCTGAGCTTATATTTCATGCCACGTCACTTAACTGTAGAAGACTAATGATGATTTTATGGTTAACAACATATTTACATATGCTGTTAATGCTGTTACTGACACTACAGTAAAATCAATTTAAATAATTATGTAAATATAAACTTGTGTATATTAATTTTTTATAAATTACTTCGTTTGTAAATTTACATGCTCGTCACTCCTAATGAATTATTTCATTTCTTGCGAAAACTATTAAAAAATACCACTATAATGCAGGAAGAATAAAAATATGAACTACGCAGGTAATAACAATAAAAACAAGTAAAAATAGTACAAAGTCGATTCCAAGGTAAGGAGGAGCGGGCTGCTGTAATGATGGATATTCACTCATATAATTATATCCCCCGATTTCCATTTAGCAAACCGTTTCGAAAACCTGTTCTGAAACCAAGGATATATTTGAAAAAAAAAATCGAGAACGAGAATAATCTCTTCCTCTCCCCTCGATATGATCGCTAATCTTCCACTATTGGTGAATTTTCGCTAGGGAGAGAAAAAAAGCGTTTCATTGAAAAAAGGAAAAATAATGAAACATGCTACAGGTTAACCACTTTACGATCAAAGGGCGTAATATTGCGGTCAAACGCGAGTGGAATGAATTCAAACAAGTTTATTATGTTTTCTTTCTTTTCCACTGATCATCCCGTAGCACATTGTTGCAAACTTTCATTTTTTTTTCTTTTTGGTTTTTTTTATGCCCTGATAGTGATGTTCTTAATCAAATATGATGCATCTTTCTTATAAGGGGCCGTTCAAATACTACGTAAGAAAATTTTTAGCCATTTTTGACGCCCCCTTGTCAGCAAAAGTCAGCAAAACGCTGACCCCCTCTCCCTCTTGTCAGCAAAATAAGCTCTGCCCCTTTGCATCCTAACTCATATTTTCATAAAGGGTTGTCGATGACGTAAGCATTATCCAAACCCCCCCTCCCCCTTGTCATCAAAAGTCAGCAAAGCGGAACCCCCCCCCCCCCCTCGATGATGACGTAATACTTGAATGACCCGACCCCTAAGAGTGAAAGAGAACAGGCAAAGTGAGGGTGAAAAGAAATATAACTTTGTACTACATTCTTATCACTTTATCTTTCATACTGTCTTACTATTTTATTTGTTTTTTTCTTTCTCCCTTTTTCTACCATGCCGTTAGGTTAGGACACAAGGTTACTATATTTATTGCCGATTCGTCAAATAGAGAGCATCAGAATTTCTTTGCCAATTCGCATGTAAGCGAAGGGGTTAAGTTTGTCTGAAGCAACTCCATTGACAATTGTTCAATCAGAAAATTCCTCAATCGCCATAACTCGCTGTGACCTATCTCGAAACCACTATTCTATTCGCTTCACAAGTTGTCTCCAATCCCAATCTCATGTAAATGCTTCAAGAGTTGACCATGTTGGACTCGATCGAATGACTTTTGAAAAACATTCAGATAGAAGACGTCAACGTTTGCTCATTTTTATGTGTGGCAAGCACAAATATCGATCGCGCATGCAAGTTTATAGACAAAATTGCATCATGTGTAATTAGATTCACGATTAGCCTCATCTAATCTGCGTAAGATCGATGTTACTTAAACTTCAGTTGAAACGTCTTCGGACAGAAAATCAAAAGCATGTGAAGACCAAATGAATACCAAAATCATAGGCACAAAAAACTAGTCGCTTGTTTTAAGGCTTTTAACAATTGATGTTGGTAAATTTGATATCGGCCGTGAAATTCCCGAAATGCCCATAAACATCTTTTAAGACTTATAACACGATAAGGTAAAATCTTGGATTTAAAAATCGTCTAGCTTTTATAGCAGCCTAAATATGAATACGAAGGAAAATCATTAGAAAAAAATGGTAAAAAAAAATTCAACACATGTTTAAAAAGGAAAAACAAATTTTAAAAACAAGAAAATACGGTTAGTTGTAAGGACGAACTGTTGCTGCTCTCGAATCACGAGGCAAGTGAGCGCTTTTAATGCGTTCGAGGTGAAAGACAAAGCACGGCTCTTCTAAATGCGTTTTTAATTTAGTTTTAATACGTTTTTAAATACGTTGCATATTGTGCGGGAATGAGTTTTAAGAGCAAAAAATAAAAAGCTCTCAGAGGAGCTTGTCAATATATCACACGAGAATCTTATTTTATCGGATGGCTACTGATTTTGCGTTTCTGGTGTACTGATTTTGAATTTTTAACGGATCGGAAAATAACCAGCGTATGTAAACAGCCGCGGATCCAGGTACTTCTTTTTAACCTTACACGCACCTCGTAAACATTCCTTCGAGGAATTTCCAACGAATTTGTTACATGCAGTAACGTGTAGTATGTGTGTGTGTATATATGAGTGGTCCTGAAGTATTCATATTGTTAGAGTTGTATTGGTACTGCAATCTGTCTCCCATATTTCGAAGTGAAAAGAGGAAACAACTGAATTTTTCATGTTACCTGAGTATAGCGTTCAAGGTATGTCTTCCTGCAGAGAATTTTGTAATGTGGGACCAACATGTATTCTTTCCTCGAAGTTAGAAAACTTCAGAAAAACAAATTTAGTCGGGATCCAGATATGATAGATTTTCGCATCCGGAAAGGTGACTAATTTTTAAGGTTCGTAGGGGCGTCCCGTATTTTGTGGGAAACAAAAATTTTCTTCTTATCATCTCACTCTTAGAAGAAGCGATCGCCCCTCTGGGTCCTTGCCTGGCTGTATATAATATTAGTATCCAGTTACTCGCTAGCATAGTAATGCTCATTGAGGAACCTAGGTGTGCTCGATTATTGTACTGAATTTTTAACTGGCGAAGAACTATACTCTGTTCGCTCTAACTTGGGTCCTGATGTAAATAAACCGCTGTACCAATTTTTGATATCACTCCGCATCCTTTATTTCTATTGGTTGTAATTTTACCCGCCCCTTCATTACGTGTTCCGAACACGTGCGTTTTTTTCTCAAACGTGAGATTGTAAATTCGTTATGAAGAATTTTCCTGGAAAATTTTTTTTCACTGTTCTCCAAATTTTGTTGAAATAAAAACTGTTGATAACACTAATTAAAATAGAAAGAGGTATATATCTCCCAAAAAAAAAAAAAAAATTCGATGAGGTATTCTGTCGTTATCATGGCACACTCCTCAAGAGTTGGGATGACCGGACATTGCCTGCGACAATTCTTGTCATTTTTTTATTTTTTTACGCTAAAAGTTTACTATATACAACCGCCAAAGATCACAGCCTGGGGCCATGGTCGTTACAAAAGCTTGTGCGAGTTGTTTATTATTTTACGGGAGATAAAGAGAAAAAAAAATCCTAATTTTTTATTGCTTTTTTTTCTTCAGAATTTTACAATTTTATTTCTGAGCTAATTTACGCCGTATGATTTTCCTGGGCCGGATATGCTACCAATTACAACGTAAAACAAATTATGAACAACTTACTGTTGTGTTGCCGCTTTTTATTTTTCTTGCGGGTCTGTATAATTAAATATTTCATAATAATCCACGGGCTGTAGCAGTTCCAATTTGACGAGAGAGTCATCCACATCATTTCGTTTCTTTACTGTTGTTTCGTTACCTGTTGTTGATATCCTGTTTTTTGTCAAGACAATTTCGGTTTTTTATCCGCGCGTAGGTTGCGAACCATGACCCCAACATCCAGCAGCAAGAGCCCCTGGACTGAGATCTTTAATGGGCCCCCAGACCATCAAAAAATGAGCATTACTCTTTCGAGAACCAGATTTTCAAAACTTTACCTTCATGCCCGTCTTCGTGATAATCCTCAGACTTTTTCGGCTCGCCGCCTTCGACGAATAAAATATTACTTCCTCCCAACAAGCTGCTCAAGCAGAAGTGCGAATTCTTTTGAAATGCGTATATTCACCACGAACGATAAGTGACACCCCCCCCCCTACACCCGTATCCAGTGTACGTCGAAGCGTGTGGGTGAGAAAAAAAATCTTGTTGACAACAACTTTGTTTATAGGAGTCCAGAGCAGCTGCAAAGAAATGAATTTTCGAATGGTTCTGCCACACAAGATAGACACGCATATTTCATTTATGTCATCAAATGATAAAGAAAGCTCTTTTTCTTGCAAGACGTCTTGAAGAAGCGTATACAAGTGTATATCAAATCTGTTTGCGAATAGGAGTAATAATAATAATAAAATGAAACTTCTGTTTAAAAAGGGGACGGTAATGTTTGAGTGAGAAAGGCGTATCCTGCCAACATCCAACCTGAAGACATAGCAGCAAAAACGATTTGACCGATCTTTAAAAAATATTTTTCCCGTCTTCCAGATAACTTTGAAATAATATGAAATAAATATTAAAAAAAATAATAAAAATTATGAGGTATTTTATGGTACCAGGGGGGACAAACGACAAAGAACTCTATTTTTGGCGGTGTTGCACCGTAAGAAAAGGTGAAATGTTCTTCAACCAATCATTTTGGGCATCGCACACGTGCTTTTATTTACATCAGGAACCAAGTTAGAACGAACAGAGATTAGTCGAGAAATCTTACTCATCGTCTTAATCATTATAGTCTTAATCCTCATCAGTATCACTTTGAGGGACAGGCACAAGATGATCCCCATAGAAATCAATGTTAAAATTGCTGATTTTACTGTAGAAATGCGGAAATATAGTGAAGTTTCCGCTACATCAGTAATTTAAAAAAAAATGAATTGAATTCTCGATTTTCGAAATATTAAGTTTACTTAGAGATGCACACAGCCCAGAAAATTCAGCATAAAATAATTAGGGAATCTAGTTTTTAGTTGGATATCCATGCGATAACATTGATTTAAACTTTTTATTTATATCTTCTCAATCACGAAAATGAAAATTAATGTCTCCATATTGTCTTTTAATATCCATCTGCATCAATGTATATAGTTTAGAATATTTCATAATTAAATTATATGCCCATAAAGCACATTGCAGAAATTCCGCAGCTTTAATTAAGCATTTTTGAAACAAAAACAGGCACAACACAGCATTGATAGGAACTGAAGTTCAAGAAAATTTTTTAAATATCTAGCACTCAAAAAGAAAAAAAAAACCCGATTCATTACTATATTTCTTTAATATGGATTTGTTTCTTTCATGAGTCGCGCAGGAAGTCGCCATATTGGTTACCTTGCATACGGTTTGTACGTCCCTCAAAGAAAGAGGGAGATATATCACGTGATCCAAAAACCTCATTCAGCGAATAGCATCATGATTATTTGAGTTTGAGCCACAGTATGTCACAGTTGCACACAACATGTGTTTTTTTTTATATTTTCCGCTAATGGGGATAGACTGTGCTTGCGACTCTAAAAAGTTCTAGTTAAAGACCCCTTCCCCTGCTGTATACATTAGCTGATACATGTTGCCATATTATACACAGGGAATTAGAGCTAAACATTTGATTCCAATAAGCAGATTAGTGGAGCTCATAATTTTTTGTTCCGTGACACCCCTGTTTTCGATAAGAAATTTACTGACGACCCTTCCTTCATTTTAACAGAGACTTTATCAGTAACACCCCGCCTTCAAACTTGGCAAAATACTACCCTGACTCTCTCGTGGTTACAGTCACGAGGACAAAATTTCGAAACATTCAAATGGCAACACTCGTTTTTTATGCATTGCCAAGTGATCGGCAAAGTGGAAAAACCATGATTGGCGGTAGAACGATACCTTTAGTACCATAAACGCCGTCGCAGTACGCTGACGGAGTAAGGTTTGGTAAGCTAACCTCCCGGAGGAGATGTTCCGGCGGCAGATACGTGATCTGCATTGGCGGTTTATTCATGTTTCCTTGTCTGTGCCTAGCGTCGGCGTTTAGGGTGCTACAGGTACCGTTCCCACGGTGTTCATGGATTTCCACTGCACCGATCATGTAGCAATGATGCATAAAAGTGAGTATTGCTATTCGAACTCTTCGAAATTTTGTTAGTGTAACCATAAAAATTATTTTCTTATTCTTGAACGCATACTCTGAAACACCTGCATCTGAAAGTTCATTGTGCATTCGCTGATTTTTTTTATTGCTGTAAGGGGTCCTTAAATCGGCAAAGTTATTTTATGACCACCCTGTATACTGATTAGTGTAGATGTAGAATTTGATTATGATACATTGATACATAAATACATGTTAAATAGCTCGGTTAAGAGAGAGTTAAGGCATTTATTGGTGTTATATACTCTTACTTTCATCGCAAAAAATGAAAAGATAGATATTCATGAAAAATTGATTTGATAAAATATATTCTCCCAATTTTCTGGTTCGAATGTGGGAAAGAAAATAGAATTTTGGTCATTATGGTGGAAAATCTATCCATTGGCACAAATGTACTCACCTAGACATTGGAAAGTCTCTGTCTTATATGGATAAAAATCATTTTTGTTGAAGAAACTTGAAACTATAAGACTTTCCAACGATTTTACTTAACGAAGTGTCCAGGAAATGTCACACTTACAGTAGTTTTGATGCACTTACAAAGTTTTGATGGTTGATTTTTTTTTAACGTTCTTATTCTATACACACACAAAAAGTTATTAATCAAAAGTTTTTATTTAACTTGCTTTTGGTGAGGTAAAAAAAAAAAGAAGATACGGAACACGGTGTCATCTGAAAATAAATGACTTTCTCTCAACAGAATCCATATTTCAGTGAACGTAATAACCATCAAAAATATATCTTCAGAATAATAAGAAAGAAACTTTCGTACCGAGTATATATATGAGTACTTATTTTTCTTCTTTGCCGAGAGTTCACCCAAAAGTTGTGACAGCTTCAAAGAAAATACTCATCTGCCAAAATTTCTACTAATAAGCACGAGAAAAACAGAAAAAACGAACAATCCACAGCAAAAAGTTGAAATACAACATTATTTCCGATCTATACAGACATTATACATATTTTTTCTCGAATAGAAATAATATTTAAAAGGTATAGTGATTAGGAACGGTGATTAATCAGGGATTTGGGGGCCGTTCAAGTATTACGTAAGCAAATTTTTAGCCATTTTTGACCCCCCCCTTGTCAGCAAAAGTCAGCAAAACGCTGATCCCCTCCCCCCCTTGTCAGCAAAATTTCGTCATCAGCTCTGCCCTTATGAATCCAACTCATATTTTCATAAAGGGTGGTTGATAACGTAAGCATAATCCAAAGCCCCCCCCCCCTGTCATCAAAATCAGCAAATCGGAAACCCCCTGCCCCCATCGATGATGACGTAATACTTGAACGGCCCCTTATGGTTATAATTGAAAAAAATGTTTCACAATTTAGGAATCATAATAATTAAGCTTCGGCATAAATGACATAGCGAGGTAGCATGTATAGTACAGAAACGTCTCAGATCATTCGAGTGAGCAAAAAAAATTGAATATTTACAAGCAGCTATAGCGTGAAAATATCGAAGTGATCATAATCTGAAACAGAAATGTTCACAAAAATCAAGCGGGCAGTACATATATGCGGCACAGAAATATGCCGGTATAGAAACATATATTTCTGTATAATGCTTGTTATGTGTAGTGCTGCCATCTGTCATCAATCTTTTTAACTATCATTGAAGTGTAATGATTGATTAGTTCTACCGTTGTAGGCCTGTTGGCAAGACTTTTTAACGGGACGATCAGCATGCATTTGCGCCTCGAAGTTGGGAACCGGGGGAAAAAGGCTACTTCTTTCCCGTCGTTTCGTAAGATTTTGTTTCTTGAAAATATTCGCCACCCGTGTGGGTGAAATGTTGAAAGATGAAAACTTTCTGTCACGCTGGCCAAATACCCGAAAACTTTGAATTTTAGTTTACACGATGGACACGAAAGCCTTGTTTGTTTTATGAATTTGAGTATTTCAAACATTTGTTGAATTTCAAATTTCAGATCTTGTTAAAGAATAAATGGAAATTTTTTCGAATGAAATCGATATCTTCTCACATTTTTCAGCAATAAAATTTGGAAAAAAAAATAAGTGTATTTTTTAGAGATAAATATGAAATGGAGATAAATCACAGCCGATGTTATGAGAACATTTTGTAACGTCCCAATGAGGGCTCACGTTGGAGGAAACTCATTGATGGGGCCGCTTGGAAGTTCTTGATGTCGGTCTTAATGCAGCGTTGATGGGGAATGGCAGATGGATATGAGAATCACATGTAAAGCATATAGGAAAAGAAATATCACGGATATGAAGTAATTCATGACATGCATGTGGGTTATAGAGAAATTTCATGTCCACGGTTAAATACTAAGAAATGTCCCGGCACTTCACCATTCTGAATGTTTTAATACCATCAGAAATATTTTGATCAGATCAGAATTGAATTATTCGTCGGTGTCCAGCTTAAACAGGCTGTCTAACAATTAACAAGTAAACGCCGTTGCTAGTTGATGCTAAGCACCAAGGATTGAGCACTCGTCTTGGTTTCTCTACATAAAGATATTTATCAGACAAGATGGTTGCTTAAAAACAACCACCAGTGATTTTTTTATATTATTTAGAACCCTCTTCTTTAGGTTTGAATAAGGTTTAACATCCAACAATTATATTAGACAAAAACAAACTATGATGAAAGGTTACAAAATGGTTACACGAATTTTTCAGAGAATTTATATTATATGTGTGCCTATCAATACTTTGCAATAATTGATTGTCATAGTAAATTAATAACGTTGAAAAATATGTTTTTTTATAAAAAGTATAAATATTTCATAAATTTTAATGGATTTGAAAAATTATGAAACATAACATTAATAAATTGTTGTACCAAAATGCGATTTACGTTCTTACATTTGTCAAAATCGGATTTCGCTCTGACACAAGAAAAAAAAAGTTGAAATACTTGCTGATAATTGTGTGTGTGTGTATGGCGCTGCACAGTCTTGTTTCCTGATAGTAAGCAAATTTAATCCTTTTAAATAAGTTTAAATGTTTGTGAATAATGCGCGCGCGTGTGTGTGTAGTTGTTTATTAATAAACATGTTTAGATGAATATGATGATATAAACCTTTAAATATTAATATAATTTTTGTTCATAAGCTTGTTGCTTATTTCTATCGTCTTTTAGAGCAATACAGACGATGGGGGGATTAACAAGCCATTTATGAACAAATTCTTCCTAGATAATAGCGAATACGAATTAAATTACAGCAGATTTGCAGAATTATATTTATTCTCAGTCTTTTAAATGAAATTAATTATTTTATTTAAAAGGCTGCGATTTTGACGTCGCTAGAAAAGGAACATTTAGTGATCATTGAAAATGTTATAGTGCCTGCTATAATTTAGATATTTTTTTCATGTATTTGTTTAACGAGAGCCATCTATCGGCAACATTTTTAACTAATTTTCCTTCTCGTGCCGAAAAAATCAAACTCTTCACCACCTAATACGTAAAGTTATTGAGTTTTTTTGGATATATTTGAAATTCCTTCGAATATATACAATATCCTATAGAATTTTTGCTTCTTATGAAAAATATACAGGGTGCATTGCAAACGGGAGGGGGGAGGGGTACGACACTTTACTTGTGAACCGTTAATCCTAGAGGTATCCTTTCAATTAAAAATTTTTTTTAAAAATAACGTGTAATACACAGCTATGTCATTCATGTTTCAAGGAGTTGCATAGTTATTAAAGTAAAAAAAGAACAACTTTTTATGCAGTCCCCGTGTATCTCAAACCCCAATTAGAAATTTATCGTACTGTGCCTCCTGATATTATCCTATTCCTCTCGAATAAATGTATATTGTAACAACGATTGTATGGATAACAAATTATACGAATGTATATTACACCCTAGGAAAGGGCCCCCAATCTTCCTCCTTGTCTTTCATAATTTTCTCCGGCATGACTGGCCCTCCGGGGCAACGAGCTAAAATCACGTAAGCAACAGAGCCTGGTCGTGCTCGGTCTGTTCTGTTCAGTCTCTCATTATGCAACAAAAAAATTCAACGTTTCCCAGTGCAATATTCACTGAGATATTCAAATTCGAAAAACGGTGCAAAGTTGGGCAAAAGCGTTGAAAATTCGAAAAACCGTTTCGCCAGCATTTAACGCTGTTTTTCATCAAGTTTCCTCCATTTTTCGAATTCGAATGTCTCAGTGAATATTGCAGTTAGAACCATATTTTTTTTGTTGGCATCGGGGGAGACAGGGCAACCACGTTCCAAATGGGTGTCTAAATTTAGTCAGGTGTCTCAACACGAGGACTGTATAAAATTTTAATTTTTTTAAATTTTAATAACTATACAATCCCTTGAAACATGAACGTCATATCAGTAATAAACGTTGATTGAAAAGTTTTTCTAATTGTAAATATACCTCCAGGATCAACGGTTCGCCAGTAAAATGCCATACTCCCTGTTTGCTAAGCATCCTGCATACAGGGTGAATCCCACCTAATCTGCCAAACGAAACGGGGTGATAGACGAGTCCAAGTGGATTATGAAACACCCCACCAACCCCGTCCTATCTCAAACCATTCTTGAGTTAAGATGGATAATCGATTATAAAAAAAAATCCGTCATGTCTGAAAAAAACCAGAATTTGAAGTTTTTGAAAGACCTATACGCAAAATAAGCGCACACATTTGGAAAGACCAGAAAAAATGCTATAAGAGGTGACACTGATTTCATTGATATATCTGGTTTTGATGGGGAGCTACAAGATCCAAATTTGCCAAAAACTCGTCCATTCCACCAGCTTTCGATAGAGCTTACAATAAACTATATCGGTTTTCTGGTTCTGTAGAAATTTAGTCTTTTGTTTGGAATACATCACTGAAATCTGCGTTTGTCGAAGTAGATATTCGACGAAAATTCGAAATTGGCGGTCACAGATTTTGGCGAGAATTTGATTTTGCACAAAAAAATCCTATAAGGTTACACTACCTCTATCTACAGGATATCCGCATTTCATGGCGAGCTACATGCGCTGAGAGATCGGTGAAATAAAAAATCGAATTGTCACTAAAACCTACTGAAATTACTTCGACGAATGCCGATTTCAGTGATGTATTGTAAACAAACAAACAAATTTCTCCTGAACTGGATGACCAATTTGGTTTATTCTAGGTTCTTTTGAAAGCTGGTGGAATGGACAAGATTTTGGCAAATTTAACCGATTGTAGCTATAAGGGTGGTTTGCAGAGTTGGCAATTAAATATTTTGGTGGCAATTTGATTTTGAACTTCATCATTCTTTCAGTGCTTGTAGCTCGCCACTGAATCCAGATATTTCAATGAAATTGGTGAAAATCTGGAATAACTATGTAACCATGAGTGGAATGCCGACATACTAGGTAACAGAAGACGCTCAGAGAACCTCAAGGACGCTCCCGGTGCCGAGAGACGATCGACGGATGTTATATGCCAGATTTCTAAATTAATCATTGTTATTGAGCCCAATTGCCCTAAGTCTATCTCTATGTTACTTGTTATTTAATAAAATTTCCGGACACATCCACCCTTCGGGAACACTTAGATATCTCTCTGAGAGATGTGAAGTGGAGTGTGTCCGGTCCTTCAAAATACATGAAATTGGTGACCTTATAGGATTTCTTCTGTGCTTTCCAAATATGCGCTTACTTTGCGTTTAGATCTCTCAGAAATTTCATAAATCCTTGTTTTTTTAGACTTACGCATTTTTTTTCCACAACAGATTATCCACCACAACTCGAAAACGATTTGCGATACGATAGGGTTGGTAGGTTGTTTTATGATTCATTTGGGTTCGTCTATCACCCCCTTTTGTTTGGAAGAATAGGTCGTATTCACCCTGTATATTTTTTAAAATTCAACAAAATTTCATATTACATCGTAAGCTGCCGTTCCTTCGTTGCTTTTCCGTACCGGGATTAGGAATATCTTAGCCAAGCTTTCTCGTGTACATGTAGAAGACTAATCTGGGGAGCAAGCTTCTCATTTGATTAGTTCATTTGAAATCCTATGATACTACATGAAGATGAATATTCCGTTTCTCTGGCGTGAAGTCAATTTGAATTTTTTGATATTGTTGCCAAAAAAAAAAAAAAAAAAGAAAGACGGGGAAAAAAATTCTCGTACACAATAAATAGTTTTCCTAATTAACGCCAAAGTAAATCAAGACACGCTAATAATCCCTATCACAGCGGTGACCTTCTCTTAATCTACACTAGATTAGACTGTAGGCTAATTACTGTGGAAAGTAGGTTCAGCTTCCATTAGATAAGTAGAACATGGATTGGTCTGATGAAGAAACAAAGTTAATCTTCTATTACATACTACATGCAATATATACCGTTATTATAATGATTATCATTCTTTGTCCACATTGATTTTTTCTCCCCTCATAAATACAATACAACTGACGGGCTTGTAGTTCTGTTACATTATTATGTTGTCATTAGTACGGAATAATTATTCTTTTTTCACGTCCTTAAGTAACAAAAAAAAAAAACATTTCTGTATTTAGATCACTGAGAGTGGAAAGAAAATATGATTAATATAAAAAAAATATGTATCTTCGTAACTGGATATTGCATTTTTTAACATTTTTATTCTCATATTAATAATATTCAAGTTTCAGTAATAATATCAAGTTTTCCTAGCATGTCTTAAATTTCGAAAATCTGTAACTAGAGCAGTATAAATGGGAATAATAATACTGTATAAATTGGTATTTTTGAGGTAGCCCTAGCTATATACTGTTTTTTGGAAGTTTGGATGCATGTTTTGAGTCATTTGGAACTAAAATTACAATTCAGAAATATAGTAATTCTCAGTATGAGCTTTTCCAACATGCATTCGGAGATAATAACTCATTGTTTTACCAGAGACAGCATATAGGATTAAAAAAAAGGAAAGAGCTATTTTCTTCAAGCAAATGCTTGTCTTATCGCTCTTGCTTTCTCTTCGATATATTTTTTATTCTTTCTTCTCTTTTCAGCCAATCTTTTCTTATTCTTTGTTTGGGCATTGGTTCATGTACCAACCGTTTCATTTCTACTGTTCCATTCCCGAGTATATATTGTAGTTTAATCATGATACAAACATAGCGATAGAAAATATAATTTTATTCACTAGAAGAGTTATTCATACGTCCACGGACTGATCAAATACCCGTATGGGAAAAGTGTTTCTTAGAGCTTTTTGAAATGATATATGGCCAGTGGTTATAATATGGCTAAAATTTATGAGAAAACTAATCGTATTCTTCACGAAAAGATAGAAAAATCAATAAAATGACAAGAGAATACAAGAAGAGACCTCGTACAATAAGGAACAGTTATTTTTTCATTAACCAAGAAACAGGAATAAAACATACATCATCAGCTATATTTTCTTTTATTTCATTTAGGTTCGCTCATATCTTTTCTGAATATTGTTCTCCTTGGCTATCGCAATTTTTTCTATCTTCTATTATTAATAGATTTTTTCTTCTTCTTCTCAGCATGGGTTTTTCCAAGATGCATTCGGAGATTAATTCATTGTTTTGCCAGAGACAGACTATGGGATTAAAAAGAAAAAGGCGTTTTCTTCTGAGCAAATGCTTGACTTTCTTTTACTTTCGTCTTATCGCTCTTGCTTTCTCTTCGATATATTTCTATTCTTTCTTCTCTTTTCAATCTTTTCTTTCTTTGGGCATTGGTTCCTGAACCAACTGTTTCATTTCTGCTGTTCCGTTCCCGTGTATGTATTGCAGTTTAAGTATAAAGAAAAAAAAAAGAACAACAAAAATAGAAGACAAAAAAAATAAAAATAAATAAAGAAATGCAATCTTCTTTAATGGGCCAATGAATTGCTCAGGTTTATGCTACCTTCCTAAAACCTTGGTATGTGATGACGCATGAAGTCTTCCGAGTTTTCTTTGTTTTGCTTTTCTCTGCAACTTCCTTTCAACATTCTTCTTCTCCTCTGTTTATAGCGCGTGTTGTTTTATTTGACGCAATGCATTTAGAATGATGAGTTATATTTTTTTATACTGATATTGGCATTTCATGAAGCTACATATTTGTTGTATTTATCTTTTTCACTTTTAGGAGAGAGATGAAGAAGTGTAGTTTATGCTGAGGTTTGATCGGAAATAGTAAAATGATCGGTATGAACACAAATGGGGAGAGCACAAAAGCAACTTTTTTTTCAAAAATATCTCTTAATTATCATAGATTGTTTGGAATGTTCGTGGAAATATATAACCATGAGTTTAACGCTTTGATTTCAAGAACAATTTCAAGAAGATGAATACATGATGAATTTTAAAGTAATCAATGTTGTGAAGTATAGAAGTTTTAATAATCACTTTATAATTTTTTTAAATATTTAAAATGTTTCTTGAAGATTGTTTATAATTTTTTTTGTGTAATAATTTAGTGACAAAAAATGACATTTGTTCATTTTACTTTCATTTTTGAGAAATGAATGAATTCAAAGCAGTACTATATTTTAGATGAAAAAAATTAAGTTTTCATAAAAAAAAGGTGTTAATAAACATTTTATTGATCATAAAGTTTTCATGTATAAATATGCATATAAAATAAAAGTAATTATCAATTTCATATACAAAAAAGTAACATTTGAACTTGGAATAAAAATAAATTTGTTTCACTGACCTGACTAACACAAGTTTAATCCTGAGATGTTCACAGGAAAACTTTAAAAAAAAAATCAGATTGACGCTGAGTCGTCGGAAGAACTAAGTAAGGAGCAGCGTTTTATTTACCGATTCGTTTTTCCTTCTTGCTACATTCTTGTCTCTTCGAGCGACTCATTTTAGCTATTTTATTCAAAAAGGCTTATTGAATGGCTTGTTTTCCCAGGGGTGTCGGTCAAGACTAGCGAATTTCCTTTCCTTTTCCCTAGGTCGGTCTCCTTTCTAGGCGCTGCCTTGGGAAAAGGTCTTATTTGTTCAGAGGGCCACATTTATGAGGAAATTGCTGTTATACTCAACTGATGTGTTCAACGGTGTGGTTGATGGTCCTGACAATTCGGTATTTCGAACTTCGATTGCTGGTGGAAAACGGTCGGTCACATTTTATGGAAGAAATTCGTGATCGTGGGAAACACCACTGCTCAGTGGATGTATCCCACTATCCCTGAAGTCTCTTATAATGTTTACGGGCAAAAGCTTTGGGATAGGTTTTTTCCAACTAGTTCAGCGACGCCATAAGCTATCATTGGTCTTCCAGCATTCACTGGTGTGGCAATGAAATCATTGATGGCCTTGTTATAGAATGATTTAACTGGCCCAAAAACTGTCCGATCTAACTGCTGCATCATATGTGAAGTATGAGAATGAAACGCCAACATAACAATTACAACTTCTTTGGGCCTTTCAATTACTTTGAAACTTACATGGCTGTCAATATTGTCGAGTAGAGTAAAAGAGGTGTCTCCTTGGATGGCCTCGTTGACTCGATGGAAAGATCCATGTATTTCTGAAATATTTTTTCGTTCGACCAACCATAGAGGTTAGTATCACCTACGGAGCCTGGTGGAGTCCTTTTAACATACGGGTTTCAAAGTATGCAATAAATTATGTTATGTTATGTTTGGCAAAATCATACACAAGCTTGTTTAAATTGCTTTGGGTTAGTCGATATTGGAGATAAGTATAGTGCTTTATATAATTTACTAGCAGAATTTCTTCATTATCTGTAAATACTTAGCAAACGGCGTATTTTGATTCATATTTTTCGTTCATCCATTCATTTTGTTCATCCATTTCCGGACTTTCTAAATTTTCCAACGTGATCTGAAAATGTTGTCTTGCTAACACCATGAGCTGAAGCTGCACCACGAAGTGACGTTCCTTTCAAGGAAACAGTTATTTTCCGGATATTATGCTGAGGTGAGCTCGGAAAGAAAAGTCATCACGTCTCCGCCGGGACTCGAACCCAGGCCCTCTTGCATACCGGGCAAGCATGCTACCATCTACACCACTGGAGACACATGAATCTGCCTTCCTAATTTCACGCACTGTGTCGTGAGGCGCTGAAGTAGAGGCATTAGTAGCCTCTCTTAACTTCAGGAAATGGCCCCTGGGTGGGACGGTTTTTTGAGAGATATAAATGGCTTTTTTTCTCAGCCAGAGATATCAAGGAAACAGTTATTTTCCGGATATTATGCGGATGTTATTATTATGACGTTCCTTTGTTCACAACTTCATGAACTGCTCTTTTTAACAATTCGGCAGGTGGATTCGGCATTTTATCGATTTAAATACTCTTGCATGACTAAAAATTAACAACCACGTCATTATATACCGTCAACTGGGGTGACTTTGTCCAGTTCCAAAACTGAAATTAAAACTTTGCATTCAATCAGTTTGTTATTGGAATATAAAGATAAAATATTTATGTTCGATTCATGGTTTTTAGTTATGATTTATGTATTTTTTATATTAATGGGACCCGAGTCTTTATGAAAAGATAAAAAGAGGATGGACAAAGTCACCGGCGTAATGACTTTGCCCAGAAATAATTAAAAAAAAAATTGACAGGATTGATGGCTTCACTGCAATATTGAATAATATACACAGAAAACAATTTAAAGTAGTTTAAAGCTCTAAGCACGTATTATTTTTAGAAAATACGTAAAATCTAATACTGTGAAAGAGTTGAAAAAAAAAAAAATCCGCAATCGAAAGGGAAACAGGAGTTAGAACAGCAAATTACAGATTGATTGGTCCACACAAAAATTTTATGAGTCCGCCCTGGAAGAAATCATGAATAAAGTCGTGTAATTTTCTATGTATACTGGTTCTCATAAGAGTGAATCTTGTGTTTTAAAAAATAATTCACGCTGATGAATAGTTTTAATTCATATTTACGTTATAAGATTTCATCCATTTATACTGCACTTTTTACGTTGATACTCCCAGGCACACAAAATGACAATTAGAAAGTGGGAAAAGTTACATCGAATTTCCTATGAAACTTGGCATATGACACAGTCCACAAAATAAAAATCTTCAGCTGAGGTGCAAAACCAAAACTCGAAGTGATTTACAATCTTCATTACATCTACTAATGATAATAATAATTGATGGGACACACCTGGTTATCAAAAAAGGCTGCGCAAATGAAAGTTTGGGGTTTTCAAGTTTTTCTTGATATTGAATCTCGTCAGAAAACCGGCTTATTAACCATTTCACGAATCAACAAACACCCTCAAAAATTCATCTCATTTACATATAAGAAGGCAACTGCAGCGCCACAACCGATCAACCAAGTAAGTTTTACACCACCACCAGAAAACATTTTTTTTCAAAACTGGACATAGTCACACCAGTTGACAGTAGTTTTTACAAAAAACAAAAATAAAACACTATTTTGTAAGAAAGTTAAAAAAAAATGATTTATTGATTTAAAAATAAATTAAAAAAAAATATCCGATGTACCTGCCGACGCTAACGAATGTTCTCTAAAGGGATATAGCAACAGGTTAAGATTTCGATGATTTAAAATCAAAGCAAATCAACAAAAAACCCTGATAACAAACTATGACTATGAAACATAATCATTAAATAATTTAGAGAGAGGGAAAAAATGAAGATGAGATGCATTTTATTTTTACTTTGACTTTCAAAAAAAGAGTAAAATATATTTACTTACCTTACGTCTTCCACTAGCTAGTTTCACGTGAGCAACTGCCTATCACTGGTTTGCATCCGCTGGGCACGACTATCCTACATTTCCACCGTTTTTGAATTTTAAAATGAAATATCCGTAGGCACAACTGTTTTTAGGGACAACGGTCTCCCCTACCGTTCTTTCAATTAAAAAAATATGTACCTAATTTCGAAATAGAATGATCCGTTCGGAACGAATCTATTTTTATCTAAAAAGCTCTAAAAATAGCACTCATGAATATATTTTTTTCATAAAAGGACGGAATCGTTTTAAATTATGTATGAAAGAGCAACAAAAGAATGCATAAATCATGCTGAAGTAATTGAAGGACGAGTATTTTTCTATATTCTTCCCCTCGTATCAATGAACTTCAATGTGTCTTTCAGTGAAAACCAATTAATTTTTGAACTCGGAACTCATGAGTTCTCATCAATCACATGCAAAGTTTCGACAAGATTTCAATAGCGTTTCAGCCCTCACATAAGAATGAAAACACTTTTGTTCGAAATAACCAATAAGAGGAAAAAAAAAAAATCTGAAATGTTCTCCTTAATTCAAAATAAATAACTTGAGGTTGATTTTTTTTTTCTGAATACAAAAATATTTATTTCAGGAAAGTGAATTGATGAGTTTAAAATCAAACCTTTTTTTGTAACACTTTGATTGATTTGATCGTTAAATAAGTTATTGGTTGTGTGTGTATCGGAATTAAATATATCTTTTATGCATTTTTAAGTTTAGAAGGGTGATTAATTTATTGTCGAATCTCTAATTTCGAATAAAACAAACAAAAAGTGTCAAAATTTTAATATTATTGAGATTTTCAAAAACGAAAATATTTATGATTAGTTTAACTTGATGAAAATCGAAAATAGTAAAGTTTCAACTAAAATCGGAACAAGTTTTTTTTCCCATTATTTCATCATCATCATAATCCTAGTAATAGAAGTCGAATTAATCAGCTGACTGACTGCCTTTCCAATGATCAGAAGTTTAATTATATTTTTTCCAGCTTTTCGGGTGTGTAATTGTCTTGATTGTTCATTGTGGATTTGAACTGATATCTCATGAGCGTTATCAGCTTTCTCATGAGCGTTATCAGCTTTCTCATGATCGTTATCAGCTTTCTCATGAGCGTTATCAGCTTTCTCACAGCACATCATCAATCACAGCCTTCTATACCAGGGGTAGGACCAACCCTTTTCCAAGCTGTACTACAACGGGACGTATGGCCTGCGTCCCGTGTTCCTGCAAAATATTGTCCCCTCATATTTTCGCAAGAATGTCCAGTTTGCCACTTTTTTGAGTTCTAAACTGTTTTTATTTTTGAGTCATAATGTCGATTATCCCAATGAAGAATGTGTATACACATGTATCGGTAGGTAAGTTCATCTTACCTACACCATATTGGGCATAGACAGCGGTACCAGAAGACTAAGAGCACTTGCCCCCCCCCCACCCCAAAAAAATTCATGGATAAACATTATAATTTTATTATACAAGTATCATGAATCTCCTGCACATGGGACGTCCAGCAACTATGTCCAAAGATGAAAAACCCAATAGAAACGCATTGACTAGAAAGATTCTTCCCGAT
Source organism: Pholcus phalangioides (assembly GCF_987345545.1). Taxonomy (NCBI): domain Eukaryota; kingdom Metazoa; phylum Arthropoda; class Arachnida; order Araneae; family Pholcidae; genus Pholcus; species Pholcus phalangioides. The sequence continues at coordinate 13,501,303 of NW_028301594.1, forward strand.
TCTGTTAAGATGCGTCTACTGCATCATTCGCTTAAGCTAATGAATTGAGTCTTCATACATACATATAAAACGCCACAACAGACAAATTGCCCAACGAGGTGGCTGACTTAAGAACATCATGGATCCCCGAGCCATTTTTTTTGGAGGCCCTACCTACTACTGCTACACCGCTCATGCACCCCCCCCATCCCGCGGAACCCCCAACGAATCGGTATATGCGATGCGGGAATGTGCGTGTACGTGTAGTGAAACCTGACGTGAAGTTTTTGTTGTTTCTCTGTAATGCTTGTTATGTGTAGAGCCGCCATCTGCCACCAGTTTTTCTAACTATGAGTGAAGTGTTATGATTGAATGATTTATCGTTGTAGGACTGTTGCTCCCTGTGGCGAGACTTTTTAACGGGGAGATCGGCCCGCATTTGCGCCTTGAAGTTGGGAACCACAGAAAACCAACTTCAGCCGACCACCACTGTGGGATTCGAACCCGGATCCTCGCATCGCGAGTCCGTCACTATACCCACTCGACCACCACAGCGGCAAACTACGCGTACATTAGTTAGAGTCGAGCACAGAGTCGAACCAGAGCTCCTTGAAGAGGTTTTCAGGAGGGTTCTTGAGCTTCTGTGAGAAAACAATTAAATTCATGTTTTTACATTATTATGTGCTGAATATTATTCTTTAAAGAGCTCCATGACCTAGATCTTATTGACAAGGGGATCCCTGACATTCCTCTTATCGACACGAAAGATCCATGGAACACAAAACTTAGGAAGTAATGGCCTGGATAATAATAATCTATCAAATTATTGAAAATTTTATGAATTCTACAAACCATCAAAATTTTTCTTCTCCGGAAAACGATTAACTTCGAATAAGTTTAAAAACTTGAATATTTTTTCTAGTATTTTTATATCAGTCTAGCTTGTAACTTCACCAATTACAAGTGATAGATGCGAATTCTACGAAAGAAACTGGATCTCCATGAAGAAATATTTTGAATTACAGACAGTCGTTTAGTGCTTTCCCATTTCTTGTGTTTCCGAGAAATCTTTTTATTTTATTCGCTTCTTCAAAGTTTTCTTTCGGCACAAAATCCAATCAGTTTTATTTTATTTATTTTTTGATGAAACTAATGTTAAAAGTTCCCCCCCCCCCTCCTCCAATTTATTTCTTGGGGTTTTCTCAATAAAACATACAAATCTTGACCATTTACTAGTCTTTGAAAAGATGTGTTTCTTTATTCTTCTCTAGTTTTACAAGTTTGTTTTCCGTTCCTTTTTTTTATTCTGGTCACATATTATTGTTGTTCCGATTTTCTGGAAGTTTTCTGCAATCAGTTCTTGAACCAACTTCTTCTGCCTTTATTCTCTCAAGGTGTATTTTTTTTCTGGTATATAATTTCATTATTTTTCCTTATGTAGTTTTCTATAGGTATTTCATACATTAATAAGACATTCTAATACAGTGAAACGTCCATATAACGATACTCTGCTGAGACAAATCTTGATAAAAACCGGAGAATAATGCTAAATCTATTAGAAAAACCGGAACATCTTGAAAAAAAAAAAACGAAAAAAAACTTAGGATATTATATAGAGTCGAATTTTAAAGCAATGGATATAATTAGCCATTGGAACTAAATTCTGGTCCTTGTACAATTTAGTTCAGTGCTATTCACCTTTTTCTCATTGTTAACCCTTGAAATAGAGTGCATATTTGTGCCAATCGGCATAAATGGGAGGTCTTGGGAGGAAAATTTTCTTACCTCTTCTAACTTATGTTTCATATCTTCCATTATAAATAAGAGAAACCGCGTTAAGTTACGACCTCTGCTGTCACTCACTGAATGAAAACAAAACTTATAATTATTGAAATAAAATTGTTTTGTTGGTTTTAAATCGATGAGCAGAATAAAAATGCACAACATACAGTATAAAACTAACTATAATTTTTTCTGTTGTTATACTGCATATCGGTGTAAATTTCATGCGCCAAAATATCGGTTGCTATGTTTTTTGGTGTTTATACAAAAAGTGATTTTGTGATAAACATAAAATTATAGTAACCGGTATTTTAGTGCACAAAATTTACATCGTTATGCATAAAAAAAAATAAACAATTTATAGGTCCATAATACATGTTGTTCATTTTTATGCTGTACATTGGTTTAAAACTATAAACCATTCTGTTTCAAGAATTGTAATAGATAGTTATGCTGTTATTTGATAGATTTCAGCAAAAGTCCTAGCGCAAAACTTTTCTATTTCAAGCAATATTCATTCGAATTTCTCTTCTATACAAAAATTATTGGTACGGGAAAGCTAATAGAACTCGAACTCATTCATCAATGAAGGAAAGACCTTTTTCTGGATATTATGACCAGGTGTTAACCGGTTACATAATAGTAATTATCATAATTTGATTTATAAGTCAAGTTGGCTCTGATTAATTGTAGTCAGAAATAGTTACGTCACATATTTTTCCAACTAAGTTATTTCTCGTGAAATACAATTTAAACCACTGATTTGCAGTGACTCTTCATTTCGTGCCATTGGCGATTTTTCAGTGAATTCATCGTTAAACGGCAACTCTTTTGCAAGATTACTTTTTTTTTCCGAGTTCAGCTCAGCATAATATCCAGAAAATATCTGCTTCCTTGATATCTTGGGCTGAGAAGAAGCCGTCTATAACATCTTATTTATTTATATGTGCTTTATGCAGTCAAACTTACTCTCGCCATTAGCGATATTTCAGTGAATTCAGCGATAAATGGCAACTTCGTCCATTTTTGGTAATTATTTGGGTGATAATTAGGGATATCCCGTATTTTTCTCGAGGAAATACATTCACCAGAGGTACATATAGATATTGTTTTGTGTATGTTGATACTTTTTTTCCGTAACGCTTTTCGTGAGCGGGATAGAACCCTTTGATGGGTGGCATTTGATCGGAGATTGTGTGTATCATCATTTAACATCTTTGAAAAAGAATGATTTATATCATTTTAAAACTTTCTTACATTGAAATAAATATTAAACTAAAAAATAATAATAATATTTTTGAAATTTTTTCCGTACATGCCAATGCATAGAAAGTTATTTCGATCTCCCGTTACCGAAAATTCTAAACTTTATTACCTCCTCAAAAGTTATTCACTAAGGAATTTCATGAACTTGTCATTTGAAGGAAGTGTCTTTACGTTGAATTTTTAATTAAAATTGGAAAAAAAGTATTGAACCTTTGATAAAAAGAATGCGGGGGAAAAAGATCTAGTAAAATTATATGGACATCGGAGTGAAAAAAAGTAAGGTATTATTTAGGGATATATTGCTCTTTTTTTCACTGGGGGGGAAAAAAATCAATGGAATTGAACCTAATACCTGTCCAAAAATTTTTGGACAAGGGGGGAAAAAAGGAGAAACGCTAAAAAATTTGTTTTTAGTATTTTATTGAATGTCGTTTTGATGTCCATAAGAAAAAAAGTGATAAGTTCTGAGGGGCTCGTTCGAAATCTTATGACTTGTAATTTAAGCCAATCTTTCTGTAGCGAGGAAAAAAATTAAAAAAAAAACTAAAAAATGGGGAAAATTTTCGAGTTATCAATTTCCCTTTCCTGACATATTTCTTAATTTAAATTTCCTCGAGGCATCATGAAAAAAAAATTTCTCAAAAAAAAAAATGTCAGGAAATATATATATATATTTTTTACATCGACGTTACCGATATTGATAGGGATATTAACTTCCGCTATTAATTAGTGGATTTCATTACTTTAATTGGAAATTCCTACGCTCATTTAATTGATCCATAAACTGGCTTTTTAAAATTTATTAACGTAAATTATTTTATCGGGAAATGAGGAATCTCGTCGGTGTACGCGTATATATATATATATATATATATATATAGGGCATGAGTGCACAGGGTAATAAAAGTTCTGTTCCCTCTCCTCCATGAAACAAAGTATGGAAGAGAGAGGAGAAAAATCCCAATCTTCTTTAATGGTGCAATGAATTGAGCGTGTTTCAGTTGCTCACAAATATATATGTATGTGTATATATATTGGGGCCTTATGAGTACATAAAGTCTATGCGAGAGTTCTTGTCGAAAGCAGCACGAGTTGTTTTATATGAGTACATGCATTTGGAATGATGAGTTCTCGTTCTACTTTGGGTTCCTCTTGTTATGGGTATTTCGTGACCGTGCGTATTTCATTATGTTGTTTTTTTTTTGCTCCATTCGGAACGTATGAAGCATGTGGTTCTATCAGAAATAATAAAAACTTATCCAAAGAATGATAACAAAATTACAGAACAAAAAAATAGGAGGAGTTTTTATTACGTGGGGGCCATTCTTTGATTGTAACTTATGTAAGTGCTCTCGCTAAAGATTTTCTGCTGCAATGAGAGAGATTCAAACAACGTTGGTTGAGGTATTTTCAAGATGCTTCTGGATCACCAGGGATTATGGAAGTTATGTTACGCGGTGAATGTTGTAAATCAGGTTATTATGAATAATCATAGAACATTTTGTCCGGCGTTTATGCATAGTACCAAAACGTCGTCGGTATAAATGTGATAAATTTATTTAAACTAATCACTTTTACCGGCGATTATGCATAATAAGCAAACTTTGCGTCGTTGGTAAGAACTAATTTATCACATTTACCAGAACATCTATATTCGATTGTTTTAGTCATTGGTATACATTAATAAAACTTTTGGATTGGATATTTTTAAAATTAAGTACAGGTGACGTATTGGAGATATGTAAAATTTTGTACTGGCATAGGATAGCATACACAATCAAATATATGCGGTAAAAATATGAAATAAAACAAAGGATAAGTAATACAGGTAATGAGATTTCTTCATGAGAAATGTGAAATAATTTTTATACCATTTTAAAAGGTAGGAGACCCCTTAAGAAAGATTTTTTCAGCGAAAATGCTCTACAAATGTTTAATAGAGGTCCTAATCAGGCATGCAATACTGCCATTCAATAAGTTTGATCAGCTTCTAACCGGAATTTTGCTGACTTCAGAATAAGAACAAAAATATTATCGAATCTCGGAATAATTCGTTTCATTGAAATAAAAGAAGAACTATACGAATATTACTCACGTAAAAATAAACAGAAATATTGTGCTTATTTAAAAATACAGTGATACCCACTACAACGATACTTTTTCTTGGAAACTGAGAACAGCGACGGTCTATCGCAATGGAAAATTCACTACCGAATGATTAGTGACAGAAGTGTGCATGTGCACCAAACAGTCAGAATATACATTCAGACTGTTTGGCGCACATTGCTATCTATTGCCCACACCTATCTATATAGTGCCCTGAGTGAATTTTAGCGCTGCCATCTCTTTCTCAAACTATGAGTGAAGAAGTGCAATGATTGAAATTTATGTCGTTGCATGTCTGCTGGTCTTTGTGGCAAGACTTTTTAACGAAGAGATTTTGGCACACATACTACGGCTTGTATACTACAACGATACTCAATACAAAGATAAATTCATTTACAACGTTATTTTCTAAAGTATTGTTTGAGAATGCCTATAGTATAATATTAAATTGTTGCCTCTAGATGTAACGAAAATCCCTTTACAACAATATTTTTCTGTGATCGGCAGAGTATTGTTATATCGAGAGTTTACTGTACTTTTATATCCTTGGTATTCGGGGTTTTAACCTCATGCTCATGTGGGAGTGATGGGATGGGGGGGGGGGGTTAAGAAGTTTAACTGTTTGTTACAGAATGAATTAGGGGACTTCTAAAAATTTTCAATTTAATTCTAAAGGTCAGGGAGTAAATGTAAACACACAATATGAATACATAATCAGTACAAAAATGGGGAAATTATGTAAGATAATTTTTATATGATAAATTCATGGTCTACACAATGGTAAAGTAATCTCTTTACAAAATTTACTTCAGAAAGACGTGTGTAAAATCAGAAAGTTGTCTAATAGAATAGACAACGACAATAGTGACGATGCAATAGACAACTTATCATCAGATAGAAGAGATAAATCCAACGACTATTCTCTAAGAAAATGGCAAGACTGTTTCAGTTAGAGGAAAAATAAATCCAAAAATATTTTTTGTGAAAATTTTTCAATTAAAGGAAATTTTCTCCGCTTTCATTACCATCTATATTAAGGAAATATGGTCAGCGGGTCAGATTTCTTTTCTACGCTCAAGTTACGCTCTATTTATCCTTGCAATTAAAAATAATAGCTAAAAAAAAAGAATCATCACATTTTGAATTCCCTAAAAAATTGCGAAAAAACATCAAAATATAATTAGCATCACATAACTCAGCGAAATTTCCATCGTAAGTTTCACTCCAAATTCTCTTGAGTATCACGCATCCAATTCCATTAACGTTAATCATCGTTGACGTATGAAATGGAGCATCAAAAGATGAAAAAAAGCACTGACGTATCGAATATCTCTAATTTAGGATAATGTGGTTCACTAGGCACATAATTTTCAAATTCCGTTAAAAAGAACCAAAACGTCAAAATTATAATTTTATTTCTCAATAAGAAATTGCTTGACTCGCAATGTACTATGATAACTTAAATTTCAGCGAAAATTTAACGTATTTCTCCTTTCTTATCAGTTTGAGACATATGGATACCATCTTCTTGAGTGTAAAGATAATTATAAAATCAATTTATATTCTAAGAAAAGTTGAATGAATTAGGCGATAACTTTGCCAAAGAATTTATTCACGTTTTTAGATATTCTTAATTAATTCCTCATCTACACTGATTTTCCTTATCATTTTATAATGAAATATAGCCTTGACTGCAATCATTCAAATCTGCAAAAATTCAACTTGAATTAATATAAGCCGAAAAAATATATTTCTATGTGAAAAGAGATAATTTATGGATTCTTCGTTTGAACGATACCAATTTGTAATAGAATATCAATAGTAACGAATTACATTAATTAAAGATATCAAAACAGAATATGAAAGAGAAACTCACGAAAAAAATTAAGTAATTATGATAACAGTGAAACATTTCGAAATAACTTCTTTAATAATAAATAATTTTCTTCTTAGCGAATCAACTTTCCTTTGAAATAATTTTTTTCCCAATAAAAAGAACATCATTACTGCCTTCAGTAATTTTTATTGAAAATTAATAAAAATTGGAAAATGAAATGTAATAATGATCAATAAAGCATTTTAAAATACGAGGAAATACATAAATGTGTAACTTTTCGAGCATAAATAAGGGGTCCTTCTAGGAAAGAAAATATATTTTGCTTTTATCGGGGGGGATTAATAATAATTAATGTATCATATTAATGATCCTTAACATTTTCAATATGCGGATATCTCTCTGCAAAATCAATTTAACTTTAGGAATATACTTTTAGGTGCAAAAAAGTTTTCAAATGACGCGTGGTTACTCAATGTCTTCAATTTTCCAAGGGGTCATACACATAAAAAATTAGGAAAATTAATTGCGTATGTAGACCCTGTGTTCTAAAACTTCCAGTTAGTGAAATGTAAATAAGGCTCTGAAAAGTCATTTACAAAAAAAATTCCATATTTTCAAATGCAATATTAATCGAGATATTTGACTTTAAGGTTTTCAGCATTTATCACACAATGGTTGGGGGCGTGGTTCATAAATAGCAGAATATGAATTCAAAGTTATAGAAATTCTGTAATTCTCAAAATAATGTCAAAAATAGGAAATTGTTATTTATTGTGAACGAAAAAGAAAGTAAATAAAAAGTTGAGTTCACATTCTACTAATGTACAGTCCCTGAAAATGACAATTTTTGAGCCAATAAAAACTTGCCAACAGTGATAAGTTGCCAGAAGACGGTGCTGTTATATATTTAATGCCTCCATAAATATTGCATTTAAAAATATGAATTTTTCCGCATGATATCTGAGAGCAGCAGCTATATGTCATTAACTGGAAGTTTTATCTCATCGGGGTCTGAATGAATGAATGAATGAATGAACGGCAGGACTCTGCCACAGGACTTGACCCGTTGATCAGATTTCTTTCATCCCAGCTTCGTGACAGACTGGAACAAAGTTTGTGTACCTAACAGTCTGAGTGCGTATCTAGTGTTGTGTCTGATTTTTTGTGCGGCCATCTACATTTAAAGTTGTGAGTGGAGTGTTATGATTGATTATTTGCACTGTTGTAGGCCTTCTGCGCTCTACGGCGAGACTTTTTTTAATGGGGAGATTGGCTCTCATCCGCGCCTTAAAGTTCAGGACCACGGAAAACGAACTTCAGTTCTGTGGTGGGGTTGATATTAGGGTCTTCGCGATGCGAGTCCGTAACGGTGACCACTTGACCACCACAGCGACAGCACACGGGGACTGTTTTACAAGTTAATTTCTTAATTTTTTTATGTATACGATATCAAAGAAATTTTGATATTTTAAATAACGGCACGTCATTTGAGAACTTTTGTAACTGAGAGTATTTTTATAAAGTCAGCGCGTTTGCAAAGATATCTGCTGTATAATCAATTTGGGACAGCCTGTAGATGTGCAGCGTAATTCAAAAGCCTAATGAATCTTAAAACTCTATGGTGTTTGGTCAGAACATGATATCTCCATAAAATAGCATTTGATCTAGTAGTAAGCCGTGCTAATTATAACCAATTAGAAGTGAGATGAATGCATAAATATGTGCGGAGGGCTAAACAACATGCTGATGTATATTTTCATTTGAACTTGTGTGTATGCTTTATTTCTGATTTTTAAATGACAATGAAAATGCTTAAAAAAAATGCTTAATAGAAAATGTTCTGACCAAACTCCACAGAATTATTTGTATATCAACTGCACATAAAAACCCCCATTTTTTACGTACTTGCATAAACGCAGCAGCTTATATGCCTAAAATGTTTCCATTGTGATATTCCCGTTATGCCAGAAATGAATTTGCGAATTTCAAAAACACAAAAATACGTTTGAATGTTTACTCTATCTATGTTATTCTATGAATATTATTTCCCTAAAGTGTTTTGTAACATACGTTTAAATAGGGATAAACATTCGAGTTTCTAGCAAAACTTAGAAACACAAATAAGTGATCCAACCAGTTGATGAACCCCAAAAAGTGAAAATTTGCACATTCAAGTCTCTGGTATTAAAGAGACGATATATATGTATCCAAAAACGTAGAAGGAAAAAACAGAAAAAATGAAAAGTTTGTTGTGGAAGGGAATTTAGAAAACTAGAATGGCAATAAAATTAAAATGCGCAATAGTGATTACGATAAAAAGAACAGAACTTGTAAAACGAGATAAATACGTATAAAAACATTTAAAAGTTTCAAGTAAATGGACAATATTTTGTACGTTTTATTGAGAAAATCTCAAGCAATAAATTTTGATTAAAAACACAAAACAGAATTTTTTACATTAGTTCTGTCAAGGAAAAAAAAACTGACAAATTTTTTCTGAAAGAAAACTTTAAAGATGTAAATAAAAGGAAAATGAAAGATTTGTCAGATAAAATGCAAAATTAATAAATAAGAATAAATAAATAAATAAGAATAAATAAATAAATAAGAATAAATAAATAAATAAGAATAAATAAATAAATAAGAATAAATAAATAAATAAGAATAAATAAATAAATAAGAATAAATAAATAAATAAGAATAAATAAATAAATAAGAATAAATAAATAAATAAGAATAAATAAATAAATAAGAATAAATAAATTAAGTTAAATATGTAAGAATAAATAAATGAAGTTAAATAAGTAAGAATAAATAAATGAAGTTAAATAAGTAAGAATAAATAAATGAAGTTAAATAAGTAAGAATAAATAAATGAAGTTAAATAAGTAAGAATAAATAAATGAATTTAAATAAGTAAGAATAAATAAATGAAGTTAAATAAATAAAAATAAATAAATAAGAATAAATAAATGAAGTTGAATAAATAAAAATAAATAAGAATAAATAAATAAATAAGAATAAATAAATAAATAAGAATAAATAAATAAATAAGAATAAATAAATAAATAAGAATAAATAAATAAATAAGAATAAATAAATAAATAAGAATAAATAAATAAATAAGAATAAATAAATAAATAAGAATAAATAAATGAAGTTAAATAAGTAAGAATAAATAAATGAAGTTAAATAAGTAGGAATAAATAAATGAAGTTAAATAAGTAGGAATAAATAAATGAAGTTAAATAAGTAGGAATAAATAAATGAAGTTAAATAAATAAAAATAAATAAATAAATAAATAAAATGTATTTAAAAAATCAGTGATCCCCCCCCCCCTGAAATATTTCTTGTCAGAATTTAGGTTTCTTCTTCAAAATTCACATTGACATATAGAAGGTTAAAACAATTAAGATAACCGCCAGAACAATGAAAATACTAAAGAATATTCAAGTTCACAGTTTATTGGGAGAATGATACAGTTTTCGTACATGAAATATTAAAGATTCATAGAAACCATCAATTTTCAAAACTGATATGAATGTACTATCGTAAGCCTCGTAGTACACCCCAGTTGAATCTATTACAATTTGCCACTTCCGTTTCATAGGCTAGAAAATATAACTATATAACAGAAAATGTAAAAGCCATTTTTTATAAAAAATATATATTACGAAGAAAAAAATGTGCAAAAACATTATTTGGTGCTGACATTTTAATCCTGAAATCTTGACAATAGTTTACGTACAATAAAAGGAAAAACAAATCATGTATGCAAGACACGTTTTCAGAGTCGTAACTAAATAAAACAGAATGTGTTGATTTAGTCAAAAGAACAATTAATAATAAGTAAGTATTCAACTTTTTAAGCTAGTAGTAAATTATACAAAGAAGGTAATGCTTATGCAAGGTGTTTCAAAAATAAGAAATGCAAATAAACTGAAATAATTATAGTTTATCAATTCTAACTGATGATTAACATTTTGGAATTGAATTTATATATTATTATCTAAATATATATATATTTTTTGCTAATAATTCAAATGACTTCTTTTAGGAAGTCTGAAAGTTCCGTGTTGAACATTTACAATTTTAATGACTTGGAAATTAGATAAAATGTTGATAGGAAAAGTATTTCATTTTCAGTTAAAATTTTGCAATTTCCGATTTTCAATAGGCGAAATTTTCGTAAGTATTTTCGTCTTTTAGAATCAAAATATTATTAAAGTTTCGATACAATTGATATTTTCTGGTTTGAAAGAAAGAATTAATATTGAATAATTAATCTTCACTTTTGAATTTAAAATTTCATCAAACCATTTCATTCTGATTTACCACTTCTAACAATGTGTTCAACGATGAAAAACATTGCGAATAAATATTATGGTTACAAAAAAAAAGAGTTTCATTGTAAATCATTGTAAATTTATCAATGGTCTTTCCCGAAAAGAATCCATTTCATATGCATATCGAAGGACAAAAATTTAACTCAGGTTATTTCTTTTAAATTAGGGAGAGTATTTGACATTTTTCCTCCCTCCTCTTATTGGTAACTTCGAACAAAAGTGCTTTCATGAGAGCTGAAACGGTATTGAAATTCTGTCGAAACTCTGCATGTGATGGATGAGAACTCATGATTTCTGAGTCGAAAAAAATTAATTGGTTTTCACTAAAAGACACAAAAGAGTGCATTGAAACGAGAAGGGAAATGAAAAACATTCATCTTCCACTTATTTCCAACCTAATTTACACGACATTCTATCGTGCATTTTATGCATCATTTAAAATAATAGCTAATACATATATGTAAATAATAGTATTTTCCATGAGAACTCGAAGTGTCCATCAAAATATATACAAGATGTTAAAAACTTAACAAAGCTTTTCATGATGATAATGTTCGGGACTTTACAGACACGATTTCGTAGAACACATGAGAAAATAGTTATTTGATTAAATCTCTATGTTTTAAACGATAATATGATTAAGTGAAAAATGTTGTTGATCATGTATGAAAGATGAATCAGATCAAGTAATAAGTAATATTAAGTAATAATTAAGTAATATTAAGTAATAATTAAGTAATATTAAGTAATAATTAAGTAATATTAAGTAATAATTAAGTAATATTAAGTAATAATTAAGTAATATTAAGTAATAATTAAGTAATATAAAGTAATAATTAAGTAATAATTAAGTAATATAAAGTAATAATTAAGTAATAATTAAGTAATATAAAGTAATAATTAAGTAATATTAAGTAATTGTAGAGTGAAATAACTATGCCCGATCAGATATCATGGGACAAAACAGGACCTACCATATTAATCCGCAAGAAGCATAAAAATTCAAATATTGATAATGTATCAAGAAATTCACTCTTTAGCATTTGAAGGAAAAAGTCACAAATATCACTGACTGAAATTCCATACTTGTGTCCCTCTCTGAAACAATCTCCTTTTAAAACTCAGAATTAAAAAAAAAGGGACAAAGCATCAAGAACTGTAACAAAGAACAAGGGACAAAGAATCATCAATATTTTTTTATGTAAATTTTCAGATTTATTAGAAAAAGACACACAAAAATTTAGTGAATGAAATTTTTTTGCTTGCTGTTATATTTCTCCCGAGAGAACATTCTAGTCAGTTTGTTCACTGTTATACATTACAATTCTTACGCAAACTCTCAACTAAGGAAATGGAGATCTTATGAGAACGCACTTTTCCTCTGTTAGGCACCATAACCTAGAAGCGAAGGTTTTGCCCACCTCCAGTAGTGAGAGACCCAATAGACCAAATATCAACTTCTGATCCTGGCCATTTGTAATGATATAACCGTGAAAGATAGTGATCCAATCGTCATCCGAAACGAGAATCATCATTAGATTCGCCGAGATCCTCGAAAGCTGCTTTCTATTGCCGAGGACACGAACTAAATCTGTGGTGCTATCGAACCGGATCTTCGTAAGTAATCGAATGCTAATTACTTCAAATATCACCATCGCTAAGCCGATTGGGTGAGATAATGGATTTCCACTCTTTTTTTTTTTTATAAAGCTCTGACACCTTTGTTGATGTCGACAGGGAATGATAAAGTATCAACCAAAAAGAAAAAAAAACAACGTTGAACAATAGGATTTTCTCTGAGGATGAACAATTACAATGAAACTATCTCGCTAACAAAGCAGTCCAGAAGTCCTATAGCTTAGATGGACAATCCATGTTAATCAGGCACGTGAATGCCTTTTTCCAAAATTAAGATAAAATTTTCGGTTCAATTCAATGTTTTAATATATGAGGTTAATGATAACAATACATTTGATTGATGAAAACAACCTAGGAGACACACCAAGGTCCCGTACTGGTTGTTACAATGAATTAATTCGATAAGATTTCATTTCCATACAATACAAAATGAAATTTCGCTATTTAGTAATTTTTGAGAGTGAAAACAAAAAATTATTAAAAAAATCAAAATAGGAACTGAAGTGGGGTTGTGCGTGTGTGTGGGGAGAGGAAATAGTGTAAAAATTCTAATTTTTTTTTCTTCCAGTCAATATTTTATCTACTGTTGCTTATTGTATGTGATTGTAGCGCGGTCCGTTCGCAAGCTATTTCAAGTAGAAGGGATTTTCATATGCACTCTGTATAATTTTGCAGATGATCATATCAGTTCGGATCAGCCAATACTACACATCTCGCTTCCGTGAAAGTGAAAAAGCCGAATACAATAATACACAGCTTCACGAAACACCAATACCAGAACGAAAAAAAAAATATAGCACTCATCATTCCAAATGCATTGCGTCAAATAAAACAACACTGGCTATAAACAGAGAAGAAGGATGTTGAAAGGAAGCTGAAGAGAGAGGCAAACCAAAGAAAACTCTGGGAAGAACTTCATGCGTCATCACATACCGAGGTTTTAGGAAGGTAGCATAAACCTGAGCAATTCACTGGCCCATTAAAGAAGATTGCGTTTCTTATTTTTTTCCCCTATCTTCTATTTTTGTTGGTCTTTTTTTTCTTTATACTTAAACTGCAACATATACACGGGAATGGAACAGCAGAAATGAAACGGTCGGTACATGAACCAATGCCCAAAGAAAGAAGAAGAAAAGATTGGCCGAAAAGAGAAGGAAGAATAGAAATATATCGAAGAGAAAGCAAGAGCGATAAGACGAAAGTAAAAGAAAGTCAAGCATTTGCTCAGAAGGAAAAGCCTTTTCCTTTTTAATCCTATAGTCTGTCTCTGGCAAAACAATGAATTAATCTCCGAATGCATCTCGGAAAAACTCGTACCGAGAAGAAGGATTGAAAATCTATTAATAATAGAAGATTATGAAAAAACTCTGTAATATCCGAAGAGAATGATATTCAGAAAAGATATGAGCAAAACTAAATAAAATAAAGGATAACTGAAGATGTGTGTTTTATTCCTGTTTCTTGGTAAATGGAAAAAAAATAACTGTTTATTATTGTACGAGGTCTTCTCTTGTTTCTCCTTGTCGTTTTATTGATTTTCCCAGCTTTTCGTGAAGAATGCGGTTAGTTTTCTCATAAATTTTATCCATACTTAACCATTGATCATATATCATTTCTAGAAGCTATAAGAAACAATTTCAACGTGTATTTGATCAGGAACGAATGTATAACTAATTTTGTTTTTATTCTTCAAGTGAATGAAACTCTATTTAATGAAAAATAGTTTGAAAAGAAACATCCTGGAAACGCTCGAGAAATGGATAAGCATGCACTCGAAAATGGTTGAGCACGTATATTAGATATCCCTTCAACAACTGGAGGGTTTTCTCATATTTGGAAAGGCATCGCTATGTTTATATCATGCTTTTTTTATGTGATGTCTACAGACACAACTTTCTTTTCATGTTCAGTAGATTCCGACTCGAACCGTGAATACGACCGATATAAAAGGTCTTATTCAACGACATAGCAGTAGAGTAGGCTGCTGTGTAGGCTATCCCAGACACACCATAGGATATTCATTTCACAACTACAGGACTATCATGTTTTTACGGTTGGAGTTCATGATCCTATAAAAGGGTCTTCTCTTTCAGTTCTCTCAGTATTGTATAGACATTAGTCGCAAGGGTGTTTTGTCATTTTCCTCAGTGCATCATTATCGACTTGACTTCATCCGATCTTTCATTTCCCGGTGCGTCGGATAAATGGTGACACCACAGTCGGATTTTTTATGCCAACCATACATACAAATATCCCGC
This sequence comes from Pholcus phalangioides, assembly GCF_987345545.1. Classification (NCBI taxonomy): domain Eukaryota; kingdom Metazoa; phylum Arthropoda; class Arachnida; order Araneae; family Pholcidae; genus Pholcus; species Pholcus phalangioides. The sequence goes on from NW_028301594.1 coordinate 13,516,516, forward strand.
GCAATAGTTTCGGAACTGAATACTTTTTACAATGTATGAAGAGCTTCAGTGACTTTTATGAAATATTCTTAAAGCACCCTTTTCACAGGTATAGCCCTCTAACACTTCATATTTTTTGAAACATATTGTATATTTTTCAGTTGGAGGTACGAGATACAAATATGCTTGCAGAAGCGACTCAGGTGCGTGAGGCGATGAAAAATATGTTAAATAAATTCATAATATTTCCCATTTATAAAATTTTTCCGGAAAAAGATACATCTATACAAGTTTTTTGCGAACCTCTTTTTTATATAATTCTGAAAGTTTAAACGAGAGAATATCATAAAATTTACGTTACTATATAGTTACTATATTACGTTACTAATAGGGTTGTTAATAAATGGAATAGCTTACCCCCTGAGGTAGCAAATTGTAACACAAGTGATACGTTTAAAAAAAAATACGATAAACATGTTGGGGTAATTCGAGAAGCTATCCATATTTAGACAACCATAAGTATTTTTTATGGGCATTGTATAATATTCCATCATGTATATATATTATATGCAATTGCATTTTTAATTGGGTTGCTGCATTATTTTTGAAATATGTGACGTCTTTCATATGGGCGTTTTTTTCTCAGCCACTTCGTTGGGCATTTTGCCTGTTGTGGCGTTGTATTTGAATGCTGTTTACGAAAAATTTATTCTCACGAAACGGGATTTTTTTTTATGATACAGAAAAAATTTCTTGTTCAAATTTTGCCGATAGAGAACGCTGCACAAAAGTAAATCATTGGTGATTGGATCTTCAATATAGATTTTAATCTCTTCTGTGACCGAAACGTTCGTAAATCTGTGGCTCAGCTAAAACAACTTCACCGATAGTAGTAGGGTTTATTCAACAATGTCAATAATACCACAAAACATTTTGTAAGTGGAAGTAACAGGAAAATTGAGAAATGAGTTGTTATTCGTACCATTTTACATGACTGAGATTTACATATTTTTAGTGATTCGCTTTCGTGCAGCGCTATCTATTAGATAGAAATTCGAACTACCTAGTTTTTTTTCCGGGACTAAAAAAATCCTTCTTCCTGAGAACAATTTTTTCGCAAACCGCATTCAAATATAACAAATCTTTCAATTTTTATGAATTTTTAAACTTTTTACACATTTACGGGAAACCATGTATTCATTATTTCAATTATAAATGATTAAATTTGATCTTAAACTGTATGTTAAAAATGTGCATTCAATTTTTTTTAATTGTTTACCGAATATACTATTTATCACTAGGGCTCAGATTTCTATGTCTTTGCATATTTTTTATTTTTTAGCATTTTTCGCTATTTTTACGTGATAGAGGACATTTCACAATTTTATGGCATATTTTGCATATTTCATAATTTTCGGTAAAAATTAAATTTTTTCCTCACTATTCCAATTCCGCTTCAGACTGGATTTTGCAGTTCCTACCTCTGACGAGAGCTCCTAGGACTAGGATTTTTGTACATTAAAGATGGAACGTCGTTGCTGATTGGCAAAAAATCCTGAAATTCAGGTTTTTCAATCAATCAGCAATGACATTGAATTTTTGGAGCATAAAAATGCCCTTCAAGAACACTACTTCACCAAACACCAACTCTGGCCATATCGCGATTTGCTGCCGTTAATGAGATGGGTTGGAATTGAAAGCGCTGTCTACTGGTGGTGGTCGCCTCAAGTTCGTTAGGGAAAACATCTTATCTATATCCTCCCTTGGGTTCGAACTCGGGACCGCGACAGCTACCTTTGAGGTGTTAGACAAGCATCTTACCACCACGTCACTCGGGTGCCTTCAAGACCATTGGTATGTGGCTTGATATATATCACCTGAATCGGTGTCGGTGATGGTAATTCGTGGGACGAATTGGCAAAAATTGATAAATGGGGGATATTTTTAGCGTTTGAGGGAAATTTTGATAGTTTTATCAAATAAAAAGAATTATTTATTATTTTTTTTTTTAATTTTATGCTTTTATAAAGCTAAATACACTACTTCACTAGGTATTTTTACCTATAAATGGCAGCACACATTGATTCTGAATCGGGCGGGGAAAACTTGCTCAAAAGGGAAATTTTCGAAAGAAATTTTGACTCGATGAGGTTAGTTAGTAAAACGAAGAATTTTGTGTTGATGCAGTAAAAAGTAATGGTTCAAAATAGTTTAGACTGCATCAAAACTTCTCATTATCATGTTATTTTGCTAAAACTAATGTTATTTGAGATAGGAATGAAAAATTTTTTAAGAAAATATTTTTCATTTAATAGAGTATATTTACAGGTTTTTAAGAGCATGAATGCATTTTTTATAGAGCATTTTTTACAAGTTATTCAGAGCATAAAAATCTTAGCCCTATTCATCACTAATACGAAACAATATTAGAGCAAAAAAGATAAGCAAGAAAGTGTAAGTGTTTTTATATCCGTGGTATAACAAATATGATATAAACCGTGTATTTTTATATCCATGTGGTGCAAAGGATATTCTTAAATTTTTATTCCGAGAAAACTTTTATAAGAAATAAAATGGTACTTGAATTATTAACTGACTATATTGTAACTGACTGTGCTATGTATTTTATCTTTATACAGTTTTACTATTATACAATTTGGACAGAAATGTTGAATAAAATTTTCAGTTTTATCCAATAAAATCAATCTCTTCTTGTCTATTATTTGGCAGCAATTTTTACTTTTGTTCATACGTTTTTTCTTGAATTTCCCATTCTGAGAGGTTTTCCTTATCGATCTGAATAGTGATTCACTTCGATCTGTACCGTTGGAAGGAACCAGAATGAGAAAACTGTCGCTTCCAATGAACGATTCGATCAGTCTCGAAAAAAAAAAGAAATCCTTCCTTTTCCTTGGAAGAATTTCGTTTTTATTTAAAAAAAAAATCAAATTTTTTTTTCTGAAATTGCTGAACCCTTTGCATATAAATGAATATCGAATTTTATAATTAATACAATAAACTTTTCACTTCATTACTAAATTTCTAGAAGATATGAGTCATACATTTTCAAGTAGAGTATTTATTGTATACGGCACAACAAAATGTTTGATATTTTTAATATATATCAACCCCCAAGAAATTCACTTGGAGTGAAGAAATTACAATTTAGAGTTTTCAAGGCAGACTGAGATATTTGATTTTCTCTCTAATACATATTTTACGTTCATTCTTTCAGTAATGAAATGATCTTGTTGAGTCTTTACATAGAGATTCAGTTGTTGTACACAAGTTAATACGTTAGCAAAAGAAGGGTGTATAACACTTTTAAAAAAATCCGATTATATGACATACTTCAATTAATCCCACAGCTGCTTTATGTTGTTTTATCCTCGGTGAATATGATATTTTCCCCCGGCAGAAAGGTTCCAGAAAATGGAATTTTAGGGGGGTATTTGGACGGCTTTTATACATATATATAAAAGGAACCAAGCACCATTAAATCAAAAGTGAGAAAAAGCTATTTAAAGTTATCTTCGATTTAGTTGTCTCTTCAGTTAGGTAATTGGTTCAAGTGCACACAGACGACATCACAGCCACTTGGTTCTATTTAGATAAAAAATTCTACCTTTTTCGATAGTTCAGATGTCGGCATATCTCAAAAATGTTAAAAATGGCGCTTGGTTCCTTTTATACAAAAGCCATCCGTTTGATAATTAAGAAAAATAAATTGATGACAGAAGTTTAGATGAATTTTTTTTGTGTGTTCAATACTGGTTTACGCAATGTTCAGTAGCATAGTCTTGTTTATACGAAATAATGCCAAGTCATATAGATACTGTTTTATTGGTGGTTTTGTGCCCCCTTTTCGGAGTGTCAACTTACTCACATATTCACACATTTGACAATAGGTGACTGTCGACGTCATGCCACCAGGCGATACGTCCATTTGGCAAGTTCCGGCTTGGATCCAAACCTGAATGCCGAAGAGGCCTCTTTCTTGTAATTCTGTTGTTGGGAGTCATAGACAATATCACACAACATATATGGATTGTCGGAGGCTTCGGTTGTTGAGTATAAATCTTTGGATGTTTTTATAGTCTTCTTTAGTGTAACAATCGACTGCCGTACCTTTTCTAATGTGTCTGCTGTGAATTTTTTTCTCAAAATTATTTGGTTGTTACTGTTAGATCGATGTGATTGAGCCGATCTGTTCTTGTATAACAACACTGAATAGATTTGCGATTCTTGTTTTTCCTCTGCTTCCTCCTGTATAGCTGACTTCTTGGAAAGGATTTTCCGTATTGGAAGAGATCTCGTTAACTGTGACATATGAAGAGGAACTATTAATTATTTCTTCTAAATTATTTGATATTATAGAGTCCTTTTGTTAAGGAGAGGATGATATGGAAATTGGTATCTGTGTGTGATTTTTTTTTCAGAATTAATCGTAATGAGCACATTCTTTGCCGATTTTCTCAACGTTCCGTGTTGTTTTTTCAGGCGTTGCCCTTGTGCTGATGGGGAGTCAGTTTGTGTCAAACTGCTGAGCCCTTGTTTTAACGTCTCTTTAATCCACTCCACAATAGAGTTTATCATGGAGTTGGTTTTTTCACTGTTCAAGTCTTGTCCGCAAGTTCCATCTCCAGAGGAGTATGTTTTTTTTTAACAGCTTCAATACTAGTTGTAGTGTTAATTGATGTGGATGCTTTCTCAGATTGTCGCAGATCATATGATACGTTTGGAATATTAGTGTTGACTCCAGATTCTATGTGAGTTTCTATAGTGACATCTCTTTGTGGTTTTGGAGGTTGTTGTGGTACACTGTTACGCTTCTCACCCATCATGCTAATTTGTTTTCGTCTAAAGTTCGGAACAAATGTGGTGAATGGTCCAATATTTATGGAACAACGCAGGTTAGAAACGTTCGCCCACGCATGCGCTTTGAGACACGTGTGAAGAATCGCCTCCTACTGTCGAAAACACTAAGCTCAAGAAGAATTTCCAGGGGCAACCGATAGAGCGAATTGAGTGTGAAAGGTGATGTCACAATGCAACGGAACAACACGTAAACACAAAGTTTGCTACAAAATGGAGAAAACTACGCTGGATACCCGTGAAATGTGGATGAAAGTGTTCGGAACAGAAGTAGTGAGTAAAAAAAAATGTTTTGACGATTGGTTCAAACGCTTCCGCGAAGGAAAAAAGATGTTCATGATGAGCTGCGTTCTGGTCTACCATTAACAAGCAGAACACCGGAGATCATCAAATGAGTGCAACAGATGCTTGCGGTTGATCGGCGGCTGATTTTAATAATGATAGTGGATTAATTAGGGGATTTGAAAGGCTCCTGTGAGACTTCTTTTTTTTCCCTCCTGGCTCAAGGGAGTCATGAAATGCCTACACTATATTGACAAGTGGCTCCCAATCTTTCCACAATTCTAGCCGCAACATCTATAAACTAATGTTTCTTTGACACTAGACTGCATTTTTTGACGTTTTTCTTGGTAATATCAAATCTAAGCACAACATGCTAATAACACGAGGAACTAATGTAAACAAACCACAAAATAGTTCAGGTAAATAATTGTTTTTTTATCAATCGAAATAGAAAACAAGTACGATTGCTAATCGAAAAAGAAAATTTTATGACACAAAATTTTTGACACATTTCTGTGAGCAGAACTCGGAAGATCAGGCGTCAAAATATTTATATGATTCATATTTTACTAGGATGTGAAAATTTCAATTTTTATCATAATTTTAATTTTCCTGAATAATCAGTCAACATGCAACTTTTTCTTCCATCTCGCACCCAAAAAATGCTCTCCCGCACCCCAAGGGGTGTGCGCACTTCCGGTTGAGAACCATTGTTGTAGACGTACCGGAATTCAAAGCAAGAGTGACATTGCTGCTTCGGACGATTCCAAGCAAAGCTTTTGCTGAGAGTTTTCAGCAGCTTTACTACCGTTGTCAAAAGTATAGTGTACCTTATGGGGCAAGGCGATCATTTGACCTTTTCCAGGGGGGCTGCGGCAAAGAACATGTACTCCATGTATATATATATATATATTTGTATATATATAATTTCTAGAGTATTTTCTAAAGCCGGGGGGGGGGGGGTAACGGCTCCTGACCCCACTCCCAAGTGCCGGGCCTGTTATGGAGATTACTTTCAAGGCCAAGAAACGTATTTTGTTTTTATCTTCTGAGGCCATTCACAGAACCTTTCTCCGCACCTTGCATAATGGACATGAATTTGGAAGGTAAACAAATTCCAAAAAAAGAAGTAAAATTTAAATTTTCGAATCCATTACAAAAAATACAATACTTGATTCTTCATATTTGCATCTCTCTCAAACTAAAAAGAAAGTGAAGTTTGTACTTCTTTCTCTCTTTTTTTTTTCCCTCAAGTCCAAATAACTTTATACAGTTTTACATTTCAAGAAGTAATCAGTACTGTCTTCGTGCTTTGGAATCACACTCGGTCTTTTGTATCTTAACTTTAGCGACAAAATGTAAATATATTCCTAGGGGGAAAATGAGAGGGGAAATATTTTTATCTCGAGAAAGTGAGAAAGAGAGAGAGAGAGAGAGAGAGGGAGTTGAAAAAGCTCTTAATCCGTAGAATGTCAAGTCAGGAAATTGCTTTATCCTTCTACCGGACATCAATCGAAATCAAGGAGAGAGAACGGTATTATATTTCACTAGCTTTCTTCTATTCTCAAAACAAAAATTGGGTTTCTTCTTGTTTCTGTTTCTAAGACGAAACAATAGGTTTTTTTTTTGTATTCTTTTCCTTTAAGGTATCTTCTAGGAGTTTCCTTTTTTTTTTATCCTCTCACGTGAATTCGATTTTTTCCTGAACTCATCTCCGTTTTTTTTTTTCCACGTCATTCATTTCCAGTTTAAGAGATTTTTTGTTTTTTTCGTTTCCTTACCCTTAAGGCTATATTAAAAGAAAAGACTTCATTTTTCTTCATCCTTCAAGTCTTCATATATTCCGTATATGTATTCTTCTTTGGTTAAAGAGGATGAAAAAGAATCAAAGAAAAAAAAAAAATCGAAATTTCCGATAATTGTGTCCCGAAACTTTTGGAGAAGGTGCGAAAAAAAAGAAGAAATTGACGAACTTTTGGTAACACGATTATGAATGAAGATTGCAGAGTGTGACGATGAATAAAAAGGATCAGAGAATAAAAAAAAACCCCGAAAAAATATATTATATCAAGCATGTGGTGGAGCTAATAAAAGAAAATATCTCAAGCATGTGTCATAAATTTTATCGAATTTCCCGATAAATCATGAATATTGAACCTCTTCCGTCGATCGGAATATTTTTGTTCGGGGAATGAATCTCAACTAGAAAAACGCATTTCTACTTATATAGAAAAATAAAAAAGTTATATTAATATCTGTTATTTATAGTTCTAACAACAGTGAAACAATGCTCATCCATAGCAGGATACCGTGCTGTTCCCAACGCTTAAATGAACCGTCTACAATAGGAAGGAACTCGTCAAGGCCACTGTAAATGAATGTACCTCCGCCCACAAAAAAAAAATGCATTGTAATTGTCAGTAACTTTTTGTATGCAATAATTGTCCTCGAATTTACATCTGCTTCAGGTAGTGAATTCCACACATTTACCTACTCCATTTCCCAAAAATTCCATTCGAATCCATAATCCATAAGTAAATGTCTTTGGGACATTCATTTCTTGATACTATAAAACGTATCAAATTTCAACTACCTACATTCCTTCGTACAAACTTTTCCCGTGTAAATTCTTCACAGGTTCTATGGAATTCCTCAGAGTAACGTTTACTATGTGCACGAGGTAATATGGTAACTCTTTCTGATTTATCACAGAAATGAAATATCAAAGTAATTTTTTTCCCTACAGCTACAAAGACAGACCAGAGACTGCGCCGAGAGTACTTATTGCGGGATTTTAACCAGCTTCAGTCAGTCTAATACCTTTTAAGGAAGGTCCATGACATTTGCGTTAGACAAGAATATTTTCCATAAAATATTTTATACCGATTGTCCATGTGTACGAAGTTATAAAATTATCTCTGTCGTTCTCCATAATACAAACTAGTGTGCATTTTCATCGGCTCTTATGAATATTATCTGTTCATGTCGCAACATTTATTTCCTCCTTGTGTATAGTACAGGGGGTCTGGATCAAATGACTCTATTTTATATTCATTCCTACACTTAACAAGAAGTTGAAGAAGGATGAGAAAATAATAATGATAGTAACAATAATAATAATGATAATAATAATGATAATAATAATGATAATAATAATGATAATAATAATGATAATAATAATGATAATAATAATGATAATAATAATGATAATAATAATGATAATAATAATGATAATAATAATGATAATAATAATGATAATAATAATAACAACAACAACACTTTATTTGCCTATAGACTCATGCAAGGATGAAATATAAAGATGTTAAAAAGATAAAACAGTTTTCTAATTCGATTCTCAGAAAGGTGTGATGTTTTGAAAATAGTTTTGTCTGGTGGGATTGCGAGAAAATAAGCGATTTCAACCGGACAGCTTTTTATAAATTAAACGATGAATTCAAAAATAATATGGAATACATCGAAAGAGTGATCAGTTATAATTACAGTTAGGGCAATTCTCATCAAGATTTCATACGACATATGCGCTTGGAACACGTAAAAAAAGCTATCCTAATTTTAAAAATGTAGCGTTTCCAGGACAGGAATATTAATTAAAAAGCAGACAAGTTTCGGATTTAACAATAAAAAATATTTTGTTGTAGTGAGCATATCTAGTTGAGCTCACAGTTGATGAAAAATCATTTTGAACATTTAGGTCTATGTATCTTGAAATAATCGAATAATCGTAGGGAGATATTTCCTGAGCACCACTGGTGTGACCTGCGTATCCAAAACGAATGTGAGTCCAATTGTACAGATTAAATTCAAAATATCAAAGACCCAGTTGCGGCCACTATGTAGTAGGTGGTGTTTTAAAAAGGCATTGCAACAAATCTTAGGGAGTCTTTTATCTCGAAGTATTAAAATTTTAAACCAAAGAGAGTGTATTTTTGAGAAGAGGAATTGATATTAGGCGTCTGGGGGATTCAAGTCCGAGAATACAACAGGGGTAATATTTGGACGTTGCAAATAATTTATGGAGAAACAAGTCTTGAAGACTTTTTCAATATGTAACCGGTGATCCGGTAAATCCCGTAACCATATTGGCACAGCATAATTTATAACAGACTTTAACAGAGAATTAAACAATCTTAATGCCACGTGAACAGATGAGCTGTGTGACGTACTGAGAATCTGAATAATTCCACCTGCATCTATCTCATCTTTGGCCCACAACATGATCAGTATTTTTCCAGAAAGAACCCGGGCACGAAACAATAACCCCTAAATAGCTATACTCATTCACGATTTCTAGATTTTTGCCTTCCCACTTAAAATGGTCTGCCACCTTTGCCACCTTTCCTGAAAATCATTATTTTAAAGCAAGAAAAAAAGGTATAATGTATATCGAAAGCAACACTCAGAAAGTATCTGCAAAAAAATCAGCGCGTTTCCACATGTGGTCCTTTTGATTCTCCCAGAGGAAAAATGACCCCCAATGACCATACCACGTATAAGTGCTCATCATACCTTGATTCTAAGATTGTTTCTTTGCACTTCGGAAATTGCATGAGGATTTTCTCAGCTCCGAATTCGACAATTGTGATTGTTAATCTCGTTGAACACATATAATGTACCGAGGACGCGATGTCACTCTCCGTTATCCATACGAAGATTTTTAACAGCTGGCTGATGCGAAGAATGAAAGATAAATTTAGGAAAGAGATAAAATTCCACTGCTCCTGTGGGGAGTCGAGCCCACGTCCTCTCACTTGCCAGGTGAACGCCCTAGATCACTAGACCACAAAGGCACTGAATATACCTCAATCTTTCCTTAGAGCTCTTGAATACTGAAGGGGACCGTACGTATATGGTCGGACCTAATTCGGGCCAAAGCTCAATTGCTGACATTGCCATCAGGTGGCGAGTTATCCGAGGATGATGTCATTCTCCGCTATCTATGCGAAGATGAACGGCTGATGTGAAGATGAATTTAGGATAGGGAGAAAATTCAACGTGGACTAGGGCACTCACCTCGTAAGTGAGAGGACGTGGGTTCGATTCCCCTACAAAGGTATAGTTGAATTTACTCTTTTCTCAAAATCAGTTTTCGCATCAGCCAGCTGTTAAAAATCTTCGTACTTAAAGCGGAAAGTGGTATCATCCTCGGATAAGTCGCCATCTGGTGGTAGTATCAGCAATTGTGAGCTTTGGTCTGAATTATGTCCTGCCGTCCATGTACGGTCCCCTTCGGTGCGCACGAGCTCTAAGGAAAGATCGAGATATTTGTTGCCTTTGTAGTCTAGTGCGCACACCTGGAAACTGAGAGGAAATGGGTTTGATTCCCTGCAAAGGCAGCTAAATTTTCAGTCTTCCCAAAATTTATTTTTGCATTAGCCAGCTGTTAAAGACCTTCACATATAACGTTGTCCCATCTGAACTAATGAACCTGGAGTGGAAGTCACGCTCGACGAGAGCTTCCACAGAAAAATCTGCGAATTTTTCTTTGGTGACGTCATTTTTGTTTGCTGTCAACAATGGTTGCGTACGTAATGACTCAAGAAAATTGTCATCAAGCTCACAGAGTTTGGCAGCTTAATTTTTCTAATATGGTCAACCTTACGTGACAATATCTGATTTTTAATCGCTGCTTGAAGTGAGTAGAATAATTATACAAGAATTTTTTCGATTTTTTTATGTGCGAGAAATACCTCCCCCCCCCCCAAAAAAAAAAACACAACGAAAAGAATGAAATTTTTTTGAAATAAACCGAAAATATTAATAAAACATCTAAAATGAGGCACACATGCAATAAAAAATTTTAAACACCAAGCAATAACTTTCCCAGTTTTCTCAGCGCATTAGAATAAATAGCAATAAAGTAGGAAAACGAAAACTATGCCAATGTATTTTTTCAAAAATTTCAATTGGTACTCACTATCAATTTTTTTATTTACAAAAAAAAAAAAAAAAGAAACTTGTATCCCGTAAAATATAAGTTTTACAATAATTCACAGTCGTGGTTTCGAGAAATAAATTTATTGAAAGAAGAAAAAAGAAAAAAATTACTCTTACTTCGCAATTGATTCCAACCAATTCCGTGAAGACGTTCAAAAAGAAGTTTGATGAGCATAAAAGTGGAAAAAAATTTTATATGGGGGGGACATACAGAACGAAAATGGAGGATCTCATAAGATAAAAAAAAAAATGGTTGAAAAAAAAAAAAAATCTCAATGAGATATTTTTCTTGCTGCTCTCTTTATTCGTATTTCGAATAACTACAAAACAGGAAATTGCCCAATTCCAATCGCAGACATTTCTTGCATCATGGAAAGTATTACATTTCATTTCTCTATCTTTCTCCAAAGAAAGAGAAGAAAAAATATATATAATAGTCTTTTCCTTATTCTTTTATTCTCTTTTTTTTTTCCCTTCAAAAAATTTTTTTATTCTCCGAAAAGAGCCATGAAACCCTGAATTATTTTCTTTTCTTACATAGCAAAGCAATTTTTCTTATAACACATTTCTCTTTTCATTTTTCTCTCTCTCTCTTCTACTTTCTTCGAATATCCTTTATATTCAACGCTGAAATTTTCATCGGACCTTCAAGAATAACAGAAAAAAAGTTCAATTTTTTTTGTTCACTTCACCTCGGGGGGGGGGGGGTTGTTGCGAAGTAGGTGGCGCTGTTAAGGGGGAAAAAAAAAGGTCATTGAAGGAAAAGAACTAGTGTGAAAAATATATAAGATTAAAAAAAAAATGAAAATATATAAAAATAAGAAACACAAAATTCTGCGAAAATTTTTTTTTCACTCGATAATTGTGTTAGGGAAAAAACTTTTTTTTTCTCTACTTTTCCTCCGAAAAATGGCAACACCGTAACGTGATTATAGTACAAGTTTCTTGAATAGTGAAAATAAATGCGAGGAGCAAGCAAAGGACAATAACAATTTCTCAGAAGAGAAATATATTTATTTTCATAAAAATTGGAAATTTTCGGAATATCGATATTATTATATAAATTGTGTGATGTTGAAATATTTACATAGTATATGTTCAGATTTTTGAGTATGTATGGTAGAAAACTGAGTTATGATATTTCCTGTAACTAATTATTATATGAATATATGAAGGGTTGTCATTAAATCGTTCGATAGTTCGAGTGAAATACAGTACAGTGTATGGGTTAATCAAACAATTGGTTCAATCAATCATGTCATAACACTTCTCACATTCACCAAGGATATACTTAACCACTTTACGATTAACGACGTAATATTGCGTCCAAACGCCAGTGGAATAAATTCAAACAAATTCTCTCCCATCTACTCTGTTTTATTTCCTCTCTCCTCATTATCGCGATGCTTTGTTGCAACCCTATGAAAAAAAACAGTTCTTTTTCCCTCGCTGATGTATCCTTCTACTATATTCATGTAAGAACGAAAGAGAACAGGCAGGTGAGGGTAATAAGAGAAATATATACTTCGTACCTATTGGAAGAGAGTGTAGTGTAATATATAAGCATATATCTCTTATATTTATCTATTATACTGTTTTCCTTTCATTTATTTTTTTCTTACCTAATATTTTCCTTCCTTCTTCCAGCTTTTCCTAACATGCAGTTTAAGTTAGAATAAGGTTACCATATTTATTGTTGATTCGTCAAACAGAGGTCATTCGAATTTCTTGCCAATCGCTTGTAAGCGAAGGGGTTTGAACAAAGTTATAGAATGAACTAGGATTTCTGAGATTTGATGGAAATTAGTTTAAGGGGATTTAATTTTTGAAAAATATGAAGACATAAATATTTCAATTCATTTATTTAAAAAAATGGTAAATTTTGAATGAAGAGGTAGTATTTTTTCGGCCTGAAACATACCGAGAAACTGAATTTTCTAGATGTTATACTGAAACTGATATTTGGAAAAAAAAAAGTGATGTGTTTCCTCCGGGAATCGAACCCTGGTCCCCCTTGCACAGTGGGCAAGTGCGCTTACCAATACACCAGAGACACACTTTTCAACGCCTCATAACACGCATTAGTAGCGTGAAGCGCTGAGTGGAGTCAGCATCCTCCCTTAACTACCGCAATTTTCGCCTCAGTTGGCGTTTTTGTATGAAGAGAGATGACATTTTTTCGGCCTAAAATTCAACTTTAATTTTGAAATTAAATTTTTTTTTTCATAATTTCATGAAACACAGTTCACTTGAATTTCACATTCATATCATCGAAAAACAAGCGAAAACCCGGATCTAAGTATAAAAATATTCATGCACTCATGCGCATAAGATAAATGTTTTTTCAGGGGCTAAATCAGACGCATAAGTTTTTGCTTAAAAAAAACCCCACATAAAGTTATAGTTGTTCCTGCAAAATGATGACACAAAATAAATGCACGATAAGTTCTAAAACAAAAATTAAACTAATTCTTTGTAATTAGTCTACAAAACATATGTCTTTCAGGGAAGTACTTCAGTTCTGTGTCCGCTTAATAATGGTTCTGACGATGAGAAAACTTCGACGTACAGATTCTACCATTTATTCCAAGAAGAACCGGTGTGTTGTACCAACTAATACAAGTATTTTCCAAGAAACACCAGACTATGCTAGACCAAGGGTTATTTACTTTTTGTGCTCCACGGACCCTTTGTGCCAATGAAACAAATTCTGGGGTACTTTGCCAGTAAGATGAAGGCTACAGACTCCGCCACAGATTAATATTCAGCGTACAGGGTATCCTGTAAGTACTAATTCGGCTTCATCTCGTGTACTCTTGAAGCCAACAAAAAAAATATTTAAAGTTTCCAAGCGCAATATTTGCCGAGATATTCCAATTCAAAAATTCGAGAAAATCTGGGAAAGGACAGCATAAATGAGGGAAAGGAGCGTTGTCCGTTAAGTTTTGCTGCTCTTTCATATCCAATTCTTTCCCCTCCAATTTTTGAATTCAAACATCTTAGTGGATATTGCACTTAGACACGTGGAATTTTTTCTGCTGGTCACAGGAGATATACGGAATGACTTTCTAATTGGAAGTCAGAGGACAAGGGGACCGTATAAAAATTTAGATTCTTCATTTTGTGACACTCTCTCACAACTGGTACAGGGTAATTTTATAGCATTTTTTTAATTAGAATCATGCCTCTACGATGAACGGTTGATGAAATAAAGGCCGCGTTAGAACTTACAGGACACCCTGTATAATTATGCTAAGACAATTAGTTAATTGTTTTCTTGTTCAAGCTCAAGGAGACTCCAGAAAGAGGAGTCTCTTCAGAAACTCTGATTTTAACTGGGGTTAATATCACTGCACTAGACAGTAACTAACATATTCATAGCTAGTGAACAATACAATTTCTACTACCCTTCTTGACATTTTAAGACATAAATTTTTAAATAAAAAAAACCCCTTTTCAAAAGACGTACCTAAATACTATCGCATATATTTAAAATGTTTAACCAGTGTGTGCTACCAACACTGACTTATGGAGATGAAACATGGACACTCACAAGCAAGACGATACAAAGGCTACAGACAACACAAAGGAGCATGGAATGATGTATGCTAGGCATCACAAGGGGAGACAGAAAACGAATTACTTGGATAAGGAACCACACAAAGGTATATGATATCATGGAAAGAATTAAACGTCTGAAATGGAAATGGGCTGGCCATATTGCAAAAAGACAGGACAACAGATGGACCATTAGTATTCTAGTGGACAATAGATGGACCAGTATTCTAGATTGGTACCCCCGTTAAGTTAAACGTCCGAGAATGTGTCCCCATGCAAGATGGATCGACGAGATCAGAAAAGTGGCTGGAGGACGGCTAAAGAATCAGGCAGAGTAAAATGGAAAAATTTAGAGATGATCTTCATCTAGCAGTGGATTGAAAATGGTTGCTGATGATGATGATATTAAAGTTACTTTATATATATGTATATATATTTAGAAATATTACTATAAATAACTTCACAGTTACGCGATATAAATTTAAATAATCACGTTTATTAAATTAATACGCAATAATAAGCAACATTCACAAAATATTGAATAAAAATTCGTATATTAGGAAAACAATCACTATCCAATTAATAACTGGCTTTTTTTTCCAAAAACTCTAAAAATAATTTTTTTGCTAAAAAAATTAATTAAGGATACTTGGAAACGGTAATGATATTTCCTGACTGATGTTACATCTGGATATAATTATAGAGATTTTTTTTTGGCAGCTACTGTATATACTATTCATTAAATATTAATTTGGATTCTCTTATGAATTGTTTTTTTTGTGGTCATAATTGAATTGGGTATAATAAATTTTATGATTTACTGCTACAAGTAATAAGAAAAAGATCGTGTAAGATAAAAAGAGCGTATATCCAATTAGTGTTTGATGAGTGAGTAATTTGTTAATTGGTTTTCTTATTTAATATATTTTTCACGAATTTGATTACTTATGATTGATTTCATTTCTAAGTGTTATCTTAATAATCTTGAATGGGGATAAGATTTTCGAAATTATGGTATTCGAGAACTCTTTCTCTCTCCTATAAACAGGGGAGGGCTGCACAACTTTTTCAGCCCCCATGGGTAAGAAACTTGTATGCATAGGGTGACCATATGAGCTTTAATTTTACCTTCGACAATTCTTTTTATGTCTGTGATTAGGAACTTTAATTTTTTTTGATGCAATTGGCAAGCATTTAAGTGATTTGTAAATATGCCGTTAGAGATTTAAACGTTCTGGAAGCTTACGTAGATCACTGTGATCTATAAATAGTGTGTTTTGGGCAACTCGAGTGATCTGCGAATGTGCCGCGGGGAACATAAGTGATGGGGAACTTTACCGCAAGTCACTTAAGTGATGTGGAACTGCATCGTGGGACAAAAAATTTATCTGCAAATGTGCCACTTAGTTAGTTAATTGTTACAAAATTAGGTTTTTAGGTTGCTAGCCATATTAAATGAATCCGAGGTCCTCATTTGTCCCGCGGGCCATAGGATGAGCATATATGTTCTAGCCCAACACAGATGATACTTAAATTACTACTATGTAGTAGACCTTCATCCAGCAGTGGATTGAAAATGGTTGTTGATGATTATGATGATGTACTCCGACCGCCATCTTGAAAAAAAGTTCGTTTCATCTAACCGTGAAGAATCGCTACCTAAAATACGAGCACAGCATATTAAAATGCAAAACTTGCGATGTACATTTGTACCTAGTTTTGAATTATTAGGCATGATCCTCAATAACTAACAACAGTTTTTGAAAGCTTGTTTGAGTACATTTGTATAGAAATTGAGAGGGAAAAAAATAATACAGATCTGTTCTATATACACTACAGGAGCCATAATGATTGTGACAACCGCGTCATACAGACTGTAGTGAATCATACAGTTTATCACTGTTCCACTCGGTGGCCATAGCTCAAGGGTGCTCAACCTTTGGAAGAGTGTGGGCCAGTTCATGGTTACGGGTCACTTGATTATGTGACCTGGGATAACGCCGCAGGTCACTTAAGTGATATTCAAATGCGCTGCGGCGGCCTTAAAGTGCTTTGGAACTGTACCGCGGGTCACGCAAATGATCCGTAATTATGACGCGTGCCACTTGAGTGAGCTGAGAATGTGACAAGGGCCACTTAAGTCATCCGGAAATGTGCCGTGGGAAAATTCAGTGCTCTAAAATAGTGTTGCCGGTCGCTTTAGTGATCTGTGAATGTGCCGCGAACCAATTGAGTGCTCTGAAACTGTGCCGTGGGTGAATCAAGTGATCTGGGAATTGGCAAACGGCCACTTAAGTGATTTTTAAATGTGCCGCGGGCCACTTAAATGATCTGCAATTGGGCCGCACGTTACTCAAGTGATGTAAATGTGCCACTGGTCACATGTGGAACTGCGCCGCAGGACATATAGGAGATCTGTTCAGCTCGTGTGGCATTTAGTTTATTTTTACAAAATTAGGTTTGAAGTCACGGGCCACATCAGATAACTCCTAGGGCAAAATTTTTCCCGCGGGTTGAGCATATATGCCGTACCCGAAGGCTGAGTAAACCTGGTACTCCATGTTATTCGACTATTCCATTATCACCAAACTTCCTTATAGTTATTTATTAATAAATAAATAAATTTTAACATATAAACTAACTTTGAAAGGAAGAATTTACCATTTCATTCAAATACATAAAAGCATCCGTTGCCATAAAATAGAACGATTCATCAGTCTTATTTTAAATAAACTCTGTGTACTTCCATTAGCAACAAAGCCAAATGTTATTGTGACAGACCAATATGACAGAGTTCAAGTTCAACATTTATATTCCCCGTTTACGGTCGCAGAAGCCATCGGAGATACCAGAGCTGAACATGGGACGATAACCGAGGTAGTTTGCATGAAATATTGAGTGGACAAATGCAGTGTCCAACACGTTTACCGATATTTTATCAGATATAGTCTTTCCCGTGATTTGATTCTTCTCTCTCTCTCTCTCTGTTTCTCTCTCTCTTTGGTACAACGCTCCAGATTAACGCCGAAACCGCCGGAAGCTGAATACCGGAAGACAGCATTTCTGTGACAAACTTATCCCACCTTTAGCCTTCGGTTCCGACTTGATTGTACGTACATACGAATCACTTCCCTGACTTTCGCGTAGTTGCAGTCTTAGCAAGTCCTTGATTTGCATGTGCACATATACGCGTATACGGAAACTTATTAAATATTCCGTTTTAGTCACAAATCCTATAGTTCCGATGTCAACCTAATTGGAATATCTATTGATGGATTTACCGCGTAAACATCCAGAATTTACGAGATTCGGAATGGTCAGGACTGAGGTACAAACAACAAGCTTTTCTCAAAAGCCCTGATATTGTACAGCTACGAGCGTTAACCTCGATTTAAATGGATGTATTTATTGTACTTTTGAATTATTGAAGGAGCTAGATACCACCAGACACAGATATCGAGTAAACTAATCTGATATGATCAAAAATTCCTATTCGTTTTTCATATTGAATGTTATTTTTTGAGTCACACAAATCTCTAACATGGAGAAATCGGGTATAATGCAGGAAATATGCATAGACTTGTATTTTCCCCCATTATAAATATGCATTATAATAGGTTGGTTTATTTTACCATAACTTCATTAAATTTAAAATTTAACATTCGTTAAACTACGAACAAAAACCCACACAAAAAAATAGTTTTCATGTCAATAAACTCGAAAAATTGATTATAGAACGATTGATTGTGGATGATTATAGATGCCATTGATTATAGTTGTCACAAGATCATTAGCTAAATGCTTGAAGAGTTACATTTAAATTTTATAACGATAGATAAACTTGTGAAGACTTGAATCCAAAATTTGTAACAATAGATAAATCCCCGAAGAGTTTAAATTTTGTATCGATAACTAAATAATCAAAGGGCTATATTCAAATGTCATAATGATAGCTAAATCATGGACAGATGTTATATTTGAATTCTATAAGCTTAGGTAAATTAACGAAATGTGCCATATTTGAATTCTTCAAAGACAACTGAATCACCGAAGGATTAGAATTGAATTCTGTAACAGTAACTAAACGATCGAAAGGTTGTATTTAAATTTTATAACGATAGCTAAATCATCGTCATTATCTATTTGAATTCTGTAAAGGTTCTGCTAAATCATTGAATGGGGTTATATTTGAATTCTTCAAAGGTATCTAAATTATCGAAGGTTCATATTTGATATTCTGTAACGGTAGCTAAATCATGAATAGGTGTTATATTTGAATTCCATAAGGGTATCTAAATCACAGAAAGGTGTCATATTTGAATTCTTCAAAGATAACTGAATCATCCAAGAATTATACTGCATTTGAATTCTGTAACGGTGGCTGAAGGGTTGTATTGAAATCTCATGATGATAGCTAAATCATTGATAGGTTTTATTTAAATTTTATAACGACAATTCCTGAGTTTTCGAAGCTGAATATTTTCGAGAAAAAAAAATGCATTAACGTATTGATGAGAAATTCATTACAAAAATAATAGAAAACTTTCTTTTTATAATGTTTAATTTACAGAAACTATTCAGTTAACATGCGGATCGAACAGATTTTTCTTCATCCACATTCTTAAGAAATAATAAGGAACTGGAGATCCCTTCCTCATAACTGCAAGTATGGACTTGATGATGATCTGGTATTTCTTCTTTTTATTATTATTATTATATTTTTTCCCCCTGCGGATATATTTCACCTCTCTTTTTGCGAATCAGGTAGAACCATGATAAAAAAAAAATAAATAGAAGGACTAGAACTCGATATCCAGGTGCATTTAATGGAAAAAGGACACTTGCTCGTGGAGTGTAATCAGCCGCATAATCTGACATCGATTCTTCTCTTTGTTTTCGGTTATTTTTATCCTTTCCCTCAGGGATAATACGGCTGCTTATAACAAAAAATAAAAATAAAACTGAAACTAATACTATGAAATAAAAGCTTTTTTTCCCTCATTTCAAATATCTGTAAAAAAAAATCATCCGAAATCTGAATGGAGATATATTATTTATTCAATAACGGATCCTAGATGAAAAATCCGATTCACACTAAGGTGAGGTTTTAATACCTTAGTATAATGAACGATTTAAAATAACAAAAGACTTCTTTTTAAACTCGATAAATTTGCATTATTGATAAGGACAATTCATGTAAAATCTCCATACGTTAAAAAAAATACAGAGAGAGAATCTTCAAAAATGAATACTTAAGTTTTTTAAAATATAATTAATGTTATTTGTAATCTGGTGATAATTTTTTTCAGAAACATGAGATTTTATTGTTAAATTGTTTGATATTACCTAACCTTGAGGGTAATATGGCAGTATTGATCAGTTTTAGTTGGTTTGTGAAACTATGAAACTTGTAAACTATTGAAATGAAATTCATGATTTAAGAAAAAATAATTAAAAGGGTGAAACAAAAATTCAAGTATTTTTAAGTTAAAAAGAAAATCTCAGCAGAAATTATTATATTATTAATAATATTATATATTAATATTATAATATAATAATATTATATATTAATATTATAATATAATAATATTATAATATAATAATATTATATATTAATATTATAATATAATAATATTAATAATAAATTAATAACTACTATTAATAATGTATTTTGTTATAAATCTACAAAAAAATGCAGTTCACATATTTGAAATTAATTAAGAATACTGCATCTTTTCAAAGAATCCACGTGTAGAAGAATTAAATTTGCGATGAAATAAAGAATTCCACGACATAAATGCATTCGAATTGAGAAATGGATTTGAAAAATTCAAACAGAAAAAGTTCATACACACGAGAAATACATTTATGTTTGTTCCTTTGTTAATCAGTTTTGGTTTCAGTTCTTAAGCGAACCAATAAAAAAAAATTATTCGAAAATGGCTTTTTTCTCTGTCATCTGTCATCAATGTCGTTAATTGCAAATCACGCTGTACACGATATTCTTATTCATTTCGAATTTCTTCTGCAAAAGTAGATTTCAGTTTCAACTTTACGGAACACAAACGTCGATTTAAATAAAAATGCATACGTAAATACATTTGAACACAATGGAGGCTTTATAATTATTCTAACGAGAAAAAAATATTCAAATTTATACGAAATAGTTGAATCTGGCAAAGTATTCTGTAAAAGAAAGAAAACAAAATTTCAGTTTCCATCATAACATTCCACAATGAGAATATTTCTTTCGAAATATTTCTAGTGAAATGATATTTGCAAAAAGTATACTACATATGACATATTCAATGGAAACAGGTCAAGCTAAAACCATTAAAAAATATATATGACGGCAACGATGAAAAAATACATACGTTATGGGCATTTCTTCAGGAATTCACATTTAGAAAACGCATTGCGCAAAAAATATGTATCAAAACGTTTCCCCTCCTCCACAAAAAATAGAATAAAATATATTTCATGTATGGTAAATATTATCTGACGTCTAGACAAATAACGATTCGCAATGAATAAATAAGGAATATCTTCAACAACTGGAAAAAAAAGAGAGGAAAAAACGGGAGAAAGTCTTGAGGGCTTTATGCTAGACTTAGCGTTGAAATTGATTGTATTGCAGCTATAAATAACAGTTCAAGCTCTCTTTGTCTATCCCGACTTCCGCATTTAACCTTTTAACGACATGTTGGCATAACTTTCCTCGAGGCACTTCCGTCATCTTATCCATCCGTCTTGGCAATTTGCCATTCAAAAACAGTAGCAACTATTTAAAAGACATGGCGAAATTTCGTTTCCTGGTTAGGACTTCCATTATTTTGTTACCATAGCTATGATAGTCATAGAGATTCTGTTGCAATTTCATGTAACGTATTCATTACTCTCATTGAAATTTCTGGAATAATTTAAGCTGTAAGTAAAAACATAACTCTCATCTCAGGATTATTTTAATATATCTACATTGAACATCAAAGGAGTTCCCAAAAGTTTTCCCAAACGATCATAAAATCAAATGTCAATCGTAAATCATAAAATCAAAAGTAAATCATAAAATCCTAAAATCAAAAGTAAATCATAAAATCCTAAAATCAAAAGTAAATCATAAAATCCTAAAATCAAAAGTAAATCATAAAATCCTAAAATCAAAAGTAAATCATAAAATCCTAAAATCAAAAGTAAATCATAAAATCCTAAAATCAAAAGTAAATCATAAAATCCTAAAATCAAAAGTAAATCATAAAATCCTAAAATCAAAAGTAAATCATAAAATCCTAAAATCATTAAAAATCGTAAATCCTAAAATCATTAAAAATCGTAAATCCTAAAATCATTAGTAAATCATAAAATCATTAGTTAATCAAAATCATTAGTTAATCAAAATCATTAATAAATCGTAAATCATAAAATCATTAGTTAATCAAAATCATTCGTAAATCGTAAATCATAAAATCAAAGGTAAATCGTAAATCATAAAATCAAAGGTAAATCGTAAATCATAAAATCAAAGGTAAATCGTAAATCATAAAATCATTCGTAAATCGTAAATCATAAAATCAAAGGTAAATCGTAAATCATAAAATCAAAGGTAAATCGTAAATCATAAAATCAAAGGTAAATCGTAAATCATAAAATCAAAGGTAAATCGTAAATCATAAAATCAAAGGTAAATCGTAAATCATAAAATCAAAGGTAAATCGTAAATCATAAAATCAAAGGTAAATCGTACATCATGAATCAAGGTCGAATCGTTTGTCGCTATATAAAAAAGTCTCTATTAACTAATCATGGCTATGCATTGAGCACCACGTTTTCAACATCATCAATTGGCCATTGTTTATTTCAGAGAAGCATCAAATTATCCAAAAAAGACCAATATTAGCAAATATCTACAGGATGACTATAATTAAAGATTTCTAGTGGTCTGAATTTGGAGAGACTGGTCAGAATGCTTCCAAAGTTTCCGCAAATATTCATGAAGCAATTAAAATTTCTTCTGATTAAGGCAAGAAAAAGTTGTTAGTTTTCCCCACTGCTTTTCAGTTCTCTTTCATGAGGGTAGTACAAAAGTAACAAACATTAACGACGGATACCACAAATGCGAGCTGCCATCCGAAATAAATTGCTATCCTCCATATTATATATCAGGAAACACAAATCTCAAAATATCATGTGTAAAAACACTGAAACATTTACATGGGGATTCAAATTTATGAGG
This sequence comes from Pholcus phalangioides, assembly GCF_987345545.1. Lineage (NCBI taxonomy): Eukaryota > Metazoa > Arthropoda > Arachnida > Araneae > Pholcidae > Pholcus > Pholcus phalangioides. The sequence goes on from NW_028301594.1 coordinate 13,539,395, forward strand.
ATATTTCTTTTTATTAAAATTGTGAGGAACTATTTTATTTAGTTCAATTGAAATTCAGTAAAAAACATAACACGCATACAACACACGCACGCACGCGTGAACATTAAAATTTCCTTTCCTTTGCATTTTCTGTTAATTTTTTTTAAAGGACGCACAGTTAGTAATTTTCTGTCAAATACAATATACAGCATATGAGGCGTTCAGAATACAAGTGAATACACAGTTCCATAAAAAAATTTTTTTGAGATATTTCGTCTTAAAGTAATATGCAGATAATGCAATCAGTACATATTTTTCAAATTCATTTTGTTTTCAAGTTTTATTTTGAAACAGTTCAAGTGCGGGCTTATTTCACTAGTGCTCAGAATAAACATCATAATGTAGAATATGCTAAAACTAAATTTACGATTTTTTTTTAATGTTTGGACTTGCACCACTTGTATTCTGAACGCGTCATATATAAACATCCTCTGATCGTTTAAGACTGGTACAGAAAATTTCGTATTGCGACACACATCGCTTCACATCTCGGATATATATACTCAGTATACAGTCGAATCCCGTTTTAACGAATACCGTTATAGCAAAAATCTCGTTTTAACGAATACCGTTATAGGGAAAACCTCGTTTTAACGAATACCGTAAAAGCGAAAATCTCGTTTTAACGAATACCGTTATAGCAAAAATCTCGTTTAAACGAACACTTTTCTTTTCCCTCAGATAAGTGTACAGAGAAACAGTGCAAAAACCTGGAATTCATTTATAACAAATTTCGTTTTAACGAAGTGATTTTTCTACGGTCTCTTGAAGTTCATTATAACGGGATTTGACAGTATATATATATGTAACCCTTCTAAATGCGGCACTTCTCAGGTCCGGAAGGTACCAGATTTTTGAATGTAAACTTTTGTGTGTATACAAAACACTTAGATCTGTTGGGCTACATGCTATTTCAAGATTTCAGCTTGATTGCGAAAGACAATATTGAACAATTATATGTCAATCATAAACTTTTATTACATTTATGTTGTGTTAATTATGCTGTTGTAAATATGACATCCATATTTTAATGGGCATCTTTTTCTCAGCCACCTCGTTGGGCATTTTGCCTGTTGTGGCGTTGTATTTGTATTTTATGCAATGATAGACACACCACCAGTGTTTTTCCATTTCTAATTTTTAACTAAATTTTTTTCTTCCTACATAATAAAATTCCAATGATTCACGAGTATTCAACCCGGCAGGGAAAATGACCGTGGTCTGTCTAGTCACAAAAATCACAAGTCCCATGTGTATTGATAGGGCCAAAAAATGGGGGCGGGGGCAGAAAAAAATCTGCTTTTTCAGTGCCCATCCTTGGTTAGAAGTATCGAGAAATAATTTAAAAAAAAGTATAACAGAAGAGATAGAAGGAAAAACTAGCCTTTTTCTTCGAAATTGTTTTTCACCTTTTAGCGAAAGTTCCATAATTTTCAACTCGCTTATAAAAGAATATGTTTTGTACATTTAAAATTAGATCTTTGACAACCTTTTGCAAATTACTCGCTGAAGCGAGCCTCTCTTTATTGGCCGCACTCGTTATGTCGGACTTTCACTGCATTTAAGACAAATTTTGAATTTTTAAATCAAGACTTCAAATGTAATTACTCTATATTTTTAGACAAATTCGTTGCCTTCCTACTTCAGTCAACTGTGGATACTTGGTAACGAGTGCGTCACGGTAAAGCAGTTTGATCATAGATAGACAATGACATAATAACATTACGAGTCGTATTGATGGACTCTAGTCGAGAGATACAATACTAAATTTCTCTAGACATTTGATTACAAGAGGTGACTTTATTTATGAAGCGAATCACGGTTAAAAAAAAAAGGAGAAAGTCCGTGACTTTTCTAGATATCAAGCCCCTTTTACCAGTTAACAAACGGAATTACGCTGTTCAAGTGTTCAAGAAGAAGATTAAAACAGAAGCGTCTGGGAAAGTTCTCCAACACTTAATTTTAGTCGGAGATAGGAGTACGTACTATCACCCTGTAGAAGCCAGAAAGAGCTAGAATGAAACAAAGAAAGTAACCAAAATCTAAATTAGGTTTACAGCGCTTGACGGGATTCATCTCACTTTCTCTCTCTCTCACTCTCCCTCCTTTGGTTTTTGTGATATTTTAGTTTTTACGTCTGTTACAGCAAGCATTACATATAACGTTGTTACGGATAAAATCTCTCTTAACTTCAAGGAAATTGTTTTTCGTTAGCTAGAGTTAGACTGAAGATAAGGAAGAGGAGGAACTGGGATGAAGAGGAATGATCAATAGAGAGGACCGATTCTCCTCTCCTCTCTCACTTTGCGTAGAGAACGTGCTCTTTCACCCCAGGAATACTTTATTTATTTATTTACTTATTCATTATTTTCTTCTCGTGCAATGGTGGTGGAAGTTTTGGTAATTTAATTCCTCTCGGTGGGATGCACGTCGGGTGATTTATCCTTAACAGCATCATAGGGATTCTTAAAGGCTCTGTGCTTTTTTGATGAGAGGCAGAAGATGTGTTAGGCATCACTCTTTTTTTCGTTTTTCTCTATCTTTCAAGTGGTGGTAACGTGTTATGTTGTACAGAGGTCGAGATGTGAAGATAAATCTTAATTTAATTTTGAGAAATTTTTTTATTTCGTGCTCGTGACAATAGAGAAAATCGGTGTGGGCATACGATTCAGAGATAAATACAGGGTGTCCCTTAAATTCGTAAATAGTTTAAAAATTCATAAATTGAAGGAATTGGTATATTTGAATGCGATTAAAGGAAAGGGCTTTGAGTTTTCCTAAAGTCATTCTTCAGCTTTTCCGAGGCTTAGTTCGTCCTGGACTGTTGTACGCATGCCGTAAGATTTTGTGGAGACCATGCCTACAGAGGGAGGAAACATAGAATTGGTTGAGGGAGACGCCAAGAAGAGCTACGCGTCCTCTTGTTGACACACAAGGCTTCAGTTATTAAGAAAGACTTGATTTCTTGAATATGATTAACATTGGAGGTACGCAGATGTGAAATGGATATGATCGTAGCGTTTAAAATTTTCAACGGGATGGATAGGATGGACCATCAGTTATTGATACACCGTCAATCGACTGCTACGACAAGGGTGCACTAGCATAATTTAGTAAGGGACAATTTTAGGTTGTGGTGTCGAAGGGAGACCATTATTTATATTGGGTTGGTGTATCTTGATTATGTTTGACAGCGATTTTTGTTAGGGCATTTTTTCAGCTACCTCGCTGGGCAATTCGCCTGTTGTGGAATTTGTGTTTGCATTTGCATTTTTAAAAGTTATTCTCACGAAGGGCAATTTTTTTTGATACTGAAAAATAGTTCAAAGTTTTGTTGATAGAAGGTACTGCATGAAAGTCCGGCCGAAATGATTGGACCTAAAGCTTTTTTCGATCTCTCCTGTAAGAAAAACGTTCGTGGGACTTCAGCCGACGATTCTTGGCTGAAGTAAAGCAATTTCACCAATAGTGCTTTATTCACGAATGTGAACATTACAATGGAAATGAATGTATGCACCAGAAACAAGAAAACTCAAAAATGAGATGTTAATCACACACCCTTTATTTTATGACTCTAATTTTTGCATATTTAGTGATTTGCTTTCGAGCAAATTAGTAGAGCATTCTACTGACAGAAACTTGAACTATTTTTTTTCCTGTACCAAAAAAAATCCTCTTTTGTGAAAATTTTTTTGCTCAGACCGTTAACCGAGGTTCGGACAATCAAGTTCATACTGTAGGATAGTGGTTCCTAATTAGGGGTGCCTGGACCTCCTGCAGGAGTGCCCGGCTTAATTGTGGAGGTATAAAAATTGTGTTAAATTAAAAACAAATAATGATATAGATAAATTAATTCAGAGAACTTTCAACTGAATCAACGTGCTAAAACACCATTGCAACATTCGTGGACTGAAGCAGTAATGTCGTTATAATATGGCAAGAATTGTACTTGCGGTGACATCTGTCAATAGGAGTATAGAACGTTGTTTTAGATTTTTTGCAATCCAGTAGATGGGATTGCCCCGCATCTTATAGTACTTAAGTACTTAATAGAATGCCCTCTATTGTTCGAGAACATTCTCACTGTTAGATGGTTATACTTTCTACTAACGCTATAAATGTGTGTGTGTGTGTGTGGGGGAGGGTCTATGACACACTCCAAGATTTCCGGTTGGTCCACGACTAAAAGTGCTTGGGAACCGCTGCGCTGTACAGCTACTAGCTATCATAGTTCTTTATCCAAAGTTACAGGGGCAAACACGCACCACATTTTGAGAATACGGGGAACATCTGCATATACTATAGCTAGAAAATGACTGAATTGAGGGAGTTTAAAGCTATAATAAAGGACAAATTTTAGCAGATATTTCTCCTTTTTAAATCCATATAATGTTAAATAAATTTGTAAAAAATAAGCTCGCAATTTACGTGAAACATTCTCTTCTTCGTGGTTTCACTTGATTTCGCGTGCGCTCTCTTAGACCCTCGTGTAGTATCTTTGATTATAGAAACGTAAAAATATTATTTGGTTGTTCCAGTTATAAGACTTTGGTATACTGAAGTTTGACTACAATCACTAAGAATTTCAGCAAATATTTGAATTTAAAAGTTGACGATAAAAAATATTAGATGATGCTTGAGTTGAAACGACATTTTGATGTGAGAAAGACTAAATATTTTTCTCGTAATATGATAAATACGTAATTCATTTGCTGTTAAAATATTTTAAAATAATATTGAAAGTTATAATTTCAACAATTTTCAGGGTGTCACATAAATTCAAGCAGCTTTTTTTTAAAAATAACGGAAAATCAAAAAGTATCGGGAAGTGCAGTTTATGCCCCAAGACTCGTCGAACAGTCGAAATTTTTCCAAAAAAAGAGAGAAAATTAGCTGAAATTTTTGCCGATAAGTAGATATATTTAGCGACACGTTAACAAAATACATGGAAGAAATATTATTATCTGCGTCATAGAAACTCCCCCCCCCCCTCCTCAAATGCTCTTTTATACCATTGGCACCATCACAGTCTTACATGGAGCTGCAAAAAAATAACGCAATAAAGTCATAATTCAATTTGCATTCGCTGCTGTCTTGGAAGAATTTGTTCATAAGCTAGTGGTTGATTCCCATCGTCTTTTAAAAGGATTAAATTCGCTTATTATTCGCTTCGACTGTTTTAAATGTCAAAGGGTGCAATCCAGTGCATCGATATGATGATTTTGAATGATTTTAAAAAAATCATTCAAATTTCCTTTGTCCTTTGAATGATTTAAAAAAAAAACATTCAAAGGACAAATTCATTGAAAACTTTGTATTGATTGAAAAATCCCAAAAAAAAAACACTTAAAAATAAAATTGGTCTGTGTTTTTTTACACAGTACGAAATTTCCTTTAAACTTATGGGTATGTATGTCTGGATAGCAAATTCCTACTATTTAACAACTGTGGAAACAATGAATTCTGGTCTGGTCTGGTACCAATTGCACTGAGAAATTTGTGCTTGTTTTGTGGTCTTGCTGATACTGCCATCTGTCTTCCAAATTTTGGAGTAAAATGCCAAATGCTTGAATTTTCATCTTATGTGAGAATTGTGTTGTGGGTTTGTAGAGACATTTTTTTTCAAATTAGAGGCCGGCTCGCATTCATAACTTGAAGTGGGAGGAACGCAGAAAACAAATCAACTTGAGCAATCAGTATTTTGGTTATTACGTTTATATTTAATGTGAAATTCTGTCTGAAAAACAATTGCTCACATAAGTACGTCGAACCGCGAAGATACTGAGTACACCGAATGAAAGTTTCTGATACGAGTCTGTAAGACTATCCGAAGCGTTTAGAGTCTGTTGCTTTCGGTAGTCCGCTTATCTGCTCAAGCTGCCGAGTCAGACTGAACTTCAATAATTTATTTATTCCATTTCAGTACCGAGCCCTACAAATTTTGTGACCCATAAGCCTTATTTAGTTTAGTATTGGTCCAGCGGTGGTAAAAGTTAAAAATTCAATTAATGCATCACTATAATGTGCTGTTACACTTGTTTATAACGATATTGAATGTTCCATGAATTTTTGTCGCGCGGTAGCCCATGTGGATAAGATACTCGCCTAAAGTACCAAAGGATGTCTAGTGGGGTCGCAAGTTCGATATCCGGTTCGTCCTTGTCAGAAAACTTTCCTGACACAGGGATACAACAAAAAAAAAAAAACGACGACATGACCACAGAAAAAATTGCTACCGCAGGGAGTCCCCCATCGAGGGGTTAGCGCACCAACCTCTCGATGAGTATAAAAACAAGCCTTCCTTTCGGAATCGGCAATAAATTGTAGGTCCTGGTCTAATTAGCCCTCGTGTGCAGAAAATGACCGTGGTGCGACAAAAATGATCAAGTGATTAAATTTTTGTCGTTACAACCAAGGTTGCCATTTTCACGACCTGTTTTGCGGAAAATGTAATCAGGTGTGCGATCAAATGCTGCGCAAGAAGCTGTAATGTCATAATGATTAGGTGACTGTATTTGATAAAGAGAAAACGAGAAATTGGGGATCATAAATACGAGAATGACCAACTCTCGCCAAAAATATTACTAACTGTGAGAAAAATAGCCAAATATGGCTAAAGAATAATCCTCGGCAAGAGAAATACATTACTAGAAAATATATTTAGTGTTCTTTTAAATGCATTTTTCGGGGAGGGTGGGGGGACTAACATGGCAAATGTTATGATGATTATTTGTAACCATACTCATTTTTATAAATTTCATAAATTACGCAAAATACATTCACCTCTGATTCTAGTAAAGATTAATAATTAAAGTAAATTACATCCAAACATTTTTTTTTCAAAATGGAAAAATTCTAATAAAAAATACGTATTAGAAGCACGTCGGAGCGGCAAACTTCTTAAAAATACTTTTCTCCGTTGGGTATCAAAAACGCCACGAAAAATGTGTCGTTATATCTGAGTTCGTGGAATTGTGAACGACGTTAAAAGCAAGGTTCATTAGCATTGTTCTCTATAGGGGCCAGCCCATACTGCAAATTATTGACGTTATGACCGAGGTGTTGTTAAAAAACGGAGGCCGTTATAACCGAGTTTGATAGCAGTTTAAATTTAATTTTCAATTTAATTTTAGAATCTCTCTCTCTCTCTCTCTCTCTCACACACACACACACACACAAACACACACACACGCACACTTCCAAAATACCATATTATCATATTTTCTCCTCGTGGACAACGTCTTATCCAGCCCCCACCTACTCTCATCCAGGAGCGGGCTCTTTTCAGTTTATCGAATTGAATTTAATCAAAACTAAATTTATGATGAATAAAAATTTTGTGAATAGGATCAATCCCGGAAACCGTGGGCCAGGGACGGATCTAGAGAATGAGAGGAGTAATCATCCTTCCCAAGAGCTGAATTTTAAGAGGAAAAAAATGGGTCTGTGTAAAATACGGGACGATCAAATGAACCTACACAATAAATCGCCCCTCCCGACATCGTCCTGGGTCAACGCATACCCTAGGTGAATCAGTCCAGCGAGCTGCCTTCTTTTGGGGGTTCTCTGCGTAGTCGCCACAACATCATGGGTTCCCGGGCAAAGTGATGTATTCTGGGACCTTATACGTAGGTGGAAGTAACAGCTTACCATATTTGCATATATATATATATATTACACTGGAAAATCGTATTAACAGATCTCATCATGTAAAATGCATCCTTCCCCATGGACATGAGTGCCTGGCTATGCCCACATGGGTAAAGATGACATTGAAAGCTCTGTTGGATTTCAAAAATTGTCTCAGTTTTTCCACCACTTTTTACTTGAAAGCTTTATTTGTTCCAGATCTATGTGGTCCCCTTTCATCTGATTCTCACTCGCGTCCCACTTAGAATATCCCAGGACCCCAAGGGTGTCATATGGCCCCAGGTTGAGAAACACAGTTCTAGACCATTCACTGAGCAGTACCGAAACATTTTGATTGATTACCTCACTAATGCAATGCGTATTTATACAAAAAGTACACATAACAGTATCAATAAGGGAAGCTGTCAGTGCATGAGTTCAACGAACCACTTTCTTGATAATAATCTTTCTCTCGAACAAAAAAAAAGGAAAGAAAAGGTGTTGGGAGGAAACCTATTTTTCTGGCTGAGAATATTCGGTACCCTTCTCAAGATCTCCCATAAGAGCCGGTCCATTTCGCGTGCCCTCTGCCGTTCCTTAATGTATCCAAAGAATCGGGGGTGGATGTCTGGCGGGAATAAGAAATAAGAGGAACATTAACTGTATGGGTCATCTTCTAGAAGACACTCAGGAGAAAGTATCTCGGAAGCCACCGTCGTACGGTCAATATTGACTTGACGAGAAATAAAAATTCCGTTACGGTAAAACGATTTATCCTCTATCTCTGTCCCAAAAAGCGGAATGCAACTGACATGTACCTTAGACGGAGGAATTGACTATTCTTTCGAATTCGAATCCATGCATCCCAGAAAATACACACAAAATTAAACTACCGTAAACGATGCTCTTATACAACGTTTCAGCTCCGCCTCAAGCTTTTAATACTAAAGTCATTTGTACAGTAAACAAGTAATTTAATTTATATACTTGATGCAATTTGATTACATTCAACACAGAAAACGTTGACAAAATTTCTGCGTTCGAAACAAAAGTAATCAATTCTTATGTAATTCGGTGCGCTGAACACAAAAAAGAGGTATTAGTTAAATGTTCTTAAAACACATTTTACAGTAAAACGTGTCATCAGCCGTCACTTCTCTAATCTATGGCCTTCCCGATCCCCGGACCTTAATCCATGCAATTTTTGGTTTTGCGGACATTTGAAACGTCTGGTATGCCGTGACAAACCAGGAACTTTACCTGACCTTAAACGCAGCATTTCACGACACGTGCTGAACATTTCTCCGCACACACTTGGGTTAGTTGTGGAACATGCAATCTTGCAATTTCGCATGGTAACTGAAAATGATGGCCATCATGTGGAATATGTTTTGTTACAGTAACAGTTGTAAAAGTGTTTTTATTAATTGTAAAACTGTTTAGCAATTGTAAAAGTGTTTAGCAATTGTAAAAGTGTTTAGCAATTGTAAAAGTGTTTAGCAATTGTAAAAGTGTTTTTATTAATTATAAAAGTGTTTAGCAATTGTAAAAGTGTTTAGCAATTGTAAAAGTGTTTAGCAATTGTAAAAGTGTTTTTGTTAATTGTAAAAGTGTTTTTATTAATTGTAAAAGTGTTTTTATTAATTGTAAAAGTGTTTTTATTAATTGTAAAAATTGTAAACGTTTGCTAAATGTGTCATTTCTTAATAAAACGCCCTCTGACGGCGACATGTTCAACTATGTTTTTCCCGCGTGAAACAAATTCCCATCACTTCATGAAGTCCTCCACAAAATTTCACAATTTTCTGATGACTGGTTTCGCCTGTAGGCTACTTCAAAATAGGGTCTCTTAATTATGGACACCCTGTACATAAAAACAGAACACAAATATCTAGAAACAATAAAAGTGCATAGAAATGTGAATATACAGTCAAATCCCGTTATAACAAAAATCTCGTTTTAACGAACACTTTTCTAATCTCCCAGTCAAGTCTACATAGAAACAATACAAAAAAACCTGAAATTCCTTTATAACGAAATATCGTTATAACGAAATAATTTCTCCGGTCTCTTGGAGTTCGTTATAACGGGATTCGACTGTATTACAGCATAATAGTTCATGCATCGGCTTCTGACACGTACTTCGTTTTGCATTTCGCTTGAACTGGACATAAGGACCACCTCTTACAATTGTCCCACAGTAGTCAGCCAGTATCGAGGTTGACCATTTTTCCTGGTATCGTTGTTTTATGACCCTTACTACTTTTTCCACCATACAATAACACCCGTAAAGTACTTTTTAACTGCCAAAGCCAGATTTTTCCTAGGAGCAGGTTATCTGCGCCGCGTGTTAAGTGAAAACGCTGATTGGTTAAAAATAACCTGAATTTTAGGTTTTTAACCAATCCCCTCCTTCACGCTGCACACGGTGCAGGAATCCTACTCCTAGGAAAGCCCGGCTTTAGACAGTAATATCTTAAACACGAGAGCCAATAAAATTTTTTGCATGAAGATTTTTTTCATGTTCAGCAGGTCAAATCCATTCTGAATTGTTGTCCGGTGTTATAAGTAACCAAATGTCTGCGATTTGCTGACTGAGGACTTGCTCGTTGGATGCTCGGTGTTTAATGAAGCAAATAGGTTGTAATAATAAACGATGCAACCGCCATTTTTAGAGTTTTAGGAAATTATAGAGCACATACAAATAGAGCGATGTAAAACAAATTAGTGGAAAATTATCTGAGGTAATTTAATAACCAAATTTTGTTACTATCTGCGACGAATGGTATAATTAATGTATTTCGGGATGGCAAGTGATTTCTCTTGCAGATAAGCTGTGCCCGTAGAAAGTTTTCCAATATTTCGGAAACACAAAGAACTCGAATAGTAGGAAAAAAGTGATATTACTCTTTCGGGGAGGGAGGGGGGGGGGTTATTGAAAACCATCTCAACGTCGAAGAGAAACTGCAGTGTATTTCGTAATACCTGTGAAAACACTAAACCCTAGTAACATACCGGCGAATTGAATGTAAGGTACCCATGCCCGAAAAACCGAATTTCCAACATCCCCCCATCAGATTTAATGTCTTCTCCCGCTGCGCTTGGAACTTCAAAACACTGCAGATGTCCATTAAAAAATCTATAGTACATGACATGACACTCAAAGTGACATTAAAACTATTGGACTTACCGTGAGTTGTTCAACTCCAGAGACACATTGCAATGGCTGCCATTAATATCAGCAGTAAACCGTACAAGATTGGGTAAGAGATTCCGCAGAGATATTCCAAACATATCCATACTAAATTTTTCCCCATCCTATAAAGAGGTAAATTTCAATACGATTTTTTTTTTCTAAAATGTAGAAATCACATAAAAAAATGTAAATAAAATTCATTTTTATTCTTGTTTATTTGGAGCTAGTAAAAATAAGTAAGAAACCCATTTTTAGTGGAATTTATGCTCAAACCTTTCAAAAGTTCTTAATTAAAGTTAATTTTAAACGGCCTTTTTTTTTCCATATAACACATTTTTTCCCACATTTTTAATGTGAAATACCTGCATTCCTTTTAAGGAAAAAAAAGCGATAGACAGCACAACACTCAGTTTATTTGAAGGGGAAAATATTATGTAAATTAAAAATTGTTTTCCTTAATTAAATTACCATTTCTAACTAATCTCCAGGATCCAGTTCCTCAGGAGAACAACTCAGCTTGGCTTTATTACATGGCAGGAATGGATAACTGAGAGTTCACAGATGTATTTTAAACATAAATCACTGCTATATGATGATGATGAAGCAGCTACTAGAATTATAATCAAGAAAAAAAAATTTAAGGAACTGTTTTTCGGTCTTTTAAGTAAATTCTTTCGGAAGAAGAAGAATAAGAAGAAAAAAAACCCAATTTACAAGAGTTTTGAGAGAGTATTTTAACTACTGAAAATTTTATGATGAAAATAAAGGGCGGAAAGAATCCTTTTAGTGAATTTTCATGCGCTTAACTTTTCGTTTTACCCGCAGCTTAAAATTTTTATCCGTACAAAACGAGACGCATGTCTTTAAGAGCTGAAAACCTAATTTCCGTTCCTAGCTGCTCTTATCTAGTCTTTCTACTATCTGGAAAAGAAGTGAAAAACACGATAACAAGAAAAACAGAGCTTTTCACAACGTTTCTGACATTTTATGTTAATATTCCTCCCCAACATCACCCATTGTATGAGGTTACAACGTGTGCAAAGCGAAAGAACTTTATTGAAAAACATTAATGATGTAAGAATTCTGTCATCCAATGAGATCTTGTCATTTAAATTTTATGAATTTTTACCTTTTAATAAAAATCGTCTTTGTTATAACATCATATTTGTGAGTTTATGTCTCAAGTCTTTACACGAAGTTAATGTTTAGTCATTTTTCAAGTTTTTATAGAGTTATTCGCTTGTTAAATTCTTTAGGTGTGTCTTTTCTGTCCTTCTTACTTGGTTGCTTACTTACCGTGAACTTGGAACATTTATTTCAAATATAGATAAATGAAATCAATTGAGATTGATATATTTTTTCATATGCTGCTTAACTCACTTTATAATAGCTCGGATAATACGAGAATTTTCAAAACAATTTTTGGTTTATTTTCTAATTTCATTAAAGTTTTCGATTTTTTTTCACGAGAGCTCAATAAAGAATTTTGGTGAACATGAAGAAAATGTCTTGGACTCCACGCGTGTAAATATTTTTTAGAAAATTTGACGTGCCAAAGCAACATTCCGAAAACGTTTTACACGTTTTCTTAACGTATTTATATAGGGTGGGCGAAAAGTCCATGACTTATTGTGAACAGTAATAAAAAAAACAATATCGACACAAAAAATTGTATTTTGACCGAAAATAGTTATCACGGCGGTTTTTTTTGTTTGAGATGAATTGAAAAAAAAATTAAAGGAATTTCACACAGAGATGGCGATGTAAGAAACAGTCGGTATAACACATAAATAATGTAGATTAGCGGTTCCCGAATAATTTTAGTCGTGACACCACCGGAAATCTTGGTGTCTGCTATGGGTTCGCTCTCATTTATAGCAGCAGGAATTACAAATACAAATACAAGGCCGCAACTGGCAAAATGCCCAACGAAGTGGCTGAGAAAAAGATAGCTCTCGAAAAATGGAGGATATATCTATCCAGTATTAGTAAAAGTCATGCTACCTACTGGACTGCGAAAGAACCAATAGTTTCGTTCTCCTATCGAGAGATGTCATCACAACTATAATTTTTGTCAAATCATAACAATATTACTACTGCAGTCTACCAACATTGCAGCGGTGATTTTGTACGTTAACTTAATTAAAAAAACATTTCTTTTTTTAATAATTTATTTAATTTTATATTATTTTTTCAACTTCAACATTTTTTTATATAACTGGGCCATGGACGCCTGGGATCCAGGCACCCCAATACAGGAGAAATACGCCATGATGATTATGTGCTGATTATGCTCCATGATGATATGATTTAGTGCTAACCGCACTATTTTATACCAATTGGTAAATTTTCTAACCATTTTGAAAATGTGTCATGGACTTTTCGTGAACCACCTTGTCTACGGTAATTGTGATAAATCGGTAATTATACATAGTCACCAACAATAGATTAATTTCACTGTAGTTAACATTTTTACCGGTGGTTATTATAGAGATGGTGGATATCACCGTGGTTATTATAGAGATGGTGGATATCACCATGGTTATTATAGGTGGATATAATTCATAACTCTCAAAAGATGATAGTAAGTTTGACAAGTATAAAAAAATCATATGGAATAATAATCACTTAATTAGTCCATACGTAACATCCGGTAAATTTGGTAATACATTGACAATTTATTTTAATTACCAATATGAGCTGGGAATTAAACAGAGTAACCAAAAAATGCGATGAATTCGCAATATATTTTTAAAATATGTTATACGTAACAAAATGGTCAGTAATTATGCATAATCACTGGATTCATCATTTTTACCGTAGCACATACGTATATATTATAATCAAATTTATAGCAGAAAAGCATGAATGAAGTTGCATTACAGAAATCAGAAAATATAATTGAAATAAAAGTTTTGTACAACACATGGATTGATATTTACCGATGAAGAAATTTAAATACATCAATGACAAATACATTTGAGTATGAAATAATTAATATCACGCATTAATATTTTTATGTAGAATATTTGCATTGGTACATAGGACTTTTCAAACAAATATATGTAACTAAAGTTTTTACTCTCAAGATTAGAACTCCATAATATGGAAAAAAAAAATCATTTCAGTCATTTTGTAATCGGAAACACTTGTCATGATGAAGAAAAAAGTTTTGTTCATCATGACATTTCACAAAATATCAAGTTGAAAGATACATACCAGACTTTATCATTGATAAAAGTTATCTGAAGAATAAAAATTGGAATTTCCAGCACATCATTATTTCATCGATAATTTAAAATTCCCATCGGAGACAATAAACAAATTTAGATGCTTCAAAACTCCGTTCAAGTATCGTATTCACAAGTTGCATTCACGTACCTAAATATGAGTTCCCCAATAAAAACTCTGAAATTCGAATCTTTCGAATGCTAAAGGGAATTAAAAAGAAACACACATCTAAAGTTTTCATTATTTTAATGGTGCGCAAAATATGTGCTTAACATCAAGCACAAAGAAAAAAAAAATCCATCAAAATTTCCCAATTTTCTCTTTCAGAAAGCTCTTTAGAATGGATCATGTTCGGTTTTCGAAAGCGTACACACACACACACACAACAATGTTGAATACTACCGATAAATAGTTATAAATATATGTATAAGAAGCATAAAATATATTGAAATCTCTTGATTTTTTTTTTGTGTTGGAATATATTTATAGGCTAACCCGAGAACACACACACACACGCATTATATAAGAAATCATGCAAAACAAACGAGGCCAGTAAAATGAAAGAAGTGGACTTGATGCATTATTTATTGAATACTAGAAGAGAGGAAAAATTCAACAAAGAAAAATTGGTACATAAACATTTTTCTATTTCATTTATAAGAGAAGTTTTTGATCATCCGGGACTTCAAACGCCTGCAACTGACAGTTGTTTTAAAATTCTCTTGTTTTTTCCCCTCTATTCTTCCTTTTTTCCGGGGGGGGGGGTTATTCCTTTCAACATGCAGCTAAATGCCCTGAGTATGGGATTATTATCATTTCTTTATTTTATCAAAAAAAAAGTAAACACCTTTTCTTTTCGCTTAAATTTACATTTTGCAATAGAAATTAAATAATTTATGAAGTAAGATTTTTAATTCAGAGACTTTATAATATTACCATCTTTTCCATTGTATAATATGATTTGTTATTTTTTATTTCCCGGTATCTATTCATCTTATTTATAATATCGAATTTCGAATACAAAAGGTAATTATAAGGGAAGTTTTCATCTTTTAATGGGACACAAAACATGTGCTTCACACTAACCACATGAGCAAATATCCACCAAAATTCCAAATTTTTCCTTCAGAAAGCTTTTTAGAGTAGCTCATGTTTGGTTTTCGAAAGAATACACACACACACACACACAACAATGTTGAATACTACCCCTTCAAACTGAACACGGTTTGACAATTTAAGCCATTTCTCCAATGGGGGCCGGACTGAATACTACTACTACTGAACCAGACATGCATTTCGTCCACATTCCTCTGCGGAACTTCTAACGAATTGGCACATGTTGGAATGTATGTGTATATGTGTAGTGAACCTGACGTGAAGTTTGTTTCTGTGTAATGCTTGTTGTGTGTAGTGCTTTCATCTGCCATCAAGTTTTCCAACTATGAGTGAAGTGTAATGATTGAATAATTGTATTGTTGTAGGCCTGTTGCTCTCTGTGGCGAGACTTTTTAACGGGGAGATCGGCTCGCATTCGCACCTCGAAGTTGGGAACCACAGAAAACCAACTCCACCGGACCACCGGTCGGACTGAATACTACTGATAAATAATTATAAATGTATGTATAAGAAGTATAAAATATATTGAAATTTCTTGATTTTTTGTGTTGGAATATATGTATAGGCTAACCCGAGAAAACACACGCGCGCGGGCGGGCATTATATAAGAAATCATGCAAAACAAACGAGGCCAGTAAAATGAAAAAAGTGTACTTAATGTATTATTTTTTTTATTGAATATTAAGGGAGGAAAAAAAAATTCAACAAAGAGAAATTGGTATACATAAATATTTTTTTTAAAATTTCATTCAGAAGGAAGTTTTTGATCATCCGGGACTTCAAACTCCTGCATCTGACAGTTGTTTTAAAATTCCCTTGTTTTTTTACTCTATTTTTTTCTGCTTTTACTCCTTTCAACATGCAGCTAAATGCTCTGAGTAGTATGAAATTCTCTTTTACTCTTATTATTTCTTTATTTTATTAAAAGAAAAAAAAAATAAACACGCGTGCTTTTTTCGCTTAATTTTTTTTCTTTTGCGATAGAAATTCATTTATTTCTAAAGTAAGATTTTTAATTCAGAGACTTTATAATTACCATCTTCTCCGATGTATGTAACATCCTTTTCTGTTATGTTTCCCCCCCTGTATAGTATCTATTCATTCATCTTATTTCTAAACTTTTAAAATTGGAAAAAAAAAAGTTCTAACGGAGATCAAAGTATTTTGTTGGCGGAAAAGAGAACCAATAAGGATTAAAAGCACATTGAAAGACTTGATCGAGTATCTGACCTTAATTAGGAGAAATAATCAATGAAAATCATTATAGGCAAAATTTTAAATTTTCAGTAAACGCTCCATAAAAACTAATTATATATTCGTGATGTTAAGCATTTTAGTTTGAGGGAAAAAACCCCCCTTTTTTTCACATACTTTGGCATGCGAGTGAGGCGTAGTTTCTTAATATTTAACGAATTTTTAAATTTTGTGTTCTAATATTTTTATTTAAGCAATCATTTTAGTATTTATGCTTTTGAAGAATTTCAACTTCATTATTTATGAAATATAATATTCTTTTGCTATGTTGTTTTTTTTTATGTACTTATTTTTTTATTTGGGGATATTCATACTTGGATATTTTCATTATTTTACTACATACAGGAGAACTCTGATATAACAAAATTACTTGATTTAACAATTTTCAAGTCCCCGTGACTATCTAGAATTCTATTTAATGCATGAAAATGTTGGTACTGTTCGATTTGCTAAATTGAGGGGTGCGAATGCATTTAAATCTTCTCTCAATACTTAACTTCATCTTTTGAATGTTTGAGAAAGTCGTGATTGAATTAATTGATGTTAGATATCTTTCACTGATTATGGTATCACATTTGAAGTATTTACTAGTATTTACTAGTAGTATTATTACGGTCCCAAAGTGTCCTCAAAAAATTGTGAAAAAAAAGTAAAACATTCATCTCACCCAGAAATACATAAAAAAATTAGCAGTGATTGCAATTATTAAAGCCTCAAAAAATTATTAACAATTATAACAGTCATCTACTCATCACCTCTCGCGCTCCTTGGCGGATACCTATAAAAAACAACTTATTTTCACTTTCTTTTCCTTAAGGCCTCCAGCTTCTCTGTTCCACCCACAGAAACTAGTTATTTATTTATTTTTCTCTCTTTCATTTCTTTGCTTGAGCATGTGTTGTTTGAATGACGTCACTCTGATACTTTGAATTCCGGGATTTTTTAATTCACTCTTGGCCCCTATTGGCGTTCAAAATATTAATATTTGCAATTTCTTTTGAGTGACAAAAAAAAAACAACAAAAAAAAAAAAACGCATTATTTTTCTTTCTAAAAAAGAATAAAGTGCATAAAATGTAACTTTTGATGACCCATATTTGACACTCAATTAAAATATGTATTTGAACTTAACGATCATGATAAAAGACAGCTCCATCTTAAAACAAAATTTCCATTTCCAGTCGATGAAAATCCACCAGAAAAGCTAGAAGCTTACCTGTCAAAAACACGCTTCCACAGTCAACCATGTATATATATAATCTTTCCGTTTCAGGTCATACAAGAGTATTTGGTTATAAATTTGATAATCTTCAAGCAAAAGCTGATTTTTCATCCCGATATCACATACCAAAGAAAATAAAAAATACAAAAATTCAGCCATAAAAGCAAATTAGATAAAAGCAATTAAGTAGATCGGAAACTTTTTGGAGAAAGTTCAGGGAAAACAAAGATAAATGTTCTAAAAATTTCTTCCGCCCTGTTATCAATTTCTCATATTCTCATCCAAACGTCTCAGTCCAGAATCGATATCGATCGACTTTAATTCTGTCTACGTTACATAAAATCGTTCACGGTAAGGTCATCACCTTTCATTCTAATTCTTAAATACTTAAATTCCACTAATCTTTACAGTGGCGGCAATACTTTTCTCATTTACCTTCGCAGACAAAACACTTTTCCTAGTGAGCAAAAAATAAATAAATAATACAAAAATATAGAAATTCGCTCTCTCTCTTATTGATATTATAATTTTTTTTTTCCAATTTTATACGTGTGAGTATTTTTGGAAATGAATTAGTAATGATATTTCATTAAAATTCAATATCCGAAAGTCGAGAGAAGATTTATTTATGTCATATAAGTCGAAAAGGAAAAGAAAAAAAATGCTGGGGATAGATATCGATTTCCATTACTCTCTACTGACTTACGCATCAGATATACTCAACAGAAATTCATCTTACAGTATTATGTGGACGAATCCTATATACATGGTCGCATCCAGCTTAATTGAATACGTGCTCATTCTAGTGAAATATCTAGATTTTAAATCATATGTTAGGAAAGCAGTTATTTAAAAAAAAAAAAGAATTGGTACAGAAGAGAAAAGATTTTATTTTTTAAAAGGAGATAAAAAAAAGAATTGGGAATGTCTGTTAAGGGTGAGGTTGTCTGGCTTCATCGAAAATTACAGAGGAAATGAATGGTAGTTCACGTAGAGAGAGAGACAGAGAGAGAGAAATTTATGGATGTAATAAATTAAAAAAATTGGTAGTAATAAATTTAAGGAAATGTAATATTGATGACGCAGACTTTGTTCCCTTTATTTTCCGGGGAAAAGAAAATTGCTGTTTTTCTCTTTAATATCTCTTCGTTACGTTTTTCTTTTCTAATTTTTGACCTGATGGGACGAGTTTTTTAGCATTAAAAATATTTATAACTTCTCAGAATTATTTTTTTTTCTTTTTGTAGCTGACAATTTCTAAATCATTTGAGAAATTGAAGTTCCTCCAGAGGGGAAGTTGGAATTGTGTAATTTGGAGTTCATTTGTTAATGATAAATCATAGCGTTTTTTTTAAAAATCTAGTTTTTGAATTTTTTTTCCCGATAATTTTCATTTCTTGGTATTTCTAGAAAATGTTCTATTAAAAATTCATATTTTTTTGTAGAAAACTTTTCCATCAATTTTTTATGTGGAAAAATTGCATGGGATGGTACTTGATAAATTAAAAATATATGTATGTTTGAGAGTGTCAGATAGAACTAGAAATGTGCACTAGAACGTTTAAAAAGTTACGGACTGTTTTTTTTAAAGAAAATAAAACTACAGAATAATGCCTGTGTTCAAATGGTTTATGTTTCAAAGTTGTATATAAACGATGGTAAAAAAATATAGTTGCACAGGGTGGTTACTTCAAAGAAAACACCACGTAATCAAGTATTATTAGTACTCAATCTTCCTTAATAAAAAGTTCAAAATTTTTGAATGTACCGGTCTGTTATTAAATTTATTTTCAAAGATCAATTATGAAGTTTTTCACAATATAAATGCAATTAAAAAATAATAAATAGTAAATGGTACGATACAGAACAAAAAAAAACGCACGTTTTCAATCTACTTCACCACAAACCAACTCCGGCCATATTACTACACCGCAATTTTTTGCCATTAACGAGTTTGGTTGAAAATGAAGGTGCTATCTATCAGTGGTCACCCCAGGCTCAGCAGGTAAATAACTTATTGTAGAAGTTCTTTACCCGATTCGAACCCATGGATTTTGACGGTGACCTGCAGGGCGGAAGACGAGCATCTTACCACTGAGCCACGCTGGCTGCGATGTTTTCAAAATTGCACTATACTTATTACTTTGCATTACACTTGTATACAGTAAAACTCCCCTCAATGGACACTCCTCAGATGCGGTCACCTCTCCTTTACGGCCAAATAATAATTTCCCCGTGTATAATGAAAGTATGCTTTTGAAACCCCTCATTCGCGGTCACCAATCTTTTACGACCGAACTTTTTCGTTATACCGGTGTCCGTAAAAGAGAGGTTTTATTGAAAATTCGTTTATAATTTTTTCAAAGTATCGCTAAGAAATATCCAAATTAAACGTACTTTATTGCTCTCGTAAATATAAATTTACTTTTTCACTTCGGTAGCTAATATTCTTATTCATAGCTAAAATAAATAAAATATAAATCAACTAATTTCTGCTCGTCAACTTTTTCTTTCAAACCTTTTTATCTCATTTTGTGGTTTCTGTGATAGCTATTCATTTATTTTCACTGATCCAAGAAAAACCGAAGCCAAGCTTATTTACTCGAAAACAAATTTCATAAGCAATATCTATCACTGAAAAACTTAAAAAAAAAGATCATGATGAGGAGAATAAATTATTGAATTTGAGCTTTAAAATGCTTAATTTGTATCTTGTAGGGACACGTTTTTCTTCTCTTTATTAACTTTTTCGTCTGTGTATAGATCTTCACCCCCCCACATCTATAATTATTCATGTAAGAGGAGTTAACTCAAGAAGAGAAAAGAGACGAAAATCTTCCTCTCATTGCCGATGCCAACCTTTTTCCTACCGTTTTAATTAAAAAGGTAAGATTAATGAACTACAAAATCGCTGCAGCTTAAAATCAGAGCGTTAATTAGCGGTAAATTTACGAGCAAAGGCAAAGAAAGGAAGACGAGAAAAATTACGATAGCAAAAAAAAAAAAAATAAAAGTTATAAAAGATAGCAAGAAAAGCATTTCTTGTGATACGAATTTTTAAGAGAAAATTTCAACTGCCGAGCTTAAGTGATAACTTAGTAACAGTCGTGAGAAGGTTTTTTGAATAATCTTCCCTAGTGTACAAAGAGCTGTAGTATCTTCTATGAAAAAAGATGGGGTGGAAATAGCGTATTCATTGAGATCTTTTCACTTTAAAAGTAGTGAATTCGTTAAATGGGATTTTGAACAGGAAATGAACTCGTTTAGTTAAAAAGAAATAAATATTCCCCTCTTTTTCCTCTTTTCCTATTTACTCTATCGTATACATGACACAGTGAATTTAGTATTCAAATCTGTCGGGCCTTGAAAGGAATAGGACAGTCTGTAAACGAAGATCCAGAATTATTCTGATTTAATTGAATTTTTTTAATGGATCTGTTCTTAGAAAATTAATGTGAAAAAAAAGGAAGTAAGGCCGAAGTTAAATCAAAACTAAATCCTTTGAAATGAGAAGTTTATTCCCCCATTCGTCACTGGTTTCAATGAATTAATTATATATTTTTCAATGTAAAAAGAGTAGTGTAAAAATGCTAATTGCAATTAAGTCTTGTGTTAATGCTTATGTAATTACATTCGTTCAAAAGGTTTCACTGAAAATATGTATAAAAGAAGAGTGTTTACATTCGTTTTATCATGAATATTGCGATTCATTCAAATTATGAAGAATTTTCCTCTGTGTTTATAACATGTTTCGCATGAAAGGTGTGACAGCACATGATTACCTTCCATGGAGAATCTTCAGATGAATTTCTCATAGAAATTAAACGGAGGGGGCTTAATTTGCATCTCAGAGAAATTCGGTGCAAATAAGCTTGTCTGAATATTAAGCCTTTAATTGAGGCTCAATACAA
Source organism: Pholcus phalangioides (assembly GCF_987345545.1). NCBI lineage: Eukaryota > Metazoa > Arthropoda > Arachnida > Araneae > Pholcidae > Pholcus > Pholcus phalangioides. The sequence continues at coordinate 13,560,992 of NW_028301594.1, forward strand.
GTTATCAGAAAATTATATATATATAAAACAAAAGAGAATATAAAATTTATCAGTGTACAATATGTGTTTTCCTGAAAATATATGAAACATTGAAAATATTTGAAATTATTCACATCTTATGACAGTTTTTTGCTGTATTCCATTAAAAATTCATGGACTTTGACAGAATTGAGAGGAGCTACTTGGAATATAATAGCTTTTACATCGTAACTTAAGGGTCATATGTCTGGTGAACATTGTTTATGTTCAGTGACATTACTCATTGTCAAATACTTCACTTTTGGTAGAAAATAACCCCCCCCCCCTAACTTATACAGCACGGAATATTACCTTGTTGGCAATTTTCAAAGTACAGTAAATACCAATTATGGTAGAGAAGCAGCAGCTAAAAATCACTGTGAACAGCCCACGTAGAGGAAAAAATGTCGCAATTAACTTCTGCTCTAAATTTAGATACGAGAACGTCCTCTTTGCTCCATTTTTCTAAAGAATTCGCTATTAGATCCCGGAGCGACAGAATTTCTGGAATCTTTCTGGAACTTACGTGGAAATTGCTTTCCGAAAACTGCCATTGTAAATCGATAGACTTTTATAGCGGTTCATTTAGAAGTTTCTTTTCTCCTGTCGCTTTTCTGGCTGTTCACATCCGTTTCACTAAGTTATTGAAAGTGACGTTTTTTTTTAAAAAACTTTCTATAGAAATGAGAACTTGTTCGATGAAAGGTTAAATCTTTCGCTAAATGATGCATCTAATTAATTTCAGATTCTTCCTAGACGAGATTCATGTTCGAAATGCGAACGAAGTTATTTATTGTTTTCCGTAAAATATCATTTTAGGCTCAATCTCCAAGTTCTTCAAGTATTAAAGAACTTTTAGTTTAATGCGTCGTCAACTTCGAAGTTTCAAAAACACGATATTTGTTTGATGATGGATCGCAGTATAATTACTTCGTGATTTATTTTTCATTTTACGATGATCGATGATAACGTCATATATATGAAAAAAAAAAAAAAACTATCTACTCAAATTTCTGGATCGAGGATATTTGGTTCAAGATTGGAAATAAAAATGTTGCAAAACCTTCCAACGTTTACTGCAAGAATTTTACATTTATACCTTCGTTGAGAATGAAAAACGACCATGCTGCAAGACAGAATTCTTTATTCGAATTCATTTGGAAGAAGATACTAATGACGAGTATTTACCGAACGTACGTAAATCATTAACAACGTACGCCCAGAAAATATTTTGTTCACAACGAACTACTGTTAATTCAATTTGTAAATGAGGGAATCTCATTCTTCTCTAGCAAAACAAAACACGTTCTTTCTACGCAGATGTAAAAGTCTTCGAAGAAAAATCAGACATGGTTTGATTGGCGATGTAATGAACCAAGGGTTTTCTGTTTTTACTTCAATTATCTGACATAGTAAATTAGTCGAGTTCAAAGCCCAGACAAACATACCAGATCCAAACAAAAAAAATATCGATTACTATAGAACAAGAGAAAAAGAATCACAAAATTCTTGAGATCAATCACGCAATTCAGTTTCCCAATCCACATATATTTATTCCGTCTTAGAAAATATTGCTGTAATATTATTTCAAAGTTGGAATAATATATGTATTTCTAGCATTATTCAATAACAACTTTATTTTCGAAATTGAAAGCAAATAGTATGGTTTCTTTATTTATTTCTTCAATATTGCTTGGCTAAGGCCTATGCAAGAAAATGCGCTGGTGAAATTTGACAGAGGTTAAGCTGTATGTTACAAATTAGATCAAAAACTGTTGTGTACAATCGATAATGTGTGATGGGAAGTTGTAACCCAATCGGTTCTTGTTCGAGGAAAGAAATTAAATTTTTTGAACAGTCTGTGTGTGGATGTGAAGATAAGTTTAAATTTTGTGTAATGGATTAATTCTTCTGGAAAAGCGTGAACGTTAAAAGTGCTTTAGAATAGGGGAAGTTTCAATATGAAAATGGCTATGGAGGATCTTGAAAAAAGAAATTTAATCGAGAGATAATGTATAAATCTATGAGTGGAAAGCGGTTGGAGCTCAATTTCAGTAATGGAGTAGGAGGAATATCAGCAGTTTTTAAAACGAAGCGACCGCATTTGTTTTTAATGGATTCTAACTTGTAAAAAATCAGGAGAGCATATGGGGGTGGGGATCCAATATTTCACAGGCATATAAGCATACTGGAAGGACATAGGTTTGGAAGCATATATGTGTCGTAGGAGACGGGTGGAGTTTCTAAGATTTCGGCGAAGAAAAAAAAATGTAATCGACAGGAGGTTCCAACGGAGGTCGACAGAAATGATTATACCCAGATACAGTATTTATAATGAGAAACCTCGGTGATTATAGAATTATTATTAGAGTTGGAATATTCAAGGGAAGTCTTTTGCGAGTAAGTTTCATAAAAACTGTTTTTTAGTAGTTAAGAGGCAATTGCCAATACACCATTGTTGGTCGGATTCATTGTGTACTGTTTGGTAAATGACGCAATCGTCTCTAAAGAGTCTGATACGGCAATCGATAGAATTAGGTAGACCTTTTATATAAATTAAAAATAATAATGGCGGAAGGACCGTACCCTGTATCAGACTTTGGGGAATGGGGAGTTCTGGCTCTTGATGTTGACAAACTGACTGCGGTAAGAGTGAGGAAGGCTTCCACCGATTTGCGCAGTTGAATAGAAAGGCTAAATTTTTACATAGGCTAGAAGTTTATAATAGGGGCACCCGGTCGAAAGAGTTAGAAAAAGCCATTCAAGAAAAATATATGAATTTGCAGATTTTTGTCAATACTGATAGATACGTCGTGCATGAAAGAAACTAATTGGATGGATACAGATAATGATGGTCTAAAGCCGTGTTGATTAGGAAAAAAGAAGTATATCGAATCAAGGTGTGTGTGTGAGCAGATTTCCCTGGCAGCTATACGTTCAGAAAAATTGTAGCATGTAGAAGTAATAGCGACTGGTCTGAAATTAAGGGGATGCGAAAGAGAACCTCATTTATAAATTACTATTAGCTTATTAATCTTCCAGTCATAGGGCAAATTAAGAAAAAAAATTGTTTACTTTCAAACATTTTGAAAACCATATTAATATTTCTCTTGAATATGTTCTTAATGCGGAACTCAAATATTTGAATTGGGAATTAAAATTCCATTTGTGAATCAAGATGATAATAATTATAACAAATTAAGTTAAAAATGGGAAATTTGTTTTTAATCCCTTTATGAACGAATGTTCTTATAATATAAATGCTTTCAGCCTCTAATAGGAATTCGTAATAAAAATGCGGAATTATCACAAAGTATATTAGACACCTTCTAGATACCACGTCAGCTAAGCTATTTGGGGTGGGGGGGGGGGAGTCTTGGTCTATGGCAACAACTTCACTGATACGGAATAAATTGAAAGCACATTATTTCTCCAATAAGAAATATCTTTAAAAAACGTGCTCAGTAACATCTAACGTCAACGAGGTTTAATCGAAGGATTCTAGAAAATTAATTGATAATTTAAAAATATCTAAAGAAATTTTCTAGAATATAAAAATCCATCACTATAGAAGGCGAAAAGAATCAGAAAAATCGCAAAATCAATCAAACAAACCAGTTTCTCAACCCACGTATTCAGTCTTAGAAAATATGTCTACACATTGTTCCGATGTTTGAATATTATATTTTCAGCACTATTCTATAATAATTTAATTTTCGGAATTGAAAGAAAATAGTTTTCTTTAATTAAAAACAAATGCTTATTTTGAAAACCATATTCATATTGATTATGAACTTAATAAACCGAAAACTCAAATATTTCGAATTTCAAATCAAAATCTCATTCTCTCTCCCTCTCGGGAATCAAGAGGGCTGAAATACAGTAAAACCTCACGATAACGGACACCTATGGGACCAAAGCTTTTGTCTGCTATTGGAGAGGTATGATACACAGTAGAACCTCGTTTATACTACTTTTACATTTATATGACGTTTGATTTCGGTCGCAATTAGTTCCTATATGTTACTGTATGTTACTGTGTGTAAAAGTGATACACCAGTGGTTATGCATGATAATTATCGAAAAAAATGTTTGATTAAATTTTACTACATTTATCACTTTTACCGGCGGTTATGCATAATTCCCAAATAAAGTTGGAAAGTCTGATAAAAATATAGGAAAATGTATAACCTTTCTTATTTCATTAAAGCAACTAATTTTTACACGTACATGATACGTGCGCATTACATATCCATATTTTGCAATACAAATTAAACTAAAATAAGTTTAAAGGGGATAAAAATATTTATAACAAAATATTATCAGTCTTGTAATGTTGGCTTTTTTCACACGTATCAATAAACGAAACCAACATTACCATTCGAATTCACCGTCTTGAACCATAGTTACGTTCAGTTAATCAAGTAATTAATTTACGGATTATAATATCTACCAATACGAGTTAAGGGATTGTGCATAATCACCGTTGAATACGATAAAAAAAATTCTAGATTTATAAACAAAAGTTCACAAATTAGACATTGGAAAAAAAATTAGTTTGTAGATTTTACTGTCTGCTATCGAGAGTGTCTGTTAACTGGGAGTAAAATACTTTAAAGCCCTATTCCACAGGACCGGGGATCAGAAAAGTGTCCGTTAGCGGGAGGTGTCTGCTAACGGGGAGTGTCCGTTAAGGGAGATTCCACTACTATAACGAATTGAAATAAAAAAAAAAGTTTAATCCTATATGATAACACATGTTCTTTAAATATCAATGTTTTCAAACTTTAATATGAATTTGTAATAAAAACATGTTAATTACCATTTTTGCGTTAATTAATATGTTACGACCAAAGACCAAAGTTCGGCCAGTTTGTGAATTGATTACCAATGTCTCATATTGAGGTTGAGGTGAAGCCAAAGTTCGGTTATTAGAAATCACTAGTGTTTCTTTTTTCTTTGGCCGACCGTTTCGCGAAGGGGCTGGAAATCCATGATCAGAACTCAATGTGCTGGTGTTACAAGGTCCGGTAGGAGGCTATCGATTCTATCGATACATCGAATCTATCGATTCTGGCTTAATGATGGCGTGCCGCGAAATTGTTGCAACAAATGTTGATAATAAATAGAGAATAAAAATAAGCAAATTCCAAATCACGAATTCTTTCTTTCGACTTTGGTTCATCACTACATGCCATTTCACGAACTGGCTGGCCAAAGCATCAAGAAAACATCGGACATTGGATGATACTCAAAATGGCCGGCCAATTCGCAAATTGCCCCATTACGGGCTTTGGCCGTAACGAACACATTCAAAGAGGGGAATTATCACAAGGTGTGTCTATTGCAGCAACTTCATTGATAAGGAGTCATTTATAGAAGTACATTATTTCTTCAATAAGAGAAATTAAAATTATATCTTTGAAAGACGTGCTTTTAAAATCGAATATTAACGAAGTTGTATTGAAGAGTTATAGAAAATAGATAAATAATTTAAAAACTTCTGAAGAAATTTTCAAGAATGCGGAAAATTGATCACTAAAGAAGACGAAAAATCTCAAGACCAATCAGACAAATCAGTTTCTCTCAATCTACGTACATTTATTTATTCGATCTTACAAAATATTACTGTATATTGTTCCGATGTTAGAATATTCTATTTCCAGCATAATTCAATAATAACTTCATCTCTGGAGCTGAAAGGAAATAGTTTTCGTTAATTTAAAAAAGTTGTTTCTTTAAATTTTTTTACTTTCAAACATCATTTTGAAAACAATATTCACATTCATTTTTCCTCTTGATTATGCTTTTAATGTGGGACTCGGATATTTGAATTTTAAATTAAAATCTCACTCGTGAATCAAGATAACAATAATTATAACGAATTGAGATAAAAAAAAAAGAGTTAATCTTTTATGAATACATGTTCTCAAAATATAAATTTTTTTAAACCTTTAAAACGAATTGGTAATGAAAACCAATTAATTCCATCATATTTTAACGTATATAAGGAACCTCCTGATTTTTTGGGCTTAAAATTTGGAAATAAGTCGAAAAGATATATCTATAATACTATCTAGCTATAAGAAATCCTGTTTCTGGGACCTAATTTTTTGGCAAAAAGGAGGGGAGGGAGTTTCCTAATACACGTTAAAATCCGTTTTTTTTGCAAATGAATACATTCAACGAGGTGAATCATCACAACATACATCTTTTAAAGCAACTCTATTGATGCAGAGTAATTTACAGAAGCAGAGCACATTATTTCTCCAGTGAAAAATATCTTCGAAACATGTGCTGTGTTTCAAACATGCCCAAAAGGCGTTCACAAATTACCCTGTACCAGTTTTGAGAGTGGAAAATACGGTGTGCAACAAAATAAAGAAATCTAAGTTTTTGTATGATTCACCGTGTCCTCTAACTGCCAATTAGAAAGTTGTTACACTGTTTCTCCCGAGGAAAAAAAAAATCCAATTCTGTAATAGCAATATTCGATGAGATATCCGAATTCAAAAATCGGAGAAGAGTTCGGAAAGGACAGCATAAATGAAAAAAAGGAACGTCATCCGTTAGTGTTTGCTGTTCTTTCGCACCTTTGCTCCGATTTTTGAATTCAAGTATCTTAACGAATATTGCACTTGGAAACATGGAATTTTTTCTGTTGGCCTCAGGAGATACAGGGCAACAACTTTCTAATTGGAAGTTAGAGGACAAAAGGACCGTATAGAAATTAAGTATTTTTATTTTGTGACACACTGTATTTTCACTCTCAAAACTGGTACAGAGTAATTTTTGAAAGCCTTTTCACCATTTTTTTTCTTAATAATAGAATCATACCTCTACGACGGTCGGTTGATGAGATAAAGGCCGCATTAGCACTTACAGGCCACCCTGTAGAGCTTCGATATTTAAATATTCCATTCCCACTATTATTTAATAAAAATATCATTTTCGGAGCCTTTCTTTTTAATTCAAAACAAAATTTCAACGAAACATTTTGTTGTCTTTTGTTTGTCTTTAAACAAAAGTTTGAAAGGAATATTCATATTTCTCTGGATTATGTAGTTTACACGGAATTCAAATATTTGAATTTTGAATTAAAATTTCATTCGTGAATCAAGATAACAATAATAATAACGAACTGAGACGAAAAAGAGAAATGTGCTTAATCCTTCATGAATACATGTTCTGTTCTTAAAATACGAATACTTTCAACCTTTAGTACGAAAATTTGTGATAAAAACCCATTAATTACATTTTTTTTGTCAATGAACACATTCAACGAGGGGATTTATCACAAGGTCCGTCTATTAAAGCAACTTCATTGATACGGAGTGATTTAAAACCGTATTATTTCTCCAATAAGAAATACCTTTAAAACACGAGCCCTGTAAAATCTAATATTAACGAGATTAAATTGAAGAGTTCTAGAGAGAAAATTAATTAATCATTTCAAAATTTCTAAAGAAATTTTCTAGAATGCGGGCAGAAGAGAGAAGGAAAGTGATGACATTTCTTAATTCCCATTCCTTGTTTTCTTCTTTTCTCTTTCAAATTAAAGTCTTACATTGTTCAACGTGAGAAAATGCGGTTATGAGAATTATTCGGAATTTTATAGAAGATGGCCGGGGACAGCAAATTGGATTAAAATCATAAAGTAATTATTCAATTCTTGAGTCAATTACGATGTAAGTTTCTTTTGGATGAAAAAGAATAATAAAAAAACCCCCACCTTTATTTGTAATTAGAGTTCTTGAATATTGGCTATTCGCTTAATTAGACGCTATAATTCATTTGTTATCAATTTTTTTTTCTTTCAGAACCAATCGAAATGAGCATTTGATCCATGAAAAAAAATGGCTCAGAGAACTTACTATTAGTAATTGTTAATTAAGGAGTTGTAACAGCTGCTTAGTTAAAATACTGCATTTTCCTTATCCAGTTCGTTATTCTGATTATATTATTAGTTATTATTCACTGATCAAAATAAATTAATTACGTACTTCGTAATTAATTAAATCAGGGTTTTTATGAAAAAAATGATTAAATTCAATGATTTAGTCTACTAGTTGAAGTTTTAATTAATATTTATTATGTTTAACATGCAATAGCAACGTAAATTTTGGAATAAATTTTCTGTGAAATTTTCTTGTTGAAGTTAATGAAATTTGATTTGTAGAAACTCTGAATTAATAAATCTACATGACTATTTTCAAAGCTGACGATTTGGAACTAATTGCATCTCGGTGAAAGTATGTGATTTAAACTAATCAAACAAATCATCAGATTTGAAGACGTTTTAATGAAGAAAAAAAAAAACAACTTTCCCATACACAGGTAGTTGTGGCTTTTGTAATTTTTTGTCAAGCATGTTATCCGTTTTCATTCTCACAGATAATATGACTAACGTTATGTTGCCGTTTAGAAACAGGCAAGCTCTGAAGATTCCGTCATAGCAGCATGTGAAACGTAAGGTACAAATTTATAAGGACCATAGCCAGAGAGCTTTAATTAATCTAAAAATTGTGCAGTTGCGTTCAGTCTCTTTTATGCCCGGTGCAGAGTTAAAATGCACCAAAAGATTATAGTTGCACAAAACATACCAATACCAGCGCCATAGGCAGCTGAAATATATAGTGTAGTATATTTACATTGTAGAGTTAATATTTATTGTGATTTGTGTTTTAATGAGGTTGATATCAAAATTAATTATGACATAATATAAATTAGCAATAATACCCACGTCCTTCCACTCACCCGGAAAGTGAAAGGACTTGGGTTCGATTCTCCGCAAGGGCACACACAGATGAATTTTCTCTCTTTCCTAAATATATCTTCGCATCAGCCAGCTGATACTTTGAGACATTGGATATCCCTACTGAGTATAAGTGCAGGCTTGAAACTTGTCACTGCAGTGTAGGCCACTATATCCTCTTCTCTCTAGAGCGCGCGCAGGATTTTCCAACATAAAGTTTCACACGGAACCCTTGATAGCAATACGTTCGGCGGAACTCTTGATGATAATGAGAAAGGGAACTCCAACAATTTTTTGAATATATATCCAAAAAAAGAGTCAGTCACTACTGCCATCTCAACACATCATAGGACCCCGCATGGGCCCCACAAGGGGGTGGGGTTGGCCCGGGGGGGCCGAGATGATTCTCTCATCATTTTTGTTTTTACACTATAAGTTAAAGTAGAGAGGCAGGCCCGTGAAGAGTCTAACCTCAGGCGGGACCCATCAAACATCTCAGGCTACTGGTCCTACTGCAGGATGCGGTGGTCATGGGTCTCCATGCTGTACCCGATTGAACTCGAGGTTGAAACTTACGAGGCCTTGTCAGACTATTGGGAGATATATTCACGAATTAAGAGCTTTGATTGTATCCATCACTCGAATAAGAGCTCCCGTTCAAGCACACTGACATATGCTTTAATTGAAATGATCATAATGCTTATCATTGAATCATAGCGTGTTCATTTCAGTTGTCCGAGAATATGAGTACGAAATCAACCGTCTGTCCTCAATGGTTCAAGATGATCCCCGACAAGGGTAAGGTTGGCAGGGCTCTGGGCCAAATAAATCTCTTTACGTTTGTTTCTTTTTACACAATAAATTTACTATAGAGCGCCCCCCCCCCCTTATAAAAGATCTCGGTCTGGGGGACACATGGCTTCAGGATAGGGAGGAAGGTGCAAGATGAGCACAGAGATGCTCGCGGAGAAGAAAATTTTTTGTCCTCCATGAAATACTTCCTATTTGTTTTCTTCCAGATGGGGGGCGCATTCTCTTTAATTTCACCTGCACAGACTTGTTGTTTCTCTACGCACAGAATTTCGAAATTTGTGAGGAATGAAAAAAATAACACGTTACCTTTTCTACACAATATGGTGAATTTTTTTTCTGCTTAACAAAATCTCTGTGTACACAGAAGCGTTCTCAGCGGTGTTTGCCAATACGGATCTAGGTGCGTGATTCAGTAATCAAAATTCACTTTTACTCCCCTAAATTTTTTTGGGAGTGTGAAAATACTCCTTGAAATTCTAGGTAACTTTTTTTTTATTAGAGTTATATTTCTCTGTTTTTAATTAAAAAAATACTCTTCCATATTTACAGAATCGCCCCTTAAAACTTTAGGGAGGAGTGAAATCACCCTTCAAAGTTAATTTGTTCGGATAAAACTGATTTTAAGACTTTAAGCGTCCATATTTTGTAAACACTATGAAAATCCGTGTCTTTCTTAATTACTTTTGTCTATTACCAACAAACGGGTTAAAATGAAATTTTGTCAGTCAAAATGTGCTAGGAAATAACTACACGGTATAGGATGTATTATGTTCAGAAACATCACGAAACTAGAATCCCTTCTGCTACCTATCAGATAAACCAACACAACCGTTATGATTGAGATCGGTAACCAGTTTTTGATTGATGTGCCAAATTTGAAACAACAACTATATTTTTAAATAGTACTCATATTAATTTATTACATACAAACATTAACTGTTATAGTTTCACAGCAAACTTGAGAATTTAATTTATATTATTGCTTAAAAAATATTTAATAATATTACACTGCATTGTTTCTTTATTTAACACATCAATAAAAACTGGCTACTAATCTCAATCACAACAGTTGTATTTTTCGTCTGATAGGTGGCAGAAGGGGTTCTAAAGTTAAGTGATGTTTCACAGTATAATACATACTGTAGTTTCCCAACCTTTTTTGTCCCATCGCCTCCTTCTTCATAAATTTTTTTCTGCCATTGCCCCCCAACGCAATCTAACCCATATGATCCTATGTTATACCCGTAGCTTCTACCGCCCCCCTGGAACATTCCATCGCCTCTCAGGGGGCGTTAACGCCCACGTTGGGAATCACAGATATAATACATCCCCTGTACTGTATAGTTATTTTCTGGAAGGCACATTTTGGATGACAAAATTTACCTTTTACCCGTTTGTTGATAAAACGGGATAAATGTAACTAAGAAAGACACTTTTTTTCCATAGTGTTTACAAAGTATGGACGTATAGAGTCTAAGAAGGACTGAGAATCAATGTTATCCGAAAAAAAAATTTATTGTAATCTCACTCCCGTCTAAAGTTTTGCGGAGCAATTTTGTAAATAGAAGAGTATTTTTTTAATTAAAACAGAGAGACATATATAACTCTAATAAAAAAAATTACTAAAACTTGAAGGAGCATTTTCAGTCCTTAACAAAATTTGGAGGAGTAAAAGTGAATTTTGATTACTGAATCACGCACCTAGATTCGTATTGGCAAACGCCGCTGAGAACGCTTCTGTGTACACAGAAATTTTTGCTAAGCAGAAAAAAAAAATTAACCATATTGTGTATGAAAGGTAACGTGTTATTTTTTTCATTCCACAGAGATATCGAAAACAGAGATGGCTCCACCACACCAAAAATGAACAACAGTCGTTTTCCAATCGAAACAGAGCCGCACCTCCTGTACTTTTCAACGGAAGGGTGGTTTTTAATTATCAAGCATCGAGTGCTGTTTCACACATTTTGTTTATTTTTTAATTACAGGAGGAAGATATAGCCTGATTCTTAGGACCTGATTCGTTCCCATGGCCGTTTTGAGAAGCATGGGCCCGCGGTTCACGGCCTGAAAGGCATTCTCGGGTGATTGGGGGCTCTCCACGATAGTTAGGTAAGGTGCGATGATAAATAACAGGTGCCGCTTTGGCAAATGTCTCGTTTTTCCACGTGGAAATTCGAGGAATTAACAAGGTTCACATAATTTTATTGAACCTCCTCCGGAGGCGGATTAATAGTTTTTTTACCTGCGGGCTAGAAAAATTTCGCCACCCTTCTACCATTGTAGTCTAGTTTATTTGAATACCCATTCCTCCAAATTAGCCGCCCTGTACCATAGCTTGCTTAGCCCCTCTTCCGCACCTTAAATATGCTTCTGTGTCTAGGTCACTCTTTCCGTCGTTGATATTTTTTCTCACCCTTTAGGCCACTGTTTCTGTCCCTCGCTCACCAAGTCATTCTTCGGTCACTCACATGCTTGCACACTCTCTAGGTTAGTCATTCTAGTGGTCTAAATTTTTTTTAAAGGAACATATCTCGTTAAAATTCTAAAAAAAGTACAGCTTTGAGAATATCAGTAACAAGAAAGTTTTCTTTTTCGAAAGCTCTAAGGGTTCAGGAATTTTTTAGGGGTTTCGTTACGTTTGATCACGCAGAAATCCTAAAAAGCTGCCACGGAACACCAGTTGAAAATCCGTGCTCTAGAGGTATACACTCACATCTGAACCTCATTATTACCTTTTTAAATGGTTTTTAATGTTCACTTTTTCAAGAAAAGATCTTAGGTGCACATATGTGTACCTAACTCAAATGGTACTAGTAAGGATATCAACCCAAATTAGTTCACTGTTTTATTAATTAATGTTTTTTTCTTTCTAAAGAGCATTTTGACATACAGTAAACACAAATTAGTCGAATTTTTTAATAGTCAGTTTTGGCCCAGACGTGATGCCATACTGACATCGGAAGATAAGTTTAAGTTTAGTAAAAAAAATAACGTTTTATTATAGAGGGATCTAACAGTACTAAAAAAATTCTTCATCTTTATATACACCACTGTTTATAGTGTTCTCATAAATTTGTAAATAGTTTCAAAATTTCTGAACATATTTGGTACATTTTTGAATGCAGTTTGCGAAAAAGTTATTCTCACGAAAGGGAATTTTTTTTTGGTATAGAAAAAAATCTTCAAACTTTTTTCGATAGAGTGCAGTCCGACAGGAGTGATTGGACCTGAACCTTTCTTTAATCTCTTCTGTGTCCGAACCGTCCGTAAAGCTTCATCCGGCGATTCGTGGCGGAGGTGAAACAACTTTACCAACAATGCGTTGTCTAACAATATCGACATCACAATGAAAACCTTAAACAAGTGCCAGTAATCTCATTAATGAGCTGTTCATCGTACACTCTGCATTTTATAGGATTCTGATTTGCATATTTTTAGTGATTAGCTTTCAATCAGCGCCCTGTATTGACAAAAATTTCAAATAAAATTTTTTTTGCCAAAAAAACAAAAAAGATTCCTCCAATTTTCATGGATTTTTAAACTAAAAATCCGTTTCTGGCCCGAACGGAAATATGAAGGTTGACCATATGACCCGTATTTTACGCAACATTCCTTGAATTTTGGCTGTCTCGATTTTTGATCAATCTTATTCGAGTTTCTGCCTTTTTAACTGAAATCAAGGATTGAAACGATAAATTGTATGATGGTAATTATGAATCCAATTATCATAATTAGCTATAGTCGGAATAAATATATTCATAGGCAATGGTCCGTATGAATCCAAATTTCCCATATTTTCCCATGAACGAAATATGTGTGATGAGCTTTTTATTACTGATACTTTCTTATCGGAACACCTACGCGGGCCGGACGAAACATCGGTGGGCCATATTTGGCTTACGGGCCGAAAGTTGTGCAACTCTGTTATAGAAAATATACGGATAGCACAATCAAAGTTCTGCTATAGTTTCATGTACTGTGAGGCATCGCACGTGAAAGTGGTAGGTCTTTTTTTATTCCTTTCTTATCTCAATGTAGCACCAAACCTGATTGGAATTTTCTTTGCCTCTTGAAACACATACCATAAATAGAACAAGAAAAAACATAAAAAACTAAGGAAACTAAAATAAAAGAAGTGAGCATTTCGAAACGCATCACTTCTTGGATTCTTCTTTTGCTATAGATTTGTTTTGTCGCTGGCAAACAATACATTAATCTCTTCCATCCTCCACAGAACGTATCCAGGAACACTGAAGCGTCGGAAAAATAAATAAAAAAGAAAGATGTATGTACACTCTCAAGGCAAAAAAGAAAAGAAATGTATTTGAGTATCGTATTTTTGTATTGGCTATATGTAATGAAACTAGAAGAGGAACATAAGATAGGGAGAAAAGGAAAAAAGAAACTATTTGACATTTCTGAGGTTTCTCGGTTTTCTACCGTGTATAGAATACATCAGGCGCATTTCCACTTATTTCTTTTCTTCTCTTTGAAACTCTCATCAAGTATCTTTTCGCTTCCAGGAAAATTCATACATTGCACTCAGTATGGTGTTTTTTTCAGGGGAAATTTTTCCAAGAGAAACACTCAACACAAAAACATTGTCCAGCATTGAATAATCTGAATGGGAACTCATACAAACTCAATATCTCATTAAGGAATCCATTCACTCTATCTAGAACAAACAATATACACAATTTTTGTATTTGTTTTAGCATCAATAATTGTAATTAGCAATCAGTTATCGTCAAGTTGATGTATAAAATTGTCAAAAGATAAGCACTTGATTATATCAGTCATTCAAATCACAATCTTGTGAAATTCTATTATAAATATTTGGTGAGTATATAGATCAAATTTTCAACGTCGCAGTTACAGTATATGCATAAACAGAAAAGAAATTTCGTAAATCGTATCTAATAACTTACATGGAGCGAGAGAAAACTACCCTAAACTTAAATATTCAAACAGAATGTCATTGTTTCCCTCGAAGGCAATCAATTTTTTATATTTTATTTTTATCGTTAAAACTTCTCTTGGAGACTTTTTCTTTCCTCAAAACAAACCGAGATAATATCCCCCCCTCGTAAGTAGAAAATACTTATTAAAATTGTTCTTTTTGTTATGTTCCTTTTTATCCGCATACCTCCAGGGTGTATCAGTCGCTGTAGACAACATGGCAAACATCTAGGGGAAAAAAAAATCAAGAAGCAAACAATCTCTAGAAAATTTCTCAGGAAAATGTAAAAAAAAAAAAATATGGAAGGAAATTTTAATAAAAGTGTTGGACTGGAAGGAAGATGTGATGTGGAAGATTGAGCTGATGTATCTTCTTAGTAAGAGGAAAAAGCAGTAAATGAGTAAAATGTATGAATAAAAAAGGATATAATGAGATTAAAGGGGGGGGGGGAGGATAAAGTATCTCTGTATTTGTCTTTTTTTTCAAATTCACATTCTGCATGCATATTTTTCACATAATCCGTGTATTAAACTAATAATGATAACTATTGCATTATTTAACTTGGAATATTTTTATTCGGCATTATCATAACATTATCCATCAATTTATAGAGACTGTTTCGACGCATAAAGATACGTTTAAGAGTTTGTAGCGCTGGATACAATCGTATAATCGAGTGAGTTTGATGATTCGGCAAATGTTCAATTTAAAGAAGTGAAATTCGATTTCGTAAGAAAATAGGAAATGAGGAATTCATAGCGTTTGAAAGATAAATTTTATGTTGTTTCTTTTTATTAATTACATGGAAATTTAGCTAATCGTTTTCAGACACCGGAATAAGCATACATGCATTGTATAGTCATCATGAAAACTTCCTGAATCGTCAAGCTAAAATCATAATATAACTTCCGGCCAATTGGCTGTGCTGTGAAAAAACTACACCAACGGACGATCAAAATTATAAATATGATTTTAAGGTGATGGTGTATAGCCGTACATAGCCGTGTATATACAGTCATGTATAGCCGTGATGGAATATAATATCCCATCATATACCCATCATATAAGAACAATAACACGCACGCACGCACGCCAGCTAATCACAGTCCTCCGTGTTGTCATATCGTCCAGCTCCCACACATCAGCACCCGAGTGGTGCAGTTGTAAGATGCTCGTCTTCTACCATGAACAGTGAAACCATTTACAATGAGGGTTCACGGGTTCCAACCCGGGAGAATAACATAAAAAACAAGTTGCCTGTCGAGCCTGGCACGACCGCCGATAGATGGTGCCTTCATTTCCAAACTCCATCGGTAGAAAGTTTCCGTATGGCGATATGACCGGAGTTGGCGTGCGGTAAATTAATAGCTTCTTAATATCAGTTCGATTGTCGTCATTGGCTCGTCAGTTGCCGCGAGTCCTCACCTATGGTAACGCATATAGATGTCACTGTCGTGATGACCTATGTTTGCGAACACCGGCTATGTATTGCTGGTAAAATTAAGTATCAGTGAAATAAGAAGAGCCAGGAAAACTTGTGAATCTTCCTTGAGCCCTTCTTTGAACAGTCCCACGCATTGAATCATTCGAGCGGTCAAGGTGGACATTGATCTTTATTACAGGGGATCTGCGGTGTCTTGACCTTCACTATAGGGGCTCCGCGACATCGAAAATGTTGGGAAACACTGCATTAGGTCATGGAGTATTTATAAGAGGCTTTCTTTAATGTTCTATTGAACGCGAAATCACTCATTCCTATATCATTTATAATTTTAGTTTATTAAGTTTTTGAATCATACTGAAAAAGAGATTTCGAAATTTTGTAAGACATGTATATCTTTTCAAAATGATGGTTCATTTCTTGTTTACTGTTCCAAGTTTGGATAATAAAATCAAATCAAATCAAAAGAACTTGATTCGCTTGGTATAGAAAAATAAAAAATAAACTGAAATGAATTTTTTGCTGAAAAGCACATCCACCATCTACAGGTAAATAAATATTTCTTTTTTACATGGAGAAAATGAAAAGAGCTGGCTGTTTATGTTCGTCATATTATGAAATCACTTCAACCTTGCATTAGATAATTTATATCTGGATAGAATTTTATTTTCTATATAATGCATTCATTTTCAATATATTTTCTTTTGAATTTGGTTTAAATATTTCTCGAGTATTTATAAATTACATTTATACTATTTTTTTGAAATTATTCTGAATCATTTTGAGTTTTTCATGCCACTGAACAAATAAAAGCAGCCAAAAGACAAATTAAAAAAGTAATTATAACTTCATCACACGAATAATTTTTATCTAGAAATAAATAATTTTTACTTATTAGAATTTTTTTCACGTAATCACAGAAACACAGAAGTATATGAATAACTATCGAAGAAATATAACATAACGAGTATTATTTTTGGAAGTAATTTCGATTTTTTTTTCAATGAAAATACTTATATTTTCTTGAGTGGGTGCACGTTTTTCGTTCCCACTGATATTAAACTTCCTGAAATGACTAAATAACGACTGTAATAAACATGTGATTTTGTTTTCATGTCGGATTATTCTTCTATAATAATTGAAATGCAAATGCAACTCCTGACGCATTAATGAAATCTATGTTTGATTTTTGTTCTTTTGCCGAGAAATAAAATAATAGAATTTTGATTTTTCTACGTTTTCTAGACTTCCGCAGATTAGGCTTTTTTTTCGTAGTTTTTGCATTCGTCGCTGAATCAGAAAGTTCACGTGATCGTAGTGAAAGATAGGAAAAAAAAACCTATTGAAGGTGTGTTTAATACATTACTTCTCTTTTGTACGTTGAATAGAACTTATTTTTATCAGATAAAAACATTAATGCATCTAATAAGGTTATTTTGGGAATGTTGATTAGGCTAACATTAAGAAAAAGGCTTAGAAAATTCAGAAAAAGAAAAGAAAGACTTCGGCTTTTAGAATTAAGACTTATTTCGGATAACCTTGGTTCGGAAATAAATTCCTTAAATGAAGATTCTTCGTTCTAAGGAAAATATATATAAGTGAATTACTGTAATAGGTAATTTGTATTTAATCTTGGTTATTATTAGGCCAAAACTCGTTATTTCTCTCGAACAAAAATGAAATTAATTTCCCAATTTCAGATAACAATAATAGTGCTTACTTTATTTTACCACGCATTTCGACACACTGAGTGTCGTCTTTAGAGGGTAAATATAACCACTATCGCGGTGATCGGGGGTATCGCACTTAGGTTGGTCGCCGCATCTCAACTCTTGGTTGCTCAGCGGAAAAAAATATACGTCTGCTTAAGTCAAACGTGGACTTGTGGTAATGGAGCTGAACCAATCAAATAATTCTATTTCGCAAGCAACAATCTTAATTAAGTCTTAGTTCTAAGAGTCTTTCTACTCTTTTTCCGAGTTTTCTAGGATTTTTATTTTTAATACTAACGTATTCAACATTCTGAAAATTATCTTACTAAATGCATTAGACGTTGTATTAGACCCACATGAAGGCGCTCAGCTTTATTCTGAATACGACATTTGACCGGAGTAGAAGTAAATTTTCATCCGTTGAGTAACCGGGAGTTGAGCTTTGTAACCTACTGAAATGGAATTCCCCGATCAGTGGTTATATTTATCCTCTCTGTACACGTCACACACAGGGCCGTCTTAACAGCATCATGAGCCCCCGGGCCAAGTGATTTTTCTGAAGCCCTACCTGCCGAATTATCGAAAATTTGAACCGGTCTCATTTTTGTGAGGTCCCTCTTTTCTTGAGACCCCCGGGCCGTACCCGGGTGGAACCATGCGTTAAGACGCCACTGGTCACCCATACTGTGTCGAAATCTATTGAGAATTTTGTATTTTTTCCTGTACTTTCCTGTATTTTTTCCCTACTAAATCGTTTTTCTTAAATATGTGAAACACGCACTTACCAAGGCATTGACATCATTGCAACATTGAAACGTGCGTGGCTTCAATATATGTATTCCATTGTATCCAAATCGATACTCTCCGTTAGTGGACAAAGGTGTCCGTAACCGAGAGGTGACACTGCATTTAGTTTGAATATAACTACCAATACACACACAGCATTCATCACTACGTGCTGTTCTAGTTTATCTAAATGTCAGAAATTCGTACTAGCCATCATATGCTACTATTAATACACGATAATGAGTTTAAAAAAAATTCATATATTCATGTTTAATCACATAACTTCATTTCGACTCTCCCGCAAGGTTATGCAAAACACCGTGGCCATGTTCAATATAGTATTCCATTAGCGGTGTCCAAGCGTTTACAGCCAATGGCGTAACCGGAAAGGATTAGACTTAAAGGGATGATAAATATGCATACGGGAGCACGCTCATAATGTCCAGGATTCTCCATGCGCACTGCTGATTAAATCAAATTAATACCCAGCAGCACTGCATATCATTTCCGATACAACAGATTGCCGATGGGGCAGTGCGAAATTGCTTGCTTGTACAATAGAAGGAGAACTCGGAATAGCATTCTCTTCACAATCATAATGCACTGCACTCTGCAAGACAGTCATCAGCAGAACACGTCGACCGGTCCAGTGAAATTCCGCGTGAAATTCTCACACGTTCACGCAAATAGTCGGTAGTTACCGCCGTGTATAAATCTTATTCGTTTAATATATAGGGCATCAATATTGCAAACATGAATGCTCATTGTATAAATTTGGTTGATTGGTGCGTTCACGTGCGCTTCTCACGAACCATAAGGTGTAGTACTAATCGATACGATGCATGTCATTGTCTACATTGATCGGGACATTCGACGGACAATCAATCAAGTACTGTCATATTAAATTTATGGTTTCTGCAAGTTCATTCAATATTCGCGATAAAACTAGGGGCGACAAAATTTTACAAGAATTTATTTTTCTGGGGGAAAATTGCAGAATTCTTCCCCAAGGACGATGCCAAGTCATTCGGGGGAAGGAGAGGGGAGTAAGTCAAGTACAAAGTTAAGAAACCGACGAAATTAAAGTTTATTTAGTTAATGTGATTTTTCTTTGGGGGGCCTCGTCGATTTTTCAAATTCGGACTTCTCTGCAGCACTAATTTTGTTTGTTAATGAGTAGAGACCGAAAGTTCAGACATATTTCAGCAAATGCCTATTTTGATATTGTTTTATATTTATTCGAGAATTTTAGAGGCCTGTAGAACTTTAAAGACGTTTTTTGGTTATAGACCGAACGACGAATCTACAACAATTCAGCGCCGACGATTAAGCTCAGTGATTGTGTTTTTTAAATAACAATTCCCTTCCCACTTTTACCGGACGTAGAACAGGCATACGTACTTTCAGAATGTTTTTAAATGATTTAGAAAATAAGGTTTGGTTATATTAAAGACACTATATAGAGTACTACAGCGACAATGAAGACGATTTACATGATATTGTAAATTATTTCGAAGACACCTGGATTGGAGGGCCAATATGAGGAAATCGGGTTGCCATAAAGTTTCGCCGAGGTGAAGAAGAGAGGACGAAAGAAAAACAGGGAACATGTTTACATTTATTCCACTAGTGTTTGGACGTAATATTACGCCCTTGATCGTAAAGAGATTAAATATAATGTTAATCGAAAATAACACATTCCTAAATTCTTTCTCACGCTAGGAATTCAGCGCAACAGTGGTTAGTGGCATCGCAATAATCTCCAATCGCAACTTTGTTTAGTTAGGTGTATTCATAGAAATTACAGTACACAACAGTTATTGTTTTCGAGTTAATAAGAGCTAAATTTTTGTTAAATTTGATCGGTTGTAGCTAGAAGGGTATTTGCGGAACTGACGAGATTAAAATTTTTAGTGACAATTCAATTTTGAACTTCGCCAATCTTTCGTTCGAATATATTGGCTTCACCTTATAGGATATTTTCTATACTTTCCAAATGGCATCTACATGCAAACTAAACTCATAGTATGAGCTTAGTTTGCATGTAGATCTTGAAGAAACTTTACAAAATTGGGTTTTTTTTTTCAGACTTTATACATTTTTCTTCCATAATCGAATATCTCCTATAATTCGAAAACGGTTTGAGTAGGACAAGGTTGGTAGGGTCTTTCATGTTCCAATTTTGTCTTTTACCCTCCTCCTCCTCCTTTTATTTGGCAGAACAGGTCCCTTTCACACTGTACAGTACATCTCCGCCTATTCTCTTCCCCGATCTAATCCCGTTTTTATCAGCGAATAACAAGTGTTTTTTCTCAACACAGCGCTAGTGAGGGGAGACCCCCTTTGTGATGTGGGAAATAAAAAATCTTAGAGACCCTTTGATGTGGTGGTGAGTGATCCAATTTGTTTATTCATAATAAATCGGTATACAATCAAACATTTCAAAAATAACTAAACAATCACGTTGAGGTAAAAAAAAAAAGAAACATACACACACAACCTCGTTGAAAATAATGAAAAATGAAGTCAATTGAAATAACTTTCTCGGCAACAATCTAGGACATACATGCTCAACATATGGCCTGTGGGCGGAATGTGTCCCTAAGAGTCATCTGATTAGACTCGTGACCCTTTAACACCTAATTCAACAAAAAATTAACTAAGCGGCACGTTTTTAGATCACTTAAGGGACCCGCGGTGCAGTTTCACATAACTTGAGTAGCCCGCAGCACATTCCCGGATGATTTAAAGGACACGTGACATATTTACAGACCTGCGACGCAGTCTTAGATCACTCAAGTGTCCGCAACATATTCACACATCACTCAAGTGACTCGCGGCTCATTTACACGTCACTTAAGTGATCTGTAATCACAGTACCACATCACTTCAGTTACACGCGGAACATTTTCAGATTACTCAATCTGTCCGTGGAGCATTTCCGCGTCATTTAAGTGATCCGCGGCATATTTATAGATCAATTGAGTGAACCGTGCCACTTTTACAGATCTCTCAAGCGGCCCGTGGCACACTTAAGGATCACTTAACTTTGTGATACGTTTCCAAACCAATGAGTCCATAAACATGTCGCGATCACTATTTTCTTCTTCAAAATATTTAAACTTCTGAAACTGCATCGAGAGAATTATTCTCATTTTAAACACAGAGAAATACACTTTTCTTTGTTTTCACATCATGTCTTGCTTGCCACTTCATAATATATATATTCATGATTGTAACTGGTGAGCCATGACTTTAGGTTATACAAATTGGCACCAAGATAATAAAACATAAATGTAGATATAATTTTCTATTCCCACACTTCAATTAACCAATCAAATTAGAGATTTTTTTTGTAACGTTGAAATATCTCCTAGTTACATTCACTTTTCTTACGGCTTTACATGTGAAGAGTTCGCGTGAAGCGGGAGCACCCCAAACCCTGGGGTGCTCATGTTCTCAGGCAGTGGACACCGCTTTGAAATATTAAAAATGTAATACAAAAGCCGCTTTGGCTAGACTCCGGCCGCAAGAGAGGATGGTGATGAGCAGTACCTTAGTTAAGTCGGATTTATTTTTATGTGTGTGTGGCGGTAGAAAATCAATAGCCACTATTCTTTAAATATTGTGAACCATATTATTAATTAATTGAATTTAAATATGGCCCAAATGGAATATTTCTTCAAAATATTTGTTCAAATAGGTTTGAATAATTATCTTAATACATTTTAAAATGCCTAAAATTTGATAAAAAGTTAATTATTGCGGCACACACGCGTGAAAATTTTTATTTGTTTGTGTATATATACAGACATTTTTTCATATTATTTTAGATATGTTCGTGTCATTGGCGACAATCACTCTTGGATTAGCAACAAGACAAAGAGGCTCAACAACACAGTTTTTTCACGGGGGAAAAAATCATTCTGATTTTAAAGACGTTTCTTTCAGGACGCTGCTTTGCCAACTGATGCCAAAGACAGTCACAATCATACATCTAATGAGAGAAGCTAGGAATAACGTTCCACTACGAAGACATCCCTATTTTCTGGGATCTCTTTGTTTGTAAAAAAAGATTTACTTATCCCACGTGTGAATTCGTTGCATATACAGTATATCGTCAATATCGATTCTTACATTACAAGCCGAATATATTCAAAGCCAGGGCAACCGAAAGTATAGGTTTTTTATGCTTTTATGGCTGGTTTTTTAGGACCGAAGAGAAAGCTTTCGTACAACTAAAACCAGCAGGAAAAGTCGAAAGAAGCAAAGAATTCATATGAAGAAAAACAAAACAAACTATACGATCGCTTTTTATTTTTGTATATTATACTATACACCGTACCGAAATTTTCTTCCTCCCATTTCCAGTGTCAAGTACACCACGGTATGCATAAATCTCAGGTCCATTACCGAAATCGTTCCGGGTACCGAAATCTTTTGGCGAATAAGGGATAAGAATACGAAATGGAAATCGAGAGGAACAGGGAAAAGAAAACACATAATATGCTTCAAATTCAAAATGCCATATATTTTTAGTCGAGAGAGACATTGCTTTTCTTTTATTTATTTTTTTCTCTCCGGGGAAACTTGATTGTATCTGAATCCATTCTTAGATATACCGTCACTGTTATTTCTTCTACTACGCCGGGTAATTTACCGAACCAAAAAGATCAAAGAAAGACTTCAATATGAACTTATTTTGAATTGACGTTGAAGTTTTTTTCGTTTCCCCCACATGGAAAATGTTGATATCTCCAAGAACGTCCAAGTCAATAAATCTCACTCTTTTTAGGTTTATTCCACCCTACGTAACCCGTTCGTGCGAATTTGAAAGCAAATAGAATATATACCAACCTAAACCACAATCATCATCATCATCACCCTCCCCCCCCCAGAAGAATTTCTTTGAATTTTTCAATAATATCAAGAGAAATATGGAAATGGTAAAATATATATCAGCTTATAAGAGAGAGGAAACTTTCACTTTTTCAGTCAAGATGGAGAGAGAGAGAGAGTCCATTGTGAGTAAAACTGATTGAATATTGTGGAATCGTCAAATAAAGATATGTGCGTGTGCTGGGAAATATTTATTCAATTCTCACTCACAATTTTCGATTTGTTCCTTAGGAATAAATAAAACTTGAAATATCCGTATATATAACTTATGTATATGCAATATTATAACCGCATTGCACACATAGCGATCGGTTTTTTTCTACACTGTATTTTTCTCCTATTTTAGAATAAAATTCAATTCTAATAAAATAATGGGCTTGACTTGAAATATCGATTACAGTGAAACCTCACATTAACGATAGTCGATATATTGATAAATCTCTCTACATCATTTTTTTCGAATCCTATTTGGAATTGCCTATATTGTATATAGTCTAATGTTAAACTCGTCTCGATACAACGATATCCGACGATAAATCTCTCTATAACGATATTTTTTGAGAAGGTTTTGGAACCGTTACAACGATAATTTTTCATATTCCGTTTAAAATATCCTTCATTATATTTTTAAACTTGTCACGTATTTCAATTTTTTCGAGGACGTCTAATAATATCGGTGTTTGACGTCACCTGATGACCGAAAGTCGTGATTAACTTTTCAGCATCGTTGCTTTTTTGTGTGATGCACCAAAGTGTGTTGCAATAAATCCCTTTACAGGGAAAATACACACATGAAACTGAATTTGGCTTATCATCAACTAATCAACTAAAATTTTTGTGGCGAATTTTTCTCAAAAGAACATTTTTTGGAAATACTAACAACGCCGATTTAGAAAAGATAACCATAGATTAGAACCGATTAGAAAGATTCCATAGCAGCATAAATTTGATGCCACGTGATGATAATGATGCCTCTGGATATCACGACAATCACTCTACAACGATATTATTTCTTGGTCCGCAGAACAACGTTGTATCGAGATTTCACTGTATTTGAAAATATTTTTGCCGAATTTCGCCGCGGTCAATATGAGATTCGGCTGAACCGACAAATATTTTGGTTCCTAACACGGGGAGTGGCTGTAATATAGGGGCTTTCAACTTATGGCCCGCGGGCCAAATTTGGCCTACCGAGCTTTTTGCTATGCCTATGTAAATAATAGCTTATTTACATAGAAAAACGACCCTCCGATATACTGAAATCTGAACTGCTATATTTAGAACTGTGAGATATTTTGTAGATTCAACAGTAATGATGTGCATTCGATGCATTAAAAGTGTCGTCGTAACAAATTCGGGACCCAAAAAACTTTCTCAGACCACGTTTCTTATAGGCTACCAAATGTCGAGAAGCCGAATTCGACATCCAAAAGGTGTACATAATTACAGAATTTACAGAAAAAAATGCTAACAAAACACCTTAATGAAAGAAATTATTTTAGAAAATTATTCCAATTTTTATTGAAAAAAATAATTCCATAACTGATGAAAATTTATAATCAATGCAAATGTAGTGACAGAATTACTGAAAGAAATAACTGAGTTTTAAAAGTAATAATTAATGAAAAAAATTTTTTTGAAAGAAATGATTTCATAATTGATTAAAATTTAAAATTAATGGAAAAAAATATTTTAAGAATTATCGGGACAAATTTTAGGTTTAATAAAAGATATAATTAATAAAAATGTGTTAATAAATAAATAAATTAATAAAGGAAGAGTTACCGTATATACTCGTGTATAAGCCGACCCGCCCACTTCAGGACCACCAAAACGGCAATAAATTGAAAACCCGTGTATAAGACGACCACAAAAAATCCGTGCATTTTAGAGAAAAAAAATTCTTATATTTTTTCATGCAAAACTGAATAGCTTCCGAAAATTCACGATAGACAATGATTCAAACTTCTTAATCCGTTTCTTCTGAGTCTCCAAGCTCATGGTAATCCATCAGATCATCATAGGGGAGCGGCATCTTCGTTTTTATCTTCATCTGGACTGTCATCGCCACTTTCAAAGAGGATATCATCTTCAGTTCCGTCCATCGCATTGCTGATGCAACACTTTTTGAAGGATCGGATGATAATTTCAACGGAAATAGAATTCTACGGTTCATGTACCCATTGGCACACACACTAGGCCTATTCAGGTTTCTTTAAGGCACCAGTTTTTGTAGTTTCTTCATCATCGGGACTCATCTTGAGGAAGGAATTTTTCCACAAAAAATCTCGGCTTATATACGAGTATATACGGTATTTAAAAACGAATAAAAATTCAAATTTAATGAAAGAAATGAATTCAGAGTGTATAAAAGTGTTCAATAAATTTGGAGAAATCTGTTCAATAAATGAGAATACCATGGTATGACTATGTGCCCAGCGAGCTTCATTTTGCCCGCAATGTCTGAAAGGTTGTAATACGAATATTTGATTCGAAAACTTCCATTTTCGGTCTCATAATAGGCTAACCGATAACCATTCATGAATTCCCTACTCCTTTTTTTTTTCTCTCCTAACAGATATTTTACTATTTTGTGACAAATCTGAATCCATTCAGAGGAAAAAGAAGGTCCATGGATGATAATCTGTTCAGAAAAATTCAACTTTCGGTCGAGTCATTTAGTTCGGCTGTAATGATGACAAATATAGACTTTCTTCGGAACGAGTTACGAAGAAAATTTTTGCCCGCAAAACCCACTGATTTGAATAATGTTTTTCCACCTTGTATTTGGTTCAGGATTTTCCTGGAGGAAAATATATTCCTATTTCCATGAAACGGGTATGTATGTATATACGTATCTTCTTCTTCCACCCACTTTCCTTTTGCTAAAAAAAAGGATCGTACTTTTCCCCGAAAATTTATGAAGAAAATAGTAAAGAGGGAGTATTCCAGGGGATTATACAGTGATTTATGTTACTGCTCCCCCCCCCCCCCTTGTATAGCAAATAATAGTGATTTATTACCGTCAGGAAAGTTCGGTAAAAGTCAAAAATCTAATATATTACTTACATGTCGATGCAGTATCGAGAGGAAAAATAAAAGTTTTGTATGTATCCCGCCCGGTATTTTGGAAATTCCAGTTTTGGAAATTACTTGGAAGTTTAGTGAATTATGGTACGCCCAGGCACGAAAAGAGCTCCGAGATCGAATAAATCAAATGCATTTCCATTCAAATCCATGCAGTATATTATGCAAATCAAGTTTGAAGAATTGGAAATGATATACCAATATAAGCTTGGGGTTTTTAAATCTTGGATGAAAATACAAAAAAAAAAAGAGTTAAGAATATTACATAGTTGTAAATACTGTTACTACTTGTGGAATGAATAACAAATGTATTTATACAGAGACATTTTATTCTATTTTTGACATGATGTATTTGCAACATCTGTATTTCCTAGCAATCATGTTTTGAAATGATTTCCACCTTTTCTTGTAACAGAAAGAGGCCGTTGATCATTGTGCCCTCTCATGACCTAAACAATATGTTTCTTAAGCCAGGTTTTTCTAGGAGCAGGTTACTACAGAGCGTGCAGCGTGAAATCGCTGATTGTTTAAAAAAAATCTGAATTTCAGGCTTTCAACCAATCATCATTTTCACGATCCACACAGCACAGAAATTCTACTCCAAGGAAAATCCAGTTTTCACGCCAGAACGACGGAAGCGGTCATTTTGACCGCAAAGATACTTTGGCATGCAATCACATCAAACAGTTTATCTCAGGTTGTTGAAATTTCATGACTTTTCTTATCTTGTTGAGGGCTCTTGAATTCCTGAAATATAAATGTTCTGTGATTTTTTTAGCAATGTAAAATACACGCAACACAAATTTTCGATGCCGATCGCATTGTGCATTGTAGCTACAAAAAACGCTCTTCTTTTTCTTTTACATTTTTCTTTAGTGATAAAATGAAGTTCGACCAGAAATGACGGTAACGGTAATTTTGACTGCTATAGAGATAAGTAAATAATACGATTTCAAAACATGCTGAAATTAACAGTCTTCTCATCCGAACATTAATATTGAGAAAACTGTTCTGTCTTGGTGGTGGGTTTTTTACCTGTACCTATTCGGTACCATTCAAAGGTGCACTTTTGAAGAAGCTTGTCGTCGTTCGTTATTCAATTCATTTAGCGTTTCTATGAATCTTTGCTTTTTTACTGCATTTCATTCGCTGGTACAATATCGCTCGACGAAAATAATATTCATTCTTTTGCGATTTTACGCATTTGCAGGGCTCTACAGCTTTGTTTTCGGAGCACATTGTCTTTCAGTGCAAGACAGCATCAAAATGAACAGTCCGGACATTCTAGGAGCTTATCTTTTCCATCTGCATGGACAAGATACAGAAATGAGCTGACAAAATATAAATATAAAAGCGAAACCAGACTAAATATCCAACGAGGTGGTTGAAAAAGGATGCCCATAAAACATCACAAAAGGATGGGGACACCTACGAACTCAACTGGGTTGTCTAAACACTAGCTTTAGTTTACTAAACTACTACAACTATTAGTGTATATTACGCAAAATGAAAAGATGTTGAGAATTTTCTTCCTGTGAATTCTCATTTACCCAATTTTGAAACTGTTCATTTTAGCTTTCGATTAGAGTTTTTGTTTTTTAAAGCGGTCTCTTTCTTTGGGGTTTTAAAAAACTTATCTAAGAATTTTTGGGCAGTACTTAGAACGAATTAAACGATTTTCCATAGAAACTTGAGAGAAATCGCATTTCAGCGAATGAATGAGGTTCCGGAACGAATTATCTTCTTACCTGAGGAATCACTGTGCAGAGTACGGCTAACAACAATGATTCGTTCCGGAATTATGTTTGTTAGCCGAATCGCGATTTCCAATAGGTTTCTATAGAAAATCGTTTAATTCGTTATTGGCACTGATGCTCAAAATCTGCTAAAGATGACTTTTAAAACCCCAAAAGGAGCTATAAAAAAGACAAAAATTGACCGAAGGCTAAAATGAACAACTTCAGAACTGGATCGAGGTAGGACTGAAGATAATTTTATTTTGTCCTATATGCACAACCAACACCAGCTTTAGTCTGGTAATACCATATAGCTTTAGTCTGGTAATACCATATAGCTTTAGTCTGGTAATACCATATAGCTTTAGTCTGGTAATACCATATAGCTTTAGTCTGGTAATACCATATAGCTTTAGTCTGGTAATACCATATAGCTTTAGTCTGGTAATACCATATAGCTTTAAACTGCTAATACCATATAGCTTTAAACTGCTAATACCATATAGCTTTAAACTGCTAATACCATATAGCTTTAAACTGCTAATACCATATAGCTTTAGTCTGCTAATACCATATAGCTTTAAACTGCTAATACCATATAGCTTTAGTCTGCTAATACCATATAGCTTTAAACTGCTAATACCATATAGCTTTAGTCTGCTAATACCATATAGCTTTAGTCTTCCACAACTGGTGTTGACACAACCCAGTAGAGTTCGAAAACCGTTTGTATCCTCCATCCACATTTGCGATTTTGTCAGCTCATTTCTGTGTCTGATGCATGCAGATGGAAAAGATAAGCTCCTAGAATGCCCGTACTATTCAGTTTGTTGCTAAGAGTCTTGCACTGAAAGAACGCTTGCTCTGAAAATATAAACTCTTCTTTTCCCAATGCATTTTGTATTATCTGAATCTAATTTTAAACGTTCAAAAACATTCAAAAAGAGGAATGATAGAGTTATATAGATATCCCTATAGGGTGTGTCTGGGAAACGATTCCGAGGTGAACATGAGTTAATGGAGGTTCGAATGACAGCTAATTTTGGAGCTAAAATTTAGCTCACGACGCGGCTATTTTATGTTCACGCGTGCATCCATATCAATGAAAATATTCGTTAGCCGAGGCAGAAAATCACGAAAAAAATCTTCGCTAGCCAAAAAATTCGTAAGCCGAGGCGTTCGTTAGCCGAAGTATCACTGTACAGATGAATACGAAAATACTGAATTCCAACCTCACTATAGAGAAAAGAACCTCAGGCAGCATCTGGGAAAGATACCGTATAAACACACCATACAGATAAACCATATTTTATACGCCACTAGATCAGATGTGCATTTTTTTTTGTGTTATTCTCCTTCTAACGCTATCGACCGGTGTCTTTCGGGTCATCAAGAATCGGAAGCAAGAAGCGCATTAACCGAAGTTTTGTTACACAGAAGGAGTGGTACGTGTGTACGTAAGAGAGTTAGAAATAGGAAAAAAAAAAGCGGTCAGCCGATCCCAAAGAAAAATAATATAAAAAAGAAAAGCAAAAAGCCATTGGTATGTGGTCAATATTGACCCAATGAGAGCACGGAAAGAAATTAGTTACGGTAAGGTCATTACCTTCACGGGCAGTGGCGGTACAACGTTAACGTCCGAGAATAGAAAAAAGTATACAGGAAATGAAATAGAAGGATATGGTCCAAAAAAGATACATATTGTACAGATAATATGGAACAACTCTCAGAAAATTGGCCATCAGTTTTTCTTTCCTAATTATATAGGATTTTTTTTGGATTGCATAGATTCTGCAACATACAAAATTAAATGAAATAACTGAATGGACTAATTAAAGTACTAAATAAAAGTAATTGCATAAATTTTTAACCCTGTGCACGGCATAGTAGAAATCCTCTATAACCGGGGTCTTCAACGCGTGGAATGCAGATCATTTGTAGAAACAGCTACATCAGTGACAATATTTTCGAACCATGCACCAAATTCAATGATGCATCCTAACTCATTTAATCCAAAAATAAGGTAGCAGATGCCTCAAAGTAGGGTATTAAAATTTCCTTAAGAACATGAAGAAATTATTGTTGAGCAGTTGTACTCAATGATCAACGTCAACAATGCTAAAATCAAACAGTGATTGTAAAACAGTTAGTTTCCAAAACTCTCATCAGATGAATTCACTATTCGGCTCAAGCACGTCGGTCATTCTTCGAATCTCAAGATTCTCGTTGGCATTTTCTTTGGACAATCCCTAAATTCGTAATCCCGTTTTCCCGAAACAAATTACACCCACCCACGAGAATCCATGGCGCCAAGAAAAGATAAGAAGAAGAAGAGTACCGCATCCGCATCCAGCCGCAAACGTAAGCGGGAGGAAGAAGAAACTGCGAGTGAGTCTACCTTGCCAAGTGAAGGAGCATCGGCCATGAGCTCCACTTTCCAGGAACCGTTGTTCATCCCGAAGTCGGACTGCAAGAAGATCCTCATGAAAAATTGTAAAGTGCCGGTGGACAAAGTGGCTCTCGAGATGTTCCACTCCGTCCTGCAGTACGTCGCCACAGAGCTGTGCGAGCAGGCCGTGGTCGCTTGGAAGGTGAGGACCGAAGGCCGTTGTGACGGAACCGTCGACCTCATAGACTTCGCCTCGGCCGTCCGTGAAGACGACGAACTGAGACAGGTATTCCCGAAAGCCGTCGATCTGCACATCCTCAATGCCGAAGAGAGGAAGGATCGGGACGACGCGAACGAGTTCCAAAATGAATACCAACAGGCTATCGCCGATCTCAAAGCCATTTTCTCGCCAAATTCGGACGAAGACGAGGATGAATGGTATTAGCGGCGGTCCGACGTGTTCTTTCGTCCACGATTTTTTCGACTATCCGTCAATTTGCTTATAGTATTTTAGGAATTTTTCCGTTTGCTAATGTCATTAAATAAAATTTGATCATTTTTGATCATTTTTGTCGCACCACGGTCATTTTCTGCACACGAGGGCTAATTAGACTGGGACCTACAATTTATCGCCGATTCCGAACGGCAGGCTTGTTTTTTTATACTCATCGAGAGGTTGGTGCGCTAACCTCTCGATGGGGGACCCCCTGCGGTAGCAATTTTTTGATGCGGTCAAGTCGCCGTTTTTTTGTTGTACCCCTGTGTCAGGAAAGTTTTCTGACAAGGACGAACCGGGTATCGAACTCGCGACACCTCTAAACATCCTTTAGGTACTTTAGGCGAGCATCTTATCGACCGGGCTACCGCGCCCTTAAATAAAATTTAAAAATGTTTCTTATAACAATCATTTTGTACTGTGCAACTATCCTACTTAAAAATCATCGTGGGGGGGGGGTTTCGTACAATATTACTTATTACTTATGGCAATAACTGCTTCGACAATCAGTTGCAGTTTGAATAATATCTTCTAGTTTTATTAATGGTGAGTACATGATATCATGGAAAAAAATCAAACGTTCAAAATTGAAATGGGCTGGGACATATTGCAAGAAGACAGGACAACAGATGGACCACAAGTATTCTAGATTGACACCCCCGTGGCGTTAACAGTGAGCCGTGGTTCGTTTTGGATCCTATAGACCTCCCATCGTTATCCTACCTGTTAAGACGGCAATGATTCCTATTGCTATTATAATTATTTTCATAGTGATATTTAACTTAATTTCATCGTGCCGGCGAGTATTTATAAAAGTCACTCAAGTGGTCCCGCTCTCATCGAAAGTCCCCGGGCCTTGCTAAGTTGGGTCCACGCGTTAAGATCGCACCGAAGAAGAGACGTTTATACTTCTGAATCGAGTCTTTCACACCTGTGTTCTTAAACCTTCTAACACATGCGGACCGGTGAGAATAGTTGAACATTTCGCGGACCGTTGGAAATGAGAGAAGTAATTTTCGAACTGAAAATAAGTAAATATACAAATATAGGAAATTTTGTGACATTTTCAAAAAAAAAACAATTTGCGGACTGGCAAAATATGGACATGGCAAATAATTTGATGACGGACGAATAATAAATAAATAGGGGAAAAAAATAATTTATAGAACTTCAAAAAAAAAAAGAGTAAATAAGAGGAATTATACAGACGAGCTTGACACAGCGAAAACATAAATAATAATAAATTATGGGAGATAGCATTTAGTTTTTGTTTTTACGTGTGGAATTATGTAGAGGATAAATAGATTGGGCGAAATTTTTCTATAATACCGGTTCCAAAGGAGCAGTGGTTGAAGTACCGCTTCACGCTCCAACGTGACTAGTAATTTCTATGAGACGAGAATGAGATGTCAACAGTAGTATCAAAGATCGTTTGTTCTGCTTTTCAGTTCTGAGACAAGTCTGACGGATCGGGATTCGCTTATTCAGCGAAATTAGAATTGTGTGAGGTACATTCCGCTTCTCTCTCAGTGAATTGTGTATTCGAAGCATGTAATGTACGTCATAGTAACCCGTCACCATTTGAAAAGCCTTTGGTAACACCCAGAAACCATCGACCGGAACATTTGACGCTGATTACTCCATTTAAACCGTTCTGTCATTGCTATACAAACACCAGAAAACGTCCATTCTCTTATTTGCGATAAGAATCAAACCCGTGACATTCTGAGTCACATCGAATTTCACGCCACTATGATGACAACAATAATCGAGTCAGTTTGCTGCTGGATAATAAAAAAGTCATGCACACTCGCATATAATGGTTTCATAAATCTATTATTCACTTTTACGAGTTTTTACTGACGGTAATAACGGTAACTAACGATGCGTTGAACTAAAATGCTTGTTTAGTATACGCGGTGCATAAGGGGAGTACTCATAAACCGAACTAATTTTTAAAGAGACCCATGCAACTTGGACCATGGTATGGGGAAATCACCGCGCCTAATCAGAGGTAAGAAGTAGACGTGCTCCTGGTGGCAATTTTAAAAGTGGCGGCCTGAAATCGAGAGCTTATATTTTATACATTTTACTGGCTTAACATACATGATATCATAATCATATTCGTTTACTATGTTTGTCATTTTGCACAAATTAAATGATACTCTAAAACAGCGGCGAGACTTTTAACTTCCTTTTTATTGGGAGTCCAAATTGTAGAATTAATAAAAGAAAAATTAATGCTAAAAGAGGAAAAACATAAAATCGCTTAAAAGAGAAAAGTTTTAATTAAATTTATGTGCAAAATTCACCAATTGTAACGTTGGTAGACTGTAGAAGTACCATTGTGATTTTACCAAAATTTTACTTGTGGTGACATCTCTCGATAGGAATATGACACGTTCCTTCTGTTCTTTTGCAGTCCAGTAAATGGAATTGCTATCGCATCACATTCACTAGTACTGGATAGAATGTCTTCCATCGTCCGAGAAAATCCTCGCTGGTACTGCTACTAAACAGAACATGACCTCGTTCACATTCCCTTATTGAACCTCTAACGAATTGGTACGCATTGGAATGAGCGTGTTCGTGTTTTGTACCTAACGTGAAGTTTGTTTCTTTGTAATACTTCTCATGATGCTGCCATTTATTTTTTCGAATTATGAGCGGAGTGCAATGATTTAATATTTGTACCATTTCAGTCGTATTGCTCTCTGTGGTGAGAATATTCTCGCTGATAAATTCGGCTGTTGTTTCTGTTGCTATAAAGATTTACCAACATGGAAAATTCAAGCATTTATCAACTTTACTTCAAAATATGGAACACAGATAGCAGCACCAGCAAGAACACGAAGCAAACGCAATTCTAACAACACAAACACGTTAGGGTAACGCATATACATACTCACACAACATGCTCCGACATGCACCGATTTGTTAGAAATTCCGCAGAGGAATGTGTACGAGGTTTCATGTGCGGTAAAGCAGTAGTAGAGTATTGGGAGACAACCAGTACCGTGTGCCCCTGTGAGTGAAATAGAGAGGTTGTTCCGGGTCCAGCAGCAAGAGTGAGCCTCCATGATTCAAAATTGTGCTTAAATCTCTCATAATCCCGTTTTTTCCCCCCTAATTTTATCATAACCTGTGTTGTAAGATTTTGTGAAACTATCGCACGACTTTGTTGGGAGAGATTAGTACATGAAAGAGTCTTGATAAAAGTTTGCTTTGTAGTTATACTTATTGTTTCAATTGTCGTTGATAAATTATCTAATTAAATCGATTTCATGAATGGTTGTATGATTAGTGAAATTTTTAAGAATTTCTGGGTACTTCGGCACAGTATTTGTCTATTACTTTCTACAAGAAAAGTCATAACCATTGATGACCTGCATAATCTAAACCCTGAGGAGGCTTCACAACCAATAGTACTAATCATAGTAGAAAAACAAAACTAAATAAATAAACCACACATAAAAGAAACAGACAAGTGAAGACAACCTTTCATTCCGGAAGATTCTGAAATTGATGCTTCTCCACCACAAGAGATGAAAGGTAAACATTTTGACAGAACAGTTTGATAAAAGTCAAGGTAAACCACCGTCATAGAGTAGGGAATTTGATTTTAGTCGAATGTGAGGGAAGAGAATACTCCGGTCAGATTAATGACATTTTTGACGAATATCACATAAATATATTGTGGGAAAAACTAGCAAATATTGGAAGTCAGAGCTGAAAGATGAGATTTGATATTCATCTGACTTTGTACTGAGAAAGATAAACCTTCCAAAAACTGGCGTGTTTGACTGAGCAGATTTACATTGTACACATAAAATAATAATTTTCAGTAATCTAAGTATTTAGAGAGAGAGATGGCTTTTCTCAGCCCGAGAGAATTACAGAGAGAAGTACTTGCACTTTTATTTTAATTTGTGCCGAAGGGATTGACTTTCAGGGAGTGAGATGGAAACATATGCTTCGATAGGTGAAATAGCAAAATGATAGGGCAGTGTATCCAAGTAACCTCACATGATGGGATAACTTTGGTAAGACTTTTCACTCATTTTCTCCATCATAATTGTTTTGCAAAACACTTATCCATTCATAAAAACACAGACCAAAAATTTTCTCTCTCTCACTCTAGTGGTGCAACTTTTAGAAAAAATGTAAATTTAAAAGGGAAATAATACAGAAAATGCACAAAATTGTACCCAAGTAAGCCCATTTGAATGTATATCGTAATAATACTTCTTGTTAAAAGGAGCATTAAATATAAACCTTACGAAACGCATATTCATAAAACATAACGAAAAACATGTAATGGAGAATCACTGAATAGAAAAATCCTATATATCATTGTCTTTGAGGTTTAAATCAGTATTAGTAGTAGTAATAATAACGGTGTAGCATAAAAGAATCAATTATTTGAATCACCAGTTTATCGGCTTAATAATTACGCGCTTTTATTAGGATGAGGTCACTTCCATAAAAAAGAAAAATCCAAGCCATTAAAGGGGCATCAAGAAGCATTATCTGAATCCGATCGTCCGTTACAGTATGGAACGATGCTTAGCAGTTTAAGGACAGGCCAAAAGGAAAATAAAAGAAAAAATTGGGAAAGAGTTGATGGTGATGTCATTTTCAGTAAATTGTTGATGCGTGTCGTCCCGGACAAATTATCTGGCCTGGCGCCATGTGTGTCAGGATCAAGATCCCACTTTTCTAAAGGCTAAAAAAAAATATATATATAAATAAAAAGTTTGGGAATAAATGCTGCGTGAATTGCTTTAAGAGAACACATTGCGCGGCTTTACAGAAAAGGTTTTCAACCATTACCAGGGGGTTGTAACAGATTGCGTCTCTATATACCTGGTAATGATGTTTTATTATTATGCTATGGCTTCTCTCTCTCTCTCTCTCCTGTGGTTGCTTTTTCTAAGACTCTCTGAGCTTGCATACACGAACATGTGTGTGGTCATCTTATCTCATCCCCCATGGCTTTAACTTCGGATGGATGACGCAGCATTTTTACAGCGATTTCTCTGGTTTTTCCTAATGATCCTTTTCCTTTGTGCATTCCCGTTTTTTTTTTTTTTTACTTTAGTGACTTAGCCACATGCTGACTAACGAACAGGACACGTCCCGAGCATAAGTTCGTAATCGCATCAAGCGAAAGGTCAATGATTTGAGCTACACTCATGCTCTAAAGTTAAGCAACAAACTGATAATTCTCCATTGTAACGGTATGGTGATATGGACAGGAATTGCTATTGGTGCCCGCATTGACCTACATGTCTTCAGTGGAGGCGATAGTGTACTATCGAGATGACATCCTAGCAGCATATGCTCGCATTTCTTTCTGTCACGGGACCTGATGCCATGTTTATGGACGATATTGCAAAAGTTAACTCACGGTTTGTGTTGTCTAGTATTAAATTTCCGTCTGAAACGCTAGCTATAGAATGTCCCCACAATCGACGGTTTTCAAAATGGGATAGCAAGGAAACGGTGACAGATATTCAAGTCATTCATGCGGAATATAAATTTGCCAGGTCAGAAATTTTAGATACGTCATTCATGTTGCAAGCGCGTGTATGGGTACTAAAATAAAAGAAAAAAAACTTTTTATACGGACAACCTGTGCCCAAAAACCCCATTAGAAAGTTGCTGCCCTATCTTTCCTGATGCCAAAAAAAAAAAAAAAAAAAAAGAATCCACGTTTCTTAGTACAATACTCGCAGAGATGTTTGAATTCAACAATCTGACATTCCAAAAGTTGGGAAAGAATCGTTGTGCGTTAGTTCTTGCTGCTTTTTTTCCCCCAATTTTCCTCCGTTTTTGACTTTAAATATCTCTGCGAATATTTCACTTTGACACGTAAATTTTTTTTGTTGGCATCAGAAGAAATAGGACAACAACTTTCTGTTAATATTTGTCCGTTAATATTTTTATTTTAATAAATATACATCACCTTGCATAATTCAATTTTTTACTACCAGGTGAAAAAGTGGCACTTTCTTATAGCGATTTTCTTTCCCCTTAAGGATTTTACATCGAACGGAAAACTCAGCAGTTTTATGGCAATTCATCTGGTTTATCTCAATGATCCCTTTCCTTTGTGCGTCTAAGTTTCTTTGCTTTAGTGACTTCGCCATTTCTCGACTAACGAACAGGACGCGTCCCGAACACTAGTTCGTAATCGCTTTAAGCTAAAGATCGATAATTTGGGCCAGAACACTGGAGAGTAGTGACGCTAAGACTACAAAGATTTACCTAGTAGAATCTTTGTAAAAGACATCGTGATAAAAAAAAAACTAGGAAATGAATCATGTTTATTAAAAAAAAATCACTCCCCTAATCCGGGGTGCACAGCCTACGCGCACGCTGGCCAAATACAGCCCGCCAATGGGATTCCACCCGGCCCGTGAAAGATTTCCTTGTAGAGAAGTTATCAATACACACAACGTTGATTGATAGTAACTGATTCAATGAAAATTCCTGAAGAGAAGCAGATAAAATTTTATTAAGAACTATTCTTGATTTTGTGATTTATAAATCACAAAATCAAGAATAGTTCCTGGGGTTAATAATTGTGATTATTTACCTAAAAATCATCATTTTTCGATCATAAATTTTATACTTGTTTACTGGCGATGTGCATAATAGCACCTGTTCATGTATACACAATTTGTATGTCTTTTTCAAGCTCAATAAATGGTTATGTCCCCCAGAGGCCCCCCGATTCCCCAGGGCACAATGTGCTTCTATCACCGAGTGTGACAGAGCCTGGGTGTCTTTCAGTTCCTATCACTACCATTATCAATACGCAAAGCACGATAAATGCCCAGACTGACCATATTTCTTTTATAAAAGAACGGGAAATCGATATCTATCATTGCCTCAATGAGTCGAGTGTTGTCAAGATGACAATGCATACGTACGGTTCGGCAAGGAATATTAACGTGGGTATTTGCCTCGTATTTCAAGTGTATCCATACGGGATATCGCAAATCATCGTAAAAAAATGAAAGTAAAGTTGTTAATCAGAGCCAAAAAATTGTCAAAGTTAAGTTAAGTTAGCCTACCTGTTACAGTAAAGAAAAAAAATGCATATACAAGTGGAGTTGTCCATTACAACCAAAAACATTGTCAAAGGCAA
Organism: Pholcus phalangioides; assembly: GCF_987345545.1. Lineage (NCBI taxonomy): Eukaryota > Metazoa > Arthropoda > Arachnida > Araneae > Pholcidae > Pholcus > Pholcus phalangioides. The sequence goes on from NW_028301594.1 coordinate 13,599,243, forward strand.
GCCAACTTAGCTTAGCCAAATTACCAGCTATTGCTAAAATTGCTGGAAAATCGCCAATGCCAGGAAATAGAAAGCTTCTACAATTAGCAGTGGGAAAAAAATTCGCCAAAAGAAAAACCAAAACATATTCGTTCGACAAATATGAGAAATGAATATATGTGTATGGCAGTAACTAGTTATGACAGAGTCATAATTATAATAATATAATTTATGGGTCATGAAGATAATTTTAATTTTCAATTTTAAAAATTTAAGAAGCCTTTTTGAAATTAGGGGGAAAAACGCGACATTTTGTGAAAAAGTTAGGGCGGCCAAAATTACAGGAATGTCTCGTAAAATACGGGTCATATGGTCACCTCATATTTAAAATAATTTAAATATAAATGTTTTTACCTCGAGCGGCTGAAATAACACATATTTGGCCCGCGGACTGCACCCTGCTCCAGTCTGTGGACAAGAAATTTGCCCATGAAAGAGGGGGGGGGGAACATAAAAAAAGTAGATTCCCATTTGAAGTCTTTAAAACAAAACTTAATTATTCTATGGCCTTAAAAAAGGAATACCCATCGAGTTTTATCACTGTATTATGATTCTTAACTTAGTTACCTAAGTAACTAGATGGGCAATTTTTTTGCCATCGTATAGTCCGAAGCGGTATAAGGTCAGCTGAGGCCCCACGAAGGCCTCTAAATTAGAAGAGCTTAAGAGGCCTCTAAATTAGAAGAAGAAGTTAAATTAGGCTTTTACGGAGCTCTTTAGCAATTGGGTCCCAGACCGCTCGCCCTGCGCCCCCTCCGTTAAATCCGCCTTTTCCTATAGTCAAGCTCGGTTATAACGTCCTCGATTGTAATGTCACCTCGACTATAGAATCAATAATTGGCATTCCGGAGTGTTCTCTCTGGAGAATAATGCTAATTATCTTCGAATGGAAAGCAACCAACTCGGTTTCAACGACGAATTTTCCGTAACCTTTGTTTCCGTTTCAATGACGTTTTCGCAAGGAATTCCTAAGATTAGAATTAATCACATCCAGGGAATGATCGTGTGTTGTTCTATTCATGCCTAACGTTAAAAGAAAGATTTATTACATGTTTGACTCTCGGATTTTCTCCTTGGCCTGCACACTATACAAAACATTTCTATATTTTGCGCTTCCCGACTTTTTTTTTTTTATAAAAATGCTTCTTTTTTTTCAACGAAGCACGTTTTAAATTCCCAATCTTTACTACAATCACGAATGCAGGTAATTTGCATAATTTGCAATTTGTGTTATAACGCATATGGCTATAAATATTCACCTCACATATTTGCCAAAAGTTCATTTTTCCCCCCGTGAAATACATTTTACAGACTTGCTGTGGCACCGTATTTTTCACCGAGGGTTATTTATAAACAATATTTGAACATTTCGCCGACATTTGGGAACATGTTTCGTGAGAATAAATGAAGTCCTTTATTAATAGTCCCATTTCTCGATCAAATATAGTAACCCTAATCATAAAGAAATTAAAACAACATTTGATTACTTTTGATTATATTTTTCGTCAAAATAGGACTTAAAAACGTCAACCTCGGCTATAACGACGGCTTGATTACAATGACAAAATTTCGTTGAATATTCAATGTCATTTATCCGATTTGGACTATAAGAAAAAAATACTAGATTCATACTCAGTATAGGTCATTTAAAAGTGGAATGAACAGTACATGTTGGAGAAGAATAATGGTGAAAAAAAAATGCATGTGTGATAGAATCTGTGATTGATTAATCGATTTACATGATTGTCTTCAAAAATGGTGCACCGATTTTTTCAAACTTGATTTTATTTGCATATTTGCAACCAACTGCGCCATTGCATTTGATCTATTCTTGAATACACGTAATTCTGAAATTTGGGCTTCAAGTAAGGGTGGATCTGAATAAAGAATTTTTGGCAAATATAGCTATGGTCAGTTTGAAATTTCTTAGAATTCACAAAATATTTAGGTTCGTCCTTCGAAAAGCCCATGAGTCGAACGTTCTTCAGGTGGCAAATCATTGCATTATCTTGGGGGTCTTATATTGAGCTTTTCTGATTTTATTCGAATAGATCCAAAGGAAAAATTAATTAATATCTTTAAAATTTATAACAAAACTTCGATATTAATTTTTCGATGAAACTTAAATACATTGACAAACGTATATGCATAAGGAATTTAAAAACAGAAATTCGATATATCATATTTTAATTGTCTGTTCATGTTATAGGAAATAGAATATTGTCGAATTTGACATTCCTCGAATCGAGTAAAGATGTTTTATTTTCAGATTTGGAATTTAAATTTCAGCAATTATTACAGAATATTCAGAAAGTTTAGCTGTATTTTAACTAATTTCTGAGTAGTGAAATTATTTAGTTGTCCGTTCATTGCAATTCCTCATTTGGTTCTGTATATAATGCATAATGAGGAGCAAAACATCGAGTTTCAAGGATCTTTTTCGTCCAAAGAAATTCCAGTCGATCCCGTTCCAGGAGTCTTCGGAATCTCTGAAATGACCTGCACTCGAAATTTCACTCTTAGTCGTCGCTCAATTAACGTTTAGCGATAAGCGATACTACGTTGAATAAATTTGCTTTAATCACGTCGAAGGATTGCATGTCTGGAGCGAGAGAGAGAGAGAGGGAGAGCGAGATAGAGAGAAGCTAGCACCGTTTTCCCACACAGTCAATAGAATATGCATATTTATTATCTTCCCAACTTGCGTACTCACACGCGCGCGAACTCATCCCTGTTGTCCAAGAGTTTGAATTCCCTAATGAGCTCAGGCAAGCATTCCAGTTGTTGTCCAGGACGAAAAGGGCGAGTGATCTTCCGGCGGCAGCTATTGATCTTACGGCTTTCCCGCCGTGTTTCCAGTATTCTTATTTTATGTAAGGGGAAGAGACAACTCGTTTTCCAAATATGTGCTTGGTATTAAATCAAATCGGAAATATTGTAATGACCTGGTAATGGTAGACGATCAAAGTACCTGACATCAATCATCGTTGTTCGTACTGATTCGTTGTGATTTCCAAATTTAGTGATGGGATTTTTTTTTTAGATCTTTACGATGAAGCCTGGTTCGAACAAATCGTTTATTTGCAGACATTAAAGAAAAAACAAAATACTTTTTTTTCTTCTTCTAAACTTTACACTGAGTTTTTTAAAACGTAAATATCTTTTGTTTTGGGAAACAATTTGAAATACGCACCAGGCAGTGGTTCGTGACCCTTTTTTTTCATCCTGAAACTCCTTGGATAATGAGTTTTCTATGTTTTATTTGTCGCGAAACTTCGTTTTTGTATCAATAACATTAATTATTCATTAAATAATTTTTATAAATTCTTTTATATATTTTTCTAGTTTTTTTGGCCTAAGGTTAATAGTTCTAGCGATTTTTATAAATTAACCAAAAGCTAAATTAAAACTTATTTTATCACTTTTTAAATTTTTTTTTGTCATTTTAGAGAAAAAGAAAGATTCAATGATTTGTTCTTCATTTATTGGTTCTTTAGCCGGAGCAGCATTATTATATTGTCTCTTTCATGTCAGAAGCATGAATGCGCAATGTACTTGGAAAAAAAAGAACGTGAGAAATGCCGTTTGAATGCTCCCTTTAGATATGTTACTCATGGAAGTTATTTTCCCAAAATATGTTTTGTAACATGTGTTCTAATGGGGATGGACATACACATTCGCGTTTCCTTTTTCCTGTTATCGTGCTCACAGAGAATGTAGCAGGAGGTAAGAATGTAAACAACCCGGAAATTATTTTGGGCGAAAAATAAATTTTTGCAACATAAATTTCGCATGACACATTTCTGCAAGTGAAAGATAAGAAATGAAAATATCAGTTTGATTTATATTTTTCAAAGAATTGAAAAAAAGTGAAATTAATTGTTCTCATCATCTCAATTTTTCTAAAAATCAGTCAACATGTGTGTGTGTGTTGTACATTTATCCCCCCCCCCCACCCCGAAAAAAAAATGCTTTTCCGCACCCCGAAGCTTACGAGCAACCCCAATTTACTCACTGCACTAGAGGGAAACAGATTTCATGTGTGTGGTATTGAAACAAATAGGTGTTTAGAATTGATGCAGTATGAAGTGTATATGTTACGCGGTAAATGTGATAAATCCGGTTATTATGTATAGTACCCAAGCGTCGTTACTAAATTTGATAAAAATTTCCCTAAATAAATCACTTTTACCGGTGATTATGCATAATACCTAAGTTTCGCATCGTTGGTGAACATGATAAATCATACCATAAAATATACAATGCATGATAATTCATACATGCATTGTATCATTAAATCGGGGTACGATCGTAAAGTTTGTTATCATTATAACGGGGTCCGAATATATTCATCATGTATAACAAATTGATTTAGATTTTTTTTCTACTTTTATCAAATTTACGAATTACACTGTGTTATGCATAATCACAGATAAATTCGATAAATTTCAACTATTTATCAAATTTACCACTGAGACACTTGGCTATTATGCATAATCTCCGGTAAAAGTGATAATTTTTTTAGTATTTACGAAATTAACCAACGAAGATTGGGTATTATACATATTCAACGGTAAAAGTCGTAAATTTATCAAACTTACCAAGACTAATGGTAAGTATGTATAATAACCGATTTATCACATTTACCTTAACAGATACATGAATCAGGCAAAATGCTACCCTAACCAGCGGTTGAGGAACACTGGAATAGACCACATCACTATGAACCGCTATGTAAATACTGTAGATGGTGCGTTTCATAGGTATTTAGAGTGAAATAAAAAAACTACATATATATAGTTACAGAAAAAGATAATTTATTCTTTTTCAAAGTATCTTTCCCCAGATGATAGGCAATGATTCCATCGTTCAGTCTGCTTTTCAAAGCAAGTAGAGAATCATTTTTCTCGACGCTGCCTGCGAAAAGGGTGAACCAGTTCACAACGATTTCTCGATATTTGTTGACACAAACTTTTCGAAACTTAATACGTAATACATAATAAGAGGACATAATATGCAAATGCAACATTAAAATCATGCCATAACCTGTCTTGCAGTCTGTATCTTGTACCATGAGATATCTTGCCGTTTCCGACGTTGAAGAAGGAGCTCCGTAGAAGAATTATTAGTTGGTTCAGCTGCGCGTTCACTGGGACAGCTTCCAAAAACGATGGGACCATTGGATATCATCTAAGGGAAGATACCTTAGAAAATAATAAATTATTTTTTGCCGAACTTATTATTCTTGATTTTCTATGATTTTACTCTAAGTTCTCATGGAACACATCTTGTATTACTTTATTATCATATTTTAGATGATATAGCTCAGGGGTGCACAACCTTTTTCAGTCCGCGGGCCAAGATATGCGGTAATTGTGCCCCTCGTATAGAATAGAAACGTGTACATATAGCATGAATATATGACCTATTTTTTACCGGATATTCCCGTGGTTTTGAGCGCCAACTTTTTCATGAACTATCTAGTTTCTTCACTTATTTACAACGAGGCTTAAATAAAATTTTTGAAATAACGAATTGAGAATATTTTCATGAATCATAAATTAACACATTTGACGATTTTTTGGCTGTGATTGGCAACCTTACTGGTCTTAGAGAATTTTTTCTTGGCTGTAATTGACAATTTTACATGCCAAAGACATTTTTTATGTGCGTAATTGGCAGTTTTGTGCCTTAGACGTAATTGATAACTTTACTTGCCTTAGACGTAATTGGTAACCTCACTTGCCTTAGGCGTAATTTGTAACCTTATTGTTTAGACGTATTAGGCAACCTTATTTGCCTTAGATGTAATTGACATACTTACTTTCCTCAGATAATTTTTGGGCTGCAATTGGTAACCTTACTTGCCTTAGACAATTTATTTTGGCCGCAATTGGTATATTTACTTGCATTTGATAATTTTTTCGGATAACTGTCGATATGCCGTATGGATCCCGATTCCCCGTATTTGTGTGTATGATCCTGTAATGGGCATGTATCGATACTTTTCTACCGACACACATTTCACCCGCGGATAGAACCTCTCAGCGAGCCACATTTGTCTCGCAGTTCGGAAGTAAGATCATTTCAGGAATCGAATTCTCCGTACTTAATTTCCTCAATGATGTTTGAAACAAGAATATCTATTTCACTCGAATTTCTAAAACTTCAGAAAAACCATTAACAACTGAAAACATTAAAAAAAAAGAAAAAGGGATTCATTCTCACGAGATGTCTCTCGTTTAAAACACTAAATCCACTAATTGCCGTGCAATAACGTTCTCCCTTGTTATGTAGCAAGCAAGCAAGCAAGAAAGAAGCTAGCTAATCGCTTCAAGACATATTTTTTTTTTTTAAGGAACAGGAGAAAGAAAGAATTTTTTCCTCTCTAAGTGGTCAAAAGAAACTTCTAGTAGTGGCTAAAAAAATATTTTGATGACCGATAGAAATCCCTGTCCCGGAGGGGGGAAAAGAAAAGAAAACCAAGAAAAAAAGGGTTCTTTTCAGCTTAAGATCGGAAGCTTTTTTCCAGTTTTTTCCGTTTTCTTTTTCCACGACCACCTTAAGAAATATATATAAAAAAATTGTTTTAGTAGAACTGAACCAGAAAGAAATAAGAGAGAAAAAAAGAAGCACTTATAAGAAAATCCCTTCCATTTCACGTACGGCCACAGACAACAACTATGTCTAAGTCCGACGAAATAAACAGCAAGTATATGTGAAAAAGAAAATAAGATGGGAAAACACATCCCCCCTGATGATGACTTCTCTTGATCGATTATTTTTTCCCCAGTTTTTTCTTTCATTAACGACGTGGGAAATATCCGAAATATTTATTAGAATTGATTTCATGTCTGGAAAACTTTAGTCGCAAAATTCCATAGGGAAGTGAATCTTGTAAAAAGAAAAGTAATTGTGTAAATTCATTGACTGATACCTGAGTCTGTCGATGGATATTATATGATTGAATATGTTATTGCCTAAGATCGAAGTGAGGAAAATTCGTGAAGTGGCCGAGCGTTTTGGTCAAAGGGGGATGTGCTGGTGTCAGGTGGTCCGGTAGTCGACAAATACATTTTTTTCCATCGCCAACGTTTGACACTTGAGCCCTATAAGAGCTGTATTAGATTAGCTCCATGCTTCCAGCATGGCTTAGGTGTTCTTCAACCACCTGCTAAAATCTCTTCATTGAGACAGAGCGGCGGACCATGATCTGGTTAGGAGGATTAGTTCCATGTGACCAGAGGAAAAAAAAAGGAAATTCGAGAGAAAAAACCGTAAAAATAATAATATAGACATGCTGGTTTTTCTGTCAAATTCTTATATAAAAAGATGCATCGTGACTGTGGTTTGACGGGTTGTCATGGGTAACGTGGGCATAGTTATCAAGAAAACATACGCCAATTTGGCGATGTTGCCGAATCATGTATTTTGTTATGGGACTTAGGCCAGGGATCTTCGGGATTCATTTCATTTCATACCGTGCACCGCCCAGGCTCTATCGACCATTGTCAATTTTAACCATTGTCCCGGATGAGGGGGCTGGGTGGTGTTGGGTGCTTTATTATGCATATAAAATACATGAATGTAAAAACACGTTAAAAAAAAAAAGATATACAGATTTAAATATATATTTCTATTATACAATTGATGAGCTCTTCGGTGAGCTCTTATGTCTTTGTAGCTCTATTGAGCTTGAGCCCTTTGTTGTTCTCTGCGGTCAAGCGCCAGGTCCTGAACCACGTTTTCCCTTGTTGGCTTGTTGGCTCAGGTGAACCCTCCGCTGAGGCCAGGACAGGTCCTGGACCACGCGTCTCCCCTCCTTAGTTTGTTGGCTCGGTCGGGGGGGGGGCCCTCCGCCGTGACCAGGGCAGGTCCTGGACCACGTCTTCCCACGTTGACTTGTTGTGAACTGTCTGGACATTGACCGAAGTTCAGACATTAGCGGGGGCAATTCACAACCAAATCTACGCATTCGCGAACTGGCCAATTTCGAGCATTGGCGGTAACAGACATATGTACACAGGGTGTCTCAAATTGTTTACACAGCGAATATCTCTGTAACCGTTGACTTTGGAAATATATTTTCTATTACAAGCAGTTTTCAAATGACGTGCAGTTACTTGAAACCATAAAATTTGTTTTAGGGGTTCGTATACTTAAAAAAAAGAAGAAATTAACGTTCTATACAGTTGTCCGCGTGCGCTCAAAAACCCAATTAGAAAGTTGCTGCTTTGTCTCTCTCTTCTCAGGCCAACAAAAAAAATTCAACAATTCTAAGTGCAATATTCACTGAAATATTCTGAATTCAAAAATCGGAGAAAAGTTGGGATAGAATGGCATAAAAACTAACGGAAAATGCTTTTTTTTCTTTATTTTCGTGATTTTTTCTTAATTGAGGGTACATTTAAATCTATTTAATGTTGAAATAGACTGTATTTAAATGAATAATTCAGTCATTAATTCTGAAATTATTTTTACTTAATTCTGAAATATTTTTACTTAATTCTGAAAGATTTTTACTTAATTCTGAAAGATTTTTAATTAATTCTGAAAATATTTTTCATTAATTCTAGAATTAATTATCATTTATTCTGGCAGTATCTTTCATCAATTCTGAAAATCTGTCGGTTTTGATAAATATCGAAAATACACTCATTGCCATAAAAATTTGCGCACCCAGAAGAAGTCGTCAGAATGAAACGAAATTTTACACGTGTAAGTACTACGTTGATATAAGTAAGTCATTAGAAAATCCAAGAAAAAGGGTCATTTATTGCAGAAAAAAGTAGAGATGAACAGAAGTTTTAGTACTCTGTTGGACCCCCTCTAGCGCGAATGCACGATGCGATACAAGCGGGCATTGAGGCATACAAGTTCCGTATGATGTCCTCAGACATCTCGTTCCACAGTTGCTGTAAATGCGCCTCTAGTTCGACCAACCTCGTAGGGTGTCAAACTTGCCGTCCCAAATGATCCCAGATATGCTCGATTGGTGACAAATCTGGGGATAGAGCAGGCCAGGGAAGGGTGGTAATGTGGCGGAGGCCGTCTTGTGACATCCTTGCTGTGTGTGGCCTAGCATTGTCTTGTTGAAAAATGGCTCCTGGGAGCCCTGCCATGAGTGGCAACACATGGGGCTGAAGGATGTTATGAACGTACCGCTGGGCTGTCATTGTGCCATGGATCAATATTAGGGGTGACCGTGTATCGTAAGCAATGGCACCCCATATCATGACACCAGCTGTGGGAGCGATGTGTCGCTGTAAAGCGAAGGCAGGATTGAAGAGTTCACCAGGGGGCCTCCACACACGAACACGATTGTCATCACTGCTCAAGTTAAATCTCGATTCGTCACTGAAGACGACCTGGTTCCATTCCGTTGCAGTCCAATCCCGTCGTGCTCGACACCACTCCAAACGGAGGCGTTGGTGGGTGGGTGTCATTGGCAGCACACGGAATGGGCGCCGCGATACCAGACGTCCTTCAGCCAGGCGCCTTGCGATGGTTCGGGAAGACACAGGGGCCCGTAGTGAAGCTGCTGCCTGTGTCTGGATAGCGGCCAATGAGGCAGTTGGCTCTACGCGTGCGTTTCGGATGATGTGACGGTCTTCTCGACGACTGGTCTGTCGAGGGCGTCCTGAACCTGGTCGCCGTTTAAATGACACCTCCTCACAGTAAAATCAGAACGGCCTAGTTGACGAGCTACTTACTCGCCGAGCTGACCACCCAGCTTCCATCATCCCGATGATTCTTCCCCTATCGAACTCTGACAACTGCTCATATGGTCTTCGACGGCGGCGTAACGGCATGTCTACCTCAACATTTCCTTTGCAAACGATTAAATACACTCCAGCAAGCTCTGCTTACCTGTTTTATACTCCAAGGAGAACGAAGTTCAACGCCCTCTAGTGGCATTACGCAATGCGCAATCACGCTGCATTTCTAATCATTTGCATATCTGCTCGACATGTACCTTCAGGCCAACTTTCGTTTTGATCCCACAATTATTTCTTGGTGCGCAAATTTTTATGGCAATGAGTGTATATCTTCTTTCAACAATTCTAGAAATATTTTTTATTCATTGTCAATTTACATAAATTTCAAAATAATTTTTTTCCACCAGGTCTGAAATTATTTTCTTTCAAAGATTCTAAAATTATTTCGCCCCCTCTCATATCCGAAGCCTGGGACACAAAAAAATTACCATCATTTTTTTTCATTCTACAAATTCACTATAGAAGGGTCCGTGAAAAGTGTAGCTTCGGCGGCTCGCTAAAGATTCCTGCCAAAGGGCCCCAGATCGAGGATATGGGGACCATGGGTCTATATGCGGGTACGTATATCCATGCCAAGATTTCACAGAAAATCCAAATTCAACCTTAAAGAATGATTCTCCGCATAGGGCACACTTGTAACACAAAGCTGAGTCATTTGATGATTGAGTGTCAACTCTAGATCCGGTCTTACGAGGCTGTTTTCTCATCTCAGGTCAGTAACATGATATATGGCCAACATCCGGAGAAGGATTTTTCTTTAAATATCTCTCGGAATGATACTAAACGCACCACTTCGATTGACAAGACTTATGGGAATGGAATCCATCGACTCTTGACACTGTCTCAGATGCTATTGTAGTTAGAGATATAAATGACCGTCCCACTTTCGATGAATCGTATTTCTAATATAAAAATGCCCCGAAATAGCCTTTTTGTATAGGCGCCAGGGTCTAGATCATCTTCCACTAACTTCTGATGAACATTTTTTCTTTCTTTGTGGCATAAATCTCTATATTTTGACTCAATGAATACTGGTCTTTCATCACTGGTGGGAAATGGCTGATAGAAAATAACGATATTCATAGCAACTTTTGCCACTTTTTCACTTTTGATGATCAAATTCGTGGATAAAAGTGAAAGTGTTAGAATGTTCCAATAAAATACTAGACATATCAAGTATAGTTTATAAATCTACTTTAGTTTTATTGAAAATTCTGAGAAATATTTGAGCTTTTCGATTTCTACTCTATTATATGCAGTCCAGTGTCCAGTCCACTTGAAACAATTTTGAACTTTGAACTGGAAAATCAACCGTTTAATGTAACGTGAAAATAAAAAAAAAATTACCCACATTCTGAAGGGTGTCTAGGCCCTATGTATACAGATAATTAGAAAATTTTAGATGTACATTTAGTACTTAAAAAATAAAATAAAAATGGTGTTCCAAGTTAGGCGCGATTACCCTAAATGGGACAGTGTGGATTTTGTGTATGTTGTTTCATGTTCAAGTGTCTTACTTTAAACTTGGCACCGTATAAATTTTTTCAGAAAAACGTCCTAAGGCATTACCAGACTATATATACAAATAGTTCAGAAATCATTTTATTCATCAAAAATCACGTCATGATACAGAAAATAAAAGTGCTTCACAGAAATTACATAACTCAGTTAATATTGCACAACACTACAATTATATTCGAAAGACACAAAGCGTAGTATGAAACAGAACAATAAACAGTGCAATGAAATGAATATGTACGATACAAGCGACATGATTTTGAACGGCAACGGGAATCGAGGAACTTCATTGTCTGGCAAAAAACTGCTCAAAGCAATCGCTGTGTCATGACAAGATACAGAGAGATGACATTGTTTATTGATAGCAACAAAAATCAAAAAACTTCATGGTCTGTCAGAAGCGGCGCACAAAGACATCGTAAGATAACTTTAAAATATCTCATACCAGAGGATCGTAAAATAGCTCTGAGTCCGATGAGGGGTTGTTATCAGCTTGTCAAAGAACTGAAACATTCATACTTTGGCACCGTTTCGACTGAATGTCTTTGTTTGTAATGACGTATCTAATAAGGCGCTTAATTCTTTCGATTCTGGAGTGTCTTCTCAGTAACTGTAGCTTCCAGGTGGTGTAATTCTGTGGCGTAGTAGAGCCAAAATGAAAGTCCTTGGTATACTCGCATGCTGTGGCATAGTGAAAGACGGTTCCCTCCCCTCCATATTTACACATGCTTGAAAACCTACACTTGTGAAAACGATGAGGGTAGGAGGGGGCCACGCTCTGAAAAAAAAAAAATAGCCTCTCTTGACCAGCCGTAACTAGAGCCTTTAACTTGTGGAAGTACTTCATAAATCTTACGACCTGTTTTCCTGTCATTTGACCACCGTCAAATTGGCCAGTTCGCGAATTCATTGTCAATTTACATAAATTGCAAAATAATTTTTTTCCACCAGGTCTGAAATTATTTTCTTTCAAAGATTCTAAAATTATTTCTCCCCCCTCTCATATCCGAAGCCTGGGACACACAAAAAATTACCATCATTTTCTTTTCATTCCATAAATGCATTGCCATTTCTGTAACAGATCATTTCACAATTTCTTTATCGCCTAAGACTTCGGAGAAGGGTAGAGAAATCTATTTCTGGTCCTTCTACCGCTGTTTTAGTCGGTCGTTTCTGTGGTTCCTATCTCCCCGTTAAAAAATCTTGCCACAGAGAGCAACAGCCCTACAACTGTACAATTTTCAGTCACAAAACGTTACTCATAGTTTGAAACACAGATGTTTAATGGCAGCGCTATAACAAACATTACACAGAAACAAATTTCACGTTAGGTTCGTACACATACACACACAGCTTTCAGCTTAGCCCAGGCCTTCCTAAACCACCTGCTTAAATGTCTTCATTAAGGCAGAGCGGTGGGCCATGATCTGGTTAGGAGGAGGAGGTAAGAGGGCAGAAGGTGCCCTTTTTAGACCAAAATTCTGTGTCCAGTTCACACTGTTTTAATAATAGGAGTGTAATAGTCGTTATGACCCAGGTACGTGTATAGCGCTTCTTTTCTTTCCTATAGTGAAGGCATGTGTAAGGTAAAAAAAAAGTCCCTTTTTTCAGTTCATGGAACTGATCACATTCACAGTTCCTCTACCGGAAGACTTTAACAAGAGAGTCTATGGAAAATACCATAAATTATAAAAAGCAATCGCGCAATTCGTGATACTAATTAGGCAGTTCCACATTCTAACTCCTCACAATTTCTGAGTGAAAGAAACAGATTTTAGCTCAAAGGGAAAAAAATCCTGTTTTATAACAATTGAAAAACAAATAACATCTTATCACGACTTAAAATTTGTTTGAAACCTGTCATATAGGAAAGAAAAACGAAGTTTTAGCCGTTTCTGTACGTTCCGTTTGCTCAAAGGAATCATATGGTCATCGCACTTACAACCGGGATATTTTTTCGGATATAGTGAACAATCGGTTATTGTTATTCAACAAACCGGTTATTGAGAAACTTCTTTTATTAAACCAAACAACGAGAGTTACAAACGGGAAGTAGAGTTCGCCAAATAATATACAGAAAATGATTCGCGCGTTTCAACGAACAGATAAAAATTTATTGGTATTTTCCGAGAAGTGACAAACATGATATTACGGATAATTACATTGTCACTATTACTAACACCATTCGTAAATTATAGAAAACGAGTAAAATCTCGCAACGGGAAACACATAAAATAAACACGCAGAATTGTTTTTCACATCGCCGGATATATTACAACAGCGACAAAGTTAACGCTAAAACATGTCGCGCTTCTCGTCCCGGGAGGAATAAACACGCCAATGTAGAAATTCACGATTCTTCCAAAAAACTTCCACACACAAGATGACAGCCATGTTAATATTTCATTCCCTCTTCGGTTTAATTCCTCGAAAAACAACAGGCGACCATATTCCTATATACACCCCAACCGTTTCTCCTCCGAAACTAAAGTAAAGCAGACATGCAGACAGCAATATCCACAATTCATCAGGGTAAACCTATTTTATAGTTGTCACGGGTATATAAACACCCTGTTGTATACATGTCTCTACTGGAATTGAATACGTCCAACATTATGTTTCCGTAAAGATTAATTTTTTTCATACCGGGACGTAAACCATACTAGACGTTTAGTGTCTCGTGATACTGGACGACACTGACCTTAACTATCGCTTTCCATAATAAAAATGTCTTCTACTAGAAATTTATACAGCATTTCTTAGAAGAATATCCTACAGATTTTATAGAAAATATACAGTGAAAATATTTTCTAACTTGATCCATGGTATAAAAAATATATACACTTAAATTCTCTTTTACAGTTACTGCGGTTCATGTTTTCGACGTTTAATATCATATAACGGGCTTAAATTCTGGCAAATACGGTATATGTTGTAGAAAGAACAAAAAAGAGCAGTGTTTTGATCATCTGCGCTGTCATATTCGTTGGGAAAATGCTTTTGGCGGAAATTAGCGCGTTATTTCTAGGAACATAAAATTCACGAAAAATGCTCTGCGATACGGCTATTTTTTTTCCTCCCAGAAGTTGCACACGTCACATCAATTATGCTAATCTCTTCGAGGAAAAATACTCGGCATTCAATGCATTAATTTCGGCGGAAAAATAAATAAGCTCTTTCCCAAGAATATTTTCCAAGAATGCGCTACTATATTTACATGGAGTGTGACGCACGTGAAATACGTCAAACGATTACGTTATTTATGGATACATTTGCTTGCTTTTAATGAGCATATAAAAAACAATATTTTTAATAGCGGATAAGAATTACATGTTAATTACATGTTGTTTCAGGGACAACGTGTGTTACATCAAGGGTGCTCTATCTTTAGGACAATGCGGGCCACTTCATTGGTTTGAAAACACGTCGCGGGCCACTTTACGTGAGCTGGAGTTGCGCCGTGCTGAGCTTAAGTGGAACTGTGCTGCGGTGTTCTGCAAATATGCTACGGGTCGCATAAGTGATCTGCAACTTTGCCGCAGGCCAATTAAATGCTCTGCAAATATACTGCGGTCCACTCAAGTAATCTAAGAATGCACTGCTGGTGATCTGGGTAGATCAAATTTTGTGGAACTGTGCAGCAGTGATTTTCGAATATGCTGTGGGTCATTTAAGTGATCTATAACTGTGCCACGGGGATTTTAAAATATGCTGTGGGTCACTTAAGTGATCTGGAACTATGCCTTGAACCACCTGTGCCGCGAGCCACTTAAGTGCTGTGTAAATATACCGCGGGTCACTCAAGTGATCTAAGAATGCACCGTGGATCACGTAAATGATGTGGAAATGTATAGTGGGCCACTTGCTCTAGGAATGTGCCGCGGTGATCTGCAATTATGCTGCGGATCACTTGAGTGATGTGGATATGTGCTAGGTGCAAGTTGAGTGATTTGTAATCGGGCCGGGTCACTTAAACAATCTGGAGACATGCCATGGGCAAGGCCACTCAAGTGGTATGGAAATACACCATGGGTCACGTAAGTGAACTGCAAATGTGACGCTCAGCTCAGTTAAAAAAAAAAATTAGGTTTGAGGTAGCTGGGTCACATCAGATTACTTGGAGGGCCACATTTGGACCACGGATCATTGGTAGAGCATTAATGTAGAAAAGGGCCAATGGGACCTCGAGTCGAACAGGGACAATAATAATTGAATACTTTTATTTATTGTGAAATTATTTCTTTTATCAATTATCAACCTTCATTTGTTTGAAAATAATTTTTCCCCATAATTTTGAAAATGTTTTTGATTAATTACTGATTAAATTAATTAATTAATTTTATCTGAAATCATTCTATAAATGATTATTTATTTATTTCAGTAGCTCTGAAATTATTTTTCTTCTCACTATGTCTTGAAATAATTATGCAATTATTCTGTTATTGATTGTGAAATAATTTCTATCAAAAATTACGAAATTATTTTTTTTATTGAGTTATAAGTTATTTTTTTTTCATTAATATTTCTGAATTTTCACCAATTCCGAAATTATTTCTATCATTAATTCTGGAAAATTTCGTTTTTCAATGTTTCAACCACTTACACAAAATGATCGGTGGGCCACAACAAAAAGCTCCGTGGGCTATATGTGGCCCAGGAACATGCGTTGAAGATACCTGGTGTACGAAGGGTTTACGGAAACTTTGCCCTGGACATTTCGCCCCTGATATTTCACCCCGGATATTATGCCTGCACTCTGATTATATGACCTTATGAGTGATTAAGTGAGTGACCGTAGCGGTGATCAAATGAGTTGTACATTTCGACTGCACTAACCGTATGAGTTACCAAGTAAGCGACTGTTTAGTGACCAAATGCATGACCGTATGAGTTACCAAGTAAGCGACTGTTTAGTGACCAAATGCATGACCGTATGAGCGACCAAGTGCGTAACCGTAGGAGTGATGAAGTTAGTGACTAAGCGATTTGAACATTCATCCCGGAATATTTAAAACCCAACATTTCTCTCCTTGTATTATAAATATTATGTGAGCATTGCCACTCACTTGGTCATTCACATATTGATTCACTCAACCATACAGTCACTCCCACTCACATACTCATACTATCACTCCCACTCACATACTCATACTATCACTCCCACTCACATACTCATACTATCACTCCCACTCACACTATCACTCCCACTCACATACTCATACTATCACTCACTCAATCAATCGCACAATTCACATGTTCACTCATACAGTCACTCCTACGGTCACTCACGTAATCACTTGGCCAGTCCCACAGCCAATCACTCATACGGTCAGGGCAGGCGAAGTGTCAGGTGCGAAATTTCCGTTCACGAAAATTCCGTCCCTTGGGCGAAATATCGGAGGCGAAATTTCCGGATCCCGTACAAAGCGCATATACGGTTAAGTGGTACTGGTATTTGGAGATTTGTCCAGCCCCGCTGCAGACATCGACGCAGTAACATTTAATTAGAGCTAATAATTTCACCAAGGATCATATTCAAAATGTAGTCATAATATTCGAACTTTATTCCTGAATGATTCTGAAATGCACTCAATACAGATCACATTCTTGAATGGTATTGGGAATCTCCGCGTGCCTTCACGGAAGAAGAGTAAATGTGAATGACGGAGAAAGTACCCCCCCCCCTCCCTCCCAGTTGTATACCGTGTGTGTATGAGGATAGGGTACATGTGCATATTCACTGTGCGAGATGCGGTTCCTTTCTCGGATCCGAAGTGAAGATCTCGAAGGGGAAATTTATCCTAATCGCAAAAGATGAGAAATGATTCCACCTTCGGACAAGTAGCGTATAAATCAAATACTTGTATTAAGGGGAGTTTTAGCAATAGATCATGTGTAATGACAGTTTTCATTTGTAAAATGGATTACTTTCTTGACAGTTCCGGTTATCCATACTCCATCCATTTTTTTTTCTTTTTCTCTGAGAGAAGGATTTTTTTTCCCCCTTTCATTTTCTCAATATCAATTTTTTTCCCCCATTTTATTTTCTTGAAACTTCAAAGAGAAAGAGAGAGAAACGAGGTCGTGATTTTCTGGGGTCATTTCATACATTTTCATTTACTTTTTTAATGATATTAATGGTATTTTGAAATATATTTATGATAAGTCTCTTCTTGGGATAAATCTCCTCGTAAAGGTTTATTAATTGCATGTTATGTGTGTGTTCGATGCTGTCATTTTAATGATGATTATTGTAATTACAGAGTAAAACTGCGGTGGGAAATTTTATTTGAAATTTTTGTCTTTAACCCTCAGAATGCTCCCATTACCCACAGATGATGAGCTTAGTAGCCTGCTCAATTATCCTGTGATGATCTGGTTTTTTTTTCTTTTTGACATGAAGTTCTTAAAATGACGTATAGATGGCGTATGCTCATATTCAAATTTCTTTTTTAATAAATCATTTCCCTATTTTGGGGCCGTTCAAGTATTACGTAAGCAAATTTTTTGCCATTTTTGAACCCTCCCCCTCCTTGTCAACAAAAGTCAGCAAAACGCTGACCCCTCACCCCCCCCCCCGTCAGCAAAATTTCGTCATCAGCTCTGCCCCTCTGAATCCTAACTCATATTTTCATAAAGGGTGGTTGATGACGTAAGCATTATCCAAACCCCCCTCCCCCCTTTGTTATCAAAAGTCAGCAAATCGGAACCCCCCCCCCCCATCGATGATTACGTAATACTTGAACGGCCCCTTTCTAACAGATTTGCTTGTAGTGTACTGCATGGATATGCGTTGCTGAGTAGCCGTAGAGTGACTGCATACCATCACGCAAAATTTTGTTGGTAATTTTGGGTTCGAACACAGAGTCTCTGCTTGTGTCACACTTTTTTTCAATTGTGTTATACAGTGGAACCTGTAAGTAACGTCAAGAGACTGAAATAATATTATATTTGAGACAGATTTCCGTTTTATGAAGGTGCACATAAAGGGTATATTTTTTGATTTCGTCGAAGACAAGTTTCGTCTCACACTGTCTCATCGTCTTAGATAGGTTTCATTGTATTTGCAACGTATGAGTATGAGTGCCATCTATCTTCCACAACGTTTCCCTAACACCAGCGCTTAGCATCGTCACACGAGGTGTCGCAACTTGATGCTAAATTCTGTGGTGTTTGGTCAGATCATACCTCCAAAAAATGCATTTTTGATCTAAAAGCAAGTCTTGCTAATTATAACGAATTAGATGTGAGATAAATGCACAAATATGTGCGTACAGCTAAACAATATGCTGATGTATGATATTTTCATTTGTACTTGTGTGTATGCTTTATTTTTGATTTTTTAATGACAATGAAAATGCTTATATC
Organism: Pholcus phalangioides; assembly: GCF_987345545.1. Lineage (NCBI taxonomy): Eukaryota > Metazoa > Arthropoda > Arachnida > Araneae > Pholcidae > Pholcus > Pholcus phalangioides. Next base: position 13,617,947 of record NW_028301594.1, read on the forward strand.
TCAAAACTGTGATTTTGGAGTTATCATGTTCTGACCAAACAACACAGAATTCGAAGATTTGTTTTTCTTCTTGAATCTCCCCTCCGAGGTCTTTCCGAGGCCATCAACGAAATCAGTGAAACAACAATTCGGATTACTCGCCGGTTCTTGTCCGAGTACCTCAAGATGCCTCTCACAGGACATTAATAAAAAGTTTGTGTCAATACAATCAATTACAAGAATCAGCTTTCAACAGTCTGGGGAAGAATAAGCACATGTGTTATTATTGGTGTGTTACCTGTTGAGACGTCATGAAATTCCAGCTAAAAAATCAAATATTTAAATTAGCCACGACACCTCCGTATGATGCCACCCGCACTGTTGGGGAAACGTTGCGTGAAATGAGCTCACACCAAAGACGGAATTTAGCCCCGAATACTTCTGATACACAAATGCAATTTTTTTAAAATAAATTCTTATTCCTTAGTAATTGAAGATTATGGAACAAAATATGATCACTCTTTCACTATTGAGAAACGAAATTAGTTCATAGTTCTTGTTTAAAACTCGTTGAGCATTTCTTCACGCTATAATCTGTTAATCTGTTTTGTGAGCTATAGTGGCTCAATTATTATTATTATCAGGCTGGATAGCTATGTTTAAAGTCTTTAACGCCTGTTCAACTGCTTTTATATTTTAGTTGGGTTCTAAATCTGGGTTCGTCGAACACGAGGTTGTTAAGAACCTAACTATATAGCTTACAACGACTCTAAAGATTCAAAATTTGAACTTCTCATCATGCAAAGTGTGATTATGAGCAAAATGAGCAAATGATCACACCTGAGGTCCCATTTTTCCGAGTGGCGTGGTAGTAAGATGCTCGTACCACCATGAAGGTTACTGTTCCGGGTTCGTAGGCCAGGGAGTATATAGATAAGATATTTTCCCTAATGAACTCTTGAGGTGACCGCCAATAGACAACGCCTTCATTTCCAACTCATCTCACTAATGGCAGTAAATTGCAATATGGCCTTATATTGGTGTTTGGTGAAGTATCACCTGAGGTCAAAGATGGTGGATGCATCTGCTCTTTTGTATAGGCACCTTGCATTAGTTTTTTTTATCAAGATTGGTCAAGGTGTATCACAAAATACTGTTTGGATAACAAAATTCTTTCGAACCTATAAAGCCACTTTAAGAACGGCTAATATCCATGTACATTACTTGCATGCGAAAATGAGTCGCATCCAAAACATCAACGGATAAAATTAAATTAACATTAAATTAATAAAACATTAATTTAGCGATTAAGTCCGGGACTACACTATGTAATTTTGATAAAAGATCTGCTATCAAACTCTTATAGTGTAATCTCGGTCTTTGTGGTTCTGAAAATGAATGGAAATTACTAAAAAAAACAAACTTGTCTATTGGAAAATTTTTTTTGAAGAGAAAAGAAAAAAGAATTTTTTGCGTATATCTGAGAGCACACATTTCAGAGCGACCTTTTCGGTTAATTTTATACCATAATAATAATATCATTGGCTAAAAAAACATTAATTCTAAGATTATTTATAACGCCCAGAAAAGAGCTATTAGTTTTTATACCCTTCAAGAAGCGTCTTTTGTGTGAGATTAACAAAATCTATTGTAGCGTTGATCCTTTTTGCATTTTTAATGGCTCTACGTGATATAAGTTATACCCTCTACTGTGTCAAACTACGATTAATATAATTAAATGGAAGGTGTGGCGAAGGATTAAGACTATCTCAATTATGCAATGAGAAAATACCCCCCCCCCTCTGTTCCAAGTGATCTTTGAAGATCGGCAACGTTATAATTGGATATGTGATGGATAGATAAATTATAGCAGAATAATCCCCCTATTAATCAATTATGTAGAAAATTAGTATCACTGAGGGGGGGGGGGATAATTGCTAACAAGGGCCCATTGGAAGTTCAACAGATGCTAAAACCTCTGTAATGAAGACGATTTTCTCTTCTCGTTTTAATAGAGACGCACAAAAAAAAGTAGAGGAACGAAATTTCGTAATAAATAATCACCAAGTTCACCAAGTTACTCGATAACTACGCATTTTCCTCAGTTAATTTCCAGATAATGCGAACAGTAATTCGGTTATTACGATTATTGTGTGCTTTAGCTCATTACATTATCTTTAATAAGGATTCGGCCGTTAGATTGCACGGATTCGATTCAAGAAGCAATTAAATACCCATCAGAAAAGCAGTATCGCTAATCATGAATGATAGGATTTTCAATGCGGCGTTTCCAAGGAGGTAACGTCGATTACGATTTTCATTTTTATCCTCTCACAACCGACCGATCGACGCTGGAAATGTAAGTTTAATAAAGAATGATATCGATAAACACATTAATAACGTATTAAATTAATTAATAATATATTAAAGCATAATTAATATCGACTTAAAACACTTGCAAAAGGAACGCTTTCTGTGATGAACCGTATCAGTTCGGTAGAAGCTGAGCGATAGATTAGGCGTTAAATTTTTAATTTGATATTTATTTTATTAATCAGCGTGGTATAGTTCATTAAAAATCCGGATTCACTATATTCCTTTGACGTAATTTATTTACCTACATTTGTACTTGTTGATAACATTTTTCAGGTGCTTTTTTGCTGAAAATTTCAATAATGTGGGAGACGTTTCGTAAATGCTCTTGTAATATAAGCCGATCCTCAAAAATTACATACATTTTAATAAAATTTTTTTTAGATATAAAAGTAGAATGAAAAATAAACAAAATTATTTTGCTCGTCTCATTTTGTTTTCACCAGACACTTAACGAGACGGCAATAGCTAATGTTTCTATCGTGTCAATGGCTACCGTGTGGGCAAGAAGGTATGGCTGGTATGGCTTTGCGTTTAAACACAAGTTATGTTTAAAATTTTAGTTCTATACTTCTTTCCTATAGAAACTTCAGGTACAACATTTCTTCTCTTCCATCCAACGTTGGTTATTTCCTGGTCAAATTTGTTGAAAAAAAACAAACAAACTTTAGAGTGAGGGATGCGTCTAATGAAAACTTTTACCAAATGAATTGCCTTAGGAAGAGAAGTGAGAAAATATTTTACTGTTTACCAGCGCCGAATATAGCAAATGTTAACATCGGGGGCAATCTCCAATGCAATCAAGTAGTATCTAAGGAACTAAAACTTAGCATTAGTTTTAAAAATATTTAATTTTCCTTTCTACCTAGTATAATGCAGAATAATTATGCATTTCATCTATATGAATTTGTTACTACCTCAATTATTGTTACTTTTATATATATATATATATATATATATATATATATATATTTGTGTATACGTTATGTACTATATACTATATGTATACTTTTTGTATATATTAAAAATCATATTTGTGTCCTTATTTAGACATTTTCAGTCAAATATATGTTTTACATTAAAAAAAAAATAAATACGTATCGTATTTTTTTTCCTGTAACATTTGTATTATTTTGTCTTTGTAATTGTATCCTGGTTTGAGGTAAACATTACATGTTTTTAAGTGCAAGACCCAATGTTGTAACTTGGAACATTTTAGTCCTTTCTAAATCCATATTTAACGGTTATAGTAAAACAAAAAGTTAATTTAAATATCACACGATGTTTCATACAGTATACAGATACCAAAAATGAATTTAGCGAAATTTTACGGTAAAACTGACCAGGAAAGAAAAGTATGAGAAATAATGTTCCAAGGTATAACGGAGTATCCCTTGTACTTAGAGAATGAACATACCTTTTTTTTCATGACACGTGTAACATGCATGCTACGTGCATTCACCAACACGGATATAAAATGAAATACATAAACTCATTCATCCACCAAATATTCAATTAACGGAACAGTCATTGTAACGCAACCATTTATAAGAATAAATGCCATCATCTCTTCCCCCCCCCCTTTTGTTGAACGTTATATTTCGAATAAGACCACCTCGTTTATGATCCCAAAGTAATGATTTTTCAATTTCCAGTTAAGGATGATTCGACTTGTGAACCGATACTTGGAACACGGGAGAGTGACCGTACTTAGAAATAAATAAATTAATCGGAAAAGAAATAAACAACAGAATATTTCTGAAAACCTTTATAACTTCAATAAAATAGAAGAAAAATATATCCTGACTTCAAGCGATATTAAATTTTCGAGGTTATTATTTCCTCGAAGAAATCTTCTAAAAGCCAACAGCAAGTATCACCATTTCTCCAACTACGTAACACATTCCTCGTATCTTAATAAATACTTAATTCGAGAGAGAGAAGGTGTGTAAATGTTTCGGCGATTTCGGAATTCCTGTTGTAAATAGGCGTTGCTCTTAAATATCCTCTCTTTCCTTCTCATAACCATCTCCAGTGTATCTAGAATAGATATGGAATTTCATGCAAATTGCGAAAAACATCAATACTCCGCGTTTAATATCATCTAGGCGGAAACTAATTTTAAATGCAAAAATTTCTGCTGCTTTCGGGGGAAAAATTTTTAGCTTCGAATTTCTAATGGAGTTGTAGCTTTAGCTTCTCTATCTTTCTAAGAATTTAGATTAAAATGGCGCAGTTTTTTTTTTTAATATGTATATCTAAATTGAAACGAAAATACCGAACGTTTTCTTTAAAAGTTTCATCAAGGGGGGGAAAAAAAGTAGAATATGTTATCTCAGTGAATAAATGAGGTTTTTTTTTTTCATTCTTTTCGTTATGGATTCAAGTCGTTTAAATATCTTATGCATATATTAATAGATTCAGCCCATATGAAAGAGAAAGATAATTTTTTTATGTTTTTTCTTGCATTTTTTTCAAGTCTGTTTCGTAATTTAAATTGAATTTGTGTACTTTAAAGGGAAATTTGTACCAAGTGAAAAGCAATGTGAGATCACGTAGACTAATTAAAAAAAAAAAAATTCAAATTATTGGATTACAATGAATACTGTTTACAATTATTGCAAGTGTCAATTCAGTCATTATTATGCATAAGGATAATGGATAATTCCCGTGTCTTTATAGAAATATTTACTATACAGAGTGAGATTCAGAATGCATGATGAAAATTTTGAAGAGTCATAGAACACACCTGAAAAAAGCAATTTTCATCATTAAGTGCATGATCGTAACAAAGCGGTGAAGCACTAAACCACACATGCACCTCGTCCATATACTTCTAATCAATTGTTACATATTGGAAAGTGCGTGTTGTGAACCTAATGTAAAGTTTGTTTCTGTGTAATGCTTGTTATGTTCAGTGCTGCCATCTAATTTTTCCAAACTATGAGTGAAGTCGAAGTTTTTCCAACTATGATTCAAGATTTTGTCGTTGTAGGCCTGTTGCTTTCCGAGTAGAGACTTTTAATGTTTCAATGGAGCGATTAGCTCACATTCGCGCTTCGAAGTTGAACAGTGAACCACTACTACTAAACCCCGTCCATATTCCTTTGCGGAACTTGTAACGAATTGGTACATGTAGTGAAACCTGACGTGAAGTTTGTTTCTTTGTAATGTGCTGCTGTAGTGCTGCCATAAGCTTTTATAACTATAAGTGAAATGTAATGATTAAATAATTTATCGTTATAGGCCTGTTGGCGAGACTTTTTAATGGGAAGATCGGATAGAATTTGTGCCTCGAAGTTGGGAACCACAGGAAACCAACTACAGCCGACCACCACTGTGGCGTTCGAACCTGGATCCTCGCCATGCGAGTCCGTCACTATGACCACTCGATCAACACAGTAAAACCACAGTGAACCACTGGAAGACGCAGTTGTTGAACGTAAATAGCTCTGATTTTGGTACTTATTGCCATTTCTCTCGTGAATAACAGAAGGGATGGAAATCTGGATATGTATTTCATTTATAGTGTCTCTGACGAGAATGCTCTGGAAGCTCAAAGACTGTGCCGGGAGTGTTTTCCGACAAGACATGTGCCAGATCAAAAGACCTTTGATCGATTCTCCCGATGTCTGCCCTCACACTCGTTGCTGAAAATGGGGCTCGTTTCTCAGAGGCGAAATCGGTGAAATCGCCAAAAAGATTTCCAATCTGGCACGCGTCTTGTCAGAAATCACTCCCGCTACAGTCTTTAGGGCTTTCGGAGCATTCGCGTCCACAGCACCACTAGAAATGTGCTAACGCTATACGTGTCCGCTTTTCCAGATTCACGAAACGAGATCAATACTGCAATCCACCATAGAAATGACAAGCACCAAAATCAGTGTTTTAGGCGATTGATGACAGCGCCGTCTAGCGGTTACTCGCTTCCGTTATGACTGACAAAAATTACTTGTTTATACGTGTTCTATCACTCCTTGACTACTTTACGATCAAGGACGTAATATTGCGTGCAAACGCAGTGTTATAATTTTAAACAAGTTCTCTCTGTTTTCTTTTCTCTCTTCCAATGATCGTGAAGCTTTGTTGTGACTAGATATTTTTCCCTCATCGTTTTTTCTATGCCCTAATAGTGATTTTATCCCACATGTGATGTATCTTTCTATTATGTACATATAAGAGTGAAAGAGAGCAGTTAGAGTGAAGGTGAGAGAGAAATCTACTCATCTATTATGTTTCACTCTCTCTAAATTTTTCATTTTCCTTTTCTCTTCTTACTTTTTTTTCCTTCTCCTTCTTTTCCTTTTCCTAACGTAAAGTAGTGTTAGGACAAGGTAACCATATTTATCGCCTATTCGTCAAATAGAGATCATCTGAATTTATTACCAATCGCTTGTAAGCGAAGGTTTTACAGTTTTGCGCATGAGTATTGAATCACTCTGTATAGCTGTGATTCTCAACTTTTTCTATCTCACTTTGCCCACTTTGGACCATTAATTACTACTCGTGGCACTCCGTCTCATCCGTGGCCCCTCACCCTCATCCAGGATTGAGATCATTTCTAATTATTGAATTTAGTCGGAACTAAATTTATAACAAACAAAATAGGCATTATAAATAACATGAAGTTTCGGACCTGGGCCAGGCACGGTTCCAGAGGAGGGAGGGACATCATTCTTTTCCCAAGTGAGGGATTATATGGGGGAAAAATAATATATATATTTTTAAAGACAATCCATTGAACCTACCTAATGAATCGTATCTCCCAACAAGTCGCCATATGGCCATGCCCACCCTGGGCGGTTCAGTGAGTTTCGTTCTTGTGAGAGTTCTATGCATGGTCCTCTCACCATCATGGGATCCCAGGGAAAAGTGAGGTTCTGGGGGCCTCATAGTCAGCTGGAAGTTTGTATACTCAACTTATATTCAAATTTATTCATTTTCACACATGCAGGGAAATTTAAAATTAATCATGGGAAACATTTACTCTCTCCAGGGGCTATGATGCCTTTACTGATGATGGAAAAGATGCATAATAAGTATAGAATAAAGTAAAGAAGAACGAAATGAACACAGAAGCATTAAAAAGACACACTCACACAACACAAACAAGACAAAATTCATGAATGCCAAATAAAAAACTATTATAAAAGAAAGAAGAAACACACACACACACGCACAACACAAAACACCAAAGAGGAAAAGTTGTTACTCGTAATGCACGACGAGAATTTGTATAAAATAAACAAGACATTGAACAAAAAAGTGCATGGAAAAAAAATGAAACTCGCACATATACATACATAAACAGTTTTTGAATTGAAAAAGATATTATACATAATTAAAATGACAAAGGTATAGTGGATAAATATTCTTTTGCTCCTCCTAAAGGTTAAAATAAGAGTCTACATAGTCTATTGATATGAATAATTTGAATATTAATTTTTTAAATGCCACATATATGGGTATATTCTGTATTTCTAATGGTAATGCATTATACAGGGTGCACAGCAAATAGGGGGTATGGCATTTTACTGGTGAATCGTTGATTCTAGTGGTATACTCTGCCAGTTAGAAAAAGTTTTCAGATAACGTGTAGTGCTCAGATATGTCATTCATATTTCAAGGAGTTGTATAGTTGTTAAAATAAAAAAATAAAAAACTTTTTATAAAGTTTCCGTGTACTCCAAAATCCAATTAGAAAGGTTCCACTGAGAAACTTCCACGCATCTAAGTGCAATATTGACTGAGATATTCTCTCTATATCTCTCTCTCGAATACGAAAAACGGAGAAAATTTGGGGGAAAAAAAACATTGGATACACATAGGTAAATTGGTTTTTCCGCATATAGAGAGCTGTTTTTTTTCCCAACTTTTCTCCATTTTTCGAATTCGAATAGCTCGGTGAATATTGCACTTAGAAACGTGGACGTTTTTCGCTGGCATCAAGAGAGACAGGGCAACCACTTTATAACTGGGTTTTTGGACACACTCGGACTCTATGAAAAGTTAATTTCTTTATTTTAATAACTATGCAACTCCTTGAAACATACACTCATGTCCGTAAATTAAGGATAATTCAGAATCACACGGAAATCGAAATCTAAAGTAAAAATTTCACCTGTAGAATTATCACACACATCTGCAAGAATGATATGCAAATTTCAAGAAGCCACCAGATGATGCCGATAGTACGTCACAATGACGAGATTGTAAGAAGGGGGTATATAAGGAATGGTGGCAAAGAAGTAAAATTGTTCACAAGAGTTCTGTAAGGCGCTCAGTGCCATAAGCGAATAGTTATGACACAGAGGACGCATGTGGATGATTTTTTACGTGGTAGAATTATCGGCCGCGCCTGGAATGTGGGCGTACTCAGATGGAAGTATCCGAGGAACTTGGAATTGCTCAAAGTGTCATCTCTAGGCTTTGGCAACGATTCCAAGATAACGGAAATGTCAGTAGACGTTACAGTACAGGTCGCCCCCGAGTTACAACGCCGAATGAAGACCGGTATTTGGCAGTAACTGCCAAAAGAAGCAGACGGAACACAGCATCCGACCTGTCTCGTCAGCTATCTGCAGCCACGGGTACCACTGCCTTGAAGGCAAACCGTGTACAGACGTTTGGGAGATATTGGTCTATATGCTCGCAGGCCTGTCAGATGTGTTCCGCTCATGGCAACTCACTGTCGGCAGCGATTAGCCTGGAGTAGAGAACATGCAATGTAGACATCGTTACAGTGGGCTTATGTGATGTTTTCCGACGGGTCCAGGTTTAGCTTGCAGTCTGATTCACGTCGGACTTTCATATGGAGAAGCCAGGTACCCGTTACCACCAAGACAACATCATCTTCCCCAAGATCAGATCGATAATTTGATACTCAGCATGCCTAGACGTTGTACGGACTGCATTTCATCACATGGGAGACATAAAATGTATTAACCATCATACCAACCATGTAATAGAAAGTTTTTGTAAAGGAGATATTTTTTACAATTGCTCCAGGGATCAAAAATCGTAGTTTTTATGAATGGTATTATACATACACCATCGTTTTTGTTCTTTATCTTTTGTTTAATAAATGGGCTTTATGAATAAGTAACGTTTGTTTTGTTTCTGAACCTTTATTTGCCGGAGCTGGCATTATCCTTAATTTATGGACATGAGTGTAAATGGCATATTTGAGTACTACACGTTATCTTAAAACTTTTTCCAACGGGCATTATACCACTAGGATCTACGGTTTGCCAGTAAAATGCCATAACAACCTGTTTAAAATGCGCCCTTTATACTTTCGGCGCTAGATAATAAAAACGTTAACAAAAAATCTCTTTTCTGAAAGTAGAAATACGGAAACTTATATGAGATTGATTACCAACCAGTCGGGATGATTTGGGGATGACATCAAAGTGCCTGGATATATTTAAAAGTCTCAAGGATGCCAAAATAAAATTTGATATTTTCTGGTGTAAATATTAGGTCTAGTTTCCTCAACATATACAGACTCCGGTCATATCACCCCATAGGGGAATTACTACAATTTAGAAAATGTCATAGTTGTTGTCTCTAGAGAAAGTCGTATTTCTTTCAACTCGGGTCTATCGCTAATGGGCAAAATACTATAGTTTTATTCCCTTTCAAAGGAAAGTGAGTTGCGCCGGAAGTGTATGTGTACAGAGTTGGGTGTGAAGTTAGAGCTGCCATCTATATTTCAAATTGTGAGCGAAGTCTATGATTGAATGATTGTACTATTGCGAGAGTTTTTAAAGGAGAGGTCGGCTCGAATCCGTTCTTTGATGTTGGAAATCACAGAATACCAACTTCAGCCGACCAATACAGTATTTTGAGCCAGGGGAACAACCAGACCACATCGCCCATTGCCCTTATGAACTTGGGTATAACCCTGGAACACTTTTTATTCGTTAAATGCGATAGTTCCGGAATGGAGCAGTGATAATATGCTCGTCTTCAACCATGAACGGTGCACATCATGGTGCACGGGTTCGAATCAGTTCAAGAACATCAGAAACAAGTTCTTTACCTACCCACATGGCAATTATATGACCGGATCACCAAATCCGAGGAGAAAGGGCGGAAACTGTTTTTCTTGGCCGAAAAATTAGTGAAAAAGATTTTTTCCTCTCTACGAGGTTCACGAAATCTGAGATGAAAGAGATAAAAAAATTTCATTGATCAAGGTCCAACAATCAGGTTCTTGATCCTGATGAAATAAAATCTTGATAGTTAGAATACATTTCAGTTGAACGATATTTGACTGCTATAAGAATAATTTTAGTAGTCATTAGATCCGATATTTTGTTTTTCGAATTCTTTGCAAACCTCTAAAATTATTATTCAGAAAGTATAAAATGAGAACTAAATAGACCAAATGATTCGGCAAAAATTTCGTACCCAGAAAGTCATTAACCATTTGGCTGACTTGCCCTTGTCAGACACGTGCATTGTAACGGAGTTGGCGAACGGTAAAGTATTCCTGTTGGAGTAGAAAGCAGATCCTGTTGTTAATTTTGTGTCACGGCGGAGAAAGTTTAAGAACCTCCCTGGTCAATGTTCGTCGTACAATGTTCCATTGAAATAGAGCTCGTTATCAAAATGATTTTCGCTTTAATCTCAGAAAATTACATATGGTTAAAAATCATTGATGTTTATACAGAGAAATCCCTCATGGTTTGAAATCAGAACTACATCAAACATCCTTACCCTAACCAGAACATGGCCTGTCGCTCTGTCTTAAGGAAGAGATATGAGCAGGTGGTCAAAGAACTGGACCGTGCTGGAAAAAAAAAAACTGGATCAAACCCGGATAGCGCAGACAGAGAATTTTTTATCCCACTCATAAACCAAAGAAAACCATTTTCCATTAAGCAGTTTCCTTAACTCTCTCGCCCCCAGAAACTACAATAATTTAAAACGTGATAAATTTAAATTCTAGGAAAAATCCATAACCAACTAACTATGTAAATAACCAATAACAAGAAATTTCTGTAATTTAAATGCAAAATAATTCGATTCGGAAACAATTTTATAACTATGATGAAATTGGTATTGTCTTGTGATTAGATTGATTGAGGAAACGATGTTTTAAAGCTATGCTATTCACTCTGCTCTATACGTGTTTGCCACCAACATAGATATTCTATGCAGTTTAGGCAGATCACACTGATTGATCCCTTAGGCACAACAGAAGTATATGTACTGTGTTGTAATTACCGTTTATTGTGTGTGTTAATAAATTTCATTTCCAGTTTATAAAAAATGGATGTAAGTATCGAAGAGTCAGAGAATAATGAAAAAATTCATTGAGCTTTATTCAAACAACAAATTTCATTGTGTAATTTCTCTTCTTTTTTTTTAAAAAACGAAAAGGATAAAATGTCAGGCACTAGAACATCATAACCTCATGTCTTGCTGTTGATTGGATAAGTTCATCTGGGAACACTGTATACAATTGACGACACCCCCTCCGGTCAAACAGTTCTCTGTTAGGAGTGGTTGCATCTCTATCGCGTTCAGTTCCTTGTTTGAGTCCTGAGGAGCATTGTGGAGCAGCACCACGCCGGGTTTTGATGGAAGCGGTATCGAATCCGAGTACTGCTGTAGGTGGTGACACAGCGGTGGAGCCTTTTCTTGCTGCTGCTGTTGCTGCTGCTGGAGCTGTAGCTTCGCCGGAGATGGAGGCGGTGCCCGAAGCAGCATCTGTTTCATTTGTGATGTGGTACTTGATATGATTTGTGCGTCACCCTGCGCCTGTAATTGACGCAAAAGTTAGAGATCATGAATAGAAATAAAAAATTCCATGCTCACACGCACACACAGGCATACTATCATGTCGCGTTTTGAAATTTCGTAGCTTTTTTTTTAAATTTTCAAGATGGAAAATTGTAAATAACATTTTGCAAGCATGCGATTCTGTGCCTTTGTGACTTTTTACAACAGAGGGTCTTCAACCTTTCAGACACGGTGGGCCAAATTTAAACTTCAAACGGAGCCCGCGGGGCTACCAACTCATGTAATTTAGTGGAATTTTGATGGAAGGAGTCGATCGTGGCCCGAGTTATTAACAGGGACAAAAATAATTGAAGACATTTGTTTTTTCTGAAACTATTTCCTTTATTAATCACCGATTTTCATTAGTTCTGAAAATAATTTTAACACTAATTCTGAACATTTTTATAGATTGATCACTGATTAAATTAATCTTAATTAATATAAATCTAAAATCACTTTAAATGATTCTGTAATTATTTATTTTGTAATTCTGAAATTAGTTTCCTTCCCAATATATATTGCTTGTTTCAAATATTATGCAATTATTTTTTATTGATTGTGTGAAATAATTTCTATCACAAAATACGAATTATTTTACATTTTTCTAATGCAAAAAATATTTTATTAAATTAAAATTTCAAATAAAATACCTTTGTTAATATAATCATTTTATTTAAATTGTAATGCTATTTGAAGAACACAAAATTCATTTTTAAGAAACTCATTGGGGCGAGGTAGCCCAGGTCGATAAGATACTCGCCTAAAGTACCAAAGGATGGTCAGAGGTGTCGCAAGTTCGACACCCCGTTCGTCCTTGGCAGAAAACTTTCCTGACGCAGGGGTACAACCGAAACAGAGACATGACCGCAGAATTGACCGCAGAACAGAGAAAAAATTGCTGCCGCAGGGAGTCCCCCATCGAGGGGTTAGCGCACCAACCTCTCGATGTTGGCAAAACAGGCCTTCCGTCGGCAATAAATTGTAGGTCCCGGTCTAAAAAAAAATTAGCCCTCGCGTGCAGAAAATGAGATGATCAACAAACACATTGCGACCCCCCCCTCCAAGCCATATATATGATAAACCCTTGGCCCGCGGACCAAATGTGGTCCTCGAGGTTATCTGATGTGGCCTGCCCCCCAAACCTAATTTTGTGATAATGAACAAAGCGGCACATTTACAGATCGCTTAAATGACCCATGGCACAATTCAAGAGCACTTAAGCGATCCGGGCACATTTCTAGATCACTAAAATGACTCTGGAGGGGGGGGGGGAGAATGTTAGTTCAGGTGCCCACAAACTATCGAAAGGCTTTTCCCGTTTTCGGCGCACCGAGTAAGATGCCATTAAGATTATTTTATCTTTTCATATAGGGTGGTTGATGACGTTAACATCGTCCAAACACCCTCCCCACTTGTCATCGAAAGTCAGCAAGTCGGAAACACCCTCCCCCCGGATGCTGACATAATACTTGAATGACCCCAAAATATCTTACAGCAAAGCTTTCTGGCAGTCTGCGTTTTTTTAGACGCAGCCACCAAAACTTGCAACCAAATCTGAGATCTGTTCAACTGAAAATTTACTTTTTTCCCAAGCACAATACAGGCAACGGTGCATTTCCACCGCTTTCTGTGTTTTCCACTCAGGCTAACCATTTTCCAAACAGGTTAACAAACACGAATGGGGCACCCTATATAAACTAACGTGATTGAATCCTGCATGGCGCAAAACGAGTTACTCATACCAATGGAATCAACTATGGATACTTTGATATGTATACATAATTAAATACAATCTCACCGGTATTTTTCTCTCGTCCTCGTCGTCTTTGTCATCGTCTTTGTATTTGTCCCACTGATGATATATTCCAGCAAAGATGAGGATATTCAGCAGCAACAAAGCGCATCCGACAACTATAGTGACGCTCAACGCCGTCGAAAACGTGCTGTTACTTTGGCGTTTCGAATGCCCGTGCGAAACTGTAGCCGTTGCATTCGCTGTCCTCATTCGCGAACCGTTGGCTGTGCTGCTACTATGGACACCGCTCGGTTGAAACTGTGACACGATTTGAGTCTTTGTAGGGTTTCCACTTTCTGTCGAACGTAGTCCGTGGTCAGACAGCTGCTCAATGACGTCGGTCGATGGCGCTGTCGACTGGTACCTCCTGTGAGGGGTATCGTACCTCAGGACACTGTGACGGGCCTCAACGAGTCGCGTGTCTTGTTTTTTTCCACCAGACAGTCCAGAAGATCGGAATTGAGGAAACAAATGGATCCAGAAAGACAGTCTATGAGCGTGATAATGATCGCGAACTTTTGGTTTCATACCTGTGATTGAAGAAACAACAGAAAAAAATGTGTTATTCACCTTGAAACATAAGTAAAACGTAAATTATAGTAGGTGGACAAAGCAGGAGAGAACACAAAGCAACGCAATGCACCGTCTGTGCAAAAAGTTTTTGGGCCATATTTTTGACTTTACTACCAGACGTTTCGCTTCCTATCTGACATAGATATCAGAGCGTTCTCGAAAATTACACATAGCTGTGGATCCAGTCACAAATTTTTCTTTAACGCAAACGGACGAAAAAAAATTGTGCTGTAATCACAGTCACAACGAACTGATAGATAGATAGAACCGCTCACAGCCCCGGACTGATGCGAAGCACCTTACTTCCGTTACTTTAAAATAGGCAGAGTTGCGATGCAAATCAAACCCTAATCATTGAAAAAAAAAATCAATAGTATATGACATGATATCACCTTTGTCTTGAGCACAATTTGCACCCATGTCTTGTCTCTTTTATACTTGGAGAGATTCAAACTGATATCATCTTCTTGTCTTGGCACAATCTTCGTGTTCCTGAGTCAATAGTCAGCATTGAATACGGGCGTTGACTGTTTGTTTGTTGATCCTCTAATAATCTCACCGAAACGAAGCTGGAGGGGGGGGGGGCAGCATCTTATTTATTTTTTCTTTCAAACCGAACGCATCTGCGGTCTACCGCCATGGACAATTCACTACCTCCTCCTCCTACTAATAACCAGATCATGTCCCACCGCTCTGTCTCAATGAAGAGATATAAACAGGTGGTCGAAGAAGACCTGTGTCATGTCGGGAGCTGCGTGTGTATGTGTTGTGAACATAGTGTGAATTTTGTGTCCGTGGAATGATTGTGATAGTGCTGCCATCTATATTTCGAACCACGAATGAAGTGCAATGATTGAATACTCGTATCGTCGGAGGCCTGCGAAATAAGCGCAATACCCTATGCTAGTAATAATAGTATGGCAAAACTGAAAAATACCTTCACTCAGCTGAGCTACAAACCATGCATGCATCATATAATGCACATTTATGAAATTCTACATGTGCAATAATTAATAGATCAAGTTAATACCTATACAGGGTGACTCAAAAAGACTCACCCGATTTCAAAATAATGTATTTTTAAAAATTAAAAACACAGAATGATAAGTCATACGTGAATATAAAGCAGAAATATCAACATTTTATGAATAACATTAGTGACAGTAGTTTTTTGTTTATGAAATTTATTTGGTAAATAAGTGAAATGGAGTCTACTTAGCAGTTCTGCGTTCTTTCGTTGTCAATTGTCAGGCAGTGGTTACTGTTCCGAGTGCTTGTGATATAGAGATATAAATTGTAAGATAATTTGCGTGATAATTTGGATTTGGTAATACTACGCCAGTTGGCGCACAAGAGGGTGTCGTTTGACGACATAGGATGAGACCTTCAAGAAGAAGAAAAAACGCCGAGAGAGAGTGACAGAGTGAAGAGCGACGGAAGAAGACCCTCCTGGCGGTGGTGAGTTATTATTAATAATATCCCTTCTCTCTCCCCAACTTGCCACCTCGCGTTAATCAAATAAATATGGAAATTTTAAAGTTTGAATTGAAGAATGGAGGTGGAATAAACAGGATTAATAGAGCCTGGAGTTAAGAGTATTTATTTGAATTGTAATGTCTAAATTTAATTGATACACCGGCCTTAGTATCACTTGTGAGCTTACTATTTGGCATGCATTTAGGAAACAAATGTCTAGTGACGAGATAAAATGAGTAAAATACTGATTTCTCACATGCAAGCTATGTGAAGTAGTTATGTGGAGTAGTTTGAAATTTCATAACAAAACAGTTCTGTCGACTAAATATTGAAAAATAATTTGATTTCATTAGCCATTGATTACATCCCTCGGGGTCGCCTCACTGTGTATAATCTGTATTATACACGGGCAGACCAAGGTACATCAAGAGAGGGGCACCTCTCTTGAACCAGGCGTCGCTGGTTATCGATTCGAGGCAGCCGTGTCTAGCCAGTTAGTACAGACAGGATTTGCAGCGTCCGGTTTATTATTTTCCCTACTCCTCCAGGAACTGGCAGGAGGGATGCATCAATCTGATTGTCATCGATACGAAAATTAAAACAGCGGCGAACAGGCGTTCCGAAAGCAATTTTCGGGACAGCACGTTCATTAGAAAAAAATAGGGAATAATCACGGAAACCCGGGACATATGGTAATATAAAGTAGGGAGGTCACCGATAAAATTCTTTTGAAAACAAAAGTGGGGGGTGGGGGTGGGGGCCTCGTGCTTCTAAAAGTCTGGGAACCAAGAGGACGTGTTACTCTAGAAATTATTCACGTGCACAGTAGGGTCCAAAGTGAGTAGTCAGAATTTCTGGATCCGGTGTATGCAGTAGTTTCTTACAGAAACAGTTAAGGAACCTTTTTTATACAGACGGTGCATACAGGGAATAATGTCAAAAATTTTGAAAATGTATCCATACTTGATACAACAAACGGAATTCCTTGAACAGCATTATTCCTAATTCTCATTCACGAACCTGAAATTAGAGATCTTTGAAGTACCCACGTTAATTAAGATAGAAAACACTCCTTCGCCATCTTAATTAGTACTGTAAATAAACGATGGCGACAAAAGGAACTTAATAGCATCCTTATGTCAATTAAAATTGGTTCTTAATCAAAAAAGATTGCGAAAGCTTTCTCTTGTTCAATATAAATCTCTCTCTTTCTCTCTCTCTCGGGTAATAACGATGGTTTATTCCATTGCAAAAATTAAAAGAATACAGGGATTGCCGGAGCAAATATATAACTTTCTTTTCTAATATGGAGGTCTTATAATCATGCAATTAATTAAATCGCAAGAGTAAATAAAGATCACCACTCATTAAATAGATGGAATTGAAGCGCATTAAAAACATAAAAGATATTTTTCAACAAGAACCGTGAAAGAATACAGTTTCAAAACGTTGTGAATTCAAAATTTTGCAGTGTCTTTGAAATCCCCTTTCGATACAATCACATGACTTTTCGACACATTTCGATGTTGTTCGTGTTTCGTGCAGAATGAAAATGACTGAGAAGTTCAAGCTCCCTGTGAAATAGGGTCCATTTTTTTCTGCTTCCTGACTGCAAGGAATGCGATATTGACAGGGAGAAATCGCCATATGTGTGCCCGCGTGCTCCTAGTAAAGCGCGCTAGACTTTAAGGGGAAAAAAGTCTTCGCACCTGTCTAATCAGTGAAGTCCTTTTTTTTAACGTTATGGCAACCTTGTCAGGGATGGGGCTACCATCTCTATATCTAAACTCTCGTGGTTATTTTCAGAATTCTCTCTTACTATCAAGAATTTCTGCTGCTGCTTCACCAAACATCAACTCTAGCCATATTGCTTTATACTGCAGCTAATGAGATGGGTTGGGAATGAAGTTGCCATCTATCGGTTATCGCCTCCAGTCCATTAGGGAAAATATTCTATTTATATTTTTCCCCGGGTTCGAACCTGGGACTGTGATGACAACCTACACGGTGGTAGATAAACATCTTACCACCACGCCCTAGGATTTTCTACTGATTGTTATGAATATTATTTTTCGTGAAAACTAATACAGTAAAACCTCGATACCTCAAAAATATCACTGAGCATGTCGACTTAAGCGGGTGTAAAGCTAGTGAGGTTTCATTTGATCTCTCCCTCCCAATTTTTAAACATCATTTATGCCATGTACATGTACTTATACATAGTTGAACAACTCCATTCCTCATCAATAAATTAATAGAAAAAAATTATCGCAATTTCCTACGAAAAGTTTCCAAATAATCCCGAATTATGGTAAAAAAAAGCATAAACATATTGAAATATCTGTTATTTGCGAATGAGCAGTGCAATTGACGAAAGTTAGGAAAACTTTCATTTTCTCAACTTAGAAACTCAGCTTATTATAAACCGTCTCTCGCTCAAAACATTTCCGATATCATCCGCGCTTATATATCTGTGCCTTCCGTAGTCCACAGGTCGAGTTTCCAGCTGTGCTCCAAAAAATCAAAAGTAATCCCTATACCCCAAAGGCATGAGGGAGTATTTTCGACAAACAAACGACAAAAAACAATGAAACGAAGAATTGTTGAAATATGCGAGAGAAATGTCGTGAAAATTTAATAACTGGCCAATCTGGGAAGTTTCGAAAAAATAGTTGGATAGCAGCACATCACGAAGCGTAGTGGACTTAAATGGGATTTAGGTTCCTTGTGTCGAGATAAAGAGGTTTTTCCCTCATTGAATTTAGTGTTATGATATGAGAATAATGATTGTCGAGTTATCCTAGTAGTCGAGTTATCGAAGATTCTACTGTATTAGAGTCAAGATAAATCGCCAATCGTGCCAATCAACAATCACGCCAAACATGTTGATTGGCAACAATCAACACCAGATTCAGATTAAACAATCTGATTACAGACTTCTTTTTCTCCTTAAGATGCAGTGCGCTAGAGTCCGTGTGTTTGAATCGCCTGATTCAGTGTTTGAGGTTCGTAAATGGGTGGGTGTGTTTTTGAGAAACGGCTGTTCGTCATCATGCGATTGACATGATGATTCGCAAGTTTTCCTGTGTGTGGATCTTTTTATTTCATCGGCACTTGATTTTTACTAGCCATACACAGCCGATACCTGTATAAACGACCGGTTATAACGACAGTGACAACTTGGCGTGACCATGGATGAGGACGCACGATTACTGGCGACCCAATGCCGACACTGATATGTGAAAGCTGTGCGACATGACCACACGGATGACTGTGATTAGCCAATTCACTATAATTCGTAATTTCGTACACAAACGTTATCGACGATACACGATTAATGGATAATTACTAGATTCTTATATGATGGACGGCTTATACACCATTATTTTTTTTATCATGTTTATACTTTTGATCGTCTGGTGGCGTATTCATTCAAAACCAATTGGCCGGATGTTGTAATATGATTTCAGACTGACGATTGCTGATGTTTTTGTGATGATTATATCATCGTAATCATCGTATTATATCGATTTATTTTTTGCCGTTTTCGTATGAGGCGGCTATCTGTGTTCTTTTGTCATTTTAGCAAAATTTCTGGATCCACCCATTTTTCGGGAACGCTTCGATATCTCTCCGAGATGTGAAGTGCGATGGCTCTTCGATATTCAAACCGGTCCCCTTTTCGGACTAATGTTCAGTGTATCACGTGAAATAAACTGGTTAATTATTTTTTCAACCGAGCTGACTAACTCATTGAAGTCTTTCCTCGGACCCCCGGTTGAGAACTATCGCAACAGAGGCAATTTAATACTATTTTACCTTCGACGATGTGTCTGTGTCGGAATAGATTATTTCGGAACCTTACTGAGCATTTAAATGCAAGTTCTGTTCAAATGCCACCATCCATCTAATAAAGAAGAAACTGGTAATGAATGAATATTCTTATGAGTGTAATTTAAAGGTTGTTAGGCGTGGTACTCGCTGTCTTGACATCAGCGCGCATACGCGCCTCGAAGTTTGAAACCACAGAAAAACAACTTCAGCCGATTACCACTGCGCTGCTGTGGGGATGGAACTCCGAACCTCACGATGCGAGTGAATCAAAATGCTCACATTGACCATCTCTGACCTTGTATGACCTTCATTACAAAAAGAGAGGGTTCATTCTTCAGCAGGAAGCAATAGGGAAAAAAGAAAATAAGCATCCTCCACACAGGGTTGCTGCTAGATTTATTTTCGTGATTAAGGTCATACAAGGTCAGAGGCCATCTTTCCGTGGTCACACTATAGTTAACTTTATATTTCATAAACCCCGCATCACTATTCCAGGTCTCAAGGTTGCCTCATATTCATTAACTTATTAAGCGGCATTGACGAGATATCTCGCATACTTAAAGGCCCCTTATTTTAGCATTGACAAGCTGGTATTTTTTAATGTTAATTTCCCAATGAAACTTTTGTTTATGCTCCCTTACTTTGCACCTGTTAAAAATCAGAAGAAAGACTGCTTCATTAAAAAGATATACGGAATTTTATAGGGGATTTGAAGATTTCTTCTATGCCGCTTAAAGGGTTAGGTGTATCCCTCGTACATTTAACAGCGAAATTGCTTTACCTATGATAAGATATTTTTGATGTATCGTCTCGTACTGTGGCCATGTTATCTTCTCATACCTTCCTCTCGTCCCATCATTGGTCAATTCTGTCCCAGTTACGGGTGAATTCGGATCCCTGGAACATAATAACTTTAATTCACATTGATCGACATATTTAGTTTCTTAAAAAAGTGAGAAATAGTTATAAAATTCTGCGAAAAGCACAAGTAACATGAATAAAAGAAATATTAATAGTATAGAATGTGCTATGAAAAGGTTTTTAAATATTACACATATATAAACTGAAACGCATTCACAAAGGGGGAAAAAAAAGATCCATAACATGTTAGAAAATGTTCAAATATTTTCATCATGCAACATCAAAACATGATCAACAATGTTCAACAAAAGTAGATATGCCATCAATCATTCTTTTATTCAGAATCTAATCGCTCATACGAGCGCACTTGGCAAAAAGAAATTCTGTCTCTCACCCATTTTTTGCGAAGTTGACCCAATTCATCATGACCGCCTCGGATAACGTAGCTTCGGCTCTACTGTAATTGTGCCAGAAATGCGACAAGTTGCCGACTAGTGGAGCACCGAACACGTAGTGTAAATCTTCACCGTGAATGCAACCCTGGCGTTGAGGAAACTCACTGTTCTCTGTTTGATAGCCAAACACATAGAAATATGTCTTGTGAAGTCCCTTGGAGTGGTAATTGGCAGCTTTTATCGCTGGTGCGACTGTGGATGCGTCACCGATTGCATCTAGGGTCCCTTCTAGAACGTTCATTGCGTGTTGTAGAGGCCTAGTCCAATCGGTATATTCATTCAATATCGTCAGAAATATTTCCTGAAGATGGCTGTTGAAAATGTTCTTCACTAATTTCGTCAATATGTCGTCCCTCCGTTTACTGTCTATACCGTAACGCTCTTCGTTTGCGGATATTTGGAAGTAGGACTCGACTTTGGTTACACCAAATATGAGTTCGAACCTGTCACCGGAACGCTCTTGGGCGAGTTTTTTCAATAATATTTCGGGTTCGTCATCGATAACGATCCCATCCACAGTAGGTCCGAACCCAGTCGTGAAAGGTGGGATATCCAACTGGACTTTTAGTATATCATTCACTGATCTCTGTCTCATACACTCTAAGAAAGCTGAGGATTCAGTTCCTGGGCATCCAAGAGTATGACCGAGTTGTTCCGCGTATAGTTGTGCTTGGCGGGAAACTGCCCATGAACTTAGAGCTGATCCGCTTTGCATGATGGCACGATGGAACAGACCTGCGAAAAACAATAACGGGATTATTAAAGCAAGTGAGATAGTAAATAGTTGATAAAGTTTTCGCGGCCATCATTTGATGAAAATTGTTTTCTCGGGTTCGAAGACCGTCGTCCGTTTGAGTTAGTTCTCAACGTTTCTCCAACACTAGTGGTAAACAATAGTGTATGTCAAACCACTCATGTAAGTAAATACAATCCGAGACTCCGGAAAACTGGACTTTTATCCAGTTTATCGATTCTCCTGATGATGCCAACCATTGTGTTGGGGAAACGTTGAGAACTAACTAAAACGGACGACGCTCTTCGAACCCGGAAAAACAATTTTCATCAAGTGAGATAGTAATTGACAATATTGAATCCCAACATAAGGTATACATCTCACCTTTTGCCATCGGTGATAACACCAAAAAGTTCACGCAAGCAGCGCCATGTCCGTGACCAAATATTGTGACGTTGTTGGAATCGCCACCGAATTCTGCTATGTTTTCCTGAACCCAGTGCAAAGCTGCGAACTGATCCATCAGGCCGTAATTACCTCTCGCCGAACCTTCGGCAGCTGGTAGAAACCCTATAGCAAAACACATTCTACTTTGTTACATTAATTAACATCGATATGAATAATATGGGGATAAAACTTACACGGGAAATAATGTCGATAGCTTAAAATCATGACCAACCTAGAGCACCGAGACGATAATTGAATGTGACCACAATAACGTTGCCGAAACTAGCGAGGACACTGCCATCGTAAGGATTTCCAGCATTCCATTCAAAAGATTCGCCGTGAATATATACCATGACAGGAACTTTAGGAGAATCTCTTCCACCTTAAAAGAATATTAGAAAATTACGTGTGGGGTAAACATTTTTACTTATTTTTTACGCAAATAAAAACATCTAATACACACACAAACACATTTCTGGAAACATACACACGAAAATACATGCACACGTAAGGGGAACTCAGAAGCCAATCAGTGTAAATAAATAAACATTAAAAACGAGGTAAAAGGATCTTTTTTATTTCGTTGCCAATACATGTGACACTATTTGCTGTTGCAATGTAAAGATAGCAACTTTAATGCTTTGGAAACTGAAAGAACTTTAACAATATGAAGGGGCACTTGCAAGACGAAAGTCATTTTCAGAAAACTGAGCTGCACTGATTGGCATCTGAGCCATTCGTATACAGTTGAATCCCATTTTAACGAATACCGTTATTGCGAAAATCTCGTTTGAACGAACGCTTTGCTAATTATCCAGATAAATTTACATACGAACAATGCAGAAACATAGAATTCCTTTATAGCTAAATGTCGTTATAACGAAGTGATTTCTCCGGTCTCTTGGAGTTCGTTATAACGAAGTGATTTCTCCGGTCTCTTGGAGTTCGCTATAACGGGATTCGACTGTAATACGAACAAACACTTTGTGACTTAAAGGGACTGTAAAGTCCTTCCAGAGGGTATAAAGGAATTAGTTATTTGAAAATAATTTTTGTGATTCGAAATGTGCTGTTAGCACTAAATACCTTATCATGACTATTTTTTTGTTGTTTTCTTCGATAAATTAAAAAAACATTACAGAATTTCACTCACAGAACGGCGCTGTATTATATAAAATTCGATACAACTCATGAAAAGCGACATAAACAGTGAACATTTAATGTTTATTACGATTTTCTTATCCTAAAACTACCAAATTACGACATGAGCATCTTTTTTATAGTTCGGGCTATATTCCAACTATGCAACTTGTGCATAGCAACTAGCTTCAAACAAGAATGCCATAACGCGAAACAACTAATTTCTGGATCCCGGAAAATAAGGTTTGTAAATGGCGTTGTTTTGTTGCACCATATATACTATTTATGTGCGTTGTGTGGAGGTTTTATGATACAGTGCCATCTGTGAATGAACATTTGAACAGTTATTTAAAATTTATGGGGGGGGGGGGGAGAACTTTACACCACGGTAAATATTTTCGTGCAAAATGCACTTTTTTATGCCAATTGATTTATTTTTCATTGTTTTTTAAAATGTGTCGTGTACGTGTTGCTTACCCTGTGTACGTAGTACGATTTTTTATTACCTACTCATTTTAAGACAATACTACGCGGTAACTATATAACATCGTAAAACGCGGGTAATTATTTAGATTTTCAGAACGAAACATTTACCTTTCCGTTTAAAACCAGCCACGAATAATTCTCTCACAGCAATTACCGTATTTCTTGACTATATATGCGTAGTTGTTGAAAAAAAAAAACAACGAAAACCATCGGGAAAAACTTCGTTCAACGCAAACGAACCTCTCGGGATAAAATTTAACATACATTTATATTTCGTTTTCTTGTAGTATTTTAAAAGCACGTATTTATTTAGAAAATACTTGCTAAATGCTTAGAACCGATTCTGAATATTTGAAATGTACAATATAATTAGTTCATATTTGAATTTCCTATCATAATGTTCATGTTTTTTTTTTTTTTGGAAATAAAAATTAACGTAGGCATCTTAAAGCCTGCAATACTACGTTTTTCTTTTTTTCAAACCGTAAGTGCAGCGTAGGATTAGGCGAAAGCTACTGCATTGAATAGAAATCATCATGCAAATAATGAAGTGAGGATGTTTGAGAAGAAACAATGCCGATATATACTGTGATAAAACTTTTTACAGATTTACCATAAGGGAAAAAATTAACGTAGAAAGTATAATTCGAACGGTTATAATGCAATTATATTGCAACAAGGGCAACGAGTATCCGAATGAAACAAAAAATTCTATGGCTGGTTGGAAAATTAATACACTCTTTCGAAAAATATCAGGGAAAAGAGGGAAAATTCAGCTGTGAAAAAATATCATTACCGAAAATAATGATTAAGAGAAAATATTACGGTCTTTTCTCGAATAAAAAATTCCAATTAGTAAAATTTGTACTTCACCCCGTAATATTTGAGGGAAAAATCATAGAGATATCGATAAATGAAAGTTTCGATATTTGCTGATTTTCACACGCGAAATTTCTGAAAAAATTTGGAACTAAAAAAAAATAATAAAAACCTTCATTCTCAAAATCGAGAATTTCAATCATTGATATCTCGATGAATTTTTATACAAATGAAACGATTAAACACTTTTCCAGAACATTAACGCGAGCCGAAAAATTTTAGTAACGTAAACTGAGAAAACTGGAACCGCTTTCAAGAGGTAAGTTCAACTTAGCACCTACGTTGGAGAAGTTGATGGAACTGTTTGAAAATATGACAGCAGGTACTTTGAACCATTCTATTTTTAAGGCTAGTATGTATTTCAACCCTATTTTCTTCAGTGTTCCTTTTCAAGATTAATTACATTTTTTAGTGAGACGTTGGTTCCACGTGTTCCCTCAAGTCCAACCTGATGCTGATTTGCGCTTTAAAATACATTCATAAAACGACGATTCATAAATGAAAGGAGTTCAAACGAAGGAAAAAAATTTAAACAATAGTCGAAATATTTTATTAGTTTGGTATAAAAAGCTAATTTGAATTTTAGTATGCAGAAAATTCACAATGTTAATTAATAACTTTGTAATGTAGAAAACTCACAACGTAAAAATACCCCTATTAATTAGAATACCATTAATATTATCGGACATTTTATGATGCAAATGAGAAGGTAAATGCTTTATTTACGAAAAATGATAGGGTATGAGACTAATGTAAATGCATTGGGTTCTTCATAGACATTTCATTCTTCTCGGATATCCCATCTGACTTTCCGGAAAAATGAAAACTCATTAAGGTTAATGAAATTTTCTTCTCGAAACATACAATTGAAACCTCATCTCTTCTGACAACAAGACTTGTTGGACTGTGAATAGACCGACGATTCTTCTAGACTGAACACACGTTTCCAACTTCCAAATGGGGATATCGAAAAAAAAAAACTCCCGTAATTTCATCAAAACATGTATTCTATAGAACAACAAAACATTAGCCTTAATTAAATAACGGTAAGCCAGAGTCAGATTCATACACTCCGAGAGAAATTTCTGTTCTACAAAAATCTATTTCGCTGCGCATTATTAACTTCAAAAGATGATGAAATGCGGTTGTGACGCCGTGTCCATATCCTTAACGAGATTCGCATAAATCTGATGCAATAACAATTTTTTTTTGCCTATACATCCGTGTTTGAAAGTTCCAAGTGGAATGATAAAATGTAATTCGAAATATGTTGATCTTTATGCTTTCATTTCACGGTGGTTTTTTTTTATATTATTATTGTGGCTGAAACTGCGTTAAAAGGCTTAAAAATGTCATCTCGTGGTAAGTTATCACTGTATCTTGCATGATTCCTCTTCCGCTCACACAGAGTGAAAGCTTTTCCCTGGAGGTAGAACAGCTGAATGCCAACGTACCGTATTTCTGTAGGTGTTTGTTTCCAGTCATGATTCTAGAACTTTCCGAGTAAAGAGGAAAGGGAGAGAGAAAACTAACACTGCATGAATGAAACATTATTATGCGTTTTTCGCTTGGCGAATCACAAAGGTACGATGCCGGAAATGTCGCATCCATGATTGTTTGTCGACCGAAAACGCTATTATATTACATTGTACCATTGTATGCATAGTTATGCAATGCTACTATGTTTGCTTTTCCCTCTTGGAGATCGGGGGAAATCGTTCTCTGGAGCTCCGGGATGAAAGATGAATAAATGATAATTAACTAATTACACTAGACGTAAACTAACTAGTTCAAATCCACAAAACATCTGGGGTTTTCAAAATTCATCGCGAAACGGGAATGTATGTGTATGTGTTGCTTTGTGAATAATATCTAATTTACATACGCCATGTACGTTTTCAACGGGTTGCGTTAACTTTTCCCTCCCGACTGTTCGATAAAGAGAAAGATATTAAGTTATACACGATGAAAAGAGCAGAATATGTTATGAAATGCTTATACATTTTAATTAGGTTTTGAAATTTCATATTTTCATACGATGTTCTTGAGAAATCACATCCGCATAAAACTCATTTGAATTTTATGAAGTTTTTCTTTGAAGTTTTCAAAAAGATGAAAATTTGTCGAACTGAACTCATTTCTACGGAACATCATATCTTCATAGAAAGTTATAGCTATTAATTTGTGAATCTAATTAATCAACTGTACAAGGTGGAGACAAAAATATTTGGGTTAAGTGAAATAAAAGTAACGAAAGCTCCCGTGGATAAAATATACACAATAGGTACCATATTGTACCTGTGCGAAACGCTACCATTGTTTCAAGAACAACTGACAGCACATTTTATGTCAGCTTCCTCAGAGCGAGAGGTTTGGACTGTAAATGTAGGGCGGATGTTCAAATATCTGTCATGAACTTCAGAGAGGAGATCGGTTGTTTGCTGCGACACATCTGGGTGGGGGAAGTTCGACATGCACCGATTCGTTAGCAGTTCCTCATGGAATGTTTACGAGGTGCATGTGCGGTTCAACAGACTTCAACATGATACTTACATGACATAAATTCGAGCATTCAAAATATGGAAGCCAGATGGCTGCACCAGCAAGAACATGAATGCAACTCTGACCTCTGACAACATGAATATTAGCACAACGCATTCTCTCTCACACACATCACGATATCACGTTCCAGCATTTACTAATTCATTAGAAATTTCGCAAAGGAATGTGGATGAGATGCGTGTACGGTTAAGCCATAAATCTTATCCGTCCCGACTGAAATCATAAGGAGTTACTGAACCTGCCATTGCGACCGCAGTCCCGGTCTTCACTCAAACAAAAATTGAAGTCCAGTGTCGTCTGGCACTGTAAATTAAGATACAATATTCTAAATGTGCGAGATTGTAAATTATGATTATATAAACACGCATCTTCGCGTGTTAAAAATAAGTAAATGTAAACATTAGGCTCTTTCTAAAACCAATACTCTGAATAGATAGATATTGCCTTTCCAAAAATTTCTGATATAAATTGCTTGATTTTTTTTTTTTTGCGTGTAAATAGCTCTATCATATTCGGTTTACACATATCTGTTGTAAAGGCAGCTTGTCTTTGTATGTTCCAGTATGGATATTGATAAAGGTAATATTCAGGTTTTGCATTTCGTG
The DNA here is from genome assembly GCF_987345545.1 of Pholcus phalangioides. Lineage (NCBI taxonomy): Eukaryota > Metazoa > Arthropoda > Arachnida > Araneae > Pholcidae > Pholcus > Pholcus phalangioides. The sequence goes on from NW_028301594.1 coordinate 13,645,937, forward strand.
TCTGAGAGAACACGCAATAATTATCTCTCTTATGGTATCATCCTTGATAATGAGGTATGGCACCATATGATCTGTCAACATTTGGTTTATAAAGAAATCCCCTTTCGTTGTTTTAACTGATACAAAGGGGTAAATACTCATGTTTTTCTCCATTTGTTTGATTCCTGCCATCGCCCTTGCCCCCCAGAGCTTCATCACATCAAAAATTTTGTTGTTATTTGTGATGTTGCGTCATCTCTAGTAGCTAATTTGGCTCATGCATTCACTTCCTCGTTTTCGTATATTACAACCTGAGTCTTCACCCAGTGGAATTGTGCTCTATTTGACACAACCATCAGCAAAATATTTGTTTTTTGTTCATTCATTATTGCTAATGATTCTAATGTCATCAATGATGATATTGAATCACTGTATATATGTATATATCAAATATCTTTATATCTTGACTCTTATTCAATAGTATTTCAATTGCTGTCATTTCTGCGATATACAAAGTTGCGTCATCATTTAATTTTATTATTTCTCTGTAAAGTATTTCATTGTTCTTGTAAATGATGTGTATGCATATTCTACTTTATTATTTATTTTTGATCCGTCTGTGTATGTTATATATTGATACTGATGAAGATCGTCTGTGCCCCAAGTTATGGTTTTAATTTCCCAAGAGGTTTATGTATTTCCCAAGGGGTTATGCCAGAGATTTTGTACCTTATATAAACTATTGTATTATGTTCTGATACAATGGTATTGCTTTTATTATATAATTGATAAGTGAATTACCTCATTTCTGATTTCAAACCAAGTGAGAAGCACCCCGTCAGAACTTGTAGTGCTTCGTCTGACACTGAGTCATAATAACGTGCTATCATTAAAAGTGGTAAGTATCTGTATTAATTTAGATCTGACGTGCAACCAGTCCCAGAACCCCACTTCCGAAGCATGCAGTATGAATGTCTCAATAGTTTTGAGGTATATTTCTTTTACGACTTCGAGCTTTAAGCCCCTGCTTTAATGATTCTGCGCAATTTATGTGTGAGAAGTCGAATACTTTTTCATACATTTCACTGAAATGTTGTTTAAAGCTAAATCTGTGATATATAGTGTAATTCTCACATAATTGATGACATGTTTGTATTTAATTTCTATGTTTCCCATGTGTAAAGTAAATGGGCTAGAATATCTGTCATCTTGCTTACAAATCTGATAATTCCACTTATTCTCGTTAAACGGTTAAATAGTACTTGGTATAGTCTTCGTTACCATTTAGTTTGAAAACACCTTGTATAACCAGAACCAAATTGTTCTACACGCATTTAGTTTACCGACACATATTTTATCATGTAGGTCTACATGGCAATAACATCGTATTACCATTTATATGATATCTATCATTCCTTCATATAAGGTCTCCAAAATTGGTTATTAGAACTTATATGGGAATCCGATGAACACTTTCCCTTCTCTTGCTTCTCTTTTATATGGTCCCAGAGCTTGAACTTGCTTAATGTTTACCGTCAAAGACAGAGAGAGAGAGACTCACAGACTTGCTTGCTTGCCTCGAACACAAAAGGAAGACGTCTCTGGTAAACAAAGGCCACCAAAACTATCATTGGAGGGTCTTCCTTTACCAACTACTACTACATACAACATTAATAACTCGCCACCGTCCGCCGTTTTCTCCTGTCCCTTCCTCGCACTACCGAACCATCTCCGGGATGATCTCAATGACGTCTGTAACTGCCTTTGTGACAGCAACATACATCAGTTTTCTAGAGGGAGGAAAACTTTGGCAATTATTCCGACAGACCTATTCATATGAGATATCCTTGTGCGAGTTCTATTTTCCGGGGGTTTCTAGCAGTGCTTATAGCACATCGACGTTGACGTTCGTAAAGAGAGAGAGAGGAGATGTGAAGGAGCCTTAATATTTCATTTAGAGGGGCAATGAGGAGAAACGAATGAGGAATGAGGAATGTGTGTGTGTGTGCATACATAAACATTTATCCATCTCGTTGAAGAGAGGAGAATGTCGATGATTGTATTGATTGGATTGCACGAGCAAACAAAGGGACAAGGGAGGAAAAAAAATTGATGCAGAGATAGAGAGCGGTGACGTCGAAATGTCGTCATGCCTTATGCATTATACTCATCGAATCTTTATCGTCTGAACAAAAAGTTCAGGGAATCAAATACATTTGAATACCGTTACAAGGAACTATAAGGGACTGAAGAAATCACTTCATTATAACGAAATTTCATTGTAAAGGAATTTCCGATTTTACGAATTTTAACATTCGTTAAAAAATTTCGTTGTAGAGGAATTTCACTCTGGAAAAAAAAAATTACTTATTTACGTTCTAGATTGGTGTTTCCCAGTGAGGGAGATATCACACCCTGGGGACGATGGGATGGATCAGGGGGAATGCATGGAAGCTATAGGTATTATATATTATCCTTTGGGCTGGCTTTATTTGGAGGAGAGGCGATGGGAGAAAAAAATGTCTGAAGAAATGGGGTGATGGATCAAAGATGGTTGAGAAACCGTTCTTGATAATAAAGAATGAAGTTAAACGTCAAAAATTACTCAAATCAACCCAAATCAATTAGGCATCGGATTTATTTTAATAAGTCAGGAGAGACACGGCAGCAACTTTCTAATTGGAAGTTAAAGGGCAGAGGGGCCGTTTAAAAATATTTAAATGTTGTAACTTTTTTATTAATTTTTTTTTTAATTTGAATGACATTTAAGATGATGGGTGACATCACTTGAAGCATTTTTTCTAATTGAAAAAATGTCTCTATAACCAACAGTTAAGAGTATATTAGAGTTATAATTTTAATCTGAAACCACTTTGAATGATTCTTTGATTATTTATTTCAGTAATTCTGGAATTATTTTCCTTCTCAATATATCTTGTAATTATTTCTTTCAATAATTATGCAATTACTCATTTTTGATTGCGAAATAACATATCAGAAGTTAAGAAAATATTTCTCTCATTGATTTACAAGTTAATTTTTTCATTAATTCTAAAGTTATTTCTTCCAAAAATTCTATATTTATTTCTCTTAGTAATTCTGTATTTTCAAAAATTCTGGAATTATTTCTTTCATTAATACTATGAAGAATTTTTTTCAAATGTTTTGAACTATGTTCTGAACTATATATTCACAACTAAAAAGATTCATACATTATAACAAAATATACCGGAATGCTGAAAGATATTCACAATTAAATTTGAATTGACAAAAAATGTAATGAAAATTTCTTACAAAAAAGTAATTTAAATTAATTTAGGAAATAATTTCAAAACCAATTAAAATTGGGGTCTAATGAAAAAAACTGTCCAGAACTGATGAGAAAATTCAGAATCGATGAATCAAAAATGAGAAAAATAATCCCAGCACAAATGGGGATTCAGAATAAATGAAAGAAATAATTCCAGAACTGATGAAAATTCAGAACAAACAGAATAAATGCATCCATAATTGATGAATATTCTGTGCAATAGATATATACAATACTATTTGTATTTGTATATAAAAATTCAGAATTCCAGCTTTGACGAAAATTCAGAATAAACATAATGAATTAAGAAAATACTTCTAGAACTGATGAAAACTGTGTATAAATGATAGAAATAATTATCAATATTGTGAAAATTCTCAATGAATGAAGAAAAAAATATTTCCAGACCTGATGAAAATTCAGAATAAACCGAATAAATTAAAGAAATACACTCACAATTGATGACAACTCAGAATTCAAGAAAATTCAGAATTTACGAAAGAAATTATGATTACCGTGAGTGCGGGGCCCAAAAAAACCAGGATCATCTCGGTTGCTCAAACAAGAGCGCGGCTCTGCGAGCATGAAATCACTTGAGCCCATGCCTCAGTTAAAACTTTATCCGATGGATCTTCGAACATTATTAATGATTTTTTGATAAGACTATCATACATTAAAAATCGACGGATAATCAACAGATTGCAATAGGTAAAAAAAAAAAAAAAGGTACCAAACCGAATTAAAAAAAAAAATACAATAAATTACATTAACACCTGAATGAAAAAAAAAAATGAAAATAAAAGAAAAACAACCGAACAACAGAAATCTCGATACCTTAAACACAAGAAGACGAGAAAACACGAAAAAAATCGATCTTTTTACTACTGAGAATTTTCCGTGACAAAAAGACATTTTCTCGTATCTCGGAAGCGAATTAGAGAATCCTTTTTTCTTCTTCTTTTCCCAGGGAATTTAACTCTTGATTCTCGAGCTTATGTCGTAACTGGAGAAACCACTTCTTTCGAGAGTAGCAAAAAGAAAATTTAAAGCTTCTTTTTTTTACTAGAAAAATATTTCCTAGATGAACGTTGGGGGTAGGCAAACTGTGAGCTTAAAGTCAATACCAAGAAAATGGAGAAGAGGGAATAAGGTTCTTTTTGATAAATAGGGGATAGGGTCACTTTTTTTTTTCTATTTAAAGGATACTTTTTCATAAATTTTTTCTATTCATTGTCCTGGAGAAATGTATATAAAGATCCCTTATCAATTTCTTTTTTCGCTTCCATTTTTCTTATACGAGTACGAGAGGAATGTTTTTTCCTCTTTAAAAGTGCTCCAGGCTTGGTTTTTGATTCCCTATACCTAGAAAAATGGGAATCACATATTTTTCCTGGACTAGATGGATCAGTGGTTATAAGATGATTCGTTGTTCTTGAGGTTATTCTCTGGAGAAATACGTATCACGTATCACACACACACACACACACGTTTGTGAGTGCGTGTGGAAGTTTGATCTGATAGGGAATACAGTGATAGAATTTAATACTTGTTTGGCTATAAAAGCTGTATTAGGAAATCGAATTCTTACTTGAGGAGATAGGATTGATAAGTTAGAACATACTTAAACGGACATCAACGGTTCCAGCATATAATATCTGATTATGTGGGAATTTCAGTCGCCATTGATATAGTTTGTAAGATGACTTATATGGTTTGCAATGTTTTCATCACAAAATACGATATCAAATTGTTCCTTTAGTGCCATCTGTGTAATCACCCTTTTGAAGCAGAGAACATTTCAGTTTCCAAAATCTTTGATGATTTCTTGTGCTTCTTATATAATGATGGTACCTGTGCTGTGTTGATTAACGCATTTTTAAAAATTGAAAAACTCGTGAAACACAATTGAAATTGAAAATATAAAAACACATGAAATTTTGCAGTTTAAATAGGTCGGTTGAAAACTACTTAAATGATTGTAGAAATATCGAGGTGCCTTGTTCGACAATTATTTAGTCTGCAGAATCGATGAATAGGATCCACACAAATTAAAAATATTTATTCTTATGTATTCTATATAGGTTTTGATTGAAAACCTATTGTTAAACTCATAGTTATATGCTTATGTTTTTTCACACTGCGGTGCATATATGCGACTTCTATTCGGAGAAATACAGTACATATGTCACCAAACTTCTTTCCACGTTAGAATACTAGGTATCCGGTTGGCATAAAAATCGGATAAAAATGGATGACAGAATTAAACGAATCAACCCATAAGATAGCCAGAATGCGCTTGGTTTTCATGTAGAAAAAAAGTCTGAGAATCGGTATTCAGACTTTCATACAACTTTTCACGAAGTGAAAATATGTATGTCATCCGTAAACAACGACATTAGTGGATCGTTTAAAACAGGACATTTCGCAAAAGATACTAAGCAGTAAAAACTGGAAAATTTTTGAAACCACCACTTTAGAGAAAATCTGTGCATTCAGAGGTAAGTCTAAATCAATGTTGACTGTTTTCATTGAAAAATTGGCCAGCTTCCAAAGGTTAACAAGGAAGTCAGCTCAAAGTTGCAAAACTACATATAACCTATTTTAGCCAGTGACTGTTCAAAACATGTTCACTATTCCCCGAAATCACTCGCTTTCTCTTCTTCTAGGAGGAAATTACTTTGATTTCCATTATATTCAAAAACATCAAATAATTTGGACTTTCATTCAATACGTAATCAGTATTTTAATGAGCAAAAAAATATAAAGACGAAAAATCCTATGATTTAATTTGAATGATATGCGTATCCGTCCAATTTGATTCATCACTGCATATTTTAATACGTAAAACATTTCACGCCAGGTAGCTGTATGCATAGATGTTGGTTTATGAATGATTTATGGTACCAATCTCATTATAATCGCGTATGCTTCGTGCAAAGAATCTCAATAACGTGTAAACATTCAATTATCGCGAAATAACTACAGCCGGTTCTAATCTCCTGGCCATCATCTTACAAAAGCTATTCTACGATTAGTGCGTGAATATTGCCATAATTATCACACAGATAGGCTCCGCCACATTTTCTCTTCACGGATGAAATGCCACAGACGTTTTAAACTAGATTCATCCTTAATGATGTGGCTCTAAATAGTTGAAATTACCCTAGATACGCACAGAAAAGGAACGAGCTCTTAAAACATTGAAGGATATATTCATATTTAAGATTAAGTTTCCTTCTCGTGTGTTCTTCGCTACTCATGTTTGCGGTCACGGGTACAATTTCGATCGTGGAACTTGTCAATACTTTTCTGCAAACTTCGGTTTGACTTGGAGATTTCGGTGTTCGTAGCTGGTTTAGTGGTATTAGGATTCAATATGGACTTCAAGTATAAATATTGAGATGTGTCAAGTATACAACATTGAGTATAATTTTAAATCATGGTATTACTAATAACGAAATGTTATTCACGGTGGACAAGAGACTGAAAGCTTTCGTGATATTCCAAGTAACTGGATGAAATATTTCAAAGATGAGAATATCTTATATCGGTGATCCATGATTAGAATTACAGTTCCGAGGAATTTTCTTTCCTATACATTCCTACACCATTTCTTTTGTAGCATACACTATTACATAATAGTTATGATATTTAAGTCATGTAATTCGATCAGAAAATTGATTTCAAACTCATTTGATATACAGGATGTCTTCTTTTAGACAAATGCTAATAGAAACACAAGGCCACAACCGGCAAAATGCCCAACGAGGTGGCTGAGAAAAAGATGTCCGTAACATGTATGGATGTCATATATTACTAAAATACAGCAATATTATATATATATATATATATATACGGGGTGATTATAAAAAAACTATCCCGACATATGGGCCCCTAACTATCATACCATTCACAGAAACTGAATGAAATTTTGGCATAAGGTATTTTGAGGTATGCGCTCAAGAATGATATGGAAATCAACAGTGTCACTCTAACAGTTACGGTTACAGTGAGAAAATTTCGAAAATATCAAATGGCAACACCAAGTTTTTTGTATTGGAATGCGATCTCCATACTGAAAAACACTAAATAGCGTTGGAATGGCACCTGTAGCACGAAAATCCCCGGAGCTAGGCAAGGAAAAAGTAAAAAGGACTTTGCCGTGCACCAGAGCATTAATGTTCGTTTCTTCGGCTGAGATCCCAGCCTGATTAGTCCTCCACAAGGTCATGTGGAAAATTTGTGAAACACAATAAAATGCTTTATTTTATGCTGCTTCTCTGTCCTTATTGGTTGTCCTTACTTTTAGCCTATCTACCGCCGGTGATTTTCGTGCTACAGGTGCCATTCCAACGCTATTTAGTGTTTTTCAGTATGGAGATCGCATTCCAATACAAAAAATTTGGTGTTGCCATTTGATATTTTTGAAATTTTCTCACTGTAACCGTAACTGTTAGAGTGACACTGTTGTTCTCCATATCATTCTTGAGCGCATACATCAAAATACCTTATGCCAAAATTTCATTCAGTTTCTGTGAATGGTATGATAGTTAGGGGCCCATATGTCGGGATAGTTTTTTTATAATCGCCCTGTATATAATATGTATATATATAAAATATTATACAATATGCTCATAAAATGTATTTATGGTTGTTTTATTCTGAGCAAGTGTGGTGTGTGTGCAGATACTGGTGTCCCCTTGTAAAAACTGTTGATTGACGGCGAATTAATAAATCATGGTCCATCCTATCCATACCGTTGAAAATTTTGAATACTCCGATTATATCTCTCCGACACCTGCGTTCATTCTTAATCTAAAACCTACAATTCCAATCAAGTATAATATGGGGCCGTATAAAGAAATTATATTAATTATTCAATAAAACATCAAAATTCCACCGTATGAAATAGCATTGGGCATTTTGGGGTTTCTTTTGAGCTGGAGAGAATTAATTACATTAGCAAAAATTATTTGTCCCCGAATAATTTTTGTATGACGTTCATTTCTCGTTAGAAATGTTTCTTACATCTTAATAAGTGGTCAGTTTTGATAAAAAAGACTTTGGTAAAAATACCTCTGTCAATTTTGATCGTGAGAGAATGGATTTGCACGAAAATGTTTCTATTGGATATGGTTTATTAAATCGAAGGATCTTATGAAATTTTAAATAATAAAATTTGCATTTCAGAAAAAAATCACCAAAGAAAAATACGAAAACCCCTGTTTTTGTTGGTGATTTTGTCTGAGTATTATTGGGCAAAGTTATACCTACTCTTCAAAAATTTGCATTTGCAACGTTTTTCGAGTTGGATTAATTATTAATTTGGAGTTTCCCTTAAGACTGATGGTTTAGGAATTAGGCATTGAATAACGGTGGACATTGTAAGTGAATGACTACCTTCGTTGAGATGAACGCGCGCGCGCAATCTACATGAAGGATACAAAGTATATGATATCTAGGGTTCGGATTTTCATGACATTTCACATTTTTTTATGTTTCGGGCATTTTCAAGCTATCGGCCTATTAAAAAATTTAAGTATTTACTATTATATAATTTACTATAGTTATCGGCCTAATTTAAGCATTATTGAGCGATTGGTCATATTTTGGGAATTTTCAAGGGATAGGTAATTATTCGGGTCATAGAATAATAAATATCATCGAAAAATTTAATATGTAAGAATTTTATTTCAGACATAACTTATATGCACTTAAACAATATATTCTTGTCTTTTCTTTCTTTTTTTGAAAAAAAATATTACATCCCACTATTTATTTTGTTCTCGGAGGAATCTCTTGCCACGTTTTTGAAGACACTCTGAATGACACGCCAAGCACGTGTAAAAAATCTTATTCATTCGGACTCTCGAACTCTTTGCGTTCAATGCATTTTCATCATGCCTAAACACAGGGATTTTTGTCAGGAAGGGCACGCGGACCTGGGTTCGAATTCCACCGGTGGCGTAATGGTGATTGGCTGAAGTTGGTTTTCCGTCGTTTTCCTGTTTAGCCGCAAATGTGAGTCGATCTTACTATTAAAAAGTATTGCAACAGACCATAAATCCAGAGCCGCAACACAAAACCTAAAATTGATGCTGTCGCCCAGGGCAAGTACCCATTTTGGCATCCCCAATTCGTAATTTCAGAAGAATGACAAGCAAACTTGACACTTTCTGACCTAGTGCTAGGGGCATCAGACGCCCCTTGCTTCTCCTAGGTGCAGCCTCACCTACAACTTTACAAATATTCAACCACTGCACTTACTCACAATTCGAAATACACACGGCAGCAGTAGATATGCAGGCAGACGATTTGGTGTATTAAGTATCTGTTAGGTACAAACATACACTCACATTTTCAACACAACTCCTTTACCTCCGAAAGGGATACTTGTAAATATTGTAAAAATAAATAAAAATCCTTCAATGACTGTAAACTAGAGTTGTGTTCAGTTTAAAAGAAAAAGGACCGACGGTACTCCTCCACTGTATCCTATTTTTTTTAATATGGTAAATGTTCCAGCACAGAACTGGTTTTTTATGAGCAGCAACATTGCAATTCCGCTTGAGAAACTATTAACAAGATTGCAGAAACTAGGCGTCTGCTGTATATGACAAGACTTTTTCAAATATTGCTCCATCAGGTAATTTTTTCCGAATTTTCAAAAAGCTTTGCGAAGTGGTTTCTTCAAATATTTCAAATATTAGTGTGATTCGTACTAAGAAAATTGTTAGTGGGCATAAGGGTGATTTTCATTTGAATTTGGTCAGAGAATTTTAATTAAAAATTTGAATTCATGAATTGATTTTGTTAATTTTGAACTTTATTAGATGACAAGTAATAACTGAAAAGAGCTGGAATAATGGGACAGTTATAAAGTCATATTTTAAAATTTTAAGATCACATTTCTATGTTTTTTAGGTCATAAATGCTTGTATATTTTCAAGATTTTTAGGTCACAAAAATCAGAGCCCTAATAATAAACAATAATAGATCTAATTTCGAACGTTTAGTGAAACCATAAGAAACCGAGATATTAATCTTTGTGATTGGGAAATTACTCATCATTTTCCACCAGGTGATTGTAAAAGCGGTACAAGAAATTCAAATAGAAAAACATCACGTTATTTTAGTCAAAGAATGTTCAAAAATCGTGTTTTACAAGCTAATGTTAATTTTTTTTACTTCTGGGAGAAATATACAAGATAATTATTATTAAAAATATCTCATGCAAGAATCTTTTTTATCAAGATGCTCCCGACAAGACGGTAGTTTTCTGTGACCAAGAAATGAAAAATACTTTTACATGACTCGCGTCGACAATGTGTGTGTAGATGTTAAAAATATTAATTTTTTTTATTACAACATTCGATTCTTAAAATGGTAATTTTTGGGTACAGAGAAATACATTAATTTCACGCAATATCATCTAATTGCAATATCAGCAATTGCACGTGAATATCATCTAACCATATTGGTGTGCGTGTTCATAAAATTTTACCAAGTGGGTGTGTGTGATCCTTTATAAACTAGAACTTCCAATATATATATATATATAGAAAATGAAAAAAAATATTCTCAGAACAAAAAGGAAATGTGTGAAAGTATTTCACAAAATCTATACACAGCAAGAGAACTATAAAACCTTGAACACATTTACAATCAGTGGAATTCCACGAAATCTAAATATTAATTAATTAATTTTTTGAGAAAATAAGTAATGTTCACAAAGTAAAGTTTCTAATATTAAGACATTTGCCAGTGAAATAATCAGTAATATACTTCTAATCTGCTTCAAGTAAAACACAATATACGCAAAATATCGAATACAAATTTATAACATTTTAAACTTAAAACAAGAAAATGATGCATAAAAAAGGATGCGAATATCCACAAAAATATTATAAATGTTCCAAAAATATTTCATCATTACGTTCATAAGTAATTTATACTGAACAGAAGATATTTCTACGCATTTTCCGGAACTATAATCCAAAATAAACTCATACGTTGTTGTTTAACTTTTACGTTTTTCGCATATTCAGATGTTCGAGATACATGGGTAAGTAATAGCATCCAGTAAACAAATATCCATTACATTTTTTTTTTATTTTGAATATTACAATGATGTTAGCTTTTCCTTTTGTTTCGTTCAACTTTTGATGGAAAGGCTTAGCGTTGTTTAAAGAACGAAGACTCACTCACTGGATACAGCTTGTGGAACGGGGTTTACTTCGGTAAACACAAGATGATCGATAGGAGGTCGTGTGTGATGGTAAGAGAAATCTTTTTTTTCTCTTGCATTTATTATTTTTTCTTTCATACATTTCACAATGAAATGCGAAATGCTACTCCTTAATCGATGCGACTTTTGGAATGGGTTCAAGTTTCTGAAATTTCTCTTGAGCGAAACTTTTGAAACTTCTATTTTACTTAAGAAAAAAAATGTATATATATATATATATATATATATATGGAAAAAAGTTGACTTAGGGTTTTCTGATTTTTTTTGTTTGTCGGATATATATTTTTTATATATTTCTTGCTTTCGTCTACATTAGCGAATGCCTGGCTTATGTTTGGATATGAAGACCGGAAACTTCTTTGCCAGAGATTTTTCTTCTCTCTTCTAAGTTTAGAATAAAGAAATGGGTTTAACCTTCAAGTATTCTTAAAAGATCTTCTTTAAGTAAATATTTTTCTTAAATATAAATGCGTTTGGATTCGTTTCCTACTTGGAGTTTGGAGTTCTTTTTTCGCGATGATATACTATTTTTATGGCATTTTTTGATGACATAAGTGTCACTGACACGCACACTATAAAGCACTTTTTATATGCAAGTTTTTGTTTTCCGTAACTGTATTTCCATACTGGGGGGAAAAACGTATACAGTATTATATTTTTTTTTACGCGAAATGTGGGAAAATGTTCTTATTCGGGATGGAAAAGTGGTACGTGTGATACATAAAGTACTGGGCTTCAAGCTATGATATAGTAAGACATAGTAAGAAATCGATTGAAATAGTAATACAGTGGGACCAGCTTATAACAAACACGGATACTATGAATTTTCACACAGAAGTTTCACAGAAAGAAATTTCCCCATGTCACGTGAATTTCGTATTAGTTATTTATGTCATTTTGATTGCTTCGAATTAAGCAAAGTATGCCTTTGAAATTTAATTTTCGAATGGTTTTTCAAATAAGAATTTTCTTGGATTTCTTTGTAATCTTATCTAAATCTTCGTATTAGTGCAAATTGGTTACTGTTATTTCAACTTTCTCATTTTAACGCAAATTTGTGTGTGTGTGTGTGTTAAACGTCTACAATTATATTTAAGAATAAAAACGATTGAGTGTGACTAATATTTTCGTTGATATATTTTAATGACGTAAGACTTCAGGATCTTTTTTAAAATGATTGTTATAATCTATTTTTTTTCAATATAATACTCTATTTTCCATTTTTTTTCGATTATTATTCTCGCGAAACTGTTATTGAAAAATGCGTACCGTACATTTAAATAATGTTTAATGTGCTTATATATGTGTCATTGTCATAAACAGTTTTCTACGTATTGATTAATTTAGTGTGTTTGTGCGAATACAGTCCAGATTGATTCAAAGATTCATTTTGAATTATCGTTGACACTTTCCTAAGAATTTAGAATTCTATGTGATGTCTACTAATTAATTATGATAGGTTAATAATTAATCTTTGTTGCGTACACAGGGTGCACAGGAAAGCCTGTCTTCATTCTGTAATAACTCGCGAACCGGTGATCCCAGAAACATACTTTCGATTAGAAAAAAATTATCCACATAATGTGTAGACCGGAGATACGTCATTCATATTGCAAAGGATTGTACAGTTATTGGAATAAAGAAAAAGTAACCTTTTATTTGGTCACCTTGTCCTGAAAATCTCAATTAAAAAGTTGTTGCCTTGTCTCGTCTGAGTCCAAAAAAATATTTTCATGTGCAATATTCGTTGATATATTTGAATTCAAAAATCGCTGGAAGTGAGGGGAAGGAACAGCATATATGAAGCATAGAATGAGTTTTTGCGTTAGGTTATGCGGATCCTTTCCTGATTTTCAATGATTTTGAATTAAAATATCTCAGCGACCATTCATCTTGGAAACATGGATTTTCTTGGGGCCCAGAGAGACAGGGCAACAAATTTCGAATTTGGTTTTTGAGGAGAGGGTGCCAGTACAAGAAGTTGTTCCCGAGTGGCATGGGGGTAAGATGCTCGTCTACCATCGTGAAGGTTGTTGTCAGGGTCCCGGGTTCGAACCCAAGGGAGGATATAGATAAGATGTTTTCCCTAGCGAACTCGAGGCGACCACCGATAGACAGCGCCTTCACTTCCAACCCATCTCACTAATGGCAGTAAATTGCAATATAGCGATATGGCCGGAGTTGGTGTTTGGTGAAGTAGTACAAGAAGTTAATTTTTTTATATTTTCATAACTGTGTGTGTGTGTGCAAACCTTGCAATGCCAATGATGTATCTGAGGTGTACACACTATTTGGATATATCTTTTAATTGAGTATGCTTCTTGGATCAATAGTTCACGAGTTACTTCAGGATGAAGAGAATTTCCTATGTACCCTATATATTCGTATACGTATAGGCCACATTCGAAATAAGTCCCAAATCTAAACTGATACCTCGTGCTCATTCAAAGCATCCGTAATACGCTGAGCACAAATATGTGCAATATATATGTACTCGCATATCGGATTTTAGTGTGTAATGTTCTGAGCGTGACAGAAAATCATCAATACCGCGGTAGTGATTGCTCTGCCACGTTCATCATCCTCCTCAGAGTGTGATGAATGCTATGCGAATCAATATTGCGGCTGTCGCAATATATATGTGTGTATATATATATATCTGTGTGTAGGAATGGACGGACCACATAATAAATGTCAGAGTTGCTCGAGGATATACATCACCTCCAGAGTGTCCGACCATCATTTACCCTCGTGTCCGAACTCTCGAAGTTTGGGAATTTCGGACAGCCCAATATAGTCCACGGAGACGAGACTGAAGCAATCTGTTGTCCTCTGGAGACTGATTTGAGTGCTCGTAATACCCGATAATTCGTAAGCACTGAGACAAAAATTATTGCAACACACACAATCAAATTGGATGCATATAATATATTTGATAGAAAAAATAGAGAAAGCATCTCTTTTCGTCTGAATAATTTAACCTTTTCACACCTGAGCTAAAACTGACATTTACAAAAAATATTCTTTTTGATTAATTTGTGTTTATTGTATGTCAAAATGTCCTTAAATTTTTTTCTCTCAAATCATTGAGTGATTAATTAATTATAGAGGGTTAGTGCATGATCTGATTTCCCGTGCTTTCCTATGGAAAAAAATTTCCTTCCTTTAAAGGAACTTTCAAAAATTTTCTACTCTCACTTTGGTCACTCAATTTTTTCCTCAAATACTATGGATAGCTTTATACAATTTAATATAAGTCTTTAGGATTTTAATTGTTGGTTCTTTTTTTTTCTCGAATTTTAACTTTAACAATTCAAACAACATCCAACTTTTTCAAAAAGTTTATTTGAATGCGTGGGTTCCCCATTAACTTACAAAAAACTTAGTTTTTAGAAAAGAGCATTTTAGTGGAAAACATTACCATATATATAATGCTTGCCAGCAGTTTATATTAAACTATTTAAAAAAATTTCGAGTAAGGGGGTAGAACAAAAATTGAACCTAGTTACACTCAGAAAATTTCATAGTATTTGAAAATTGAAAAAATCGAAAATGTGCTTTTTGGAAAATTTGCTTGCGTCAACCCCCGTTAATTGCTTTGGGTCGATATCTTTACTTGGACTATCTGAGTTAAGATAGTGTATAGTAGTTGATCTTAAATCTTTAGTTGATCAACTTTCGATCTTAACTTGAAAAAAGAATAATTAAGAACCATTTAAGACCGTTAAGATGGGGTACAGATACAGTCGGCCCCGCTCAGTTGGATAACGGATAAGCTGATACTCCGTTTTAATGGATAAAATCCTCCGGCACCAAAATTTTCCCCTTACAATGTTAAAGTTCCCCGCTTAATCGATCTTCAAACGTCAACTGTTAATACATATCAACTACTATACGCATAATGTTTTCATTGAATTAAACATTTGGAATTAATGGAAAATATGTTACTAAGTTAAGATAAAAAAATTGAAAGTAGTTACTGGTCAAAATATTCAAGATGTCTTCAATACGCACATTCAATAATTTTACTTCCCTTCTTCGTTGAGAGGGAGCTAATTTTCCATATGAAAAGTAAAAATCTTAGGTGTTGTAATCATTGTAAGTAATCCTTTATATCTTGACGGTACTTTAAAGTAAGAGGTTAGATAATTCGTTTTGAACTAACTAATTGGTTCAAAAACATTGTTTTTATTTTTTCTGTCTATAATTAGAATTTGAAAGACCTACTAAATAATTTACATTATAACTAATTATTATTATTCTTGTATTTATACTTTTTTTTTACATTTATTATAACTTTCTTCTTTTTCTACTTATCACAATGTCGGATATATAGGGTTAATTATAATTTTCATTTCACTTTTGATGCATGATTCATTCGAGAAGATATATTAATATTAATCATTCATGAGTTTTCGGTATAAAAACTACTAACGTTGTAAAATAGCAATTGAATTGTTCCCGCATAATCAGATACCCCGTTTGATCGGGTATTGTGTGCTGGAATTGCTGACATCCGATTAAGCGAGGCCGACTATATCTCTACTTCTGGATCGAAGGGGTTACATGTGAATCAGAAAACACTAATAAAATTTGTTAAAAAGTTATTTTTTACGTTTATTTTGTACTTAATTACTCATTAAAGAATAATCATTAAGAGAATTACGAAACTTCGATTTTGGAAATTTGTGATAATTCATACATAAAAAAATTATATTTACATGATGATGGTATGTGTATTCGTGAACTGAAAGAGAATAAAACTCATATTAGTCGAATTCAGTCAAGTTATTGTTAATGAATATCGATAAATACATGAGGATATGAATTACATGGCATAAAGAATGTTGTTATGCATATACTTGATTTATTACCTCAACTATAACTTGTTAAAACGCTTCTCGTTATTACACCTAATCACAAATAAAGGCGATGATATCACGAAGAATACACGCTAATGCATGAGAAAATAAATAATAATGATAACAAATACTAATTTTCTGTCATATCATTTCGTGAGTCTAATCATGCTCTTTTAATTAGACACTCAATTTGTAAAACAACCTTGTTATAACGGGCGGAACAACGAGAATCACTCCCGTTATGCGTTTAACGCGAGGACCATAATATAATAAAAATTCAAAAAATTGTTTTCGCTTTCACAAATAATTATAAATTTCTCACCTTATTCAACAGTTTTAGGTATTGAAGGAATGTGACAGATAATGAGGAGCACATATTTTCAAAACAAAACATTATGGCCGAGATTTTTTTAAATCTCGTCTCAGAATAATTTAATAACCTTTTAGAGTGGAAAAACACATAAGAATATTTTTGATGGAGGAGAAAACATTTTTACAAAAACACAGAAGGATTTGAAAAAATATATATATATTTTATTTCATTTGTTTTTCCATCACATTTTTGTGGACAGTATTTTGTTAATGCAATTCCTATTTTTTCTATTAAAATATTTTATTTTTAAACTCAATTTTTTTTTCATTTCGTTTTCTTCGCTTCGTCTTAAACTAATGAAATCAGAAATGTAGATTTTTTTTCCCATCCTTCTCCGTAAAAATAAATACACTTGTGAAACAAGTAATTCATTATCTTATTTAATCAAAGTAAATTTATTTACCTTTTTTTTCGTTGAAATAATATATTTCTATTTCATATTATTCTTAGTTTGTATTTTTTTTTAATATTTATGAAAGAAAGGCTGATATTTTAAGTTTAATATAAATAAAATGTTTCTAGTCGAATTACTGAATTAATGTTCAGAAAGATTTATATTTACTTCACTAATTTGATAGATTTCAATGCGGGACTATGAGAATAGCACTCGTAATGCGATTTCCGTATCTCGGCATTAAAAGACTTTTTAATGCATATGAGTTATTGATATTTGATTATGCATTTCCGAATGAGATATCCCCTGATGTGTATAATTGGATTATACAATGAGTAGGATTGTAATATAAAGTTGAAAATTTAAAATTTTAATGTGTTTATTAAATTAATTTATTACATTTAATTTTGAAGTGAACATTGAATAAATTTAGCTTATAGTTTCTTTAATGTGCGTTGATAATTACTGAATTGCATTTATCCTGCTGAATATGAATATTTATTTCATTGGTTATTTATTTCTTTTTTTGACGATATCGTCACGTTTTTATGATGGATTATATTTAGATTAGTAGAATTAGTAGAATAACTTTAGTAAAATAATTATGTGGTTGAATCTGAATTCAGTCCAGTATCCGTTGAGCTGGATGTGATTAAATATATATTTCATTAAATTTATTTCATTATTTCATTTTTTAATAACCGAGAAGCTACGACATCTTGATTTTTTTCCAAATTATGACTGTCACCTTTTATCAGCCACCTCGTTGGGCATTTTGCCTGTTGTGGCGTTGTATTTGTATTTGTATTTGTGAGTGGTTTATGTGAGCCTTTAACGAATTAAAAACGTTCACAAACTTTTACTAGCTTTATATATATAGTGAAGCATTCAATCAAATATTTGATGAACAATTCATTATTTGTACATTACTCAATCTATTATGAGAGTTGCATATTTTTCATTCCTGCTTGAACTTTATGACTTTTCATTGATTTATGTTCGCATTAGCTGAACCTATATTTCATGTTTGATATTTATATATTTTACAGTTCGTCAACCTTTAAAAGGATTCGACCACATACGGGGAAAAGAATCAAACGGTGGATTAATATGGCCAAGAGATAGCACAAAATTAAGAGTAAACTCAATGCTGGGTGCATAGGAAAGTCCTTTTATCCTGGAATAACTCACGAAACGTTCCCACAGAAGCATACTTCCGATTGGAAGAAGTACTCAAATAACGTGTGGATCTCAAATGCGTCATTCGTATTTCATGAGGTTGTATAGTTATTGAAATGAAAAATAAAATACTGCCCTGTCTCTCTTGAAAAACATTCCATGTTTATAAGTGCAATATTCCCTTATATATTTCGATCCGAAAATCACTGAAAATAAAAGAAAGATCCCATAAATAAACGGACAAACTGATTTTACGCTTCATATGTTGTTCTTCTTTCTGCATGTAAGAAAGCCAACGTTACGAGACTGGGGATAGTTTCTATGTTTTTCGCGCTTTTCCCTCTAATTTTCATTTAATTCTTATGGCACAACATTATATTTTATGTGCAATCGATTCCCGTTTTAACGAACACTTTATAGCGAAAAAAAGTCGTTTTAACGAAAACGTTTCTAATCTCCCAGATACATAGGAACGATGTGAAAATCTGGAATTCTTTCATTTCGTTAATACGAATTGATTTCTTTGATCTCTTTGAGTTCGTTATAACGGGACTCGACAATTTCATAATGTCCTCCTCATGCCAGAAGCATAAAAGTGTGAATTTCCAAATGTGAGAAATGGCGTCTGAATGTCTCTACCCATGTTACTCTGTGAGTGACATTTCCTTAATATGCTTCGTAACATGCATTTCAATAGGAGTTAAACATTCGCGTTTCTGACAAAACTTGGATAGCAAAATAAAGGATCCAACCAGCTGATAAACCCAAAAAAAGTGAAAATTTGCACATTCATGCTTCTGGCATGAGGTTATTACATTGTTTTCCCTGCAACAACCCTCTATATTCTTCCCTATCTCCTTTGATTTTTTCTTCTCTTTCCAGCATTTCTAAGTAATTTTTTTTTATATTGATAGCGAAATGGTATTATTATTGAATTTGTTTCATTGCAACAATCAGTATGGGGCATTGGTGTCTACTTAGTGGATTTTCATTTTCATTTTTAAACTTTATATTAATAATTAGATATTTATATTAATAATAAATTGAACTTTGAGAAAAAATTTCATAGATTTAAAGGATAATTTTTTTCCATCGCAAATATTTGATAAAATTTGTGAAAATCTTCTCAATTGAAATCGGGTGTTTTACGTATAAATAGAAATAAATTGGATTCGCTTTCGAAAAAGAAAAGTGTGGTGTGCGTTTCACGTACGGAAAAAAACTAATAAACTATTGAATGAAGAGAACATGTTAATAAGTTTCCACACACATATTTATCGAACTCAACAACTTCATTTGGGAATTATGCATAATTGCCGGTACAAGTGATGAATGTTCATTAAACTTACAGAGATTAATGGCGATTATGCATAACTACGGTTTATCACATTTACTGTAATATTGCTTTATACTCAATTAGAGAAGTACCATAGATGTGTAAAAGATGAAACATAGAAAAGTGTAGGCCTATGGAATTTATGATAGTTCCTGACATACAAATTTTATTTAGGCCCAAAATTTTTGCTAGAAATTTTATAGTTGCAGAGTCGCGCAGTAATCTACGAGCTGAAGCTGGTTTTTCTGGTTCCCAACTTCGAGGCGTGTATGCGAGCCGATATCCCCGTTAAAACCCTCGCACAAAGAGCAACAGGATATAAATATTCGATCATTACTACTCACTAACTTCACTTCCGAAATATAGATGGCAGCACTGAAACATCAGACACAACACTAGATATGCAGCGAGACTTAGGTATACACACTTACATTTCCGACACAACTCACACGATAATTTTAAATTGCCACAGACCTGAGTTGTGCTCAGTTTGAAAGAAAGAAAGTAATTCACGAGCAAAATTTTCTTGAATGGAAATAATTTTGACTAAGGTAATCTCTAGAGAAACATACGGGGATAACTAAACCTAGTTAGTTACAGTTCGGTGCTACCATTACCCAAACATGCAGCTCAGGGGAACAGATATTCTCTGGATATTATGCCGAAGTGAATTCGGAAAGAAAAGTAATCTGGTCTCCACCAGGACACGAATCCAGACCCTCTACACCAGGCAAGCATGCTTCCATCTACACCACTGGAGACACGAACCTGCGGTCCTTATTTCACGCACTGTGGCGTGTGGCGTTGAAGTAGAGGCATTAGTAGCCTCTCTCACCTTCAGTAAATGGGCCCCAGATGATAGAGAGAGGTAAACGGCGTTTTTCTCAGCCCAATAATATGGTGCAGAGAACTGATTATGTTGGTTACTGGACACGGCGCGTTCTCTGTTAACCTCCGAAGGTTCAGGTCCATCCCCAATGATCGTTGCAGCTGCGGTGAACTAGGCACAAAACTCCACTACGCCACATCATATCGTCACACCAAAGAGTTCCATCTAAGAGCTCCCTCGGAAGCCATGGAAGCAACATGGATGGCCAATGCCCTAAAAAGACCGGAGTCGACAAGACAACTGATCAAGCTTGCCAGATTTCTACAAGAAAACCCGGACAAGGCTAAGATGATCGGACCGGACTTGGATGAGGAGAGGTCCACCACCACCATCGCTGTGGAGCCAAGACGCTCGGCCAGGCTGGCAGGAAGACATCAGCGATACGCCGAAGACAGACTCGTCAGACTAGGTCTGACTATAAACTTGTTCCCTGACCAAGCTGAACCCAAGCAAGTCGTGTGCTGAAGGCCTTCGGTGAACGTTCATTGTACAGTCGTCTTCTCTCCCCTTCTTTTATTTATCTGTCATCATGTTTGTATATATTGTAATTAATCTACTATTTTCCTTTGTCTGTTCGTTTTTTTTTCTTTTGTAAGCTATTTTTTTAATGTATGTATTCTATGTACATGGAAAATAAAGTTCCCCGACACCACCCAGCCCCTTAACTGGGACAAGGGCTGATATTGACGAATGGTGACAGAGCCTGGGCGGTGTACGGTTTAAAAGTAAAAAAGTAAAAAGCCCAATAATATATCAAGGAAACATATTTTCTGGATATTACGCCGAGGAAAGAAAAGTCATCGGGTAGGAGGTTAGATGACTTTCCTTTCAGAGTTCTCCCTCTGCATAATATAAAGAAAATATCTGTTTCTTTAATATAAATATTATGCTGGGTAAAAAAGAAGCCCTATATACCGAGCTCAGGGCTCTCCGGATTCGTCAGTAACACACCAACCCCACTGATAAACTTGAAGTTAAAATGAAATACCCACAGCAATACTCAGCCTTAAAGCCGTAATAAATCACGCGTATATATATTTTTAAATCCTAAAAGAGGGGAAAAAAATCAACAAAATAAAAAACTAAGTAAAAATTAAATGGAGAAGATCGAATGTTTCTGCGATGGTATATAGAGATATCACATATAAGAGTTCAATTCCTTTCTCAGAAATCTCTGCGACCGTAAAATATTTTCGTACACTTGTTTCGTGACGTCCATCGCTGAGAGGAGAGAAATAGAGGAAATACTCGATCTGAAATGAAAGTTGTTTTTCTTTCTATGACTTCCTAATATAAAAACAGAAGAAAGCAATATTATTCCAACACACGAAAAAAAAAGATAAGGATAAAGCTGTAAAAAACAAAATATCATAGATATTGAAAATAGACTTCACGGGAATCTGGAGGAAAAATCTCTGCTATTTCTATCTATAAATATTTTTTTCCCCCAATCGGACGAGGACTATATGTACTCGAAAAACACAGGAACATAAATCTTTTGCTCTTGTCATTTGACTTGATATACTACGTGATAAGATAAAAATGATTTTTTAAACGCGGAGCCCAACAAAGTATGTTCAATATTTGAATTTTTATCTGACATACGCTTCATATTCGTCGCGAACGCAAACTAACAAAAAAAAAAAGTAATATCTGGCTGTTATCCAGTTCTTTTTTCTTTATCCCTGATCTCGCGTGTCCACTTTTAGATTTATTCTAAGCATATACATCTGTTTCATATGTTTACTTACGTAAATACTATAGGACTAAAAAAATTTCATATAAAATATTGATAAAAATTTCTCAGTATCTTGAGAAGAGCGAGAGGCACAAAGCAAACAGATATGAATGTTTGCTTCGGGGAAAAAAAAACTCTACTAGAATTTAGAACTCAATTGAGGAAAAACAAAGTGAATTTCCAGTACAAATGTTTGTGTACTTTTTTTTGAATAAGTCAAAGTTTTGTTTTTGATTGTACCGAACATAATATTATATATTGTTATACGCAAAAAACAAACATTGTTAAATCATCTTGTATGAAATATTTCGTTTGTTAAATATGTAATAAATTTTATATTTCAGTGTTCTTCAACATTTGTACAGCTGTAAACCGGTTTAAAAATTTCACAAACTGACAGAGAAATTATTTGTAGATCGGCAGAAAATAAATAGTAAAGATAAATATTTTGCGGGCCGATGGAACAAAAACCAAAATAAATAGGATATATAATTTGCAGACTGGCAAAAAATTAAAAGAATAGAAGAAATAATTTGCTGACCGGAAAAAATAAACAGGAGAGAATTCAAGGACTTAATTTGAGTACCAGCAAAAAATAAATAAACCAGCAACCAAAAACAACAGAAAAATACAGCTGGCACCCCCCTCCCTCAATTCGCGGGTTTACATTCCGGACTGGTTGTGAATACGGGAAATCCGCAAATAACCGAAACCATAGGTTTTTGTATATCTCGTTTATTGAACATCATAAGGACAGAGTGACGCAGAATGTAGAAGGGAATGTAAAAGGGTGCAACGATTTTGTTGGTGACATGTTTTGAAAGAACATTGCGATTTTTGATTGCCGTTTCTCCTCTTTATATCACCAAGTATGTAGGAGTTTGTTGACAAAGCTTCCTCTACCAATTTTTGTACATGTGTAAAGCGTACCATAGAGGGATCTATGTCATGAAAATAATCTGATGCTGATTTGAACTTACGAATCCCTTCCGCTATGTTACTCATGGTGAACTTGTCCTCTACTTCTTTATCTTGATCTTCTTCATCTGGTACCGCTTCAGTTTCAGGAGCAGTCAGCTGCATTAATCCGTCCTCAGTCAATGCCTCTGAATTGCTATAAATTAATTAGCTGTTCGACTTCTACATCCATATCATTGAACCATACTCTACCCACCTGTTTTGCTAACGTGACAATGTATTTTATAATCTCTTCAGTTGACTCTGTACAAATGTTTGTGTCCAAAGGTTAATCCAACCCGAGCTGACTGTTTCCCTCGTAAGAGCTGCCATGGCTCTAGTGATGACAGTAATGGCATTTGCGAGTCATCCTAAACATGCACAACTCAAATTTTGTAAGCAAAACACATGAATGACGATTTGTGTGTGTTGCCAAAATTTGTTTTCCAATAAAGGAAAAAAAACCCCCCGCAAATACGGGGGGGGGGCGACTGTAAATAAATAAAACTAAAATAATAGAAGAAATAATTTGTGGAACTCGGCAAAAAATGAATGAGAGAAATAGTTTGGTATTATTATCACTGTATTATTATTACACTACTAAAAGAAATTAGGGGGTATGCATTTATTGAGTAACCATATCAAATTTATTTGCTTATATTTATTAAAATTTAGCTAATGATCACCAGTTTTGATTAAATTCTTTGTGGATACCTAACAACACTTTTGTCAATATTTTATCATATAAAATGTTTAAAAATAACAAATAAATAAAAACTACATTTCCCCTAATTTTTTCGAGCAGTGCATTATACGCTACCATCAGATACGGTGATAACTTCAAAATTGGTAGCTAGTTTATGTTTAAAAATTAGGTATAATAATTGGGGAAATAATTTTTTATAATGTTTTTCTATGCCAAGAGATTTGTAAGTTTTTCCTATAATTTCTAATTTTCTATTTCCAATAGATACATAAAATAAAGTAAAAATTTACTGAAATTATTCATAGTTGAATTTCAAAATGTATTTATATAACAGAATTTGTGGTCACATAACTTTTTTTTTTAAAAAGAACTTGAGTATACCATCGTAAATTTGGTCAACATTGATCGTTTTTATAGGATTCACTGCGAGAATGAAAGAAATAAAATAACAATAGATTCACAAAAACAAAAAAAAGAAATCATTAAATAACCAGTTTCATTGTACATTTCGTAATATATTTCACTTTAAATTTTTTGCAAGAATGGTAAATAATTAACAATTTATGAGAATACTTTAAGAGAAAAACATTTACCTAAATGTGTGTGTGCATAAAAATTTATGAGAAAATAAAATTATCCACACATAAATACAATTTTATCGACATATTCATGATAAACCTTGAACATCGAATATAAAATCACTGGAAACAGATTTTGAAGTGATTTTTCCTCAAATTCAGACGGGAAGAAGATTCTTCTTTTAAAACACTCTACAATATATATATTCTAAAAATATACTCTGTATATACATACGCTAACACGACATTAGTTACGATTATTACCAAGGAAGGTATTCGCTAACGAAAATTCTAAACAAACATTTTTATTCGGTGTTCGACGGTTTGAAATCACAAACTTATCTACTCTATCAACATTATCAAACATCACTTACACCAAAAAAAGAATAACACGCAACATTTATATGTGAACATAAAGTAAACATTTGATTAGATTATCGGTAAACATGAACAGTAATTTTGTATCCAAATATTTAACTACACAAACATGTTTCAAAAATGTTTCTACTGATAGTGAAGATATATGATTCACGGCATGAAAAAACATTTTCATTGTAAATGTATTATTCATTGTAAATATATTATTCATTGAAAAAAGCTTTTTTTATAACTACGATATTGTAGAGAAGAAAAATAATGTCTTTACATGATCACCGAATATTAATATCCAAATAGAAAAAAAAATTCAACCAAAAAATTCGATAATACATCAAACATTAACAAAGATCGGGAAAGAAAAATAATGAGAACGGAAATTTCAAAATATTTTCATTTGCCGTTGTAAATATTTTCTCGATATTCGGTAGAGTTATTATCATTATTATTATTTTTTTCTTTTATTATTAATTAATTTTTGCTCCCTCGAACCACATCATCAAACAATGAGATGATTGATCTCATAAGATAATATTACAAAAATTATTGCTTTTTTTTCTTCTATTTTCAATGTAAAGCAAGATGATTTATTTGAAGTCAAATTTTTCGAGTTAATATATTTTTCCTCTTTTGTATGTCTGGAAATATATATGTGTATGTAATTTTCTAATTTTCTTCTTTTTTTCCCCCCCGACGTCTTTCAAAGATTACTTTAATTTATGAAATATCTAGAGTTAGTTCATTATTGAGTACATATATTGTGAAGAGAAGGGAAGAAAAATAATGAAAAATACTAAAAAAAGAAGTCCCCATGACATCACTTGTCAAACCTAGTAATTAAAATATTTGACCTGTCACGATCCTGTAAAATATTCTATTCGTAGAAAAAAAGTATATTTTCAGATAAAAAACTTTCATTAGCAAATTTTTTGGAATATTTTTTTTTTTCAATATGTTCAGTATTGAGTTGATTTCATTGAACAAAAAAAAAATATATATATAATGTACCGAATGTTAATTTTTTTTCGGTTAATCATCATTAGAGAATGATTATTTATTAATAAGGCGATAATTAGTGTAATTCTTCTTCCCTGTTTTGTGACGTTTAGTGAGGATTAACTTTTTTTTTTTTTGTGAAGAATCGGGGATTTGATTGTGTACTGGGTTTAAGTGTATTTTGGAATTCTTGATGCGCACTTTCTGTTGCGTTTCCTGCGAAGACAAGAAATTTTTGTGTTATGTAAACATGTGTAGTTTAGGTTTTTCTTATTTGTGCATAAGTGAGTGAAGTGTTCATGACATCGCTTTAATCTTAATATAGTCGAATCCTGTTTTAACGAATACAGTTATAGCGAAAATCTCGTTTTAACGAACAGTTTTCTAATCCTCCAAATAAGTTTACATATGAACAATGCAAAAACCTGGAATTCCCTTATAACGAAGTGATTTCTTCGGTCTCGTGGAGTTGAAACGGGATTCGACTGTACTGTCAGATCGTGATGAGTCGAATGTGCAGCGGCCGACTGTATAAACCTCGAGTTATCGTTAGTTCGACTTATCGGAAATTCCGATTTCTGAGTGGGGAAAATATTTTTTTTTTCAAAATAATACCGCGATTTACGAATACGCATTAGTAAAGCATGTCAAACTACTGGACATGAAGTAATTATAAAAGATAAATTATTCTTCTTTAGTCGTACATAATTAATGAATGAGAATATTCAGAAATTAAGCAGACGTACATACTGTATTGTGGAAACCGATGCATACCTGAAACGAATTATAAATAAAAAGTTTATACAAGATTTTCTGTGTATACAATTTCTGTCAAAAAGAAAATGCAGTGATTCCTGATTGTCTATTTCTTCTTTCCCTTTCTTTTCTGAGAAATTCATTCACTTTTTGCAAGCAGACAAATGAATCCGTTTAATTAATCTGCTAAATCCTATTCCTAAATGCTAAATCCTATTCCTAAATGCTAAATCCTATTCCTAAATGCTAAATTCTATTCCTAAATGCTAAATCCTATTCCTAAATACTAAATCCTATTGGTAAATGTTAAATCCTATCCCTAATTCTGTGCTAAATTCTATTACTAAATGCTAAATCCTATTGCTATAAATGCAAAATTCTATTGCTATAAATGCAAAATTCTATTGCTATAAATGCAAAATTCTATTGCTATAAATGCAAAATTCTATTGCTATAAATGCAAAATTCTATTGCTATAAATGCAAAATTCTATTGCTATAAATGCAAAATTCTATTGCTAATGCTAAATCCTATTGCTATAAATGCTGAATCCTATTTCTAATTCTATGATAAATTTTGCTAATTCTATTGCTAAATGCTATTTTTTAAACTTCTGACATTTCTGAATATTTCGACTTAAAGGAAGAAAACTTCGATTTATTAAAAGGGAAAATTATAAACTAAAATACGGAAAAGTTCTAGAGCCGAGTGAAGACTTCGACTTCGAGATATTCGAGTTATCGGAGTTCGACTTTTCGCGAATTGACTGTAGTTTCAAAAAGGAATGTGTATACCATAATAATTTGAAATAATTTGACAACCGGAATTTCTAGTGTGCAAATTTTTATCTCAGCGTTTGATCATCCGCGTTTAGATTTCAATTATACTAAATATATCACCGTCTAATTGAGCTTGGAAAGTCATAAAAAAGACCCTATAATTTTTTCCAAAAACTGAATTATAATTACTTGTCAGTACGTTGTAAAAATTTCATTATAGCTGTAAACAGAGCTATGATTCTTGAATTGAAAGTTTTTAAAAAGTGTAAAAAAAAAAACCCGACAGTGTTCAATATTCAAACTTGATTAACATTGACAGTGGCACTGAATACCGACGTTAGACCAAGATCACGTTTTCATTTGGAAACTAGTATATCGCGTCAGTAATTTGATCCTTTAACGGCCCCATGACGGAGCTTTATTATGCCATTTTAAAATTTTATACAAAACACATAATCTTATAAATCATCACGTAATCGCATATAATTAAGTAAAAATATGAAATATCGAAATAAGAAATGATAATAATAACTTGAGTATCATATGCAATCAGATATAAACAAATCACATAATCATCATTCTAACAAATAATCGGAATTTGTAATCACATCGTAATCTTCTGTTCATGATATTATAGCTAATTATTGCGTGAATAAACAATGAATTATTGATTGGATAAACATTTCAGTTATCCAAAGGTAATTTTTCTTAAAGTTTTTGGTAGATGAGTTATTCTGCAGTACCAAATTATAGCGAAAGTCCTGCCAGATTAAAAAATTTTGGAAACTGCTTTATCTGCATTACAACGTCTATTTGATCATTTCTTCCGTGAACGAATAGAACTTCAGCCGTGAAATTGATTTTGATAATTTTCTTTGTTATGCATGGAATTCCTCGTAAATAAAGTGGTTTAGCCGACCAACCAACAATTAAGATTCTCTTTCACTATCACTGCTCACCTCCATGGCTGTATGGATTTTAACATTTTCCTCTAATTGGAATAAGTTTTTTAGTACGATTTGTTCAGCCGTTCCGAAATGACTTTATACTGTAGTTATAGTAAAATAAGCTCTGACAGAAATAAGCTTATTACTGTCAAATAAGCTGGACCGTAGTCATTAAAATCATCATATATCTCATGTGCATAGTGAGAAAGCCTAAAAATAAGGAGAATAAATAAAAAATGTGACTTTTTGTGTCCTGTCTTTATTAGAGATATCTTTGACGAGTGTTTACGAGGAGCGTGTAGAAGGACTAGAATAATTTTCTGTTCAATTTTGAGAAAAATAGGAGAAAAATGTTTTATTGGAAATTTTTTTTGACGCGATACAGCGGAAACTTTCCGATTTCCACCTCGCTATAACCCAATATTTTTTCCATTTTTTAATATTAAGTCTTTGACAATTATTCCTTATAGTGTGATTCTCAAAATGAGCCGTACCCGTTATATGTAACTTATACTGTACTTAAAACGCGGCGTACGGTTTTTAGTCATTATTTTGAGTAGTTCAGAAAATATCAATTATTCATAATCATTTACTTAAGAACCAAAAATATTTGATATAATGCGTCATAAATCATTCTAATGTATTCCCGCAGTAATTTTGTTTGCACGCCATTGCAAATTGCAACTGAAGCACTTTGCAACTGAAAACATGACTTTATTTTTTGACTTACGTTTCATTAATTTCTGGATACTCATGCACTTTTATACAAAGGATTTTAATTCAACGAATAAAGGGGATCACTCCAAAGATGTAGACACTTTCAGCCACTTCGCAGCTGTGAATGAATAGTATTGCGAATACGTATTATACTCGCGGATATCAACTTCATCAACATAAATGTAGTAGAATTGCGTATCCTTCTATGAGAGCTTCAACGTGACACATATTGAACAATGCTAGATATTCACATATTCACATTACATATTCACATATGTAATATCTCGAGAACTAAACAGACTTCAGCTTCATCACCCAAATCTATTGGCGCTACATTTCGAAGCTCAAATACATTCATCTTCCAATGGATATTATAAGAACAGTGCAAAACTCTACCATCTAATGTTCTTTTTCTGTTCAGGCCTGGTAGAAATCAGTTTCCACATGCCCGTCTCCTGCAACTTTTGGGTCAACCACATACTATAAATTTTGATTTGGTCACTAAGTGCATGGAAAACATTTTCCCGTTACCCATTCTGCAAATACCGTAGCGACAGCAAGAATGGTAGTAAAAAAAAAAATCAATCTATGCGAATTTCTTATATTTATGCTCGCCATTGTACCGCAAAAATTCGATTGTTAAAGAAAGAAATTTTTAGAACCACACCGAAGCGACCATCAATGTAAAACTGATTTTTTATCTTTCCAAATGCTTTTTTATCGACCTTTTTTACCCGTTTCTGGTCTTCGCCTTAAAAAAAAAAATACAGAAACGTAAGGGGAAAAAATATTGGGAAAAAAAGGAAAGTATAAGACGAGAAAAGTCTAAGGGTGAAAAAAAAAAGGAACACAAAATCAAATCTATGTAACCTTGTTTGTGCCGTGGCCTATTCCCAAATTTTGTGATGGTTTGTTCCTTTGGGAGGTGGTCCTACTGTCACGTCCTTCCGTTTTCTAAAGTTTGGAGAGAAAATCTTGTTTCTTACTTTTTTTTCTTCTCTGAACTGAGAAACGGTGAAGAGTCAGACCTAAGGGAAATGAGTTTTTTTTATCTTGGCTATTTTTTTTATATTCAGAAAGTGAATGATATTACTCAGAGTAGACATTGATCTTTGAAACAAACATGGCGGCCCTACTCGATTTCACCTGAAAAGAAAGAGGGGAAAAACCCCCCTCTCTTTTACCACGATCCTTACCGATCTCTGGAAGAATACAAATAAGAATTTATGTTTCGGCGAAAGCATATTTCGATTTCATGAACGTTTTCTGGAACAGGAAACTTTATTTTTTAGGTTAAAAATTGATCCGCTTAACTTATAACAATACACTTGAAAACTGTCGGAAATATTTATAAAGTTTTAATAACTAAGTGGAATTATTTCTAGTGATACAAAATCTATTCATTTAGTCAGTGAAAAAATTAATATCGATAATATACTCACAACTCATAGAGATTCACTTAATATTATTCCGTCTTTCAAATGCTTCGACTCGAGGACACCAGTTTGGATTAGTGAGGGATAATTCTAGGTTGTTGTAGGGCAGGGAATTTGTTTTGGTATGGTTGTAAATGCATGGAAGATTATCTTCTGATGTCGTGAATTGTCCCACGATAGACATTTTCAAGCGAAAATATGATAAGATGGACGGGAGTAATCGAGAAGCTATCCATATTTAAAGAGTGACAACCATATTTCTATGGGCAGATATTTTAATTGTTTAGTTACTTTTTCTGGCTTCTCATTTTCGGGTAGCTGTATTCAAGACTACGACAACCATACTTTCAAGGGCTTTTATAATATTTTATAATACTATTTATTTTTATATTTTTTTATTTTCACTTTTTTCTAGCCACTTTGAATAGGCAATTCGCCTGCTGTGGTTTATAATTTTATATTTGTATATTTACATGAATGGAAACAACAATAAAAAAATTTTTGTTATATCTTGGGATTTACGTAAAGCTCTTCTGACAGCGTAGACCGTAAAATACTTCTGGACGAAATTTATTAAGCTGGTATTAAAAAACAAATTATGGGTCTAAAAGTTATATAACAAATAGAAAACAGGAAATTAAAATTAAAAAGAAAACTGGATTTTTTGAGGAAATTGTAAGCTGTGTTCCACAGGGATCGGAACTTGGAACTATTTCTTCTTTATGTAAATGACATACAGCATTTACAAATGAATGGAAATATTATAAGTTATGTAGATGACACTGTGCTTTTTATTTTTGATAATGGCCATCTCTAAACCTCAAATATGAAGCCGAAAATGTAGGACTATAATTTTATAATGTTTAAAACACAAATAATTGACTCTTAACCTGAATAAAAATAAATTCACGCATTTTCAATAATACAATAACAGAAACACAGAACTGATAACTCTGCAATATCCTTCGTGATATTGCCACATAATCATTGTAACTGCACCGAAATAACAAATAAATCTCGGAATCCTTTTATCAACAAATACCTCAAATGCAAGTTTCAAACTGTGACAATAAGTATTAAACTGAAATGGATCAACAACAGGATTTATTACTTGAAAAATATCATAATTCCCCTGAATTTCTTCGTACGATTTATTTTACATGGATTTTACCAATCATAAAATATCGGTATAAGCCATTATGATTCAAATATAAATCTAACAAGAAGTACTTTGAAAAAGGTAGTGAATAATATATCTGAAAGAAAACGAAAGAATCGGAAGACTGTGGTTACAGATTTCACATTAATGAACTTTATATTTATAAATTTTTATTTTTTATTCAGAAAAATCCCCAGCAGTTCTAAATTAAATGTCAACGGAGACAAACAAGGCGACATGGATTCGGATGAGACATACTTAAACAAAACAAAACCGTAATTCAAAAACATTTTATACAAATAGCACCTAAGGAATATAATAGATTGAACGAAATAAAATCAGAAAAATCTTACATAAATAAACAAATAAACTACTTATAAACAGAATCAACGCAATCGAATGAAGTTTGTAATTACTTAATTTTTTGTTATTACACATTTTCATTTTTTTTCTGCTCTTTGCGAATGTAATGAGGATTGAATGTTATCAATGATTTGCTTCGTCAACCCCAATACCCAGAGTGATTACAGTTAAAGTTCCCGTACTCTCATTAGTTTTCCTTAAAAACTGATTATTCGTCGAATACAGCCAAATTTTTACGATGCCTTAATGCGACCATGGGAGAGAGATTCATAATGGGAAAAAAAGAGAAAATTTTTCAATTTTCGACAACCAGGTGAAAAAGTGGAGCTTTTTTTGTATTGCATTTTACATTTTCTCATGGTTCATATAGCTTATATACCAAGTTTCAGTGGAATACGTTTTCTAGAACGGGTGCTCCATTGTCTCATTGAGATATCATAATAATCAGGCTGTATTCGGAAAAGCAGTTTTTGGGAAAAACTACTCAGAGTACGGGAACTTTAATCACCCTGTGTATAAATGTGAATATGCCCTGGACGAATTGTATAATCCCTTGGGCTGTGTTACTAATTGGTAATATGTACTTGTACTTTCTGTTTGTATTTTATGTGTGCATTTTGTTTTGTTCGTATTGAATATGTTGCATTTTGTTTTGTTCGTATTGAATATGTTGCATTTTATGTGGATATAAATAAATTTCAATTCAATATGTATATATTGCTAGTGAATAATAGATATTCTCTCATAGGTACCGGGTATTAAGCTCCAATTACAATCTGGCTTTACTATTACTTGTATTCTTTCCCCCAATGTTAGAGGCTATAGAAATACTTCTTATAGGCCAGACAATTTATAGTAGAAAGAACCATCAAATGGCCGTGGGATTAGAAGTGAAATGAACAATAAATACCATATAATCCAATTCCAGCTAACCAAGTATTGGTTAATCCAGGTTAATTGGTGGTTCCCCCCCCCATATATGTCTGTGTTTGATTCTTTTCGTTCTTAATTAATTTGGTGGTATTAAGAATGTTTTTTGTGAACATTCAGTTTTTTTTTCATTCGTCTTTTCCATTTTCCCCTTCACAGATATTTTATTTTTTCTCATTCATTACCGAAAAAAAGTTTGTTACTCAAACATTATATTTTTTTCTGAATAAACTTACCGTCATTGCTGAAAATGGTTTTTATTTTTTTAAAATAAAAAACAAAAATATTTAGATAGATAGATAATTTTATTTATTCAACATTTTGGACTGGACTAACTAACTACTTGGAGCTACTTAACATTTTAGGACTGAACTAGCTTGTGAGCCTCAAAATATAATAATTTTTATGTATATGTGTTATTACAGTAAATGTTATAAATTGGTTCTTGTGCATACTTAACAATCTTCTTTGTAAGTTCTAGTAATTTTTTGCTTTTATACCGGCGAATATGCATAGTACCCAAGCGTCGTTGGTAAATTTAATAACTACCTAAACGTTTGAACTACCCGAAAAGTTTGTTGAATGACCTTTATACAGATCAGATTTTGACGTGTTACGAAATGTCCACACATTGAACATACAAAAAGAACCAAAAACCCTCCAGAAAATAACTTTTAATATTTTTTATTTTCATGTATCACTGATTATGTTACGCGTAAAAGTATTGAAGAAAAATAATTATCTTAAGCAATCTGGTCATTCATTCATGCTAACCCTGTAGTTGAACTTAACCACTTAATTTCTTTTCATAAGGTGTAAGGGGGTTATATATGGTCATGCTATAAGCTTCTCAGCAATGCTGAGGCCTGTATTATAAGTTTTGAAAAACAGATAATGTTTAAAAGATACTTTGAAAAGTTTTCAAATGAAAAAGAAATTATGATACACGGTACATGCCGATGGAAAATATGAAAAAATAGGTTTTTCGAATAGCCTAAAATAGTCTATTGGGAAAATTGATAATATTCCCAACAGATGAAGTCCTGAACGTACGTACCTCAACAAATAAACAGCTATTTTCATGAGAGCTTATTTATTTAAAAAGTTTATTCAACTAAGCAAACTTGTAATTGAAAATTAAATGCAAAAAAAAAATGCACTTCGTCCAGAAAATAAGTTCCGTAAGCTTTTAACTAAATTAAAATAGTGAATCCAAAATTGAAAAGTTTTCAAGTTAATTAAGTGACACACTTTGGACAGATAAATCCATTTTCTTTCTTCTTAGTGGATAGAAACTGAGGGAGGAGGGCGTTGCCCAAGAGACCGTGCTCTAGGTCACGTGAAATTTCTCACGAAGAAATTTTATAACCACGCATGCGCAGTAAATTTAGAATACCTGGATCTAAAACTAACCTGCCAAATATTAATGAAATATATGAGATAGAATTTTATATAGATTGGTGAACTGTGGCGTGAAACTACGCATAACACAAACAAAATAAGATTAGGTCATGTGTCCAAAGCAAATAGCTACACAGCATAAGTGCTCCAAATTTTGAATTCCTATCGAAATGGAAAAGGTATAGGAAATTGACCGTATTACCAACATGGACATATTTACCATCACACAGACACATTATTAAATATTAATTTCAAATAAATTAAATAAATTCCCGAGTGAAGAAAATTTATGAATCTATGCTTTGCTTGTTTCAAGCAGATTTTGAAGAATTACACTATGCCGCCACATTATGCTCCTCTGAATACTTGATTCATGTACAGGATGTTCTGTTAATGGGCCGATAAACTCAGAGGGTTTTTAGTAGACATCAAGAGGAACAAAAATTGCAATGGAACATGGTGTCACAAACCACGTTGAGAGGGTGCAAATTGCGAAAAACGCATGCAGATTTCGTCAGGTGCGGACAACACCTCATCGGATATTGCCGTTGATACATCCGCTGTGTTAACCGCCCATTGCCATCTGTTTGAGCGTAAATCAGATGCATATCAGCGTATTCCTCGTTCGTGTAGTCAGCCATCACGATACTCATTGAAACAGACAATTAACTGCGACACGCGTTTACTACCGCAATAGCGCTAATTTACGTCGCCCGCAGTGCGTGATCTCACCCCAGCGCATGCGTTTCACGACGCTGCTTACGTCATATATGGTGAGCAAACCCACAAACGCATTCAGCCATCAACTACTACTTAACCAAACACCAACTCTGGCCATATATATTGCAATTTACTGCCATTAGTGAGATGGGCTCGAAGCGAAGGCGCTGTCTATCGGTGGTCGCCCCGAGTTCGTTAGGGAAAATATCTTATCAATATCCTCCCTTGGGTTCGAACCCGGGACCCTGACAACAACCTTCACGATGGTAGACGAGCATCTTACCACCATGCCACTCGGACACTCAGCCATCAACTGACATTTCGTCTTCTCTGGACTCGGAGCTTGCATGCGTTTTTCGCGATTTGCGCCCTCTCAGCGTGGTTTGCGATACCATTCTCCATTGCAAGTTTTGTTCCTCTTGATGCCTACTAAAAACCCCTCTGAGAGGTTGTCGGTCTATTAACAGAACACCCTGTATTGTGCACTAAGCTCAAAACTTCAAGACGAAATTCAGCAGGGGGAAAAGGTTATAAGTTACTGAGAAACTGAGAAATGTGGATTCAAAAACTGATGTTCTCCGTCAGACGGATTGTCAATCTCCGTGAATAAGATTAAGATTTTCAACATATTTCAACGTTTTGATATGCGGAACGTAACGTTCACTGTCTTTGGATTCAAATTGAATTTTATGTCACGTTACACGATACAAACTCAGCATTCCAGCAGCGAAAGATATAACGTTGGCTTTGCTAGCCCGATTCCATGATGTAATTTAATGTGATAAATTCCTGCTCACGGAATGAATCGAACAACGCATTTTCGTGTATTTTAATGCCTTTGATGAGAGAGAGAGAGAGATACAGCAGCAACGTTGTTTGTTGGCTGATCAATTTAACTTTGCTTCCCAACAAAATAAAGCCTGTCAACTCTCGTTCGCCACAGTGAAATTACGGATAATAGACAGGCCATCGCAGGATTTCTAGTTCACAGAATAATTCCGTTTTATCGTGGACATGTCAACTTCTTGCTCTCGCTAGTTAATGAAATCTGTTGTTTAATACCGGCTTTGATCGATTAAAAGCTGTCATGAACGCATTCAAACCTTTTCTGAGCTTTGTGAAATCGGTTATCGAAGGGGGGGGGGGAATAGCTTATTTGAATAAGCTTTACAATGACACAACGTGTCTGAGTATTTTTGTGAAGCGATTGTTATTCATGAGAATTGAATTGATTGATGACGGCCGTCTTTTCCACGAGCCTCTCTCAACATTAACCATAGAAACGTGATTAAGAAAAAAAAAGGACTGCCGTGAATTCTGAAAAAAACCGTGATTGTCTTTGGGTGTTCAAGTATTCTATTCTCAAATTAATGAGGCGTTTATGATCACTTTTTTAAGAGAATTTTTCTCAAATTCTACGCAGCGAAATTTCTACGTTTATACTAGTGCTGAGAGCGCGCTCTCTCTATCGTCACATACAGTCGAATCCCGTTTCAACTAATATCGTTATAGCGAAAGTGTCGTTTTCAGAATACTTTTCTAATCCCCGCCGAGATAAGTTTACATAGGAACAATTACAAATATTGCAAAAACCTGAAATTCCTTTGTAATGAAACTTCGTTATAACGAAGTGATTTCTCCGGTCTCTTGGAGTTTGTTATAACGGGATTCGACTGTACTCGAAAAATATTGCAGAAATCACTACTTCGACGATATTGAACACTGTCAGATTTTACTTCAGATTCTAACCGGATACGTGAAAAATTATTCAAACAAAGTAAATAAATAAATAACAACAAAAAAATCACAAAATTTTACTTTATTGACAAGTCTCGAGGTCTATCGGAAAATATTTCACAAGTGTCGCGATTTCTTGCAATGCAACATTTCTTTTAATAGTTTTTCTCAGTGTGAAGTGGGCAGTGTTATGGTGCTCTTATGGTGGTGGAGCGTTTCTTCTAAAAATAACAGTACAGGTAATCATATACAACTATTTTCATGTCTCTTATCCATCGACCATTTTCATTAAAACAGTCGAATCCTGTTATAACGAACTCCGAGAGACCAAAGAAATTAATTCGATACAACGATGTTTCGTTACAAAGGAATTCCAGGTTTTCGCAATGTTCCTATGCAAACTTATCGGGGGGGGGGGGATTAGAAAATTGTTTGTTAAAATGAGATTTTCGCTGTAACGGCATTCGACTGTACTATTCGACTGTACTACTAAACCACACATGTACCTCGTCCATATCCCTCGGTGGAAGCAATTTGTAGCGAATTTGTACACGTTGGAATGTGCGTATATGTGTTGCGAACCTAATGCGAAGTTTGTTTCTGTGTAATGCTTGTTTTGTGTATTGCTGCCATCTGCCAGACCTTTTTCACTGAGGTTTTTTCAGTAAATCTCAGCGAGATTCAGTGCGATGCATCTGTTGGATGCTGTTGTTTGATTATTTCCGTCGCAGTGGAGGCTTTGTGTGTATATTGAATATTCTGTAAAAGGAAAGGGGAAACAAAACTGCCCAGCACTGTGGACGGAGGCTTTGTTTCTTCGATTCCCGTCACAGTGGAGGCACTGTATATATATTTTGTATACATTGTGTATTAAATCATTCTCAAATATCTCCTACCCCAACATGCCAACTTCTTCTTTCTTGCCGACAATCCTTTTCCACTCTTCTTTCGAAATCCCAGGCTGCGGTCTCCGGCCCTTATGTGCCACTGAGCGCACGTGCAATTTTTCTCCCTAGTCATTGGGTTCAGTCACCCATTTTTGTCAAATGGCTTGTATGTTGCATTGAGTTGATGGCTGTCTTCATGGGGAGAACGACGCTAGTGATTCGATACTTGCGAGCACGGGGCAAGGGGATCCATCACTATAAATCTTTGCTAACTTTTCCTATGCAATTCTGCCTCTTTTGAGGTAACAGATGTAAGGTGCTTTGCATCAGTCCGGGGTTGTGAGCGGTTCTATCTATCTATCTATTAGATGATGTTTCGCAAGAACAAGACGCTTACGGGGATACAGCGGTTTTTTCCCCCGAGAAATTAAGATGCAATTATATAGAGTCGAATTCCGTTTTAACGAATACCGTTATAGCGAAAATCCCGTTTTAACGAACACTTATTTAATCCTCCAGATAAGTTCACATAGGAACAACGGAAAAACCTAGAATTCCTTTACAACGAAATTTCATTATAACGAAGTGATTTCTCCGGTCTCTTTGAGTTCGTTATAACGGGATTCGACTGTATTTTAAATAGTATCATTCCACCATTATTACCCTCTATATTGCACCACCACCATGTGAGAATGTATTCTGTTAAAACAGTTCCTTTTTCACAAACGAACGTAAATTTGTAGTGTTAGCACATTTTTAATTGAAACAATAAATCAATGTGATTAATTAAAGTGAATTTAGTTACAGCGACCCATTGAGGGGGAAATTACGGTTTGCCTTTATTTTACTGTTTTGTAAACAGATAAAATATTGCCCCCTGAATTCGTATTGCTGTTACGTTTCGAATTTTCAATTTTGATTTTCACCATTTCGTACAATTTTGTAAATTTCTGAACACGTAAAATTTCAGCAGCTCCCGAAATATGACACCGACAGGGAATCTCAACTCTTTTTTTTAAAAAAAAGTTTTGCACTTATAATGGCCGTATTTTTACAGTAATCACATTAAAAGATGTAATTTCTAAAATACTGAAGAAAATAGAGAAAAGAAATCGGTATAATGGGTTTTTTTTTGCCCACGTATATTCAAATATATACGAGGTCACAGAGGGTAAAATAATTTATAATCGAGCATTCAAAGGAGATTTCCCAGCGATAGTTTGATGCGGATTTTTTAAGGAATCGTTGATTCCGTTCCAGAAAATTCTCAATTATGACAGTTACTAAATAGTTGAGGAAGAAATAACGAAAAATCTTTTTTTTTAAATATATACAAATAGAAATACAGAGTTAACGAGAAATACGTTCTCCACTTCAGAGAGCTCTGGGGGTTCGTTCTACTTTGTACAACAGATAATTCAAATGATGCGCTCTTTTATCATTTTTTAAATTAAAAAAATAAGTACAAACATCTGTTGTTTGGTGGTGTTATAGCGCACATTTGAATACTGAATATGCTTACAAGTATAAATGTTTAATATGTAGCCCTAAAACTGCTCAATATGTCCCCTCTTTATTTTGAGCAATGTGTTCTAATCGCACAGGAGAGCCTTCGGCACCATATTCTGGATATTTCGCCAGACTCACTACGTTCAGCTATGAGATACGTGGTTATGAGATTAGAGAACATTGCTCAAAATGAAGGCGATCATATTGAGCAGTTTTAGTGCTACATAGTAAACATTTATATGTGTAAGCGTATTCAATATTCACATGTGTGCTTTAGGGGCTCCCTCTCGATGGATTTTTTGTACTTTTTTTGTTTAATAAATGAGGAATGCATCATTTGAATTATCTGCATTACAAATTTTATCTCATTTGGAACAGTAGAACGCACTTCACAGTTCTCTGAAGGGAGAGGAACTCATTTCTCACTGATCCCGTACATCTACACTCAAGATATCTACTGATCAGTTTGAATAATACCCAATCTATAATGTTTCGCATTATTGCGTTAACTCCATCCTCTGATCAAGAGGGCTTTCAGTAATGTAAGAACCAATTCTCCAATTACACACACATATACACTCACAATTATCCCGATACATAATTCCCATCATATGAGTACTCACAAAGAATCATAGACACGTTACTCTGGAGAGACATATTCGTATAATATTAAAGAAAGAAAGAAAGAAGACAAGAAATTAGTCATCTTAACTTCTCGGAGAGAGCATCGTTTTCATGCATAATTGAGTCGACCGCTCGTCGTGTCCATTGGCGATAAGAACTGACATAGGATATACAGGCACGTTAAAATATATTATTCATAAACCCAGCACCAACATTACTGCAGATTTGTGCAGGAGGGGAAAGAAACGATATTATTACCTGGAGTTGATTCCTAAGAGGGAACGTATCCCATAATTGGATCTCATCGTTAATTCCTTTTCATGATTACACTTTGTTCAAAACTTTGCGCCCATCACTCCCTACCTTGTTACATACACATACACCTTTTCTCTGTTAATTCAAAAGGCGGTAAAACTCCAAAACCACAGGCCTTGGTATGAAAATTGCTGCTCTGTCATTTTTAAATAATTCCATTAATATGCTAATAGCTGGAGTGCTTTCAATCTCGAGACTGAATTACGATGATTAGATTACGAAGAAAACTGGTGTAATCAGTTCTTTTATATTTTATTTTTTGATGGAAGAAAATAAGGTACACTGTGAACAATTTCAGTTATTATACGTGGAAGATTTTAAGTGTCTCTCTTTAAACATATTCATCATTATAATTTAGTTCTTTCATTTATGCATTTTAAAGAGCAGTTTTTCTTGTTTAATTTCGCGGTTCCAGGTGTTGCTTGAGAAGTTTCAAGAAAATGGTGAGAGAAAAATATTTTTTCAAAAGATATATCTATTCATCTTTGGTCATTATAGCTAATATCGCGTGGTAGAAGAGAAAAAAAAATCGCGCAAAGATCCGACATTTCTTAATGTTTTATGATGATGACGGGGGAGGGGTAGGGAGAAACATTGCGTGAGATCGAACACAGCACAGACTGTTATTTTGCAAGTGAAACACCTGTGCCACATGAATTATAGGTTGGTTGTGGACGGACACCCATGACGCGGAAAATGTCAGCATCATTTTTACTCGAAAAATTCTATAAATAAAAGTATTAGTTTTTTCAGTTTCCAATATTTGTTCTATTGGGAATAATATGGACAATTGAAACGGAAATATCAATTTAGATGTACATACAGATAGGTTTTATTCCCTTCGAGATACGCGTCCTGGAAACGCAGTTGCATAACCAACACAGAAAATATGTATATATATTCGGATACATAAAAAATATTTCTTTTCCTCCTCGTTCAATATTTTTCTCTACTATGACTGGGCGTGGCTTTTATGTAAAACTATAAATTTCAAATATATACGAGCAAGAAATGGTTTAACGTAGATCATAGCAGGGACAATTTAAGCTGTTTTTTGTTTCCCTGTTGGTCCTTTTCCCTTCAACTCGTTTTCATACATAATTTACTTTCCACGCGATCCAAATATAGCGATTTCCACGGGGTCCAAAAAAGAAAAGTTGAAGAGAAAACAAAAGAACCAACAGAGAAGATTCTACGGAAGAGAAGCAGATGTGTTTTCCCAAACGTTTAAATATCCTAACGGCTCCCCATGGATCATCCGCTTTCGCATATAAAGATGCCTGCATTTTAAAACAGGACATCTTTGGAAACAAAAAAGAATTGTAAAGAGGCGGGGGGGGGGGGGTTGGTTGGTTGCACCACTAAATCTCGAACATATCAAGAACCAGCGAGTGCAGCTTGGGAAAGGCTGAGTAGGAGGCAGCAAACAGCCATAGACGTTATAAGGGGAACGAGGATAGAAGATAGTGAAGATGTCATATTCCCGTCCTTTTAGCCATCAATTCCCTTATGGTCTGCTCTCTCTCTCTCTCTCTCTTCTTCTTCCATCATCTTTTATCTGAATCGTAGAAGCTTTCTGTCTTCCATATTTTTATTATTATTCTCTGTTTTTTTGCCTGAACTGAGGCTTTGGTGCAATCCAAAAATGTTTTCGCTTCTCCTTTCTGTACGGGAACGAGAATTCCAAGGAGCGTTTCCTACTTCACGTTATCATTGTATATCCATCTCTTCTGGAACGGGCTTACTTCTAGTATTTGGAGAGATACATAAACTTGAAAGGGTGTATTGAGTACAATACCGTACCATGCACACTAATGCTATTGCCATACGTAGAGTGTTTCGTTTCTGAAACAACTCAGACACTAATAAAAATACAAAAGCCACAACAGGAAAATTCCGAGATGGCTGAAAAAACAAAGATGCCTACAATAAAAAAGAATGCCAAATGTAACTAAAATACAGCAACCCAATATAAGAGCATTTATCAATAAAGAAATAATAATTAGTGTTACACAGAGTATTGAGGAAAGTTAGATTTTACTCACGAACCGTTGATTTTATAGGAGTGTACTTCAAATTAGAAAAATATTATAAATAACGTCATTCTGGTTGCAAGGGGTTGTATAGTTTTAAAATAGGAATATTAACTTTTAAACGGACACCCTGCACTCAAAAACCCAATTAGAAACCTTCCTTTTCCTATGTCAATAAAAAAATTCCATTCCCCTTTCTAAGTTCAATATTCACTAAGATATTTGAATTCAAAAACGATACAAAAGTTGCAAAAAAACAGCGAAAACTAAGAGAAAATGTATTTTACCCTCATTTATTCCTCCCAACTTTTCTTCGTTATTTTAATTAAAAAATGTATATGTGAATATTGCACTTTGAAACAGATTTTTTTATTTGCTGGCACCAAAATAGACAGGGAAGCAACTTTATAATTGGGTTTTCGAGGGCAGTGTCCGTTTGAAAAAAGTTAGTTTTTGTATTTCAATAACTATACAACCCCTTGAAATATAAATGGCGTATCTGTGAGGCTTCCACGTTATTTGGAAATTTTTTCTAATTGAAAATATACCACTAGGATCAACGGTTCATTAGTAAAATGCGTCTTAG
The DNA here is from genome assembly GCF_987345545.1 of Pholcus phalangioides. Lineage (NCBI taxonomy): Eukaryota > Metazoa > Arthropoda > Arachnida > Araneae > Pholcidae > Pholcus > Pholcus phalangioides. Next base: position 13,688,756 of record NW_028301594.1, read on the forward strand.
CGACTTTCTTTTTTATTACCCTGTATTGTACACTGCTTTTCAAAATAGTCAAATATGTTAATTTAGTGAATTAAATCGCATAATGAAATATGGAATAGAAGAATCAGTTAACTTTAAATTAGGATAACATTTACTGCTAATAAATTATTTTCAATTTGTACATATACCAACTTTTTTAAAATAATATGTAGAAGTTGCTGTGTAATAAGTTTCTGTTAAATAACGGATGAACGTATTTGTAATGATTTTTCTATCACGTACATGATTCCATTGTTCTTTATGAGATTTAATTCAATATTTGACCATTTTGAAGTACAATATTTGATATCTGAAATATCGAATAGGACTCTACAAACGCAATTGGCACAAAAATTCAAATTTTGCCAGTAGATGACACTGTAATTACACTTCATACCAAAATTATAATTTATAATACTCTAATACTGTAACTATATACTTTATACCGATATTGTACGTTGTTCCAAAATTGAAAGCGTGGGTGCAAAATCACTTAAAAAACAACAGTTATTATTACACTGTTCATTGACTCACTTGAAAATGCTCTCAGAAATCATCATTATCATGAACATCACCATCGCCGGACACCTACGACTGGCTGATGCAACACGAAAAGCGCTGCCACCAAGCGACCTAACGTTGAAGCAATTTGATACAGAAAAAAGACAGCTCCGGGAGTTGCCCTGCACCATACGAGACACCAGCACAGCTTGTTTTCCTTTGTAAATCTATAGCTATTGCTTGGAGCTGTATGGTACTTGCACAAATTGATAGAAGATGTTTTCTTTTATAGGAATAAATGAAAAAGTGAAAACCGGAGAAAAGTGGAGCTGTCTGGCTGCACCCACATCTTCAGTTATGCTCTATAATAGCGTAATTATACTTTATAAGTTCATTAACGAACTGGTGATTCTTTCAGGTTTCCATCCAACATTTTATCATGGGCTTGCTATAAAACACGAACTGTTCGATTTTTTTTATTTTTTTATTTTGATAATCAAATTACAATGGTTTTGTTGTCTCAAGTGTCGAATCCCGTGCTGAAAATGACGAATAGAACTTCCTCTCTACCGCACTCTGAGACTGGTCAGTTAAATTAGGACCAATGGGGCTTGCCAATTTTCCGACATTCAGGAGACTTCGGTAATCAGGATCGGGAATTTGTTGTTTTTTTTTCATATTGCCCAACGTGAACGTATATTTTTACTGAAATAAGTTTCCATTTTTACAGAAATCGAACCAACATATAAAAAAAGAACTAAACCTTTTCATAGATTTGCTCACAATTTATATTCATTTGAAAATTTCTTAAATAACAATTTCGTTCTTAAAAATGATTATTTGGGTAAGAATACGATATCTTCAAGGAAAATATTAGATTCGCAGCTTACTCGGTGTACGAATAATATTTTATGATAAAAGTTGTTTTTTGATAATAAGCATATATGCCGATACCGATGCTGGATTTCTTTCCGAAATACATAAAGTTCATAAAAAACAAAATATAACACCGAGGATATTTTGAATGTTTCGGAAATTTGAAAGCCGAGGAATATTTTCGCAATACATGCTATATTAATGATTTACGACATGACCCGTAACGTTTGCATGTTGACGGCCTTCGTGATCAAAAGAACATATTGAATGCTAGCGTAAAAAGATATTAGCGTGTAGAAATTCCATGCATATTTCTTCGCATTGGAATTCAGCGGCATTTTGAAAAATATCATGTACATGTACATTGTGCATATTGAGGTTCCATGTACTTTAAAAAAAATTTTCAGATTATATCGTATTTTTACATCCAGAAACAAGCTTAGATAGTTTACAGACCAAAATACACTGCTGGCCACCGTAAATGCAACACCCTGAAGGAAGCATGCAAATAATATGAAATTTACAACATGCATTAGCGGAGGTGAGATATGCAAATGATTAGAATTTCAGCGCAGACGCACATCACGCGCGCCTGTGGCGCCACTTCAAAGCGCTATTTAAGGCTTGGAGATTTGGACGATTTGAAGTACGGCAATTGTGTTTTTCTTGTGGTTTTTTCAAAAAAACGATCAATTATGCCTCGTAGAAAACAGCGATCATCTTTTGATCAAGTATCCGAGTTCGACAGAGGAAGGATAGTGGCCTACCGAGATTGTGGATTATCTTTCAGGGAAATCGGTAGTCGTGTTGGACGAAACCAAACAACTGTAATGCGGATATGTGATCGTTGGATGCAGGAGGGTACGACGGACCGACGTGTTCGATCGCATCCACCTCAGTGCACCACTTCACGTGATGACAGGCGTATTGTGCGTATGGCAGTGACGGATCGCTCAGCCACATCACGAACCATAGCACAGCACATTCAGTCTGTACCGCATCATCCAGTGTCTGCGCGTACCATTCGACGCCGTTTACAGCAGAGTGGTCTGTCCGCAAGACGTCCATTGCTTCGTCTACCCTTGACGCAGAACCACAGACGTCTCCGCCGCCAATGGTGCGATGAAAGAAGAATGTGGACGGCACAATGGAATGAAATTGTCTTTACTGACGAGTCACGCTTCTGTCTGCAACACCACGATGGTCGGATTCGAGTCTGGAGACACCGTGGAGAGAGGATGCTGAACAGCTGCGTTATGCACCGCCACACTGGTCCTGCACCGGGTATTATGGTATGGGGCGGTATTGGATATCACTCTCGCACTCCTCTAGTACGCATTGCCGGTACTTTAAAAAGCTAGCGCTACATCTCCGAGGTGTTGAAGCCAGTTGTCCTTCCTTACCTTCAGGGCTTGCCCACAGCCATATTTCAACAGGATAATGCGCGACCACACGTGGCACGCATTGTCCAAAGGTTCTTCGTCAATCGCCAGATTGAATTGCTTCCCTGGCCAGCTCGCTCTCCGGATCTTTCGCCGATAGAAAACATGTGGTCCATGGTTGCTCAACGATTGACCCAGATTACATCCCCAGCTGCCACACCAGATCAACTTTGGCAACGCGTGGAAGCTGCTTGGTCTGCTGTACCCCAAGAACACATCCAAAGTCTCTTTGAATCAATGCCGAGGTGTGTGGCAGCGGTGATCTCCAACAATGGCGGCTACTCTGGCTACTGATTTTGGCAGGAACCACACTTCACAGAAGTCTATAAATTTAATCATTTGATGCTTGGTCAACATGTTATCTACAAAATAAATATTGTTGCGATATCTCTTGTCTTTCTTGGTGTTGCAATTTGGGTGGCCAGCAGTGTATTAGTATAAAACCTACTCGTACCAGGGATGATTTTTTTACTTATTAGGGAATATAATTGGATGGAACATTATATTACATGCAGGTTCAAAAAATGGGTTTGGATTAATATACAGGACGCATAGCTAGCACCTGACAACGCAAATTACTGGCGAACCGTTAATTCTAGAGGAACACTTCCAAAAGGTATCGAAATAACATTTAGTACTCAGATATGTCATTTATGTTGCAAGGGATTGTATAGTTGTTAAATAAATAAAAAATTTCTCGTCATCCTGCCCTAAAACCCCAGTTACACAAATACAAATACAAAGCTACAATAGGCAAAATGCCCAAATAGGTGGCTGAAAAAAAAAATGTCCATAACAAATATGGGTATCATACATTTTTAAACTACAGCAACTCAATTAAAAATGCAATAATTAAAACTGAAAACTATATGAACATGGTAAAATATGATACAATGCTTATAAAAGATATTTATGGTTGTCCTATTTAAATTTGGATACATTATCTTGATTTACCCCTAATGTATTTATCGTATTTATTTTATTCCTTTCAGAATACTCACTTTTTATATGGACACCCTGTGCTCGAAGAAAACCCAATTAGGAAACTGTCGCCCCCATCTCTTCTGAGGCCAATTAAAAAAAAAATCCTCGTTTGGAAATGCAATATTCAAGGAGATATTTAATTTTGAAAATTGGGTGTGGAAAAGAACAGCATGAATGAGGGAAAAATCGTGTTTTTTCGTTTAATCATTTTACGTGTTACAATGTTAATATGTACGTGTGTATATATAAGATATATGTATATGTACACATTATATTAATTACACTAATAAGATAGAATGTAAGCGCGGACATAACTTGCTGTTAAACGGCTCATTATATTACTCTATATTTGAAAAAGTGAAAGAGGTGTTAAGTAAAATATATATATATATATATATATATATATATATATATCAATTCCACATAACCCTAGCCATCAATTAACTCATTTTTGCAAAATTTATGACGTTACCATTTGACTAACGATTATTATATTATTATTTTACTAACGATTTAGATTATTTTTTGTAGACCTACTGAAAGGACGCCCTAGTCCCTCGGGGTCACACTGTGTATGTTCCAAATCTATGCATTTACATATGGTTTCTGTTTTTGCCGTTTTGTACAAGTTTATACCATTGTCATGTTTTTGTTGTTGCTTGTAATTGTTGAAATAAAAAAAACCATTAGAGATTAATGCTGTTTTTTCCCAACATTTCTCCGATTTTAAATAATTCAGCGAATATTCCATTTAAAAACGTAACGTGGGATCTTTCTTGTTGGCCTCAAGAGAGGCAGGGCAACAACATTATAATTCAGTTCTTGAGCACATGGTGTCCATAAACAAAGTTAATCTCTTCATTTTAGTTACTATACAACCCCTTGCAATATGGATGACGTATGTGAGGTCCACACGTTATTTGGATACTTTTTCCAATCGGAAGTATGCTTCTATACGGTTTGCGGTACCAGCTGTTAGCTATGCACCTTATATTATACTGTGCATGGATGTTGGTATACATATGAGGTATATACAATCAAACTTTTTTTGGTTATAAAGATATCGAGAATTTCACTGCTTTTTGCCATGGCAACCAAGATTGACGTTTTTAAGAACTTTTGATTGATTACGAGAAATGTAATCAGATGCAATGAAATTCAATTATGCAAAGTTTTTATTTGATTATAGGCCTATATATGATAAGAAGTGACCGTATTTTTGCGAGAAAAACTAAGGAAAGTGGGATCACATAAACACGGTCCTTCACCATTTGCCGATGAAATTTCGAGTCATTGCATATAAATATTCTTAGGCGTAAAATAAAATAATACAGAGCAAGTCTGCAGTGAATTGAAATGTATTTTACAGAGAAAGAAAATTCAGAACACGTTACAAATATGCGAGCTGAATAATTAAATATATAGTCATATTCACATCATAGTACAATTTATAAATTATGCAAATTATACCCATCCTCGATTGTAAATTAAAGTAAGATGGGGGATTGTGAATTAAAATAAGTATCATTGAAAAATAAGACATTTTCATGAAAAAGTCGAGCAAAAGTACGGTAATGTTCCATAAACGGGTAATACGTACTAATTGGCAAGTCGGAGTGAAAAATAAGTATTACGAATTTTTCTTGTTATGTTTCCGAAATATGCTGAGCTCTAGTTTTAGGAATTTCTTGGGAAAATGCCATAAAAGAAACTGAAGCAAAAGCGTCGAAAAAATGTTGTTATATTCGAGGGATTGTTGCGTTTTCATTGGCATTATAAGCAAGGCTTTTTAACATTATTTTTAACATTATAATTCATGAAAAGCTTTCGTTATGGCCGAGGTATTATTACAAATAGTCATAACCGAATTCGACTGTATACGTTTTTTAGTATATATTTTCATTTTATTGACCATTTGTTCATGTGTTACTAATTATATTTTTTCATTTTTTTTCAAATATGTTATTTTTTCAATTATCACCTATTCTATAGCGTTTATTTTATTCGAATTTTCATTCTCTTATTGATTTTATTCTTGTTATATAGTTTTATTTTAATACCGTTTTCATTTTTCTGCACTTATAACTGGATATACTTCTGTAGTTAGGATGATAAATAAATAATTCGTATTAAAAAATATGATTACAAATTAGTGTTTTGATATTAATACATTTTTAAATATTTGAAACAAAAGAACCGTTGTCACAGAATATATTGAATTGTTAAAACTCACTTATCATTTTTGAAAGTGAATTTGTCATGATAAAAGTAATTTAAAGCCAATCAGTTCAACTTGAAACGAACAAAAAAACTTACATTTTCGTATAGTAAATGGAACGAGTTTGTATATTTCATGCAATGAATTTTAGATTGAACAGCACAAATGGTCAACTTTTATTTTTAAAAATTCGGAATAATTTCATTTGTATTTATACAACATAGTATCTTACACACGCAGTTCATATCAACTTTCAACCTTAAAATGTGTAGCTTTTGCATATGTACAAAGAATTCTTTAAACGTTCATTAGTTCAGCCAGTTTGAAGATAGAAATTCAGAATCGCCTTTGCACATAAGGTGAAGTCATTTTCTTTTCAGTTTATATTTGAATTTGCTAGTAGATTTTCCGATTAACGGCAACTCTTTTGTTTGCTGCAGAGCATGTACATTTGTGATTTCTGTTATTTGTTTTTACCTTGGAGTTTGCAATCTGAATTTTTTTCTTACTATAGTTTAAATCGCAAAGAAGATAGTTATATATTTAGGGAAAGAATATTGACTATAATACATTTATTTTATGTGTGATTTTGGAGTCTTTGCACGTTTTCAACAAAGCCCCCCAATGACAATTGGCAGACAATTCGAAATGGATTTTTTTAAATGATTTTTTCGGCTTTCAATACGTGTCATTAACTATAAAAACAATTACGAGAGCTCGCAAAAAGAAATTCAGCTAAACATGTGAGATATTAGTCGTAGTTAGTATCGTTTGTGGATAGGATAGTATCAGCGTTCACCTCATATCCTCGACCAAGCCGAGGCTAAGAAATTTAGCGGTACTTCTATAATGATTGATATTTTAGTGAATTTTTGGTGTGAAAAAAGCGGGGCATACGCAACATGAGTGTATGTCATAGTGACCATCAGAACTCAGAATTCTTTCTTGGTTTAAAACTTTAAATATTACACGATTTTCTATTGGTTTTCGTATTATTGCGACGTGTCTCTCACGAGTTTTTGAATTTAATCACAGAAGTAAAGTTAAACACTCCTATTGCAATGGATTACGATAATAATAAAACAAATTGAATTCAGAATTTTCAAACACAGCATCACAGGCGTACGCAAGAAGGTGCTCAAGGAGGCCCGTGTTTCCCCCCCCCCTCCCAAGCTGACCAAAAATGAGAAAAAAATTAATATTCCGATGAAAAGCAATTGAAATATCGAAAGAAAATTCCCTTTATATGCTATATTAACTAATTTTGTTAATTTAAATGCACCGGAATCTCGATTTATCTACAAAGATCTATCGAAAAAATGCATATATGTCAATTAAAATTCACTAATTTCAACAAATTTAAGTATCATAATCTATAATTTTATGATACTAGTTATATTAATTGTTTGGTATTAGCATATTATCCAGTATTAGTTCTCTTAAAAAGAATACTATTGATACAAAAAAAAAAATTGTAAAAAAATATCTCATAATTTCACCTTAAACACTTAGTTGAATATGAAGCATGGTCTAAACCCAAAGGTTTTCTCTTACTGTTGAACAAATAATAATACTTTAATAAAGTCTTGTTTGCATTTACCCATTTATATGCCAAAACTCACTTTTTCAAAAAAAACCAAAACATTAATATGATGGCATGAATGAAATATGAAAGAAAAACTATTTGTGTGTGGGATTTTTTTTATTAAATTAAAATTATTTATTATATTAAGTACTATTACTATTTATTAAAATTTTTTTAATATTTTTATTGAGTTTGTAGCATTTATAGCAGTCAGTTCAAAACATGTAGAACAATCACAACTAAAAGTTACACTGCTCAAAAACAAGCATTCCCAAAAAAGGATCGTAGGTAAATAATGAAATGAGAATGGTAAATAATGGTAAATAAAGAAATGAGATTGTGAAAAAATTCATGAAATTGCGAACGAATTTGATTCTTAACTAAACTTCTTCAACTCACCGTACTGTGGAGTGTACAGGTTCAAATACAAGCAATCCTCGCTTTGGTTCCTCAGATGCACCAGCAGCCTTCTCAGATGCTGTAACCTCCCGTAAGGCATTCGCGTGAGAGCCTCGCTCTCGTTCGAAACGTCCGGTAGATTCTGCGGGCAAACCGGGCTGAAATCTAGCACTGGCCGGACCCCTTGCCAATGGGCCGGGGTCACGGGTGGCATAAACCTCAGGGCGGAAGTCGGGGGACTAGCGTATGGTACACCGAGATACACTTCGACAGGTCTCATGTTCCGGTTGGACAGCGTCGACACGAAACCGCGCAGAGCCCCGTACTTTGTTGTCACCACACGGGTCAAAGGCCGACCCTGGGCGTCCGTCTTTATGGAGTGATCCGTGTGGAATACACGCTCGCAGTACGACACACATAATATGAACAGCACCAACACAGCATAAGTTAGCATCATCTCAATAAGTAGTTACAGTTACGCAATCGGTCCGTCAAATATGCTCAATTATGATGAGAAACGTTCCTGCTTTTCTCCAATCAATTCGGTTTTACCCTGACACGGTGAAGTGATGCGAATGTTACGAGTATCCTTCATAAATCGAGACGCACGCTGCACCATCTTCACAAGTGAAACTCTATTTATTTCTAAAATTCACCTCATCTTCTACGACTTCGAAATTCATAAAAATAATTCGACAAGTTTATCATCGGTCAATACTTATCGGATAGTTTCTAATTATTTCCGATACTTTTATCATCAACAAATGCTGTGAATTCTGTGCAAATGTTAAAGAATCCTGTGGTTCGCTAGCTAGACTCTACAAATATAAACCATCATATTTTGAATACCACACAAATATGTAAATATTGATTTTTATGCTGACGTCGAAAACATCCTTCTCCGAAATTCAAAAGAGCACTTTTAAAAAATCACTAAAACACAATGTTTGCTTAATCCTTAAAATATTAGTCCATTTCTAAGATATTCATCTTTCGAAATTCCACTTCAACTTGAGGCCTGAAATAAGGCAGAGAGTACACACATATATCCACGTATATCCTGCGAAAATTCCATCAAGATGCCGACAGTTATAAGTTCAAGCTCCATTCCAGAGCAAACAAAAATTAATCAGGCGTTTACACTGGTAATTTGCGAAAACACGAAAATTTGTCTTTAAATGTCAGTAAATTCACTCCCGAAGAGTTTTTAAAAACACATCTCTTTGAGCTTGAAACTATTTCGAATTACTTCGGTTTGTGTTTCTAATTAGATGGAATAACATTTCGAATATTTACCAATTTCTCATCGGTTTGTACATTGGGGGGAAGCTATTTTCAGTTCACGTGCGACTCTTTTCTGTCTTCTCTCTCTCTCTCTCTCGAGGAAAATAAAGAAGCAACTTTTCCGGTGGAAAATTCTCTCCGGAATGAAATCGGGTGATTCCGGAGAACATGCGGAGAAAGAGACAGAGAAAACGGTGGTAGGAAAAGATGGTAGGAATTCGGAACTGCAATTAGCGCATGCGCAAACGCATGTTTCACCTCCTTTACAGACCTCACCCTCTCTGGTGGCTGGTCGGTCGGTCGGTCGTTGGACCGATCCCTGTCTTGAGAGCAAGAACTGCTGGTAGCGAACGATTCTACACTAGCCAAAACCCAAGGAAGGGCTCTATCTCGTTTTAGAGCCAGGCCAGAGGCTTTCTCTCTCTCTCTCTCTCTCTCCGGGAGAAAGGAAAATCCCTTTGATAAATTTCAACAACTCCTGTCCGCTTTCTCGCTTAAGCAAGCCGAGCGCGAAATTTTACAGTGGTGTAACAGCCTTTCCAGAAGCTGCCGGTGAAAAGGTTGTCGGCCATAATAAATCTTAGCTGCTTTATAATTTTAGCTTATCCCGTGCCATGTTATGGTTCACGCTTGAATCGGGGTGGCTTAGTATCATCATTTCACTGTGGATTTGAATTCGTATTACACAATAATGTGCTATGTTACCACCCATAACGTGTGTGTAACCATTCCTAGTAGGAGTTTTTGTGGGAATAGGGATTTCTATACCTGATAGAAAGATGAAAATCCCTGGAATCAATGAAAAAACTTGCGTTAATTCATTTTTAGCATTCTTAATTTAAAATATTGAGTTGGAATTACCTAATAATTCCATTCAATTATATAGACGAGGTTTGATAAATTTTTATAACAAGGACTTTTCCGGTCCAATAAAATACAGGGTGAACGAGAGGTCCTGGACACATTTTAAAAATTAATAAAAAATCAACTACTACACATAAAAAGGAGCAATTTGCGGTATAATACTTATCATGGCCTAGAGTTTTAAATTAAAAAAAATTAAGTTCTAATTTCACTCATAGGTAGCACTGTGAAACGAAATAAACTCCACATGACACATGAAAAGCAACACAGTGTACGATTTGCGTTACTCAAAACGATCACATTCCAATATGAGCGACCTTTTTAGCTCGGGTTACATCTAAACGGGTGAAAGGTCGCTTATGTTGGAAGTAAAGAAGTATTATGTAATAAACATTAATTTTTATGTTTGTGTTTGGAGTGCATTTCATGTGTGACGCTGTGTTTGTTTTACAGTGCCATCTGTGAGTGATATTTGAACTTTTCTTAGATTTACTAAATAAAACTCTAGGCCATGGCATGCGCACAGTGTGGTCATAAAATAATTTTGCCGCGTTATACGAGCTCCAAGTAGCCGCAAAAATCAACGAATGCCAATGAAATTCGAGATAAACGGGTTTCAGGGTATGCGCTCGGGGATATACATACATATATATATATATATATATATATATATATATTTACGTCCACAACGAAAAAAAAATTTCAATGGCTAGACCCACTTTTATGTATAGCAAAATTATCAGAATATCAAAAAAATAAAACAAAAACATAAATATCGTTGGAATGGTACCTGTAGCGCCATAAATTGCGAAGTCCCTGACCGAGCGGCTAACGCAGTGTTTCCAAAAGTTGGCAATATCGCCCCCTGGTGGGAGATCGAATGGTCCGGGGGGGGGGGGATAGAAGCTACTGGTTTAATATAGGATCCTAAGGGTTCGTTTAAGTAGGGGGCGATAAGAGAAAAACATTCTAAAGAAGGGGGGCGATGGAGCAAAAAGTTTGAAAAAGTATGGTCTAGTGTATCAACTCCTTAATGAGATCTTTGTAACGTCCTGAGCCCGCATTTATGGTGCTAAAAATATTATTTTTACGCCATTTATGTTTTTCTTTGGATATGCTGAGCTGATCATTTTGCAATGCATAAAAGTGGGTCTTTCCCGTATGAATTTCCGAACTTTTTTCGTTGTGACCGTAACCACTAAAGCTGGGGTTTCGTTTTTTTATTTTTCACACCCTCGAGCGTATACTTTCAAACACCTACATCTCGAATTCAACTCAAATTCGTTGATTTCTGTGGGCTCTAGGGGCTCGTATATCGACAAAGTTACTTTATGTCGACCCTGTATTTTAGTGGAAACTATGCTAACAACCATTTTATGTGAATTGGTTGATTTGCTATAAATTTTTAAAATGTATCGAGGACTTCTCATCCATCCCGTATTTGGTATTTTAGAAAAATATCGGCTTTAAATTCGTTTTAGTACGCATAGCACTGAAAAAATAAAATATAGTAGTACTTTGTAAATAATTTATTATTCAAGTACACGCTTACAAAAACTCTCAAGCGTAACTGTGTCGCTGTATTAGTAAAATTGTATATCAGTAAAACCTTAAATCTCGATCGACTTTACTTTTACCCTCTGCGAGTTTCCTAAGAAACTCTCCAGTCAATTCAATAACGTTGCTGAATTGCGCGGTACATTTGTGAAAATATATCACATCAGATTTGATTTTTAATCTCTGTTACACGCTCATAAAGTCCGGTTTAATATTAATTTTTTGCATCGATATGAGCTGCATTTCAGACTGACTTGATTCACTTGAACTTCGATCATTGAATACTTACCGGATTTATTAATTATACCAATTTATTAATCACTAATTTTTGGCTGAAGTTACGTTTGCGCAATGCTTGTTAAAAAAAAGTTAAATTAATTTTCGTACACATTTTTGTATGAAATAAACATTTAATGAAATTAAAAGCACTAATGAGTGCCAAGGGATTTTTTTTTAAACTTTTTTTTTCTACTTTTTATCTTGATTTTCGATCTGGAACTTTTTTCCAAGACTGAACAGAAATAAATTTCTATACTAAATATCTTTAATTAATTAATTTTATATAATTTTTTTGTAGCAATATGCCAATTTTCTCTGCTCGTCTATACGTCAGTTATAAAACATATTTTTTACTGATCAATTTTAAAAACATTTACTTCTATTTCAACCTCTCAGAAAAAAAGTGCAGATGAAAGACGCAGATAAATATAGGATTTGAAAAGAAATGTGTCGATATTTCTCAATGTATAATCCGTGGATTAAGAAAATACGGGTAAACATCGATTAACAGTACCTCAAACCGTTATCAAATAAACAAATAAATTAGATTTATTTTAAACCTTATGGGTATTCATTTGTAAGTAGTTACTCTTTCTCACACATTTCGGATTTCTACCACAGTATTTATTTTTTTTGCGTGAAATGAATTATATAAATTATATTTTACGAAAAATCAGAAGGGTCTTAGTGAGGATTCTGCAGCTTTTTCCCTCTGTTAGAATATTTTTAAAAAAATATTTTTAAAAAAATATTTTAAAAATTAATTTACAGAAATAATGATATTCTGATCTATATATTAAACAATAAAAAATAAAAAATAACAAAAATTTATAGATGGTGTATAAATTTGAGTAGGGAAATATAGTCCTGTTATCAACGAAAAAGTGACAAAAACAACTGTTTTCATTTGTTAGGATTTCATTATTGATAAATGAAATTTGAATATGTGAATAATACGTTACAATTTTTTTTGTTAAAATAGGAAAATTCTTATCTGCGAATTATACTCATAAAATTACGGCATCTATTAAAAAAAAGCAAAGAAAAAAATTTAATATTTACATGTAATTCACAGATAGCTCTTGAATCTATGTTTTCTTACTTTGAATGATTCAAATAGGTACAAACTACACAGTGTTTTCTATAAATATGAACGGGGTTTTCCTTTTGTTACCTAAGCTGACAAGTATCGAAAAAAATGAAAAAGAAAATTTCCATAATTCATTTGTAAGAAATATAAATTGTTTTATAATCTTCTTCGGAAAGAAAGACCTAATCTCTCGAAGGATTCACAAGATTAGATCTTGTTGACATGTTTTCAAAAGAAATATCACTTTTCCATATCTCACATAAAAGAAGGACCACGTATCGATGGATCAGCAGCAATGTGTAGCATAAAGAGGAGAGAAGAGAGAGAGCTGGATACATATTATTCTCTTATATGCGTTGAAACTCTCTTATTAAATCGGAGATTTATCGCATCAAGAGAGAAGATTAAGCTCTCATGGCAACAGGATTATCGTACGATAGAAGATTTCACTCAAGCTTAAGAAATATACTTCGAAATCTCATTCGATCCCATTTCAATTGCTCTCGGTTCGGATTAATAGTTTGTTAGAAGATACTCTGGACGATTGCTTCCCATAGTAGCCCTTTTTTTCTTTTTAAAACAAATTTATAGAATTTATGTATAAATTTTTATTATTTCAAAATTCATTTTCAGAATTGTTTATAAATCAAATTCAATTACCCGTGACATTTCGAGCTACTTTTGAATGGCATTTCCCATGAGGTAACGTGATAGATCACCTGCAAATTCCCAAAATAATACTACTATTTTTTACTGATAAAATTGTAGAATTTATTGATTTTTGTGATTTTTTTTTTAAATTATAGCAATCCCTAGATGGTCCAACTCGAAAATGATTAATGTTCTCTCTTTATGATAGTGACCAGAAATAGGGAGAAAGAGAAGCTCACAGAATGTACTGTGCCCAACGGATAAAATAAAGATAAAACACCCTATAAGGAACAAAAATATAAGTTAATCTCAAGAATAAATCGAAAATATTACGTACGTAAAAATTTTCGGTGACTAAAATTAAGAATATGGTAGGTAGGGTAGGTATGTCTTCTCATAAATTCATCCAGAATAACCTTGTTTGGCTACCTACGTTAGCACGAAATGATGGTCATCTTATGGCTTTTTTTAGTTTCCGAATTACGAAATATTACACTTGATGACTTGAAGCTCTAGATGACCCTTTCCATACGTTGAGTTGATTTCTTATTGAATTCACAGCGTAAACATTTTTTATATATAAATAAGGTTTATCTCTAGATTCTCGAGCTAGAGTACCATACGCATTTCTCTCTTGGGGGTTTTACCGGGTCTAAAAGTGGTCGTAATTAACTGGTTCCCACCACATTTCACTTGAAGGATTTATTTATTCATATATCTGTGGTTTTGTTTTCTTACTCAACTCTCTGTGGTATCCTTTAAATACCCGTCATTGCATCCTTTAGAATTTGATTTTCACTCATGGCTGCCCTAGAGTATCCAAGAACTACGAGGAGAACCATATGGTTTCAGTTGGATAACAACTGAATCATACTTCCTGTACTTACAGCTATGATCACGCAATAATCTTAGCGGTATATTCCTCAGAGACATTTTAACGATTCATGCAAACAAAATGTTGGATACATGAACACCTAACGGTTTAAAGACGGTTTTTCTAACGGTTTTTAGAAAAAAAACTGCCATACTAAAAGGATCAGAATCGAAAGCTCTCCATTACGAAGAGCTCTATGATGCTAATAGCAATTTATTTCTCTTAACCATTTCACGATCAAAGGACGTAATATTGCGTCCAAACACCAGTGGAATGCAAACAAGTTTTCTCTGTGTTTCTCCTGATTATATTTTCCTTATGGTCTTTTGTATACCCTGATAGTGATTTTTTTCCCTCACATATGATGTATCTTTCTTATAAGAGTAAAAGAGAACAGGTAAGGTGAGGGTTAAAATAAATCTAACTTTTTTTTTTGCACCTACATTGTTATATTAAACTGTATGAAACTGTATTAAACTGTAAAATTTTGATAAAATTCCTTTTACAAAACTTGAAAAATCTAACCAATAAGGTTATTGGTTACATTCTAGAAAATACATCCGGTGACCTTATTGGCTGCATTTTTCAAGTTTTATAAAATGACTTTTACCAAACTTTCATAGTATAATACCGGAATTACTATTATATATACATGCTTCTTTTCTTCGCTTTTTCTAATGTGTGGTTCGGTTAGAACAAGGTTACTGTATTTACTGTTGATTCGGCAGAGAGCATCCGAATTTCTTGCCGATTCGCTTGTAAGAGAAGGGGGTACTATTCCAAGAAGAATGGGAATAAAAGCCCAATGGCCAACAAGCATATCTTCCGCATTTTCTCAATTGCAATTATCAGAAATAGATTGGAATATGTTTTATGAAATTATCAGAATACGTGTCTGTTCGGACTTGTACATGTTTTTTAAATGCACTACTATTTTATTACAGTGTGCATCAAAACGTTGTTGAACAACTGATGATTATGCGAAATTGTTGCTTGCAAGAACGGGATCAGATTAATTCCAAAAGTCAAAATAAATGGCGCTAACTTGCAATTTATGAAGGAAATTATGCCAATGAGACTGCACGCACAGAATGAACAACAAAAAGTGCATCAGTCACATTTATTGCCACCCTGGTTTGCATAACTGTGCTTCGAATGTTGCATATCAGCTCCGTGTATCGGTAACTTTTAGAACTAATTTTTCTTAGTAAAAAAATACGATCTCCCGCGCTCTCTCATCACATTTGCGCAAACAATTTTTTTTTGTCATTATTTTTTCTTTACGTTTTTCCTTTTAAGTTTTACGAACTGTTGACCCACCCTGTATTTATATGATATAGCAAACCATGCTGCACCCAATCCTCTCATCTGAATCGGAATTGTGAAATTGAATTTTTATAATAGGTGTAAATTCTTTGTTGTGGTCTGCTCGGCTATAGAAAATTGATCTTTATCTTACTAGCTTGAAAATCGTCGTGGCGCAATGAACTTATCACAGTACAGCGATCAATAAAATAAGAAAAATAATCATTCAGCACCAAACTTTATATGAAGGTATATAAAAATGGGTTCGTTCTAGAATGTCCAACGGCACATTCCGTAATCATTAATCATACCCAGTAGTCGTGTCAAGAGCATTTACGATGAAATTATAACAGAAATAGAAAATAAAAGAATTAACTTCTTTGAGAAACGACTGTTACTTGAAAGCACTTTCCTCACCGTAATTTATCATTTGGTCAAGTCTTTGAGATTTCGGTGTGAGTGTGGATCACACACTTACACACAAACATTTCGTGCCACGGTGCCATCAGGCATCCGGAAATTTCAGCTTGTAAATTATATCTATGTAGTAGCGCTTACTTCTAAATTTCTCTTACTCGGGAACATGCTTCCGTGTTTTGATATAATTGTTTCCTGAAAACGTCCTGGATCCAAGTGTTAGGCAAAATTTAGTGTACGTAAGAAACTCATATCTAGGAATAGCTACGTAATTTTCGTATTTACAATATGGACACGATGAATGCGAAATTTGATGAATAAATGGGAAAATTTGATTTTTTATGACTTTTTCGCGTAATATTGCTATTTTACACTTTTTGAAGTGAAAATAGTTGGCAATTTAGTTGTCTAGAACTTTAATGCTACATGCCTCCACAAGGGTTTTGTTGACAGGTTAGATTAGCCCAGGGGCCTGGAACAATTACCATCACTTTTTTTGTTGTTTTCATGCTATAAGTTTAGTGTAGAAGGGCTCCCCGACACCACAGTAGTGGTCGGATGAAGTTGGTTTTCTGTCGTTCCCGACTTGAGGCGCAAATACGAGCAGATTTTCCCGGTAAAAAGTCTCGTCAGAGAGCAACAGGCCTGCAACGGTACAATTATTCAATCATTACACTTCACTCATAGTTAGAAAAAATCTAATTTTGGATGGCATCAGTACACATAACAAGCATTATACGATAACGAGCTTCACGGTTAGGTTCACAACACATACACGCACTTTGCAACAATACCAATTCGTTAGAAGTTCCGCAAAGGAATATGGACGAGGTGGATTTGGGGTTTAGTAGTAGTAGTATAAAAGGGTCCGTGAAAGACCTGGATTAAGGGGTCCACCAAAGATCCCAGTCTGGACGTCCTACCAGGATATATGGAAGAAATTTTAATACTTTTTGTTTTAATTTTTTTACAATTGATCCTCACGTATTCCCAAGGAATCAGCATGATCTGTCCAGGGAGTTTGTTAGTGTTAGTAAACATCCATGCCCGAACCGGGATTCGAACCCAGACCTGCATAGTGAGAAGCTAGTTCCCTAACCACTCGACTGCCGGGCGGTTCGTCCTCATAATTAAACTATGAAAATTGTATAAAAAATTGCCGTTAGTTTTATTCGTTTTTGCGAGTGAAATGACTGCAAAATGTGACGCAAAAAAGAAAAAAAATATGCAAATAAAAGCAATATTCTTAAATTCAAAACTTTAAATATTATTTTATTTTTGCGAATAAATGCGAAATTTCTAATTAAAATAAAACATTTTTCTTCTAAATCCACGAGTATCTCTACTCATAACCATGATTTTCATGATTTTCCAACCTGGATACATCTGCATTGTATGGTAAACATGAAACATGATCTTGCAATACAATTATGTCTTTATATATTCCTAATATAATATAATAATATTATAATAATATAATAATAAATATAATTTATTTCACAAATTCAGTTTTATCAGAAGACGCGAATCCTGTAATTAACATTTATTTATCATTCGATGTGAACGAGATGAAAGAGAATCTCGAATTTTCTTCTTATGAAAATATTCCAGTAATATAATTTTATTTGATAACTTATTTACTTGGAATAAATATTCTCAGATATCTTCGAAAAGATTCTTTATTCTAAATTTAGTATTTAAATGAGAACTGAATTATGCGATTGCGATTATTTGAGAAAAGAAATGGAAATATAAAATTTAAAATTTTATAAACATTCAAACGCATTAAATTTGGACACATTTAGGGAGTAGTAGATCTTATATCTGACAGCTTCCAATTGTTATAGTATCAGAACAATTTCTTGGAATCACTGATTTCGTAGAAACAATAGAAAATTTATCATATGAAATTTAACACGTTATTCATCATATTGAATTGAACACTTGGAATACATGCAAGATAATATTAATCTCGGTATATTTTTTCAAATAATTGAATAAATGCTGAAATTGATTATAAACTGTTCAGATTTTGGTAGTGAAGTGAAATCAGTATTATCGGTATCTTGTTTTTTTTTTTTTTAATTTTTGTTGAATGATGCCGAAAATATGCTTGAGGGGAAAAAGATATCTTCAAAAACAGTTTCCAATAGTTTTTGTTATAAATACATTTAATAATTTATTTGAATTTTTTAACAGTTAAATACATAAAAATACAAATTAATTATTACATTATTAAATGCATCGAAATACATTTTAAATAAGTTTTTACCTACATTTCAAACGTTTTTTAAGCAATTTATTTAATATATTTCTAATAGTTTTCATAATTTTTTTCAACATTTTTAACCGTTTCTTTCATTTTATTTCAAAATTTCTAACATTTTTATCAATTTAGTAAATGCCAATAATTTATTTAACGCCTTAACGATCGGGGACGAGATATCTCGGCCTACGTAAATGGAAGAAATACGTCAAGCTCTCTCTTCTCCTTCCTTTAGGATTCTACGTGCTAAACCCTGTGAAAAATATTTTATTATATTTTTTTCCAACTGTATTTTTTTTCTTCGTTAGCAGAGTTCTCCCTAAGGTCTAACAACTATAAAAGAGAAAGTGTAGTTAGGATTGGGAAGAAAGAACAGAAACCTGCTCTCCGCTAATTGTTTTGTCTTTTATTTTGCATGTGTAAACAAAAATATCACTTTTAGACATTTATCTATACTTCTCCAACTGCACGTTTTGCAAATTTGTTGCTAATAGTTTGTGCGTGAGGGCGTTAATAATTGTTCGAGAACTTTTTAATTTTCATTATTTTATTTAAAAATTTGAAATACATTTTCAACCATTTTTCAGCAGTTTCATAAAATTTTACTTAATGAATTTTTCACAATTTTATACATCAAATTTTAAATTAGATTTTGAGAATTTTTTAGGTCTCTCAACAATAGCAAATTATTTGCTACTTAAAAATTTATTTAAGAAATTTTAAATAAATATACAGAACTTATTTTGTAATATTTTTTTAAAACATTTTCTGACAATTTATGAAACAATTTATAAAAAAACAACAGAATTCAAGATTTCAGTCCTTTATATTTAAGGATAAATATTTTATTATGTTAATGACGCAATATCGCTGTTATTCCAACTCTGCTGTATTTGTATTGAAAACGGAAAAAAAAAATTATAACAATAGCAAAAAAATCATTAACATCGCTGTTTATATGAAAAAGCGGTATTAGTATCTTTTTATAGTAAAAAAAGATAGTACATCTACTAAAATTTGTAACTCATTTAAACTCATCGATTGATTGATTGAATTTTAATAGCATATTTTCATATGCTAATTTTTCACAGCAAACGTAGTGTTGATAATTCTACAGGGTGCATAGCAAACAGGGTGTATGACATTTTACTGGCGAACCGTTGATCCTAGAAGTGTACCTTCCATTGGAAAAAGTTTCCAAATAACGCATAGTACTCAGATATGTTATTTATGTTTCATGGGGTTGTACAGTTATTAAAATAAAAATAAAAACTTTTCATCCCATGCACCCCAAAACGAAATTAGAAATCAGTTTGATTGACACACCGGAGCGCGGGAAGTACCCAAAACTGATTCTTAACTACTTGAACAAAGGTATCAATCTCCTCAGCTGAAATTCAAAAACCAGACTCGCATATCTAATCACTGCGTATATGACCTTAAGGCAGTACTACAATTTACATTTTTTAGGGCTGGTCCGATTAATCGGGTCAGTTAATCGATCAATTGTTAAAATAATCACAGTTAAAAATTTTTGTTGTGAGTTAATCGACTCGATCAATTGGATTAAAATTCAATTAAAGTTTGCAGAAAAAGTTTGTAATTTAGATTGATTCATTTGAAGAAACTAATTTTTGATGTCTTAAATTATGTTCCTATACACACACATAATACTTTCCCCACACAACAACACTTACTCATACACTTTTTCACCTCACACTAAACTCAAATTTCCCTTAGCCGAAATTCCAAATTTCCAATTTGAGATCACAGCTCGTACGGAGACGTACCCTATACGGAGCGAACAAGGGCCATTTATAAGACACCCTTTACCTCCTACAAAGTCCCATTTCCGTCAGTAAGTCAGACATAAAATTATAGATGAGTGACCATATTTACAAATATTTGAATGAATGTATCAATCAAACTTTTCGGCATTGGGGAATACATGTCTATTTAATGGAAATCGGTGATACAGAAAATTTTAATTTCAAATTGAGTTTGATGGGTGTTTCGGAAGACAAGGCCAAAGTTTATTGTCTCCATCGTGAAAACAATTTCCGTGTATTACGTATATATTTTTGTCACATCCATATTTTTTCAGCCGCTCCGTTGGGCAGTTTACCTTCGTGGCCTTTGCATTTGTATTCTGGAAGTATCAGTTCCTCTATCAACAAGTACTATCCGACTAGAGGTTTTAGAAAAACAAGCAACATTGAACATTGAAACAAACAAGTATGAAAATTGGAAGTAGTTTCGAAGTCAGTGATTAACCTAAAATGAAACTGATTTAAATTTGAATGACAAGATCAAAGTGAAGAAAAAACTCCACGATTCAGCAAATAACGTTCAGCATCTTGAATGGCTTTATGCGGGCAGCCTTGAATTCTTCATTTATCCTTATGCTGTATTTGTTTAAAACTAATTAATTAATAGGTGCATGAAATGAATAAAATATACACATTTTTATAGCTTCAGTTCATATTATATAGTTATGAAAAATATTTGATTAAAATTCAATTAATCGATCAAAAATGTTTTATTAACCAGTTAAAAATTTTATACATAGTCGATTTCCAGCCCTAAGTTTTTTTCAACAAAAATTTTACAAAGATTACAACAAAGATTTTTTTGCACAAAAATCGATTCTCAAGAAATATTGTATTGATAAAACACGTAGTGAGAGAACAAAACTGATTCACACGACCATTTAATGAATCAAATGTGAGTAACCTCCTCTCATATACATACGTTCGAAATCCGTGACTAACGAGCACCGACTTGGTTTCCTCTCTCTGTCCAGTGCGATAAATCAATTGTGACCTTCCCTCCATGTTGGATAACAACATTTCTTCTTGACTACTCCTTGATATCATTACACTGTAGGGGAAGGAGGTAATGCTATTTTAACATTCATTACCAGATGTCCTAAGGGAACGATAACTACATGTATAAGAAATTTAAGGTAAGGTAGAAGAGAAGAATAACAAAAAAAATATAGAGGAAGAGCAAATCTCCAAGGAGATTTTGGGAAGCTGAATTACTGGCTTCCCTTGTTCAAGTTACGAAAGAGAATTAATGCAATATATATATCCTCGAGGCAGTTTGATTTCTTATAACTGTGTATAGTGGACTGATTGGGAACCGACGTGTTGAGAATATGGACGCCCCAGTATGTCTGGATTTTGTATTTAATTTATGGAAACGGTGCGAAAAAAGTTTTTCCATTTCGTGTGATTTTTTGGACAAACTTCCAAGAGATTTACGGGAAATATAATAAAACTATTTTTCAATATTAATTGAGCACAGTAAAACTCAGTTATAACGACATCGGCAATTAAACAAAATTTTACCGTTATAACCAAGCATGAAAAATGTATAATATGTGCAATCAACCACATGTACTATACACGAAAATGTTACTTCATTATGATAACTAGATTATATTTTAGTAAGAAAAAACAGATGATTGTACGATCACATAAATAAGGGACTCCATAATTGTCAATGAAATTACCAATTTTTGAGTATAAATAACCCTTGGCCGGAAGTGAAGTTAAACATCAATCGTACATGTTAGTGTTTATATTTCTATAGTTTATTATATAGTCATACATACAGTTCATAAATTATGCAATTTATCTCCATCCTTGATTTCAGTAAAGATGGTGAGTTAATTTTTAAAAAACGGGATATTCCAACAAAAAAAATCTGGCAAAATTACAGGAATGTTCCATAAACGGGGGGTCATACCAATAAGCAATTAGGAATGTAAACATGTAATAAATCATTTTTCTAATCATTAATTAACAATAGAACTACAGAAAAACATTTCCCCTGTGCTTCAGCTGTAGTTCTACGACCCTCCTTGTTTCATGTAAAACGGATATTATATATGTAGAAGAAAAGAAAACTATTAATATAATTAATATTTTGATGGACTAAAGAAATATTAATTTCTTATGATGTTACCAATTGCTGTGAAAATGTATCAGGTTTGAAAATATCAATAAATTTATAATAAAATTTATTACATTTGCTCGGATTACCTGATTCCGGACGTTATACTGGATTAAAAAGTCTTCATTGTATATTGGAAGAATAAATGAAAAAGTGAATAGAAAAAAAGTGAAACTTACCATACGACTGTTATAATAGAAGTATTGCAATTACGCATGGTCATTATAGCGAGCGTAGACTGTGTAGATTCTCTATTTTACACAGAAGTGATTATCCACGTATCGTAAACCCATTAAAACATTAAAAAATCATTAAATATTTTCAATGCTTAAAAGATTATTCAATTAATTCTTAATTTAATTTGATTTTATTTAGCAGATTTAATATTGGTTTAATTTCAAGATCGAGATCAACTTTCTGTACATAAACAATTGGAATTTCCGTCATGTCATTGTATACACATTGTGTTTTTTTTCTTTTCCTTAATGATGACTTAGCATAAGGAAAAAACAACATTTAGGCTAAGAAATAAAAATTTTAATGTGTAATTCGGAGACAGAGTCCTAGAAAAAAAAAAATTATTCTAATGATGAATAAAAATTTTGAAAAAGTAGTTAAAAAAAAAATAAATAAAAACTGAAAAGTAATCAAAGTTTTGATTTTTCCCCCCTCTCTTTCAACAAACAATACGAAATTTGCCCCGAGAGGAAAGAAAATGTGAGGAATATACATGCAAAAAAAAAAAAGAAAAATAAATAAAAAATAAGAGGAAAGAATGTAATCTTAAAATACTGCCTCGAGGAAATCTTTGAGTTTTTTTTTTTTGAAACTCGGATTTTAATTAATTTTTAATGACAGTTTTTCTTTAGAATCCTAGTCTAGGGGAAAAAAAGTATTTGAAACAGAATCAAGAAAAACTTAAAAAAAATAAATTATTCTTTTCCTTGATTTGTGATGAGTTTGCGGATGTTTTTTTTTTTTTTTTTAAACATTCTTAGGTTTAGTTTTGCTTAAAATTGACTGCATGAATAACCGCGACTGTTAAACAACTTCTGGTGATTCTTGCTTATCTTAGCTTTTCACTTTGTCAAACTATAAAATTAAATACATTTCCTGTAAAAAAAAAATATATATATATATATATATATTTTTTTTGGTCTTTTGATCTGATTTGCAATTTTTTTTTTTAAATTCTTCTCTTTCTTAGAATTAACGGAAATTCCAATTAACTGATGTTGAAAGTAGGAAGTCATTTGTTCTGCTATGTATAACAAATGTGAGTTTATTTTTTAAAATTTTATAAAAATTAGTTGATAAATTTTAAATCTCTTTCCATCTCCGAGTAAGGTTTTCGTATTATTGTTTAGTAGCGTATCGTTATTCATACGAATGAAAAAGAGCATGCAAAGAATAAGTAAGTTAACTCTTGAATATACAATCAATCTAAAAAAAAGAACTGAAATGTGACGAAAGTACTGAAATATTAAATTGATATCTAATGTATTTTAAAAGAATTGATATAATTAAAGATTACGATCTCTAGAAAGCCACTATGAAGAGAATACATATGTAGTGTCAAGCAGGGGGTGCACAACCTTTTCAGTTCGCGGGCCTGAAACTTTTTATATAAAGAGTGACCATATGATTCGTATATTGCAAGATGCTGCCGTAATTTTTGGCCGTCCACACTTTCTTTTTATAAAATGACTTGTTTTTTACATTCTTCGAGACTCGATAATAATTTTGAAATCAAGATATAAAATTATTATCATGACTTTTAAATTATATTTTGATAATTATACCTCTAATTATCATAATTAATTACAGTCATAAAAATATATTCTATACCAGAAATGTTCATTTTTTTGATTGAATTGCATTTTGATTTACAGTACCCATCATTCTCTGCGATCGGGGATTTATCTGCAATTTTAGCGATTAGTTGGTAACTTCACCTGCCTATGACAATTTTTCGGCTTTAAATGGCAATTTTACTTGCCTTCGACTATTTTTCGGCTGTAAACCGCAACTGTACTTGCCTTGAAAACATCTTTTTTTGGCGATATCCCGTACTTTTTTTGAAGAAATATGATCCGAATTGGTATTTTCCGTGTTGGGTGTCTTGATACTTTTCTACTAGAAAAACGTTCGCAGCCGGATGGAACCCCTTGGAAGGCCACATTCGGCCCTCGGGCAGGAGGTTTAGCAACCCTGCCGTGAAGGATACAGAGTATAATTTGATATTCTGTAAAGGAAAGCTGTGTTTTATATTAACCCTTAAATGCATAGCTTTACGTATGTGCAGAAGGTTCTTTAAACACTCATTTCTGTAGCCACTTTAAAGATAGAAATTCAGAACCGCTTTTGCCCAAATAAGGTGAGGTTATATTCTTTTCATTTCATATTTTGAATTTACTGGGTAGATGGGCCAGTTAAAGACAATAAATTTTTGTTTTTTACAGAGCATGCGTGGCTGTGAAATATCACTATCAGTTATTATCCAAAACTTTTAACAAAAAACTTATTTAAAGTTTTTCCCTTCGTTTTTGAATCACAAAGAAAATAGTTATACATTTGGAAAAGAATATTACTTCAATACAGTTGTTTTATGCGCTATTTTTGAGGCTTTGCGAGTCTCCAACATGGTCGTTAAGCAGTACAATTCGAAATAGATTTCTCTAATCGTAACGAGAAACAACTGTCAGTGCTACTAACATATTAAAATAAAATGTACCAAATCATCCTGTTTAATTAAAATAATTAGCGATTGAAAAGACAGCTCCGGTATTTCTGGAGAGTAAGGAAATTCTGGTAGTTCGAGTGTTAAATGGTTTTTCCGGCTTTCTATACGTGTCAGTAACTGTGAACTTAAGTAACTAACTCAGCCCGGGGGAAAAAATTAAGCATTTAAATGTTAAGAACTGTGTGGTTTGTATAGTCAAAACTGAAATATATTTAAATAGGTTTATATCAAGTAACTTTTGAAATTTTAATAAGAACACTCGTGAATATTTGATATATATTGTTGTTATTATAGTATAGTTTGCGAATACTTGAAAAAAAATCTATAGGTTTAATTTTCCATAAAACTCAATGCGTGAACAACTGCGACTCCTAAACAAACTCTGATGATTCGATTCTTTCTTATCGTAGTTTTTCACTTTGTCAAACTATAAAATTGAATACACATTCCCTACAAAAAATAACAATTTTTCAGTTCTTTTGATCTTATTTGTTATTGTATTCTTATCTTCCTTACATTAACGGGAATTCAAATTTACTGATGAAGAAATATTAGGAAATTATCGGTCTTACTATATACAACAAAAGTGTTTTATTAAAATTGGAATTTAGTTAAATTCTATATCGTTTTTTATGTCTGTGAATGGTTTCTCATTAACGTATGGTTCACGTTATTTATATGAGTGAAAAGGAGCATGAAACTGATTAATAAGCTGTTTTAAATATACGTGCAATTTTTTTGTAAAGAATTATTAAATTAAATATTACGATCTAGAAATTCTCCATAAAGAAATATCTTAATATCACACTGTGAAGGAAACGGTATTTATGATTCACAACTGTGGGGTTTCGTATTATACTACCACAGGTGAATTTTTCTTCACTGCTCGTTCATTATACGTCAAATTTAAAATCTATCCCACAGAACTTTTATACTTCAAATCACTTTTCATGAAACATCGCGCATTAAAAGGATATACTTGCAGGCCTATATCACCATATTCAAATTATAGATGCACACCTATTTAAAATTAGTTTGCAGCAAAGAAATTCTAAGTTCTTTAGTAAAAATACGCTAGATGTTTATACTAAAATATACTGGATGTTTCGTGGAGAGAATTTTAAAAATGAAAATTCTATATAATAGTAGATTTCGGATTCAATGTGTGTAATGAATGGAAGATCAGTGAAAGGAAACTCAGTCGTGATAGCATATTATTATTTAATTCCATACTTATCATTTTACAGGGAATATTTTTCAATGATAAAAAATCAGAAATATAAAAATCAAAATTTTTGTATTATACCAAATACACCACGATTTATCATAAGATACGATACAACACGATTTATCGTTTCTTAGACCACGATTCATCATAATTATTTCGTTGATTGTATACGCTTGTAGTCGGACTTATTATACTGTTATACAAAAATTTATATACATATATATACACACACATATACTCATTTAATAAAATACCTCTCTGATACATTCATCTCTCGGGAACGCTTCTATTCGGAACGCTTCTTCAACATTCCTATCTCCTTTAGGTGGGAAGCGAGGCGTGTCCGGTCCTTTAATGTTCAATGTACTAAATAAAAAATGTTTCAGTTGATAAATATTTCAGTTTTCTTTATATTTTCCCCTAAAATAAATGCACCCTCACTATTCATTTTGGGGGAAAAGTTTCGAAATACCGAGTCACTTTTGGTACCACCAAGGCGAAAATAATTATAAAAATGATATAATAATATTGACACTAAACAGACGGGTCTGAGGACTGTAGCTAGAAATACGGCAGGGGTCTTTGTGACCCCATAGCTTTTTCCGGAAATTTTTTGAACACTAAAATATTTCAAAGCATGGTACAATATTTTTTGAGACAGGATAGAGTTACACAACACAAAAGAATTAATGATGAAACAATCTATTGATCTGTTTTTATTGTTTTGTTTTAAAGATTCTCTGCAAATGCCATTTTAACGTGCGTCATTGTGGAGGAAACTCGAGAGTGGGGAATTTGTATTTTCTATATTCCTGATATGATAGGATTTTTCTATAGGTTTTGAATAGGATCAACGAGTGTAATCTTGATGTATTTTTTTTCGCAGTTGGAAGCACATGACGATGATCTTTCCGAAGGGTTTCGATCCAGCTGATCGATTTCGATTTGAAAATATTTACATAACTTCAGTGACGTGAAATCAGTATTCGTAAGCAATTAGTTTCTCGTGAAATATTTTGGAATCCTTGACGTCCAATTGACGTGGAAGGGTCTCGCGATATTTCATACATTTCTGTATGCAGTAGCTTCTTCGTAACCAATAGACGGGGTATTATTGAGATCTCTGATACTTATGGAAATCAGTTGACGTTTGGGTGTGTATCTAGTTGCTTTTGTGGCTTCAGTGTGGTCTGCGGTTATTGTTTCCAGTAGCGTATTGTTTTGCATCAGCCGAGGCAACGTTGGATGTATGATTTCATTTACGCATCCATCATCAATGCTGTTGCTTTCACAAATGCTTTTGTCTAGGGTAGTTTTCATTCTCTTCCGAATTCTCATCATCACCACCAACGCCTCTAGATTCTTCTCACGCAATCTTTGCCAACTTCTGAAAAACTTTCTCTGCGGCGAATCTGCGTCGTTTTGCTATTTCTATACCAATTATAATTACGTAAACATTTCTACTTCGCAGAAAAAATAATTTATCACCCAAAATGACAAATAAACTTGACAACATAATAATGAAAGAAAAGTTTCACGAATTAGGCTACACCGTATTATTAAATGCACGGATCATTAAAAAAAACAAAATCAATTGAGACAATTTTGGTAGTATTGCAGTAGTGAATATGTTCTAAAATATATGGGAGGGTATCTCCGTTTTATAAGAAAGATAATATAATAAGAGGTTTGGTGTATACAATAAGAACAACATAATTCAGGAAATTCGTTTACTCTTACTTGAGATATTAGAGCGAAAAATCGCGCAGGTATTTTTATTCTTCATTGCTTTCAAAACGTATCCCGGACGATTTAAAGTGATCTCTAAGTGTCCCACGAGCCACTGAAGTGATCTGAAACTGTGTCGTGGCAACTTAAGTGATCTGCAACAGCGTTCCAGGTCACGTAAGTCACCCGGAAGTGGATCGCGAGTCATTTAATTGATCTGGAAATGTACTGCAGGGCACTTGATTCCGCGGTCCACTCAAGTGATCTTAAAATGTTCCGCGGACCGCCTAAGTTATGCGGAACTGCATCGAGGGTCCCTTGAGAGATCTGGAACAACATCGAGGGTCACTTGCGTGATCTGAAACAGCAATTCAGGTCATTTAAGCGATCTGGGAATATGTCGCTTAGTTCATTTCATTGGTTTAAGGTAACGGACCACATCAGATGACCCCAAGAGCCACATTTGGCCCACGGGCTTTGGGTTAAGAATGTATGATTTAGTATAATAATCACAAGTACGATCCATAGGTGGTTTTGTCTTTCTCTGAAATGTACATGTATCTGTATGAATAAATACATTTAAAAAAAATAGAAAAATACAAATTTTTGTACATAATTGACATTTTTTGATTGAAGGCCGTATAATATTTTTAATTTTGTATTCTCCATAGTCATTGCTTTACGCAGATGTCAAATATAGGCAGCTCAATATCCTCTTTTTTGCTGATATTATTATGATACGTTAAGTTTTGAGCCAATCATGAGGAATTCATATTCCTTTTGAACACTACAACTGAAAACGCATTATATGCAGACTTCGTTATTTTTTTAAAATACTATTAGTAGCTTGATTTGAAATGGTAATTGTATCTTGATACGGGGATCGAGTACTACATAGAGAATGTGAAGCTATTATGATAGTTGGAAAACTCGGAAAAACGCTTAACACCCAGTGTAACGAATATCGATATACAGAAGACACAGTGTGAATGGAGACACACATGGAAGTAGCGCTGCCATCTGCAGGTAAGACGAGTTACTAGAAAGGCTATTGAGTTTATGAAATGATAGATGGCTCATAATAGTATTAAAAAAAAATCAAATACGAAAAAACAAAATCCAATAATAACACCTCGATTAAAATCGGATGAAAATAATGGAATAAAAAATACTCGTAGCGAAAAATAAAATAGAAAATGAATCGACGAGTGTTACGAGACCATCAATCATTCACAGATACAATCAATTGAAACTCATTACACCAGATTCATTTTCCTATCATCTTCATTCGAAAAATGGGGGGTCGAATATACCACGTATCGATCAGGAATTTGTGTTTTCTACAATCAATAAGGACCGCCGTCTCCTAGGAAGATGCAACGCGCACAATCTACTTCAAAAAAAAGCGGTATCAAATTTCAATCTGGAGTATCATAATCTTTATCACATTTCGCAAGTAGTTCATTACTCTGGGGCCCGCGCGTGGTGTGGCACCCGCTTTTTGGTTATTCCATAAATCAATATCGATTCTATCCTCTCTCTCTCTCTTTCGCTCCTTTTTTGGAGGGGGGGGGGAGGAAAAACCGATGAAGAGAGAGATTGGATCCGATATCTGTGTATCGCATTATTGCTTGTTTAAAAGATTATCTTTTGAGAAATGAGAGATTATGGAATGCCAAGGTTGAAAGCGAAGGAATGAGCAGATGTGCCTTGGTAATGCCTTGGTAAGGGAGTTTGCTCCTGCTGCGGGTCGTTTAAAATTGGTTTTGAAAAGATTTATGTTCGACACACATTCTTTGGGGTCGTTTTCTTCGGTTTTATTCCTCTCCCTCCCCCCACTTTCCTGAATATCTTTACATTTTAATGCTTAATGAGTTTGCACGATCTTGGAATTATCGAATTTCAGGGTCCTGCCACAGGGTAACCACCACTATGAATTGTTTACTTCCATAAATTACTATATTCCGGTAAACTTGATAAAAATATTGATGTCTTTTCTCTCGCGAAACATTCCCGAATTTAGACGTTGATGTTTGAAATAAGAGATGGAGTGTTGTGGGGAAGCAAAATATGTGTTGATATATATCAGGGTGGGAAAATAATTCGATATAAAGTGCGCCGGGGAGTTACGCACGTGAAATTGTTTCACATAAAATTTTGTAAATAGTTATCATTGACGGTTTCCAGTGAGGATATCCATGATTTATTAGATGAAAGTAATTATGGTATTTAAAACTACAGGAATATATATACAGGGTGATTACAAATTCATGGGGAAAACCTTAAGAGGTGAGAGAAGACTCCTAAACAAGCATTTTTGCCATAGAGTATGTGCGGTTGAGTCGCCGTTTTCCGTATTCCTTTTTTCCTCGAAAATATTTATAACAAAAATAATAATAGAATACAAAATTTTCTTTATCAGTAGTGTCCAGTCAGTGCGCAATGCCCTTTTTGCCCTACAGTATATGGCTCTCTACAATGTGTCGTAATCCACTGTCTCATTGAGGTGGCCATATTCGAAGCTCTGTAGTCTGCCATAGTGGGTTGTAGGTAGCTCTTTGATGAAGTCCAGTATAAGGGCCATACCCAGGTCTTTCCTGATGTCAGCTCCACGTATAAATTTAGGTGCCCTTACAAAAGACCTTAGGATCTCGTTTTGCTGAGGTTTTAGAATGTTGCTATAACTTGCGAGGCTGCATATATATATATATATATATATATATAGTACATATATTTCTTTTCATATTTTTTATAAAAATTACTTTATGTTACGGTATTTTTAGAAGTACAGGATGTCACATAAATTTGTAAGTACTTAAAAATTTATGAAAATTGAAGAAATCAATGTGTTTGAACCCGGGTTTTCTGACAAAAGCATTCTCAAGATGGGAAATTTTTTTTAAAAATAGAAAAAGATTAGTTTAAATTTTTGTCAACAGAGAACGCAGCACGAAAACAAATCACAATATGCAGGTCGTAGTCCTATAAAATGCAGTACGTACGATTAAGCAGCTCATTTCTCATTTCCGAATAGCTCATTTCTGGATTTTCCTCCGTTACTGGTGCTTAAATGAAGTTTCAGTTGTGATGTTGGTATCAGTTAAAGCTTTAAAATTTTGTAATTTGTTTTCATGCAGAGCCCAAATGTTTGCATCAAAAAATAATACCATATATCGTTAAAATAACTTTTCCATATAAACCGCATTCAAATATACAAATTCTTTCAATTTTTATGAATTTTTAAACAGTTAACGAATTTATAGGACGTCCTGTATGTGACATTCATTTTTAGGGGCATTTTTTTAGCCTCTTCATTTGGCATTTGGCTTGTCGTGGCTCTTGCATTTGCAATTGGTGGATGAAAGGTCCATATCACATTTTAAAAAGTAATAAAAAATCAATTAATTGACTTGAAAAAGTGCTGTTCGCATGAAAATAATTATCAGGGAGATAATAATTATCATAGAGGTTTTTTTTTATGAAATGTTCAAAACTTTCCACTCACAGATAGTGCTGTAGGATAAGCAGACTACAATATACAGTACATAAATAGTGTAGATTGTGCAAACAAGATCAACGACATTTGCAAAACCAAAAATAAATAAATAAATTAAGATCTTGAAATGAGATGTTTACAATTTGGCATGCTTGTTTGCAGCTAGCTGCTAAGCGTAATACGTAGAATGCAATATGAAAATGATGCCTGTAGCCGAATTTACACAGAGTGTTCATATTGAAATGGGGTAGTTTTATGAGAAGCAAATCGCAATAAGCATCAGTTATACCTTGGTACACTGTCTGTGTCCCATTTTGCGATTAAGTTTTTCGTGGTTCAGTGTCATCTGTGAGTGAAATATTGAATCATCTAAAAAATTTCTACGCGACGATATTCTATTGCGAACTGCAATTATTTGGTTAATTTTTCGTATTAACTTTTTCCATGCGTTATAGATTTTTCTCCGTTTCTGTAAAACTGAATAATCATTGTGTATATATTTTTATTTATCACTGTATTTTTAAACAGCACCGAAATCATTCCTAATAATTCTCTCCATTCTGGTACTGACGGAATAGATACACTGCATATGTAAATACTTCATCACAACGCATATTATATTCCCTATTTACCTCAAGTTAAAATAATATTCGTCATTATTTATATCTTCATTATCATATTCATACAGCATTAATCGCCTCACTATTAACCCGTTGCATCTCCATCATCTTTCTCATTATATTGTGATTTTATTATAATTTATCCATATTACCACATATTAAAGCATCAAACATCATCAATATATGATATCCATTAGTTCCTGTGGAGGTGGCTGTTAATTCTCGGGATAAAGATGTACTTTTTTCCAGCCACATTTGTTTTCGCAAATTCTAAAATTTCTCCATCATAAAGATGGTGTGAGATGATTCGTGAATTGTCATCATCCCTATACTTTCATACCAACCATGGCTTCAATACACTACTGCATTTGATTGGCAGAGCGATGATGAAAGGGGCATGAGCTGTTAAAGTTTCATCTACGGCACCTCGATATACGAGTGAATGCTCAAGGTTCAAAGAAAGGGAAACATTCAAGAACGCATGTATAAAAAAAATTACACACAAAAAAAAGGAGCATAATACATAGGACAATTTAAGATTGGAGGCCGTTTTATGACGCTTTTCCACTGCTGTCAGAGCGTATTAGTTTTCAAATCACAGTACCTTAAGGAAGAGTACAGCGTGGAAAATTGGCTAGTGCACAAATTCAACCCTGTTGCGTAGAGTGGAGTGTGCGAGAGTTGAACGTGGCACTAATGATAGAAAAACGAGTGATAAACGAGTTGTGCGGTAATTTACAACTCTAATTTTTATATATACAAGGTGCATAGCAAACAGGGCGTATGGCATTTTACTGGAGAACCGTTGATCCTAGAGATATATTTCCAGTTGAAAAAGTTTCCAAATAACGTGTAGTACCCAGATATATCATTCGTGTTTCCAGGGGTTATATATTTTTTGAAATAAATAAACATCTTTTTATAATGTTACTGTGTGTCCTGAAACTCAATTAGAAAGTTGCGGCACTGTCTTTCCTGAAGCTAACAAAAAAAAAAAAAAAATGCAATGATTCTAAGCGTAATATCCGGTGAGATATTTGAATTCGTAAAACGGAGGAAAGGTAGGGAAAAAACAGATCTAAAAAAATGCCAGAAAATGGTTTTATCTACATATACAGTAGTTTTTTCCTCATATTTCCTCCGTTTTTTTGAATTCGAATATCTCAGTTAATATCGCACTTAGAAGCATGGATTTTTTTGGCATTAAGAGATACACGGCGACACTTTATAATTGGGGTTTTGAGCACACGAGGACTGTATGGAAATTTATTTTTTTTTGTTTTAATAACTTACAATCTCCTGAAAAGTTAATGCTATAGCTGAGTACTACACGTTATTTTTGGACACTTTTTCCTAGTTGGAAATGTACCTCTAGGATCAACGGTTCGCCAATAAAATGTCATACATTCTGTATATACTGTATATTGCCGGATCATGAAATAAACTCTCATATTTACAATAGATTTTGGTTTTAGTAACCGTTGTGCAAGTTACACTAATCGTATAGTTGAAAGTTGTGTATGCGCCAGTTTAGTGTCCGACAACCTACATCACTGCGACAACAAGTCAGACAGTTGGGCATTGTCTCTAAGATTAAGCAGAAGTTTTCTAAAGTCTATGGAGTAAATTCTCTTTATTCGCTTGCATAACAAGTCATGATTTTATTCCAAACGGGGGGGGGGGGAGTTTTCTCCCCACAAGGGATACTCGAACATAGACCTAAATATTATTGTTATACTATTTATATCCATAATCCTAAGACGACCTTTTATATATATGCAAGAAATTATTAGAGATTCTTTTTGGACTCCCGCAAGTCAAATGGCTTGTACGTTACATCGATTTGATGGCTGTCTTCATGGGGAGAACGACGCGAGTGATTCGATACTTGTGAGCACGGGCAAGGGGAGCCATCGCTATAAATCTTTGCTAACTTTTTCGACGCAGCTCTGCCTCTTTTGAGGTAACGGAAATGAGGATCTTTGCATCAGTCCGGGGTTGCGAGCGGTTTTATCTATCTATCTATACTACCGAGACTATTGATAATTATGCGTAATAATCAGTGATTATGACTAATCAGAGATCCATGAAATTTACCTGTATAAATGTATAATAATTCGAAATATCAATCTCGAAAATGAGCAAAAAATTATAATGTAGTTAGTATTCAAATTTCCATGCGATGATGTGCATCAAACTGTGTCAGGAAAAGCTAATGTAAATCTCTTGATTCTGATGCCAAGAGTAAAATGGACAACATTATTAAGTAAACAGAAAAGGACAAAACCTGGAAATAAATCGGCTCGTATCATTCTCTGGTGTTTACGATCGTGGACAAGTTTTCGTTTGGAATAGAAATTCAATTAGATATCGTAGGGATATTTACCCCGGGAAAAAAAAAGCAGTAGTAGTATGAAGGGAAAATTGAAAATAGAATAGTAAATTGGATTGTCCTTACTCTATCGCTAGATATCTCTCATCCTCTCTTCTTCAATCTTACGATCAGTAAAGCTTGGGTTTCACTTTCCCGTCAGTAGAAATGCAATTTCCTTTCTCTCTTGAAATGGCTATGCATAAAATATTTTGTCTCTCTTACGTCTTGTCTGTTTTTTTTTGTATTGAAATTCACTTTCCAAGAGACAGATGGAATTAATGCATAAACTGATGTGCAAACGTTTCTCTGTGTTATTTAATTCATGATTCGTGGTAGATAGGAAAAAAGGAGATTGAGAATTCGTCTCTTTTTTTCGGAACATAGTTTGCGAGCCATTTCTAGAAATCCACATCTCTTTGACGTTGATGGGTTGTCGAGTCGTTTCTTTGACGTCTTTCCGATGTAATAGATGTCTCGCGAGCGGCTTATGGTCGTTAAAAAAAAGCAACTCGCCTGTTTATTCTGCGTGATTCGCCACCGAATTCCGTAGATGTCAGATTTCGTCTTTCCTTTCACGAAAATAAATTTTTGCAGCATGGAGCTATACATCATGGATCATTAAAATCGTATGTTGTTTGCGAATACGAATTCGTCATGCCCTACTGTACAGAACTAACACCGTGCCGCGATTTGAACAGGAATGGTAACACTTATCTAATGCTCCGATAAACAGTAGGAATATATACATATCAAGCAAATTTTTACTCTTGAATAAACACGGAATCGCATCAAAAATGAGTTTTTGACACTAAAATATTCAATAAAAATAAATTCTTTGAAAAATAAATATTTCAAAGATTTCCGATAATCGTTCGGGGATCGGCGTGATATACTCAACCAGAATGCTGTCTGTTTTTGAACCGTCAGATTCATTTTATTGAAATTTGTCCAGAACAAAAATAAATATATTACATTTATATAAGATTCGTGTAAAAGATCTGAATCCTTAAAAAAACTAAAATTTTGCAAAATTTTCTTAAGATCTTTCTTTACATATTTCATTAATCCTCAAAGGAGTAAAATACCATTCAACCGTGACATTGAATCTTCAAGTTTCCCCAAAAGAAACATGGGAATATTGAAAAAAATGTTTTTGAAGTATGTTATTTTAAGAAAGCAAAAGAATAAGAAAATATCTCTTAGGGATTCACAAAATTCACTGGAGCATCATTTATTCCAAATTGAAAGAAAAGGAATCGTGGGTAAAAAATGGTTCACTTTTGTCTCGCATTTTTCATTCATATTCATCAAAATGCGTCACAGTATTAAAAAAAAAATTATTATATAAAATTTCAATATTTTAATAATTTTTTTCTTATTAAATAAAGGATTCATTTTATTACAACATTTGTCAATATGAATACAAATGTCATGTACATAATAAATGAATTATAACAATAAAAAGTAAATTACAACAATAAAAAAGTAAATTATAACAATAAAAAGGAAATAAATAATGTATGAGGAATCTAGTCTATATGTAATCACATATAATACTCTACAGCCGCCACCTGGAGTCCATTAGCTGAAGCTAAGACAGGCTGTTTTGTCTCTACTCAGCAAGTCACGCTAATATGCATGTTTTAAGGGAGAAAGGGTAGTTTCTCTGTTGTATAATGGCCAGCGCACTTTCCCGGGGGAGAGGACGATTCTTTTTCTCAAAAAGAATCTTTTCATGTAACAGTGCAATAACATGAATATTCACTTCATTTCAAAATTTTACATCTTTACTGTTAGAAATATGATAAAACCCGTTATTTACGGACACCGGTGGGCCCAAAAAAAAAATCGTCTGTGAAAAAAGGGGCGACCGTATGTGATGGGTGATCAATAACAGGGAATTCACTCTATATGAATACCATCAACGTTCAGAGCTTAGGGACTATATATAGAGACGTTGTATATATCTTAATTAATTATTAATTAAATATTACTGGTGTTTTCCGCATAGCAATGATGAAAAACCTGGACATGATAAACTGAAATAATTTGACTGAACTTTTAAATGAGCCAAACGCATTCTTCTCAGATTTACCTTGAATTTGAGAAATAAGCGATTTTTACGCGTCGAACTCTTGATCTCTCGATGATTTAAAATGTTATTCTTGTTATATCGTTTCACGTCAGATGAATATCAAAACCGATTTGCGGAAAATCCGCCTGCAGTGTTTCACCGCCACGCAATTTAACGACAGGAAAATTCATCGACAAACTAGTCACTGACGGAAAAATCAATGCTGGGATAATTCAGCTACAAATATTTCACCGATAACAGTTTGTCTCCCGGTGAGTGAGTGACCCAGTGATTTGGCAAGTTAGTGAATGTGGGAACGAGTGTGACCGAATGTGTTGGTGAATGAGCTTGAGAATAAACTAGTGAACGAGTGAGTAATCGTATTAATGATCGAGTGGGTGAGTGACCATGAGTGAGTGACCATGTGAGTGTGTGAGTGAGTGACCATGTGAGTGTGTGAGTGAGTGACCATGTGAGTGTGTGAGTGAGTGACCATGTGAGTGTGTGAGTGAGTGACCATGTGAGTGTGTGAGTGAGTGACCATGTGAGTGTGTGAGTGAGTGACCATGTGAGTGCGTGAGTGAGTGACCATGTGAGTGTGTGAGTGAGCGATTGAGTGAGTGTCTGTATGAGTGACTCACTAACATGCTCACCTACTCACTCACTTGCTCATTCACCTACTCACCCACCAACTCTCACACGCGCTCATTTGCTCATCTACTCATCCACCATCTCCTTCATTCACTCACTCACTCGGTAATTTATCCATTCACTTGCTCAGTCACAAAATCCTTCGCTTACTCATTCGCTCATTAATTCACCTGAAGAACTTGCAATCAATCACTCACCTGCTTATCGACTCACTCACTATGTCATTTTGTCGGTGAATTGTCACGCCAGTGAATAATTGTTGACGATAAATTTTCCGCACACGATCAAAACCGAGTCAAGTCCACGATTTCACAAACATAATAACTAACGAATTCTCACTATCACCAAATAATATCACGCATTTTTGAAAAGGCCTTTCTCGTTTATAAATGCAATTTCTTTCAATAAATACATTGGAAAAATCTGTTAAAAACAAGTTTTCCAAACTCGTTATCGTCAAAAATTTGTAAACTATATATATACGTATTATTCATAAATTCAAAAGATATTACTATACGCTCTAAAAGGAGGAATTTCGAAAAGCCATGTAAGAGAGAAAATGTCCCCTTCCCGAAAATGGACAACATTAGCCTCAGAAAATAAGCAAATTTTTTGAATAATGCATTTCTGCTGTTGTCAGAGACTTATTTAATGAGATTTCGAAACAAAATATGAAAAAAAAAAAAAATCTGATCTGAATACTGATGAATGAGGAAAATGCACTTTTCCTCTCATTTTTCTTATTCCCTATCTTATCTCGTACAAATTTCCAGTTGGTGATTAACATTAAGCAAGTTTCATGAATGAGAAATAAGTATATTACAGCGCAAGGAACTCCAATGTGCACGTGAAAATGAAAGAATAAAAAAAAAAGAGTTACTTAACTGTATCCCTTGCGGGTGCACTTTATCCTAAAAACATGTTTTTTTGATCATTCTTCATGGCGAATTATAATTTAAATAACGTAACATAATGATAATATTCTACGGGAAAGATATAATAAGAAATAACACGAAAACCTTGGTTGCGACCAAAAAATATGTATGAATATTTTTATTTGATGCATTATTAAATAAGTAGAAAAACTCACGATAATCAAGTTAACAGCATGAGTGTCACCACAAAATTTCCATTTTGATTACGAATATCTTATTGTGACATCTCCAAGATTATTTTCAATAGCCTTGTAAAAATGTCTAAATTTCGTGGAATCTCAGCTTTTCAGAGAAAAAGATTGAGGTAGATCATGATACTCGTGAGAATGTTATTACTATCACTGTAGTGCAGGGGTTTTCAAAGTGTGGCCCGTGGGCAGCATGTGATCCTCAAAGCTACTTGCAGTGACCCTTCGACGAAAAGACTTGGGTAATCAAAAACTTTTTTTCTGGATATGCTGAAAGAAGCCTTAATGGAAATAAGCCAGAATTGGCGAACGAAATCATTTGAAAAACATTTCATCGTCAAAAAAGTAAAGGGGAAAATAATTCCAGAATTATTGAAAGAAATATTTTCAGAATTGAAGGGATGACAGGGTATTTTGCAATTCTTGAAAATATTTAATAAATGTCAAATATTTCGGAAATACCTTCAAGAACTGATGGAAATATTTGATAAGAATTACAAGATTAATAAAAATTCATATTTGATGAAAAAATTATTTCTGAATTAAATTCTGAATTGAAGTTCATAAGCAGTGAAAAAATAATATTTCAATTAATGAAAATTCATTTTTAGTGAAAAAAATAAATGTTAGAATTGATGAAAAAAAATGCAGAATTGCTTAATAAAGTTTCAGAATTGATGAAAATTCATATTTGATGGAAAAAGTTCCAGAATAAAAGTTCAGAACTGGTGAAAAAAGTTTCAGAATTGATGAAAAAGTTCAATAATTGATGAAAAAGTTCAATAATTGATGAAAAAGTTCAATAATTGATGAAAAAGTTCAATAATTGATGAAAAAGTTCAATAATTGATGAAAAAGTTCAATAATTGATGAAAAAGTTTCAGAATTGATGAAAATTCGTATCTGATGAAAATTTTTTTAGA
This sequence comes from Pholcus phalangioides, assembly GCF_987345545.1. Taxonomy (NCBI): domain Eukaryota; kingdom Metazoa; phylum Arthropoda; class Arachnida; order Araneae; family Pholcidae; genus Pholcus; species Pholcus phalangioides. Next base: position 13,728,286 of record NW_028301594.1, read on the forward strand.
ATTAACGAAAATTCACATTTGATGAAAAAATATCAGAATTGATGTAAATAAATGATAAGCAAATAATTTCGTTATTGATTGAAATTCTTATTCAATGAAAATTTATATTCGAGGAAAAAATGATCTTAGAATAAATACATTTTTCCAAAAATTTAGGGTGCCTTCCACTGTTAGCATTGGGCCTCGTTGAGGCCACACGTGGAAACGCCCCTCTGTGAATCTACAACAGTTGTAGATACAGCACTATGTAGAGTTGGCCTTCATGGCCTTCAGTGGGCTTCATGGAAATATATTTTGGGCCGCAATGCCTCTGAAAGGTGTAAGATTTCCTACATCCTAGAGCAGAGTTCTTCAACTTTTTTTCCACTCGCGAGCACTGCATGTACTCACCATCAAAAGAAGACCACCCTTACTTACAAGTTTGACATACGAATGCACGCAATCAGGATGTTTCCATCCTTGAATGCAATTTGTACACTGTGCTTAATTGGAACGTTGATGACGTGCTTGCGACCACGAAATCGAACAAGAGAATCGATCACTCCGGGTACTTCATGAAGCACCGTGGTGCTCGCGAGCAGCGGGTTGAAGACGACTGGCCTAGAGTATTGTACTTGGATGAATATCTGACCTCATAAAGCTTCAAAAATTACATTATCATGCACGTAATTCCATTACAATGACTTTTAAATTGAGAACAAAAACATGATAAAAATTCATGAAGATAAAATAAGCTCATGAATTCAGTTTCTTTTCAATGTGTTCAGCAACATCCCATCCCATCTCCTACCACATATTTTTCTCTTGAAATATCCAAGCATTTATGTCGTCATTTTCTTTCTAACCACGTGATAATCACGATGCCGTTGATGTACCCGTCACTTTATTTAAATGCACTTGAACGCCTGACTGTACGGAAGAACGTGACACTTCCGTAACTGCCTTTAGGCATCATTACGTTTATGGAGTCATCATAAATTTTTTTTTCGCTTCACATTTATATTGTTATCGGGGAAACATCTTGCGAAGATGGTCATTTCTATATATACGCCATCTTCCTATCTCTCTAAGATTTTTTTTTTTCTTCTTTTTTTCAAGCCTGAGGCAGCGTTTGTTATTCAAAGAGTTGTCCGTGAAGATACGGATTAAAACCAAATTTCAAGGATAAATGTTCTCTCTAGTGAGTTGAAATATTTTTTACTTTTGATATTTATATTTTAATTTTTCATTTTCCCTGTTTTTTATAAAAAAAAAAATCCCTATATCTTATACACTTCCCATCCTTATTCATGAAACCTTGCTCTCGACTGAGAAGAAAGTGTAAGAAGAGAGAGAGAGAGAGAGAAGCATATTATTTCATTCATCAGTATTCAGAGAGCACAGGAATTTTTTATTTTTCTTCGTTTTCAAAAACTCATTAAATAAGCTGAAGTCTCTGACAGCAGCAAAAATGCATTATTCAAAAACATTCCCTATTTTTTTGTTGTTGTTGTTGTTGTTGCTTCCCCTGTAATGCTGTTCATTTTTGAAGAAGAGGGGAGTGTATTATTATTATTTTTTTCGTTGAATATATTCCTGGAGGCGGTTTTCAGCTCCCGTGATTATACAGAGCCTATTCTCGTAGAATGTTAGTTCTCACGTATTTATTAAGAAGAAGAAATATTTTTGCATGAAAAACATTCCTCTTACATTACTGGTATTTTCCAACCAGTTATATCTATGTATATTTACTGCTTTTAAAATGATAAATATTGACGTGGTTTCGGAGTTTTAAGAGATTATTGAGAGGAATTAGCAACGAAATGTATGAGGCATTAGAAGAGGGGGTGGGGAGTGAGGCTTGGGGGGGGGGAGGATTCAAATTTTATTCGAGCTCGGTTTATACACAACATCAGAAGAGGATCATTCTAAAACATACGTGTTCGACCCATGGACCGCGGTCGTAATGTGGGCGCGTAATCGCGGGCCTAATGTGGCCCGCGACTTCAAACCTAGTTTTGTAAAAAGGAACTGAGCGGTTCCAGATCACTCAAGGGACCCGCGCCAAATTTATGAATCTTGGTGCCCTTGGTGCAGTTTCACATAACTTACGCAGCACATTCCCAGCTCATTTAAAACGGCCCGCACACACAGCACAACTACAGATCACTCAAGTGACGCGCTGCATATCACTTTGCAGATCACTCGAGTGACATGCGACACACTTCCAGAGTACTAAAGTGGCACACTTACAGATCACTTAAGTGTCCTGAGGTGCTGCTATCCGGGATCACTTAAGTGGCTCGCGACACGTTTTCAAACCAATGAAATGGTCTGCATTCTCCTAAAGGTTGAGCATCTTTGCTCGAACAATTAAAAAACTGCAATTTGTATAATGCTAATTTTGAATGCAATTTAAATGAGGAGATTTATGATCAATAAATGACTCATCGGTACGAAACGACAAAAAATCTGCCATTTTAAGCAACAATTGGTGTTTCCGTCAATAACACGGTCTAACACTTTATAGAACTAATGTGTCGGACAATCTGTATAATTATTCTGAATTGACTATGGTAGAATTGTATTTTTTTCTGCTGGCTTATCTTCTTATAGTATGGCTGAAAACAACCCGGGCATATAGCCTTGGGGCAATCTACGACCCTGAAGAGGGGTTTGAAGCAGTATAAAAAAGATGCTATATATACAGTCGGCCCCCCGTATTTGCGGTTTCCATATTCGCGGTTTCCGTATTTACGGTTTTCTTTCCTTTATTGGAATTTTTCTTTAAAATACTCAGCAATCGACGTTCACGTGTTTTGTTTACAAAATTTGAGTTATGCTTGCTTAGGATGGCTCATTCTTCTAGTGCTACTGATAATGCTTTGAAAAGGTAAATAAAAGTGAAAACTTGACAGGAAAAATTTGATATATTGACTGCTTAGCGAAGTCAATACCTTCTGTGGTCCGCCATTACGGAATCAACGAATGTTCGGTGAGCTATATCAAGAAAATGGAATCTGAAATTCGTTAAGTCGTAGCTGTAGCCGCACCTGTGGCAGTCAAAACTTTGCAGCGCCTATGGGATCCATGTGTTTCACGTACAGAAATGCTGTTTTTTGTGGGTACAAGACTGACACAAGGAGGTATTTCAATTGATTGCAATATTATAACAGAAAATGCGAAAAATTTTACTATTCCATAAGGAAAGGGCTGGTGAAACGTCTATTTCATTAGAATCTTATGCAAGTAAAGGCTGTTTCATAGGTTTAAGAAACGATTCGGATTGCGCAATGTAAAAAGCACTGGCGATCAAGCCTCTGCCGACCAGGAGGCAGCTAGAAAATTTCGAAAGACTTTGTAGAAAATTATTGACAAGAAATGTTATGCACCTCACCAGGTGTTTAACGCTGACGAAACTACACTATTTTCGTGTGAAAATAGTGTAGAATTCGAAGTAAATGCGGCAAAAAAGTTGAGCAAGAGGAAGAAAACGAGCTCCTGGTTTTAAGGTTGGAAATCAGCAATAGATAATTTTCATAACATAAATCCCTCTATTTTACGTTCTTCACATGTAGAAAAATTAGTAGAGGAAGCCTTGCCAACATACTCCGACATACTTAATGATATGAAGAAGACACGGCAAACAGAAAAATGACAACAACAACAACATTCTTTCAGAAAACATCGCCAACAATCACTGCATCCTCTTTTACATTCCCTTCTACCTCTGCGTCCCCCTGCTCTTTCTCATGATATTCAATAAAGGAGATATACAATAAAAAACCTATGGTTTCTGTTATTCGCGGTCACTCCCGGAACGTAATCCCCGTGAATACGTGGGGGGGGGGGGGGTCAACTGTATATATATATACAGCCGACCCCCCAGTCTGTGGTTTCCAACTTCAAGGCGCGAATGGGAGCCGATATCCTCTTTAAAATGTCTCACCACAGAGAGCAACAGACCTACAAACAAGACAAATGTAATTTAATCATAACACGTCACTCACTTCACTTCTGAAATATAGATGGCGGCACTGAAAAATCACACACATGCGCATTCAGACTGTTATGTACACACACACACACACACACACAGTTACACTTCCGGCACACAATTCTCTAGGTAGTAAATCATCCATAGATGGTGATAGAACTGAGTTGTGCTCAGTTTGAAAGAAAGTCAATTTTTCATACTTCACAAAATGGAAAACAGATGGCAGCACGAACACACGAAAAAGCACAAATTGACAACATAAATACGTGAGGGCCACACGTACACTCATAGCACATATTCCGGCATGGCCCAGTTCGTTAGAAATTCCGTAGAGGAATGTGTACGAGGTGCATGTACGGTTAAGCAGTAGTAGCAATTTTTCAAACTATGAGTGAAGCGTAATGATTAATTGTTTCGTTGTAGGCCTGTTTCTCTCTGTGCTGAGACTTTTCGACGAGGAGATCGGCTCACATCCGAGCCTCGAAGTTCGTAACCACAGAAAACTATCTCCAGCCAACCACCACTGTGGTGCCGGTGGGATCCGCACCGCTGAAAGACCACTGGGGGCGTGTCGATGAGATACTCGCCTAAAGTACCAAAGGATGTTTAGAGGTGTCGCGAGTTCGATACCCGGTTCGTCCTTGTCAGAAACTTTCCTGACACAGAGGTACAACAGAAATGGCGACATGACCACAAAAAAGAAAAAAAAAAGAGATTGCTACCGCAGGGAGTCCCACATCGTGGGGCTAGCGCACTGACCTCGCAGTGAGTATAAATAAGGCTGCCGTTCGGAATCGGCAATAAATTGTAGGTGCCTTTCTAATATGCCCTCGTGTGTTGAAAATGACCGTGGTGGGCCAAAAATGATGATGAAATGATCAAAATGAAGGACCGCTGTCTAATGAATGAGCTTGAGAATAAACTATGAATGAGTGAGTGACCATATGAGTTAGTGAATGAGTGAGCGATTGACTTGTCTGTGTCTCTAAATATTCCGAAGTGGACATGACAGTAATTCTGATGATGATTGGCGACAAAATTCAGCTCACGACTTCTCTCTGAAGACAGCACTACTACTACTTCACCAAACACCAACTCTGGCCATATCGCTATATTGCAATTTACTGCCATTGGCGGTTTCATGTCGCCACGTGCATCCGCATCAACAAAAATGTTCGCCAGCCGAATTCGTTTATTGAAAAAGAAAAATCACGCATAGAAAATCGTTGTTTATCCGGAAAATTCGTAAGCCGAGGTATTCGTTAGTCGAAGTATCACTGTAAGTCATGATTTATTGCTATTCGTTTTTATTTTCGTGAAAATGTTTCTGTATAAATCGAATAAAAATTGATTCATAATAACTAATATGATATTTGGATGCGTCTCAATGTGTGGGTAACACAATAACTTCACTGATGATGCTGTGGTTCCACTTTGGCAGCAATGATTTGATTAGTGGGCGAAGAGATAGAGGTTTTGGTTCAATGATATCAGATGTCTGGATCAAAACTGGAACTTACAGGAGAAACAAAAAAAAAAGGAGAACCTTGACCGAATCAGGTTAATTTCGTTTCCAGCGATAGCAAAAAAAAAAAGGAAGTTTTAATTAGAAACAATATCAGGGATTGAAAGAGAAAATCCAATAAGATGATTGGACCCAATCAAAAGCATCGTTGAGTGGCTCAACCAATCACTCACCGAACGTAAATCCGCTAGGACAAAAAAAAATTCGGGGGGAGGGGAGGGGGGGAGAAGGAAATTACCCGTGCAAAAAGAAAGGACTAGCTCTGCCGGGTTCAGTCCATTTAATTCACTTAATTGCTTCTTCTCCTTCGCATTCTTATCTGCTTTGTCTGGCGGTAAAAAGGTAGAAACTAAATGGACATATGTGTTCGACAATGACTTGACTAGATCATGTCATTGATTTTTTTTGGTTTTCATTCCTTTTTTGGCTTTTAAATCTAGGATTTTTAAAGACTCTCGTTTTATATTTGACGCGGGTTTTCATTTGTATTAACAGGATATCGGAAATCGGATTTTTGCTATTCATATACAAAATCGAATTCATTTAACCTTCTGTGGTTCGGTGTATATTTGGATATACCAGTACGTTCAAGATGTTCAAGAGCTTATTCCGTTCGAAGAATGAATACAGATAAAACCTGTTCATCTGGTGTTTGGTGTTTCCTCCGAAGTAATTACCCTGTGGAGTTATGCATTTTTGTCGTCGTTCATACAAAGGTGCAAATGTGGATTGCAAGAATTTTTTTTTTTGCCACATCCCCTAGTGCTTTCGTTGTTCGTCCTTGAATTTCTTTGGAACCTGAGACTCGTTTGGGGCCATTCAAGTATTACGTAAGCAGATTTTCAGCCATTTTTGACCAAGTCAGCAAAACGCTCACCCCACCCCCCCTGTCAGCACAATTTCGTCAGCAGCTTAGAATACTTCATATCTTCAGAAAGGGGTGGTTGATGACGTAAGCAACCTTCAACCCTCCCCCCTCCGTGCATTTGAATTTCTATTTCGAAAAGCCGCCCTCCACGAAATTTGTTTTTCGTAATATGCAAATTATAAAAAAGTGTCATTCATGCAATAGTAGTGAATGGAAATAATCCGGCGGATCCCTTACAGCGCATTCAAGAACCCCCAGGGATACGCGGACCGCAGGTTTCGGTAACACTGCCCTATACCATATTATGCTGCAACATAGTTCCATATGCATGTGATTTATCGTGTTCTAATTTTTTTGTTTTATTCTTTCGCAGGTTCAACGAGGAAAGGCTGGCACGAACAAATGATAGATGGATATGTTCACTGTTCGTATTAACTGAAATCGACTAAATGTATTTCGTTCACGCTTCCTGTTCATAACATATGTATGTTAAATTACTTACAAAAAAATGGGGGAAAATCTATCTCTGTGGGGGAAACTTGCTTTTAAATAATTATAATAAAAGACTACGGCGTAAAAATTTAATGGAACCGGAACGGAAAACATTACGGTTAATTAATAGCGCGCTGAATAGTTCAAAGCGCGATTATTAATTAGTAGGGAACATAAAGCAATATTTTGCTCCGGATGGGAACAATATAAAAGAGGTGAATAGAGATGGGGGGAAAACCATCATCACCAGCATCATCATCATCATTACAGTGCGCGGGAAATGAAACAGAGGAACCTATAAATTATGTTCAAAGTTTCTAGCGTTTGGCTCTGACTTGAAATAGCCGAATGAATAGTTGTTCGGGGGAGGGTATGACGGTGTATACACAGGCAGTAGGAAATGTGAGTTGCGGAATGGCGTATGGGAGGAGAGTGAGATGGTCAAAAACCAGCCCCGATAATTTCTTTGTCGCTATCTAGTTCAACGAATCATATTTACATGCCCATTGTCCCGGCGTTTGCTAAGAGGGCGGCGAGAGACGGAGACAGGGCAATGAGCAGGTATTACGCCATAAATTAATGAATGCGAGGCCCGTGACGTGCGGTTTATTCAGTCGCGAATTAAATGGCAGCTTTTTGAATAAATGCCAGTAAGTTTGTGTCGATGGTATAATACGTGGAGAAAGCTCTACAGAATCTACGAGTTCATCCGATACAATTTGCCCGTGATTTATCGTAGCTGATTCTGGTATATATTGTCCGAAAGCAACTTCTGCCTGCCCCCCCTTCCCCTTCCTCCACGCTCCCCGTGTTATTGTTACTTTACGGGTGTCCAAGTTGTCCATTAATTAGTAACGTGATGATTTCTATGATGGATTTTCCTCGAAGTTTTGTGCACAACTAGAGCCTGAAATCACGGGGTATGGCGGTGTATTTAAACAGCAGCGAGATAACAGATCGCGATATATATTCATTGAATCTTACTCTAATTTCGATAGAGCTCGCATTTGAAATTATTTAGCTTGTTTCTTTTTTTCTTAGTATCCTTAGTTACCGATTTTATTGTGACACTGGTAATAATTACATATCACAAAGGGTTTTTTTTTTGCATTTGCGGAAATACTGATTTTTATATAGAAATATGTAATTATCTTAACTCATAGTTCCCCAAACTTTATGTTCCATTCTTCATCAGAATTTTTTTCCCTCTCATCACCTCCAAATTTAAGTGAACCTATAGGATCCTGTGTTAAACTTTGGGAAACACTTTCTTAACTCATGATAGAAAATGTATTGCAGTGCTTATAAAACGACCGCTGTATGGGCATCGTGCTGGAGTCTCGTGCTGAGGATCCAGGTTTGAACCCCGTTGATTACACAGTGCTGGTCGACTGAAGTTGGTTTTCTGCGGATCTCCAGATTCGAGGTGCGAATGTGAGCTGGTCTCTCATTTAAAGAAGTCGCTCTTCAGAGAGAAGGAGGACTTACAACACGATAGTGACGTAACATGAAAATTCAAGAATTTCAATTTTTATTTCAGGAAATGGCAGACAGATGGCAGCACGAACGCGATACAAGCTGAACTAGACCAGTGGTTCTCAACCTTTTCAAGCCCGCGGCCCAGTTTCATTCATTTTTATGAGTCGAAGGCCCGGTCAAACACACGACCAACGGAAAATGAATGAGGAAAAATGAAACGGCTAATTATTCGCGGCCCGGTATGAATGATATCAGGGCCCGGTACCGGGCCGCGGCCAGACGGTTGAGAAACACTGAACTAGACAACATAAATACGTTTGGGACACACATACACTCATAACACATATTCCGGCTGTGCCGATTCGTTAGAAATTGCGTAGAGTAATTTGTACGAGGTGCATGTACGGTTAAGTGAGTAATTGTGCCTATAAGACGTAAATGCATAAAAGGTGCATATTAAACACCGAAAAAAAAGTCTCGCCACATAGAGCAACAGGCCTACAAACGGTACAAATATTCAACCAAAACACTTCACTCACTTCGCTTCTGAAATATAGATGGCAACACTAAAAATTAGACAAAACATACACCCCTCAGACAATTATGTATACACTTACACATTACGCGCAACTCACTAGGTAGTAAATTGCCCATTGCGACAGACCTAAGTTGTTCTCGGTTCGAAAGAAAGACAGAAAGAAAGGAAGTTTATATATAAAATATATGTAAATATCCAACTGTAAGTTAAGTGAGTAATAAAGCAGAAATCGATCAAAATACTCTTAGAATACATGAGGAATCTGTAATATGGATATATTTTAAGTAATGTATTAATTTTTTCTTTAATCTCGTAGAATATTATGCGATTAACGGACTGATTTGCTGCTGTATATTTCGGAAGACGTGATATTTATAGAACTTTTATTTTTATGTTGAAATATGAAATGATTGTTAGACTGATACGCTATGATATGTTTTATCTTATTCGTGCATTGAAATGCAATTAATTAAAAAACTCATAGTAATAATGTGACAAAAAATGAAGAATTTGGAGAATGCATATCTGCAGTGTGTGATATGTGTAGTGAATATGAGCTTGTGAGAAATTCTCTTTTTAAGTTGCCAGTCTCTTCAAGTACCTGCTCAGGAACTCTTAATTGGTAAGTCTGACACAAATATTTTTATATAGATACAGTATATGTCCTATTCATATAAATGTTTTAATTCAATGCAAGAATGTGAAATAACTATTATAAACCCCACGGCACCAAACTACTGCTCGCGAGATGTTAATAGTGCTCGCTGGATTAGGATGTAAAGATGAATTTTTCCCCCCGGGAAAATAAATGCTCCGTCCCGTTCCCCCCCCCCCCCCGTATGGCGAATCTAATTTACAAGGCTGGGGGTAAGTATCTCTTATTACGACACCGGTTTTTAGTAACTACCATCATCAATTCTATAGCTGTCGTGAAGAAAAACTTCGAAAATTACTTGCACTAGCTAAAAATGATAATAATCTGTGTTTTTCTCCAACTGAAAGAAAAAGGACAAATCGCAACTCGACTTGGATGTGAAAAATAGGGATGTTTTGGAAACGTATGTGACATGTGCGCAGTGGAATGTGATGCTTTATACAAGGTGCATAGGTGAGTCTCCTTGACGCAAATTACTAACGAAGTATTGGTGCTAGAGGCATACTTACAATTAGAAAAAAAACCCCATTCAAATAATTCGCAGACCTTAGATACGCCATTCACAATGCAAGGGATTGTGCGGTTATTAAAATATAAAAATTTACTTTATATACGCACAACCACTTGGTATATTTTCTTCTCAAAAGCCCAATAAGAAATACATTTCCCGTTCTCTCCTGAGGTCACCCAAAAAATACTGTATAATGTTTCTAAGTGTAATATTCGCTGACATATTTGATTTCCAAAATCACTCAGAATGAGGGGAAAGAATTTAAGAATGTGAGCACGTCGGTTAGTTAATGTGGATCTTTCCAGCAAATCATGACTCATTTCAGCGACGCAGACGAACGTATTGCAGCGCAATCACACTTTCTGGCTTTCCATAGCCCGTACGGATGATTGACTGTCTATTTCATCAATGAAAAAATGTTAAAAGAAAACGTATTTCTTTCGGAATAACATATAAAATGACAATTAAATTCCATGTAATGTATCACATTTCCCTTCTGAATCAAGCAAAACTGGGAATAAAAGTATACATACACAAACACATTATATGTTATCTTATTATGTTTATTTGAACCTTTTCCTGCACTTAATTCAGATTGAGCAAGAACTGACGGTAGCCCGAGGAGAAAGGAATACATAATATCCACACACATTCAAATAAATAAATAAATAAGATCAAATACGAAAAAAAAATAAGATGCCAATTAGTTTCCTGAGGCATAAAAGAAAAAAAAAAACATGAACAAATACATTTAACAGGGGAATATATTTATCAGTGACGGAGAAAAAATTAAATGTATTCATCGGATATACGTGTGGAAATTAGATTTCGTTGGTATATTTTCTTATTCTTTGAAATCAAATTTGAAGAAAATTTCCAGATACTCAATGAAAGCGAAAATAAAGTAGGAAAAAAATGGCTACGGAGAATAAACAGTGACAGCGAATTTCATTTGCTCAATGATTTCTTTATGAATTTCGCTCAGGAACCATTTCCAGAGCACTCTATTAATACTCCCATGTTTTATTTCATTTACTCCCCTGAAGCTGATGGAAATTCAAAAAATTACTCGTTTTATACATTTTGAAATAAGTAAATACTACAATTTCTTGATGGAATTTGGAGGAAAAAGTTACGTTAAATATTTAATGTCTAATATTTTATTAAGATTCTAATTTCATGCTCAAACTAGAAGCAATTCATTTTAAATGCTTAGCATTCATTATTATTATTATTAATTTATAGTTTTTCATCTAAATTCGCTGAGTTTAGTAAAAAGATGGGAGGAGGAAAAAAACTTAATTTTGAAGATTTCAACCCTTCAAGAGGCATTGACGAGATATCTCGTCTTCATGGAAGAATCTTATTTTAGCACCGACAAGCCTACATATTTTGTGAAGTTGATTTTTCATTGGAAAACTTTTCCCTCTACCCACTTAGTTTGCACCTGCTGGAAATCGGGAGAAAACCTGCTTCATCAAAAAAAGATATGGAATTTGAAAGGGGGATTTTTAGTGATTTCTAATTGCCGCTTAAAGAGTTAATTTTTTTTCTCTTACATGAGAATTGCGTGGGAACTAGACAAATTCGATGATTTCTATGTTACAATATGGCGTATATCGAGATGGGGTTCTTAATTTTGTAAATACAGGTGTAGTTTTTTGTAACTACATACTGTATTTTTGCACGAGATTTTAACGAGATTGGAAACCTGTAGCTTTGGAGTTTTTTTGGAGAGATTTTGGAGATAATAAAGAGTGAAAATTGGAAATATTGTGTAAAACAACTTTTATAAAGTTATTCAATAATTTTGGGGAGAATGAGATTTCACGAGAAGGTGCGGATTGGACTTTAAGAATCTACTCCTGGTCGATTCCTTCAAGTCCTCATAATGAAGCAATTGAAGGGTCTTCTAGTTAACAAGTAAAGACTTTTCAACAGCCCGAAACAGTAACTATTTTACTGTTTATGGTGGGAGCAGCCTACGAGACTTTCAGTGATAGACCCCAGTTTTTTAGTATTTCTTCCGTTTTGTTTTGGAATATACTCTTTGGCAGAGAAATAAGAGGTAAAAACAAATTAGAGGAGAAATTCAGTTTTTTTGCTTAGTTTAAACTATACCCATCTTCAAGAGATATCGAAGCGTTCCCAAAAGGGTGAATGCATCCGCAAATGTATTAATTTATGTGAAAATAACAAACAACGATAAGGAATCTTTAATTAAAAATTGTAATCATAATATTTTCCACAGTTAATCACTCCGAAATCGTACCATTGTATTTGTGTAGATAAACACACAATGATCTTGTCTCTTGTACATAATAAAATCTGGAATTGAATTTCCCTAATCTATAAAATATATCAATCCCATTGATTTCCAGTATAAGCAATCACGGGAGTATTACACAAAAACAAAACTTTTATCGAAAACTGCGTGGCAGTCGAAAGATTAACATACTGTAGATCCCGAAAGAAATCTTTTTTGAAACTAACTCGGGAAGCGGTAGGGAAAAATTCCGGAAGCGAATTGCATAATATAGATTCTATCCAAATTGAATCAGACGTTCTCTTTTCGTGTAAAAATTATTGCAAAAATTTTAAGCTACCTATCACACGTACTAGTGAGCTATTTATTTGCTATTCCTGCAGTGGAAATCAGAACAGTCATGAAAATAAACTAAATGTTTTCTCGAAATAAAAATGGCGAAAAGAAAAACTTTATTTTATTTTGTATAAAACAGTAAAACTTTCTCTGGACTTTAAAAAACGAAACATAAAAAAAAAAACATCAGGTATTGTGAGAATAAAAAGAATAAGAATAAGAATACCTATCACTTTCACAAATGGTAGCGTTTGTCTTTTTGTGTTTTCTCATGAGAATGGACTAGAGAAGGGCGTGGGAAGTTCCGATGGGGGCTCCCGTTTCTTTCCTGGTGGCTACCCCGGACAATCTCGTAAAATATTCAGCATCTTAGATGTTCCGTTGGGATGGTAGATGCCTGGATGATGTTTCTCTCAAGGAAAGAATGCAAGTAAAAATAGGTTAGACGATAAAGCAGGAAAAATAAGGGAAGCGAATAACATGTTTGCTTTCAGCATTTGTTACCGTTCCGCTTCTTTCTTATTTAAGAGTACCCCGTATATCAAACACATCAAAACATAACTTATTTACTCGCGATGAATGATCTACATCTTCTATACAAAACAGCGCTACGAAAATATGAAAGCAATTCTTTCTCGTGTATATTTTATCACGATCTCTTGCCTCACTACAGCGTTTTCATGTGTATATATAATCGCAAGCAATTCATACCTTTTCATTACTGTTTCAATCTTGTACAGTGGAATCCTGTTGTAGCTAACTCCAAGTGACTGAAGAAATCACTTCATTATAAAGAAATTTCGTTATAAAGGAATTTCCTATTTTACGAATTTTTAACATTTGTTAAAAGAATTTCGTTGTAGCGGAATTCGATTCTAAGGAAAAAGTTGCTTATTTACGGTCTAGATCAGGGGTTGCCAACTTCTTTCTGTTCGCGGACCAACATAATCGTCAGCTATAGCGTTGCGGGCCGCATCAATGGTGCAACTTCGGTGTTATTAATTGAATTAATTATATAATTAGTTATAAAATTAATTTCGTCACTAGAGATAAGAAGTTTGTAAGCAGTTTGCTAATCAAGAAATGCGCTGTTGGAACAGTTAGTTCAAATAATGATCACAAATTTGATTTTCTTACGGTACTTTTACATTGTCAGCTGTTGGCCACCCCTGTTCTAGACAATAAAAAGAACGAAGTTAAACTTACAAAATAACTCAAAGCAGCTCAAATCAATTAAGAATTGAATTTTTTGGATAAGTTTCACTTACTTACTTAATACGTTTCAGGCAAATGATCCGTAATTTTCCTTTTTTTTGTACAACTATTGTGGAAGCCGAAGAAGCAATAAATTCTTCTGAATCATACGCGTGCTCAAAAGCGTGTAATACTTGAAACAAAAACTTGAGAGATTCTCATCCAAATGCACATGCATATTTCGAAGTCTTTTTTCATATGAGTGGACTGGTAACTACTACTTCATCAAACACCAACTCTGGCCATATCGCTATATTGCAATTTACTGCCATTAGTGATATGGATTGGAAGTGAAGGCACTGTCTATCGGTGGTCGCCTCGAGTTCGTTAGGAGAAATATCTTATCGATATCCTCCCTTGGGTTCGAACCCGGGACCCTGACAACAACCTTCACGATGGTAGACGAGCATCTTACCACCATGCCACTCGGGCACGCGGGCTGGTAACTGGCACATCCCGGTTGAGGGTCTTAAAAGCATGTATGTTTCTGGAAAAATGTCTTGAACGAATGTCCTGTAAAGACAGCTACATCTGCATCTTGAAAATTTGGAAGTCTAGTCTCTTTATCTTGGGATCCCATAACTGCAGTTCTTGTTGAGATTTTTCAAAAAGGTTGAAAGAGTGGATAAAGATATGCCGCATCTTCTCTGAGTGTTAAAAAGATGACAATTGGTAATTTTTTTTATCGTATGAGTAATACGATGATATAAGGAAATTGATCATTTTTTGTCGCATCACGTTCATTTTCTTCACACCAGGATTAATTAGAGACCAGGTCCTACAATTTATTGCCAATTCCGAACCGCGTCCTTTTTTATATTCACCGAGAAGTTGTGCACTATCCTCTCGATGTGGGACTCCCTGTGGTAGCAAATTTTTTCTGTGGTCATGTCGCCGTTTGTGTTGTACCCGTGTCAGAAAAGTTTCTGACAAGGACGAACCCAGGGTATCGAACTCGCGACAGCTCCAAACCTTATTTTGGTACTTTAGGTGAGTATAAGGAAATCGACCCGCGCTATTGCACCCATGAAGAACTTCTTCCTGATGTTCCTTGATGCCCGGATTCGAACCCGTGGATATTGACGGTAACCTTCATAGTGAAAGATGAGCATCTCACCACTGCACCACTCGAGCGCGTAAGGAAATGAAAATGAACGAAAATGACTTATGGAATGCAAAGATCTCAATAAAATGTTAGGGAGCTTAAATGACATTTATTTCTTCTTAGTGCGACCGATGTTGAACAGATGACACTACAACCAAGACTACACTAATATTTGAAAACACACAGTTTTCTTCAACCTCATGTCTGAGTAAATTTTTATCCAATAAATACAGCCGCTACATGATTGAGAAGCGCTGTGTTGTTGCAGAGTGAAAGAACGATGCTTTTGGACTGTGTTATTCAACCTGTGGTTCGCGGATCTTCGGGGGTTCGTGAGTACATTTCAAGGGATCCTGGGATCATTTTCATTTGCTACCATTACATATGATACATTTACTGCTGAGAAGTTGCAATTTATTCTCTAATATATACAATGTGTTTTCCTTACATCGAGGTTTTCGCTATAATGGTATTCGTTAATTTAATACGGGATTCGACTGTATTTATAATACACATACGCTACGTACCAATTAAATTATACTAACATCTCTAAGTATTTTAGGCTCGTAATCATTTCTACCACCTTGATCATACTCAATGTTCAAGCAGAGAGATACGAGCTTGTAAAAACTTTAAAAACTAATTTTCGTCATTTTTTTCCATTATCTCCTTCAAGTTTTTTTTTTCCAATGTTATCTTTATTTTAAAAATTGGGAAGATATAAAATATTAATATATTTTTATAAAGTGGAGAGTAAACGGGAGTTTAAGATGGTGTGTGTATTAAAAAAAAAAGGTTTGAAGAAGAAAATAAGGGAAGAAAGTTATATATTCCACGAATTACTATCAACATTTTGATTGACTGGGTAATACCAAGGCTGTTGATGGCCGAGGAAGAGCTATGAAGATTACCTTACAAGCCATTTAGAACAAGATTGATTATGGATGTTATGCATGTATGTTGATTTAAGACTCCACTTACAGGTATAATTAAGGCTCTACGATAATATCTTGTTCCTTGGTTATGGAGAATTTCTCTGGAAAAAAAAATAAAAAATAAAGTGAAAGGCTTAATGCGCGCATCCGACGGTAACAAGAGCTAATATCTCCCGTCTTTTGTTCGAAAGCCTCAAATATTATACGGAAAAGGAGGTCCATCTTTCTTTTATTTTTGTAATTTATATCGCACTATCTTTATCGTAATTTACGTAGAATAATTTTTTTTTCCCTTGTTAAAGTCAGTGCGTGATGAGAGTATTATGTTAAGTATTTGATGCATCTTGGTGTAATATGTTGTTTTTCAACATCCCCTGTTGGAGTTATCGATCTTATAAATGATTATAAATGATATTAAAGGATCAAAGAGTGTTACGTTTTTGATCCCGTAATATCACAGACTTGAACAACGTTATAATAACTTTGCAGACCTTGAAATAATAATAATCAGGTATTGAAAAGGAATTTTATACTATCAATAACCTATCTGTTAAGAAGAAAGCAATAGAAACAACATTTTTTGTTTCAGAATACAGTGGAACTTCGGTTAACGAGCAATGAGGATAACGAGTAAAAATGTTGAACACATTTTGACTCGGTTAACGAGTGATGATTCGCATTAAGAGCAGAAATGCGCTTTGTTTATTTATTTTCACGTTATCACAACTGAGCTGATGGTATTCCGCTTTCGTCCACACGTACTGTGAAATTGTGA